>NC_058521.1:104548243-105848243 GCF_904849725.1 Hordeum vulgare subsp. vulgare | reverse complement strand
CCTTATCCTGCTATGCATGCTATGCTTAGAGTTGTGTATGGTCTGTCATCAGGGAGATGAACAGAATTGTGAGAATGTGTTCGGTAAGTAAAGGTTGTGTGTTGAACCTGATTTGGTAAAGGTACCGGTGAAAGGCTGTCTAGGAGTACATGGCGGGTTGTTTCATTGGAACCGTCCTTAGGAACTGAGTTCCGTGTATGTAATCCAAGACTACATACTACCACATGCTGGGCCCTGGAATATGACACCGCTCGGCCTATTAATCGCGTAGTACTCGGTCCAGGAGTTGCAAGTAGTTTCTGGTGTTTATAGTAATGCTGGAGGCCGTGCATGGTGCTGACCTGAGAGGTGGGCCGTGATGCGGTAGGCAGTGGCACGGTGTACCAAGTGGCACCCGGATGGTGGGCTTGGGAACCCTGCGCACATCGTTTGAGGCCATGGCGCAAACCTCGGCCGGACTACCGTACGGGTTACTCTCAGATAGGCGATAAACCTGGACTAGGTACTAGTGTGGTTAACGGTCGTGGCCGACTCCCTCGCTGGGCTTCCGCTTGAAGGGAGCCGAGGTGCATGACGTGCACATGGCGATAAGTGGCGAGAGCGTCTGTGACGAAGTACACCCCTGCAGGGTTATGATCTATTCGAATAGCCGCGTCCACGGATATGGACTACTTGGAGACATATGTTGTTCATAGAAAACTTCAATGGCTACTCATAAAATTTGCAAGATAAGCGTGAGTGTCGTGGACGGCATTTCCGTATGGAGACGGAATGATTCCACGATAGTGTATTGTTGTGGTGTTAGTGGACTCGTGTGCGAGAAATCAAGTTGTCAAGATTATTTAAAAATGCAAGTTGTCTAGCCACGAGTCAAATGCTGGCTTTCCGCATGAAACCCCACAATACCTTTTGATACCTTGCATGAGTAGTTAGTTGTCCTAAAGTCTTGCTGAGTACCTTCGTACTCATGTTTGCTTAATACATGTTGCAGAGGTTGCTAATGACCCTAATGGAGGGTTCTTCGTAGACATCGACGACGACGAGTAGCTGGTGTCCCAGCTACGATCTGGCCCTACGTTGGATCTGTAGTATAGTCAGGCCATGTGCCTTCTAGTTGCCCTGTCTGTACTCAGACAGTTTATAACTCTTCCGCTGGCTTGTAACTGAAT
Organism: Hordeum vulgare subsp. vulgare; assembly: GCF_904849725.1. Lineage (NCBI taxonomy): Eukaryota > Viridiplantae > Streptophyta > Magnoliopsida > Poales > Poaceae > Hordeum > Hordeum vulgare. The sequence goes on along the minus strand of NC_058521.1, from coordinate 105,847,074 downwards.
GACTGCTATTATGGGTCGTGAGACCCTTGATGTGTAATATTATGTGTGTGGCTCTTCCGAGCCTCTTAAATAAAGCTTGTATGTTTATGGTTATGTTGTGATGCCATCGATGTATCTATACATATCGGTATGCCATGCGTACGTGTGTCGTACTTGATATGTATGGGGTTCGATTACCTAGTCGTGAGCTTTAGTAGCATTCCTTACAAGGAAATGCCCCTTTGTGATCCAACGAGCCTTGGTAGTTCGCTACTGCTCCGGACACATTGGTTGACCGGCATGTGTCCTTCTTAGCTGTTGTGTCTGTCCCCTTTGGGGAAATGTCACGCGATGTAATGGAGTCCTTGTAGCTTGCTATGACTCGTCTACATTCGCTGATGACTGACACCTGCTTTGTTGGGTCATGTATGCCTGTCCTTGTGCGGTACTGCCACTTTGGTTTATGACTAGACATGTCGATCCGGGTTCTTTGACATTGGATTGCTAGCGACACTATCGCATACGTGAGTCAAAAGACGCAAACGGTCCCGGCTAAGGTAAGGCTGCAGCCGTGGAGTTAACCGTGCATGAGACCACAAAGGGATGCGATGTGTTACAGGATGGATTCCTATGGCTTAGGATCGGGGTCCCGACAGCGTTGGTATCAGAGCCTGACTGATTGTAGGATTACTAAGCCAAACTGGTCGAAGTTGAGTCTAGAGTTGCTTTAGTTATACATAAGGGAATTGTTTGTGGAAGGGAACGTAAGACTCTTGATCTCTTCTCAAGTTATTCTATTCTGGTCATCCTCGTCTTTTCTGCGGGAATTAAGGACTAGGTTACTCATCTTCACCTAGGCTCATGTTTCTGATCGGTAGCTTATAGGACTACGGGTCAAGATATATTGGGTTTCTTTTATTCCTAGGAAGCAGGAAGTAAGTTTGATGATCAGAGAGTTGAACTTGATAGTTGAGTGGTTACGCTATTCCATTTTGGGTTGTCTCAAAATTTGTTTTGAGTATTTACAGCCGTTATGCTGCCCAATTTTTCATTCAGAGCTCTAATGCTTTTGCATTACTCTCTAATTACAGATGCCTGGCCATCCTTCTCGTTAGGTGGTACGTCTGACCAGGTGCATTGATGTGCCGGGTCATACGGCCATGCTGGTCAGGGTGATGTCGGTGTGCGGTTACCGCTGGTACCCCGAGTACACAGTGGAGGAACAGTACCGAGACTTCAACCAGAGCTAGTACATCTGCACTGTTAGGGTATTTCCAGACTACCCTGGAGCTGAGGAGCCAATCCATTGGTCCTATGGGTTGGGAGTCACTGTTGACATGGCAGTACAAGATGCTGCCTATTCAATGCTGACCATTATGAGAGCGAGGCATGCACTGCTGCAGAATTCAGAGTTACGGTATGTTCCGGCCTCTCAGCCTGGTGAAGAGGGATACCTCAATGGAGTCTATTTTGATTCTTCTATGGAGGATCCACTACTGCAGTCCACTGTTGAGATGCTAGAGAACAGAGACAGGGATGCTCGTGCTCTCCGTATGGAGCTTTATGCTACCCGTGCCCGTCTGTGGACAGCTTTGACGCAGCTGGCACCGGTAGTCCAGACAGGGTATGGAGAGATGGAGATGTTGAACCCTGTTAGGACCCATCTTCCGGCCCACGTTGACTGGCCAGCTATAGGAGGAGTCACACCTCTTCGGGGACCCCTCTTACCACCAGTCAGGGGACCAAGGCCACATCCGTGTCCTTATGGATCCCAGGGATCTCAGGCTACAGTGTTTCCTGATCCGCAGGTTGAGCTTCCAGGTCATGGAGGTAATCTCTATGAGATGTTCTATGCGGATGCCTGAGCTGTGAGCGGAAGGATAGGATGGTAGTAGCCGTACGTTCACAGTCCTGCGTGACTAGTGAAGTATGCCGGTGATGTGAAATGAATTCCGGAGGCCTAGATAAATAATGTATAGGAAGCTTGTAAGCCTCTGATGAGTAGTTTCATATTTTCAGTAGCTTGCTCTTCGGTTAAGGTTGTATTGAACTATGTAAGGGTGTGTATGAACCATGGTGTATATATAGCAGTTGCTTGTTACCATGCTGTTCGGATATTCATTTCCGCATTCCGTGTGTTCAGTACATTCTTAATCCATAGCTAGTATTGATATGATGTTGGTCTAAGCTATGAGTTTGTTTGTCAGGATGGTGTTCACCAGGTTGAACCGTGCCCCTGCTCGTGAGCAAGGTGAGGGTAGTCAAGCGTCGCAGGAAGACCTGCCTCACCCACCTTCTCTGGTAGAAGTGATGCTTGAGGCAGAAAGAAACAAAAGGGAGACCAACCGACTGCTAGAGCGTATTGAGCAGAATACGGCTCGACAGCCTAGGAATGCTGCAGTGTCCCTCAATGACTTTGTGAAGCTGAATCCTCCAAAGTTTCATCATTCCGTCGATCCCCTCGACGCTGATGACTGGCTGTGCAGCATCTCACGCAAGATTCGCTCTGCGAATGTGTCCGAGGCCGACAAGGTGACCTTTGTGGCATATTTCCTGGAAGGACCCGCCAATCTGTGGTGGGAGAACTTTGAAGCTATGCGTCCCGCTGAACCAGTAGCCACATGGGCAGACTTTAGTGCAGCTTTTCGTCTGCACCATATTCCTGAGGGCCTGATGGACAGAAAGAGAGAGGAGTTCTGTGCCTTCACTCAGGGCAAGTTGTCTGTGGATGCCTATAGCCGCGAGTTCGGTAATCTCGCCCGCTATGCAACAGAGGAGGTGTCTACCGACGCCAAGAAGCAAGCAAGATTCCGTAAGGGTCTGAGCCCTGAGCTCCGTCATGACCTGCGCCTCGATGAGTGTGCAAGCTTTCAAGCCCTGGTCAACAAAGCGATCAGTGCCGAGACTGGTCATACTGACTTCGAAGCCACAAGGAAGCACTCCCGGGACTTTGGCTCGTCTTCTGGTTCCGCGTTTCCAAAACGCAGGCTGTGGGTTCCAAACAGTTCTCTGCCGCCAAGATACACTCTGAGGCCATCCTACGTGGCGCCTCAAACGAATCAGGCCAACCCTCCAGCAAAAGCTTATGGTGGTCCAGCTAGCAATGCTGCACCACGTGCCAACCAGGTGATATGCTACAAGTGTGGAGAACCAGGGCACTATTCCCGTGAGTGTCCTCAGAATGTGGGTGCCAAGCAACCCGGAAAGTCCGTCGGGCAGGCCAAGTCGGGAAAGCTTACTATGTGAAGCCAACTCCTGCACGTGGCCGTGTGAACTATGTGACAGCAGAAGAAGCTGTAGAGGATCCCGACGTCATGCTGGGTACGCTTCTTGTTAATCATCACCCAGTGTCCGTTCTCTTTGACACTGGGTCTTCTCATTCCTTCATTTCAGAAAGTTATGCACAGTTGCATAACATGTCTTTTTGTGATATGCCAATCCCATTGGTTGTCCAAACCCCTGGTAGTAAATGGCAAACCTCTAGGATAACCTATGACAATGAAATTCTAGTAGACAGGCTAGTTTTTCTAGCCTCATTGATTGCCTTGAAATCTTCGGATATTAATATCATCTTGGGCATGGATTGGATGTCAGCTCACTATGCCAAGATTGATACTCATTCTAGAAATGTCCAGCTTACCCATCCCTCGGGTGAGATAGTAAATGTCTCCACTGGAGTTGCCAAATGCCAACTCTATTCCCTAAATGCCAACCCTCTTCCGGAACTTGAAGACATTCCGGTAGTCCGTGACTTCCCGGATGTCTTTCCAGAGGAACTGCCAGGAATTCCACCTGACAGAGATGTAGAGTTCGTGATAGATCTTGTTCAGAAGACCATATAAGATGGCACCCCTGGAGCTAGCCGAACTTAAAAAGCAATTAGATGAGGCCTTGAACAAGGGTTTCATTCGTCCTAGCTCTTCTCCTTGGTCTTGTCCCGTCCTCTTCGTCAAGCAGAAAGACGGAACAGATCGGATGGTTGTAGATTACCGACCAGTTAATCTGGTCACCATAAAGAACAAGTATCCGCTCCCCAGGATCAACGATCTGTACGATCAGCTTGCTGGATCCTCAGTCTTCTCCAAAATGGATTTGAGGTTGGGATACCATCAAATCAAGATTAAGAACGGGGACATTCCAAAAACGGCTTTTGTTACTCGTTATGGCCAATATGAGTACACCGTCATGTCCTTCGGTTTGACCAATGCCCCAGCCACTTTCTCTCGACTGATGAATTCAATCTTCATGGAGTATTTGGATAAATTCGTCGTGGTTTACCTCGATGATATTCTCATCTACTCGAAGAATGAACAAGAACATGCCGAGCATCTAAGGCTGGTATTGATGAAACTTCGAGAGCATCGCCTTTATGCCAAATTTTCAAAATGTGAATTCTGGTTACCAGAAGTGACCTATCTGGGTCATGTAATCTCTGGTAAGGGTATTGCTGTCAATCCCGAGAGAGTTCAAGCTGTCCTTGATTGGACTCAACCTGAATCGGTTAAGCAAGTTAGGAGTTTTCTTGGTCTAGCGAGCTATTGTCGCCGCTTCGTCGAGAATTTCTCCAAGGTTGCAAAGCCTCTAACTGAACTCCTCAAAAAAGATAAAAAGTTCGAGTGGACACCATAGTGTGAGCATAGTTTTGAGGAACTGAAAAGACGCCTGACTTCCGCACCTGTGTTGCTACCACCAGATTTTTCTAAGGACTTTGTTATCTATTGCGACGCCTCGCGACAAGGATTAGGTTGCATTCTCATGCAAGATCGTCATGTGATCGCATACGCATCTCGACAGTTGCGTCCACATGAGGATAATTATCCCACACATGACCTTGAGCTTGCAGCTGTGGTCCATGCACTAAAAACCTGGCGACATTACCTTCTGGGTAATCGTTGCGAAATATTCACTGATCACCAAAGTCTGAAATATATTTTCACCCAGCCGGATTTGAATCTCAGGCAAAGACGGTGGGTTGAGTTGATCTCGGATTACGACTTAGGGATAACTTACACCCCGGGGAAGGCCAATGTTATGGCCGATGCGCTAAGTCGTAAATCTTATTGTAACAATTTGATGCTACAACAAGGTCAACCACATCTCCAGGAGGACTTTCGGAAGTTGAATCTTCATATTGTTCCTCAAGTATTCCTTTCTACCCTGGTGGCGAAGCCTACTCTTAAGGATCAAATTATAGCTAGCCAAAAGCGTGACAAGGGTATATCACGGATCAAGGAGAATATTTTTAGCGGAAACGCTAAAGAATTTTCCATGAACGATCAAGGTGTTGTGTTCTTCCAGAATCGTTTAGTGGTTCCTAAGAACCCACATCTAAGGCAGTTAATCCTTAAGGAGGCTCACGATTCTCCTCTCACCCTTCATCCCGGTAGTACTAAGATGTATCAGGACCTACGCCAGAGGTTCTGGTGGACTAGGATGAAGAGAGAAATTGCTGAGTTCGTTGCTAACTGCAACGTTTGTCGTCGAGTTAAGGCAGAACATCAAAGGCCTGCTCGCACCCTTCAACCTCTAGCTATTCCTGAATGGAAATGGGATAAAGTTAGCATGGATTTCATTACCGGATTTCCCAAGACCAAGAAAGGAAATAATGCTATCTTTGTGGTCATTGACCGTCTTTCCAAAGTGGCTCATTTTCTTCCGGTTCGTGAGAGTATAACAGCTAGCCAGCTAGCAGAGTTATATATCTCCCGAATAGTGTCTCTTCATGGTGTTCCCCTGGAGATTAACTCGGACCGTGGAAGTATCTTTACTTCTCGCTTCTGGGAAAGTTTTCAAAATGCCATGGGGACTCACCTATCTTTTAGCACTGCTTTCCATCCCCAATCAAGTGGTCAAGTAGAAAGAGTGAATCAAATCCTAGAAGATATGCTCCGAGCTTGTGTTATATCGTTCGGTATGAATTGTGAAAAGTGCCTTCCATTCACCGAATTCGCTTATAACAATAGTTACCAATCAAGCTTGGGCAAAGCCCCTTTTGAAGTTCTCTATGGACGAAGATGTCGAACACCTCTAAATTGGTCAGAAACCGGAGAGAGGCAACTCTTTGGCCCGGATATGATCCAGGATGCAGAAGAGCAGGTTCGCATTATTCGTGAAAAGTTGAAAACAGCCCAGTCTCGTCAAAAGAGCCAATATGATCGTCATCATAAGGCTGTGACCTTTGAAGTTGACGAGAAGGCTTACCTTCGGGTTACACCTTTGAAGGGTACCCATCGATTCGGTATCAAGGGCAAATTGGCTCCTCGTTACATTGGTCCTTTTCGCATTCTTGCCAAACGAGGAGAAGTTGCCTACCAGTTGGAACTTCCTCCGCATCTTTCCAAGGTTCATGATGTTTTCCACGTCTCGCAACTCAGGCGTTGCTTTTCGGATCCTATCCGTGAAGTGGACCACGAAACGCTTGATCTCCAAGATAACCTTTCATACCGAGAATACCCCGTGCGTATTCTTGATCAAGCTGAGCGTACCACTCGAGGTCGAAACCTCAAGTTTCTTAAAGTTCAATGGTCAAATTATTCTAAAAAGGAGGCAACTTGGGAAAGAGAGGATCGTCTCCGACTTGTGTATCCTGCGTTATTCCCGACGACTTCTAAATCTCGGGACGAGATTTCTTTTGAGTGGGGGTGAGTTGTCACATCCCTCACACCTTAAGCAAGTTAGTCTTGTGCTCATGTCTTCTTTGCATTTTGCATCTAAGAAGTTTCAACAAGAACAAGAAAGTGGGAAAGGAAAAACTCAAAACCCTAGCCACTACTTTAAATAAAAGAAATCTCAAACTAGTTGAAATCAATGAACCCAAAATGGCCTCAAGAAAAGTTCAAACTTTCTGATAAATCATGAAAGTAAATGAGCATTGGAGAAAACTATTTTCTTGACACTTTAAGCATTTTAAATAAATGCAAAAAGCTACTGGTTTCAATTTTTAAATTTGAAATCAGAAGCTATAAATTTTCAAAAATGTTGAAAACTTTGGAAATGGTTGGGAATATTATAACAAACATTCAGGTGTGTTTAAAATAGTTTTTGCAATTTGTTTTGGAGCTGAAATAAATAGCAAAATATTGAAGAAGCTAAAACAGAAACAAAAATAGAAAAAAAATGGGAAACTCTTACCTCTCGCCTAGCCTGGCCCGGCCATCCCAGCTCCTATCGTCTCCCTCGCGCCAGTAGGAGCAGGAGGTGGCCCCCGCCTCCTCCGGTGCGGCCACACACCTGTGCGCCTGCCTAGCCGCCGCCTCGTGCTGGCAAGGCCAGGGATAAGCTCCCCGAGGCCTCACCTATCCCTTCCCAGCGTCGGTTCCTTCCCCTCCTCTCGGATCTCTCCTCCCCCTCCTGCCGCCATTGGAGCCGAGCAAAGCTCGAGCTGCCCGTGCCCCTAGCCATAGGATCCCCTCTCAGAGCACGCCATTAGCTCCGCCTCGTCGGTCTGGTCCTCCCTGCAGAAGCCGAAGCCACCCCGAGTCCTGCAACGCCCGCGGCGCCATCGTCTTCCACCTCCGGCCGCCGGACCTCTCCCGTCGATTCGTCGCCCCCAGGCCTTCCCCGAGCCGTCTAAGCCCTGCTCTGCACTCCCCGTGAGCATGCGGTCCTTTCCCCTAAGTTTTCCCCGTCGATCCCCTCCTCTAGCTCTAGTTTCACCGGAGCCCGACGAGGACCGCCGCTGCCGCTCGTCGCCGGTAGCCCTCCGGTGATCAGCTCGTCCTTCCGAGGGCACTAGCAGCTTCAAGTCGACGCGTAGATGCTATAGGAGCTAAGAACCGAGTGTAGTTCCCTCTGAATCAAGGACCCCGATGACGCCCGAGCCTTGGCCGCCGCCAAGCTTGTCGGTGGCGTCATCTCCGGCCAGTTCAGCCCCATCTAAGTGCAGAAATGGAGCTGCGGGAGGTGTGTCGTTCTTCTGGTGCTCTCCGCGCAGCATTTGGCCCCCTGTGCGCCGTTTCCGAGCCCCTCCGCCGTGCTGGTGGTCGCCGGAGGCTCCCCGCCGGCGAGGACGACCTCGCCGCCGGTGGATCTCGGCTGGCCTGAGCCACTGACTGGTGGGGCCAGCCTCTGGCAAGTTTAAAGTTAATAAAAATAAATCAAATAAGTTAATCAGTCACTGACATGTGGGTCCAGCAAGGTTAATCAGTTAATTAAGTTTAAACTTAATCTAAAATTGACCAGAGAGACTGACCAGTGGGTCCCACTGGTCAGGTTTGACTTTCAACGGCCAGATGGACCTGCTGATGTCATGCTGATGCAATAAAAGTATTTTCCAGTATAGAAATAATTCCAGGAAATTGCTAAAACTTGTAAAAATCATAGAAATTAATCTGTAACTCCAATGAAAATAATTTATATATGAAAAAGTATCAGAAAAATTCAAGGATTCTGATTATGCTATTTTCAACCATGTTTGAAAAAGTTACAGAACCCTAACATGTATAATAAGGAATAATTAAATTCTTATAATCACTTTATAAATGGAATTTGGAAAATATTCAAATTACAATATGGTTGCCATGATCACACACTGTCCTAATTACAAATTAGTACATTAATATGACTTTTCATGCATGCTAACATTAAGTTGATCTGAGCATCAGGTCGAATCAATTAAACCGGTATCCGAGAATACCCCGTTTGAATTGCTATTCGAATGTGATTCAAATCAACTCTAAACCTAATACATGTTGAAAATAATAACTTATCACTTTGCATTCTCATGCCATGCTCATGCATCATTTTGATTGCATATGACTATTATTGAATGTTGCCATTCATTTCGGTAGGCTCCGGACCACCGGATTCCACCGAATATCCGTCTGACGGATATCGTCCCTCCTCTGAGCAACAACGCAAGCAACCCTTTTGATCATCCCGATAATTCCCATGTTCTTGCTCCTGCACTTATTTATTGCATTAGGATCAAATGCTACAACTGCTTTTGCCACGTTAGTTGGACCCACTTCCTTTGCATGACCTAACCTTGTCATAGTAAATAGCCGAACCTTGCAACCTAGCATACCTGGTAGTTGCTTGAGCCGTGATGTGCCTTATCCTTCTATGCATGCTATGCTTAGAGTTGTGTATGGTCTGTCATCAGGGAGATGAACAGAATTGTGAGAATGTGTTCGGTAAGTAAAGGTTGTGTGTTGAACCTGATTTCGTAAAGCTACCGGTGAAAGGCTGTGTAGGAGTACATGGCGGGTTGTTTCATTGGAACCGTCCTTAGGAACTGAGTTCCGTGTATGTAATCCAAGACTAGATACTACCACATGCTGGGCCCTGAAATATGACACCGCTCGGCCTATTAATCGCGTAGTACTCGGTCCAGGAGTTGCAAGTAGTTTCTGGTGTTTATAGTAATGCTGGAGGCCGTGCATGGTGCTGACCTGAGAGGTGGGCCGTGATGCGGTAGGCAGTGGCACGGTGTACCAAGTGGCACCTGGATGGTGGGCTTGGGAACCCTGCGCACATCGTTTGAGGCCGTGGCGCAAACCTCGGCCGGACTTCCGTACGGGTTACTCTCAGATAGGCGCTAAACCTGGACTAGGTACTAGTGTGGTTAACGGTCGTGGCCGACTCCCTCGCTGGGCTTCCGCTTGAAGGGAGACGAGGTGCATGACGTGCACATGGCGATAAGTGGCGAGAGCGTGTGTGACGAAGTACACCCCTGCAGGGTTATGATCTATTCGAATAGCCGCGTCCACGGATATGGACTACTTGGAGACATATGTTGTTCATAGAAAACTTCAATGGCTACTCATAAAATTTCCAAGATAAACGTGAGTGTCGTGGACGGCATTTCCGTATGGAGACGGAATGATTCCACGATAGTGTATTGTTGTGGTGTTAGTGGACTCGTGTGCGAGAAATCAAGTTGTCAAGATTATTTAAAAATGCAAGTTGTCTAGCCACGAGTCAAATGTTGGCTTTCCGCATGAAACCCCACAATACCTTTTGATACCTTGCATGAGTAGTTAGTTGTCCTAAAGTCTTGCTGAGTACCTTCGTACTCATGTTTGCTTAATACATGTTGCAAAGGTTGCTAATGACCCTAATGGAGGGTTCTTCGTAGACATCGACGACGACGAGTAGCTGGTGTCCCAGCTACGATCTGGCCCTACGTTGGATCTGTAGTATAGTCAGGCCATGTGCCTTCTAGTTGCCCTGTCTGTACTCAGACAGTTTATAACTCTTCCGCTGGCTTGTAACTGAATGACTGCTATTATGGGTCGTGAGACCCTTGATGTGTAATATTATGTGTGTGGCTCTTCCGAGCCTCTTAAATAAAGCTTGTATGTTTATGGTCATGTTGTGATGCCATCGATGTATCTATACATATCGGTATGCCATGCGTACGTGTGTCGTACTTGATATGTATGGGGTTCGATTACCTAGTCGTGAGCTTTAGTAGCATTCCTTACAAGGAAATGCCCCTTTGTGATCCAACGAGCCTTGGTAGTTCGCTACTACTCCGGACACATTGGTTGACCGGCATGTGTCCTTCTTAGCTGCTGTGTCTGTCCCCTTTGGGGAAATGTCACGCGATGTAATGGAGTCCTTGTAGCTTGCTACGACTCGTCTACATTCGCTGATGACCGACACCTGCTTTGTTGGGTCATGTATGCCTGTCCTTGTGCGGTACTGCCACTTTGGTTTATGACTAGACATGTCGATCCGGGTTCTTTGACATTGGATTGCTAGGGACACTATCGCATACGTGAGTCAAAAGACGCAAACGGTCCCGGCTAAGGTAAGGCTGCAGCCGTGGAGTTAACCGTGCGTGAGACCACAAAGGGATGCGATGTGTTACATGCTGGATTCCTATGGCTTAGGATCGGGGTCCCGACAGCAACAAACACTTTGCCCTCAGATCTGAGATAGAAGGTATATTGTTCGTTTTGGGTATCCTATTAATACACACTTATCCGCTTTGGTTTTGATCTTATTAGGCCGAAGGCTCTTGACATAAGTGTCCCAGCCCCAAACTTTAAGAAATGACAACTTAGGTTTCTTGCCAAACCATAATTCATATGGTGTTGTCTCATCGGATTTAGATGGTGCCCTATTTAAAGTGGATGCGGATTTCTCTAATGCATAACCCCAAAATGATAGAGGCAAATCGGTAATAGACATCATAGATCGCACCATATCCAATAAAGTATGATTACGATGTTCGGACACACCATTACGTTGTGGTGTTCTAGGCGGCATGAGCTGTGAAACAATTTCACACTCTCTTAAGTGCATGCCAAACTTGTAACTCAGATATTCTTCTCCCCGATGAAATCGTAGGAATTTAATCATCTTGTTACGATATTTCTGAACTTACTCTAAAATTTCTTGAACATTTCAAATGTTTCAACCTTGTGCTTCATCAAGTAAATATAACCATATCTACTCAAATCATCAGTGAAGGTAAGAAAGTAACAATATCCATCACGTGCCTCAACACTCATTAGACCTCACACATCCGTATGGATGATCTCCAACAAGTCACTTGCCCATTCCATTATATCGTAAAACAGGGTTTTAGTCATCTTGCCCATGAGGCATGGTTCGCATGTGTGAATTGATTGAAAATCAAGTGACTCCAAAAATCCATAACCATGGAGTTTCTTCATGCGCTTTACACCAATATGACCTAAGCGACATTGCCAAAATAAAGTGGTAATATCTTTATTAACACAACATCTTTTAGCATCGATGTTATAAATATGTGTATCACGACTATCATGATTCAACAAGTATAAACCATTCACATTGGGTGCATGACCATAAAAGATATTACTCATATAAATAGAACAACCATTATTCTCTAATTTAAATGAGTAACCGTCTCGCATCAAACAACATCCAGATATAATGTTCATGCTTAAGGCAGGCACCAAATAACAATTATTTAGGTTTATGACTAATCCCAATGGCAATAGAAGAGAGAGTGTGCCGACGGTGATCACATCAACCTTGGAACCATTTCCCACTCGTATCGTCACTTCATCATTTGCCAGCATACGTTTATTCCATAGTTCATGTTTCGAGTTACAAATATGAGCGACCGAACCGGTATCAAATACCCAGGAACTACTACAAGAGCTAGTAAGGTACACATCAATAAAATGTATATCAAATATACCTTTGTTGATGTTGCCACCCATCTTATCGGCCAAATACTTGGGGCAATTCAGCTTCCAGTGGCCAGATCCCTTGCAATAGAAGCACTTAGTCTCAGGCTTGGGGCCATGCTTGGGTTTCTTCACGGGAGCGGCAACTGGCTTGCCATTCATCTTGAAGTTTCTCTTCTTCTTGCCCTTGCGTTTCTTGAAACTAGTGATTTTATTCACCATCAACACTTGATGCTCCTTTTTGATTTCTACTTCTCCGACTTTCACAATCATGAATAGCTCGGAGGGTGACTTGTTCATCCCTTGCTTATTATAGTTCATCACGAAGCTTTTGTAGCTAGGTGGTAGTGATTAAAGACCTATGTCAGTGACCATCTCAGGTGCAAGCTCAACTCCCAATTGACTAAAATGGTTGTAGTACCCACACATTTTGAGTATGTGTTCACTCACATAACTATTCTCCTCCATTTTGGAGGCAAAGAATTTATCATAGGTCTCATACCTCTCAATTCAGGTATTAGCTTCAAAATCTAAATTCAACTCCTGGAACATCTCATATCCTCCATGGCGTTAAAAACGCCTTTGAAGTCCTGATTCCAAGCCATACAACATGGCGCACTCAACTATAGAGTAGTCATCAGCATGCGCCTGCCAGACGTTCACAACATGTGCGGATGCGGACAGAGCGGGTGCTGCCTCAAGCGGTGCATCAAGTACATAAGCCTTTTGTGAAGCCATTAGGATAATCCTTAGATTACAGACCCAGTCCGCATAGTTACTTCCACCATGTTTTAGCTTAGCTTTCTCTAGGAACGCATTAAAATTTCGGGGAGCTACTACACGAGCCATTGATCCAAAACAGAATTTGCAAAGACAACTTAGACTATGTTCATGATAATGGGTTCACTTAATCATATTACTTCACAACTCCCACTCAAATTAACATCCCTCAGGTTGTTCGAGTGTAACATGATCCAAAGCCACCAACCCAAGTCTGATCATCACGTGAGATGAGGTGGTTCCAATGGTGAACATCTCCATGTTGATCATATCTACTATATGACTCATGTTCGACCTTTCGATCTCCTCTGTTCCGAGGCCATGTCTGTACATGCTAGGCTCGTCAAGTTGAACCCAAGTGTTCTGCATGTGCAAAACTGGCTTACACCCATTGTATGCGAGCGTAGAGTCTATCGCACCTGATCATTAGGTAGTTCTTCGAAACGATGAACCTTCGCAATGGTGCACACTTGGGGAGAACACAATTTTATATTGAAATTTTGAGTGAGGGATCATATTATAATGCTACCTTCGTCCTCAGTGGAATAAGGTGCATAAAAGTATTAACATCACATGCAAATCAAAATAGTGACATGAGATAGCCATCATCTTGTGCTTTTGTTCTCCATATCCAAAGCACGGAATGATCTCCATCGGCATCGGCATGACACCATGATCTCCATCAACATGATATACATCATTGTGTTATCATTGGGAAATTCGTGTCAACTATGCGTCTGCCACTATTGCGAACTATAGTGATCAAGTAAAGCAAAATGGCACAAATAATTAAAAACAACACTATGGCTCCTTCCGGTTGCCGTACTCATTGCATGGAAATCGTGATAATCTATGAAAAACATGATCATCTCATACCTCACATCTATCTCATCGTGTCCTTGGCCATATCATATCACAACATACCATGCAAAAACAAGTTAGACGTGCTCTACTTTGTTGTTGCATGTTTTAAGTGGCTGTTATGGATAACTAGCAAGAACCATTCTTGCCTACGCAAATCCACAACGGTGATATTCAAGTTGCTATTTAACCTTCTACAAGGACCGCCTGTGTCGAATCTGATTAACGTGAAGTGGGAGAGACAGATACCCGCCAGCCATCTTTATCCAACAAGTTGCATGTCCGTCGATGGAACCGGGCTATCGTACGTGGATGATTAAGGTTGGTACGGGCTTCTTCATCCCACAATACCGCCGAATCAATATAAGACTAAGGAAGTAACCAATCTGAGCATGAATGCTGAAAAACACTTTGTGTTCTACTCGTGCATGTTATCTAAGCATAGACCAAACTCATGATGCCACTGTTGGGGAACGTTGCAGGGGAAACAAAAATTTGCTACTCTCACCAAGATCAATCTATGGAGATCAACAGCTATGAGAGGAGGAGTGCATCTACATACCCTTGTAGATCACTAAGAGGAAGCATTAAGAAACACGGTTGATGTAGTCGAATGTCTTCGTGATCCAATCACGACCCATTCCGCGATCCAACCATGAACATCCCGAGCAAGTGACGAACGGACGGCACTTCCGTTTTCAACACACGTACAACTTGATGATGCCTTCACCATCTCGATACAGCGAGCGCGGGTGAAGTAGTGGTTGAGTTCTCCGGCAGCACAACGTCATGGCGGTGGCGGTGGTGGTGCGATCTCGGTAGGGCTTCGGCAAGCGCTCCCGCGATCACGGTAGTGGGGAAGAACTACGAGACAGAGAGAAGGCAGCATCATGGCTGTTTCAAGTGCGTCCGCCCTCTCTCTCCTCTAGTATATATAGGAGGGAGGGTAGAGGAGGGAGGTGCCCTAAGGTTTCACCTAGGGTGGGGAGGCGGTCACCAAGAGACTGCGTTGGCCCTCAAGGAAGGTGAAGCAGCCGCCAGCTCTGGGCCAGCCCACCTCCTTGGTTGCACGAGCCTCAAGTGGGAGGTTTGGCCAGCCCACCCGGGGCTTGTGCACCACATCTCACAGCCCATATGGCCATCCGAGGCAGGTGGACCCTCCCGGTGGACCCCCGCAACTCTTCCGGAACCTCCTTCAGAAAACAGGTAACCTTCCGGAACTCTTCTAGAACTGGAATACTAACTTTCCATATATCAATATTTACCTCCGGACCATTTCAAAGTTCCTCATCATGTGTGAGATCTCATCCGGGACTCCGAGCAACCTTCAGTCACCAACACAATAACTCAACTATACTTATACCGTCACCAAATGTGAAGTGTGCACAACCTTCGGGTTCAAGAACTATGCAGACATGACCGAATGACCTCTACGGTCAATAACAAATAGCGGGAGATTTATGCCCATATTGGCTCCTTCATATTCTACAAAGAACTATATCGGTCGAACCAACGATGTCAATGATTCAGCTAATCTCGTACGACGTTTCCTTTGTCCATCGGTATGTTACTTGTTCGAGATTCGACCGTCGGTATGTCTATACCTAGTTCAATCTCGTTACCAGCAAGCCTCTTACTCGTTCTGTAATAAAAGATCCCGTGACTAACTCCTTAGCCCCATTGCTTTATTGTGATGTTGTATTACCGAGTGGGTCCCGAGGTACCTCTTCATCATACAGAGTGACAAATCTCAGTCTTGATCCATGTCAACTCCACATACACCCTAGGAGATACCTATAGAGCATCTTTATAGTCACCCACTTACGTTATGACGTTTGATACACACAAGGCATTCCTCCGGTGTGAGTGAGTTGCATGATCTCATGTTCATAGGAACAAATACATTAATATGGACAAAGCAATAGCAGTAAACTTGATATGATGAAACACTATGCTTATAGTTTGAGTCTTGTCCACCACATCATTCTCCTAATGATGTGATCCGTTATCAAATGACAACTCATGTCTATGGCTAGGAAACATTAGCCATCTTTGATCAACGAGCTAGTCCGGTAGAGGCATACTAGGGACACTTTGTTGTCCATGTACCCAGACATGTATTTGAGTTTCCGACCAATATAATTATAGATTAGATAATAAACAATTCCCATGAACAAGAAAATACAGTAATATCTACTTTATTATTGCCTCCAGTGCATATTTCCGACACTACAAGATGCAATTAACACTACTAGTAACCCACACGTACCAATCTGAGGTTTTGAGACAAAGATTATATACAAGAGATGAACTAGGGTTTTGAGATGAGATGGTGATGGTGAAGATATTGATGAAGATTGGTCCTCCCACGAAGCGGAAGCATTGGTGATGACGAGGCTTCAATTTCCCCCTCCCGGAGAGAAGTTTCCTTTGCATAATCTCTCTGCCGGAGAGCAAAAGGGCCCATGCCGAGGTTTCCGTCTTGATATGTTGGCTTGTGGCGACCAGGTGGCCCCCCTGTGGATTATTTTTGGCCCAATAATTCATATATATTCCATAAAAAAAATTCGTGAAGTTTCAGGTCATTTGGAGCCCGGTGATTTTTCAGCCTTTTTCTTGGTTTTCACGGGCAGAATTCCAGTTTTCAGTAATTTTACTCTATGGTGTACCTTGCATAATCAGAAAGAAAAGGCTTAACAATTCTATCATAATGAGGAGTAATGGACAAGGATAACATAATTATCAATAATAATTCATGATGCAAAATGAACGTATCAGCATACCATTTTATACGCCGATCAACGTATCTCCGACCGTCAATTAGCGGACGAGGCAAGAACTGCGAGATCCCGCAAACAGTGCCCCTCAGGCATGTGGCAGAAATTCTAGCATGGTAATTGAGGCGTCGCGCCCACTTTCCCCACTAACCATGATGACACTACTTATGCACGTGCGAGCATCGCCCACGTTTCAATCTGGAAAATTCTGCGCCATTTTAGCTCGAGTGGTTTCCGCAACCGCTTGCTCCAAGTGACGTGTTTTGTTTTGTCGAATACCCCCTACGGGACCTGGTTCACTCGGACGCGTACGAACGTGATCGGAAGAATTCTCCTCGGATGTGAGGAGGATAACAATTCACTCTTCCACGATCACTCGAAGATCCTAGCTCGCATACGCTCGAGTTTCTAGGATATCTCTCCCGAGTGACAAGTAAATATCACCAAGTGGTCCACAGCTCCCGAGCTGGTCCTATCATTCAAAAATCTTCCATCTTGAATCCATTGTTGCTTCATCTTGGAACCGAGTGGGAAAGCCCCGAGTTACTTTCCATGCGCCTCTGAGGTGCCGAAGACACCCCGAAGTGTCTTTCACTCGACAAATAAAACTTAAACTGATTTGGGGGCTACTGATGGGATCACCTACCAGGCGTACGATCTTGGGATAGACATCTGGGACCCACATAGGGCCCCACATGACCATTAGAGTCTCAATACTACAGATGCATTCGGATGCATACACGGGTTCCACTCGGACCCATGGGGTCCCAGAGACGTCTTTCAGTCAGTCGGCCATACATCGGCAATCGGACAGAGACAAGCGTGGACGACGTGGTAGCTTCAATGGCTGACTTAAAACCATACATGTAGTGTAGTCAAGACGAACGTTACCACTAACGGACATGTTAGGGTTCTAGTTTCTAGTAACGCCCATAATTATTCGCATGTAATGCCCTTGTAATGACGCTCGGCGGGTCCTAGCGGACTCCATATAAGCCATCCCCGAGTTCTGTGACAAGGGTTCAACATTCGTTGTAATTAGACACCCCCAAAGAAACATAAGCCTACGAGTATAAGACGTAGGGTCTTTACAACGTCCGAGAGGGGCCCGAACTCACTAAATCCGAGTGACATTTGCGATTTAGCTAGGTTCTGTCCCTCAGTCCTACCTTTAGTATTCATTGTCAGGATCATTCCCACGAAAGAGGGGGTCATGATGTTTTTTAGATGGAGTGTTGCCTTATATGTAAGTGAGTAAGTGATCGATTGCATCCGATTAATTTCCACATGTTAGCTAATTGGGTCCACAATTTAGTAAAATCAACGAATGAGATGTTTTACATACTCATGCTTCCTCTTACATTTTGTGAGGTAAAAAGCTGCTCGTGGTTTTTTTAATGAAAAGAAACCAAAAAGACATACTTGATTTGATAGTTAAGGAAAACAGATAACACAATTGAAAGACAATAAGACACACAACAATCAGTAAAAAATAAAATTTCATTGAAAATTATATTGGCCTTGTCTTTGTTCAATTATACACTGCTTGTCAGAGATTGGAAATTACAATCAATCAGCCGGTAAAGAAAAGAAAAACAAAAACGAAACAACCAAGTCCCCACTTCTCTCACCACTGAAGAGGTCGTGAGACGGGAAAGGAGGGGCTCCAAGGCAGGTGCTCTAGAGGAGACGTCAGTGTACTTTAGTTTGACATAAACATTACGCGAAGCTCCGATGGCCTAAAGGAAGATTACGCCACTACGCACCGACTGTATTGACACGGTTTAGATGCGTGTTTGGGACATTCTGCTCGCAATGATGTATCATCTGAGTCTTCTAACTTTACCCGATTATCTTTCTACAATACAATGATGCACAAATATATCGCATGTTCTGTTCTACCAGCAGGTTATAAGTCGGCGCTGATATGTGGTGATACAAATGCAGTGACCGTCTACATGCTATGCCCCATGGGAGCTCCTACATGGCCACATGTGCGCTCGACGAAGCGGAAACGTGCACCCCCATGCCCTCACTGTTTTGTGTTTCGTTCTTTTTCTGTTTTTCTTCTTTCCCTTTTAAAATAATTTGGGATTTTATTATTTAAAACTTATAAATAGTTGCGAATTTGAAAAAAT
Source organism: Hordeum vulgare subsp. vulgare (assembly GCF_904849725.1). Taxonomy (NCBI): domain Eukaryota; kingdom Viridiplantae; phylum Streptophyta; class Magnoliopsida; order Poales; family Poaceae; genus Hordeum; species Hordeum vulgare. The sequence goes on along the minus strand of NC_058521.1, from coordinate 105,828,411 downwards.
AAATTTCAAGAAATCATAAAATGACCATAAATTTTTAAAAAATCTTCATGATTTTTTAAAAAACATTTGAGAAAAAGTTCACACATTATACAAATATAGGTGATTTTAAAAAATGTTCACATATCCAAATAATATGTATAATTTTTTCAAATGTTCTCAAATTCAAAATATGTTCATCAATTAGAACAAATATTTCTGAATTCAATTAATATTAATGTAAGGACAAAATCATGAATTTCGATTTTTTTCCAAAAAAATCATAATTCTTCATCGGTTCAAACAATGTTCGTTCATTCCAAAAACGTTCCTGAATTCGAAGAAATGTGCTTGCATTAAAAACCATTGTTAAACCCCCGCAAAAAAGCAATTGTCAAAAAATTGTGAAACTAAAAAGTTGTTTCTGCAATGGGAAAACTAGTTTCAAAACACGTTATTTTTTTAGAAACAATCTTCACTAAATTGTTAAAAATAATCAAGAATTACAATACTTTATGATTTATAAACAATGTAAAATTTGAAAACGTGTTTAGTAGTTCAAAATAATGCTCATCAATTCAAAACAATGTTTAGGATTTTGAAAAATGTAAAAACAATTGAAATATTTTGTGTCAAATGAAAAACTAAAAAGAGAAGAAAAAGTAAAAGTAATAAAAAATTAAAAGTAAAAGGAAAAAAGAAAAAGAAATAACAAAAAACGAAGAAGAAGAACAAAACGATTATATGAAGATTCTAGAATCTTTCCAAAACTAAAAGGGAATAAATCGTAAATGGGCTGGCCCAAAAATTGGATCGAGCGTTGGAGGAGGTGTGCGCCAGGTCGCTCAGGGAGGTCCGATACAGTGCCTTAAGCGTCGGTTAGGCAAACCGTCGTCTCGAGAGCTCGTTCTCATGGGCCGGCACATGTTAAATGTGTTGGTCCTTAAAAATCGAGAAAAAGCTCATATAATTTTTTTCTATATACCTAATACTAAAGAAGCTATCAAAAACCTATCGCCGTTGTTTTGCAGTAAAACCCCTGTCTTTTTGGTAATTAAACCCACAGAACGTTTTTGTGTGTTACGAACAGAAGAACGTTTTGTTTTTGCAAAGAGCCCCCATGGCATTGGATAAGAAAAACACATCTTGGCTGACAGAAAACGTACGGGAAGGCTCTCCTCGATTGGCACGGACGGAGCCGCGGTCGCCAAATGCGGTCGTGCGGCCGGTCTTCCTCTACGGCCATCTGCAACCCTCTTCTCCTTCAGTTCTTCCCCTTGTTGCAGCCATAGTAGGCCCCCGCCACCGGCCTAAAGCGGGGTCCCAAAGTCTCCGGCTCGCCCCATCCTGAGGTCTCATCTGTCTCGGACATCCACTCCAGCCTAGAGTTTCTCGTGCAGAGCACCGACTGACACCTGCCTGCAGACACAGGTAGGCCGCCCCTCCTCTCGGACACATTGGAGTGACGTCTCACGCGCGACATCGGTGGAGGAGACGACCACCATCAGTGTGGGGAACAGCTGCATACGGTGGTCCTCGTCTGGCCTTAATTCCGGGTACAACAATAACAAGCTTGCTTCTTAATGACCTCTGCTCCTAGCTAGCTATAATTACAACCGATACTCCCTCATTTCCGGTTTATAGAGCTCAAATCTGAAATCTCATCAACCAAGGTGAATTGTAAATGTATGACACTAGCTTAAGTAGCCAATGAAATATTTCTCACATATTCAATTTCCAAGGCAATAAATGTAGCATCATCTTTCTCATTGGACTTGCACAGTGGATGTAGAAAACGATGTAGGCATAGCCATTCATTTTCTTTCTCTCAACTCTATGAATTAAATATGGCGTGGGACTAAAATCACTTTAAGTCAATTAGACACAAAATGAACCTAATATAATGGAAATCTGAAATTTTTTAGATGAGGCCTATAAACCGGAGAGGAGGGAGTAGATGTATAGGTACATTAGCATATGGTGTGTCAGGTTAAAAGTCCTGAGAGATTTTGACCTACTCGTGGAGTGGAGATGGATATTTGTAGTTCCACGTTCTGTGCTAATACGTCGATGGATTGTCTAGCCATAAGCTAATTGTGTTTGAAAATATTTTCTCCCTGTACAATTCTCTGTCTTCACTCTTCCTTATGTATCTGAGGTGAAAACAAAGCTGCAGTTGGAGAAACCAAAAAACAATGACAGGTAGCTTCATGGTGTTTATCTTATATCCAAACTGCATTTCGCTTCTAAGAATATGATAATACAACAAAAAATAGTACAATGTGCAGGCATCCCAAAATTCCACTCCAAATGAACCATGTATTGCACTGAAAAAAACACTCCTCCAAATAACTTTACCATGGAAGTGTTTCATTTGGCCTGTGATCTGTCGGTTCCGATTCTGTTGCAATTGAATTTATGCTGAGATCGTGGAAGAATATTCTTTTCACTTATGGTGATTCGATTATGCAAGTATAATGTTCTTTGCACAAGAATATTTTCTATGTTGTGATGATAACAAAGTAAATTATAGGTGCCTTACACGATGGTTGGTCTACATTGATGGAGATGACTATTTTATCAGGTTGTTGTGCTGAGGTAAATGTGATTTCTCCGAATGCAAGTCTTTTTCCATTACAAGATGGTTTAGGAAACGATCAGAGTGTGCATTTGAACAATTTACGTGAAGACATTTTGTTTATTTGCAGAAGCAAGTTAAAAACAAGATAAATGGGAATGGGGCTAAGAACTTGGTTTCCAATTATTTAAACCACTCTTCCTTTTTACCGGTCATCAGTTTGTTCACACATTTACAAGGATCTGTTTACAGAAAGACACGAACTTTGAAGTTTCTTGCTTTCATGCCTTCTTTGTTCTCGAACTTTGAAGATTCTTGATTTCATGCCCTCTTTTGTTTGGCCCATGTTGAGCAGGAGAGGAGGCAAAAAGGAAATTATGGGTGAGAGGGATCGAAGTTGCGTCGTGCAACTTAGTGATCAAGGCCACATCCAACTTACCAAGTTGTATTTTTGTCTAGAAAAGGATTCTCCTACTTTTTAAAGTCCCACCTAGCTCCCCTACATCTTTAGACATGTGTGATCTGAAAACTAGTAGCTGCCTAAAGAGTAATAACGAGAGGAGGATCAGATTGGGAAACTAGAGGGGAGGCATGGTATCGGCAAGTGGAGGCGTATGTAGCTAGAGTTCTACTCCATGCATTATTCTTTACGATTTCTCAAATTGTTTTAAATTATCTCAATATATTTATAAAGTGAGCATATTTCTTATGAAATTCATGAACAAAACAAATTCCTACTACGTATATATGTTTAGCGTGCTCCAATCAGATTCATCATATTGTGCATATAATTTTTTTATTATTATTTTTCCATTGATTCCATTATGTATATCTCCATCACACAAAAATAGCACCTCAAAAGTTTAAGTTAAGTCCAAAAAGTAGCGGTCTAGCACAACGAGTGGTCGCCTACAAACATGCATCAAATAAAAAGGTATAAAGCAATGAATAGATTTTGCTAAGTTAGACCTAGAAAATGTCAAAAACAAAAGTGTTATGTGACAGGTGTGTCAGCAGTTTGATCAATTGGATTTATACAAGAGATGAGATGTTGATTAAGTTTGAACTATAAATCATAAGATTCCGACCGGTCTAATTTTTAGTCTACCTAAACTACTTGACCACACGCTTCTAACCTATATCTTTCGTTAATCCTTCTAAAGAATATCGACCATATATAAATGCATCAATCTATAATTCATGAATCACATGGTGTGTAGTTAGATAAAACCAGAATTCTCTCTTAAGTAAATGGTGAATGTCTTGCTGCTTCAAAATGGAGGGTTACTCTAAACAAGAAAAATATGATGTCAACAATGAACTCAAAAAATTGCCGACGATAGGCTCCTCTGTTGACACACACAAAATAACAAGAATTATTAAATATGGAACATTTTACTTGGAAATCGAGTAGGATTGGTGAGTGGAATTATCCATCAACGTCGAGGCCCTCAAGCTGACCTCGCCCACGCCACTATGTGCGACATGTCATTCGTCGTCTCACTAACGAGTTTGTATGACTTATCGTCAACGAATCCCTCCTCTACACCACCACACACATCTTCGTCGACTCCGCTAGGACCTTTGCTAGTTCATTGTCAATGTCTCTTGAGGTGAAGTTTGCTCTTTGTACCCGTTGGAACGCACGGGCATTTGTGCTAGTTTAAAAAAATAGATTTACAAAAAAAGTTCAATGACTATAAAAAAATCACCGTTTTTTGAAATATGTTTATGTATTTTCAAAAAGTTCACAGAATTCGAAATTTTTTATTGATTTTCAAAATAAGTTCATCAACTTTTAAAAATAGTTCATTGTTTTGAAAAAAAATCACGAATTTGAAATTACGTTTTCCGATTTTCAAAAAAGTTCATCGATTTCAAAAAAATAATCAATTTTCAATAAATTTCATCGATTTTCATAAAAGTTTATCGATTTAGAAAAAAGTTCACGGGCTAAAACACAGATATGATCTATAAACGGGCCAGCCCATGCGGAGCGCCTCACGCGCCGGTTAGCAAAATTTGCCTAACCGGCGCCATTGGTGCTAAATAGGATTTCCCGTTACGTGGTGAGCTAAGCGCCAAATAGGGATCGCCATGGTTCCCGTTCGTGCGATAGCCCATTATGGTGCCTCACTCGCTCCTACGCTTGCTGTTGAGGTTCCCCGCCTCCATTTACTTTGCTACTTTACAAAATCACTTTTTTTCTTCTGTTTTTAAAAAAAATTGAATTTTGAATTTTTTTCACCAATTATGAAGTTTGTGAACTAAAATTTCAAAAATCTAAAAAAGTTCATGAATTCAAAAAAAATGCTACTGAATTCCCAAATTATTCACGAGTTCAAAAAATGTTAACAAATTTGAAAAAGTTCATGAATTTAATTTTTTCTCAGAATAAATCACAAACTAGAAAATTTCAGAATTCTGGAAAGGATCATGAATTCAAAAGATGTTCATGAATTTCCAAAGTTGTTCACGAATACAAAAAATATTTTATGGGTTTCAGAAATTCATCATGAATTCATAAAATGTTTATTTTTATTTCAAAACAAATTGTGAATTCTGAAGGAGTTCACAAATTAAAAAGATATTAACAAAATTTAAAATATGATTGCAGATTTCAAAAACTGTCCACGAATGTAGGGAAATGATTCATGAATTCAGAAAATGCACATAAATTTGAAGAAGTAGTCGAATTAAAAAAAAATTAGGAGTTCTAAAATATTCCAGATCTAAGAAAACTATGAATTTGAGAGAGAGAAAAAAAGGAACACAAAATATACAGAAACCAAAGGAAAAAACAACAGAGAAATAAAGAAAATAGAAAATAACCTAGTTGGAAACTTCCCAAAACAGGTGGAAACCTTCCCGCGTCGTTGCTTACCTCAGCCTTGGCCCGCACCGGACTCGCTTGAGCAATCGTTGTTGTATCGCTCTTTTGGAGTGATACATTGCATTGGTGAGTTGTAGGTTCCACTTTTTTCACCATGTTGTAGCTGCTGAGCGTGAGTGAGATGGCTATGGGGAAGAGGTAACTACGATAGTCCTACGCATTCTGAGAGGGTAAGGAAGTCCTCAAGTGATTAACAAAACTAGCCTGGTATTATTGCCTAAGGTCCAATATCCTAATTCCTTGCCCCACTTTCGTCCTATTAGTCTTTGTAATGTGCTTTATAAAATTGCTTCCGTGGTTTTTTCAAAGCGTGTGAAACAAAGTTTACCCAAGATCATTTTCGAAGAGTTGTCTGTCTTTGTGGGAGGAAGGCAGATCACTGATAACATCATTCGTGCCTATGAGTGTGTGTGTTTCATGAAACAAAGCAGGGTAAAGAAGAACATTCTCTGTGCCTTGAAATTGGACATGATGAAAGCCTATGACCGAGTCGAGAGGGTTTATTTACAAGCTATCTTGATAAAGTTGGGTTGTGCACCTACCTGGATATCTCTCATTATGAACATGGTAAGATGAGTGAATTTTTCTGTTTTGTTCAATGTGAATAAGCTGTAGGATTTCAAACCTTCACGTGGAATCTTCAAAGGGGGTCCGATTTATCCATACTTGTTTTTATTAGAGCAAGGGCCTTTCGTGGAATCCAAGTAGGAGAATTGGCTCCACTGGTATGCCACTTGTTATTCGCATGTGACATCCGGTTGTTTTTTAAAAAGCAAATGTTAATGGGGAAATGGAGATGTCATGTGTTTTGGAATCCTACTGCCAAAACTCAGGTTAACACATGAATTTAGCAAAGTCCAAAAAAACCAGTAAAGGCTGCTCTCAAGCTGTGAAGGACCACGTAAAAAGAGCTCTTAGTGGGCCTAATGAATCTCTTTGAGAAAAGTATTTGGGTACGCACTGAGATGTTGGGAACTTAAAAGATGGAGCATTTAAATATCTCGAAGATAGAGTGTGGAGCTGATACGTCCATTTTGCATCATGCTTTCATGTTGTTATTTATCGCTTTATGGGTGTTATTACACTTCACGGTACAATACTTATGCCTTTTCTCTCTTATTTTGCAAGGTTTACATGAAGAGGGAGAATGCCGGCAGCTGGAATTCTGGCCTAAAAAAGGAGCAAGTTTGAGATAGCTATTCCGCGCAACTCCAAAAGCCGTGAAAATCAACGAGGAATTATTTTGCATTTTATAAAAAATACTGGGCTGAAGAAGTACGAGAGGGGAGCCAGTAGGAGGCCACAAGCCTGCAAGGCGCGCCCCCTGGCCGCGCCTAGGGGGCTTGTGGGCTCCCTGCTGGCCCTCTGGCTTCCCTCTTTTGTGACAAGAAGGGTTTCATTCCAGAAAAATTTAAGAGGAGGCTTTCGGGAGGAATCTCCACCGCCAAGGGGCGGAACTTCAGTAGAACCAATCTAGAGCTCCGGCAGGGTCGTCCTGCCGGGGAAATTTCCCTCCCGGAGGGGGAAATCATCGCCATCGTCATCACCAACACTCCTCTCGTTGGAGGGGACTCATCACCATCAACATCTTCATCAGCACCATCTCATCTCCAAACCCTAGTTCATCTCTTGTAACCAATCTCCGTCTCACGACACCGATTGGTACTTGTAAGGTTGCTAGTAGTGTTAATTACTCTTTGTAGTTGATGCTAGTTGGATTACTTGTGTTGGAATTATGCCCTAGAGGAAATAATAAATATAGTTATTATTATAATTCCTGTATCAAGATAATCGTTTATTATCCATGCTATAATTGTATTGAATGAAGACTCATTTACATGTGTGGATACATAGACAAAACACTGTCCCTAGCAAGCCTCTAGTTGGCTAGCCAGTTGATCAAAGATAGTCAGTGTCTTCTGATTATGAACAAGGTGTTGTTGCTTGATAACTGGATCACGTCATTAGGAGAATCACGTGATGGACTAGACCCAAACTAATAGACGTAGCATGTTGATCGTGTCATTTTGTTGCTACTGTTTTCCGCGTGTCAAGTATTTGTTCCTATGACCATGAGATCATATAACTCAATAACACCGGAGGAATACTTTGTGTGTATCAAACGTCGCAACGTAACTGGGTGACTACAAAAATGCTCTACAGGTATCTCCGAAGGTGTTCGTTGAGTTAGTATGGATCAAGACTGGGATTTGTCACTCCGTGTGACAGAGAGGTATCTCGGGGCCCACTCGGTAATACAACATCACACACAAGCCTTGCAAGCAATGTGACTTAGTGTAAGTTGCGGGATCTTGTATTACGGAACGAGTAAAGAGACTTGCCGGTAAACGAGATTGAAATAGGTATGCGGATACTGACGATCGAATCTCGGGCAAGTAACATACCGAAGGACAAAGGGAATGACATAAGGGATTATATGAATCCTTGGCACTGAGGTTCAAACGATAAGATCTTCGTAGAATATGTAGGATCCAATATGGGCATCCAGGTCCCGCTATTGGATATTGACTGAGGAGTCTCTCGGGTCATGTCTACATAGTTCTCGAACCCGCAGGGTCTCCACACTTAAGGTTCGACGTTGTTTTATGCGTATTTGAGTTATATGGTTGGTTACAGAATGTTGTTCGGAGTCCCGGATGAGATCACGGACGTCACGAGGGTTTCCGGAATGGTCCGGAAACGAAGATTGATATATAGGATGACCTCATTTGATTACCGGAAGGTTTTCGGAGTTACCGGGAATGTACCGGGGATGACGAATGGGTTCCGGGAGTTCACCGGGGGGGGGGGGGGCAACCCACCCCGGGGAAGCCCATAGGCCTTGAGGGTGGTGCACCAGCCCTTAGTGGGCTGGTGGGACAGCCCAAAAGGACCCTATGCGCATTGGAAGAAAAATCAAAGAGAAAAAAAGGGGAGGTGGGAAAGGAAAGAAGGACTCCACCCACCAAACCAAGTAGGACTCGGTTTGGGGGGAGACCTTCCCCCCTTGGCTCGGCCGACCCCCTTGGGGCTCCTTGAGCCCCAAGGCAAGGCTCCCCCTCTCCCACCTATATATACGGAGGTTTTAGGGCTGATTTGAGACGACTTTTCCACGGCAGCCCGACCACATACCTCCACGGTTTTTCCTCTAGATCGCATTTCTGCGGAGCTCGGGCGGAGCCCTGCTGAGACGAGATCATCACCAACCTCCGGAGCGCCGTCACGCTGCCGGAGAACTCTTCTACCTCTCCGTCTCTCTTGCTGGATCAAGAAGGCCGAGATCATCGTCGAGCTGTACGTGTGCTGAACGCGGAGGTGCCGTCCGTTCGGTACTAGATCGTGGGACTGATCGCGGGATTGTTCGCGGGGCGGATCGAGGGACGTGAGGACATTCCACTACATCAGCCGCGTTCACTAACGCTTCTGCTGTACGGTCTACAAGGGTACGTAGATCACTCATCCCCTCTCGTAGATGGACATCACCATGATAGGTCTTCGTGCGCGTAGGAAATTTTTTGTTTCCCATGCGACGTTCCCCAACAACTTGGTGGAAGATTATATGGTCAGATACTTGATGCTATTCAATACCTCTCTAGTCATGAATATTATTATGCTTTGTGAGTAGTTACTTTTGTTCCTGAGGACTTGGGATAAGTCTTGCTATAAGTAGTCATGTGAATTTCGTATTCGTTCGATATTTTGATGTGTTGTATGTTGTTTTTCCTCTAGTGGTGTTATGTGAACGTCGACTACATAACACTTCACCATTTTTGGGCCTAGAGGAAGGCATTGGGAAGTAGTAAGTAGATGATGGGTTGCTAGAGTGACAGAAGCTTAAACCATAGTTTATGCGTTGCTTCATAAGGGGCTGATTTGGATCCACTAGTTTAATGCTATGGTTAGACTTTGTCTTAATTCTTCTTTCATAGTTGCAGATGCTTGCGAGAGGGGTTAATCATAAGTGGGATGCTTGTCCAAGTAAGGGCAGTACCCAAGCGCCGGTCCACCCACATATCAAACTATCAAAGTAACGAACGTGAATCATATGAACATGATGAAAACTAGCTTGATAGAAATTCCCATGTGTCCTCAGGAGCGCTTTAGCTCCTATAAGAGTTTGTTCAGGCTTGTCCCTTGCTACAAAATGGATTGTGCCACTTTGCTGCACCACTGTTACTATTGTTACTTGCTACTTGCTATGAATCATCTTATCACACAACTACTTGTTACCGATAATTTCAGCGCTTGCAGATATTACCTTGCTGAAAACCACTTGTCAGATCCTTCTGCTCCTCGTTGGGTTCGACACTCTTACTTATCGAAAGGACTACGATAGGTCCCCCATACTTTTGGGTCATGAAGACACCTTTCTCGCGCCGTTTCCGGGCAGTGAAGCGCCTTCGGTAAGTGGAATTTGGTAAGGAAACATTTATATAGTGTGCTGAAATTTATTGTCACTTGTCACTATGGAAACTAACCCTTTGAGGAGCTTGTTCGGGGTATCTTCACCTCGAACGGAAGCACAAGGAGTCGCTCCTCAACCTGCTGCACCTACTGAAAATATTTTCTATGAATTTCCTTAGGGTATGTGCTACTGCAACAAAAGACCTTCCAAAGGCGCCAGAAATAGGCACGTCGACGGGAGAATACTTGGCTTGATCTTTATGCTGCGGCTACGCCTTAAGGGACTTCGTAGGAAAGTGTGCAAAGGATTTCCCCCGTGGCCTTGGAGCCTTGCGTTGGTGTTCCCTCGAAGTGGAAAGGGTGATGTAGCGTAGCGGTGGTAAGTATTTCCCTCAGTTTGAGAACCAAGGTATCAATCCAGTGGAGGAGTATCTCAAGATCCTGCACAAACACAAAAACTTGCTCCCAACGCTATGAAGGGGAAGACAATCCCTTATAGATTGTTTGCCAAGTGAGAACTGAAAGCAACAAAGTAACAAAGCAAAGTAAAAGTGGAGATGTAAACGATGGATGTGAATAGACCCGGGGGTCGTAGTGTTTACTAGTGGCTTCTCTCATGAAAGCAAATAGACGGTGGGTGAACAAATTATTGTCGAGCAATTGATAGAACCGCGCAAAGTCGTGACGATATCTATGCAATGATTATTTCTATAGGCATCACGTCCAAAACAAGTAGACCGATAATGTCTGCATCTACTACTATTACTCCACACGTCGACCGCTATCCAGCAAGCATCTAGTGTATTAAGTCCATAAGAACAGAGTACCGCCTTAAGCAAGATGACATGATGTAGTGGGATAATCTCAAACCAATGATAAAAACCCCATCTTTTTACCCTTGATGGCAAGTACTTGATGTGTGCCTTGCTGCTCCTACTGTCACTGGGAAAGGTCACCACATGGCAGAACCCAAATCGAAGCACTTCTCCCATTGCAAGAATCATAGATCTAGTTGGCCAAACAAAACTCAAGACTCGGAGAGACTTACAAGGATATCAAATCATGCATATAAGAAATCAGCAAAGACTCAAATATATATCATAGATAATCTGATCACAAATCCACAATTCATCGGATCTCGACAAACACACCGCCAAAGAAGATTACATCGGATAGATCTCCATGAAGATCATGGAGAACTTTGTATTGAAGATCCAAGAGAGAGAAGAAGCCATCTAGCTACTAACTACGGACCCGTAGGTCTGAAGTGAACTACTCACGAGTCATTGCAGGGGCGATGATGATGATGAAGAAGCCCACCAACTCCACAGTCCCCTCCGGCAGGGTGCCGGGAAGGGTCTCCAGATGATATCACGCGGAAACGGAAGCTTGCGGCGGCGTAAAAGTATTTTCGAGGCTCCCCTGATTTTTTGCGGAATATTTGGGAATTTATAGCCCAAAGATCTAGGTCAGGGGGCGGCCAGGGAGGCCACAAGCCTGCCCACCGACGCCTCCCCCCTGGTTGCGGAGTGGAGGCTTGTGGGCTCCCTGGAGCCCACCTGGCTTGGCCCAAAGGCCCCCCTGATCTTCTTCCGTCCGGGAAAAAATCATTTCGGGGTTTTTCTGCCGTTTGGACTCCGTTCCAAAATCAGATCTGAAAAGAGTCAAAAACACGGAAAAAACAGGAACTTGCACTTGGCACTGAATTAATAAGTTAGTCCCAAAAAAGATATAAAAGGTACATAAAACAAGCAAAGAAGACAAGATAACTGCGTGAAACCATCAAAAATTATAGATACGTTTGAGACATATCAGTATGCTTGAGAAACTACTTGCTAATCCTTTTACAGGAGATGGAACATCACATCCAGACTTGCATCTAATCTATGTAGATGAAGTTTGTGGTTTATTTAAGCTTGCAGGTTTGCCCGAGGATGAGGTCAAGAAGAAGTTATTTCCCTTATCTTTGAGGGATAAATCATTGACATGGTATAGGCTATGTGATAATACTGGATCATGGAACTACAACCGGTTGAAATTGGAATTTCATCAAAAGTTTTATCCTATGCATCTAGTACATCGTGATCGGAATTATATATATATTTTTTGGCCTCGTGACAGAGAAAGCATCGCTCAAGCTTGGGGGAGGCTTAAATCAATGTTATATTCATGCCCCAACCATGAGCTCTCGAGAGAAATTATCATTAAGAACTTCCACGCTCGGCTTTCTCATGATGATCGCACCATGCTTGATACTTCTTGTACCGGTTCTTTTATGAAGAGAGATATTGACTTCAAATGGAATTTATTGGAAAGAATTAAATGCAACTTTGAAGATTGGGAGCTTGATGAAGGTAAGGAGTCAGGTATGAATTTCAAGTTTGATTGCGTTAAATCCTTTGTTGAAGCAAATACTTTTTGTGATTTTAGTGCTAAATATGGACTTGACTGTGAGATAGTAGCTTCAATGTGTGAATCATTTGCTGCTTATATTGATCTCCCCAAAGAGAAGTGGTTTAAATATCATCCTCCCTTAGAAGTCAACATAGTTAAACCCAATCCAATTGTAAAGAAAGTCATTGCCTATAATGATCCTATTGTTCCTAGTGCTTACATTGAGAAACCACATTTCCCTGTTAGGATTAAGGATCATTCTAAAGCTTCAACTATGATACGCAGGGGTTACATTAGAACACCTACACCCCCTGAGTAAATTAGAGTTGAACCTAGCATTGCTATTATCAAAGATCTTCTGTCCGACAATGTCGAGGGTCATGATGTTCACTTCTGTGAAGATGCTGCTAGAATTGCTAAACCTCATGCTAGAGACAAACATAGGCCTGTTGTTGGCACGCCTGTTGTTTCTGTGAAGATAGGAGATCATTGTTATCATGGTTTATGTGATGTGGGTGCTCGTGTTAGTGCAATACCTCGATCCTTATATGATGAAATCAAAGACGAGATTGCACCTGTCGAGATAGAACCCATTGATGTCACTATTCAGCTTGCCAATAGAGATACTATCTGCCCTGTGGGAATTGTTAGAGATGTTGAAGTCTTGTGTGGTAAAACGAAGTATCCTGCTGATTTCGTCATTCTTGCTACCACTCAAGATAGCTTTTGTCCCATCATATTTGGCAGACCCTTCCTCAATACCGTCAATGCTCATATTGACTGTGAGAAGCAAACTGTCACTATTGGCTTTGAAGGTGTGTCACATGAGTTCAATTTCTCCAAGTTCGGTAGACAACCTCATGAAAAAGATTTGCCTAGTAAGGATGAAATTATTTCCCTAGCTTCTATTTCCGTGCCTCCTACTGATCCTTTAGAGCAATACTTGCTTGAGCATGAAAATGATATGCATATGGATGAAAGGGATGAGATAGATAGAGTTGTCTTTGAACAATATCCTATCCTTAAGAATAATTTGCCTGTTGAACTGCTTGGAGATCCACCCCCACCAAAGGGTGATCCTGTGTTTGAGCTTAAACAATTGCCAGTGCTCTTAAGTATCCTTATCTTGATGAAAAAGAGATATATCATGTTATAATTAGTGCTAGGCTCTTAGAGCATGAAGAAAAGAAGTTACTAAAAACTCTCAGGAAGCACCGTGCTGCTATTGGATATACTCTTGATGATCTTAAGGGCATTAGTCCCACTCTATGCCAGCACAAGATTAAAACCGATCCTGATTCCAAACCAGTTGCCGATCATCAACGAAGACTAAATCCTAAGATGAAAGAGGTAGTAAGAAAAGAAATACTAAAGCTCCTCGAAGCAGGTATTATCTATCATGTCGCTCATAGTGATTTGGTGAGTCTGGTGCATTGCATCCCTAAGAAGGGAGGTATTACCGTTGTCCCCAATGATAAGGATGAATTGATCCCACAGAGTATTATTACTGGCTATAGGATGGTGATCGATTTTGGGAAATTGAATAAAGCCACTAGGAAAGATCATTACCCTTTGCCTTTTATCTACCAAATGCTAGAAAGACTGTCTAAACACACACACTTCTGCTTTCTAGATGATTATTCTGTTTTCTCCCAAATACCTGTTGCACAATCTGATCAGGAGAAAACCACTTTCACCTGCCCTTTCGGTACCTTTGCTTACAGACGTATGCCTTTTGGCTTATGTAATGCACCTACCACTTTTCAAAGATGTATGATGCCTATATTCTCTGACTTTTGTGAAAAGATTGTTGAGGTTTTCATGGATGACTTCTCTGTTTACGGGTCTTCTTTTGATGATTGCCTCAGCAACCTTGATCGAGTCTTGCAGAGATGTAAAGACACCAAACTTTTCTTGAATTGGGAGAAGTGCCACTTTATGGTTAATGAAGGCATCATCTTAGGACATATAATTTCTGAAAGAGGTACTGAAGTCGATAAGGTTGATGCAATCGAGAAAATGCCATGCCCCACAGATATCAAAGGTATAAGAAGTTTCCTTGGTCATGTTGGTTTCTATAGAAGGTTCATTAAAGACTTCTCTAAGATTTCTAGGCCTCTTACCAATCTCTTGCAAAAGGATATTCCTTTTGTTTTGGACGATGATTGTGAGGAAGCCTTCAAAATACTTAAGAAGGATTTGATAACTACACCTATTGTTCAACCACCTCATTGGAACTTACCTTTTGAAATTATGTGTGATGCTAGTGATTATGTTGTTGGTGCTGTCCTAGGACAAAGAGTTGATAAGAAGTTGAATGTTATTCACTATGCTAGTAAAACTCTAGACACTGCCCAAAGAAACTATGCTACTACTGAAAAGGAATTTTTAGCAGTCATGTTTGCATGTGAAAAGCTCAGGTCTTACATTATTGATTCCAAAGTCACTATTCACACTGATCATGATCCTATTAAGTTCCTCATGGAAAATAAAGACGCTAAACCTAGACTTATCAGATGAGTTCTCTTGCTACAAGAATTTGATTTGCATGTTGTCGATAGGAAGGGTGCTGAGAACCCAGTAGTAGATGACTTGTCTAGGTTGGAGAACGTTCTTGATGACCCACAACCTATTGATGATAGGTTTCCTGATGAGCAATTGAATGTCATCAATACTTCACGTACTGCATCGTGGTATGCTGATTATGCAAATTATATCGTTGCCAAATATATACCACCTAGTTTCACATACCAGCAAAAGAAGAAATTCTTCTTTTATTTGAGACATTACTTTTGGGATGATCCTCACCTTTATAAGAAAGGAGTAGATGGTGTTATTAGACGTTGTGTACCTGAACATGAACAGGGACAGATCCTACAGAAGTGTCACTTCGAGGCCTACGGAGGACACCATGTGGGAGATAGAACTGCACACAAGGTATTGCAATCAGGTTTCTATTGGCCCACTCTCTTCAAGGATGCCCGTAAGTTTGCATTGTCTTGTGACGAATGTAAAAGAATAGGTAATATCGGTAAACGTCAGGAAATGCCTATGAATTATTCACTTGTCATTGAACCATTTGATGTTTGGGGATTTGATTATATGGGACCTTTTCCAAAATCCAACGGCTATACTCATATCCTAGTTGTTGTTGATTACGTTACTAAGTGGGTAGAAGTTATCCCAACTAGTAGTGCTGATCACAACACCTCTCTCAGGATGCTTAAAGAAGTTATTTTCCCTAGATTTGGAGTCCCTAGATATCTGATGACTGATGGTGGTTCACATTTCATTCATGGTTCTTTCTGTAAGACGCTCGCTAAGTACGATGTCAATCATAGAATTACATCTCCCTATCATCCTCAGTCCAGTGGTCAAGTAGAGCTAAGCAACAGAGAGATTAAACTAATTCTACAAAAGACTGTCAATAGGTCTAGAAAGAATTGGTCTAAGAAGCTCGATGATGCACTGTGGGCTTATAGAACTGCTTATAAGAATCCCATGGGCATGTCTCCGTACAAAATGGTTTACGGTAAAGCATGTCATTGCTGTAGAACGTCGCATGGGAAACAAAATTTTCCTACGCGCATGAAGACCTATCATGGTGATGTCCATCTACGAGAGGAGATGAGTGATCTACGTATCCTTGTAGATCGCACAACAGAAGCGTTAGTGAACGCGGTTGATGTAGTGGAACGTCCTCACGTCCCTCGATCCGCCCCGCGAACAATCCCGCGATCAGTCCCACGATCTAGTACCGAACGGACGGCACCTCCGCGTTCAGCACACGTACAGCTCGACGATGATCTCGGCCTTCTTGATCCAGCAAGAGATACGGAGAGGTAGAAGAGTTCTCCGGCAGCATGACGGCGCTCCGGAGGTTGGTGATGACCTTGTCTCAGCAGGGCTCCGCCCGAGCTCCGCAGAAACGCGATCTAGAGGAAAAACCGTGGAGGTATGTGGTCGGGCTGCCGTGGGAAAATCGTCTAAAATCAGCCCTAAAACCTCCGTATATATAGGTGGGAGGGAGGGGACCTTGCCTTGGGGCTCAAGGAGCCCCAAGGGGGTCGGCCGAGTCCAAGGGGGGAAGGCTCCCCCCCCCAAACCGAGTTGGACTTGGTTTGGTGGGTGGGAGTCCTTCCCTTCCTTCCCACCTCCCCTTTTTTTTTCTCTTTGATTTTTATCTCTATGGCGCATAGGGCCCTTTTGGGCTGTCCCACCAGCCCACTAAGGGCTGGTGCGCCACCCTTATGGCCTATGGGCTTCCCCGGGGTGGGTTGCCCCCCCGGTGAACTCCCGGAACCCATTCGTCTTTCCGGGTACATTCCTGGTAACTCCGAAAACCTTCCGGTAATCAAATGAGGTCATCCTATATATCAATCTTCGTTTCCGGACTATTCCGGAAACCCTTGTGACGTCCGTGATCTCATACGGGACTCCGAACAACATTCGGTAACCAACCATATAACTCAAATACGCATAAAACAACGTCGAACCTTAAGTGTGCAGACCCTGCGGGTTCGAGAACTACATAGACATGACCCGAGAGACTCCTCGGTCGATATCCAATAGCGGGACCTGGATGCCCATATTGGATCCTACATATTCTACGAAGATCTTATCGTTTGAACCTCAGTGCCAAGGATTCATATAATCCCGTATGTCATTCCCTTTGTCCTTCGGTATGTTACTTGCCCGAGATTCGATCGTCAGTATCCGCATACCTATTTCAATCTCGTTTACCGGCAAGTCTCTTTACTCGTTCCGTAATACAAGATCCCGCAACTTACACTAAGTTACATTGCTTGCAAGGCTTGTGTGTGATGTTGTATTACCGAGTGGGCCCCGAGATACCTCTCCGTCACACGGAGTGACAAATCCCAGTCTTGATCCATACTAACTCAACTAACACCTTCGAAGATACCTGTAGAGCATCTTTATAGTCACCCAGTTACGTTGCGACATTTGATACACACAAAGCATTCCTCCGGTGTCAGTGAGTTATATGATCTCATGGTCATAGGAATAAATACTTGACACGCAAAAAACAGTAGCAACAAAATGACACGATCAACATGCTACGTCTATTAGTTTGGGTCTAGTCCATCACGTGATTCTCCCAATGACGTGATCCAGTTATCAAGCAACAACACCTTGTTCATAATCAGAAGACACCGACTATCTTTGATCAACTGGCTAGCCAACTAGAGGCTTGCTAGGGACGGTGTTTTGTCTATGTATCCACACATGTAAATGAGTCTTCATTCAATACAATTATAGCATGGATAATAAACGATTATCTTGATACAGGAATTATAATAACAACTATATTTATTATTGCCTCTAGGGCATAATTCCAACAGTCTCCCACTTGCACTAGAGTCAATAATCCAGCCATACAGTTCTGGTGTTGATCAATAATCTAACACCCATACAGTTCTGGTGTTGAACATGCATTGGCCGTGGAAGAGGTTTAGTCAGCGGGTCTGCTACATTCAGATCCGTGTGCACTTTGCATATATTTACGTCCTCTCCCTCGACGTAGTCGCGGATGAGGTTGAAGCGTCGTTTGATGTGTCTGGTCTTCTTGTGAAACCGCGGTTCATTTGCTAAGGCAATGGCACCCGTGTTATCACAGAACCAGGTTATTGGATTCAGTGCGCTTGGCACCACTCCAAGATCCGTCATGAACTGCTTCATCCAGACACCCTCCTTATCCGCCTCCGAGGCAGCCATGTACTCCGCTTCACATGTAGAATCTGCTACGACGCTTTGCTTGGAACTGCACCAGCTTACCGCACCCCCATTAAGAATAAATACGTATCCGGTTTGCGACTTAGAGTCGTCCGAATCTGTGTCAAAGCTTGCATCGACGTAACCTTTTATGGCGAGCTCTTCGTCACCTCCATACACGAGAAATATCTCCTTAGTCCTTTTCAGGTACTTCAGGATATTCTTGACCGCTGTCCAGTGATCCACTCCTGGATTACTCTCGAACCTACCTGCCATACTTATGGCCAGGCTAACATCCGGTCTAGTGCGCATCATTGCATACATGATAGAACCTATGGCTGAAGCATAGGGGACAGAGCGCATATGCTCTCTATCTTCATCTGTTGCTGGGCACTGAGTCTTACTCAATCTCGTACCTTGTAGAACTGGCAAGAACCCTTTCTTGGACTGTTCCATTTTGAACCTCTTCAAAACTTTATCAAGGTATGTGCTTTGTGAAAGTCCTATCAGGCGTTTTGATCTATCCCTATAGATCTTAATGCCTAGAATGTAAGCAGCTTCTCCTAGGTCCTTCATAGAGAAACTTTTATTCAAGTAACCTTTTATGCTCTCCAAAAACTCTACGTTGTTTCCAATCAGCAATATGTCATCCACATATAATATTAGAAACGCCACAGAGCTCCCACTCACTTTCTTGTAAATACAAGATTCTCCAACCACTTGTATAAACCCAAATGCTTTGATCACCTCATCAAAGCGTTTGTTCCAACTCCGAGATGCTTGCACCAGTCCATAAATGGATCGCTGGAGCTTGCACACCTTGTCAGCATTCTTAGGATTGAGAAAACCTTCGGGTTGTATCATATACAACTCTTCCTTAAGGAAACCGTTAAGGAACGCTGTTTTGACATCCATTTGCCAGATTTCATAATCGAAAAATGCAGCTATTGCTAACATGATTCTGACGGACTTAAGCATCGCTACGGGCGAGAATGTCTCATCGTAGTCAACTCCTTGAACTTGTGAAAAACCCTTTGCCACAAGTCGAGCTTTATAAACGGTCACATTGCCGTCAGCGTCCGTCTTCCTCTTAAAGATCCATTTGTTCTGAATAGCCTTGCGGCCCTCAGGTAGTACCTCCAAAGTCCACACTTTGTTCTCATACATGGATCCTATCTCGGACTTCATGGCTTCCAGCCATTTGTTGGAATCTGGGCCCACCATTGCTTCTTCATAATTAGCAGGTTCATTGTTGTCTAACAACATGATTGATAAGACGGGATTACCGTACCACTCTGGAGCAGCACGTGGTCTCGTCGACCTGCGTGGTTCGACAGAAACTTGAACCGGAGTTTCATGATCATCATCATAAACTTCCTCCTCAACCGGCGTCGCAATGACAGAGGTTTCCCCTTGCCCTGCGCCACCATCCAGAGGGATGAGAGGTTCGACAACCTCGTCAAGTTCTATCTTCCTCCCACTCAATTCTCTCGAGAGAAACTCCTTCTCGAGAGAAGCTCCGTTTTTAGCAACAAACACTTTGCCCTCGGATTTGAGATAGAAGGTGTACCCAACTGTCTCTTTTGGGTAACCTATGAAGACGCACTTTTCCGCTTTGGGTTCCAGCTTTTCAGGCTGAAGCTTTTTGACATAAGCATCACATCCCCAAACTTTAAGAAACGACAACTTTGGCCTTTCGCCATACCACAGTTCGTATGGTGTCGTCTCAACGGATTTTGATGGTGCCCTATTTAAAGTGAATGCAACTGTTTCTAATGCATAACCCCAAAATGATAACGGCAAATCGGTAAGAGACATCATAGATCGCACCATCTCTAATAAAGTACGATTACGACGTTCGGACACACCATTACGCTGTGGTGTTCGAGGCGGTGTTAACTGCGAAACAATTCCACATTGTCTTAAGTGAGTACCAAACTCGAAACTCAGATATTCACCCCCACGATCAGACCGTAAGAACTTGATCTTCTTGTTACGATGATTTTCCACTTCACTCTGAAATTGCTTGAACTTTTCAAATGTTTCAGACTTGTGCTTCATCAAGTAGACATAACCATATCTACTTAAATCGTCTGTGAAGGTGAGAAAATAACGATATCCGCCGCGTGCCTCCACGCTCATCGGACCACACACATCAGTATGTATGATTTCCAACAAGTCACTTGCACGCTCCATTGTTCCGGAGAACGGAGTCTTAGTCATCTTGCCCATGAGGCATGGTTCGCACGTGTCAAGTGAATCAAAGTCAAGTGACTCCAAAAGTCCATCAGCATGGAGTTTCTTCATGCGCTTTACACCAATATGACCTAAACGGCAGTGCCACAAAAATATGGCGCTATGATTGTTAACTCTAACTCTTTTGGTCTGAATGTTATGTATATGCGTATCGCTATCAAGATTCAATATGAACAATCCTCTCACATTCGGTGCATGACCATAAAAGATGTTACTCATAGAAATAGAACAACCATTATTCTCTGACTTAAAAGAGTAACCGTCTCGCAATAAACAAGATCCAGATATAATGTTCATGCTCAACGCAGGCACTAAATAACAATGAATTAAGTTCATCACTAATCCTGACGGTAACTGAAGTGACACTGTGCCGACGGCGATTGCATCAACCTTGGAACCATTTCCTACGCGCAGCGTCACTTCATCTTTCGCCAACCTTCATCTATTCCGCAGTTCCTGTTTCGAGTTGCAAATATGAGCAACAGAACCGGTATCGAATACCCAGGCACTACTACGAGAGCCGGTTAAGTACACATCAATAACATGTATATCAAATATACCGGATTTTTCTTTGGTCGCCTTCTTATCTGCCAGATACTTGGGGCAATTCCGCTTCCAGTGACCCATACCCTTGCAATAGTAACACTCCGTTTCAGGCTTAGGTCCAGCTTTGGGTTTCTTCATCGGATTGGCAACAGGCTTGCCGCTCTTCTTCGAATTTCCCTTCTTGCCTTTGCCGTTTCTCTTGAAACTAGTGGTCTTATTCACCATCAACACTTGATGCTCTTTACGGAGTTCAGACTCTGCGACTTTCAGCATCGCAAACAACTCACCGGGAGACTTGTTCATCCCTTGCATGTTGTAGTTCAACACAAAGCCTTTATAGCTTGGCAGCAGTGATTGAAGGATTCTGTCAGTGATAGCTTCTTGCAGGAGTTCAATCCCCAGCTCACCTAGACGGTTTGAGTACCCATACATTTTGAGCACATGTTCACTGACAGATGAGTTTTCCTCCATCTTGCAAGCATAGAATTTATCGGAGGTCTCATACCTCTCGATCCGGGCGTTCTTCTGAAAGATAAACTTCAACTCCTGGAACATCTCAAATGCTCCATGACGCTCAAAGCGACGTTGAAGTCCCGGTTCTAAGCCATACAAGACTGCACATTGAACTATTGAGTAGTCCTCCTTACGTGCTAACCAAGCGTTCTTAACATCCTGATCAGCCGTAGCGGGTGGTTCATCTCCTAACGCAGCATTAAGGACATAATCCTTCTTCCCAGCTTGTAAGATTAGCTTAAGATTACAAGCCCAGTCTACAAAGTTGCTTCCATCATCTTTCAACTTAGCTTTCTCTAGGAACGTATTGAAATTCAGGATGACTGTCGCGTGAGCCATGATCTACAACACAAATATATTCAAAGTGGACTTAGACTATGTTCAAGATAATTAGAGTTTAACTTAATCAAATTATTCGCTAAACTCCCACTCAAAAAGTACATCTCTCTAGTCATTTGAGTGGTTCATGATCCACTTACACTAGCTCAAGTCCGATCATCACGTGAGTTGAGTATAGCTTCAGTGGTAAGCATCCCTATGCTAATCATATCATCTATATGATTCATGATCGACCTTTCGGTCTCATGTGTTCCGAGGCCATGTCTGCACATGCTAGGCTCGTCAAGCTTAACCCGAGTGTTCTGCGTGCGCAACTGTTTTGCACCCGTTGTATGTGAACGTTGAGTCTATCACACCCGATCATCACGTGGTGTCTCGAAACGACGAACTGTAGCAACGGTGCACCGTCGGGGAGAACACAATTTCGTCTTGAAATTTTAGTGAGAGATCACCTCATAATGCTACAGTCGTTCTAAGCAAAATAAGGTGCATAAAAGGATTAACATCACATGCAATTCATAAGTGACATGATATGGCCATCATCACGTGCTTCTTGATCTTCATCACCAAAGCACCGGCCCGACCTTCTTGTCACCGGCGCCACGCCATGATCTCCATCAACGTGTTGCCATCGGGGTTGTCGTGCTACTCATGCTATTACTACTAAAGCTACATCCTAGCAAAATAGTAAACGCATCTGCAAGCATAAACGTTAGTATAAAGACAACCCTATGGCTCCTGCCGGTTGCCGTACCATCGACGTGCAAGTTGATATTTCTATTACAACATGATCATCAAATACATCCAATATATCACATCACATCGATGGCCATATCACATCACAAGCATACCCTGCAAAAACAAGTTAGACGTCCTCTAATTTTGTTGTTGCATGTTTTACGTGGTGACCAAGGGTATCTAGTAGGATCGCATCTTACTTACGCAAACACCACAACGGAGATATATGAGTTGCTATTTAACCTCATCCAAGGACCTCCTCGGTCAAATCCGATTCAACTAAAGTTGGAGAAACCGACACTTGCCAGTCATCTTTGAGCAACTGAGTTACTCGTAACGATGAAACCAGTCTCTCGTAAGCGTACGAGTAATGTCGGTCCAAGCCGCTTCAATCCAACAATACCGCAGAATCAAGAAAAGACTAAGGAGGGCAGCAAAACGCACATCACCGCCCACAAAAACTTTTGTGTTCTACTCGAGAAGACTTCTACGCATGAACCTAGCTCATGATGCCACTGCTGGAGAACGTCGCATGGGAAACAAAATTTTCCTACGCGCACGAAGACCTATCATGGTGATGTCCATCTACGAGAGGAGATGAGTGATCTACGTATCCTTGTAGATCACACAGCAGAAGCGTTAGTGAACACGGTTGATGTAGTGGAACGTCCTCACGTCCCTCGATCCGCCCCCCGAACAATCCCGCGATCAGTCCCACGATCTAGTACCGAATAGACGGCACCTCCGCGTTCAGCACACGTACAGCTCGACGATGATCTCGGCCTTCTTGATCCAGCAAGAGAGACGGAGAGGTAGAAGAGTTCTCCGGCAGCGTGACGGCGCTCCGGAGGTTGGTGATGACCTTGTCTCAGCAGGGCTCCGCCCGAGCTCCGCAGAAACGCGATCTAGAGGAAAAACCATGGAGGTATGTGGTCGGGCTGCCGTGGGAAAATCGTCTGAAATCAGCCCTAAAACCTCCGTATATATAGGTGGGAGGGAGGGGACCTTGCTTTGGGGCTCAAGGAGCCCCAAGGGGGTCGGCCGAGTCCAAGGGGGGAAGGCTCCCCCCCCCAAACCGAGTTGGACTTGGTTTGGTGGGTGGGAGTCCTTCCCTTCCTTCCCACCTCCCCTTTTTTTTTCTCTTTGATTTTTATCTCTATGGCGCATAGGGCCCTTTTGGGCTGTCCCACCAGCCCACTAAGGGCTGGTGCGCCACCCTTATGGCCTATGGGCATCCCCGGGGTGGGTTGCCCCCCCCCCCCCCCGGTGAACTCCCGGAACCCATTCGTCATTCCCGGTACATTCCCGATAACTCCGAAAACCTTCCGGTAATCAAATGAGGTCATCCTATATATCAATCTTCATTTCCGGACTATTCCAGAAACCCTTGTGACGTCCGTGATCTCATCCGGGACTCCGAACAACATTCGGTAACCAACCATATAACTCAAATACGCATAAAACAACGTCGAACCTTAAGTGTGCAGACCCTGCGGGTTCGAGAACTATGTAGACATGACCCGAGAGACTCCTCGATCAATATCCAATAGCGGGACCTGGATGCCCATATTGGATCCTACATATTCTACGAAGATCTTATCGTTTGAACCTCAGTGCCAAGGATTCATATAATCCCGTATGTCATTCCCTTTGTCCTTCGGTATGTTACTTGCCCGAGATTCGATCGTCAGTATCCGCATACCTATTTCAATCTCGTTTACCGGAAAGTCTCTTTACTCGTTCCGTAATACAAGATCCCGCAACTTACACTAAGTTACATTGCTTGCAAGGCTTGTGTGTGATGTTGTATTACCGAGTGGGCCCCGAGATACCTCTCCGTCACACGGAGTGACAAATCCCAGTCTTGATCCATACTAACTCAACTAACACCTTCGGAGATACCTGTAGAACATCTTTATAGTCACCCAGTTACGTTGTGACGTTTGATACACACAAAGCATTCCTCCGGTGTCAGTGAGTTATATGATCTCATGGTCATAGGAATAAATACTTGACACGCAGAAAACAGTAGCAACAAAATGACACGATCAACATGCTACGTCTATTAGTTTGGGTCTAGTCCATCACGTGATTCTCCCAATGACGTGATCCAGTTATCAAGCAACAACACCTTGTTCATAATCAGAAGACACCGACTATCTTTGATCAACTGGCTAGCCAACTAGAGGCTTGCTAGGGACGGTGTTTTGTCTATGTATCCACACATGTAAATGAGTCTTCATTCAATACAATTATAGCATGGATAATAAACGATTATCTTGATACAGGAATTATAATAACAACTATATTTATTATTGCCTCTAGGGCATAATTCCAATAGTCATTTACCTCTTGAGGTAGAGCATAAGGTTTATTGGGCAATCAAAGAGCTCTTCTTTGATTTCAAACTTGCTCGTGAGAAGAGGTTATTTGATATTAGCTTGCTTGATGAATGGAGAGCCCAGGCATATGAAAATTCCAAGTTGTTCAAAGAAAAGGTTAAGAGGTGGCATGATAAAAGGATACAAAAACGTGATTTCAATGTAGGTGATCATGTCTTGCTATATAATTCTCGTTTAAGATTTTTTGTAGGCAAGCTTCTCTCTAAATGGGAAGGTCCTTACATTGTTGAGTAAGTATATCGTTCCGGTGCCATCAAGATCAACAACACGGAAGGTAATTTTCTGAGAGTGGTAAATGGGTATAGAATCAAGCATTATATCTCAGGTACTCCCATAAATGTTGAAAGCAATATTATCAATACCATAAGTCCGGAGGAGTACATAAGGGATATTTATCAGCCTGTTTCGGACTCCGAAAACGAAGAGGTATGTTAATCGGTAAGTAAACCGACTCCAAAACTTCTCCAGTAGGAATTTTTCTCTGTTTTTGAATTTTTAGAAAATTACAAAAATTTAAAGTAGTTCGGAAAGCGCACGAGGAGGCGACAAGCCTGCCAGGTGCGGGCCACTCCCCTGGCCGCGCCTGGGGGACTTGTGACCACCTCGTGTGCCTCCCGGACTCCGTTTTCTTGCGGAGTACTCCTTCTGGTCGGGAAAAATCATTATATATTCTTCCGAGAGGTCTGACCCTCGTATCGCGCAAATTTCCTCTATTTTCGTTTCGAGATGTTGTGTAGACAGATCTAGATCGCTATGGCGTCCCCAGAAGCTCCGAAGGACAAGTTCTTCGAGAAGGTCATCAATCCCTACCTCGCGGGAGTGCTGCAACACCCTCAATCTATCGAGATGTGTGAGGGGGTGCTGCACATCCGTGATGTTGAGGGGCCCAAGAAGACCGGAAGCATGGAGGCGACGCTCGAAGCAATGGAGCAACAAGTCTTCAAGTGCCAAGGGATGGTAGAACGCGGACTCAACGCCAACCACATGATGATCACGGAGTTCACCAACAAGCACAAGATCGATGGCAATGACATCGGGGACCACCTCTCCAGGCTCTATGACAGAATTGATCACCTCCAAGCCTAGATCTATAACCTGCAGAACCAAAACTGTGAGTATGAGTACAGATTTAAATCAATACGGTTGGCTGCAGATTTGAGGATTCCGGAGACTCGGTCATCTTTCCATGACGGAGCACCTATGCCTTGGAAGACGCAGGATCAAACCCAGGTTGCAACAACTCCACCACCATCAACTCCAAAGGAATACAACTAAGCACGGTTATGGGCAATCCCCTTGGCTTGTGCCAAGCTTGGGGGAGTTGCCCTAGTATCGTATCACCATCACATCTTTTGCCTTTACCTTTCCTTAGTTCGATCCTATTTGGTTTTATCTTTCTCTAGTAGAATAAAGTTCTTAGTGTGTTAGGCTTGAGTTTTGCTTTGTGTCACCCCCGATGTATTCGAGTTCGTGAGTCATATAATAAAAAGTGTTTTAGTTAAGGGCCTTGCTTCATGCCATGATCAAAAGAATGATAATAAAACAAAAGCATGAAAGATCATGTAATGATCATATGGGAAGTGATGGCTTCACATATAAAAAGAATGATGATTGAAACTTGTTGAGGGTGGACAAACGTAGACCTTGGTCATTGTTGCAATTAATAGGAAGTGATAAAGAAGGAAAGGTTCACATATAAATATATCATCTTGGACACCATCTATGTTTGTGAACACTCACTAAACTATTGCATGCTTAGAAGTAGATGTTGGACAAGGAAGACAACATAATGAATTATGTTTTCTTGGTTCCGAACAATGATTATATGTCTAGAGATCCCTTAGCATGTGACGATTGCTTCCACCTCATATTAGCCAAAACTCCCGCACTAAGTAGAGATACTACTTGTGCATCCGTAAACCTTCAACCCAGTTTTGCCATGAGAGTCCACCATACCAACCTATGGATTGAATAAGATCCCTCAAGTAAGTTGTCATCGGTGCAAGCAATAAAAATTGCTCCCTGAATATGTATGATCTATTAGTGTGTGGAAAATAAGCTTTGTACGAACCTGTGATGAGGAAGACATAAAAGCGACAGACTGCATAATAAAGTTCTTTATCCCAGGAGGCAATACAAAGTGACGTTCCGTCACACTAAGAGGTCGCACATCCAAACCTCAAAAGCGCATGACAAACACTGCTTCCCTCTGCGAAGGGCCTATCTTGTACCTTTACTTTTTGTCCTTGAAAGAGTCATGGTGATCTACACCAATTCCTTATTTCGTCTTTATCTTGGCTAATGTCATATGCTAGGGAAAGATCTATATTCATATGTCAACTCGAAAGTAAGTATTCATGAATTATTATTGTTGACATTACCCTTGAGGTAAATAGTTGGGAGGCGAAACTATAAGCCCCTATCTTTCTGTGTGTCCGACTATAACTTTGATCTCATGAGTACCCCGTGAGTTGTAGCAATTGTAGAAGACGAAAGGATGATTGAGTATGTGGATTTGCTTTACAAGCTCTTATTTGGCTATTTCGGATGTTATGATAACTTGCAATTGCTTCAATGACTATAGGCTATTGGTTGCTAATTCGCAATAAGGCTCTTGATCCATACTTTACATTGTGAAGGAATTATCACTTTAGCATGAGAGATTATATGATGATATTGTTGTTCTGGTTATGATCATGATGCCTGCATGTCCGTATTTTGTTTTGTCGACAACTCTCTCTCTCTAAACATGTGGGCATGTTTATTGACCTCGGCTATCGCTTGAGTACAAGCGACGTCTAAGCTTTGGGGTGTTGATACGTCCATTTTGCATCATGCTTTCATGTTGTTATTTATCGCTTTATGGGCTGTTATTACACATCACGGTACAATACTTATGCATTTTCTCTCTTCTTTTTCAAGGTTTACATGAAGAGGGAGAATGCCAGCAGTTGGAATCCTAGCCTGAAAAAGGAGCAAGTTTGAGATACCTATTCTGCGCAACTCCAAAAGCTGTGAAAGTCAACGAGGATTTATTTTGGATTTTATAAAGAATACTGGGCCAAAAAAGTACCAGAGGGGAGCCAGCAGTAGGCCACAGGCCTGCTAGGCGCGCCCCCTGGTCGCGCCTAGGGGGCTTGTGGGCTCCCTGCTGGCCCTCTAGCTCCCCTCTTTTTCTACAAGAAGGGTTTTGTTCCAGAAAAAATCAAGCGAAGGCTTTCGGGAGGAATCACCGCCGCCACGAGGTGGAATTTGAGCAGAACCAATCTAGAGCTCCGACAGGGTCGTCGTGCCGGGGAAACTTCCCTCCCGGAGGGGGAAATCGTCGCCATCGTCATCACCAACACTCCTCTCATCGGAGGGGACTCCTCACCATCAACATCTTCATTAGCACCATCTCATCTCCAAACCCTAGTTCATCTCTTGTAACCAATCTCCGTCTCGCGACTCCGATTGGTACTTGTAAGGTTGCTAGTAGTGTTAATTACTCTTTGTAGTTGATGCTAGTTGGATTACTTGGTGGAAGATTATATGTTCAGATCCTTGATGCTATTCAATACCTCTCTTGTCATGAATATTATTATGCTTTGTGAGTAGTTACTTTTGTTCCTGAGGACATGGGATAAGTCTTGCTATAAGTAGTCATGTGAATTTGGTATTCGTTCGATATTTTGATGTGTTGTATGTTGTTTTTCCTCTAGTGGTGTTATGTGAACGTCGACTACATAACACTTCACCATTATTTGGGCCTAGAGGAGGGCATCGGGAAGTAGTAAGTAGATGATGGGTTGCTAGAGTGACAGAAGCTTAAACCCTAGTTTATGCGTTGCTTCGCAAGGGGCTCATTTGGATCCACTAGTTTAATGCTATGGTTAGACTTTGTCTTAATTCTTCTTTCATAGTTGCGGATGCTTGCAAAAGGGGTTAATCATAAGTGGGATTCTTGTCCAAGTAAGGGCAGTACCCAAGCGCCGGGCCACCCACATATCAAACTATCAAAGTAACGAACACGAATCATATGAACATGATGAACACTAGCTTGACAGAAATTCCCATGTCTCCTCGGGAGCGCTTTACGTTTTCAGGCTTGTCCCTTGCTACAAAAGGGATTTGGCCACTTTGCTACACCGTTGTTACTATTGTTACTTGCTACTTGCTACGAATCATCTTATCACACAACTACTTGTTACCGATAATTTCAGTGCTTGCATATATTACCTTGCTGAAAACCACTTGTCAGATCTTTCTGCTCCTCGTTGGGTTCGACACACTTACATATCGAAAGGACTAGGATAGATCCCCTATACTTGTGGGTCATCAAGAGAAAACCAAAGGGGTGGATGGAAAATCTCGTGTCAAGAGGAGAGAAATAATTGTTGATCAAATCTGTTGCACACGTAGTCCTAGTGTACTCCATGTCTTGCTTCAAGTTACCTTGGGTTCTATGCTTAGACATTAATTCCTTGATTTAAAAATTCTGGCGGGTAGCAAAGAGGGCGAATGGAAGATGACATGGGTGTCTTGTGAAATATGACAAGACCAAAGTATCAAGGTGGATCAGGATTCTTCGATATTATGCTCTTAAATCTTGCTTTGCCCGCTACACAATCTTTGCGTATAATCCGGGAAGCAACATCCCTAAGTGGTCGAATCCTAAAAGCTAAATATTTTCCAGATTGTGGCGTGTTGCAAGCAAGACAATGCGTCCTCTCAAATCTAGCCTCATACAATGGATCGATGAAGGACATGGCAAGGATATTTGGGAACACAACTGGTTGCCCGGACCTCATGCAATGGGGCATTTTGTGTTTGTGTATCATAGGACCGTGTCAGTGAGTGGTAGTTGCAAATATGACAACCTGGGATAGATATAGGATTGAGAACACCTTCATAAGAGTAGATTCTGATGCTATATTCTCTATTCCCTTATGTACAAGACAAGTGAATGACTTCTAGGGTTGTAACTTTGAAAAGAATGGACAATTTTAGGTACAGTCTGCATGTAAGATGTTGGTTGACACAAAACTAAGAAGAGAAGTTTGGCTTGAGGGGCATGCCGAACCATCTAATTCCGAGGCAGATTCGAAGGCTTGGTGCAACATGTGGGCAGTCTAGGCGACACCCAAATTGATAGTAATTTTTATGGCGACTGACGAGACAATTTTTACCCACCTTCAATGTGTTTTATCAAAAAAGCATACCACTGATCGATAAGAGCAAGTACAATAGTATAACCAGCCGTTGGCTATAAGCCATTGCCATGTCATCTATAGCCCATCTTATAGCCAACATATATAATAGTTCATTGCAGAAGTGTACTATTTTTTTATTATATGGCCCATCTTTCATACTCACTAAATTCCTAGGAGCACGTGGTAGAGCTCACTTTTAGCTAACAGCTCGCTTACCTTCTCTCTCCTCTTCTCTTTCCTCTAACTAAACAAAAATATATTAGTTCATTCTTTATAGCCACCTGATTCAGCTCTATTGTACTTGCTATAACGGAAGTTATGTGGATGCGAGGACTCGTGGAGACACTCATTGCTTGAGTTCACAATGTAAAGGTGTGCATGGGCGCTGGTCGATCCTGCCCTGGTTGATATTCTTCTCCAAACAAATAAGCCGAAAGTGAAGAGATGGATATTCTCTTCGATGGACATCCTACCACACACTACTTTTGTTCGCATGCTTGTCATGCTATGGGCGGTGTGCCATGCTTGCAGGAAGGCCATACGTGAACAGATCTTTCAAAGCCCGGAAGCTACAAACCACTTCATCCACAAATACTCGGTTGCTAGTAAAGCAAGCCAAATAAATCAAGTGGTGGTGTTTGTCCAGCACCCGGAAGGCTCCGTTGTAGTTGGTTTGCACCATCGAGTAACCTTGCAAAAAATAAAGTTGTCGTATACTTGGCGGGCCTCACGGGTTCATTCCCTAGGCATTCAAGATGATCAGACACTCAAAGCACTCGCACATAGAGAAACTCTGGCTCTAGCGTATGCACTGTCCCTTGTGATAACCCACAAGTATAGGGGATCAATTGTAGCCTTTCTCGATAAGTAAGAGTGTCGAACCCAACGAGGAGCTAAAGGTAGGACAAATATTCCCTCAAGTTCTATCGACCACCGATACACCTCTACGCACACTTTACATTCGCTTTACCTAGAACAAGTATGAAACTAGAAGTACTTTGTAGGAGTGAAAGGATAGGCTTGCAAGAAAGTAAAGAACACGTAAATAAAACTAGGGGCTGGTTAGAAAAAGAAGCAAGTACGAGTGTCTAACGAGTGTGGAAAAGTGGTGGTAGGAGTTGCGGAATTGTCCCTAAGCAATTGACTACGTTACTAGATCGATAGCATGTATTATGTGGGAGAGGCCTCTGCTAGCATGTCATCCCTTACTTGGAATTCTATGCACTTATGATTGGAACTATTAGCAAGCGTCCGCAACTACTAACGTTCATTAAGGTAAAACCCAACCATAGCAATAAGATATATTGGTCTCCCTTCAATCCCATATGCATCAATTTCTATGCTAGGTCTGAAGCTTCTGTCACTCTTGCCTGCCAATACATAGTCCTATCAACATCCAACTAACCCTATGGTGTGATCCACGCGCGCGATCATATGATGGGCACCAAAGGACATCAACATAACCACAAGAAAATTAAACCAACCATAACAATTTATCAATCACTGATAGGACAATGATAATCTACTCAGACATCATAGGATAACAGCACATCATTGGATAATAATATGTAGCATAAAGCACCATGTTCAAGTAGAGGGTATAGTGGGTTGCGGGAGAGTGGACCGCTGAATATAGATGGGGGAAGGTGATGGAGATGTTGGTGAAGATGACGGAGGTGTTGGTGTAGATCGCCGTCACACGATGATGTCCCGGGTGGCGTTCCGGCGCCGCCGGGAGAGAGGGGGAGAGAGCCCCCCTCCTTTTTCTTCTTCCTTGACCTCCTCCCTAGATGGGAGAAGGGTTTCCCCTCTGGTCCATGGTCTCCATGGCGGCGGAGGGGCGAGAGCCCCTCCGAGATTGGATCTCTCTCTCTGTGTCCTTCTGTTTCTGCGCTCCCATATTCTACGTTTCACCGTTTCTTAAATTCCCGGAGATCCATAACTCCGATTGCGCGGAAATTTGAAAACAACTTTCTTCCGGATATTATCTTTCTTGCGGCGAAAGAAGGGCTCGAACCGCCTTAAGGAGAGGCCACAAGCCTGCCTGCCTCGGGCCCACCACCTGGCCGCGGCGACAGGGCTTGTGGGCACTCCGTGCATCGCCTCGCGTTGATTCTTCTTCCCAAAAATCATAAATATTCCAAAAAAATCCCCGTAAGTTTTTATTACGTTTGGACTTTGTTTGGTATGGATATTGTGCGAAACAAAAAACATGCAACAAACAGGAACTCGCACTGGATCAATATGTTAGTCCCAAAAATAGTATTAAAAGTTGCCAAAAGTGTATGAAAGTTGTAGAATATTGGCATGAAACAATCAAAAATTATAGATACGACGGAGACGTATCACCTTGCAAGATCTCAAATAGCATTAGACTGCATGCAACTCATCAAAGACATCAACAATGGTATTGGTGGAGGAGTTTATGCACGCATCATCAAAGAGATAATTTCGTCCTCAAACAAGTTCACCCCTTGTTCTTTCATCTTCGAGGGACGGGAGACCAATATCGAGGCTACGAGCCTCACTAAATCCACTCTAGATCTCCCTATGGGTCGCCACATTTGGATCCTTCAACCCTCCCGGGGATATATCCTCGGGGTATACCAAAGCAAAGGGGGTGCCTCTTCCAAAACATTGGGACAAGATGCCCCTCCGTGTCATCTAGTCACCTGGTCGGCTGCCCATGGTGGCCGGCTCCCGATACCATGGGTCGGCTGGCCGGTGCCTGGACCCTCCAATTGGCTACAGCGGCAGCCAGTGTGTCAGCGCCCATGCCATCTGTACATACTAACAAATTGTGACAAGACAAGACCCCAATGAGGCCCGTGAGGCTACAAGGGACGTTGACACAACATGAACGGCCATAGGGCCCGCTGATGCGACTGGAACGAGGCAACACTATTGCGGGAACCGTCGACCCTGACCAGGTGTGTTGGTCTTGTAGCCGGCATGCGCTCACCTACTCCATGACGCCGTCCAGGCATGGCTATAGTGGAGGTGGTCGTACCGCTGACCGACACCTACTGCATCTGGGTGAGGCTATGCGGTGGCTGCGCGGTACGCTCTCCTAGTGGTGTCAATGACATGCACCAATTAGCACGGCCAACTGGTGGGCCCGCATTTCGACGGGACCCTGCAGCTGTCGGGGCCCATGGCCGACAAGACCGCACAGTCTGTGGGTCCTGCGGACAGCCAGAAGGCTGCTAGCCGGGGCTCGCTTCGAGTATACAAGAATATTGTAAGTCGGGGGGCTGGCCTATAAAAACCCCTGATATCCTCCCATGCAGAGGGGTTGAGACATCTCAGCCTGGTCACCTTCACTTGTATTTATCCCCATAGCAACACAATCGCACCGGAGAGTTCAAGAGGGCTAGCTAGTCCCCTTCTTCGTCCTTCAAAATACAACTCAAAAAGCACCATTGTACCACTTGCCCACAACATACGAGATCAGGCAGGACTAGGGTTGTTACCTCCCACGGAGGGCCCCGAACCTGGGTACATCGTGTGTCTCACACCGCTTTTCCCCAATCCCGCCTCCGGAGCCGAACAACGTCTTCTCGCCCCAACCACTCTAAATAAGCCACCCCATGACATCTATTGTGATGAAACGACGACAGTTGGTGCCCACCATGGGGCCAGCCACAATGTCAGCCTGAGTTACGCTCCGGATGGGACCCGTCACCAATTCTGCCGAGCGCATCACACTTGGGATGCTTTGCACGCCCGGGACGTCCATCCCCGCGAAAGAGCACAACTCGTGGCGTTGACTCCACCTTCCCCGCATGCTGCGTAAACGTCCCTCCTCGTGAGCCATGCGGCAATGACTTGCCCGTCAGCATCGATCGTCTCCAATCCAGTGCGAGCCACTAGAGACATGGCCCATGGTGACATAGACGACCTCTTTGATCGCTTCAGCAAATTACGTATCAACACCGTACCAGTTCATGAAGAGTACCTCGAGGAGGTGATCGATGCTGCCGACCTTCTACCACCTGCCGGCAGCGGCACTCTTATCGGTGCCGACGACCTATGCGTCTGTGTGGAGGTGCTAACCACCGGCTCCACCACATGCATGGCATGCGACAGGGCGGAGGCTGCGGCAGTAGTGGTTATGACCCGCGCTGGTCAGTCCAACCTCGTGCACGCCGCCCTAGAGGGCATGCGTACTCCTAATGCACCATCGGGCGACCTAGCTGCCGCCAGGGCAGAACTCGAAGCAGCTCGCAAATAGCTGTTTGCGGAGACCACTACACTCACCACCACACAGCTCTTTATGGAGTTCATCCAACGCGAATACAACACCGTCTACGGCCTTACCCCAGCTGGCACCGAGCCTAGTTGGCGTGGTGAGGTGCATATTCCCGGTCACGTGGTTTCCGACATTCTGAGTGGGAACTACCCCACCTATGGCTAACATGAAATTTGTTAGTGTAACCATGGCCGACTTGGCCAGCCTGGAGGGTGAGGAGCGCAAGCTGCAAGAGCATTGCGTCTGCGAACTCATCAACACCGCCAATGCGCTGTTGGCTCGGTTCGAGCTGGCCCAGGCTAGCTCTGAGTCCCCTTATCTCCGGAGCAACAACCATCCACTGGCTGGCGGAGCCCGGCATAGTAGCAAGCATCTTCCCCTATCGGCTCTGGGCTACGTACCAGCCAGGGCCGAGATGAGCGCCCCCGAGCCCACAATTACCATCCGGCCATCACCAGCGAGCGAAACGAACGCTAAAAACCAGTCGTCTCCGGAAGGACCCCCGTGACCCGCCTCCACATCGGGACATCACCGTCTCGGCCAAGCTGACCCTACGGCCCAAGCTCGCCGCCCGGCTGGTACCTCGTGTCAAAGACGAACGATGATCAGCGCTGATACGTCCCAAATGTAGGTATAATTTCTGCTTGTTCCATGATATTTTGGGTGACATTGTTATATGTTTTGCTACACTTTCATATCATTTTACACATATTTGGACTAACCTACTAAATCAGTGCACCCAGTGCCAGTTTGTGTATGCTGATGTCTATTTTGTAGGGGCTTTTACCCAATTTTCTGAAGCCCGAAAAAATTCGGAAAAAATATATAATAACAGCGAAACAGAAGCTTCTGGATCACCGAAGGAGGGCCAGAGGGGGCCAGGGGCCTCCGAGTAGACCTGCTAGCGCGACCAGGCCCTAGGCGCACCAGGAGGTCACCTGTGTGGGTCCCACCTCCTCTGGTGCCCTCCTTTGACCTATATTTAGAGTCCCGAGAGGAAGCCCTCGCACACTTTCTAGAATCGCGAATTTCTCCATCATTCCGACGCCGCAGCGCTTCCGAGATCGGGAGCGCCAGGAGACCTCTTCTCGGCACCCTGCCGGACGGAGGATTGAACTCCGGGAGCTTCTCCACCGCCATGGACGCTTTCTGGACGTGCCGTGAGTAGTCCTCCTTGGACCATGAGTCCATGACCAGTAGCTATGTGATGTCTTCTCTCCAATCTTGTGCTTCAATGGTTAGTCCTTCTGAGCTACCCTAAATGATCAAGGCATCTATGTAATTCTCTTGCTATTTCTATGCTCGGTTTGTTGGGATCCGATGGATTATGAGATTATGTTCAAATTGTTATGAGTTATATATTTGATTATCCTTTTATATTATGTTCCTTAGTGATTCATGCATGTTCTCCGTTGCTTTTTATTGTTGTGGCCAAGTAGTTGATCGTAACTCCAAGGGGGAGGGTTATGCATGATTGTGGGTTTGGGCCCCTCGATGTCTAGCTTGAGTGACAGAAACATGAGACTGGGGGATGTGCTTGTTACCACGAGGGAGAAAACAACGGTGCTTGTGACCACAGTGTCAAGGCTTGTTTACCTTACGCATAGTTCGTTAGTGCAGTTGTCCATTGCTTTGAGTTTACACTTTGGGTGGGGTTCGCAACTTAAAACTGGAGAGATGTTGTGGATAGATATCTCAAGGTGGATGATCAATAAGTAGATGCTCATGAATAAACGGTCTACTTGTCTTGGCGTACTGCCCATTACTATTGAACCTCTAACTATCAAGGAGCATAATTAGCATTGCAGTGCGATCATAACTCTATCAATTTCCCAACTGTGATTTGTTTACCCTAGCATAGTTGTTTATCGTCTTTTGGGAGAGAGACATCACTAGTGAATATCATGTGACTCCGGTCCATATCACCACCATTGCTTACACCTCCAACATTTACCTCTTTCATTTACTTTTCCGTTGCAATCACTATTACCTTCCCGCTTGTCTTTTGATCCTTTGCAAACTACAAGGACGGAGAGATTGACAACCTCTATGTACTCATTGGGAGCAAAGTTATTTGTTGTGTGTGCAGGTCCACGTCTTCTGCTAGCACCAGGGTGGAAGACATCTACTTGTTGAGCCTAGGAGTCCTCCTGGTTCGATAAACCTTACAGTATCAATGTGAGGGAAATTTCCTGCTGACTACATCTCCACCTTCCACTTGGGGTAACCAACGACGTCCGAGAAGTATATACATCAAGTCGTCATCAAGCGAATTTCAAGCGCCGTTGCCGGGGACTCCAATATCTAAGACAGGGCAGTTGCACACTATCTTTTACCTTTTCTTTTTAGTCTTGTTAGTTTGCTTTTTAGTTTTTGCTTTAGAGTCTTATACCAAAAACCAAAAAAATTACTTGCTTTGTTCTTGCTTGTTGCCGCTGCTATGGGTGTCACTGAGAACACCAAGTTGGGTGACTCCACTAGTTACAACAACAATGATTATACCTTCTCCTCTATTGCTCCAGTTATCACTAAGGGTCTTTTTACAAATAAACCATGTGACTATACTAGTCATTATGGAGAACTATGCCCTTGGCATGGTTGCGTCGGGAAGCCACAAGATCTTTAGTTTGAAGTTACTCCTACACGTCCCCAAACTTAGGAAGACGTCCAAACTCTTATAATGGAGAGCAAAACAAACGTAGAGGATGACACTACAATTTTACTTAATAGCTTGATTTTGACAATTGTAGTCTCTCCGAACTCATCACCTTTTTGCAAAGAATGGCTAAAGACCCCCACACTAGTACACTCAATATTGCCTTCACCGAGCATATTACCAATGCTCTTATCAAAGCTAGGGAGGATAAGCTCAAGCTAGAGACTTCTATTCCTAGGAAACTAGAAGATGGTTGGGATCCTATGGTCAAAATAAAATTGAATAATATCTCTTGCTTTACTTTTTGTGATGTTGGAGCTAGTGCCTCCGTTATGCCCAAAAGAATGTAACATATGCTTGATTGGAAACCTTATGATCCATGTTCTTTTGGTGTTCGCCTTGTTGATTCTTCCATAAAGAAACCTTTAGGGAGAATTGATGATGTGCTTATTATTGTCAATGATAATTATGTGCCCGTTGATTTTCTTATTTGGGACATTGAATGTGATCCTTCATGTCCAATTATTTTGGGACGTCCTTTTCTCCGCACCGTTGGTGCTATCATTGACATGAAAGAGGGAATTATTAAATTCCAATTTCCTCTTAAAAAGGGAATGGAACACTTCCCTAGAAAGAATATTAAGTTACGTTATGAGTCCGTTACTCGGGCACGTTATCCTTTTGGAGTTGATAACACTTGATCTTCTTGCATTGTGCCTAGCTAAAAGGCATAAAAGAAAGCGCTTGTTGGGAGGCAACCCAATTTGTTTTTACTCTATGTTTTAGTGGTCTTGATGTGTGTTACTACTGTAGCGACATCATTGTATCTTTATTTTTAAGCTTTGTGCCAAGTTATAGCCTCCGATTGCAAGAAAGTTCAAAAGTTGTGACATGGTGTCCAGAAACAGATTTTGTCTGCTTGATGGAAAAATTCGCCAAAGATCACCACATCATATTTTTGATCTGAATTGTTTTGACAGCATGCTCTATATAATGGTCTTTCTGGCCTGTGTTCTGAGTTTTTTTATTTGAGTTGCAGAAGTGCACCGAATAAATTATTTACTACTTGTTGTTCTGTTTTTCACGGATTCTATCATTTTTGTGTTTTCATTGTTTTGCGATTCCTAAGGTTGCGTTTTATTTGCAAAAACCTTTTGGCAATCATGAGAAGCAGTAGCTTTTCATGAAAATCTTTATTTCCAACAGGTATTGAATTATTTTATTAAGGGAACTAGCCACTCTAATCATCTTATGATGAGTTTTGTATGAAGGGAGTTTTCAAGTATGCAATGGGAGAGATGATGAAAGAAGATACAGGGGTGTCAAGTGCTCAAGCTTGGGGATGCACCCATGCACCCCAAGAAATAGTCAAAGGATACTCAAGCGTCTAAGCTTGGGGATGCCCCCGTGCATCCCCTTCTCTATCAACAATCGTCAGTTCATCCATCTCCATGCTATATTTTTATCACTTCATATGATATGTGTTATGCTTGGAGCATCCCGCTATTTACTTTTTGGTTTATTTTAGTTTTCCTTGCTGTTCATAACAAGTCGGAACCTAGCCTACCTACTGTCATGCTTAGCTCTTAGTTTTCATGCTTATCTTTATAAGAGCTATTATTTAGGTCGATTTTGGAACTCTGTTAAGTTATCATAATTATCTTGTTTAAAGAGTTGGCTTGTTGCACTGAGTTGTGTGTCTTGCATGAGTACGTAATTGAGATTGCTATTTAAGTATAGTAGTAACCTACAATAGTTTTGAGGTATAGATTTGAGTAATGTTTGGACTATTGGTGCCAAGACCTTGAGCCTATTAGTGATAGGTGTCGTATTTTGGGAAATCCGTGTGTTTTTCAAAAATTGAAAATTAGTTGAGAACTCTAGCTACTAAATTGATCACAATTCTCTGGAGGGGTTGGAATATATAGAATACCCTCACGTTACCATGAGTCGAGGATGCGCAAGGATAATCAAACCCCCAAACACTCCTCATCGGGGTACTTGTCTTTTTGTGAACCTCCTAACTAGATAGAGAGTTACCGATAATAAGTGTATAACTTCTTCAGACTAATGTGAGTATTCGATTGTTGGCACTTCCACCATCCATATTTTGCTAGCCTCTTCGGTACCGTGCATTACCCTTTCTCACATTGAGAGTTGGTGCAAACTCCGCCGGTGCATCCAAACCCATGAGATGATGCGCTTTGTCATACATAAGCCTCATTACATCCTTCCTCAAAACAGCCATCATACCTACCTATTAAGGCATTACCATAGCCTTTCCGAGATACATTGCCATGTAACATCCACCATCTCATACCTTGATCTTCATGTCATACATGCTTCTGCTTGATCATAGAGTCGCATGCTAGTTGAGCCTTGCCCTCATTACTGCTACATGACGCGCTAGTATCATTGCATATCCTGCTACACTCGCAGAGGCATACATTTGCATACATCATGATAGTTTTCACTTCTCTTTATGTTGAGTACTTCTTATAAAGTGTGATGATTTTTCTTTCTATTCATGTAAAACATAGAGTGTTGCCCTTAAGTGAGGAAAAGATCCCAAAGTGGACAAAACAAAAGATCTCAAAGAGGACAAATGAGAGATAAAAAGAAAGAGCCAAAGAGGGCACAAAAAATTAAAAAAAAGAGAAAAGAAAAAAATAAAAAGAATTAAAAAGAGAG
This sequence comes from Hordeum vulgare subsp. vulgare, assembly GCF_904849725.1. Classification (NCBI taxonomy): domain Eukaryota; kingdom Viridiplantae; phylum Streptophyta; class Magnoliopsida; order Poales; family Poaceae; genus Hordeum; species Hordeum vulgare. Next base: position 105,788,848 of record NC_058521.1, on the reverse strand, counting down.
AAGGGGGCAACACTAATATTCCTTTTGAAAGATCCACACTCGTACTCCATTACTATATTGGAACTACCTAGAGATTATCATTCATGCATAACTATGTGGGGACCCTTACACTATAGAACTTTGTTTGCATATTCCAATGATGAGCCTCCTCAAATGAGCTCTAAGTCTTCATGAGAAAACAAGTTGGATCCACCCCCACTAGTTCCATTGGAGAGCTTACCGTAGCTCATATGTGCATTCGTTACATGGTAATCCCTACTCCTCACATCATATCTATCATTTGGCTTTCTCTCGCCTATGGTTGTCCTCATTGATGTGAGCCTTTCACACCTTTTTGTCTTCCTTCCCCATCATTATTCTATTTTCCATACTAAGTTCCAGCATATCTTTCTTACGCTCATCCATTTCATGAGTGCTCAAAATCGAAAGGGAGAGGATCCTTTTGACTTGTGCCTGACAAGTGGTCTAGGGATGAGTCAAAATAACATTCCGAAGGAGACTAAGTGTGAGGTTTAGTAGACTAAGTTCTCAATTAAAAAAATATTATATAATCTCAACCCATCTACCACTTCTTGCACGCAAACACCATTTGGAGACATTCGAGTCACGGAGAGCGAGAGTTATTGCACCTTGACTTGATATAGATTCTTGCTTGTTATTGTCTTGACTTGAATTGCATATATCACTTGCTTTACTTTGAAGTTCTTATAAGTGTTTTAGCATGTCACCACAGAAATTATTGTGTTATCATTTATCTACTCGAGGACGAGAAGAAATTAAGCTTGGGGATGTTGATACGTCCCAAACGTATCTATAATTTCTGCTTGTTCCATGATCTTTCGGGTGACATTGTTATATGTTTTGCTACAATTATTTATCATTTTACACATATTTGGACTAACCTACTAACTCAGTGCACCCAGTGCCAGTTTCTGTCTGCTGCTGTCTATTTTACAGGGGCTTTTACCCAATTTTCCGAAGCACGAAAAAATCTGGAAAAATATATAAAAAATCAGTGAAACAGAAGCTTCTGGATCACCAAAGGAGGGCTAGAGGGGGGCCACGGGCCTCCCAGGCGGCCTGCTGGTGCGGGAAGGCCCTAGGCCGCGCTAGGAGGACGCCTGGGTGGGTCCCACCTCCTCCAGTGCCCTCCTTTGGCCTATATTTATAGTCTCAAGAGGAAACCCTCGCAGACTTTCTGGAATCGCGAGTTTCTCTATCGTTCCGCCGTCGCAGCGCTTCTGAGATCGGGAGTGTCAGGAGACCTCTTGCCGGCACGCTGCCGGAGGGAGAATTGACCTATAGGAGCTTCTCCACCACCATGGACGCTTCTCGGACGTGCCGTGAGTAGTCCTCCTTGGACCATGAGTCCATGACCAATAGCTATGTGATGTCTTCTCTCCAATATTGTGCTTCAATGGTTAGTCCTTGTGAGCTGCCCTACATGATCAAGGCATCTATGTAATTCTCTTAATATTGCTATACTCGGTTTGTTGGGATCTGATGGATTATGAGATTATGTTCAGATTGTATGAGTTATATATTTGATTATCCTTTTATATTATGTTCCTTAGTGATTCATGCATGTTCTCTGTTGCTTTTTATTGCTTTGGCAAAGTAGTAGATAGTAACACAAAGAGGGAGCGTTATGCATGACTGTGGGTTCGGGCTCCTGGATGTCTATCTTGAGTGACAGAAACATGAGACTAGGGGATGTGCTTGTTACCACTAGGGAGAAAACAACGGTGCTTGTGACCATGGCTGCAAGGATTGTTTACCTTACGCATAGTTCTTTAATGCAGTTGTCCGTTGCTTTGAGTTTACACTTTGGGTGGGGCTCGCAAGTTAATACCGGAGAGATGTTCTGGATAGATATCTCAAGGTGGATGATTAGTGTGGGACCCCGACTTACGAGTCGAGATCGTCGTCTCAGTGATCCCAGAGATCAATGCTCACCGAACACACATACCGAATAAGAGAGTCTTACATCCAAATACCGATTATTACAACAGAAGAGAGAATGGTCAGGTTCACAAAGCAGGGCCTAAGGCCAAATCACTCAAATACAACTAGAAGTGAAAATCATAGGGGCTAAGCGGGTGCCCATGCCATCAAGCCTACACCGACAGGCATTCTGACTTGGAAGCGTCCTAGTTCGCAGGGGCGTCTCCGAAGACATACTCATCTCCAAACTCCGGTCCTTCCATGCCTGGTCAATAGAATAACCAGTGGCAAGCCAATAAGTACTTTTGAATGTACTCGCAAACAACCCATGACATGAGCAATGAAAGTGAAGGATAACAATAACATGCATCTTTGGTGGAACTTCTCTTGGTGGAATGTTCATGAATGTGCATCAAATAAAAGAATTACTTTTGAAGAACAGGTTACAGATATCAATATATCTGTCGAGGGCTGAACCATCCCGGCTCACCCTATATGCCAAGTCACCAAACTCGTTCATATCATTTCTTTCATAACAACACCTTTTTCATCACCACACACACACACACACACACTTGGTTTATGCGGAAAAAGATGGACGTAGTTTAAGCAGGATTACCCAACTATCCTTGACCGTGGACATGGCTATTCGAATAGTTTGACACTCTGCAGAGGTAGTACGCTGGACCCACGAGATCCGAGAAACTTCCATGTCATCCACGACTCGCGGTATATAACATACCCGAGGTAAGTACCCGATCAATGCCTTTCCCGTGATGATACTAGACAAAGAGGTCCACTCGATTGATACCCGTCCCCTATGTTGTACGTCTTACGAGAATCAAATCTGGACAGTACCAACCATGCAGGTACCAATGGTGTACTTGGAACTCATAAAAATGGCATAGTTGTCCTACCTGGCACGATCCCATCACGAGAGTGACCACACATCACTCCCGCCACTAGTAATGTGGCTCATTGCTAGCATCGACCAGAGTAGTTAACATAGCCCCATCCCATAAGGGTAACGTGGTCGTACTGGTAACATTGGCATGATCGTCACATCATAAATCTAATCCCATTTCCGAAACCATACTCAGTCAAAATACCCGGTGCACCACTTCACCAAAAGTGGCCACCTAACTCATCATCACCCTCGGGCATTGGTGGCACCCGACGGGGTTTTCCTAAACTCTTGATTTATACCAACACCATGCTCATGCTATTCACTCTAGCATTACTTGTCAACATGATAATAGCGTGATCCTCAAAAGGGGTAGGATCAAGCTCAATGCATATGCTCCGGAGGAGCCATCGGTAACATCATATCAAATGATTTACCGGCACTTACGATCATATGCAACGGAAATACTTGCTATCTTAACATGCAATATAGCATGTGCTTAGTCATGGTCAAAGGGTTGCTTGCCTTTGCTCACATAGTCCTCGGGTCTTCAAGGTCTTCCGCTCCAACTCCGAATACTCCGTCTAGCCGTCAACTATCGCTGGAAACAACCACGGTAAGCCACACAGCAGGCAGAAATAAAAGTGCTACAAGAATAAAAGTTATATTTTTCTTGGACCTCTCTGGTCAAAAGAAAAATAACTTAAGCTTGCCGTAGGAGGTTTGGATCATCAGGGATTTCTGAATGGAGGAAAGGAGGAGTAGGGGATCCTTTGTGAAGCCCACATAAAATATTATGATAAAATGAGTGGAGGCACTCATTTATCAGAGAACAACTTCAAAAATATTTAGGAAGTTGTTTCACTGGATTTGGAGTTGCAATGAATATTCTAGGAATTTCCTAACATGGAATAAATAGCAATAGGAAGCTATTTATTTAATACAACAGAATAAAGCCTGATAATTTTTTTAACCAAGGCTCTAAAAATAGGGCATGATATTAGAAGGCTCTGGAATTTTAAATCACTCCATTTGGAGCTGATTTGAGTACTCTAGGATTTCACAAAGTGGGGTGAAATATATCCAAATTTGGATTTAAATAGATACTCCACAGGAAGTTGTTCTGGAAAAATGTGCCACGGACATATTTGGATAGGGTTTAAATTTAGAAACCTGTAGAAATTTGAGTCATTAGAATCGGAGCTAAAATGAATTTATAATGCATTTTCGAAGTTATTCAAAAATAGGAAAAAGAGAAAAGGTTTAGCCTCGGGGGTTATCTTACGCCCAGGGCGCAGAACAGCCATTGGGCCGGCCCAATTGCACAGGCGATGAGTCGTTGGTGGCGCACTTAAAGGAATATGCCTTCCGAGCGGGAAGGCAGCAAGAGGGAGGTGCGCCTCCACTTACGGGCTGGCCCGACCTGGCTGCCACTAATGGTTGGGGCCTACCCGCCAGGTTCTTCCTCTACCTCGCGCGGGCACACGAGAACCAGGGGGAGGCAGTCAGCCGCACTGGTGATTGCTCCTGGCGGCTCAGGCCGTTGCTGCCGCCACTCCGGCCACCAGCACCTTCCAGGAAGAGCGTCACTCCTGCTTGGGATCCCATCCCCGCTGGTAGAACGAGGGTGAGCAGGCCCTGGCCACGGCGGCCGGCCGACGCCGGCCTTGGCTGCAGCCTCAACCGAGGGAAGGAGGAGGAGGGAGGAAGAATCAGGAGAGGTCCGGGGCCCTTTGGTGGCTGAGGAAGCCTCAAAGGAGAGAAGAAGCACTCGTGGCTTGGATCCCAGGAGATGGCCGGCGGAGGCATTCGTCCATTGGAGGAGGGAGAAGCTTGGGGCTGCTCTGGGAGGCGCTCTGCAGATGCTCTGGGGAAGAGAGAAGCAGGGGAGGCCCGGGGAGACCATATGGAAAGGGGGAAAGAGAAGGGAGAGCTCGGGAGCCCTTTGGAGCTCTCTGGGCATGGATGCCACGCACCCCACACGGATCTTGGAGGCTAGCTGATGGATGGAGATGCTTGGAACGGTCAAAATAAGATGCTGAGACATGCTTAGACAAGCTGGTTCGGCAAAAAATGGTGTGGGGGAAAGAAAGAAGGTGCAGAGCACCCATATTGCAGTCTAGGCTCGTGGTCACCATGGGCACTAGTACCAACAGGGACCTAATTGTTGGGGAACGTAGTATGGGAAACAAAAAAATTCCTACGCGCACGAAGACCTATCATGGTGATGTCCATCTACGAGGGGGATTTCAGATCTACGTACCCTTGTAGATCGCACAGCAGAAGCGTTAGTAAACGCGGTTGATGTAGTGGAACGTCCTCACGTCCCTCGATCCGCCCCGCGAACTATCCCACGAACCGTCCTGCGATCCGTCCCACGATCCGCTCCGATCTAGTGCCGAACGGACGGCACCTCCGCGTTCAGCACACGTACAGCTCGACGATGATCTCGGCCTTGTTGATCCAGCAAGAGAGACGGAGAGGTAGATGAGTTCTCCGGCAGCGTGACGGCGCTCTGGAGGTTGGTGGTGATCTAATATCAGTAGGGCTTCGCCCGAGCTCCGCAGAAACGCGATCTAGAGGAAAAACTGTGGAGGTATATGGTCGGGCTGCCATGGAAAAGTTGTCTCAAATCAGCCCTAAAACCTTCGTATATATAGGTGGGAGGGGAGGGGCCTTGCCTTGAGGATCAAGGAGCCCCAAGGGGTTCGGCTGAAGGGGGGAGGAGGAGTCCTCCTCCAATCCTAGTCCAACTAGGATTGGAAGGTGGAGTCCTTCCCTTCCTTCCCACTTCCCTTTTTTTCTTTCTCTTTGATTTTCTTATCTCCCTGCGCAAGGGCCTCTTTGGGCTTGCCTACCAGCCCACTAAGGGCTGGTGCGGCACCCCTAAGGCATATGGTCTTCCCTGGGGTGGGCTGCCCGCCCCCGGTGAACATCCAGAACCCATTCGTCATTCCCGGTACATTCCCGGTAAGTCCGAAAATCTTCCGGTAATCAAATGAGGTCATCCTATATATCAATCTTCGTCTCCGGACCATTCCGGAAGCCCTCGTGACGTCTGTGATCTCATATGGGACTCCGAACAACATTCGGTAACCAATCATATAACTCAAATACACATAAAACAACGTCGAACCTTAAGTGTGCACACCCTGCGGGTTCGAGAACTATGTAGACATGACCCGAGGGACTCCTCGGTCAATAACCAATAGCGGGCCCTGGATGCCCATATTGGATCCTACATATTCTACTAAGATCTTATCGTTTGAACATCAGTGCCAAGGATTCATATAATCTCGTATGTCATTCCCTTTGTCCTTCGGTATGTTACTTGCCCGAGATTCGATCATCAGTATCCGCATACCTATTTCAATCTCGTTTACCGGCAAGTCTCTTTACTCGTTCCGTAATACAAGATCCCGCAACTTAAACTAAGTCCAATTGCTTGCAAGGCTTGTGTGTGATGTTGTATTATCGAGTGGGCCCCGAGATACCTCTCTGTCATACGGAGTGACAAATCCTAGTCTTGATCCATACTAACTCAACGGACACCTTCGGAGATACCTGTAGAGCATATTTATAGCCACCCAGTTACGTTGTGACGTTTGATACACACAAAGTATTCCTCCGGAGTCAGTGAGTTATATGATCTCATGGTCATAGGAATAAATACTTGACACACAGAAAGCAGTAGCAACAAAATGACACGATCAACATGCTACGTCTATTAGTTTGGGTCTAGTCCATTACATGATTCTCCCAATGATGTGATCCAATTATCAAGTAACAACACCTTGTACATAGTCAGAAGACCATGACTATCCTTGATCAACTGGCTAGCCAACTAGAGGCTTGCTAGGGACAATGTTTTCTCTATGTATCCACACATGTATCTAAGTCTTCATTCAATACAATCATAGCATGGATAATGAACGATTATCTTGATATAGGAATTATAATAATAACTTATTTATCATTGCCTCTAGGGCATAATTCCAACAGGCTCCCACTTGCACTAGAGTCAATAATCTAGCCCTCACATCACCATGCGAATTACATTGTAATAAATCTAACACCCATACAGTTCTGGTGTTGATCATGCTTTGCTCGTGGAAGAGGTTTAGTCATCGGGTCTGCTACATTCAGATCCATGTGCACTTTTCATATATTTACGTCCTCCCCTTCGACGTAGTCGCGGATGAGGTTGAAGCATCATTTGATGTGTCTGGTCTTCCTGTGAAACCGTGGTTCCTTTGCTAAGGCAATGGCACCCGTGTTGTCACAGAACAAGGTTATTGGATTCAGTGCGCTTGGCACCACTCCAAGATCCGTCATGAACTGCTTCATCCAGACACCCTCCTTAGCCGCCTCCGTGGCAGCCATGTACTCCGCTTCACATGTAGACATAGCTACGACGCTTTGCTTGGAACTGCACCAGCCTACCGCACCCCCATTAAGAATAAATACGTATCCGGTCTGTGACTTAGAGTCGTCGGGATCTGTGTCAAAGCTTGCATCAACGTAACATTTTACGGCGAGATCTTCGTCACCTCCATACACGAGAAACATATCCTTAGTCCTTTTCAGGTACTTCAGGATATTCTTCACCGCCGTCCAGTGATCCACTCCTAGATTACTCTGGAACCTGCGTGCCATACTTATGGCCAAGCTAACATCTGTTCTAGTGCACAACATTGCATACATGATAGAACCTATGGCTGAAGCATAGGGGACGGTGCTCATATGCTCTCTATCTTTATCAGTTGTTGGGCACTGAGTCTTACTCAACCTCGTACCTTGTAAAACTGGCAAGAACCCCTTCTTGGACTGTTCCATTTTGAACCTCTTCAAAACTTTATCAAGGTATGTACTTTGTAAAAGTCCTATCAGGCGTTTCGATCTATCCCTATAGATCTTAATGCCTAGAATGTAAGTAGCTTCTCCTAGGTCCTTCATAGAGAAACTTTTATTCAAGTAATCCTTTATGCTCTCCAAAAACTCCACGTTGTTTCCAATCAGCAATATGTCATCCACATATAATATTAGAAACGCCACATAGCTCCCACTCACTTCTTGTAAATACAAGATTCCCCAACCACTTGTATAAACCCAAATGCTTTTATCATCTCATCAAAGCATTTATTCCAACTCCGAGATGCTTGCACCAGTCCATAAATGGATCGGTGGAGCTTGCACACTTTGTTAGCATGTTTAGGATCGACAAAACCTTCGGGTTGCATCATATACAACTCTTCCTTAAGGAAACCGTTAAGGAACGCCATTTTGACATCCATCTGCCAGATTTCATAATCGAAAAATGCAGCTATTGCTAACATGATTCTGACGGACTTAAGCATCGCTACGGGTGAGAATGTCTCATCATATTCAACTCCTTGAACTTGTGAAAAACCCTTTGCCACAAGTCGAGCTTTATAAACGGTCACATTACCATCAGCGTCCGTCTTCTTCTTAAAGATCCATTTGTTCTGAATATCCTTGCGGCCTTCAGGTAGTACTTCCAAAGTCCATACTTTGTTTTCATACATAGATCATATCTCGGACTTCATGGCCTCCAGCTATTTGTTGGAATCCGGGCCCACCATTGCTTGTTCATAATTCGCAGGCGCATTGTTGTCTAACAACATAATTGATAAGATGGGATTACCGTACCACTCTGGAGTAGTACGCGGTCTCGTCGACCTGCGAGGTTCGACAGGAACTTGATCCGGAGTTTCATGATCATCATCATTAACTTCCTCCTCAACAGGCGTCGCAACGACATGGGTTTCCCCTTGCCCTGCGCCACCATCCAGAGGGATGAGAGGTTCGACAACCTCATCAAGTTCTATCTTCCTCCCACCCAATTCTCTCGAGAGAAACTCCTTCTCGAGAAAAGCTCTATTCTTAGCAACAAACACTTTGCCCTCAGATTTGAGATAGAAGGTATACCCAACTGTCTCTTTCGGGTAACCTACGAAGATGCACTTTTCCGCTTTGGGTTCCAGCTTTTTAGGCTGAAGCTTTTTGACATAAGCATCACATCCCCAAACTTTAAGAAACGACAACTTTGGTCTTTTGCCATACCATTGTTCCTATGGTGTCGTCTCAACGGATTTTTATGGTGCCCTATTTAAAGTGAATGCAGCTGTTTCTAATGCATGACCCCAAAACAATAACGGCAAATCGGTAAGAGACATCGTAGATTGCACCATCTCTAATAAATTACGATTACGACGTTCGGACACACCATTACGCTGTGGTGTTCCAGGCGGTGTCAACTGTGAAACAATTCCACATTGTCTTAAGTGAGCACCAAACTAGAAACTCACATATTCACCCCCACGATCAGACCATAGGAACTTGATCTTCTTGTTACGATGATTTTCAACTTCACTCTGAAATTGCTTGAACTTTTCAAATGTTTCAGACTTGTGCTTCATCAAGTAGACATAACCATATCTACTCAAATCGTCAGTGTAGGTGAGAAAATAACGATATCCGCCGCGTGCCTCCCAGCTCATCGGACCACACACATCGGTATGCATGATTTCCAACAAGTCACTTCCATGCTCCATTGTTCTGGAGAACGGAGTTTTAGTCATCTTGCCCATGAGGCATGGTTCACACGTGTCAAGTGAATCAAAGTCAAGTGACTCCAAAAGTCCATCGGTATGGAGTTTCTTCATGCGCTTTACACCAATATGACCTAAGCAGCAGTGCCACAAAAACATGGCACTATCATTGTTAACTCTAACTCTTTTGGTCTCAATGTTATGTATATGTGTATTATCACTATCAAGATTCAATATGAACAATCCTCTCACATTGGGTGCATGACCATAAAAGATATTACTCATAGAAATAGAACAACCATTATTCTCTTACTTAAATGAGTAACCCTCTCGCAATAAACAAGATCCAGATATAATGTTCATGCTTAAGGCAGGCACTATATAACAATTATTTAAGTTCATAACTAATCCTGAGGGTAACTGAAGTGAAACTGTGCCGACGGTGATTGCATCAACCTTGGAACCATTTCCCACGCGCATCGTCACTTCATCTTTCGCCAACCTTCGCCTATTCCGCAGTTCCTGTTTCGAGTTGCAAATATGAGCAACAGAACCGGTATCGAATACCCAGGCACTACTACGATAGTTGGTTAAGTACACATCAATAACATGTATATCTAATATACCTGGTTTTTCTTTGGCCGCCTTCTTATCAGCCAGATACTTGGGGCAGTTGCGCTTCGAGTGACCCATACAGTTGCAATGATAGCACTCCGTTTTAGGCTTAGGTCCAGCTTTGGGTTTCTTCGTCGGATTGGCAACAGGTTTGCCGCTCTTCTTTGAATTAACCTTCTTTCCTTTGTCGTTTCTCTTGAAACTAGTGGTCTTATTCACCATCGACACTTGATGTTCTTTACGGAGTTCTGACTCTGCGACTTTCAGCATCGCGAACAACTCGCCGGGTGACTTGTTCATCCCTTGCATGTTGTAGTTCAACACAAAGCCCTTATAGCTTGGCGGCAGTGATTGAAGAATTCTGTCAGTGATATCCTCTTGCGGGAGTTCAATCCCCAGCTCAGCTAGACGGTTTGAGTACCCAGACATTTTGAGCACGTGTTCACTGACAAACGAATTATCCTCCATCTTGCAAGCATAGAATTTATCGGAGGTGTCATAACTCTCGATCTGGGCATTCTTCTGAAAGATAAATTTCAACTTCTGGAACATCTCATGTGCTCCATGATGCTCAAAGCGACGTTGAAGTCCCGGCTCTAAGCCATACAAGACTGCGCATTGAACTACTGAGTAGTCCTCCTTACGTGTTAACCAAGCGTTCTTAACATCTTGGTCAGCCATAGCGGGTGGTTCATCTCCTAGTGCAGCATTAAGGACATAATCCTTCTTCCCAGCTTGCAGGAGCAACTTAAGATTACGAGCCCAGTCTACAAAGTTGCTTCCATCATATTTCAACTTAGCTTTCTCTAGGAACGTATTAAAATTCAGGGGGACTGTCGCGTGAGCCATAATCTACAACACAAATATATTCAAAGTGGACTTAGACTATGTTCAAGATAATTAGAGTTTAACTTAATCATATTACTTGCTAAACTCCCACTCAAAAAGTACATCTCTCTAGTCATTTGAGTGGTTCATGATCCAATTCCACTAGCTCAAGTCCGATCATCACGTGAGTTGAGGATATTTTCAGTGGTAAGCATCCCTATGCTAATCATATCAACTATATGATTCATGATCGACCTTTCGGTCTCATGTGTTCTGAGGCCATGTCTGCACATGCTAGGCTCGTCAAGCTTAACCCGAGTGTTCCGCGTGTGCAACTGTTATGCACCCGTTGTATGTGAACGTTCAGTCTATCACACCCGATCATCACGTGGTGTCTCGAAACGACGAACTGTAGCAACGGTGCACAGTCGGGGAGAACACAATTTCGTCTTGAAATTTTAGTGAGAGATCACCTCATAATGCTACCGTCGTTCTAAGAAAAATAAGGTGCATAAAAGGATTAACATCACATGCAATTCATAAGTGACATGATATGGCCATCATCACGTGCTTCTTGATCTCCATCACCAAAGCACCGGCACGATCTTCTGTCACCAGCGCCACACCATGATCTCCATCAACGTGTCGCCATTGGGGTTGTCGTGCTACTCATGCTATTACTACTAAAGCTACATCCTAGCAATATAGTAAACGCATCTGCAAGCACAAACGTTAGTTTAAAGACAACCCTATGGCTCCTGCTGGTTGTCGTACCATCGATGTGCAAGTCGATATTAACTATTACAACATGATCATCTCATACATCCAATATATCACATCACATCATTGGCCATATCACATGACAAGCATACCCTGCAAAAACAAGTTAGACGTCCTCTAATTGTTGTTGCATGTTTTACGTGGTGACCATGGGTATCTAGTAGGATCGCATCTTACTTATGCAAACACCACAACGGAGATATATGAATTGCTATTTAACCTCATCCAAGGACCTCCTCGGTCAAATCCGATTCAAATAAAGTTGGAGAAACCGACACTCGCCGGTCATCTTTGAGCAACGGAGTTACTCATAGCGATGAAACCAGTCGCTCGTAAGCGTACGAGTAATGTCGGTCCGAGCCGCTTCGATCCAACAATACCGCGGAATCAAGAAAAGACTAAGGAGGGTAGAAAATTGCACATCACGGCCCACAAAAACTTTTGTGTTCTACTCGAGAAGACATCTACGCATGAAACTAGCTCATGATGCCACTGTTGGGGAACATAGCATGGGAAACAAAAAATTTCCTACGCGCACGTAGACCTATCATGGTGATGTCCATCTACGAGGTGGATTTCAGATCTACGTACCCTTGTAGATCGCAGAGCAGAAGCGTTAGTAAACGCGGTTGATATAGTGGAACGTCCTCACGTCCCTCGATCTACCCCGTGAACCGTCCCACGAACCGTCCTGCGATCGGTCCCATGATTCGCTCCGATCTAGTACCGAATGGACGGCACCTCCGCGTTCAGCACACGTACAGCTCGACGATGATCTCGGCCTTCTTGATCCAGCAAGAGAGACGGAGAGGTAGATGAGTTCTCTAGCAGCGTGACGGTGCTCCGGAGGTTGGTGGTGATCTAATCTCAGCAGGGCTCCGCCCGAGCTCCGCAGAAACGAGATCTAGAGGATAAACCGTGGAGGTATGTGGTCGGGCTGCTGTGGAAAAGTTGTCTCAAATCAGCCCTAAAACTTCCGTATATAGGTGGGAGGGGAGGGGCCTTTCCTTGGGGCTCAAGGAGCCCCAAGGGGTTCGGCCGAAGGGGGGAGGAGGAGTCCTCCTCCAATCCTAGTCCAACTAGGATTGGAAGGTGGAGTCCTTCCCTTCCTTCCCACTTCCCCTTTTTTTCTCTTTGATTTTCTTATCTGCCTGCGCAGGGGCCTCTTTCGGCTTGCCCACCAGCCCACTAAGGGCTGGTGCGGCACCCCTAAGGCCTATGGGCTTCCCCGGGGTGGGCTCCCCCCCAGTGAATATCCGGAACCCATTCGTCATTCCCGGTACATTGCTGGTAATTCCGAATACCTCCCGGTAATCAAATGAGGTCATCCTATATATAAATATTCATCTCCCGACCATTCCGGAAACCCTCGTGAAGTCCGTGATCTCATCTGGGACTCCGAACAACATTCGGTAACCAACCATTCGGTAACCATATAATCCAATTCGAACCTTAAGTGTGCAGACCCTGCGGGTTCGAGAACTATGTAGACATGACCCGAGGGACTCCTCGGTCAATATCCAATAGCGGGACCTGGATGCCCATATTGGATCCTACATATTCTACAAAGATCTTATCGTTTGAACCTCAGTGCCAAGGATTCATATAATCCCCTATGTCATTCCCTTTGTCCTTCGGTATGTTACTTGCCCGAGATTCGATCGTCAGTATCCGCATACCTATTTCAATCTCGTTTACCGGCAAGTCTCTTTACTCGTTCCGTAATACAAGATCCCGCAACTTACACTAAGTCACATTGCTTGCAAGGCTTGTGTGTGATGTTGTATTACCGAGTGGGCCCCGAAATACCTCTCTGTCATACGGAGTGACAAATCCCAGTCTTGATCCATACTAACTCAACGGACACCTTCGGAGATACCGGTAGAGCATCTTTATAGCCACCCAGTTACGTTGTGACGTTTGATACACACAAAGTATTCCTCCGGTGTCAGTGAGTTATATGATCTCGTGGTCATAGGAAAAAATACTTGACACGCAGAAAACAGTAGTAACAAAATGACACGATCAACATGCTATGTCTATTAGTTTGGGTCTAGTCCATCACATGATTCTCCCAATGATGTGATCCAGTTATCAAGCAACAACACCTTGTACATATTCAGAAGACCCTCACTATCCTTGATCAACTGGCTAGCCAACTAGAGGATTGCTAGGGACAGTGTTTTGTCTATGTATCCACACATGTATCTAAGTCTTGATTCAATACAATTATAGCATGGATAATAAAGGATTATCTTGATACAGGAATTATAATAATAACTAATTAATCATTGCCTCTAGGGCATAATTCCAACACTAATGACCAGTCAAACATGTGTGGGAGGTGTGGCTTGCTATCTGGAAGATGAGTGAGGAGTTTGGTCTCTAGTGGAGTTGATTTGAATGGTTGTTGACTGAGGTTAAGTTTGCAGCAGCAAACTTAGGGCTAATGGTGAGGGCACTCACAGGAGAGCTAATGGGGAAAAGACATGTCTAGCAGCCTTAGGCATGGAAGGACCACATTTCTGCAAAGTTTTAGCTCAAGCAAAGAAGTGTAGCTAGCACTTGGTGTACAAAGCTACCTTTCAGCCATAAATCGATTTGAGGATGTGCTGCTCATTTTCTCCACATGAGCATGCCATCTCTTGGCCTAAAACAATGCCTTGGGATGCTAGTCACCCTCTGGAAATAGATGGGGGCTTTGGCTTAAGCATAAGTGAGGCAAGAGGGGTAAAATAGTGATTCCAAGGGTAAAAAGAGACATAGTTACATAGAGCCTCTCTCCAATAATTGACCCGTGGCCATGGAAATGTTACTCGAGGTAAAACGTAACTATATGAAGTTGTGGTAGAAAGTTGAGCTCAAGGGTTAAAGTGGAAGAGGCCAAAGTATCCATTAAAGTGAATGCACACAAGGTGTTTGATAAGTGGCAGAGCAATCAGATGGACTTCAATGGATGTCAAACTTAACATGATCAAATAATAGATGAAAATAAGCTTGGACACCAAATTTGGGATTTCCTGGAGAAGGTTTCGAATGTAGACTTGGAAAACCTCTGAAATGGGCAGAAATGGCTTTCTGCTTAGAAAACAATTCAAACCAATTCCCACAAATCCAATATTTGGTGTGGTGGCATTATCTGAGGATTAAGGCATGCACAAAAACTTTGGGGTCAATTAGAGGAACTTTATAATGTAAAGTTTCCCGAAGTCAGGAATCAGCAGAGAGGGTTTTGAGGGGCTTGGGACAAGTTCTTCTTTTCTCCTTAATGTACCACTTGGTGTGGATGCATTATTGGAGTATTAGAACATGTCCACCAAATTTGAGCACATTTGGAGATACTTGACAATAATGAGTTTCTCAAATTTGAATCTGGACAGATAGGGTTTTAGAATAATTATGGGAGCCAAATCAACATGGATTGAGTTGAAACTTGGCAACATCATCAAACATATCATAGATGACATGCTGGAATTTTACTGGAATTTATTGAGAATATTTCTTATAGAAATATTCCAAAATCTTGAAATAGGCAAGAAGGGTTTTGGAGGGGTTTGCCCAATATTTTGAACGTGACCATGTGTTGAAACTCATATATATGGAATAAATATATCCTCTGAGTTTCCCTAAATTTTCTTAAATATTTTGAAAGCAATAAAAATAACTTTCCTTCATAAGAGACCATTTCTCGCCTCACAGAAAGGCATTTAAATAAAATAATAAAATAACTTTTAAAATAATAATATTGTGGTTTTTGGAAGACATTTTGATCATAGGTTTTAAATAAAATATTTGGTGAAAAATAAATTCCCTAATTGGAGGACTTGTAGTACAAATCTCATCTCAAGGGTTTGAAAGTTTAATTCAAGGAAATGCCTCTTGGTGGAAACAATATTGGGTAAAAATAGATACTGGTCCTAAACACATGGCATGATCATTAGGGAGGGGGACATGGGCTAAGGAGGTGAGTTGGGGTGCAGCAAGAATTATTGAGAATCAACACAAGCATACCATCAAGCAAGCAAACAATAGTCACTTCAAGCATCACAAGAATTCACAAAAGAAATTAATTGGTCCTAATTTTCGAAATAAGTTAATTAGTCAGGAAAGCTAAACACAGGGTGTTACAGACCTTACCCCCTTAAGAAAATCTCGTCCCCGAGATTTCTAGGGTAGGGGTTGGAGAGATACAAAATCTTGAGTCAGAGATAGTCTTCATGTCCCCATGTTGCTGTTGTGGTTCTTGAGGTGCTTGATGATACAGCTCTGAATACTCCGCACGTCTTTGCCAGACTGAGCGGGTTTTGGCAATAATTTAGGTTTGACCGAGGGTCATGGGTTTGGTGAGCTAAGTCCGTGCAAGGTTTTTGGCTTGCAAGTGCATTCCAAAGTCGGAATACGTGGCAAGATAGTGTGTCTGTGTTCTATTCCCGAGGCTTCGCATGCCGGTTAGTGACATGTTGCTGTCTCGCGTTAGATCATAAGGGTCAAGGCCTTCACGTGGTTTCCAGCTGTTGAGGAAGTCCTTGACTCCCTTAAGGTAGACAAGCTATGGTCGCAGGTGATCTTCGTCCTTGAGGGTGTTGTACTGGTCTTCGAAGGCTTCTCGTGAAAGGGTCTTGGAGGGGTCTTGCCCATGAGTCTAAGCTCGGAGACTCAGAGTCCAGAATAGGTCCTGCCATCTTGGGGTGTTTGCGAGGGGTTCTGGATGATCTAGCTACCCAAGAGTATAGACCAGTCATCCATTCCCAAGGTCTGCGACTCGGCGAGCGGGTGAATCACCTTTGGCAGGTTTTCACCACGACCCAACTAGTACTCTCATCCGTGATTTGGACCAAGGAGAGGTCGTCTGATTCTTTCGCTTGTCCAAAGGCTTCATCGTCTTGAATCGTCGAGGCTTCTTGACGTCGTTGATGTAGTCGGTGCATGATCGGTGGTTGACTTCTATTGCTTCGTCGTCATTGTCTTGGCTTCCTCACCATGGTGGTTCTTCGTCTTGGCTTGAGTAGGATAGACTTCCGTTGTCTTGGGGTTGCTTTGAGAAGCCCACGTTCTTGAGATAACAATGTACCCTCGAGAGGCATAACAATCGGCATTCCTGGGGCCCGTCCAAACAGGACTAAGGTGTGTTCTTCCTCTTACTGAGTGAATAAGTACGTCAGCAGTGAGGATGACAACATGCTTTCCCCAAATAGGACATAAGCACAGTGCTCAAGAGTCAGGTGAGGAGAACGGGGACTTGCTATTGGTGATTGCTAGCCGAGGGGGGTTTGTGGTCCAGATGACCTAGTCCTTCATGCCCATGTTCGTCACAGACATGATGGGCGAAGCTTTAGGGTCTCATGGAACTTAGGATGTGGGCAAACAGTTATCATCTTATCTCTAAGCACATTCCTTAGATGCCAGCAGTTCGACCTCCAACTTGGGACGACTTCACGTTATCTCATCAAAGATACCATCTCACATGGGTCAACTCCATACGACTCATGCTAGTCAACTCCAGGGTTGAGGGGAGAACTAATCCCAAACACTACAAGTACGTCATAGCTACGATGCACACACGTTCTTATGCACGAACCTCGGGAAGGCCTACAAGCTCCCAAGCTTGAATTTAAGACACCACAATTCCAAATGTCCAGCTAGATCACTCGATGGACAGGGTACTGCATTGCTATATTAAGGAAACGCACTGTATACCAATCCAATATCTTGTTTACTTTCTATGAAACTGATCAATCATTTCTAGACCCATCACTCCTACAAATCCAATATTGATGGGGTTCTACAAAATCTCTTTAGATTCCTCCTAATTCACATATCATTGCAAGATTTACATCACAGTATGCCCACCAATTTCCAATATCACAGCCATCTAATATCCAAGGCCAGTCCACATAGGTTCGTTAATCAATTCGACAACTCCAAGTATACGCACTCACTACCCACCGAGAAACATGGTATCATGATTGAGATTTCGGGCTAAATCCAATTGACTCCGAACCATGTGGCCTCATATATCATCAATAGTCTGTTGGTCTACCTATTAAAATCCAATCTCAAGTTCAATAAGAACTCTTGCTCGATACTCCAAGTCATTTTGGTAAAAAATGCAAGTCAAGTCAACTACGCCCTAAAGTCAGGTATACCACCAAGAATTTAATGTTCGCAATCGTAATCGTCCTACTAAATCCAACCTTACTCGAGGAATATGTAGGTTATGCTACTATATCATCTTATTCCACCGAGTTCACCTACCTTTATAAGTGTCTCGCGATCCACCAAGATAGTCTAGCTATATCTTCAAGACAACTACCATCAATCTTTGTCTAACACTCTCATATCCGGGAACGGTCCTTCTCATGGCATCAGGGTTATGGAGCTATCTTAAGATTGAAGGATACTAGTTCACTGCGATCACTCGTTCCATAAGGAACCCAGAGCTAGGCGGGGTTTATCGGGGATCTATAGGTGTGGGGACCCCGACTTACTAGTCGAGAATCGCCGTGCTCAGTGATCCCAGAGATCAATGCTCACCGAACACAGATACCGAATAAAAGAGTCTTACATCCATACTTACCGTTTGATACAACAAATGAGCACTTCGGTCGAGTCTTACATATATAGGGCCTTAAAGGCCTACACTTGAAACTGAACCAATAGCGGAATTATTGGTTGAAAGCGTGAACCCATGCCATCACCCTTAACCTACAGACATTCTGACTGGGAAGCGTCCTAGCTCGCAAGAACGTCGCCGAGTTAATCTCCACCATATCATGTCTTTCATACCTGGTCAATGAAATAACCAGTGGCAAACCAATGAGTACTTTGAATGTACTCGCAAACAGCCCATGATATGAACATAAAATTGAAGGATAACAATATCATGGATCTTTAGTGTAACTCATCTGGGTGGAATGATCACGAATATGCATCAAGTTAAAGAATTACTCTTGAAGAACAGGTTACAGATATCAACATATCTGCTACGGGCTGAACCATCCGAGTTCACCCTACATGCCAAGTCACCAAACTTGGTCATATCCTCGATATATCAGTTGAGGGCTAAACCATCCGGGTTTACCCTATATGCCAAGTCACCGAACTTGGTCATATTATTATTATTATCATAACAACACCTTTTTAACACCACACACACTCACTCACACTTGGTTTATGCGGAAACATCAGTACGTAGTTTAAGCAGGATTACCCAACTGTCCTTGACCGTGGACACGGCTATTCGAATAGTTTACACTGTGTGCAGAGGTAGTACGCTGGACCCACGAGATTCGGGAAACTTCCGTGTCATCCACGAATCGCGGTATATCACATATACCCGAGGTAAGTACCCGATCATCATCTTTCCCCTGACGATAGTAGACAAAGAGGTCCACTCGATTGGTACCCAGCCCACATGTTGTACATCTTACGAGCACCGACTATGGACAGTATCAACCATGCAGGGACCAACGGTGTGCCTGGAACTCATAATAATGGCATAGTCGTCCTAGCTGGTACGACCCCATCACGAGAGTGACGACAATCACTTCTGCCACTAGTAATTTGGCTCTTTGCTAGTACCGACCAGAGTAATCAACAAAGCCCCGTCCCACAAAGGGGTATGGTGGTCGTACTAGTAAGGTTGGGACGGTCGACACATCATAAATCTAATCGCATTTCCGAAACCATACTCCCACAAAACACCGGTGCATCACTTCACCAAAAGTGATCACCAACTCATCATCACCCTCGGGCATTAGTGGCACCCGACGGGGTTTTCGTAAACTCTTATTTTAACTCATCATCATGCTCATGATAATATGCTTCTGTCTTTACTTGTCAACATGGTATTAGCATGACCCTCAAGGGATAGGGTCAAGCTCAATGCAATGGTCCTATAATTCTACTAGTCAGCATGACAGTAGCATGATCCTCATAGATGGTAGGGTCATACTCATCATGCTTATGCTCTGAGGAGCCAAATGAATAACATCACCGCCATGTAAGTGCTTCGCAGAAGCCTTCGGTACCATCACACCAATGATGAACCGACACTGTGATCACATGCAACGGAAAAGTACTTGTTATTCTAGCATGCATCAATTCATATGCTCAAGTCATGGTCATAGGGCTGCTTGCCTTGCTCACGTAAGTCCTCAGGGTCTTCAAGGTCTTCCGCTCCAACTCCGAATACTTCGTCTACCGTCAACTATCATCGGAAACAACCATAGTAAGCCACACGGCAAGCAGAAATAAAAGTGTTCTATAAATAGAAGTTATATTTTTCTTGGACCTCTTTGGTCATAAGAAAAATACCCGAATCTTAATATAGGAGATTTGAATCATCAAGGATTTTTGAATGGATGGAAAGAGCAATAGGTGATCATTGAAGAAGCGAACAGAAATTATTCTGTTAAAAATGAGTGAAGGCACCCATTTAACAGAGAATGATTTTAGAAATATTTAGGAAGTGGTTTCACTAAATTTGGAGTTGGTATGAATATTCTAGAGATTTTATAATGAGGAATAAATAGCAATAGGAGCTATTTATTTATTGCAACAGAAGTAAGTCACACAAAAATGTTGACCAGGGTTCTAAAAATGGGGAAGGATTTTAGAAGGTCGTGGAAGTTTGAATCACTCCATTTGGAGTTGAATTGAAGCCTATGAGATTTTTGAAAGGTGGTGCTTAAAATGTCTAAATGGGCATTTAGATATCATTATCACACGAAAGTATTTTGGAAAAAGGTGCAATGCCCAGATCTGGATAGAACGGGATTTTAGAAACCTGCAGAATTTCTAATAAATAAATTTGGAGTTAGTATGAATTTTGGATGGAATTTATAAGTTTAACAAAATAGAAAATGGGAAAAAGACTTAGCCTGAGGGTTATCCAACGCTCAAGGCGTTGAATAGGCCTGCGGGCCGGCCCAGTGGCTAAGCCACCAGCGAGGGAGCCACGCAGGAGGCGTAGTCCTGGAAAGGCGCCTTCGGCGAGGTGGAGACGCAAACACCCAGGGCGCCTCCACTTAACAGGAGAGGGCCCGACCGGTGGCTGGGTGACGTGGGGGTCCCACGCGTCAGCTCCTTCTCCTACCTCCTTTTCACGTAGAGAGGAGATGCAGGAGCTAGGCCGCGCAGCGCCGGCGCCGATCTGGCTGCCCCGACCACCTCCCACGGCGCTCCGGCCATTAGCTTGCTCGGGGCATCGAGCCGCATCGACCCCGGGGTTCCATTCTCGCAGGGGAACTGCAGGGAGAGCGGCCATGGCCGCGGTTCGAGGGCGGCGTCGGTAGCCGAGGAGGCCGGCGCCCCAGCCATTTGGATGGATGGGAAAGCAGGGGAAAGATACCCCGGAGGGTCCAGGAGGGCCACAGGGTCCATGGCGAGGGATAGCTCGGTCCTTCCCGAGCATGGAGCAAGGACCAGGAGAGGGCCTCGGCCATGGGGGCTACGCAAGGAAGAGCAACCTGCGGGGAAGAGAGCTAGCAGGCCCATGGGGAAGGAAGGAGGCTGAGAGAGGGCAAGAGAGGCCCAGGGAAGAGGAGATATGCAAGAGGGGGGAAAGAGAGAGCTCAGGAGCTCCCTGGAGCTCCATGTGCATAGATCCCACGCACCACAGAAGGACTTTGGAGGCTAGCTGATGGATGGAGATGCTTTGAATGGTCAAGGTGTGACAGCCCGATGCCGACGTTCCAGAAGATTTCCCTTCTATTCCGTTTTCGTCGTGTGTCTATTTTATTTTGTCGCATCATCATCGCATTATCAGCATTGCATCGGCATCCCGTTGCCGCTAGTTTTTAAAATAGTTGCATCCGTTGTTAGTTGCCGGTTATCACCGTTATTCGTTTCGAGTCCTACCGCACACGCACGCGCCCGCGGCATCGTCGAAACCCTGTTTTGAAAGTGTGCGTAAAACTTTCTCCGTTTGGGGTGAGATTTGATGTGCGGTGTTATTTTAATATAGCTAGGCCGCCTGTCGAATTTCGTCGCGATCGGAGACCGTCTGGTACCCGAACGGTCGACCGTAGCGGCACCGTATTCGGTCTACTGTTGGACGTCTGTCGGAGTTTTAAAATTCGTTGCGGCGCCGCCCGTTCTCCCTCTCGTCTCGGGTAAACCACCCTACTCGGCCACGTACCCGTTCCTGCGTGCGGAATCGTTCGAATCCGACAACGCGGTTGGATCCGGAACGAAATTCCGGTTAACCTAGCCCCCCCCCCCCTTTGCCTATAAATGGACCCCCATGCATTATTTAGACAAACCCTCTCTCTCTCCCTCGAAATTTCGTGCCTAGCCCCAAATTCCGCCTACCGGACAATTTCCACCCAAGTGGACAATGTCCGGGCGACCACAGAGGGTTCTCCCATGCGCGTAGCTCCTCCCGTGCGTGCAACTCCTCCCTGCCTCTTCTCCACCTCCTGGCCCCGCCGCCGCACCTCCCCGTCGGCCCACCTCAGGCCACCGCTCGCCGGAGAGCTGAGGCGGCCGCTTCCCCAAGCCGTCGCCGCCCCGATCTCCATGGCCACGCCTCCCGTGGAGCCGTCATCGCGCCCGGACCTGCGAGCCCCACCTCCTGCAGCCGTCAGCCGCCGCCCTTGCCCAGATCCGGTGGCCGCGGACCGGATCTGGCACTCCCTCGCGCCACCTCGGCCCCCGGCGCCTGCAGAGCCAGCCACCGCCGCCCTGCAGCGCTCGAGCACGAGCAGCGAGATGAGGATGACGACTGAGCATTCCAGCGCTCCTGCCTGGCCCTCCTCGCCTCGTCCTGGGCCTCCCCCGCGTGCGGCCTAGCATCGGCCATTCCTCGCGCCACCGGCCCAGCTCCGGGCCTCTCCGCTGCCTCGCCCCAGGCCTCCTCCTCCAAGCCGCGCTGGGCCGAGCCCACTAAGGTCAGGATCTCCCCCAGCCCCTCTAAACTACGCCTAGGCGCACCTTAGTTTTATTGCGCCCACCAATTCGGCCCAGTAGTTAATTTAGGATTTAATCCGAATTTATTCTTTTTTTCAGAAAATAGGCTATATTTCAAACGGCCGTAGTTTAATAACCGTAAGTCGGATCGCGAAGATTTAGATATGTATCTTGTGTATTTTTCTGCGTAGATTCCGAATTTCTAACTTGCATAATTATTTGAGGCAGTTTGAAGTGCCTAATGCATTGTTTTGTGTGCTGTTTCAATAGGATCCGTTCCGTAGTTATTTCTCGTGCGTGTCCGGACTGCCCGTATACCGTAGATTAAATGGCCAAGTTTTAGGGACTAATTTTCCATGTATTTTAGAGCGGTCATAGGTATTTTTGCGTGTAGGGAATTGCCGCTAATTTATTTTCCCGCGTATAGGTTATTTTCTTGCATTTATGTGTGGCATTATTTTGTGTTGCAGCCCCACATATTTTATATGTTTCCGGAGTAGAAAAATCCATGGGATTTTTCTGTGCAATTAGTTTTAGCTTTTGAGTAAATTAGTTCGCGCGATATTTTGCTGTGATGCCCTTTTGTTTAATTCATAGGATTTATTCCGTGCTTCGTTTGAAGGAGTTCTCAACTAGGGAAATGTTCTTGGGTGTTTTGGCTAGCCCCTGGTATTTTTGGTTGCAATACATATGCATGTTTAGGTGTGGTTTTCTTGCTCTCAAGTTGCTAGAAATAGTGTTGATTTTGAGGAGCTGAAATATTTCTAAGTTTGGAATCTGTTATATTTTGTTGCTGTCTTTTCTTGCTTGCATATTGTGATCTGTAGCTCTTTTGTGGTTGGTCCAATGGAGTTAGTTGAAGCCCTTGTGTTTCTCTAGCATGCTGTGAAGTTTCATGCTATTTGGAGTCATGTAGCTTATGATTTTGCTGCTTTCAATATTGCTTCTCGATCGAAAACTGCACTTTTATGAGGTGTAATTTTCACCAAGTCTGAAATAGTGTGTGTGAGATGCCTTTTTGTGTCTTGTTTCCCTAGTGATCCATGATGTCATGCTAGTTGTTGTTAGTTGTTTGTAGTAGTGCTTCTTGCCCTCGTTCGTGTCATGCCTTGCTTGAGTTTATCGAAGTAGTGTAGCCCGTAGTTGTGCGGTGTAGAAGATGTTATGTGGCTGATTTTGGCAGATTGTAGTGTTTCCTTGTTTTCCTCGTAGTTGTTGAACCGTAGCTCCGATTTGATCATGTCCTACATGAAACTTGCTTAGAATCTCGTGTAGTTTCATTTTCTCTTGCTGGTTGTATGTTTTGAAGTGCTCATGACCATCGTGGCACACATATCGCATTCATGCCATCTTATCTTGCGGTGCTTGTATCTTTTGAACCGTAGCTCCGTTGGAGATGTTCTTTATGTGTAAATTTCTTGAAATGACGCGTAGAATCACGTGAACCTATTTGTTTTGCTGTTTAACAACTAATTAAATGTGTTAGTTCAGATCTGGACAGAATTGTAAATTAACAAGTGAGGTCCTCTCGGAGGTGCTATATGTCATTTCCGACCTCATTTAAAATGCCTAGATAGGTAGATTAATTACGCTTCACCTCTTGCCATTTTTAACCACATTTAATATTTCCGTGTATCTAATCGGGATAGAACTAAGTAAATTAACGTGGAGTTTCGTCAATATGCAACCCGTTGCATATTGAACTTCACTTAATGTGTAGTGTTTGATTGTGTGAATTGTCATGCCGTGTCTTGCATGTGTTCAGCTGCTCATGCATCATTTGTGTTGTGCATTGTGTGGTGAGTTTCGTGTGTTGATTGTTGTTTCCGGTTTTCCCGTCTCGTTAGAGTCCACAAGCGTGTCGGATGTGAGGACCAGTTCGACTACGTCGGTTCGTCTGCTTCACGGAGTCATTCTTCTTCCAAGCGGGATCTCAGGCAAGATGATCATTTCCCCAGATACCATTACTATCATTACCATGCTAGTTTTACCGCTTCTATCATTATGTCTCGTTGCCTACCACATGTTAAATATCAGCCTCTCAACAATGCCATGAAACCTTCAACCTGTTCGACCTAGCAAACAACTGATTGGCTATGTTACTGCTCGCTTAACCTTGTTGTTAGCGTTGCTAGTTGCAGGTGTAGTTGCTTCCATGTGATAACATGGGTTCCTTGTCATATCACCATGTTAAATGCTATTTAATGTAATGCACCTATATACTTGGTAAAAGGTGGAAGGCTCGGCCTTTCTAGCCCGGTGTTTTGTTCCACCTTTGCCCCCTTAGTTTCCAGCTACCAGTGTTATGTTCCATAATTGAGCACTCCTAACACGATCGGGGTTGTTATGGGGACCCCCTTGATAATTCGTTTTAGATTAAAGCTGGTATGGCAAGGCCCAACATTGGTACTACATTTGCCTTATCACCTAATAAAATTACATAGGGATTTTCCAGACCCCGAGGATAATTTAATCAACCCCCTGGGCCAGTGCTCCGCGTGAGTGTTGGTCCACCCACCTATCAGTCGGCGGTGCCACCTCGGGGCAACTAAAGGTTTGGCTACCGTCCACTATGCATAGACGGCGTGTCCTGAGAACGAGATACGCGGCTCCTATCGGGTTCGTCGACACACCGGGTGGCCTTGCTGGATTAGTTTTACCTTTGACGAGATATCTTGTGCATCGGGATTCCGGTGATGCTTTGGGTAATCTTAGAGTTGAGGTTTTCCACTAGGGAATCCGACGAGATCGCGAGCTTCGTGATTGAGGATTTCTATGCGGCTTGTGGTAATTTGTGATGGACTAGTTGGAGCACCCCTGCAGGGTTAAATCTTTTCGAAAAGTCGTGCCCGCGGTTATGTGGCAACGTGGAAGCTTTGTTTAACACTTGTTCTAGATAACTTCAAGTTAACTTAATTAAAACATGCCAACTGTGTGCGTAACCGTGACTGTCTCTTTTGTGAGTTCCTTCTCCGATCGAGTACACGGTGGGGTTATGTCTGACGTAGGTAGGTGTTTAGGATCATTCATTTGATCAACAGTAGTTCACGTCCGTAATGCGTAGATCTCCCGCCTCTTATTTCTTGTACTCGTAAGTTAGCCACCAAATATATGCTTAGCCGCTGCTGCAACCTCACCACTTAACCATACCTCACCCATTAAGCTTTGCTAGTCTTGATATCTTTGGAAATGAGATTGGTGAGTCCCATGTGGATCACAGATTACTACAACACCAGTTGCAGGTACAGGTAAAGGTTACTTGACGCGAGCGCGTTGATTGTTCATTTGGAGTTGCTTCTTCTTCGATCTAGGATGGGTTCCAGGCCGGCAGCCTGGTATAGCAAGGATGGACGTCGTTTTTCTTTTCTCGTTTGTTTTCGTCCGTAGTCGGACCGTGCTCTTACTCTTGATGATATGTAATGTAGTGATGTGACTCTGATGTAGCTTGTGGCGAGTGTAAGCCAACTCTATATATATCTTTCATTTCAGTACATGTACTTGTAACGTTATCCATTCTCGCGCCACGACGAGATGCGCTTCTATCCCTGACGAGGCCCTCGTGCCAAATTGAGGATAGGGTCGCATCTTGGGCGTGACACAAGGGGAGCCTCTGAGACACCCTGGGCATGGAGAAACGGCTAGGCACGCCCTGGAGAAAGAAGACAAGGTGCAGAGCACCGTTTCTGCACGCCTTGGAGGTGGTCACCACCCCACCTGGTGTCCTGGGCCACCCCTTGGCCAGGCCAAGGTGTCCAGCATGCAACGCATGCGTGCCATGAAGCACTGGTGGAGTTTGGAGCCAAGTGAAGAAGGTTTGAATGGGGTTTGACTGCTGTAAACATTTCAGCAGGAAACTAGGGGCTGATACAAATGGTTTTCACAGGCAGAGAGGAGAGGTGAAACCATGTCCTGGAGCATGTGGTATGGAAGGACTACACACCTGCAAAAATTCAGCTCAAGAAAAGAAGTGTAGCTAGCACTTGCCGTACAAAGCTACTTTTCAGCCAGAAATGAACATGAGGAGGTGCTGCTCATTTTCTCGACATGAGCATGCCATATCTTGGTTCTAAATGAAGCCTTGGCATATAATAGATGCTCTGGAAAGAGTTCGGGGTGATAGCTTAAGCAGAAGAATGGAAAGAAGGGTAAAATAGTGCTGCCAAGGGTGAAAATGAGAGAAACTTACAAAGGGTCCTTCCCCAATAATTGACCAGTGGCCATGGGAAAGTTACTTGAGGTAAATTATGACTAGGTGAGGCTGTGGTAGAAATTTGATCTCAAGGGTAAAAGTGGAAGGGGCAAAAGAAGCCAGATTAGTGAGTGCACACAAGGTGTTTGATCTGTGGTTAGGATACCAGATGGAATCCAATAGCTATGAAACTTAACAGGGTCAAATAATATATGAAAATAGGCTTGCACACCAAATTTTGGATTTGCTGGAGGAGTTTTCCAATGTAGACTTGAAAAACCCTAGAAATGGGCAGAAATGGGTGTCTTCTTAGAACCCTATTCAAATAAATTCCCACAAATCCCATATTTGGTGTAGGGGCATTATTTGAGCATTAAGGCAAGCACAAAAAGTTTGAGGTCAATTGGAGAAACTTTATAATGTAAACTTTACCAAAGTCACAAACCAACACAGGGTTTTGAGGGTCTTAGGACAAGTTCCTCTATTCTCCTTGGTGTACCACTTGGTGTGGATGCCTTATTGGAGTATTAGAACATGCCCACCAAATTTGAGCACAATTGGAGACACTTCACAATGTAGAGTTGCTCAAATTTGATTCTGGACAGATAGGGTTTTAGAGTGATTAGGGGAGCCAAATCAACTTGGATTAAAATGAAACTTGGCAAGATCATCAAGAGTATCATAGATGACACGCTAGAATTTTACTGGAATTTATTGAGAATATTTGTTATAGAAATATTCCAAAAGCTTGAAATAGGCAGGAATGGTTTTGGAGGGGTTTGCCCAATATTTTGAACAAGACCATGTGTTGAAACTCATAAATATGGAATAAATATATCCAGTGAGTTTCCCCAAATTTTCTTAAATATTTTGAAAGCAATAAAAATAACTTGCCTTCATAGGAGACCATTTCTGGCCTCACAGAAAGGATTTTGAATAAAATACTAAAATAACTTTTAAAATAATAATATGATGGTTTTTGGAAGAAATTTTGATGATAGGTTTTAAATAAAATAATTTGTGCAAAAGAAATTCCCCAATTTGAGGACTTGTAGTACAAACCTCATCTCACGGGTTTGAAAGTTTAATTCAAAGAAATGCTTTTTGGTGAAAATAATATTTGGTGAAAATAGAAATTTATCCTAAACACATGGCATGATCATTAGGCAGGAGATCATGGAATGAGAAGGTGATTAGGAGGATGGAAAGAATTTAGTGGGGAGCAATAACATGCATTCAAGCAAACAGCAGACATTGGTCACTCCAAGCATCACAAGCATTCACAAAAAAAATTAATTGGTCCTAAATTTTGAAATAAGTTAATTAGTCAGGGAAGCCAAAAACAAGGTCTGACAACAGGTGTTCTGGCAAGTCCGTGTACTAGACATGTGACGAGAATACTTGAGCCGGAAAGGCTTGTGGAAGTTAGTCTCCTCTAGTGTGGTTCTTCCAATCTTAAGGGAAAAGCATCACTACTACGGGTTGTGTGTGGTTAAACATAGCACAGTCAGTGTCTTCAGTGTCAGTCGTCCTTCGGAGTGGATTCCTTGGTGCATCTTGTCTTGCCGATCTTCGGTTGTCGATAGGGGTGAAGGAGAGAGAGTAGCACAGAAGGGAGTGTCTAAGGGTTTTAGTGTAATCAAACAAGCGTGGAAAGTCAACTCAAACAAGTGCCAAAATCAATTCGAACATTAAATAAGATAGGTGACATAACCGCGCGCTTGTTGCTTAGGCAAAAGTGCGACTTATATCAAGCACAAACAACAAAAACAAACAACACATAACCTGGTCCATCCGAACCATTCCACGGACTCAACTTCGCACAGGGTTCTACAACTCACCTAACTTAGGTTCTTGGACTCGACAGTCGTGCTTGCTTCGTGCTCCGGGGAGGAGTCCGCTAGGTCTTCTGGACCTTCTCATGGTGTTATCACGCCTCTTGTTGTTGCTTGCCAAACGTCTCGGGTTGAGTCGAAAGCATCATTGATGACTTTTCGTCTGGGAAGTTGCTGACGAAGCTAGTTCTTCATAGCTATCATCGACAGGGTCTTATGTTGTCTTCATGGTCGTGTCATCGGCTTCTTGTCTTTCGAGGCTTCGAGAGTCTCGAGTGGACATCTTCATGCATGAATATTTGCAGGATTGAGTTCTGATCTGTCAATCATACTGATTGCAATGACGAGACCTAGAGGAGGGGATGAAGAGAACCGTTTTTCCTCCTCATTAAGGTGAGGCAGACCAGTTGGCGAGGTTCTCATCCACCGGTTGTGGTCGACACAATCCTTATCATTGACAAGGTCTCTCTATTAGTGATGCAGATCACGGCTTGCATATATTAAGTCCAGATTATCGTAGGTGTAAGTGGCATCACTTTGGAACAGTGTCGGGGTGTCGCCATCTTCGGGGCCTCGATGTCCTTGTTCCTCATGGAGGTACTTCTCTCGGTGTCGTCTGGTCGTAGAGTTTTCATGTTTGTCCTTCAGCACAGGGGTGATTTCTTGGAATGGTTGCTTCCTTCCAAGTTGCTCACGAGGATTTTAAGTAATTCCATGGTCAGGAATAAGGGTGCTAGCGAGCACTTGCAAGTTTTGAAAAAGTAGGCAAGGAGGGTCAGAGAATAGGGATGGAAGGCTAAAGTATAACCTTCATTTCCTTCCAAGTAGGTTTGTAAATACTTTTTAAAAGTCTGGAAAGCAGTTTTATCCTAATTAACATCCGTGCTAGCTAAGGGCTTCCTACATTCAGGATGGCTCTAATACTAGCTCTGTGGGGAACCCGACTTACGAGTCGAGATCGCCGTGCTTAGTGATCCCAGAGATCAATGCTCATCGAACACACATACCGAATAAGAGAGTCTTACATCCATATAACGATTATTACAACGCAAGACCGAATGGTCAGGTTCACAAAGCAGGGACTAAGTGCAATTCACTCAAATACAACTAGAAGCGGAAATCATATGGGCTAAGAGGGTGCCCATGCCATCAGGCCTACACCGACAGCCATTCTGACATGGAAGTGTCCTACTTCGCAGGGGCGTCTCCGAAGACATACTCATCTCCAAACTCCGGTCCTTCCATGTCTGGTCAATAACATAAGCAGTGGCAAGCCAATGAGTACTTTGAATGTACTCGCAAACAACCCATGACATGAACAATGAAAGTGAAGGATAACAATAACATGCATCTTTGGTGGAACTTCTCTTGGTGGAATGATCATGAATGTGCATCAAATAAAAGAATTACTTTTGAAGAAAAGGTTATAGATATCAATATATCTGTCGAGGGCTGAACCATCCGGGCTCACCCTATAAGCCAAGTCACCAAACTCGGTCATATCATTTCTTTCATAACAACACCTTTTTCATCACCACAGACACACACTTGGTTTATGCGGAAATAGCTGGACGTAGTTTAAGCAGGATTACCCAACCGTCCTTGACCGTGGACACAGCTATTCGTATGGTTTTACACTCTGCAGAGGTAGTACACTGGACCCACGAGATCCGGGAAACATTCGTGTCATCGACGACTCGCGGTATATAACATACCCGAGGTAAGTACCCGATCAATGCCTTTCCCCTGACGATACTAGACAAAGAGGTCCACTCGATTGGTACCCAGCCCCCATGTTGTACGTCTTACGAGCACCAACTCTGGACTGTACCAACCATGCGGTGACCAACGGTGTGCCTGGAACTCATAAAAATGGCATAGTCGTCCTACCTTCCACGACCCCATCACGAGAGTGACCACAAATCACTCCCGCCACTAGTAATGTGGCTCTTTGCTAGAACTGACCAGAGTAATTAATATAGCCCCGTCCCATAAGGGGTAACATGGTCGTACTGGTAAGCTTGGGACGGTCTTCATATCATAAATGTAATCCCATTTCCGAAACCATACTCACTCAAAATACCCGATGCACCACTTCACCAAAAGTGTCCACGTAACTCATCATCACCCTCGGGCATTAGTGGCACCCGACGGGGTTTTCATAAACTCTTGATTTATACCAACAACATGCTCATGCTATTCACTCTAGCATTACTTGTCAACATGATAATAGTGTGATCCTCAAAAGGGGTAGGATCAAGCTCAATGCATATGCTCCGGAGGAGCCATCGGTAACATCATATCAAATAATTTACCGGCACTTATGATCATATGCAACAGAAACACTTGCTATCTTAACATGCAATATAAATGTGCTCAGTCATGGTCAAAGGGCTGGTTGCCTTTGCTCACATAGTCCTCGGGTCTTCGAGGTCTTCCGCTCCAACTCTGAGTACTCCGTCTACCCGTCAACTATCGTCGGAAACAACCACGGTAAGCCACACATTAGGCATAAATAAATGTGCTACAAAACTAGAAGTTATATTTTTCTTGGACCTCTATGGTCATAAGAAAAATACCTGAAGCTTGCCATAGGAGGTTTGGATAATCAGGGATTTCTGAATGGAGGAAAGGAGGAGCAGCGGATCCTTTGTGAAGCCCACGGAAAATATTATGATAAAATGAGTTGAGGCACTGGATTTTCACTGGATTTGGAATTGGAATGAATATTCTAGGAATTTCCTCACATGGAATAAATAGAAATAGGAAGCTATTTATTTAATACCACTCAGGAGCAATACATGATCTTGTCGACCTGCGAGGTCCAATAGCAACTTGATCCGACAACATGATAGATAAGACAAGATTACCATACCACTCAGGGCAATACATGATCTTGTCGACCTGCGAGGTCCAATAGCAACTTGATCCGAAGCTTCATGATCATCATCATTAGCTTCCTCCTCAACTGGTGTTACTTCGACAGTGGTTTCCCCTTGCCCTGCGCCACCCTTTAGAGGGAGTAGAGGTTCTCCAACCTCATCAAGTTCTATCTTCCTCCCACTCAATTCTTTCGAGAGAAACTCCTTCTCAAGAAAAGATCCGTTCTTAGCAACAAACACTTTGCCCTCGAATCTGAGATAGAAGGTGTACCCACTGTCTCCATTGGGTAACCTATGAAGACACACTTTTCCGCTTTGGATTCCAGCTTTTCAGACTCAAGCTTTTTGACATAACCATCACATCCCCAAACTTTAAGAAATGACAACTTTGGTCTCTAGCCATACCATAGCTCATATGGTGTAGTCTCAACGGATTCTGATGGTGCCCTATTTAAAGTGAATGCAGCTGTCTCTAATGCATAACCCCAAAATTATAACGGCAAATAGGTAAGAGACATCATAGATCGCACCATATCTAACAAAGTACGATTGCGACGTTCGGACACACGAGTACGCTGTGCTGTTCCAGGCGGTGTCAACTGTGAAACAATTCCACATTGTCTTATGTGAGCACCAAACTCAAAACTCAGATATTCGCCCCCTCGACCAGAACGCAGGAACTTGATCTTCTTGTTACGATGATTTTCAACTTCACTCTAAAATTGCTTGAACTTCTCAAACGTCTTAGACTTGTTCTTCATCAAGTAGATATATCCATACCTACTCAAATCGTCAGTGAAGGTGAGAAAATAACGATATCCACCGTGCGCCTCCACTCTCATTGGACTGCACACAACGGTATGTATGATCTCCAACAAGTCACTTGCACGCTCCATTGTTCGAGAGAATGGAGTCTTAGTCATCTTGCCCATGAGGCATGGTTCGCACCTACCAAGAGATTCAAACTCAAGTGACTCCAAAATCCCATTGGAATGGAGTTTCTTCATGCGCTTTACTCCAATATGACCTAAGCGGTACTGCCACAAAAATGTGGCGCTATCATTGTTAACTCTACATATTTTTGTCTCAATGTTATGTATATGTGTATCATCACAATCAAGATTCAATATAAAAAACCCTCTCACATTGGGTGCATGACCATAAAAAATATTACTCATAGAAATAGAACAACCATTATTCTCTGACTTAAACGAGTAACCGTCTCGCAATAAACAAGATCCAGATATAATGTTCATGCTTAACGCAGGCACTAAATAACAATTATTTAAGTTCATAACTAATCCTGATGGTAATTAAAGTGAGACTGTGCTGACGGTGATTGCATCAACCTTGGAACCATTTCCCACGCGCATCGTCACTTCATCCTTCGCTAGCCTTCTTTATTCTGCAGTTCCTGCTTCGAGTTGAAAATATGAGCAACAGAACCGGTATCAAATACCCAGGCACTACAACGAGAGTTGGTTAAGTACACATCAATAACATGTATATCACATATACCTGATTTTTCTTTGGCCGCCTTCTTATCAGCCAAATACTTGGAACAGTTGCGCTTCCAGTGACCTATCCCCTTGCAATAATAACACTTTGTTTCCGTCTTAGGTCCAGCCTTGGGTTACTTCGTCGGATTGGCAACAATTTTGCCGCTCTTCTGGGAGTTACCCTTCTTGCCTTTGTCGTTTCTCTTGAAACCAGTGGTCTTATTGACCATCAACACTTGATGCTCTTTCCGGAGTTCTGACTCTGCGACTTTCAGCATCGCGAATAACTCACCGGGTGACTTGTTCATCCCTTGCATGTTATAGTTCAACACAAAGCTCTTATAGCTAGGTGGCAGTGATTGAAGAATTCTGTCAGTGATAGCCTCTTGCAGGAGTACCCAGACATTTTGAGCACATGTTCACTCACACACGAATTCTCCTCCATCTTGCAAGCATAGAATTTAACGGAGGTCTCATACCTCTCGATCTGGTCGTTCTTCTGAAACATAAACTTCAACTCCTGGAACATCTCATATGCTCCATGACGCTCAAAGCTCCGTTGAAGTCCCGGTCATAGCCATACAAGACTTTACATTGAACTACTGAGTAGTCCTCCTTACAGGATTGCCAAGCGTTCAAAACATCTTGGTCAGACGTAGCGGGTGGTTCATCTCCCAGCGCAGCATCAAGGACATAATTCTTTTTCCCATCATGTAGGATGAGCCTAAGATTACGTGCCCAGACGGAAAAGTTGCTTCCATCATCTTTCAACTTAGTTTTCTCTAGGAACGTATTGAAATTCAGGGTTGCTACTGCGTGAGCCATTGATCAACAACATAAAATAATGCAAAGTGGACTTAGACTATGTTCAAGACAATAGAGTTTAACTAATCAAATTACTAATAAACTCCCACTCAAATAGACTTCTCTCTAGTTACTTGAGTATGGCATGATCCAAATTCATTAACTCAAGTCCGATCATCACGTGAGTTGTGTATAGTTTCAGTGGTAAACATCTCTATGCTAATCATATCAGCTATACGATTCATGCTCGACCTTTCGGTATCTTGTGTTCCGAGGCCATGTTTGCACATGCTAGGCTCGTCAAGTTTAACCCGAGTGTTCCGCGTGTGCAACTGTTTTGCACCCGTTGTATTTGAACGTTGAGTCTATCACACCCGATCATCACGTGGTGTCTCGAAACGATGAACTATCACAACGGTGCACAGTCGGGGAGAACACAATTTTATCTTGAAATTTTAGTGAGGGATCACCTTATAATTCTACCGCCGTTTTAAGCAAGATAAGGTGAATAAAGGGATTAACATCACATGCAATTCATAAGTGACATGATATGGCCATGATCTTATGCTTCTTGATCTCCATCACCAAAGCACCGGCATGATCTTCTTGTCACCGGCGCCACAACATGATCTCCATCATCGTGCTGCCATCGAGGTTGTCGTGCTATCTATGCTATTACTACTAAAGCTACAACCTAGCAATATAGTAAACGCATCTGCAAACACAAACGTTAGTTTAAAGACAACCCTATGGCTCCTGTTGGTTGCCGTAGCATCGACGTGCAAGTCAATATTAACTATTACAACATGATCATCTCATACATCCAATATGTCACATCATGTCTTTGTCCATATCACATCACAAGCATACCCTGCAAAAATAAGTTAGACGTCCTCTCATTTGTTGTTGCATGTTTTACGTGGCTGTTATGGGTATCTAGTATGATCGCATCTTACTTACGCAAAAAGCACAACGGAGATGTGCAAATTGTTATTTAACCTCTCTCCAAGGACCCCCTCGGTCAAATCCAATTAAACTAAAGTTGAAGAAACAGGCACCCGCCAGTCATCTTTATGCAACGAGTTGCATGTTGGTCGATGAAACCAGTCTCTCGTAAGCGTACGAGTAATGCCGGTCTGAGCCGCTTCAATCCAACAATACCGCCAAATCGAGAAAATACCAGGGAGGGCAGCAAATCAAACATCACCACCCACAAAAACTTTTGTGTTCTACTCGAGATTACATCTACGCATGAACCTAGCTCTAATACCACTGTTGGGGAACGTTGCATGGGAAACCAAAAATTTCCTACGCACACGAAGACCTATCATGCTGATGTTCATCTATGAGAGGGAGATCGGATCCACATACCCTTGTAGATCGCTAAGCAGGAAGCATTAAGAAACACGGTTGATGTAGTGGTACAACCGCGTCATTCAAATCACCATCGTCCCACGATCCGTCCCGATCTAGCACCGAATGGACGGCACCTCCGCGTTCAGCACACGTACAGCTTGATGACGATCTCCGCCTTCTTGATCCAGCAAGAGATACGGGGAAGTAGATGAGTTCTCCGGCAGCGTGATGGCGCGCTGGTGTTGGTGATGATCTGTTCGTGCACAGCTCGGCCCGAGCTCCGCAGAAATCTAATCTAGAGGAAGAACTACGTGGTATAGGTTTGAGTTGCACGTGGTAAAGTTTTTGTCTCAAAATCCCTAAAACCACCAATATATATAGGAGGAGGGGAGGGGCTAGCCTGGGGGCTCAAGGGAGCCCCAAGGGCGCTGACCGAGAGGAGGAGGTGGACTCGCATCCCAATTCGGTTTGGGGGAAGGAGTCCACTCCTTCCTTCCCACCTCCCTCTTTCCTTTTTTTCCTTTCCTCTGGTTTTTTCTTCTTGTGGCGCCATATCCCACTTGGGCTGGCCTCAACATCCCACTAAGGGCTGGTGCACCACCCTAGTGCTATTAGGATCACTCCCGGTTGGGTGGGCCCCTCCCGGTGAATATCCGAAACCCATTCGTCACTCCCGGTACAATGCCGGTAATGCCCGAAAACTTTCCGGTAACCAAATGAAACCATCCTATATATCAATCTTCATTTTCGGAGCATTACGGAAATCCTGGTGATGTCCGTGATCTCATCCAGGACTCCGAACAACCTTCGGTCACCAACACATATAACTCAACTATACTAAAATGTCACCGAACCTTAAGTGTGCAGACCCTGTGGGTTCGAGAACTATGCAGACATGACCCGAGACACTCCTCGGTCAATATCCAATAGCGGGACATGGATGTCCATATTGGATCCTACATATTCTACAAAGATCTTATCGGTTGAACCTCAGTGCCAAGAATTCATATAATCCCGTATAACATTCCCTTTGTCCTTCGGTATTTTACTTGCCCGAGATTTGATCGTCAGTATCTCTATAACTATTTCAATCTGTTGGAAATATGTCCTAGTGGCGATAATAAATTAGTTATTATTATATTGCCTTTATTCATAATAATCGTTTATTATCCATGCCAGAATTGTATTGATTGGAAACTCAAATATATGTGTGGATACATAGACAACACACTGTCCCTAGTGAGCCTCTAGTTGACTAGTTCGTTGATCAAAGATGGTCAAGGTTTCCTGGCCATAGGCAAGTGTTTTCACTTGATAACAGGTTCACATCATTAGGAGAATCATTTGACGGACAAACCCCAAATTATATACGTAGCATATTGATCGTGTCATTTTATTGCTATTGTTTTCTGCGTGTCAAGTATTTATTCCTATGACCATGAGATCATATAACTCACTGCACTGGAGGAATACCTTGTGTGTATAAAACAACACAACATAACTGGGTGACTATAAAGGTGCTCTACAGGTATCTCCGAAGGTGTCCGTTGAGTTAGTATGGATCAAGACTTGGATTTGTCACTACATGTGACGGAGAGGTATCTCGGGGCCCTGTCGGTAATACAACCTCACACACAAGCCTTGCAAGCAATGTGACTAAGTGTAAGTCACGGGATCTTGTATTACGGAATGAGAAAAGAGACTTGCTGGTAACGAGATTGAAATAGGTATGCGGATACCGACGATCGAATCTCGGGGAAGTAACATACCGAAGGACAAAGGAAATGACATACGGGATTATATGAATCCTTGACAGTGAGGTTCAACCGACAATATCTTCGGAGAATATGTAGGATCCAATATGGGCATACAGGTCCCTCTATTGGATATTGACCGAGGTGTATCTCGGGGCATGTCTACATAGTTCTCGAACCCGCAGGGTCTGCACACTTAAGGTTCGGCGATGTTTTAGTATAGTTGAGTTATATGCATGGTTACCGAATGTTGTTCAGAGTCCCGGATGAGATCACGGACGTCATGAGGGTTTCCGTAACGGTCCGGAGATGAAGATTGATATATAGCATGACTTCATTTGGTTACCAGAAAGTTTTCGGTCATTAACGGGAATGTACCGGGAGTGACGAATGGGTTCTGGAAGTTCACCGGGAGGGGGGCAACCCTCCCGGGGGAAACCCAAAGGACTTATGGGTGGCGCACCCGCCCTTAGTGGGCTTGTGGGACAGCCCAGTAAGGCCTATGTGCCATAGAGAGAAAACCAAAGAAAGAAAAGGTGGGAAGGAAGGGAAGGACTCCACTTTCCAATCCTATTTTGAGTAGGATTGGAGTAGGAGTCCTACTCCTCCTCTTGGCCGGCGCACCTTGGGGGCTTGGCCCCCAAGGAAAGTCCCTCCCCCTCCCTCCTATATATACTGGTGATTTAGGGCTGATTTGAGACAACTTTGCCACGTCCAACTCAGATCTAGACACCATAGTTTTACCTCTAGATCGTATTTCTGCGGAGCTCGGCGGAGCCCTACAGGAGTAGATCCTTGACCATCACCGGTGCATTGTCACACTGCCTGAGAACTCATCTACTTCTCCGTCTTGCTTGTTGGATCAAGAAGGCCGAGATCATCGTCGAGCTGTACGTGTGCTGAACACGGAGGTGCCGTCCGTTCGGCACTAGATCGGAACGGATCGTGAGAGGGATCGCAAGATGGTTCGTGCAACGGATCGTGAGATGGTTCATGGGACGGATCGCAGGATGGTTCGTGGGACGGATCGCGGGATGGTACGTGGGACGGTTCGCGGGGCGGATCGAGGGATGATACTTCTCCATCGTATCTACTTTTCCAAACTCTTGTGCCCTTATTTTGGACTCTAATTTGCATGATTTGAATGGAACTAACCGGGACTGACGCTGTTTTCAGCAGAATTGCCATGGTGTTGTTTTTGTGCAGAAATGAAAGTTCTCGGAACGTCCTGAAAATTTACGGAGAATTTTTCTGGAAAATATGAAAAATACCTGCGCAAAGATCCACCGGAGGGGATGGGCTAGTGGGCCACAAGCCCTGTTGCCGCGGCCTCCCCCTGGCCGCGGCAACCAAGCTTGTGGGGCCCACGTGGGTCTGCCGCCCCCAACTCCAGCTCTATAAATTCACTTTCGTCCCGAAAAACATCAAGAGAGAAGATTTCATCGTGTTTGCGATACGGAGGCGCAGCCACATCCTGTTCATCATCTGGAGGACAGATCTGGAGTCCGTTTTGGGCTCCGGAGAGGCGAAATCGTGGCCATCGTCATCATCAACCTTCTTACCTCTCTAATTCCATGAAGCTCTTCATCGTTCATGAGTAATCTATTCGTAGGCTCGCTGGGCGGTGATGAGTAGGATGAGATCTATCATGTAACCGAGTTAGTTTTGACGGGGATTGATCCCTAGTATCCACTATGTTCTGAGATTGATGTTGCTACTACTTTGCCATGCTTAATGCTTGTCACTAGGGCCCGAGTGCCATGATTTCAGATCTGAAATTATTATGTTGTCACCAATATATGTGTGTTTTAGATCCGATCTTGCAAGTTGTAGTTACCTACTATGTGTTATGACCCAGCAACCCCGGAGTGACAATAACCGGAACCACTCCCGGTGATGACCATAGTTTGAGGAGTTCATGTGTTCACCAAGTGCTAATGCGTTGTTCCGGTTTTTATTAAAAGGAAAACCTTAATATCCCGTAGTATCCTTTTGGACCCCGCTGCCACGGGAGGGATGGACAATAGATGTCATGCAAGGTCTTTTCCCTAAGCACGTATGACTACACACGGAATGCATGCCTACATCACATTGACGAACAGGAGCTAGCTACATATCTCTCCGTGTTATAACTATTGCATGACGAATGTTATCCAAACGAATGACCGACCCATTGCCTACGAGTTTGTCCCACTGCTGCTATTACTTGTTTTGCTCTGCTGCTGTTACCACTGTTGCTTGCTACTGCTGCTACTTGCTACTGTTTCTACTTGCTACCGCTGTCACTACTGTTGTTCCTTGCCACTTCTGTTACTCGTTACACTGCTGCTACCTGCTACAATACTTTTTCGCTCGACGTTGACAGGAAAGAATATTTCCCATCCACGGGCAACTTCTGGCGCCATTGATACGACAGTTAGGAATAGTCTGCCTTGTCACCAGATCGTTTCTGACACCGTTGTTATCATACTACTTTGCTGCTGATACTTCGCTTGCAGATACTAATCTTTTAGGTGTGGTTGAATCTGACACATTCAGCTGCTAATACTTGAGAGTATCCTCTCCCTTCCTGTCCAGCGAACCAACAAATTTGGGTTGAATACTCTACCCTCGAAAACTGCCGCTAACCCACGCGCTGGTGGGCCATTGCAAGACAATTGCTAATTGTTGAGCAACTGGGAGCAATTCTGGCTCTATTGTCGCGAAGGCATCAAGTCAGGAACACGTCAACAACATTCTTCTAGCGTCGTTGTCTGGGACTGCCGTTAGCAAGGGACGTGAGGACATTCCAGTATATCAACCGCGTTTCTTAACGCTTCCTGTTGTGCGATCTACAAGGGTACGTAGACCCAAATCTCCTGTCGTAGATGGACATCACCATGAGAGGTCTTCGTGTGAGTAGGAAAATTTTTGTTTCCCATGCAACGTTCCCCGACAGTCAAATCATGAGCTAGGTTCATGCGTAGATGTAATCTCGAGTAGAACACAAAGGGTTTTGTGGACGATGATGTTTGATTTGCTGCCCTCCTTAGTCTTTTCTCGATTCGGCGGTATTGTTGGATTCAAGCGGCCCGAACCGACATTATTCGTACGCTTACGAAAGACATGTTTCATCGATTGACATGCAACCTCGTTGCATAAAGATGACTGGCGGGTGTCGGTTTCTTCAACTTTAGTTGAATTGGTTTTGACCCAGGGGTCCTTGGAGAGGATAAATAGCAATTTGCACATCTCCGTTGTGGTTTTTGCGTAAGTAAGATGTGATCTACTAGATACCCATAGGAGCCATGTAAAACATGCAACAACAATTAGAGGACGTCTAACTTGTTTTTGTAGGGTATGCTTGTGATATGATATGGCCAATGACGTGATGTGATATATTGGATGTATGAGATGATCATGTTGTAATAGTAAATATCGACTTGCACGTCGATGGTACGGCAACCGGCAGGAGCCATGGGGTTGTCTTTAAACTAACGTTTGTGTTTGCACATGCATTTACTATATTGCTAGGACGTAGCTTTAGTAGTAATAGCATAAGTAGCATGACAACCACGATGGCGACACGTTGATGGAGATCATGATGATGGAGATGATGGTGTGGCG
The DNA here is from genome assembly GCF_904849725.1 of Hordeum vulgare subsp. vulgare. Classification (NCBI taxonomy): domain Eukaryota; kingdom Viridiplantae; phylum Streptophyta; class Magnoliopsida; order Poales; family Poaceae; genus Hordeum; species Hordeum vulgare. Next base: position 105,748,369 of record NC_058521.1, on the reverse strand, counting down.
CTGGTGAGAAGAAGATCGTGCCAGTGCTTGGGTGATGGAGATCAAGAAACACATGATGATGGCCATATCATGTCACTTATGAATTGCATGTGATGTTAATCCTTTTATGCACTTTATTTGGCTTAGAACGACGGTAGCATTATGAGGTGATCTCTCACTAAAATTTCAAGACGAAATTGTGTTCTCCTTGACTGTGCACCGTTGATACAGTTCATCGTTTCGAGACACCACGTGATGATCGGGTGTGATAGACTCAACGTTCACATACAACGGGTGCAAAACAGTTGCACACGCGGAACACTCGGGTTAAACTTGACGAGCCTAGCATGTGCAGACATGGCCTCAGAACACAAGAGACCGAAAGGTCGAGCATGAATTGTATAGTTGATATGATTAACATAGAGATGCTTACCACTTAAACTATTCTCGACTCACGTGATGATCAGACTTGAGATAGTGGATTTGGATCATGTACCACTCGAATGACTAGAGAGATGTACTTTTTGAGTGGGAGTTCTTAAATATTATGATTAATTGAACTGATTATCATGAACATATTCTAATGGTCTTTGCGAATTATGATGTAGCTTGCGCTATAGCTCTACTGTTTTTATATGTTCCTAGAGAAAATTTAGTTGAAAGGTGATAGTAGCAACTCTGCGGACTGAGTCTGTAAAACTGAGGATTGTCCTCATTGCTGCGCAAAAGGCTTATGTCCTTAATGCACCACTCGGTGTGCTGCATCTCGAGCGTCGTCTGGGGATGTTCCGAACATCTGACATACACGTTTTTGCTGACTACGTGATAGTTCAGTACCTAATACTTAAAGGCTTAGAAGCAAGGCGCCCAAGATGTTTTGAAAACGTCGCAGAACATAAGAGATGTTCTAAGAGATGAAATTGAGATTTCATGCTCGTGCCCTTGTTAAGAGGTATAAGACCTCCGACAAGATTCTTTGCCTACAAAGTAAAGGAGAAAAGCTCAAATTGTTGAGCATGTTCTCAGATTGTCGGAGTATAACAATCGCTTGAATCAAGTGGGAGTTAATCTTCCAGATAAGATAGTGATGGTTCTCCAAAGTCACTGCCACTAAGCTGCTAGAGCTTCGTGATGAACTATAACATATCAAGGATAGATATGATGATCCTTGAGTGATTCGCAATGTTTGACACTGCGAAAGTCGAAATCAAGAAGGAGCATCAATTGTTGATGGTTAGTAAAAGCACTAGTTTCAAGAAGGGCAAGGGCTAGAAGGGATACTTCATGGAACGGCAAACCAGTTGTTGCTCCAATGAAGAAACCCAAGATTAAACCCAAACCCGAGACTAAGTGCTTCTCTTATGAGGGGAACGGTCACTGAGGCGGAGCTACCCTAGATACTTGGTAGATAAGAAGGCTGGCAAAGTCGACAAAAGTATATTTGATATACATGATATTGATGTGTGCTTTACTAGTACTCCTAGTAGCACGAGGGTATTGGATACCAGTTCGGTTGCTAAGTGATTAGTAACTTGAAATGAAAGCTATAGAATAAACGAAGACTGGCTAAAGGCAAGGTGACGATACGTGTTGGGAGTGTTTCCAAGGTTGATGTGATCAAACATCGCACGCTCCCTCTATCATCGGGATTGGTGGTAAAACCTAAATAATTGTTATTTGGTGTTTACGTTGAGGATGAACATGATTGGATCGTGTTTATTGCAATACGATTATTCATTTAAAGAGAATAATGGTTATTCTATTTGCTTGAATAATTTCCCTCAATGGTTTACGGAATCTCGATCGTAGTGTTACACATGTTCATAATATTGGTGCCAAAAGATATAAAGTAATAATGATAGTACCACTTAGTTGTGGCACTGCCACTTGAGTCATGTTCGTGCAAAATGCATGAAGAAGCTCCATGCTGATGGATCTTTGTACTCACTCATTTTTTAAACGTTTGAGACATGCAAACTATACCTGTTGGTATAAACGCATGAAGAAACTCCATGCGGATGGATCGTTTGGATTCACTTGAAGACATGGAAATCATGCCACATGAAACAAGAGAGTAACTTGTTGGGAGTAATGCATTTTTTATGTATGCAGTCCAATAAGTGCTGAGGCACGCAGTGGATATCGTTATGTTCTTACTTCACTGACGATTTGAGTAGATACAGAAGTATTTACTTGATGAATCACAAGTCTGAAATATTGAAAAGTTCAAAGCTATTTCACAGTGAAGATCATCGTGACAAGAGGATAAATTGTCTACGATATGATCATAGAGATGAATATGTGAGTTACGAGTTTTTGGTATGCAGTTAAGACAATGTGAAAATTGTGCGATGATGTGTCTAAACGTCATAGCCACGCCATACTTGATATGGTGCATACTATGATGTCTCTTATCGAATTACCACTATCGTTTATGGGTTATGCATTAGAGATAACCGCATTCACTTTAAATAGGGCACCGCATATTTCCGTTGAGATGACACAGTATAGACTATGGTTTGGAGAAACCTAAGTTTTCGTTTCTTAAAAGTTAGGGGCTGCGATGCTTATGAGAAAAAAATTCAGTCTGATAGGTGCTACGGCAACAAAAGTTCTTCCCCGGCAGTGGTGCCAGAAATCCTTTTGTCGTCTCTTGGGCTTGCGTTGGTTTTTCCCTTCAAGACGAAAGGGCGATGGAGCATAGGAGCAGTAAGTATTTCCCTCAGTTTGAGAACCAAGGTATCAATCCAGTAGGAGAATCTTGTCAAGTCCAGAGTACCTGCACAAACACAAAGCGCTTGCACCCAACGCTATAAAGGGGTTGTCAATCGCTTCAAGATTGATTTCAAAGTGAGATCTGAAGGCGGAAAGTGCAACGAAGTAAAAGTATAAGGCTGAAAATATGGTGTGGAGTAGACCCGGGGGCCATAGTGTTCACTAGAGGCTTCTCTCAAAATAGCAAGTATTACGGTGGGTGAACAAATTATTGTCGAGCAATTAATAGAACCGCGCAAAGTCATGACGATATCTAAGGCAATGATCATACATATAGGCATCACGTCCGAGACAAGTAGACCGATACTTTCTACATCTACTACTATTACTCCACACATCGACCGCTATCCAGCATGCATCTAGTGTATTGAGTTCATGACGAACAGAGTAACGCCTTAAGCAAGATGAGATGATGTAGAGGGATAATCTCAAACCAATGATGAAAACCACATCTTTTTACCCTTGATGGCAACATGTTGTGTGCCTCGCTACCCCTTCTGTCACTGGGTGAGGTCACCGCACGGTAGGAACCCAAAACCAAGTACTTCTCCCATTGCAAGAATCATAGATCTAGTTGGCCAAAGAAAACCCACAACTCGAAGAGAATTACAAGGATATGAAATCATGCATAAGAGAGATCAGAAGAAACTCAAATAAGATTCATAGATAATATGGTCATAAATCCACAATTCATCAGATCTCGACAAACACACCGCAAAAGAAGATTACATCGGATAGATCTCCATGAAGATCATGGAGAACTTTCCATTGAAGATCCAAGAGAGGGAAGAAGCCATCTAGCTACTAGCTATGGACCTGTAGGTCTATGGTGAACAACTCACGCATCATCGGAGAGGTCATGGTGTTGATGAAGAAGCCCTCCGTATCCGAATCCCTCCCCCCCCCCCCCCGGCAGGGCACCAGAACGTAGCCCAGATGGGATCTTGCGGAGACAGAAGCTTGCGGCGGCAGAAAAGTATTTTCGATGATCTCCTGATTTTTTCTGGGATTTTAGGGAATATATAGGCGCAAAACCTAGGGAAGAGGAGGTCTAGGGAGCCCACAAGCCAGGGAGGCCCGGCCTCCCCCCTGGCCGGGGCTAGGGGGCTTGTGGGATCCCTGGCGACCCCCTGCCTTGGTTCTCAAGTCTCCGGATCTTCTTTTGTTTCGTAAAAAATCTTTTCGGGGATTTTATTCCATTTGGACTCCTTTTCAAATCTTCCTCTGAAAATGGTCAAAAGCACAGAAAAAAACAGGAACTCGCACTTGGCACTATGTTAATAAGTTAGTCCCAAAAAAGATATAAAAGGCATACAAAACATCCAAAGTTTGACAAGATAATAGCATGAAACCATCAAAAATTATAGATACATTGGAGACGTATCAAGCATCCCCAGGCTTAACTATTGCTCGTCCTCGAGTATGGAAGTGATAAAGACTGAATTTTTGATGTGGAATGCTACCTAGCATAGTTGTCCTTTGCAACTTCTTTCATGTGACATGAATGTTCAGATCCGTAAGATTCAAAACAATAGTTCGCTATTGACATGAAAACAATAATACTTCAAGCAAACTAGCAAGGTAATCATTTACTTTCAAAATAACAAGGCCAAAGAAAGTTATCCCTACAAAATTATATAGTCTGGCTATGCTCCATCATCCTCACACAACTAATGTAAATCATGCACAACCCCGTTATTGGCCAAGTAATTGTTTTCGCACTCTTACTTTCTCAAACTTTTTATAACTATCACGCAATACATGAGCGTGAGCCATCGATATAGCACTATAGGTGGAATAGAGTGTGCACTACTAGGAAAAGGCGTGCTAGTGGCGCACCTGTTTTGGCTACTAATGGTGCACTATAGGTGCGCCACTAGCATCACGCCATTAGAATTTTTTACTAATGGCGCACCACAGGTGCGCCATTAGTATCTGGTATACTAATGCGCACCAGGCAGTGCGCCATTAGTATAGCTCATGGTGCGCCATTAGTATGCCTCCCAGGTGCGCCATTAGTATGCCACCCAGGTGCGCCATTAGTATGCCTCCCAGGTGCGCCATTACTATGCCTCCCAGGTGCGCCATTAGTATGCCTCCCACGTGTGCCATTAGTATAGCTCATGGTGCGCGACAGGTTATACTACCATCTCTGAAAATATTCAATTATTATCCTCACACCCACAAGAAGCTTCAAGATAAACACATATTACACCACAATGAAAATATGTTTATAAACATGCACATACATTGAACGCAAGTTGACAAACAAATTAACCTAGAGGAAGCATAGTTTTGACCATCTTAACAATCATAGGTCTTTATAGGTTTGTTATAGGCTACCACTGTTCAAAACTTCAGTATTGTGCAGAAGCACACATGCTACAAATAAGCTGAAAGAGCTGGTACACAAAACTGCTAAAATTGTGGTGAAATCAAGAAACTTCAAGAACCAGCCTCTGCGACGCAGCATAGAACCTCAAGATCTAGTCATCACCGTGGAACTATAAACGAATCAACGGATCCTGGCTTAGCACGCCATCTGCCAAAAAATGGGGCCTTTCTAAGAAGCTCAAGCATCTGCTGGTACTCACAAGCCATATCCTGCAACAGAGATGAGACATCTTAAACCTTCACTTATTGTATTCACAATCATTGCTCACAAAGAATCAGAAATCATTTAATGTAATCTAGCTCTGTGGCTTCAACTCATTATCCATCTGAGTAATTAAAAACCATACAGTATAGGATGAAATACCTTAATTGCACGATAAGCAATCTCTTGTGACGGAATTTTGTGACTAATGGATGTTCAAGTGATATGAAGGCCTCTTCCAATCTTATCCTGCCATCAAAACACGGATATTTTGCCAGGCTTACATCAGGAATTTAGAATGCTAGGAATGAGAAAGGGAACTCTCTTACTTGCATAGCAATGACTCGGTGGAGGGTAAGGATGCTGCCTTTGAAGATGTGCCTTGTTTCCTCCGAGTTGTTCCTAAAATAACTTCATGCAAACCAGATTTATTCCAGCATATTGAGTACCTAATAAAACATTAATGGCAAAGCTAAGCTTCTATTTAAAAGTTCAACCAAAGAATGGTGCATGAAGATACAGTCAGAGCAAAATGCAAAGGAGTTCAAAATGGCAACAAACCATATTAACTAACTACCCGCATGTCAAAGGGGGTATATCTCCCGAAGTCTGTTGAAACTCTTTAGGGGGAATAGGTGCCTCAAAAAATAGTGGCTACAGATATAGAAAGTTCCACCAACATGTCACATGAATAATGTATGTCTTGTTGCAGAACTAGAAGGAATTAAGAGTTAAACCAAATAAGCAACCTTATTCGGTTTGGAAGGTTCAGGGAATTTTCTAGATAGACAGGACAAACGAGCACCAAGAACTTTTACAACATTATTTTCAATACAAAACCCTTTAGATGCACCATCAGGTGATTGTCCAATGGTAATAGTGGATAAATACAAGGGTTCAAGAATATGTGACAGCAGTGCACCTGGAGAAGAACACATTGACATAAAGTCATGACAGTTCATAAAGTAAGAAAATTGAACACTTGGTAATCAGGTAACCAGTGAAGAGGCACAAACATAATTGAAAAAATAAATAAGAAATAGTTGTCGTTAAATTGGTCTGCACCATATATTGACATACATCACAAGATTGATAGTTTAATACCATCAAAATAGCAAATATGTGACCTTACATACTACACAGTCGCAAATATGGATCTGCAAATGATTCTGGAAAACAAACCTTGAATCCCGACAGCACACCAGCTAGTAATTTTGTCAAAACAGCTCACTGACAATGTTGTATCACCACCACCGGGCTTCCTCTGAACGAACCCAACATCTGATATGCAAAACGGTGTTCCGAATACAAATACGTAACAAATTAGTAACAATGCACGTAAAAAACGAAGGGTCCAACTTCAAAGCTGTATCAAACATTTGCCGAGTCTAAAGTGTGATCCACCAGTTAGTTCAATAAAGATATCTAAACACACCAATTCAAATTCTAGCGAACAATGGTCAGTGGTCACTAATATCATGTTGTCAAATAGCTAAGTATACCACACTTCTACAGCACCCCCAAAGCAATTGGGTTCACAAAATCATCATAAAGAAGTCATTCCTGATTGATAAACAAAATTATCCAAAAACATTTATACCGGGCCATGGTCCAATTCAGATAGTTCGACAAATCTATAGGTTACACTACATCCAAAATAGCAGCTCCAGGCATGAACTTACAACTCCTGTAGAACACCAAGAATAAGAAAGAAGCATACCATTGCATCCATTGACCATGGTATCCAGTTGTTCCCTTCGAACGCCAAGGGTGATGGCGGCACCGGCATGACCCCACCTGCACAAGTTGACCAAACCAATTGCTCACGCTATGTTCTGTGGTAAAATAAATCCAAGGCATCGCTCCAGCAGTCCAAATAAAGCAGTACATTATCTTTGAACAAATACTATGATGTATTATCAGGAACGCCGAAGATAATTCGGCTTAAGAGGAACAAAATCGAAAATTCATGTACATACAGGGGATCTGGGTGATGTAGAGATGCAGCTGATGCCCGTCCTTAAGCCTCCACCGCCCATCAGTGCGAGAGGCGACCAGCCAACTTGGTGGGTTGTTCGTACCGATCTCGACATAGATGAGGCGGAGGAGCGCGCCGCGGGCGATGACCTCGGCATGGGTGTCATGGACCAAAGCTAGCAGCAGAAGAGGTGATGGGTGGGTTGTCTCCAAACCGTTTGGATGGACAGGTGTGATTCCAATATTACTATATTTTTTACCAATGAATCACAAGTTAATTGTGCAGCTTGGCTTGAGATAGCTATTCTTCGAAAGTAGTAGCTGCTGCCAATATCAGTGCGTTTGCGAGTTACAAACATGAGATTCTGTTGTTGTTTGTTTTTTTTGCGAGAAAACATGAGGCGAAGTTTCTTATGAACCGCTTCCGATTCCAATCTATGTGTATATCATTGTAATTTCTGTGTGTAGATAATAATTTTTGTTTGAAAAGAATGTGTGTAGATAATATGTCTGTGCTGTTCAAACAGGGCTTCTTTTCACTTTCAGGTTGATAAATAAACTTATAAAGAAAGGCCAAGGATTTTTATTCCTCCACAAAATGGCAATATCGTACTCTTGATGACATTGTTCAAATTGTTCCTACATGGCATTAACAATTTGAGCTCATGTCTTCTCCTTCCCTGATTTGGAAATTTTTGGAGCCTAATATGAACTGTACTGCTACACCTGCTACAAACTAGAGCAGATTTATTCAGCTATTGTCCGCAAGAAAAAAGATGATTTACTTTTTTATGCTTCTTGTGTTGAATCAAACGACATGCCAACAGTACATGCAAACATCTCTTACCAGGTATAATAAGTCTAGCATTTGGACCCTGCTAGGTATAATAAGTCTAGCATTTGGACCCTTAGACATCCTGTTCCTGAATCACTTGACGGCAGAATTCAGTTAATTATAGTCTCATATCAGCAACACTCAGTATCATACTTAGCTTCTCCTCTGTGATTAGCTGCTCCGGCGTCATTTCCTCCACATGGTATGCATCGTGCTCCAGACCTACGTCCGACATGCCGTATGGTTCAGATCTGATATTTTGAAAGGTGATTTGCATCAGCGTTAAGGATTCAGATGCAGAATGGATATCAAACAAGAAGGAAAGGTCGATCAAAGTACCTGATACAAAGCAGCGCATGTTCGTCCTCTGGTCTCTCAAGAGTTGCGATTCTTTTGCATTGCCCCATCGCAAATAAGCCGGATGACAATTAGTTCGATTCTGACAAGCTTGCTGAACAAAAAAAAACAGAGGAGGGCGATTAGCTTCCTGCTTCGACTCGGATTCAGCCAGCATGGAACCTACTTGCGCTAATGGCGCATCACTAGAACAGAATGGAAGGAGGGACGGGGGTTACATCCATGCCCTGATGCCAACGCCAACGCCGGTGTAGGAGGCGGCCTTCTTCTTGATGATGAAGCTGGCGCCGATGAAGGGGCTCGAGGAGAGCGTGAGCAGGATCCCCTTGACGTTGTTGGCCGACGTAGGTGCGGGAGCCGCGCCGGTGACCCACTACGGCTAGGGTCCGGAGCCGCACCGGTGACCCGCTCCGGCTAGGGTTTGGAGCCACCTCCATCGGGGCGATGGCGCCGCCGTAGTCGTGGATCCGTGGAGCCCGAGTTGGATCTGGTGCCATGGTCGCGGCAGGCAGCACCGCTGCGGCGGGAGTGCCATGGCCGCCCTGCTCGATTTGGGACCGAGGAAACTGAGAGAAGGTGAGGGGGAGGGAAGAGGGTGGGGCGGCGGTGATGGATGGAGGAGAGGGGGAGGAGGTCGGCGGTGGGGGTGGGGCGGAGGGTAGGAGGTTGCCGGCGGGGAAGGGTGGTGTCGGCGGCAGAGCGTGAGGGTGAGGAATGAATCGTGGACGAACGAGCTAGGGCCTGGGGCTGGATTCGGCTGTGGGTTGGATTGGTAGGAAGGAGGACGAGGAATTATAGCAATGGCGCATCCCAGAGAGGTGCGCCATTAGTAACCCTGGTTACTAATGGCGCACCAGCTGGTGGTGCGCCATTAGTAGTTTTGTAAAAAAAATATAGTAGTGGCGCACTGGGTGAGTGGTGCGCCATTACTAGTTAAGCTAGTAATGGCGCACTCTGGCCCGGTGCGCCATTAGTACTTTTGGAAAAATAAAAAATAAAAAGTTTGTTAATAGTGGCGCACCTGCACATGGTGCACCACTGCTATATAGTAGTGGCGCACCACTTGTCTAGTGCGCCATTAGTGTCTATATTATCTATAGCCCTTTTCCTAGTAGTGGTGGTGGTGGTTGTGAGACAAAAAGGAGCAGATGGTCACATTGACTCGGCGTATCAAAGGGCTATGGAGATGCCCATTAATATATATCAATGTGAATGAGTAGGGATTTCCATACAAGGGATGCACTAGAGCTATAAGTATGTGAAAGCTCAAAAGGAGAACTAGTGGGTGTGCATCCAACTTGCTTGCTCACGAAGACCTAGGGCAATTTTGAGGAAGCCCATCATTGGAATATACAAGCCAAGTTATGTAATAAAGATTCCCACTAGCATATGGTGGTGACAAAACGAGAGGCTCTCAATCATGAAGAACATGGTGCTATTATGAAGCACAAGTGTGGAAAAAGATAGTAGCATTGTCCCTTCTCTCTTTTTCTCTTTTTTTTATTTGGGCTCTTGGGCCTCTTTTTTTTGGGCTCTTTGGCCTCTTTTTTTTATTTCCTCACATGGGACAATGCTCTAATAATGATGATCATCACACTTTTATTTACTCACAGCTCAAAGCTTAGAACGATGATGACTCTATAGAAAATGCCTCCGGTAGTGTACCGGGATGTGCAACGATCTAGCTTGGCGTATGACGTTGAAACATCTCGCTAGCTATCTTACGATCATGCAATGGCAATATGAGAGTGACGGCACAAGTCATGAGACGGAAGGGTGGGAGTTGCATGGCAATATATCTCGGAATGGCTATGAAAATGCCATAGTAGGTAGGTATGGTGGTTGTTTTGAGGAAGGCATATGGTGGGTTTGTGTACCGGCGAGAATTGCGCGACACTAGAGAGGCTAGCAATGGTGGAAGGTGAAAGTGCATCTATACCATGGACTCACATTAGTCATGAAGAATCACATACTTGTTGCGAAAGTTTTTATTGGTAATCGAAACAAAGTGCTAAATGCATACTCCTAGGGGAAGGGTTGGTAGGTGTTAACCATCGCGCGATCCTGACCTCAACACAAAGGATGACAATCAATAGATCAATCATGCTCCGACTTCCTAACATAGCGGTTCACCATACGTGCATGCTACGGGAATCACTAACTTCAACACAAGTATTTCTAGATTCACAACACCCTACTAACATAACTCTTAATATTACCCGTCTCAAAACTAATTGAGAGGAATCAAAACTTCTCTTTCTACTCAATGCACATGAAGATGGAGGTTTTTGTATCCTTTTTGGGTACCTATCACCTTTGGGACTACTTTCAAAGCATAAGCCAACTACCAAGTCACGCACCGCCGTGCTCTAAAAGATCTAACTGAAGCACAAAGAGCAAAATATCTAGCTCAAAAGATATAAGTGAAGCAGGATGAGCATTCTAGCAAAATCATGATGTGTGCATGTCTCTCTCTAAAGGTGTGCAGCAAGGATGATTATGACACAACAAAAAGAAAAGACTCCTAAGATACAAGACGCTCCAAGAAAAACACATATCATGTGGTGAATAAAAATATAGCTCCCAGTAATGTTACCGATGGATTGAAGACGAAAGAGGGGATGACTTCCCGGGGCATCCCCAAGCTTAGGCTTTTTGGTGTCCTTGAATTTGGCTGTGATGCCTTGGGCATCCCCAAGCTTGAGCTCTTTCCACTCATTATCTCTTTGTCCATGAGAACATCACCCAAAACTTGAAAATTTAACAACACAAAACTTAAACAGAAACCCGTGATAACATTAGCACAAGAAAACAAACTACCACCTCTTTAGGTACTGTAGCAAACTTGAATTCTATTTATATTGGTGTTGGGCTACTGTATTCTCACTTTTCCATGGCTAGTACCCCCCGATACAATCCATAGTTTCATCAAAACAAGAAACCAACTCAACAAAAACAGAATCTGTCAAAAACAGACTAGTCTGTAGCAATCTGTATACTTCGTATACTTCTGGTACCTAAACAATTCTGAAAAATTACGACTGCCTGGGAAAAAGGCATATAAAACAGCAGCAATATAAATCAACTCAATATCTCTTTCTGAATAAAAAGGAAAAATCATCTCGTGAGCGAAAAGTTTCTGTCTTTTTCCAGCAGGATCAAACAACCCTCACAAAGACTAGTCATAAAGGTTTTGCTTGGCTCAACCACAAAAGGAAACACACAAAACACAATCACAACAGAATTATGATGGTGTGGACGCAACAAAACAGAAATAAAAAGATAAATTCATTAGGTTGCCTCCGAACAAGCGCTATTGTTTAACGCCCTTAGCTAGGCATAAAAGCGATAGAATCACGTATCGTCGTCTTTGGTGCTCAAACAATAAGTGGCCCTCATCATGGATTCATAAGGCAATATTATTTTATTTCTAGGAAAGTGTTCCATGCCCTTATTTAAGAGAAATTGAAATCTAATATTACCTTCCTTCATATCGATGATAGCACCGATAGTCGTTAGGAAAGGTCTACCAAGAATAATAGGGCAAGTAGGATTGCAATCAATGTCAAGCACAATGAAATCCACGGTTACATAGTTCCTATTTGCAATAATAAGAAAATCATTGAACCTTCTTATGGGTTTCTTGACAGTAGAATCCGCAAGATGCAAATTAAGAGAACACTCTTCAAGCTCATTAAAACCCAGAACATCACATAAAGACTTTGGAATCGCGGAAACACTATCACCCAAATCACACAAAGCATTGCATTCATAGTTTTTGATTTTGATTTTGATAGTAGGTTCCCACTCATCATGAAGCTTTCTAGGGATAGAGACTTCCAATTCAAGTTTCTCTTCAAGAGATTTTATCATAGCTTCGACGATATGATCGGTAAAGGCCTTGTTTTGGCTATAAGAGTGTGGAGAGTTTAGCATGGATTGAATCAAGGAAATGCACTCAATCAAGGAGCAACTGTCATAATTGAATTCCTTGAAATCCAAAGTAGTAATTTCCTTACTACTCAAAGTTTTAATATCTTCTACTCCACTTTCAATGCTTTTAGCATCAAGATAGATGGACTCCGAATCATCGGGGCTCTTTTCAACCAAAGTGGATTCATATCCAGCCCCATCATAATTGGGTTTGACACAAGAAAACAAAGATTCAATGGGAGTCACACCAAGCACTTTAAGGTCTTCGTGATTCTTATCACGAGAACATGCCTTTTTAAGCCATTCATGTCTAGCACGAATTTGGGTGGTTCTTTCTTTGCTCTCAATCATGGAAACACACATAGCTTTCAAAGTTTCATCCATATTGATCTTGGGAGGAGCACATCTAACTTTCAAAGCATCAATATCACTAGACATTCTATCAAAGATATTAGCCAAATCGTCAATTTTGAGTAGTTTTTCCTCTATGGACGCATTGAAAATATTTTGCGAGTTGATGAACTCTTTGATATTACTCTCTAGATCAGAGGGTAATCTATTGTAATTTCCATGGGTGTTGTTGTAGGTGTTGCCAAAGTTATTAGAGGAGTTACTAGGAAAAGGCCTAGGAACATAGTTTCCTCTAAAAGCATTGTTGTTGCCAAAATTATTCCTACCAACAAAATTAACGTCCAAGCTAGCGTTGCTACTCTCAATCAAGGAAGACAAGGGAATATCACTAGGATCTAAAGGAGCACTTCTACTAGCAACCAAATTCATTAACTCATCGATCTTAGCACTCAAGGAGTTAATTTCTTCTATAGCGTGTACTTTCTTACTAGTAGGTGACCTTTCAGTGTGCCACTGAGAGTAGTTCGTCATGATATTGTCTAGGAGTTTTGTGGCTTCTCGTAACGTGATTTCCATGAACGTTCCACCTGAGGTGGAGTCCAAGATATTTCTAGAAGCGAAATTCAAGCCAGCATAAAAGATTTGTATAATCATCCAAAGACTCAAGCCATGAGCGGGACAATTTCTAATCATCAATTTCATTCTCTCCCAAGATTGTGCAACATGTTCATGATCAAGTTTCTTAAAATTCATGATACCATTACGGAGAGAGATAATCTTAGCCGGCGGAAAATACTTGGATATATAAGCATCTTTGCACTTATCCCAAGAATCGATACTACTTTTGGGCAAAGATGAAAACCAAGTTTTTGCTCGATCTCGCAACGAGAAAGGAAAAAAGCTTCAATTTAATCACATCATTATCCACATCTTTCTTCTTTTGCATATCACAAAGCTCAATGAAGGTATTGAGATGGGATGCGACATATTCACTAGGAAGACTGGAGAATTGCTCTTTCATAACAAGATTCAGCAAAGCGGCATTGATTTCGTATGACTCCGCACTTGTGGCGGGAGCAATCGGAGTACTAATAAAATCATTATTATTAGTATTCGAGAAGTGACAAAGTTTGGTGTTTTCATTCATGGTGACTTCGGCAAGCAAGCAAGCACACAAGCGAACAAAGAGCAGGCGAGAGAAAAGGGCGAACGAAAAGGCGAAGATTGTGAAGTGGGGGAGAGGAAAACGAGAGGCAACTGGCAAACAAAGTAAATGCAAGAGATGAGTTTGCAACACTTACTTGGATGAGTTCTTGACTTGATCCTCCCCGGCAACGGCGCCAGAAATTCTTCTGCTACGGCAACAAACGTTCTTCCCTGACAGTGGTGCCAGAAATCCTTCTGTCGTCTCTTGGGCTTGAGTTGGTTTTTCCCTTGAACAGGAAAGGGCGATGCAGCACAGGAGCAGTAAGTATTTCCCTCAGTTTGAGAACCAAGGTATCAATCCAGTAGGAGAATCTCGTCAAGTCCAGAGTACCTGCACAAACACAAAGAGCTTCACCCAACGCTATAAAGGGGTTGTCAATCCCTTCAAGATTGATTGCAAAGTGAGATATGAAGGCAGAAAGTGCAACGAAGTAAAAGTGTAAGGCTGAAAATATGGTGTGGAGTAGACCCGGGGGCCATAGTGTTCACTAGAGGCTTCTCTCAAAATAGCAAGTATTACGTTGGGTGAACAAATTACTGTCGAGCAATTGATAGAACGGCGCAAAGTCATGAGGATATCTAACGCAATGATCATACAAATAGGCATCACGTCCGAGACAAGTAGACCGATACTTTCTGCATCTACTACTATTACTCCACACATCGACCGCTATCCAACATGCATCTAGTGTATTGAGTTCATGACAAACAGAGTAACGCCTTAAGCAAGATGACATGATGTAGAGGGATAATCTCAAACCAATGATGAAAACCCCATCATTTTTCCCTTTATGGCAATAACATGATGCGTGCCTCGCTACCCCTTCTGCCACTGGGTGAGGTCACTGCACGGTATGAACCCAAAACCAAGCACTTCTCCCATTGCAAGAATCATAGATCTAGTTGGCCAAACAAAACCCACAACTCGAAGAGAATTACAAGGATATGATATCATGCATAAGAGAGATCAGAAGAAATTCAAATAAGATTCATAGATAATCTGATCATAAATACACAATTCATCGGATCTCGACAAACACACCGTAAAAGAAGATTACATCGGATAGATCTCCATGAAGATCATGCAGAACTTTGTATTGAAGATCCAAGAGAGAGAAGAAGCAATCTAGCTACTAGCTATGTACCCGTAAGTCTATGGTGAACTACTCACGCATCATCGGAGAGGTCATGGTGTTGATGAAGAAGCCCTCCGTATCCGAATCCCCCCTCCGGCAGGGCACCAAAACGTGCCCCAGATGGGATCTTGCGGAGACACAAGCTTGCGGCGACGAAAAAGTATTTTCGATGATCTCCTGATTTTTTCTGGGATTTCAGGAAATATATAGGCGCAAAACCTAGGGCAGAGGAGGTCCAGGGAGCCCACAAGCCAGGGAGGCCCGGCCTCCCCCCGTGGCTGGGGCTAGGGGGCTTGTGGGGTCCCTGGGGACCCCCTGCCTTGGGTCTCAAGTCTCTCGATCTTCTTTTGTTTCGGAAAGAAAATCTTTTCGGGGATTTTATTCCGTTTGGACTCCATTTCAAATCTTCCTCTGAAAAGGGTCAAAAACACGGAAAAAACAGGAACTGGCACTTGGCACTGAGTTAATAAGTTAGTCCCAAAAAAGATAAAAAGGCATACAAAACATCCAAAGTTTGACAAGATAATAGCATGGAACCATCAAAAATTATAGATACGTGGAGACGTATCAATAAGCTCGAACCCAAAGCTGATAAATGCATCTTCATAGGATATCCAAAACAGTTGGATACATCTCCTATCTCAGATCCGGAAGCAAAGTGTTTGTTTCTAGAAACGGGTCCTCTATCGCGGAAAGGTTTCTCTCAAAATAATTGAGTGGGAGGGTGTTGGAACTTGATAAGGTTAGTGAACCATCACTTCAACCAGTATGTAGCAGGGCACAGGAAGATGTTCCTGTGGCGCCTACACCAATTGAAGTGGAAACTGATGATGGTGATCATTGATCTTCGGATCAAGTTACTACAAACCTCGTAGGTCGACAAGGTCGCGTGCTGCTGTAGAGTGGTATGGTAACCCTATCTTGGATGTCATGTTGTTGAACAACAATGAACCTACGAGCTATGGAGAAGCAATGGTGGGCCCGGATTCCAACATATGGCTGGAGGCCATGAAATCCGAGAGAGGATCTATGTACGAAAACAAAGTGTAGGCTTTGGAAGAACTACTTGATGGTCGTAGGACTATTAAGTAAAGATGGATCTTTAAAAGGAAGACAGACGATGATGGTGAATATTCACCATTAAGAAAATCTCGACTTGTCGCAAAGATGTTTTCGACAAGATCAAAGAGTTGACTATGATGAGACTTTCTCACTCGTAGCGATGCTAAAAGTCTCTTGGAATTATGTTAGTAGTTGCTGCATTATTTATGAAATATTGCACATAGGATGTCAAAACATTGTTTCCTCGACAGTTTCCTTGAGGAAAGGTTGTATGTGATACAACCAGAAGGTTTTGTCGATCCTAAAGATACTAACAAGTATGCAAGCTTAAGCGATCCTTTTATGGACTCGTGCAAGCATCTCGGAGTTGGAATATAAACTTTGATGTGATGATCAAAGCTTTTGGGTTTGTGCAAGATTTATGAGAAACTTGTATTTCGAAAGAAGTGAGTGGGAGCACTATAGTATTTATGATAAAGTATATGTGGTTGACATATTGTTGATCGGAAGTAATGTAAAAAATTTGTGAAGCATAAAGGTTGTTTGAAAGGGTTTTTTCAAAGGAAGACCTGGATAGAACTACTTGAACATTGAGCATCAAGATGCTAAGCAGAACTTTCAAGTGAAATGCATGCCTTGACTAGTTTTTGAAGGAGTTCAGAATAGGTCAGCAAAAAAGAGTTCTTGGCTGTGTTGTAAGGTGTTAATTTGAGTAAGAATCAGAAGCCCGACCACGGTAGAAGAAAGAGAAAGGACGAAGGTCATCCCCTATGACTTAGCCATAGACTCTATAGTATGCCATGATGTGTACCGCACCTGATGTGTGCCTTGCTACAAGTCTGTTAAGAGGTACACAGAGTGATCCAAGATTGAATCATTGAACAGCGGTCAAAGTTATCCTTAGGAACTAATGGACTAAGGAATTTTTCTCGATTATGGAGGTGGTTAAATAGTTCATCGTAAAGGGTTACGTTGATGCAAGCTTTGACACTAATCCGAATAACTATGAGTGGTGAAACAGATTCATATAGTCGAGTAGATATTTGAAGTATTTTCGAATAGCACGTAGTAGCAGCATCTATAAGATGACATAAAGATTTGTAAAGCACACACGGATCTGAAAGTTTCAGAAACGTTGACTAAAACCTCTCTCACGAGAAAGACGTGATCAGACCCTAGAACTATATGGATGTTGGATTTGTTGAAATCACATGGTGATGTGAACTAGATAATTGACTCTAGTGGAAGTGGGAGACTGTTGGAAATATGCCCTAGAGGCAATAATAAATTAGTTATTATTATATTTCCTTGTTCATAATAATCGTTTATTATCCATGCTAGAATTGTATTAATTGGAAACTCAAATACATGTGTGGATACATAGACAACACACTGTCCCTAGTGAGCCTCTAGTTGACTAGTTCGTTGATCAAAGATGGTCAAGGTTTCTTGTCCATAGGCAAGTGTTGTCACTTGATAACGGGATCACATAATTAGGATAATCATGTGATGGACAAGACCCAAATTATATACGTAGCATATTGATCGTGTCATTTTATTGCTATTGTTTTCTGTGTGTCAAGTATTTATTCCTATGACCATGAGATCATATAACTCACTGGCACTGGAGGAATACCTTGAGTGTATCAAACGTCACAACGTAACTGGGTGACTATAAAGGTGCTCTACAGGTATCTCCAAAGGTGTCCGTTGAGTTAGTATGGATCAAGACTGGGATTTGTCACTCCGTGTGACGGAGAGGTATCTCGGGGCCCTCTCGGTAATACAACATCACACACAAGCCTTGCAAGCAATGTGACTAAGTGTAAGTCACAGGATCTTGTATTACGGAACAAGAAAAGAGACTTGCTCGTAACGAGATTGAAATAGGTATGCGGATACCGACTATCGAATCTCGGGCAAGTAACATACCGAAGGACAAAGGGAATGACATACGGGATTATATGAATCCTTGACACTCAGGTTCAACCAATAAGATCTTCGGAGAATATGTCGGATCCAATATGGGCATCCAGGTCCCGCTATTGGATATTGACCGAGGAGTACCTCGGGGCATGTCTACATAGTTCTCGAACCCGCAGGGTTTGCACACTTAAGGTTCGGCGATGTTTTAGTATAGTTGAGTTATATGCATGGTTACCGAATGTTTTAAGGAGTCCCGGATGAGATCACGGATGTCACAAAGGTTTCCGGAATGTTTCGGAGACGAAGATTGATATATTGGATGACTTCATTTGTTTACCGGAAAGTTTTCGGGCATTACCGGGAATATACCGGGAGTGACGAATGGGTTCCGGAAGTTCACCGGGAGGGGGGCAACCCTCCCGGGGGAAGCCCAAAGGACTTATGGGTGGCGCACCAGCCCTTAGTGGGTTGCTGGGATAGACCAATAAGGCCTATGCGCCATAGAGAAAAACCAAAGAAAGAAAAAAAAGGTGGGGAGGAAGGGAAGGACTCCACTTTCCAATCCTATTTTGAGTAGGATTGGAGTAGGAGTCCTACTCCTCCTCTTGGCCGGCGCACCTTGGGGCCTTGGCCCTCAAGGCAAGTCCTTCCCCTCCCTCCTATATATACTAGTGATTTGGGGCTGATTTGAGACAACTTTGCCACGTGTAACTCAGATCTAGACACCATAGTTTTACTTCTAGATCGGATTTCTGTGGAGATCGGGCGGAGCCGTGCAGGCGTAGATCCTTCACCACCACCGGAGCGCCGTCACGCTGCCGGAGAACTCATCTACTTCTCCCTCTTGCTTTCTAGATCAAGAAGGCCGAGATCATCGTCGATCTGTACGTGTGTTGAACGCGGAGGTGTCGTCCGTTCGGCACTAGATCGGAACGGATCGTGAGACGGATCGCAAGATGGTTCGTGCAACGGATCGCGAGAAGGTTCGTGGGATGGATCGCGGGACAGTTTGTGGGATGGATCACGGGACGGTTCGTGCAACGGTTCGCGGGGCGGATCGAGGGACGTGAGTACATTCCACTACATCAACCGCGTTTCTTAACGCTTCCTGCTGTGCGATCTACAAGGGTACGAAGATCCAAATCTCCTCTCGTAGATGGACATCACCATGATAGGTCTTCGTGTATGTAGGACAATTTTTGTTTCCCATGCAATGTTCCCCGACACAATCTCGTTACCGTAGTCTCTTTACTCGTTCCGTAATACAAGATCCCGTGACTTACACTTGAGTCACATTGCTTGCAATGCTTGTATGTGATGTTGTATTACCGAGTGGGCCCACAGATGCCTCTCTGTCACATGGAGTGTCAACTCTGAGTCTTGATCCATGCTAACTCAACGGACACCTTCGGAGATACCTATAGAGCACCTTTATAGTCACCCAGTAACGTTGTGACGTTTGATACACACAAGGTATTCCTCCAGTGTCAGTGAGTCACATGATCTCATGGTCATAGGAATGAATACTTGACACACAGAAAACAATAGCAACAAAATGACACGATCACATGTTACGTTTATAATTTGGGTCCTGTCCATCACATCATTCTCCTAATGATGTGATCCAGTTATCAAGTGACAACATTTGCATATGGTCAGAAAACCTTAACCATCCTTGATCAACTAGCTAGCCAACTAGAGGCTTACTAGGGATATTGTTTTGTCTATGTATCCACACATGTATCTATGCTTTCATTCAATACAATTGTAGCATGGATAATAAACGATTATCTTGAAACAGGAAATATAATAATAACTATTTTATCATTGCCTCTAGGGCATATTTCCAACAGAACGTCCCCGTCCCTCCCAGTTCCGTAGTTCATGCACTAGTCGGAGAGGCCTTCACCTGGAGCCGGGTGGACCACCCTATCGTAATGCCAAACCCCGGCAGCTACGCCCTCGTCCTCGACCCTAACTTTGCATCCGAAAGACTCACAGTCTGGTTCGTGCGAGTACTTGTCGACGACGGCAGCAACACCAACATCCCCTACCGCAACACCATGCTCAAGCTAGGCCTAGAGTAAAGCCACCTGCAACAAACCCGAATTGTATTCCACGGCATCGTGTCGGGGCAATCTTGCTCCCCCATCAGGAAGATCCACTTCGACATGCTCTTCGGCACCAAAGGTCACCTCCGCCGCGAGCCAATCTTGTTCGAAGTGGTGGACCTAAGCAACCCCTGTCACGCACTATTGGTTCGACCATCCCTGGCGAAGTTCATGGCGACCTCCCACTATGCCTACCTCAATATGAAGATGTTGAGCCCTAAGGGTATCATCACCCTCGATGGGGAGTATGAAAAGTCCATCAAATGCGCGCAAGCCCGTAGCCACCTGGTCGAGTCCCTCGCCATCACCGAAGAAAGGCGACAACTCGACCAGCTCGTGGCGCTGGTTGGGGCGCGGCCGGTAATCCTGGCTCCATCCAGCCAGCCGACCAATGAGGCGGTTTTCACTCCCTCCAAGGTCACCAAGCGGATCGTGCTTGATCTGGCCAACCCCAAGCAGTGCATCACCATCGACGCATACCTCACCAGCAAATAGGAATGCGAGCTTGTCGACTTCCTCCATGAGAATTGGGACATCTTTGCATGGTCCTCCAAGGACATGCCAGGTGTGCCGAGGAAGTACGCCGAGCACAAACTCCACGTGCGGTCGAATGCAAAGACAGTCAAGCGACCCCTCCACCACTTCTCGAAGAGAAGCGGTGGACCACATGCAAAGTAATCGCTCGGCTTCTCGCAGTCGGGTTCATCATGGAATGTTTTCATCAGGACTGCCTGGCCAACCAGTCCTGGTGCTGAAGAAGAAGAACACCTGGCGCATGTGCATCTACTACACCAGTCTCGATAAGGCATGCCACACGAATCATTTCGCTCTATCATGGATTGACCAGGTGATTGACTCCACCGCCGGCTATGATTTCTTGTCCTTTATGGATGCCTATTCTGGCTACCACCAGATCAAGGTGGATCCGGCGGACCAGCTCAAGACCTCCTTCATCACCCCTTTTGGGGCGTAGTGCTACATCACCATGTCGTTCGACCTGAAAAATGCCGATGCCACTTTCTAGCGCTATATGCAAAAATGCTTCATGCCCCCATTGGGAGGAATGTGCACGTCTACGTGGATGACAACATTGTTAAAACGAAGAAGCATTTCAGCCTCCTCGACGACCTCTAAGTAATCTTCGCTAACTTGCGTGAGTATGAGGTTTGGCTCAACCTGAAGAAGTGCGTGTTCGTCGTGCAAGCCGGCCAGCTCTATGTTTCTTCGTTTTTGCCCGTGGAATTAAAGGCAACCTGGACAAGATTAAAGCCATCGAGCACATGCATAAGCGGACCCAGCTGCGCGACGTCGAGAAGTTTGCCGGGTGCCTGGCGCCGCTCAGCTGGCTAGGCGAAAGGGCATTGCCCCTCTATCAGGTCATGAAGAAGACGACATCGTTCGAGTTGATGGAGTAGGCGGACCATGCTTTTCGCGACCTCGAGCGCGTGCACTCCACTGCGTCCGTCTTGGCTGTGTCGGATGAGAAAGAAGACATGCTCGTGTACATCACGGCAACCACACGCGTGGTCAGTGTCGTGTTGGTCATGGAGAGGCTAGAAGAGGGAAGGGTGTTGTCGGTCCAATGCCCCGTCTATTATCCGAGTGAGGTCCTCTCTAACTCCAAGCAAAACTACCCCCACTACCAGAAGATGTGTTACGGCGTGCACTTCGCCGCCAAGAAGCTAAAGCAATACTTCCAGGAGAACAACATCACCATGGTAAGCACGACACCGCTTTCAGAGATCATGGGTAACTGGTACGCCACCGGCCGAATCTCTAAGTGGGCCATGGCCCTTGCCGACCACGACATACAATACGAGCCCTGCATGACCATCAAGTCCCAAACACTGCCTATTTCCTCGTTGACTGGGTGGAGACCGAGTACGTGCCGCCGCCTCTGGTCTCGATGCACATGCGCATGTACTTCGACGGCTCGAAGATGCACACCGGCCTGGGAGCCAACATCATCCTGTGCTCTCCCAAGGTGGATCAGATCAAGTACGCACTGCAGATCCACTTCCCCGCCTCCAACAATATGGCCGAGTACGAGGCGCTCGTCCACGGCCTCCAGCTTACCAAGGAGATTGACATCTAGGGCATCCTTTGCTTCGGATACTTAGACCTCGCGGTGCATCAAGTCTTTGGTGAGTGGGACGCTAGGGATGCCAACATGGTAAGTTGCGGTTCCTTGTCCAGCAAATCACCGACTCCTTCGAGGCATGCGAGTTCCACCACATCCCGCGAGCGAACAACAAGGTGGCCGACACACTGGAAAATATTGGCTCCACCCGCGAGGCCATCCCATGAGGCGTCTCCCTTGAGCGGCTAGTAAAACCGTTGATCAAGCCCCCCTAGTCGGAGTCCATTTTCGTTCCTGCTGATCAAACCGCCGCCTTGGGCTGGGGGACACTGCTGGCACCCTCGACGACCCCCGGCTTCGACCCGGGGGTTGTCGGTGCACACCCAGGTGATGTCGGCTTCGGTCCGGCAACTGTCCTGGCCATGGGCGAGGTACCCCTGGCTCGCACGAACCCGGGGACTACCGGCTCAGGGATTATCGGCCCGGCTCCAGACTCTGTCGGCCCCTATGATGGATTGAGTGCCCTCTTGTGCTCAACCCAGCCTCGTGTTTCTCGCACATGGAGAGATCCCTTTCAACGAGGTTGCGGCCCGACAGGTGCAGCGCCGGGCTCCCGCCTACACCATCATCAACCGTGAACTCGTCAAGCGCGGCGCAACCGACATCTTCGAGCGTTGCATCGAGGCGGACAAGGGACGTGAGATCCTCAAAGATATCTACCAGGTCGAGTGCGGGCATCACGCCTCCTCGCGGGCACTGGTGGCCCAGGCATTCTGCCATGCTTTCTACTGGCCGACGGCGCTGGATGATGCCAAGGCGTTAGGGGACAAGTGCGAGGATTGCCAGCGTTTCAGCAATCAAAGCCACCTGCCGGTTGTGGTCCTCCGCACCATTCCAATCTCATGGCTTTCGACGTCTTGGGTCTCGATATGGTTGGACATTCAGAACCGCACGAGGTGGCATGATAGGTCTCGTGGTGGTCGTCGACATGTTCACCAAGTGGATCGAAGCCAAGGCCATCAACAAGTTGGACAACCCGACGTCCATCACATTTGTCAATAACACCATCATCGTTATGGCATCCCACACAACATTATCACCGACAATGACACCAACTTTACCAAGGGCGTGCTGGCTCATTTCTATTCTTCCCTGGGCATCAGGTTCGACCTCGCCTCGGTGGCCCACCCCCAGTCGAACGGTCAGGCGGAGAGGGCTAATGGCCTAATCCTCGACGGATTTAAGCCCCGGCTCATTTAACCGCTGGTACACTCGGTCGGTTGCTGGATCAATGAGCTTCCGACCATGCTATGGAGCCTGAGGACCACACCCAACCGAGCAACCGGCTACACTCCCTTTTTCCTTGTGTACGGGTCCAAGGCGGTCATCTCCGCCGACATCAAGTTCGACTCGCATCGTGTCACCCTCTACATGGAGATGGAGCCTAAGGAATCACGAGAAGATGGTGTCGACCTACTCAAAGAAGAACGAGAAATAGCACTCATCCGGTCGGCCAATTACCAGTCGAAGTTGCGACACTATCGCTACATGAAGATCTAGCCCCTCTCTTTCTGTGAGGGCGAATTTGTGCTCTGGCTGATCTAGCGGATGTTTGACCAGCACAAGTTGGTCTCCCCATGGTAAGGTCCCTTTATCATCAACAAGGCGCTAAAAACAACACATACCATCTCATAAACGTGCAAAAGCCACGGAAGCCCAAGAGGGACATCTCCGGTGAGGAGACGGAACGACTTTGTAACGCGACGCTCCTCTGTTCGTTTTACACCTAAAACCACTATATGAATTTACCCCCCACCTTTTGGGATTTATGAATGCAAAAGGTTCCCCACGAATCCCAGGGCTACCTTTTCACCATCTCTCTCGAGTATTTTTTACCGCCATTTCCCCTCATGGCACCCGAGTTTGGCTTGCCGGGCCTGGGGACACGTCCGCTAGCCCAAACCCCCCCCCCCCCAAACTGGCTGAGTAGCGTGCACGACGCCTAGGCCCACCCTTTTCCTGGGCACAAACTGGCTCCCGACTGTATGGTTGGCAAGAGTCCAAGACCTAGGATGCTACCATGCAAAAAATGACTGGAAGGGCCAACCGGCTCGGAGCCCACGACCCCAGCAATGTTATCCTTGATGTTCAATACCCACCGGCTACCCCAGCCGGCTCACCGCACGCTCTCCCTTTTACAAGTCCTAGGTCCTCAAGTATCATGATGCCTCCTTCGAAGTTGATGCCCTGTCCCAGTCGTAGACCAGCTGCTCGGCTGGCGCGGCGGAAACCGGCAAGAAGGACGTGTGAGAAAGAGGTGCAAAGACAAGGGCAACGGGCGAGACCATACACAATTCACTTATAGCAAACATGCATGCATATTTAAACACTAGCAAAAATGCCCGTGCGTTGCAACGGGAGAAAATAAATCAACCACCATACAAACACTCGATGACACCAAGAAATCATAAGAAATCTTTCACAATGCGCATATATAAAGGCGGGATGATTTTTTAAATAACTACAGTTGCATCGAGTTTATTAGACAACATAAATATCTACTTAGTTGCTGGTATCCATTCACGTCTTTGTGGTATTCCTTCTTAGTGATACCTAAAAATAATGTGTTGCCCGTAAATAAACTAAATAATGCATAAAATAGCAAAATTACACTTTAATATTCAATGGTAGCACGTGCATAAGCGAATTAGTTTTGCTTTGTTGATATGTGTGTTTGCAACTGTAATCCAAGGCAAGGCTTAATTTGCTTGCAATCATGTTAGATATCTTCATTGAAAACTATCAATCTGTAAGGACATGTATAACGAATAGGCATTTTGAAATACCCCATATGGAGAAAAGTGTTGATTAAGGGTGTAACATACAAGATAATATCATATCTGGAATGTATGCATTCTTTCAGTGTTTTCATACATAACTTTCTGAATTTCAAGTTAGAATTAGAAATATATGAATATTTTTTAAAATACTTGAATCTGCCTAAAAGGTTTAAGAAGAAAATGGGTGGGCCGAAATTGGGCAATTGCGTAGCCCAAGGGATAAGATGGCACTTGAACGAGGCCGTTCTATCTTGCGCTTGCATGTTGCATGCAATCAAGAGAAAATGGAGAAAATCGGGAGAACTTGGGATCGAACCCAGGTTTTGTGCCTGGGAGTGCACGTATCCAGCGTGCAGGCTGCTGGTGGGCTTGTGGTTTGTTGTGGGATAACATTATACAGGAGGAAGTACGATATAGCTTGTGGAGCGTGCAATTTACCGACGGTAACTTGAACTAACCCACAAACATGTGTGCTGCCCGCTCATCAGCGTCGTCTGTCGCCACAGCCATAGGCCACACCAACTCATCCATGCAGAAACCTCGATTATCTCTACAGACTACCGACCTAGCATGCCCGTGGTGCAGGGGGCAGAGGCATGCCGCACAGGCACCTGTTCGGATCGTAGCTCTCCGCCCCGTGCGCCGACATGAACCTCCCCGCCGGGATCTCGCCGCAGAGGCCGTTGTAGCTGACGTCGAAGTGCTCCAGCTTCACGTCCATCAGCGACTTGGCCACGCTCCCGTTGATCGGGTTATGGCTGAGGTCCAGGAACGTGAGGTGGTGCGGGAAACTGACTCCGGTCATGTCGAACTCGAGCTCGTTCCACGACAGGTCTACCTTGGCGACGGGCTTCGTGACGCCGAACAGGAACGGCGACGGGTCGCCGACGAGCCTGTCGCGGAAGAATAGCCGATTCAGGTAAAAAGGATATCGGGTTGAATAGACAAAAATCCAGGGGGTTTTGTGTAAGAACAAAACGTTTTCTCAAACATCCACTTAAAACAGGATTACGGGTTGAATACTCAGAAGCGGAGGGACTTTTGTGTAAAAGTGACGACGACGTACGGCAGATGCAGTCCCTGCTTTATTATTAGGGAAAGATAAGCAAAGAGGCCCGCGGCCATAGGTTCATTACATCAAATACACCCCCCCCAGTTGGTGGAACCATGCACTAACACACAAGAGTTCAAGGAAAAAACAATATTTTGCAAAGAACGGGAAAGATAAAGTCCCTAGGCGGCAGGCGCTCTAGCATCCTGCTCCGCGTGTTCGCTGGCCACCGTGGCCAGTTCAGACATCACGCTGGTGTCCAGGCCAGCAGCTGGTGGATCCGTGGCATCACCCACGATGCTCGAGCCGGTCCCTTCGATGACATCCTCAAGAGGAACACCGAACTGGTCCTCAAGGATCGGATCTCCGTCTTTGTCCATGCTAGGGATGTACGCGTCAAGGTTGACATACGACACCAACTCTCTTGCCCACATACCGATGGCCTTGTTGCGGGCTGCCAGATTAGTCACGGCACCCGAGTGCATGGTCGCAATCCGGTCGAAGTTCGTGCGAGGGTACCAGGACAAGACAAAAGTCAGGGCCATACGTGCGCCTGCCCGCGCTGTGGAGGCCTTCGAGGAATCAACGTGCCCCTCACTGTGTTCTAGCCACCTGGCCAGCCAGGAGCTGCGGATCAGTTCCGTCCATCTCGGCCAGAGAGCTTCGACGACTCCGATGTCGTGTAATGACTAAGATGCGGCACTTTTCTTATTTGGGGATGTGGCCTCAAAAGGAGAAAGGATCGCATATAAGCGTATCGCAAGCACGATAGCATTGTCATTACGTAAATAGAGCGATGAGTATAAGGTTCGGCTTACACTCGCCACATGCTAGATTACAATCCACACAAGCATTCTTTGTTCATACATAAGTTAGGGTCCGTCTACGGACAAGATAAACGGCAAAATCATGCTATCCCGCTTGCTAGTCCCATGATCACGATCATTCGTCTCTTGTCCTCGGGGTACATCACATACAGTCTGTCACTGTCTTCGTCGAACTCCCACCTCAGCTGGGTATCCTCAGGAACACCTGCATCTAGGATACCTATACGTGTGGTTGTTTGTAGTAAACTGTGAGCCACGAGGACTCAGCAATCTCATGACCTTGGTATCGAGTATAACTAAGTTAATGGGTGAGAGAGTATTAAGTGTTTGAGTTTGCAGGATTCTAAGCATAAATGATGGCTAACTTAGGAAGAACAGAAACGAAATATGGTGGTCTGCATAAGACGGTCGAAGACTAGGTTGATCACTAAGTGATCCTGAACACCTACTTACGCCATTCATAACCCTACCGTGTTCTCGATCAAAGAAGGAGCTCTGAAAGAAACTGTCACGGTTACGCACCCACTTGGCAAGTTTTATTTGAGTTACTTCAAGTTATATAGAACCGGATGTTAACAAAATATCCATGTTTGCTACATAACCGCGGGCACGGCTCTCCCAAAGATTTAACCATGCAGGGGTGCTCCAACTAGTCCATCACAAATTTCCATAGGCCTCATAGTAATCCTCTTCCACGAAACTCGTGATCTCGTCGGATTCCTTAGTAGAAAACCGCAACACCGAGAACCCAAAGTCTGACCGAAATCCCAATGCGTAAGATATTGCTAAGGTAAGACAAGTCCAGCAAGACCTCCCGACGTGTCGACGATCCCGATAGGAGCCGTTTATCTCGTTCTCAGGACACGACGGATGAGCACTACGTACAGTGGCCGGATAGAAATCCCCCGAGTTGCCCCGGGTGGCCCCGCAAGTGGCTCTAGTTTGGACCAACACTCATGAGGAGTACTAGACCGGGTTGTTGATTAAGTCCTCGGGGTAGCTATTCCCAATGTTTCTCATTAAGTTGTTAGTAGATTAACACCAAAGTTGGGTCTTGCCAGACAGGTCTTAACTCTAAATGATTTATCGAGGGGGTCCCCATAACAACCCCGAACGTGTTAGGAGCGCTCAGTTATGGAATAAAACACCGGTAGCTGAAACTAAGGCGGCAACAAGGGAACAAATCACCCGGCAAAAGGCTAGGCCTTCCGCTATTTACCAAGTATATAGGTGCACTAATTAAATAGCAATTAAATAAGATGATAACATATGCCCATGTTATCACATGGACCAGCTGACACCTGCAACTAGCAACGCTAACAATTAATGGTTGAGCAAGCCTAACTTAGCCAAACAATATTTCCTAGGAGGGGAGGTGTTTGAGGTTTCATGGCAATGTTTGATGGCTAATATATCATTTGGTAGGCAGCGGATATGTAACTAAAGAAACGTAGCACTAAGCATAACAAAGCTAGAAACGGTGTCAAGGTCACGATCATCTTTCCTGTGATTTCCTCAGAGTGGAACTGATCCTGATCTTCGTGCACGAACTCACCGGACACTTCGAACTCATTTCTGGCCCGAGTAGCTACCCAAAAGAAACAAGTAGGAAATAAATACCAGCAAAATGATGATGCCACAGACACAATGATGCATGCATACACAACTTCTAACCATGCACATAAACCACCCTACATAGATAAAACTAGTGCCACCTCACCACAAGGTGACTTTCTACAGAAATGCTCAAAACTAGATTCCAGTACCAACATTGGATTCCTTGGATTTTCAACCCCAAATCCATATATCGTATTGCCCATGTTGCATGCAGAAAAACAACACAAACAGTGTAAGAAAAATAGCACAGAATCAAACTACCTCTAGACAAGAACAGGAGTTGTTCTTGCATATGCCAGATTTGGCATATTCCTACTCTGGAAATATTCTAGATTTGGAAATACACAATTAACAGGGGACCCACTGGCCATATGCACCAGGACCCTAGAGTGTGTATGCAAGTGGGTCTTGACCCACCCACACACATACACACACTCATGCACATGGTGCACGCACACACACTCATGCACATGGTGCACACACACACACTGCCACAGCTGCACACACACATGCACTGTGCAATAAAAATTAAATACACACACACTCATGCACATGGTGCACGCACACACACTCATGCACATGGTGCACACACACACACACTGCCACAGCTGCACACACACATGCACTGTGCAATAAAAATAAAATAACAGAAAAGGTGTAGGAGAGGGGTTCAAACCCTCCACCTCCTACTCACACGCACACACAACCACAACTACGCTAGGCTCAGGGTTGCTGCTCTACTGGGGGAAGTAATTCCCTTACCTTGTCAACTCCGCGGGCAATAGAGGGAAAACCCAACAGAAGTGAAAACGGGGCGCACTGGGGGTCGAACCCACGCCGAAGCGCATCGCGGCTGGCTCTGTTACCAGTAGGCTAGGAGGGAATTCTGCTCTAAAGGGGAAGCCTCACTAGGTAAGCAAACGGAGGAGGGAGAACACTCTTCTCGCAGAGTGGCGCCGGAGACACTCGCGAGTGCAACACACGCATGCACGCGCCTGCAACTACACGGCTCTATGCGGGGAGGCTACACTGCACCGAGCCACATCTGCTACTGCTGCTGCTTCGCTGCTACCGAACCGAAGCCGCCACTGCTGCACACTGCATCTACTAAAGTTGTTGCTGCTCCGCGCGAGTAGAGCCACGGCAGCGACACTACATGGCGCGAGCGGGCCTACACAGCACGTCGGCTGCAGAAGGAAGGGGAGGAAGGAGAAGGAGCTGCGCTCACCCAACGCACGGTGAAGAGGAGGACGAGTGCAGAGGAGACGAAGAAGAGCTCGGGGGTGGCTCCGCGTGAAGCTTCTCTGCTCTAGCAACAGTGATGGCGGAGGTGATGCCAGAGAGAGGGATCCTCCCTCCTAGCGAGGGAATGGAACCAGCACCTCATCGGCATCCTCTTCCCCATCTTGGTCTCCACGGGGGAGCTGTCCGCAACGAGGGAGACGGCGGCGACGATCCTTTGCTCTCTCTCTCTCTCTAAACTTCTGTGAAGAATTACACAACCTCATCTGAGAGAGGGAAGAAGAGGGGGAAGAAGGAGATGGCGGCGGGGAAGGGAATGGCTCGCATCCCTAGATGTGTAGGGGCTACATATAGCCTCGGGGGCTCGCGCCAGGGCTGTCTGATGGAGGGTGGATGCACATCGGCGGTTGTCCCCTGGTCGTACAGGGTGACGTAGCATGAGGAGGATGAAGGGACACGCCCTGGGCTGGCTGGGCCGAACTGGTCTACAGGGCCTCCTCTCTCTCTCTCTCTCATAGAGAAATAAACACACGGGGTTCTTTTTAAATAAAACAAGCCTGGCTTTAATAATAACCCAGGGTTAAAAGAAAGGAAAAAAATAAAACCAAAAATAAATTGGGCTTCTAAAATGTTCCGCTTATTTATAAAAATAGGTGGGCCATTTTAGGTTAAAGTAAAATAATTTGTTTGATTTACAATTGGCTCTGTTTTAAATAGAAACAAAGGGAAAAATAAAACCAAATAAGAGAGTGTTGCCATCTACAATTAATAAAAGGATTTTTCACAGATGATGAACATTTTTAATTTGGCCAAAACTGAAACATTAAAACAGTCACAAAACAAATGGAAGAGAGGGGGGTTTATGGTCATGGTGCCACAAGGACTGAAGTGGCTCTTGTCGCACCCACCCTCCTGCCATGATCAACCCATTCACACATGCACTCTCATACACCATCAAGGTGACGCAACAACACAAGAATCAAAACAAAGAAGACAAGAATATGATGCTATGCATGATGAATGATGCACATGAAATGATGACACCACTAAGTCTCACATCCATCTCATTAACAATCCAAGGTTGCCAAACAACGAAGGAATTACAAAAGGGGAAGGAAAATGCATTGGGGTTGTCACAAGTCGGGTCTCAATGGAGAGCGACCAACCAGCGGCTTCGATCGTATCTTCTCCAAGCTAGGTTCGCCGGTTCACGACGGCCTGTCCCGCACGTTCCTGGGTCTTGGGAAAATGGCCTGGAGGAAAAGAGTAAAAGAAGAAGGGCAAGCAAGAAATCAAAACACCGAGAACCAAAAAAAGAAAGAAAACCAAAGGGACCAAACAAGGGTGCTCACCCTGGAAAGCGTCGTCAACCTCGACGGCAAAGTGGAGCGCCATCAATGTCACACCCTGTTTTTACTACAACTTCTCTGTAATGCAAAAATATGAGCTTCTTAAAACTTTTTCAAAACTAATGATGTGAGTGCCATGATTGTAATTGTATGCTTGTGTGTTTGATCATGTGATGATAAAAACCCCATTTCACAATATTAAATTATTTAAAAAAACCTTTACTTGTTTCTGATCAAGGTAAAACCCTACTTTGAGTTGCACTACATGCCCTTGATGGCAAGGAGTGTTTCTACCCAAAGTTGGTCATCTGATTTTAACTTCATTTTAGTGCTCCAGAACCACAAAATAATTATTTTTACAATTATTTTCCTAATTAAATTGCATGTCCATTTCTAAGGCCCGAATTGGTAATCCTACTTGGAAAAAAATACTTTTGTGCCTCAGAAAAATCTGATTAAATTTGCAGATGATCAGAAGGACATATATTTTCCATACATAAGATTGAGTAAAACCCTGAAAACCATTTCTGTCTGTTTTGACCTTTTGAAATATTTCCAAAGGAAATATTCTCAATTAAATCCTAGAAAATTCCAGTGGTATCCCAAAGCCATATTTGGTGTCCACATAAAGTTTCACCTTGATCAAAGGTGATTAAGGACCCCAAATAACCCTAAAACCCCATCTGTGTAGATTGGAGTTAGAGCAACTCTACATAGCAAAGTTTGTCCTATGATGCTGAAACTTTGCAGGAGTGCCTAATACCTCAAATAAGGGTTTCACACCAAAAATAGGATTTGTGGGACTTAGTTTGCCCACACTCTCTTTGGAAGAGACACATCTGTTGAAATGGTGGTGTTTTGAAGTTTACAAAGCTAAACTTGTCCAATGGTGCTCAAACTTGGTAAAACCCCATGTTTTAGCACCAAACCCAAACCTGTTAAGTTGCAGCACCAGTGGTGGGGTAAAAATGCCCCAAACCACTGTCGAACACGTTCTGACAGATGGGTAAAAGCCCCTTTAACCCATAGCTAAACCCAAACCCTTTGCTCCAAACTCTCAGATTAGGTGGCCAATATCAATGCCCAACCCTAGTCAACTGGCCCCTCACTGGTTCAAAGTGGAAATGACAAAAAACCCAATCTAAGCTTTAGTTCAAAGCTCACAGCACTAGTATTCCTTGTCTCCCTTGACCAGGCCAACCTCCCACAGGACCCCAATGGCTAGCCTCACTCCCAGCCAGTGCCAGGACATGCTAGACACATCCAAAGTGCCTCAGAGCGCACCAGCATGCCGTGGCATGCCAAAACCGCGCTCTGGGCGCGCTACAGGAAGCCACCAAGGTGGGGGCGACGCTCTCGGCCAGTTCGAGCCTCCCCCGAGGTGTCCAACATCTTCCCCGACAACCCCTCTGCATCGAGAAACCATGAGGGCCCCTCCACTCCTCCGCTAGAGCTCGTGCGACGCGTGCCCGCGCGCACCAGAACCGACCAAGGTTGTGCGGCCACGGATGCTCGACTCCTCTCTCTCCCCCTATATTGCAGATGGTTCTCGTAGTCCAAAATCACGTCCTGAGACCGTGGTTTTGACCCCAGCCCCAGCCCCTCTCTGCACCCCCATGCACGCCACGGTGAGTCACCGGCGCTCCCGAATTGGTTCACCGTCGCGGGCCTATAAACACCCCCTCTCTCCTCAACCCTGAGACAGCTTCGCCATGACCACTAGCACCCCCTAGCCATTCGAGCAAGCCAGTAGAGCCCCGGTGGTCGAGGTCGACCGAGGCCCCTCCGCCTCGGAGCTCCGATCGATCTGCGGCTACACGACGGCTCCTGTGTCCCTCGACCCACCAAACTGATCCCCTCGACCTCAGGAAGCTTTCCCCCATATTTCCCAAGCATTTCCGTGCCCCTAGCTACCCTCTCGACCACATCCCGAAACTCCTCCGCCGTGGCCTCCTCGTCGTCGGCAAACTCGTGCCTCTCCGTCGTTGTTCCGACCACGAGCAGGTAGGCGGCGATGAGCCGAACCCATTAATGTCCATGTTGGGGCTTGAGAACGTCGGCAGCCTCGCTGGCATGCTCCTCCTCCTCCTCTATGGCCAGAGGTAGGAGACGACCCCGACAGGTGAGCCCCACCTGTCGGTGGCCCAGCTCTCTCCCCCTCGCTGCCCGCAGCCACTGACCGCAGGGCCCCGCACGTCAGGTTCAAACCAGATGGCGCGCGCGCCTAGGCAAGCTGCCAGCTGGCCTTGGGCCGGCCCAGTTCTAGGCCGAGCCAGGCCAGGGACTTAGCCCATTTTTCTTTTGTTTTTAAAATCTGATTTCAAAGATTTTGAAAAAAATATTTAACCAGTGTAAAAATATAGTTTTTCAAGTGATATTCTTCTAAAAATATGTAGTATTTAATGAGACCATGGGATGAATTTTTCAGCAACTATTTGGTTTTACAATAATAAAAAGGACTAAATTGGAATAGTTTTGCTTCTGTTTGGTTGATTTTAAAAATGTTCCTTCATTGGAATCAGAGGCAAATATTTTTCAAAATAGCCACTTAGATTTATCAGTAATAAAGAACATTTTTAAAATGACTTTGTGATCTATTTTTGAGTGAGCTATTTCTTATTTATTCTTTTGACGACGATAGAAAATCCGTGTAACGAGGGAATCGGAGCGGAAGACCCCGGATACCTAGCTGACCAAGGCAAGAAGCCCTTTGACCATGACTGAGCATATGTTATATTGCATGCTAGAGTAGCAAATATTTATGTCGCATATGATCATAAGTGCCGGTAAATCATTGATGTGATGTTACCGATGGCTCCTCCGGAGCACATGCATTAAGCTTGATCCTACCACCTATGAGGGTCATGCTAATATCATGTTGACAAGTAAAGTTAGAATAGTATTAGCGTGAGCATGATGATGACATAAACCAAAGGTTTATTAAAACCCCGTCGGTTGCCACTAATGCCCGAAGGTGATGATGAGTTAGGTGGCCACTTTTGGTGAAGTGTTGCACCGGGTATTTGTGTGAGTATGGTTTCAGAAATGGGAATATATTTATGATGTGTCGATCGTCCCAACCATACATGTACGACCACATTACCCCTTTATGGGACGGGGCTTTGTTGATTACTCTTGTCGGTGCTAGCAAAGAGCCACATTACTAGTGGTGGGAGTGATATGTGGTTACTCTCGTGATGGGGTCGTGCCAGGTAGGGCCACTATGCCATTTTTATGAGTTCCAGGCACACCGTTGGTCCCCGCATGGTTGATACTGTCCAGAGTCGATGCTCGTAAGACGTACAACATGTGGGCTGGGTACCAACCGAGTGGACCTCTTTGTCTAGTATCGTCAGGGGAAAGGCATTGATCGGGTACTTACCTCGGGTATGTTATATACCGCGAGTGGTGGATGACACGGAAGTTTCCCGGATCTCGTGGGTCCAGCGTACTACCTCTGCAAAGTGTAAAACTATTCAAATAGTCGTGTCCACGGTGAAGAACAGTTGGGTAATCCTGCTTAAACTATGTCCAGTTGTTTCTGCATAAACCAAGTGTGTGTGAGATGTGATGAAAAGGAGTTATTATGAAAGTAATGATATGACCAAGTTCGGTGACTTGGCATATAGGGTGAACCCGGATGGTTCAGCCTTCGATAGATACGTTGATAGCTGTAACATGTTCTTCAAAAGTAGTTCTTTAACTTGATGCATATTCATGATCATTCCACCAAGATGAATTCCACCCAAGAAGCATGTTATTGTTATTCTTCACTTTCATTGTTCATATCATGGGCTGTTTGCGAGTACATTCAAAAGTACTCATGGGATTGCTACTGGTTGTATTATTGACCAGACAAGGAAGGACCGGAGTTTGGAGATGAGTACGTCTTCGGAGACGCCCCTGCGAACTAGGATGCTTCCGAGTCAGAATGCCTCTCGGTGTAGGCTTGATGGCATGGGCACCCGCTTAGCCCCTATGGTTTGCGCTATTAGTTGTATCAGTATGATTTGGCCTTAGGCCCAACCTTGTGAACTTGACTATTCGGTCACGTGATGTAGTAACTCAGTACTTGGATGTAGGAATCTTATTATTCAGTATTTGTGTGTTCGGTGAACATTGATCTCTAGGATCATTAAGCACGTTCATCCGACGATCTCGACTTGTAAGTCGGTGTCCCAACAGAGCTCGTATCAGAGCCATCCTGACTATAGGAAGCCTTAGGTAGCATGGACGATAGCCGAGACGACTAGTGCACTTAGACCTTAACCCAAGATTCTGCACCCACTAAAAACTTTCTAACCCTCTCCTCTACGCCTTGTAGATGGCCGCCGTACCTGAGATGCTTCTGGAGACGGGCTTTCCTCTACTTTTGAGTGGTAGCCTCGAGAAGTGCCAAGTACGCCGCACGCCCATCTTCCTCTACCACGAGAACTGGGTCAACGCCAACACCAAAGAATATCATGTGTACGTGATAGTGAAGGCTAATGACTCCCCGACTAGCTGGTTCTTGGAAGGACCACACATGGAGGATTCGATATTGGTAGTGGAGACAGCAGCACGAGAAGCGCTTGTGCGACTCCGCGACATCCTTCCCGAGATGGCTGACGAGCCAGCTACTCGTCACCTAACCTTTGTTAAGGATGGGATAGACGGGTGTTGGACACTTAACCCATCTCCCAAGGACGGGACGCCACTGAGGTTCCAGACCTACTTCAGTCTCTCCTCCGACACTTTGACGCACCTTTTGATCAAGGAGTCAACAAAGATTCGCCAAGAGCTGCACCAAGTCAAGGATCTACTTCGCATGGAGAAGATGAAGAATCGCAAGGTGAAGAAGGAAGGAGCACCCGAAGGAACACCTGGCATCGCTTTCCGAGGAGGAATACCACCGCTTCAGGCCACTCCTCTTTAGATTCGTCGCCTCACCGCGGAAGAGTACACCGAACTCTTCGCTACCTCACCAACCAAGACACGCCGCGATGGACCACTTCCTTCCCCTACTCCGTCCAAGAAGGGAAGCACTGATGAAGATGAAGATGAAGATGAAGACGAAGATCCCGCAACCCGCCTATGAGACCGTGCAGTCTGCCGCTTAGTATTATCGACGTAGGCAAGTAGGAGTTACTCCCCGAGCGTAGGAGTTCATGTATCGGTTCAGTGAACTATGAGTGTTGTGTAAGCATGTTGGATGCAAGTCGCATTCTGCCTTAGGCAGCTTGTGAGCGACTACATCGCTTGTTTCAATCTAATGCATCAGCTCTTTCAAAAACCTTTGGCTTAAAATTTTCACACTAGCACAGCACGAGACCCCCTTTTTACTAGAGCATCATCCTCGTGATTTCGGCCAGTTCGGCAAATTGGCATGTCTACTCCCCTGACATGATGGTGAATGCAACTCGCAACAGCACCTTCGGCAACCCCGACTCTGCCTCTTGAGGTCAGCAGCAGGGAACCGGAGGGGAAGCTCAAGCTGGAGATCACCACGAGCAGCAAGACGATGTTCCACCGCCACCGCCTCCTCTCGAAAGCTTGACTATGGCTCAGTTCCTTAAAGATCTTTGAGAGGAACGTCAAGCCAACAATGCCTCTATTCAGCAGCTGGCTCAAACCTTGGTGAACAACCCACCGCAAAACGAGAATGGCAATGGTCGCTCTACTCTCTCTGAGTTCATGCGAACTACGCCACCCATATTCACGGAGACGACTGAACCATTGGATGCCGATGACTGGATCTATACTATCGAAGACCTCCTCGCGCTAGTCAAATGCACTGATGATCGTGAGAAAGTCCTCTATGCTTCTCACTGTCTCGGAGGCACAGCCAGAGCTTGGTGGGATGGATTTCAGATCCTGCAAGAAGGGCAAGTCATCACTTGGGCTATGTTCAAAGATGGATTCCGCGCTGCTCATATTCCTCCTCGAATGATGACCATTAAGAAGCAGGAATTTCGAGCCTTGAGGCAAGGCAGTGGATCCGTCAAGGAGTATTTGCAGAAGTTCAACCTCCTGTCAAGATATGCACCAGAAGACGTCAACATTGAGGACGCCAAAGTGGAACGCTTTATGGAAGGACTGCAACAGTCACTCCAGTATCAGCTGGTTGTTTGTGAATGCCGGACCTTCAACGATTTGGTTAATAAGGTCCTTATGTTGAAGGATAAGCGTCATGCTATGGATGACACCTGTAAGTGCAAGCTAATGGGTAGTGGAGGACTGAGTAACCTGAAGCCACACCCATGGCAGTCAGCACCAGCAAGACCCAACTATCAACAGCAGCATTACAAGACTCTAACATTCTGCCAGAACTACCAGCCTCAAGAGCAAGTCGACACTAAGCCAACAATCAATCCACCGAACAACAGTGGAGTCAAGACCAATCTTCCAGCACAAGTTACCTGCTTTGGATGTGGGAAGACAGGGCACTATTCCAGGCAGTGTCCCAACAAGAAGCCCGACGCACCGCGCTCCAATGCATCAAATCAAGGCTAAGGAGCACCAGGCAGGAACCAAGCTCCCCGCAATCAGCAATATCACAGTAGGGGCGGATTAATCATATCTCCGCAGAAGAAGCACAAGTAGACCCAGACTGCATTCTGGGTATGTTCCTCGCCAACTCCACCCCAGCAACGGTATTGTTTGATTGTGGTGCTTCGCATTCTTTTGTTACACAAATATTTGCGGGAAAATGTGGTCTAAAACCTACTCTGCTTCATGGGCAGATGGCAGTTCAAACCCCGGGAGCAGTGTTGAGGACCAACCTAGGATGTAGGAAGGTCGGGACAGTTATCAATGGGACGAGCTTCTCAGCGGATCTCATTGTGCTTAAGTCGGAAGGCCTAG
Source organism: Hordeum vulgare subsp. vulgare (assembly GCF_904849725.1). Lineage (NCBI taxonomy): Eukaryota > Viridiplantae > Streptophyta > Magnoliopsida > Poales > Poaceae > Hordeum > Hordeum vulgare. The sequence continues at coordinate 105,710,276 of NC_058521.1, read as the reverse complement.
AAATAATTCTCGGCATGGACTGGTTGGCCAAGCATCAAACCATCTTAGACTGTGCCAACAGGGCCATTACCATGACAAGCGACCAAGGGGTCAAAGTCAAGTATGTCTCTGAGCCAGTACCCGCTCGAGTACCACGGGTCAACAGACTGTCAGAGGTAGAACTCGATCGAGTGCCAATAGTCTGTGAGTGCCCAGACGTCTTTCCTCATGAGCTACCAGGAATGCCTCCTGTCTGAGACATCGAGTTCCTCATTGAACTCATGCCCGCATCGAGGCCTATCTATAAGAAGCCTTACAGGATGGGATCCGAAGAGCTAGCAGAGCTGAAGAAGCAGCTGGATGAGAAACTCAGGAAAGGGTTAATTCGTCCAAGTGCGTCACCTTGGGGATCGCCTATTCTGTTCGTGTCCAAGAAGGATGGGACTATCAGACTCTGCATCAATTATCGTTCTCTCAATGAGGTCACGATCAAGAACAAGTATCCACTCCCCAAGATTGAAGACTTGTTTGATCAGCTAAATGGAGCTAAGGTATTTTCCAAGATCGATCTCCAGTCTGGATATTACCAACTGAAGATTCGACCTGAAGACATACCCAAGACTGCGTTCGTGAGCCGGTACAGTCTATACGAATGCACTGTCATGTCTTTCAGGTTGACTAACGCCCCAGCTTACTTCATGTACCTCATTAACAAGGTCTTCATGGAATACATGGACAAATTTGTCGTCGTATTCATCGATGACATATTAATCTTTTCCAAGTCCGAAGACGAGCATGAGCAACACTTGAGATTAGTGTTGGAAAAGCTTCGAGAGCATCAACTTTATGCCAAATTCAGCAAGTGCCAATTCTGGCTGAACGAAGTCGGATTCTTGGGTCATACCATGACAGCAAGTGGATTGACGGTTGATCCCTCCAAGATTACTATGGTAACCAACTGGGAGTCGCCAATTGATGTGAAGGAAGTGAGGAGCTTCCTCGGACTCGCGGGATATTACCGCAAGTTTGTAGAAGGATTCTCCCGCATCACTCGACCTATGACTCAGCTCTTGAAGAAAGTCAAGAAGTTTGAATGGACGCTGGAGTGTGAAGCAAGCTTCCAAGAATTGAAGAAGAGACTAACTACCGCCCCGGTATTGTTCACTCCAGATATCGACAAGGAGTTTGTGATATATTGTGATGCCCCCAGAACCGGGCTCGGTGGGGTTCTAATGCAAGACGACAGAGTTGTGGCATATCTATCACGACAATTGCGCCCGCATGAGGAGAATTATGCCACCGATGATCTCGAATTTGCGGCAGTAGTGCATGCCCTGAAGACATGGCGACATTACCTTCTGGGGAAACGATGTGAAATATACACTGACCACAAAAGTCTGAAGTATATTTTCACCCAAAGGGAATGGAATATGAGGCAATGAAGATGGTTAGAGTTAATTAAAGACTACGACCTCAACATTCAATATCACCCCGGTAAGGCCAATGTAGTTGCTGATGACTTAAACCGGAAGACCAGCACCTTGAACGTCATTCTCAAGGAAAGGCAACCTGCCTTGTATGAAGAATTGGAGAACTTCGGATTGGAGCTAGTAGAATCAGGATTCCTAGCTAACCTTGAAGTCAAACCAACGCTGGTTGATATATCAAGGAGGCCCAGAAGGGTCATAAGAGCATTAAAGGCATCAAGAAGAAGATTCAAGAAGGCAAGTCCCCAGGATTCTCGGTGGATGAACAATGAGTAGTGTGGTTTGGGAAACGTTTGTGCGTACTCAACAAGGCTGAACTCAAGGATTTGATCCTACAGGAAGCTCATGATACACCCTACTCTATTCACCTCGGTGGTACCAAGATGTATCAAGATCTTCGAGAAAGATTCTGGTGGCATGGCATGAAGAGGGAAATAGCGTTTTATGTTGCCAAATGCGACGTGTGCCGGCGAGTCAAGGCTGAGCATCAGCGACCTGCTGGATTCCTACAACCTCTCAAGGTGCCAGAATGGAAGTGGGACAAGATAGGCATGGACTTTGTTACCGGCTTACCAAGGTCTAGCAGAGGCCATGACTCTATATGGGTCATTGTCAACCATCTGACCAAGGTGGACCATTTCATTCTAGTCAACACCACTTATGATGGGGACAAGTTGGCTAGTCTCTATATTGAGCGTATTGTGAGCCTTCATGGAGTTCCCAAGGAGATTATATCTGATCGAGGCACGCAGTTCACCTCAAGATTTTGGAAGGACTTCCAAGAAGCCCTCAGAACAAAGCTCTCTTTCAGCCCCGCTTTTCATCCGGAAACGGGCGGACAAACGGAAAGGGTGAATCAGATATTTGAAGATATGCTCCGTGCTTGCGTCTTGGCACATGATGCCAAATGGGAAGACTTTCTGCCGTTCGCTGAGTTTTCATACAACAACACCTACTAGTCCAGCCTCCAAATGGCCCCATTTGAAGTGTTGTATGGACGAAAGTGTTGCACCTCACTCAAATGGTCCGAAACCGGTGAAGGTCTAATTTTTGGGCCGGAAGTTTAGCACAAGGAAGAAGAGAAGGTACAACTTGTCCAAGAAAATCTAAAGGCGGCCAAGTCGTGACAAAAGAGCTATGCGGATTCTCACCGTAGGGAATTGGAGTTTAACCTTGAAGACCAAGTGTACCTCCAAGTCACACCTCTCAAGGGAACCAAGCATTTCCATGTTAAAGGGAAACTCGCTCCAAGGTTCATTGGACCTTTTAAGATCACGGCAAGGCGTGGAGAAGTTGCTTATGAGTTGGAGCTACCTCTAGAATTTTCGGGTGTGCACAACGTATTCCACGTGTCACAACTCCGCAAGTGTCTTCAAGCGCCAAACCGTTCTTATATTTACAAGGACATTGATCATCACGCCATCGACCTTCATCCGGATCTCACCTACCGCGAGAAGCCGATCCGCATTCTGGATGAAGCTGAGCGTTGCACCAGAAGCCGCACCATCAAGTATTTCAAGGTTCAATGGAGCAACCACACCGAAGCCAAAGCATAATGGGAGCGTGAAGACTATCTCCGATATGAGTTTCCGAACCTTTTTAGCACCTAGCTTAGGAATCTTGGGGACGAGATTCTTGTAAGGGGGATAGGTTTGTCACACCATGTTTTTACTACCACTTCTCTCTAATGCAAAAATCTGAGCTTATTAAAACTTTTTCAAAACTAATGATGTGAGTGCCATGATTGTCATTGTATGCTTGTGTGTTTGATCATGTGATGATAAAAACCCCATTTCACAATATTAAATTATTTCCAAAAACCTTTACTTGTTTCTGATCAAGGTAAAACCCTACTTTGAGTTGCACTACATGCCCTTGATGGCAAGGAGTGTTTCTACCCAATGTTGGTGATCTGATTTTAACTTCATTTTAGTGCTCCAAAACCACAAAATAATTATTTTTAGAATTTGTTTCCTAATTAAATTGCATGTCCATTTCTAAGGCCGGAATTGGTATTCCTACTTGGAAAAATTCTTTTCTGCCTTAGAAAAATGTGATTAAATTTGGAGATGATTAGAAGGACATATATTTTCCATACATAATATTTTTAAATCCTATTAATATTATAATAATTTGAGTAAAACCCTGAACACCATTTATGTCTGTTTTGACCTTTCGAAATATTTCCGAAGGAAATATTCTCAATTAAATCCTAGAAAATTTCAGTGGTATCCCTAAGCCATATTTGGTGTCCACATAAAGTTTCACCTTGATCCAAGGTGATTAAGGACCCCAAATAACCCTAAAACCCCTTCTGTCCAGATTGGAGTTAGAGCAACTCTACATAGCAAAGTTTGTCCTATGATGCTAAAACTTTGCAGGAGTGCCTAATATCTCAAATAAGGGTACCACACCAAAAATAGGATTTGTGGGACTTAGTTTGCCCACACTCTCTTTGGAAGGGACAGATCTGGTCAAATGGTGGTGTTTTCAAGTTTACAAAGCTAAACTTGTCCAATGGTGCTTAAACTTGGTAAAACCCCATGTTTTAGCACCAAACCCAAACCTGTTAATTTGCAACACCAATGGTGGGGTGCAACTGCCCCAAACCACTGTTGAACACCTTCTGACAGATGGGCAAAAGCCCCTTTAACCCATAACTAAACCCCAAACCCTTTGCTCCAAACTCTCAGAGTAGGTGGCCAGTATCAATGCCCAACCCTAGTCAACTGGCCCCTCACTGTCTCAAAGTGGAAATGACAAAAACCCCAATCTAAGCTTTAGTTCAAAGCTGACAGCACCAGTATTCCTTGTCTCCCTTGACTAGCCGAAGCTCCCATGGGACCCCAACGGCTAGCCTCACTCCCAGCGAGTGCCAGGACATGCTAGACATGTCCAAAGTGCCTCAGAGCGCACCAGCATGTCGTGGCATGCGAAAACTGCACTCTGGGCGCACTACAGGAAGCCACCAAGGTGGGGGCGATGCTCTCGGCCAGTTCCAGCGTCCCCCGAGGTGTCCAACCTCTTCCCCAACAACCCCTCTACATGGAGCGACTATAAGGGCCCCTCCTCTCCCGCGCTAGAGCTCATGCAACGCTTGCCCGCGCGCACCAGAACCGGCCAAGGTTGCGCGGCCACGGATGCTCGACTCCTCTCTCTCTCCTCCTCTGTTGCAGATGGTTTTGGCAGTCCAAAACCATGTCCTGAGACCGTGGTTTCGACCCGAGCCCCTCTCTGCACCCCCATGCACGCCACGGTGAGTCACCGGCGCTCCCGAATTGGCTCACCGTCGCGGGCCTATAAATAGCCCTCCCCCTCGCTCCTGCACCCCTCAGACAGCTTCGCCACGACCACTAGCACCCCCCCTAGCCACCCCAGCAAGCCAGCAGAGCCCCGGTACTCGAGATCGACCGAGGCCCGTCCGCCTCGGAGCTCCGGTCGATCTCCGGCTACACGACGGCTTCTGCATCCCTCGACCCACCAAACTGATCCCCTCGACCTCAAGAAGCTTTCCCCCATCTTTCCCAAGCATTTCCGTGCCCCAAGCTACCCTCTCGACCACCTCCCGAAACTCCTCCGCCGCGGCCTCCTCGTCTCCGGCAAACCCATGCCTCTCCGTCGTTGTTCTGACCACCAGAAGGTAGGCAGCGACGAGCCGAACCCATTTTTGTAGACTCGCCGGCGTGCTCCTCCTCTCTGGCCAGAGGTAGGAGACGACCCCGACAGGTGTGCCCCACTGTCGGTGGCCCAGCTCTCTCCCCCTCGCTGCCCGCAGCCACTCACCGTAGGGCCCCGCACGTCAGGTTCAAACCTGACGGTGCGCATGCCTGGGCAGGCTGTCGGCTCGCCTTGGGCCGACCCAGTTCCAAGCCGAGCCATGCGAGGGACTTAGCCCATTTTTCTTTTGTTTTTAAAATCTGATTTCAAAGATTTTTATAAAAATAATTAACCAGTGTAAAAATATAATTTTCCCACTGATATTCTTCTAAAAATATGTAGTATTTAATGACACCATGGGATGAATTTTTCAGCAACTATTATGTTTTACAATAATAAAAAGGACTAAATTGGAATAGTTTTGCTTCTGTTTGGTTGATTTTAAAAATGTTCCTTCATTGGAATGAGAGGCAAATATTTTTCAAAATAGCCACTTAGATTTATCAGTAATAAAGAACATTTTTAAAATGCCTTTGTGATATGTTTTTGGGCGAGCTATTTCTTATTTATTGTTTTGACGATGATATAAAATCCGTGTGACGAGGGAATCGGAGCGGAAGACCTCGAAGACCCTGGATACCTAGCTGATCAAGGCAAGCAGCCCTTTGACCATGACTGAGCATATGTTATATTGCATGCTAGAGTAGCAAATATTTCCGTTGCATATGATCGTAAGTGCTGGTAAATCATTGATGTGATGTTACCGATGGCTCCTTTGGAGCACATGCATTAAGCTTGATCCTACCACCTATGAGGGTCATGCTAATATCATGTTGACAAATAAAGTTAGAATAGTATTAGCATGAGCATGATGATGACATAAATCAAAGGTTTATGAAAACCCCGTCGGGTGCCACTAATGCCCGAGGGTGAGGATGAGTTAGATGGCCAGTTTTGGTGAAGTGGTACACCGGGTATTTGTGTGATTATGGTTTCGGAAATGGGAATAGATTTATGATGTGTCGACCGTCCGAATGGGGCTTTGTTGATTACTCTGGTCGGTGCTAGCAAAGAGCCACATTACTAGTGGCGGGAGTGATATGTGGTCACTCTCGTGATGGGGTCATGCCAGGTAGGACGACTATGCCATTTTTATGAGTTCTAGGCACACCGTTGGTCCCCGCACGGTGGATACTGTCTAGAGTCGGTGCTCGTAAGACGTACAACATGTGGGCTGGGTATCAATCGAGTGGACCTCTTTGTCTAGTATCGTCAGGGGAAAGGCGTTGATCGGGTACTTACCTCGGGTATGTTATATACCGCTAGTCGTGGATGACATGGAAGTTTTTCGGATCTCGTGGGTCCAGCGTACTACCTCTTAGAGTGTAAAACTACTCGAATAGTCGTGTCCACGATCAAGGACAGTTGGATAATCCTGCTTAAACTACGTCCAGTTGTTTCCGCATAAACCAAGTGTGTGTGAGTTGTGATGAAAAGGAGTTATTATGAAAGTAATGATATGACCAAGTTCGGTGACTTGGCATATAGGGTGAGCCCGGATGGTTCAACCCTCGATAGATATGTTGATATCTGTAACCTGTTCTTCAAAAGTATTTCTTTAACTTGATGCATATTCATGATCATTGCACCAAGATGAATTCCACCCAAGAAGCATGTTATTGTTATTCTTCACTTTCATTGTTCATATCATGGGCTGTTTGCGAGTACATTCAAAAGTACTCATTGGCTTTCCATTGGTTATATTATCGACCACACACGGAAGGACCGGAGATTGGAGATGAGTACGTCTTCGGAGACGCCCCTGCGAACTAGGACGCTTCCGAGTCAGAATGCTTGTCGGTGTAGGCTTGATGGCATGGGCACCCGCTTAGCCCCTATGATTTCCTCTATTAGTTGTATCAGTATGATTTGGCCTTAGGCCCAACCTTGTGAACTTGACTATTCGGTCACGCGATGTAATAACTCGGTACTTGGATGTAAGACTCTTATTATTCAGTATATGTGTGTTCGGTGAGCATTGATCTCTAGGATCACTGAGCACGTTCATCCGGCGATCTTGACTTGTAAGTCGGGGTCCCCAAAATCGACTGCTTCTCCACTGCCAACTTCTCTGCTTGGACGCAAGCTGCCTCCTACTTTCGGAGCTCGTCTCCAAGCCGGGCCACCTCGCCCCGGAGTTGCACCACCTGTCGGCCTGCTTCATGGCATCCTCCTTTGCCGTCGTCTCCGCCTGCAAGGCGATGGTGTGGCGCTCGTGCGCGGACTGGCCATCAGCAACCAGCTGGCTCAGTCGGTCCTGGTCACCCATCTCTACCTCGAGGTCCTTGATTAGTCGATCCCTTTTGTCGTTGACATCGTCCCTCTTAAGCCGGACCTAGACCAAGGTGGCAATCTCTTATCCAAAATACAAGTGCCGTCAGTAAAACGGCTAGATGTCGCCAATAAAGATCTGGCTTGAGTGGGACTACACCCAGTGGGTCCGCTGGCGTGCCCCCATGGAAAAAAACATACCTCGCGTTTTCTTCAGCTCCTCCACGCTCTTATAGTAGGCGTTTTTAACGAGGCTATACATCGAGAGAGCTTTATTGAGGAGCGACTCCCGCCTGGCCTTTTTGAGCCTACCACGCAGTGGGAAGCAAAGGTGAGGGAACAAATTGCAAAAAGAAAAAGACCCGTCCCAGCATATGCGCGGTCGTGGAGCCATCCCGGTCTTGGGGACTACAACCAGTGCGTGCGTTGGCGCGCCCCCACTTCAAAGAAGAGAAAAAAGAAAAAAAATGAAAGCTCACCTTGATCGTCTCTTCCATGCGTTGGAAGTTGCTCTCCGCGGCCTTAGTGAACCAGGCGAGCCCGTCACGGCAGTGGGCCATGATCCGGGATGACTCGACCCGCACCAGAGTGTGCCCTCCCACCGGCTCATTCCGCATGGCCAGGCGGTCGGCCAGCTCCGCCCAATCCTTCTAGACGTCCAACATGCACCGCCTAGTCCGGTCTGACCAGCTAGCCGTCGGCCCCACCACACCGGCAACGGCTGAGCCGGGGCTCGCGGTAACAACAAGGGCCCGTGCGTGTGCCCCGGAATCCCTTAGCTCCATGCACAGGCGGTGTCGTCGCTGGTCGGCCTGCCTTGGCGCCCCTAGCGGCCGGCGTTCCTCCTCCTTCCTGCGCTGCCTCCGCCTTGGCCACAACGGGCCCGACCGAGGTTTCCCCAGCCATGGCCGGCTCACAGGGCTGGCCGGCCACGATTGGCTCAAGGTCTGGTCCACCCGCCGTCGGTTCCACGAACGGTTCAACAACCAGCTCCAACTCCGACACCCTGTCCAACTCAGCCTCCGTTGTTCGGGCCGGCTGCATCTCAGGCCTCGCAACACGCTTCGGCTCGTGTCGCTGCTTGGAGCGCTGCTCCGAAGGCGGTGCCGTTTACGCCAGCGTCCCCTTCGCCACCTGTCCTACAGCCTTCGCGGTGGCAAGTCGTTTCTTCTCCTCCCGCGCAGTTATCGTGTGTTCATGGAAGCAATCCGGTCGCGTATGTTATGCCCGGCTTGGGCAGCTCAATGGCGTCACTAAGGGGAATAAAGGGAGCACTCCATAAAAAAACGACTCGCCAATGAAGAAGAAAAGGCCCACAATGGAATAAGGACTTACCGACGGCCATTGGGATCTGGCGTCTGGCCCAAGGTGGCAAGACGACGGATGAATGCATCTTTTTCTCGGACGGTGGTTGTGCTCGTGGCTGCCTCGTGGCCGACCTCTTCTCACGCAAGTTCGCCTCAAGCGCCCGGCGTCCCGCCGGCTGCTCCTCGCTCCTCCCTTGCGGCTCCTTCCTTGTTATGGGGGAGGTGTGTCCAAGATCCGGACGTTATCGTCATCGTCATCATCATCATTCCAGCCCCTAATTGTGAGTTCAGGGTAGGAGTCACCAGCCGCCTAGGCCCTTGATGACCCACAAGTATAGGGGATCTATCGTAGTCCTTTTGATAAGTAAAAGTGTCGAACCCAACGAGGAGCAAAAGGATATGACAAGTGATTTCCAGCAAGGTAATATCTACAAACACTGAAATTATCGGTAAAAAGTAGTTGTGTGGCAAGATGATTCGTAGCAAGTAGCAAGTAACAAAAGTGACAACGATGCATAAAAGTGGCTCAATCCCTTTTGTAGCAAGGGACAAGCCTGGAGAAAGTCTTATAAGAGGTAAAACGCTCCCGAGGACACATGGGAATTTCTGTCAAGCTAGTTTTCATCATGTTCATATGATTCGCGTTCGCTACTTTCATAGTTTGATATGTGGGTGGACCGGCGCTTGAGTACTTCCCTTACTTGGACAAGCATCCCACTTATGATTAACCCCTCTCACAAGCATACGTAACTACGAAAGAAGAATTAATACAAAGTCTAACCATAGCATTAAACTTGTGGATCCAAATCAGCCCCTGACGAAGCAGCGCATAAACTAGGGTTTAAGCTTCTGTCACTCTAGCAACCTATCATCTACTTACTACTTCCCAATGCCTTCCTCTAGGCCCAAATAATGGTGAAGTTTTATGTAGTCGACGTTCACATAACACCACTAGAGGAAAAACAACATACAACACATCAAAATATCGAACGAATAACAAATTCACACGACTACTTATAGCATGACTTATCCCATGTCCTCAGGAACAAAAGTAACTGCTCACAAAGCATAATCATATTCATGACTAGAGAGGTAATGAATAGCATCAAAGATCTGAACATAAACTCTTCCACCAAGTAATCCAGCTAGCATCAACTACAAAGTGTAATTAACACTACTAGCAACCTTACAAGTGCCAATCGGAGTCGCGAGACAGAGATTGGTTACAAGTGATGAACTAGGGTTTGGAGATGAGATGGTGCTGATGAAGATGTTGATGGTGATGAGTCCCCTCCGATAATAGGAGTGTTGGTGATGAAGATGGCGACGATTTCCCCCTCCGGGAGGGAAGTTTCCCCGGCAGGATCGTCCTGCCGGAGCTCTAGATTGGTTCTGCTCAAGTTCCGCCTTGTGGCGGCGGCGAATCCTCCGAAAAGCCTCCTCTTGAATTTTTTCAGACCAAAACCCTTCTTGTAACAAAATGGGGGAGCCAGAGGACCAAATGAGAGCCCACAAGCCCCCTAGGCGCGACCAGGGGGAGGCCGCGCCTAGCAGGCTTGTGGCCTCCTGCTGGCGCCCCTCTGGTACTTCTTCGGCCCGGTATTTTTTATAAATCCCAAAAAAATCCTCGTTGATTTTCACGGCTTTTGGAGTTGCGCTGAATAGGTATCTCAAACTTGCTCCTTTTTTAGTCCAGAATTCCAGTTGCCGGTATTCTCCCTCTTCATGTAAACCTTGCAAAATAAGAGAGAAAAGGCATAAGTATTGTACCTTGAAGTGTAATTACAGCCCAAAAAACGATAAATATCAACATGAAAGCATGATGCAAAATGAACTTATCAGCCCTCCGGCTCCAGAGCCACCGGGGCGCGTCGTCGGGCCCGGCCTCCCGGTGGGACCCAACCTCTTTGTTGTCTGCCTCCCCCATCTCGAGGTCCAACGCGACGGACTCTGCGCGTTCCGTGGCAAAGATTTGTGGGTGCGGCCGGAGCCGGCACAACTCATAAATATGAGGATAAGGAAAGAATTCAAGAGCCATGGCTTGACGAAACATATCGTGAGCACATAATTGAACAGGTAGTACGGCGCCTTGCATTAGTGCCAAGTCATGTGGTCCAACTTGAAGTTGGTCATAAGGTTCACTAGTATGGCTACCTAGGCCAACGACACCTCGAAGGTGGTAAGCCGGCTAGGGTCCTGCCGGCCCCTGGTACGTCTCCATCGTATCTATAAGTTTTGATTGTTTCATGTCCATATTCTACAACTCTCATATACTTTTAGCAACATTTTATATCATTTTTGGGACTAACTTACTTATCTAGTGCCTAGTGTGAGTTCCTGTTTTTTGTGTGTGTTTTGTTTCATAGAAAATCCATATAAAGCAGAGTCCGAACACGATAAAAATTTACGAAGATGTTTTTGAAATATATGTGAATTTTAGGAAGAAGAATCAGTGCAATATGATGTGTGTGGGGACCACCATGCAATAGGGCACGGCTAGGGGGTTGGTCGTGCCTTGTCAACTCCTGGTCATGCCTTAAGTTGGTTGGGGCCCTTCTTTCGCTGCAAGAAAGGCATTTTTCTCACAATAATCCCCTCAAAGTTTCAGCGTGATCAGAGTTATGTTTCTCCGGATATTTAAGAAACGGTAAAGGGACTTAAAACAGCAGAAAAAAACAGGAGATAAACAGAGAGAAATCCAATCTCATAGGGGCTCTTGCCCTCCGAGAGCCATGGAGGCCATGCATGAGAGGATAAACCTCCTCCCATCTATGGTGGAGACCAAGGAAGAAGAAGAAGGAGGGGGCTCTCTCCCCCTCTCTCCCAATGGCGCCGAAGAATCACCAGGGCAACCATCTTGACGACGATCTACACCACCAACTTCGTCGTCGTCACCACCAACTCTCTCTTCACCTATGCAGTGGTACAAAACCTCTATTCCCTCCTATAGCCCCTACTTAAACACGATGCTTAATGCTATATATTATTATCCAATGATGTGTGGACATCCTATGATGTTTGAGTAGATTTATTTTTTCTTATGGGTTAATTGTGGTATGTTGTTATTTATATGAGTTTTATATTGATATGGTGTTGTCCTCACGTACCCTACGTGTCGCACACACGTGAGGGAATCCCGTTGGAGGGTTTGCAATATGTTCATGATTTACTTATAGTGGGTGGCTAGAGTGGTAGAACCTTACACCCGAGTAAGGGGAATGTTTGCGCATGGGAGTAAAGAGGACTTGATGTTTAATGGTATGGTTGGGTTTACCTTAATGCTTTCTAGTAGTTGTGATGCTTGCTAGAGGTGCAATCATAAGTGCATATGATCCAAATACGGAAAGTATGTTAGCATATGCCTCTCCCTCATTGCATACGACAAGTATTTATCATGTTATATTCAATTTCCTATGGACAGTCTTTCTCTTGTGTTACACAATTTTTTTTCTAGTAAACAACTAACTTAATTAATATGTATCTAAACAGCCCCTAAATTTTATTACTTGTTCTTTTTTACCTTGCAAACTTTTCTACTACACCTACTAAGTACTTCTAGTTTCCTCCCCGCAAAGTACATTCATACTTGTTCTAGGTAAAGTAAGCATTAGCGTGCGTACAGTTGTATTGCTAGTCGAGAGAACTCGAGAGAATATTAATTCTACCTATAGCTCCTTGTAGGGTTCGACACTCCTACTTATCGAAAAAGGCTACAAACAATGCCCTACACTTGTGGGTTATCAAGACCTTTTTTTGGCATCGTTGCCGGGGAGTAATAACGTAGCGGTAGATATTCTCATGTGTGCTTGTTTGCTTTATCATTGAGTAATTTTATTTTCTTCTCTAAATTTTTTATATCTTTAGTTATGGATATGTAACACGAAAGACAAAAAAAAATATTTGGACTTGCTACTCATGGAGATGGGGAACCTCCGAAAACCTTCTATGTTGGTTTTGTTACAAACATTAAATACTACTTTGATAATCTTGATAAATCCCCATTTAACTTGATAATGGGAGACATGTTGGATCAACGTGAGTACTTTAGGGATTATCACTTGTCTCAAAAGGGAGACACTTATAGGATTAAATTAAAGTATTCCGTTGGTATGCTTGGAATTTATGCTTGAGATTTGATTTTACTTGTTACTGTAAGATTAAGGGTCTACACCTTCCCTTTCAATGTTAATTTAATGATAATGAAACCTTGGATTCTTATATTAGTGGTATATATGATTACTATGATGTGGAATAATAGAAGAATTTGTTGCTTTCAAGGGTGCTTATGAAATTGAATTGTTCTTTGAAAAGTATGATAACTATGATGATGTTGCTTACAGACTTAAAAATTTAGCCATACTTAAATATTGTTTTCAGACTTATGAATACAATGTCGATATTAATTAATTTATTGAGAGAATGTCTGCTGCCTTGTAAGAGACTAATATTTTGCACGAATCTATGGAAGAGGAAATTGCTGAAACTCTGAGCTCATTAGTTGAAAAAGATGATGATGAGAGTGAAAAACAAAAGGAGGAAGACGAATTAGCTACTCGTGCCCACCTTCTAATGAGAGTAACTCTTCAACTCATACATTGTTTAATTACCCTTCATGCTTACCGAAGGATGAATGCTATGATGATTGATATGATACCTTGGGTTCATTTTAAATAACCCTTTTTGATGAAGTTGATGCTTGCTATGCTTGTAGCCATGATGCCAATATGAATTATGATTACAAAGATGAACTTGCTATATCTCCTTATGTTAAGCATGAATTTTTTTCTATTGCACCCACACATGATAGTCCTATTATCTTTCTTAATTTTCCCAACTACACCTTATCAGAAAAGTTTTCACTTATTACGTATTATATTTATGGGTTGTGTTTTACCATTAAACATTATCATTTTGATGAATATAATATGTATGTGCTTGCTTCTCCTACTTGCAATTATTATGAGAGGAACCAAATCTTCACCACTCTATGTTTCCAATATGATAATATTGCGAGAAACTGTTTATACTATGCATTGGCTTTACTTTGTCCAAATGAATTGTTCTTTTATGACATGCCAATGCATAGGAAGAGGGTTAGACTTTGTAGTCACATGATATATATCAATTTGTTCTCACTACTTAATTGCAAACCATTGGGATCCAGGTGGACCAATTACTTGAGCACTATATGCCTAGCTTAATGGCTTTAAATAAAGCGCTGCCAGGGAGTCAACCCGAAAGTTCTAGAGACTCATTGTATTCTATTGTGCGCTTTTCAAATAATTACAAACAAAAAAGCGAAGTGGGGAACCTAAAACGTTTAAAATAGTGAAAGTGAGAAGGACGAGCACCGTTGAAGTGGGGGCTAGCCTTGAACTTTGTTCATGCCCATGGAAACTTTGTGAAACTTCATTATAGAAACTTTTCAAAAAAAAACCCTTGTACAAATACACTTTATTATAAAAGTAGTGTGTCAAAATTTACCTTTAGGATGTTTAAATTGCTTGTTCGATATGTGTTGTGTAAAAAAGAAACTTTGGCTTTAGTGTTTGATTTTTTCTATTTTAATCATATGACAAAATATTCTACAATTTTTACACAATACTATTATGAAAAAAAATTACGACGTCCTAATTTTTCAGAATTTTCTGAGTTATGAAATTATATGTTTCATCTGCATCTTTACACGTTGTCCTATTTTCCACATATTGTTGTTATAGTTGCTTTATCTGCCTATGTTGGAGTTCTTGTTGAGCCCTCATATGTCCATTTTGCATCATGCTTTGATGTTGATATTTATTACTTTATGGGACGTTATATTACTTGTGGTACCATATTTATGCCTTTTTCTCTTATTTTGCGAGGTTTATTTGAAGAGGGAGAATTCAGGCAGCTGGAATTCTGGACTGGAAAAGGAGCAAATCTTAGTCCACTATTCTGCACATCTCCAAATGCCCTGAAAAGTTACGTGGAATTTTTGGGATTATATAAAAAATATTGGGAGAAAGAAGTACCAGAGGGGGGCCGCCAGGGTTCCACAAGCCCTGCCACCGCCACCCCCCCTGGTGGCGGAGGGCAAGCTTGTGGGCTGCCTGACAGCCCACTAGCTCCCCTCTTTTGCTATATGAAGGGTTTTGGTCCAGAAAAAAAATCTATCGGGAGCTTTTTCGTGGTTTCGCCGCCTCCACGAGGCGGAACTTGAGCAGATCCAATCTAGAGCTCCGGCAGGACGATCCTGCCGGGGAAACTTCCCTCCCGGAGGGGGAAATCGTCGCCATCGTCATCACCAACACTCCTCTCGTTGGAGGGGAGGCATCTTCATCAACATCTTCATAAGCACCATCTCCTCTCCAATCCCTAGTTCATCCTTTGTAATCAATCTCCATCTCACGACTCCGATTGGTACTTGTAAGGTTGCTAGTAGTGTTGATTACTCTTTGTAGTTGATGCTAGTTGGATTACTTGGTGGAAGAGTTTATGTTCAGATCCTTGATGCTATTCATTACACCTCTGATCCTGATTATGATTATGCTTTGTGAGTAGTTACTTTTGTTCCTGAGGACATGGGATAAGTCATGCTGATAATAGTCATGTGAATTTGATATTCGTTCGGTATTTTCATATGCAGTATGTTGTTTTTCCTCTAGTGGTGTTATGTGAACGTCGACTACATAACACTTCACCATATTTGGGCCTAGAGGAAGGCATTGGGGAGTAGTAAGTAGATGATGGGTTGCTGGAGTGACAGAAGCTTAAACCCCAGTCTATGTGTTCCTTCGTGAGGGGGTCATTTGGATCCACTAGTTTAATGCTATGGTTAGACTTTGTCTTAATTCTTCTTTTGTAGTTGCGGATGCTTGCGAGAGACATTAATCATAAGTGGGATGCTTGTCCAAGTAAGTGCAGTACCCAAGTGCCGGTCCACCCACATATCAAACTATCAAAGTAACGAACGCGAAACATATGAACATGATGAAACTAGCATGACAGAAATTCCCGTGTGTCCTCGGGAGCGTGTTTCCTCCTATAAGACTTTGTTCAGGCTTGTCCCTTGGTGCAAAAGGGATTGGTCCACTTGGTACTTTTTGCTTGCTACGTTTCACCTCACTACACAATCACTTGTTACCGCTCCTTTCAGTGCTTGCAGTTATTACCTTGCTGAAATTTGTTTATCAGAGCCTTCTGCTCCTCGTTGGGTTCGACACTCTTACTTATCGAAAGGACTACGATTAAATCCCCTATACTTGTGGGTCATCAAGACTCTTTTCTGGCGCTGTTGCCGGGGAGTGAAGCGCCTTTGGTAAGTGGAAATTGGTAAGGAAACATTTATATATTGTGCTGAAATTTATTGTCACTTGTCACTATGGAAACTGTTCCTTTGAGAAGTTTGTTCGGGGTATCTTCACCACGAACGGAAGCACGAGGAATTGTTGCTCGACCTGAGGTACCTACTGAAAATATCTTTATAAAATTCCTTCGGGTATCCTTGAGAAACTGCTGGCTAATCCTTTTACAGGAGATGGATCTTCACATCCACACTTGCGTCTAACCTATGTAGATGAAGTTTGTGATTTATTTAAGCTTGCAGGTTTGCCCGAGGATGAGGTAAAGAAGAAAGTCTTTCCTTTATCTTTGAAGGATAAGGTGTTGACATGGTATAGGCTATGTGATGATACTGGATCATGGGGCTACAATCGGTTGAAATTGGAATTTCATCAAAAGTTCTATCCTATGCATTTAGTACATCGTGATCGGAACTTTATTTGTAACTTTTGGCCTCGTGACAGGGAAAGCATAGCTCAAGCTTGGGGGAGGCTTAAATCAATGCTATATTCAGGCCCCAATCATGAGCTCTCGAGAGAAATCATCACTCAAAACTTTTATGCTCGGGTTTCTCACAAAGATCGTACCATGCTTGCACTTCTTGTACCGGTTCTTTTGTGAAGAAGGATATTGATCACAAGTGGAATTTATTGGAGAGAATCAAACGCAACTCTGAAGATTGGGAGCTGGAGGAAGGTAAGGAGTCAGGTATGAATTTCCAGTTTGATTGCGTTAAATCTTTTGTTGAGACAAACACTTTTAGAGATTTTAGCGCTAAGTATGGACTTGACTCTGAGACAGTAGCTTCTCTATGTGAATCTTTTGCTGCTCATGTTGATCTTCCCAAAGAGAAGTGGTTTAAATATCATCCTCCTGTAGAAAGCAACATAGCCAAAACCAATCTAGTTGAGGAGAAAATCATTGCTTTTAGTGATCCTGTTGTTCCTTGTGCTTACACTGAGAAACCACCATACCTGCTAGGATAAAGGATTATTCTAAAGCTCCAACTGTGATACGTAGGGGTTACATTAGACCACTTGCACCCCCTGAGGATATTAGAGTTGAACCTAGTGTTGCTATTACCAAAGATCTCTTAGCTGAAGACATAGTTGGGCATGTTATCAAATTCTGTGAGGACTCCGCTAGAATTGCTAAACCTCACGTGAAAGACAAATACGGACCTGCAGTTGGCTTGCCCGTTGTTTCTGTCAAGATAGGAGATCAATACCATGGTTTATGTGATATGGGAGCTAGTGTTAGTGCAATACCCCGTTCTCTATATGATGAAATCAAAGATGAGATTGCACATGCTGAGTTAGAACCCATTGATGTCACTATTACGCTAGCTAAGAGAGACACTATCTGCCCTCTGGGAATTGTGAGAGACGTAGAAGTCATGTGTGGTAAAACGAAGTATCGTACTGATTTCCTCATCCTTGGTACTGCGCAAGATAGCTTTTGTCCCATCATATTTGGTAGACCCTTTCTCAACACTGTCAATGCTCACATTGATTGCCTTAAGCAGACTGTCACAGTTAGTTTCGAGGGTGTGTCTCATGAATTTAACTTCTCCAAGTTCGGAAGACAACCCCATGAAAAAGAGTCGTCTGGTAGGGATGAAATCATTGTTCTTGCCTCTATTGCCGTACCTCCTACGGATCCTTTAGAGCAATATCTGCTTGAGCATGAAAATGATATGCATATGGAGGAGAGAGATGAGATAGATAAAATTGGCTTAGAACAATATCCTATTCTCAAGAATAATCTGCCTGTTGAACTGCTTGGGGATCCTCCCCCACCAAAGGGTGATCCTGTGTTCGAGCTTAAACAGTTGCCTGATACTCTTAAGTATGCCTATCTTGATGAGAAGGAGATATATCCTGTTATTATTAGTGCTCTCCTCTCAGAGCACGAAGAGAAGAAGTTACTAAGAACTCTGAGGAAGCACCATGGTGCTATTGGATATACTCTTGATGATCTTAAGGGTATTAGTCCTACTCTATGTCAGCACAAGATTAAAACCGATCCTGACTTTAAACCAGTTGCTGATCATCAAAGGATATTAAATCCTAAGATGAAAGAGGTCGTTAGAAAAGAAATATTAAAGCTTCTGGAAGCAGGAATCATTTGTCCTGTTGCTCATAGTGATTGGGTAAGTCCAGTACATTGCGTACCTAAGAAGGGAGGTATCACCGTCGTTCCTAATGATAAGGATGAACTAATCCCACAAAGGATCATTACCGGCTATAGGATGGTGATAGACTTCCGGAAACTGAACAAGGCAACCAGGAAAGATCATTATCCTTTGTCGTTTATCGACCAAATGCTAGAAAGGCTATCAAAACACACACACTTCGTTTTCTAGACGGTTATTCAGGTTTCTCGCAAATACCTGTTGCACAATATGATCAAGAGAAAACCACTTTCACCTGCCCCTTCGGTACCTTCGCCTATAGACGTTTGCCTTTTGGCTTATGCAATGCACCTGCCACCTTTCAAAGATGTATGATGGCTATATTCTCTGCCTTTGTGAAAAGATTGTCGAGGTTTTCATGGATGACTTCTCCATTTACGGGTCTTCCTTTGATGATTGCCTCAGCAACCTTGATCGAGTCTTATAGAGATGCGAAGATACCAATCTCGTCTTGAATTGGGAGAAGTGCCACTTTATGGTTAATGAAGGCATCGTCTTAGGACACAAAATTTATGAAAGAGGCATTGAAGTTGATAAGGCTAGGGTCGATGCAATTGAGAAAATGCCTTGTCCCACAGATATCAGGGGTATATGAAGTTTCCTAGGTCATGCTGGTTTCTATAGAAGGTTCATTAAAGACTTCTCTAAGATTTCTAGGCCTCTTACCAACCTCTTGCAGAAGGATGTTCCTTTTGTTTTTGATGAGGATTGTGAGGAAGCCTTCGAAATACTTAAGAAGGCTTTGATAACCGCACCTATTGTTCAACCACCTGACTGGAACTTGCCCTTTGAAATCATGTGTGATACTAGTGATTATGTTGTTGGTGTTGTTCTAGGACAAAGAGTTGATAAGAAGTTGAATGTTATTCACTACGCTAGTAAAACTCTAGATAGTGCCCAAAGAAACTATGCCACTACAGAAAAGGAGTTTTTAGCAGTCGTGTTTGCATGTGAAAAGTTCAGATCTTACATAGTTGACTCTAAAGTCACTATTCACTCTGATCATGCTGCTATTAAGTACCTTATGGAGAAGAAGGACGCTAAGCCTAGGCTGATCAGATGGGTTCTCCTTCTACAGGAATTTGATTTACACGTCGTTGACCGAAAGGGTTCTAATAACCCTGTAGCAGATAACTTGTCTAGGCTAGAGAATGTCCTTGATGACCCACTACCTATTGATGACAGCTTTCCTGATGAGCAATTAAATGTCATCCGCACATCACATAGTGCACCGTGGTATGCCGATTATGCAAACTATATTGTAGCCAAATACATACCACCTAGTTTCACCTATCAGCAAAAGAAGAAGTTCTTCTTTGATTTGAGACAATACTTTTGGGATGATCCTCACCTTTATTAGGAGGGAGTAGATGGTGTTATTAGATGTTGTGTACCTGAACATGAACAGGGACAGATCCTGCAGAAGTGTCATTCCGAAGCCTACGGAGGACACCACGCTGGAGATAGAACTGCCCATAAGGTATTGCAATCAGGTTTCTATTGGCCCACTCTCTTCAACGATGCCCGTAAGTTTGTCTTGTCTTGTGACGAATGCCAAAGAATAGGGAACATCAGTAAGCGTCAAGAAATGCCTATGAACTATTCACTTGTCATTGAACCATTTGATGTCTGGGGCTTTGATTATATGGGACCCTTCCTGAGTTCCAATGGGTACACTCACATCTTAGTTGTTGTGGATTACGTTACTAAGTGGGTAGAAGCTATCCCCACTAAAAATGCTGATCACCACACCTCTATTAAGATGCTTAAAGAAGTCATATTCCCAAGATTTGGAGTCCCTAGATATTTGATGACTGATGGAGGTTCACACTTCATTCATGGTGTTTTCCGCAAGATGCTAGCTAAGTATGATGTCAACCATAGAGTTGCATCTCCTTATCATCCTCAGTCTAGTGGTCAAGTGGAGTTGAGTAATAGGGAGATCAAATTGATCCTACAAAAGACCGTCAATAGATCTCGAAAGAATTGGTCTAGCAAACTTGACGATGCACTATGGGCTTATAGGACTGCTTATAAGAATCCCATGGGCATGTCGCCGTATAAAATGGTTTACGGTAAGGCTTGTCATTTACCTCTTGAGCTGGAACACAAAGCTTATTGGGCAATCAAAGAGCTCGACTTTGATTTCAAACTTGCCGGTGAGATGCGGTTGTTTGATATCAGCTCGTTAGATGAATAGAGGGCCCAGGCATATGAGAATGCCAAGCTGTTCAAGGAAAAGGTTAAGAGATGGCACGACAAATGAATACAGAAACGAGAGTTCAATGTAGGTGATTATGTCTTGCTATACAATTCTCGTTTGAGATTCTTTGCGGACAAGCTTCTCTCTAAATGGGAAGGTCCTTATGTTATCGAGGAAGTATATCACTCCGGTGCCATCAAAATCAATAACACGGAAGGAAATTTTCCTAGAGTGGTAAATGGGCAAAGAATCAAGCATTACATCTGTGGTACTCCCATAAATGTTGAGACCAATATCATCAATGTCATAACTCTAGAGGAGTACATAAGGGATGTTTATCAGCCTGTTTCAGACCCTGAAAACGAAGAGGTATCTGTTTCGGTAAGAAATTGGACTCCATTGCTATTCCAATAGGAAATTTCCTCCGTTTTGGAATTTTTGGAAAATTAGAAAAATAAAAAGCAGTCCGGAGAGCGCACGAGGCGGCCACAAGCTTGGACACCGCCCCAACCCCCTGGTGGCGGAGGGAGGGCTTTTGGGCACCTCGTGTGCCTCCCGGACTCTGTTTTCTTGCAAAGCACTCCTTCTGGTCCAGAAAAAATCAATATATACTCGCCCGAAGGTTTTGATCTCCGTATCGCGCAGTTTTCCTCTATTTTCGTTTCGAGCCTGTTGTCTGCAGCAGATCTAGGTCAAGATGTCTTCTCAGGATTCAGAGGGGGAGAGCTATGTGGCTGACTACCTTTCTAACCCCAAGGTCTATGGAGACTTGGAACCATATGGCTGGACCACTGATGAGGAAGAGGACTATGAGACCAAAGGGAAGGACCAAACGAGTTCCGATGAAGAGGAGGCTCCTCTACCTCAACCTGCAAACACCCATGTGGAGTTCAAGAAGTCAAGCCTCCCTGACCATAGGAAGAAGCCTAAGACCTTGTTTATCCCTTCTCGTTTCTTGCGGGAGAGTAAGCAGGAACTTTGCCATAGAGTGTTGAAACTTGAGGAAGAAAATGACGATCTAAGAGAGCAGAACTTTTTGCTCAAGTGGAAATTAGACAAGCTCAAGACTGCTCCAACAACACCACCATCACCACCAAAGGAAGACAACTAAGCATTGGTATGGGCAATCCCCTTGGCTTCTGCCAAGCTTGGGGGAGTTGCCCTGGTATCGTATCACCTTTATATCTTTTGCTTTTACCTTTGTTTTAGTTCTTTCCTTTTCAGTTTTTATTTCTTCTCTTAGAGGAATAAGTTTTAGTGTTTAGTTTGAGTCTTTTGCTTTTATCTCTCCCCCGATGTATGCGAGCTTACGAGCTATACAATAAAGAGTATCTTAGTCAAGGGCTTTGCTTTGTGCCATGATCAAAAGTATGAAAAGAACGATAGCATGAAAGATCATGAGACGATCTTATGGAAAGTGATAACTTCACTTATGACACGTATGATGATTGAAACTTGTTGAGAATAAATCAACATAGACCTCAGTCATTGTTGCAATTAATAAGAAGTAATAAGGAAAGAGAGGTTCACATATAAATATATCATCTTAGACACTTTTTACAATTGTGAGCACTCACCAAACTATTACATGCTTGGGAGTAGATGTTGGACAATGAAGACAACATAATGAATTGTGTTTGCTTGGTTCCAAATAATGTTATATGATTAGAGATCCCTTAGCATGTGACGATTGCTTCCACCTCATATTAGCCAAAACTCCCGCACCAAGTAGAGATACTACTTGTGCATCCATAAACCTTCAACCCAACTTTGCCATGAGAGTCCACCATACCTACCTATGGATTGAATAAGATCCTTCAAGTAAGTTGTCATCGGTGCATGCAATAAAAAATGCTCTCTAATATGTATGATCTATTAGTGTGTGGAAAATAAGCTTTGTACGAACCTGTGATGAGGAGGACATAAAAGCGACAGACTGCATAATAAAGTTCTTTATCACGGGAGGCAATATAAAGTGACGTTCCTCCGCACTAAGAGGACACGCATTCAAACCTCAAAAGCACATGACAACCTCTGCTTCCCTCTGCGAAGGGCCTATCTTGTACCTTTATTTTTTACCCTTGTAAGAGTCATGGTGATCTTCACCAATTCCCTATTTTTTCCTTTGTCTTGGCTACCGTCACATGCTTGGGAAAGATCTATATTCATATATCAACTTGGAGTTGAGTACTCATGCTTTATTATTGTTGACTTTACCCTTGAGGTAAATCGTTGGGAGGCAAAACTATAAGCCCCTATCTTCCTCTGTGTCCAGCTGAAACTTTGACACCATGAGTACCACGTGAGTTGTAACAATTGTGGAAAACAAAAGAGATGATTGAGTATGTGGGTTTGCCTTGCAAGCTATTATTTGACTCTTTCTGATGTTGTCATAAATTGCAATTGCTTCAATGACTATGTACTATTGTTGGTTACTTCTCAATAAGGTTTTTGCTTCATGCTTTGCTTTGTGAAGGAATTGTTACTTTCCCATAAGAATCTTTATGATGTATTGCTGTTCTATGTGCGATCATGATGCCCTCATGTCCATATTATGTTTTATCGACACCTTCGTCCCTAAACATGTGGACATGTTTATGGAACTTGGTTTTCGCTTGAGGACAAGCGAGGTCTAAGCTTGGGGGAGTTGATACGTCCATTTTGCATCATGCTTTCATGTTGATATTTATTGCTTTATGGGCTGTTATATTACTTGTGGTACCATATTTATGCCTTTCCTCTCTTATTTTGCAAGGTTTATTTGAAGAGGGAGAATTCTGGACTGGAAAAGGAGCAAATCTTAGTCCACTATCCTGCACATCTCCAAATGCCCTGAAAAGTTACGTGGAATCTTTTGGGATTATATAAAAAATATTGGAAGAAAGAAGTACCAGAGGGGGGCCACCAGGGCGCCACAAGCCCTGCCACCGCCACCCCCCTTGTGGCGGAGGGCAAGCTTGTGGGCTGCCTGACGGCCCACTAGCTCCCCTCTTTTTCTATACGAAGGGTTTTGGTCCAGAAAAAATCAATCGGGAGCTTTTTCGTGGTTTCGCCGCCGCCACGAGGCGGAACTTGAGCAGATCCAATCTAGAGCTCCGCCGGGACGATCCTGCCTGGGAAACTTCCCTCCCGGAGGGGGAAATCGTCGCCGTCGCCATCACCAACACTCCTCTTGTCGGAGGGGAGGCATCTTCATCAACATCTTCATAACCACCATCTCCTCTCCAATCCCTACTTCATCTTTTGTAATCAATCTCCGTCTCACGACTCCGATTGGTACTTGTAAGGTTGCTAGTAGTGTTGATTACTCTTTGTAGTTGATGCTAGTTGGATTACTTGGTGGAAGAGTTTATGTTCAGATCCTTGATGCTATTCATTACACGTCTGATCATGATTATGATTGTGCTTTGTGGGTAGTTACTTTTGTTCCTGAGGACATGGGATAAGTCATGCTGATAATAGTCATGTGAATTTGATATTGGTTCGATATGTTGTATGTTATTTTTCCTCTAGTGGTGTTATGTGAACGTCGACTACATAACACTTCACCATATTTGGGCCTATAGGAAGGCATTGGGGAGTAGTAAGTAGATGATGGGTTGCTGGAGTGACAGAAGCTTAAACCCCAGTCTATGCGTTGCTTCATGAGGGGCTGATTTGGATCCACTAGTTTAATGCTATGGTTAGACTTTGTCTTAATTCTTCTTTTGTAGTTGCGGATGCTTGCGAGAGAGGTTAATCATAAGTGGGATGATTGTCCAAGTAAGGGAAGTACCCAAGCGCCGGTCCACCCACATATCAAACTATCAAAGTAACGAACGCGAAACATATGAACATGATGAAACTAGCATGACAGAAATTCCCGTGTGTCCTCGGGAGCATTTTTCCTCCTATAAGACTTTGTTCAGGCTTGTCCCTTGCTGCAAAAGGGATTGGGCCACTTGCTGCACCGTTCTACTACTTGTTACTTGTTACTTTTTGCTTGCTACGTTTCACCTCGCTACACGATCACTTGTTACCGCTACTTTTAGTGCTTGCAGTTATTACCTTGCTGAAATCCGTTTATCAGAGCCTTGTGCTCCTCGTTGGGTTCGACACTCTTACTTATCGAAAGGACTACGATTGATCCCCTATACTTGTGGGTCATCAAGCCCCATTGACTTGGTAGCCATATAATTGTGATAGCATATATTAGGTAATGTTATATTATAATTGTACAATAATGTCATGGCAATAGATGATGGGATTTGATGTTATATGTACTAATCTTTCTAATGAAAGTTCTATTATGTTTTGTGTGGATGAAGTGTTCGAAGATCAAGGAGGTATCAATATGAGAAGAATAAGGAGAGCCAAGAGTTCAACCTTGGGGATGGCCAAGGCATCCCAACTAAATATTCAAGAAGACTCAAGCATCGAAGCTTGGGGATGCCCCGGAAGGCATCCCATCTTTCTTCTTCAACAATTATCGGTATGTCTTGATTTTGTTTTGTTCACATGATACTCGTAAATGCTTGGAGCATCCTGTGCCTTTTATTTTCCTTTTAGAAATTCACCATGCTCATATGGGAAATTCCATGGTTGATTTATATAATTCTCTTTGCACTTCACTTATGTCTTTTGAGTATGGCTTTAAAGAATGCTTCATGTGCTTCACTTATATAATTTGAAGTTAGATGCCTGTTTCTCTACATATAGAAAACTATTATTTGTAGAATGCTCTTTTGATTAACTTATATTTATTAGAGTGTGGTCTTTTTTAGAAACAAATAAACTCTCATGCTTCATTTAGAGAGTCAACAGGAATTGGTAATTTACATGGTTAGTCATAAAATCCTACATAAAACTTGTAGATCACTGAATATGATATGTTTGATTCCCTGCAACAGTTTTGCGATATTAAGATGGTAATATGTGGGGGTACTAGTGAATGATTGAGGTCTAGTAAAAATATTGATGTTAAGGTTTGTGATTCCCAAAGCATGCACGTATAGTCTCTAGTTATGCGATGAAGTTGGAGCGTAATTTATCCTTGATTGAAATTCTTTGTGCCGTTATAATAGGGGGGGGGTAGTTAACTCCTCCCAACCTCCTCCCTAGGACCATGCAAGAAGTACTTTTCTTCGAGAGAGATAATAAAACTTTGGAATAAGTATGTGAGTTATTTATAACTAATGTGAATCCATGGATGTACGCACTCTCACCACCTCATATTTGCTAGCCTCTTCGGTACCGTGCATCATCCATTCTCACCTCGAGGATCGGTGCAAACTTCACTGGTGCATCCAAACCTCTTGACATGATACGCTTTGTTGCATATAAGCCACCTTATATATTCCTCAAAACAGCCACCATGCCTACCTATCATGGCATTTCCATAGCCATTGCGAGATATATTGCCATGCAACTTCCATCTTCATCATATACATGACCTGATAATTCATTATCATATTGCTTTGCATGATCGTAAGATAGATAGCATGATATTTCCATGGCTTGTCCGTTTTTTGATATCTTTGCTATGCTAGTTCATTGCACATCCTTCTACACTGCCACATGCATTAATATAGATTCATATCATATCACCATTGAGTTATTATATCGATTCCCCCACAAGTCGGGATGAGACTCGAGATGAAGAATAAAAAAGGAGAAGAAAAAGAAAAAAAGAGGGGAAAGAAAGAAATAAAAAAATTAAGAAAGGGAGAAAAAGAATAAATAAATAAATAAAATGAGAGAATAGAGAGAAGGGGCGATGGTACTACCTCTTTTGACACACTTGTGCCTAAAAGTGGCACCATGATTTTCATATAGAGAGTCTCTTGCTTTGTCACTTTCACATGCTAGTGGGAATTTTTCATTATAGAACTTGGCTTTTATATTCCAATAACGGGCTTCCTCAAATGCTCGAGGTCTTCATGAGCAAGAAAGTTGGATGCACACCCACTTAGCTTCGGTCGAGATTTCATACACTTATAGCTCTAGTGCATCTTTTGCATGGCAAACCCTACTCCTCGCATTGATATCTATTCATGGGCATCTCCATAGCCCTTTGTTGCGTCTAGTTGATGCGAGACTTTCTTCTCCACTTTTAGTCCTTATAAACCTACCACCATACTCTATTCCACCTATATGCTATGTCCATTATTCACGCTCATGTATTGACTAAGTAATAAAAAGGTAAAATGCATTAAGAAGTACGATCCAATTGCTTGGTTTGACACTTAGGTGCTCATGATTTATACTTTATGCTAGGAAGACCAAGCATGACAGGCTATATGATTTTGTAGGGATAGCGTTCTTTAGCATTGTTATTTTGAAAGGACATGATTGTTTGTTTGTTAACCCCTGTATGGATGTATTTTTGTCAAATGATAGACGATTGACTTGAATCACTTGTATCTTAATATTCATGCCATGATTAGACATTTGTTCAAAAGATTATGTTAGGTAGCATTCCACATTAAAAATTATATTTTATCATTTACCTACTCGAGGAAGAGCAGGAATTAAGCTTGGGGATGCTAATATGTTTCCTCGTATCTATATTTTTTTGATTGTTTCATGCCAATATTCTGCAACTTTCATATACTTTTGGCAATATTTTATATTATATTCGAGACTAACATACTTATCCAGTGCCCAGTGCCAATTCGTGTTGTTTTTATGTTTTTTGTTTAACATAAAACTCATAACAAACGGGTACCAAACGTGATAAAAATGTACGAATATTTTATTGGGAATATATGTGAA
This sequence comes from Hordeum vulgare subsp. vulgare, assembly GCF_904849725.1. NCBI lineage: Eukaryota > Viridiplantae > Streptophyta > Magnoliopsida > Poales > Poaceae > Hordeum > Hordeum vulgare. The sequence continues at coordinate 105,683,042 of NC_058521.1, read as the reverse complement.
TTTTTGGAAGAAGAATCAACGCAATACGATGCCCGAGGGGAACCCCACGCAACAGGGCGCGGTCGCGCCCTGTTACTCGTGGTCACCCCATAAGTTTGTTGGGACCCTTCTTTCGCGACAAGGAAGATATGTTTTCGATAAAAATCCCCTCAAAATTTTAACCCGATCGGAGTTGCGGATCTTCAGTTGTTTAAATAACGGTGAAGGCCCAGAAAACAGTAGTGAAAACAGCAGAGAAACAGAGAGAGGGATCCAATCTCTGAGGGGCTCATGCCCTCTTGGAGCCATGGCAACCATGGAACATAGGAGAAACTCTCCTCTCATATAGGGTGGAGACCAAGGAGGAAGAATAATAAGAAGGCTTATCTCCCCCTCTCTCCCGGTGGTGCCGGAGCACCGCTCGGGACCCCATCGTGACGAAAATCTACACCAACAACTTAGTCGTTGTCACCACCAACTCTCTCCTCCTCTATGCAGCGGTTTAAAACCTCTCTTCCCTACTGTAATATCTACTTGAACGTGGTGCTTAATGCTATATATTATTATCCAATGATGTGTGGTTGTCCTATGATGTTTGAGTAGATTTCTTTTGTCCTATGGGTTAATTGTGGTATCATCTCATTGATATGATTTCTATGTTGATATGGTGCTCTCCAAATTAAGGTGCCCTACATGCCGCGCACACATGAAGGAATCCCGCTAGAGGGTTTGCAATATGTTCATGACTCGCTTATAGTGGGTGACTAGATTGACAGAAGCTTACACGAGATTAAGGGGATTGTTTGCGTATGGGAGTAAAGATGACTTGATATTTAATGCTATGGCTGGTTTTACCTAAATGATTACTATTAGTTGCGGATGCATGGTAGATATCCAATCATAAGTGCATATGATCCAAGTATGAAAAGTATGTTAGTGTATGCCTCTCCCTCATTGCATGTGACAATTATCTATCATGTTATATTCAATTGCCTATGAACAATCTTTCTCTTGCATTACGCAAAAAAACTTTCTACTAAACAACTAACTTAATTAATCTTTATCTAAACAGACCCTAACTTTTATTTACTTGTTCTTTTTTACCTTGCAAACCTATCTATTACACCAACTGAGTATTTCTAGTTTCCTTCCTGCAAAGTAGTTTCATACTTGTTTTAGGTAAAGTAAGAGTTAGCATGCATAGAGTTGTATCGGTGGTCGATAGAACTTGCGAGAATATTAATTCTACCTTTAGCTCCTCGTTGGGCTCGACACACTTACTTATCAAAAAAGGCAACAAATGACCTTCTACACTTGTGGGTTATCAACCCCCCCCCCATCCCGCACATCCTATCTGGCCGGTCCTGCAGTGGCGACACCCAACGGTAGATGGAGGTTGTCACCAGTTCCATGGAAACCAGCCTCTCACTGGCTCTCAAATCCTGCATCCAGCCAAGCATCCGGCTGAGTTCGTTATGTCTCTATTCATCGTCCAGTTGGTATCGATCGTAGGCATGTCAGTGAAGTCCGGCAGCTGGATGCAGTCCAGGGTCGGGTCGACGTTCTTCGCGTAGAAGAGCGACTTCTAGCACATCTTGACAGAATCAATAAGAGTGAGGTGTGGGTAGTACCCCCCCCCCCCCCCCGCACACATGAACACCACCGCCCCTACGCAAGCATACGACATGGTGTCGTTCTGCTGCCCCTTGAGGAAGAACAATTTCCTCCAAAGCTCGGGGAAGGGCAGAATTCCGAGGTTTCCTTCGCACAAAGCTATGAAGCCAGAGATCTGCAAGATAGAATTGGGCCCGAGATGGTGCGGCTGGAGCCCAAAGGTTTCAAGAAAGAGGCGGAAGAACGTGCTTGCCGGAAGGCCGAAACCTCGAAGATGTGTAAGGCGAAGACGACAAATTCCCCCTCATCGGGTTGTAGTACCTGCTCGGCGTCGGGGCCCGGACGGTGACACCATCCGTTACTGGGATCATCCCGGAGTGACGGAGGCTCTCGATGTCCTCCAGCGTGACGGAGGATCCCTCCCAACAAACGTGGGGAGGTCCGACCATCTTCTGGCTCAGCCGGCACAATGAGATGAGTACGGTGTGGAGAAGGGTCACGACAGTACCCATCGAGTCTTCGGCTGCCAACGCTGAGGGAGCACATAGGGAGGAGAGGTGGCGACAAGCACCGCGGGCGCAAGGAGGAAGAGGAGGTGATAGAATGTCGTCTAGGGTGCAATGCGAGGAATAAGACAAGAGTGGGAGGGCGAGTGCTAACTCCCTCATCCTCTCCTCCTCCCCTCCTATTTAAAGGGTAGGGAAGACGTGGGGGCGTGGGGATTAATTGCGCCCACGCCTCATCGTGGCTTGTGGCGCATGGGCACGATTGATAACCCACAAGTGTAGGGGATCGTTTGTAGCCTTTTTCGATAATAAGAGTGTCGAACCCAACGAGGAGCTAAAGGTAGAATTAATATTCTCTCAAGTTCTATTAACCACCGATACAACTCTACGCATGCTAATGCTTACTTTACCTACAACAAGTATGAAGCTATTTTGCGGGAACGAACTAGAAGTACTTAGTACGTGTAATAGGTAGGTTTGGAAGGTAAAAAAGAACATGGAAATAAGAGTTAGGTACTATTTTAATAAAGATTAATAAGTAAGTTGTTTAGTAGAAAACTTTTTGTGTGTCACAAGAGAAAGATTGTCCATAGGCAATTGAATATAATATGATAGATACTTATCATATGCAACGAGCGAGAGGCATATGCTAACACACTTTCCGTAATTGGATCATATGCACTTATGACTGGACCTCTAGCAAGCATCCACAACTACCAAAAATCATTGAGGTAAACCCAACCATAGCATTAAACATCAAATCCTCTTTACTCCCATACACACACAACTCCCTTATTCGGGTGTAAGAGCTTCTGTCACTCTAGCCACCCACTATAAGTGAATCATGAACATATTGCAAACCCTCCAGCATGAACCCTTCATGTGTCCACCTCACGGAAGGCACCTTAGGATAGCACCATATCAACACACAACTCATATCAATAACATCATATCACAATTAACTTGTAGGATAAAATAAATCTACTCAAACATCATAGGATAGCCACACATCATTGGGTAATAATACATAGCATTAAGAACCATGTTTAAGTAGATATTACAATAGGGAACAGTCGTTTTACCCCGTTGCATAGAGGGGGAGAGAGTTGGTGGTGATGGCGGCGAAGTTGTTGGTGTAGATCTCCGTCACGACGGTTACCCCGGCGGTGTTCCGGTGCCACTGAGAGAGAGGGAGAGAGAGCGCCCCTCTTTCTTCTTCTTCCTTGGCCTCCTCCCTAGGTGGGAGGAGAGTTCTCCCTCTGGTCCATGGCCGCCAAGGCTCCCGGAGGGCAGCAGCCCCTCCGATATTGGACTCTCTCTCTATTTATCTCCTGTTTTCGCTTGTGTTTTCTCACCCTTCACCGTTTCTTAAATATCCGGAGATCCATAAATCCAATCGGGCTGAAATTTGAGGGGATTTTTATCGGGAAAATATCTTTCTTGCGGCGGAAGGAGAGCATCAACCGACTTAAGGGCTGGCCACAAGCCATCTAGGCGCCCCCCAGGTCATGCACTGTTGACTTGTGGGACCCTCGGGCATCGTCTTGTGTTGATTCCGACTCCCAAAATTCACACATACTCCAAAGAAAATATTTGTAAATTTTTATCCCGTTTGGACTTCGTTTGATATGGAATTTCTGCAAAACAAAAAACACTCAAAAAATAGGAACTCGCACTGGGCACTGGATAAGTAAGTTAGTCCCAAAATATAATATAAAATGTTGCCAAAAGTATATGAAAGTTGTAGAATATTGGCATGCAACAATCAAAAATTATAGATACCATAGAGACGTATCAACATCGAATGCGGAATGCGGAGAGGACGCCAACCGTCGGTCCTCGCCAGGAAAGGATCCCGCTCGTGGACTGAGGCCTAGCGGGCTAGACCTGCGTCGCCGTTCTGTCGCGCGCATGGGGGTGGGGGCCGCCCCCTCCATGGGCCATGCGTGGCGCACCTTGGCTAATGTGAGAACCAAGGCAATGTTGCGCGGCTCTGGGGGTCAGCTGGCACGACGGCCCGCCTTCCTGGTTCGATCGACATTCTTCACCTACACGCGTATTTTCAAGAAAAGGGGCGAAGCCGCTGGCACACCTATGTCGAGAACCTCGGCCCCCATCAACTTCGGGGACAACTATTAGGGATATATCCCCAGGGTATACCAAAGCGATGGGGGTACCACTTCCAAAACAGTGGGCCCGACTGCCTTCTCTGTGTCGTCTGGTCACATGGTCGGCTGCCCACGTTGGCCGGCTCCCCAGACCACAGGCAGGCTAGCTGGTGCATGGCCCCTCCGTCCGGCTACAGCGGCAGCCGACGGGTTAGCACCCATCCCATCCGCTCGTAGCGACAAGCTATGACAAGACAAGACCCCGGCGAGGCCCGTGAGGCTACAGGGGTTGTTGACACAACATGAATGGGTACACAGCCTGCTGATGCGACCCGAACGGGGCAACAGTGTCGCGGGTACTGTCTGCCATGACCGAGTGTGCCGGTTCTGTAGCCAGCTTGCGCTCACCTACTCCATGACGCCGACCAAGCGTGGCTATAGTGGAGGCGGCCGTACCGCTGATCGGTGGCTACTCCGGTCGGGCGAGGTTGTGCGATGGCCGTGCGGTACGCTCTCCCGGTGGTGTCAAAGCACGCACCAATGAGCGCGACCAGCCAGGAGGCTGCCAGCCGGGGCCCGCTCCCAGTATACACGAATATTGTAAGCCGGGGGTTGGCCTATAAAACCCCCCGGTATCCCCCCATGCAGAGGGGTTGAGACATCTCGGCTTGGTCACCTTCAGTTGTATTCAGCCACATAGCTACACACTCGCACCAAAGAGGCGAAGAGGGCTAGCTAGACCCCTTCTTCCTCCTCCCAAATATAGCTCAAGGAGCACCATTGTTCCACTTTCCCACCACATACTAGATCAGGCGGGATTAGGTGTGTTACCTCCCACGGAGGGTGTACATCGTATGTCTCACACTACTTGTCCTCAATCCCGCTTCTGGAGCCCGACGACATCTTCTCGTCCCAACCACTCTCGATAAGCCACTCCATGTCATCTATTGTGACGAAACGACGACAACCCCCCCCCCCCATATCAACTGTATTCCTAGAAACGTTGTTATTGCTAAATAAACTGGAGCGGCTTTAGCCTAAAAATGTTTTTTTTTGAGAAACACATTGTATCACGTAGACACTCACAAGCAATTATATATACTCACCTCTATGAATGCATGTACCTACACCCTAGTTTTTTTTTTGACTCAAAGAGCTTTATTGATTAAATCATAGGATTACAATCATGCTGAAGTTCAGCATCAAGGAAGGGAAGGATGTAGTTTAGCACAAACATTTACGTCTACTCTGGCTCGCCTACATAGCAAAACAATGACATGTTATGTTAGCATCTCTTCCCATAAAGCTGAGTTGAAGATAGGTGGTATTCGAATACATCTCGCTGAAAACACATCGTACCCATATGAGTACGTCAGAAATAGTGAGCCATTGAGTATTGAGATTGACAAAGTTACGACACATACATCGCTATCGACGAAACTGTCACTTTCGATTGAAAGAATATCCGCATTTATATATAAGACACCAAAGCGTCCAACACGGAGTTTGATCCCTGGTGAGTCGAGGGTACTACTGCCTCCTAATCATCAACCACCATTTGGTTCTCTAACAGGTCATAACAAATTCGTATCATATATTTTTATTAGACCTTGCAGGAACTTCAATCTCCTTGGTGCGTGGCTCATCACATCGGACATACACATACACAGAATCACGACCAACGCGCAAGTTCCTATTGTTATTCTAATATAAGCTAGGATACATATGCTTGAAGAGATGATCTAAATATGTTATTAGTTTGTCCTTAATAATAACATAAAACAAATATAATGAAAAAAAGGATAACACAACATAAATTCCCTTTTTACACAAGGCATGCATGTGCACCTAGGACTTTATGGCTTCATCTTTGTAGTATTGATTGAGCCAATGCGCTATAATTCTGGTCTCCTTTTCCCTCACCTGCTTAAGCCAATGAGGGTCATCCTTGCTGGAGAATCTCAAGTCTACGTGATGTGAACCTGACCAACAATTCCAATAGCATTAGCGGAAGATAAAACGATTTGAAGATAAATGATAAAGTTAAAAAAACAATTTCCATTATGTTCAGTCCATGAGAAAATGAAGACTCAAATTAGTTTATGGTAAGATGACAAACCTTTTGGCTCAACCAGTGCAAGGATGCTTCTGGAGATGTCCTTCAGTACACTGTGCAGTATGTCCAACAAATACAAATTGTCAAGGCTTTAAAATGGACCAGCTGTGATAAACTCAATTAGTGAAATTCATCTCTACATATCTACATTAAATATTGTAATTACCCGCCACTGCTCCATGGATCCCGGAGCCCGTTGAAGAAGATGATGTTGCTAGCTGACCTCTTCAAAACATTCGCAATATCCTGAAACAGAAAGTAGTTTTTTTAGGGGGAAAACAAAGTTAGTAACTGGATCCGGCCTATGTATTTTCAGCCCAAAATCTGCCTTTATTAAGCCCAATATTTCAAAATAAAAATATTGAGACCAATTTGGAGAGAACCCAGCTGCCCAAAACAAGCTATTACTACAGTACAGTATACTTACGAATCCTCCGAACTCTGTGGGAATCCAGTATGGCCGCGGCGGAAGGCCGGTGGAGGCGCGGCAGCCGTCCAGGAGCTTTGTGAAGTTGAAGGGCTCCGGCGGGAGGACGCTGCGGTTGCGGACGCCGTAGCTCATGAGGATCATCTCCGTGCATGCCTGCCAGTCCCAGCCGTTGAACATGCCGTAGGGGTCGTCCTCGCTGGCGTCGCCGAAGCAATGAGCGTTGCCGGTGTAGTTGTAGTAGACCGTCAGGGCGTCCTTGATCCTCGAGAAGGTGTCCTTACCCGACTTGGGGTGGTCGATCGCGCGGCAGATCTGAATGAGGAGGACCAAATCAAGCAATCAATCAAATCCAAAACGTACGACGACATGAAAAGTTGAAGAGAGAGGTACGTATAACCACGAACCTCTTTGACGGGATAGGCCGGAAGGTGGGTGAGGAAGCCGGACTCCGTCGGGTAGTCCGTCATGGCGGAGTAGACGATGGCGGTGTCGAGCATATCCGGTATCGCTTCCACTGTACTACCTCTGCATGCGCCCGTACAGATAGATTCGTCAGCCGATCGATCGAAGAAACCAGCGATGATCATCCCGCGTCTCTAGGAGAGCATGCATGCATGCAACGCGTACCGGCACATCTTGAACGTTCTGTTGAGTTGCGCCCGGCCGGCGTCATTGGAGAGCGCGTTGTCCAGCTCTTTCCACGAGTTCATGAGTACGTCGTGGCAATTCTTGCTCTCGCTCTAATACATGCAAATCATGATGATCATATAACGTTACCAGCGAAATACAAAATGAGGGCTACGAGATTCTGCATATATATATATATATATATATATATATATATATATATATATATATATATATATATATATCCTAAATTTATGAGTTGCAGGTTATCACCTTGAAATCGTTCGAGATGATGTCGTAGAAGGCGTAGGGGTCGGCCATGCCGTAGAAGCCGAGGATTGGTGCCGACGACGCGACAGCGCCAATGACCACGTGCGGGTATTTCATCCTCATCCACGCCGCCAGCACTGTCCATCCGTAGAGTTCAGCGTCAGGAATGCATATACAATTTTGTAAAAATCCATGAGGCGATCATTGACACAATGACACTGCAACCACTTATTTTTCTGTCCTACGGATGCTATCGATTTTTTGTTTAGGTACAACAACTAGTAAAGAAAAAAAAAGGCTATTTGCGAAAATAACGCTGAAGTAACAAACTAAGATCCTTTCCGTTCGAAAAAATAACTAAAAAAGACATCCTTAAGGGTTTAGGTCTTGCATGCACATGCACGGTACTTGGTCAATGGTGATGCAATTAGTATACTTACTGCCGCCGTAGGAGCCGCCAAAGACGACGACGGGGGCGGCCGGTGCGCTGAGGTTGGCCTTGAGGCTTTGGACGAGCGTGGCGAAGTCGGCGACAGCCTGCGTCGTCGACAGGTACCCCATCGTGCTCGCGTTCTTGAATGCTGCCTCCTCGCTCCCGAACGGTACCGACCGCCCGTAGTACCGATGCTGCATGCATCGCAGAGACACATAAAAAAAAAACACACACACATCAACAATCATGCACGCGGGACGCAGCATCTCAATCTTATATAATCGTGCATCATGATCCGAAGAAAATCATCGACGGATGTAGTATGATTTACCTCGATGAAGACGAGCATGGCGCGGAAGCGGGGCGCGAGCTCCCACATGAAGCCAGTGTTGTTGGTGAAGAGCTCGATGCTGCCTTCGTTACCGGCGTACACGAACACCGGCGCCGTCTTGCCGCCCCAGTACGTACCGTTCACCAGGTAGCGCTGCGGGAACGTGCTGTAGCTCACCGGCGCCGCGTTGAAGTGGTCCAGCCGCTGTGTGTAGTACCGCGTCTCATAGCGCACCATAGCCGGCACCCTCGTGGCCGGCGCTGCCTCCGCCGTGATCACACGATGGCGACGCGACAGCGGCGACGAGTACCGTCGCTTGGCGGTGGCGCCGGCGGCGGATACATGGCACGAGAGGATGAGGCAGAGAAGTAGGGATAGGAGGACGATGATGTGTCTCTCCATGATCGAAGTTCGTCAGCGATGGAATTTGTAGAACAGTTGTTCGATATGCAGCACGCATATATATCTTGATCGATTAGTCGATTACAACAGTATATATCACAATCATGCAAAAAGTAACTAATTTTCAACCAACTCAGCTACAACCTAGCCAGCAACCGTGACTCCGTGAGACTAGGGCTAAGATATAATATAACGTGGACGTGATAACGCGGCTACAGAAGTATACAATGTTCTCTGTCATTAAGAGTCACAGCGGAAATCCGATGCCAGCTCTCTAAAAGAGTTCGTTGGGCTAGAGACCACCAGTGGAAAACGGGCTTTTGGCCGGGACTAGCCTCTGGATCGGGAATAAAGGTCCGGCCACGTCGCTTCAATTCTCAATGCCTCCCTCGAGGCTTTAGTCCCGGCCCGTAAGCAGCCTTTAGTCCCGGTTCGTGTTCCAAACCGAGACTAAAGGGCTACGCGGTGGGCAGTAGTGGTGGCTCAACCCGGGACTAAAGGACTAACACGTGGCTTGCCGTAGTGGTGGCGACCGTTGGTATACCTCTTTAGTCCCGGTTGGTGGCTCAACCCGGGACTAAAGACCCAAACGGTTTGCATCCCGCGTCGTTTCGGGTGATGAAAAGCACGAACCGAAGCGTACAGTCGCCATTTCTCTGTTTCTTCTTCTCTCTCGCTCTCCCTCTCTGTTCTTCTCCTCTCTTCTTCCCTTCTCTTCTTTCATCATGCCAACTAGCTTTCATGAGGTGCTCGCACATGGCACGACCAAGCTCCATGTCGTGTACACGAACCTGAGCAGGGAGGTGCCGTTTTTTCTTCAACAGTTGAAGGAACGATGGTTTGACAACGCAGTGGATCATGAGAAGTTCTTGGGGCTTGATCTAGAGTATACGGCCGATCAACGCGGTGTTGCCGTCATCCAACTATGCTTCGCACGCCATGTCTTGATCTTCCAATGGGCGAGGTAAGTTTTGAGGCTTTCTTTGATCCAAGATAATGACATTGTAAGTTTATTTGTTTCAATCATAGTTGGTTCCCTTCAAATAGTTGTAGTGAAACAATTTTGATTAGTTGAAGGGGAGCACAATCTAATTGGAATAGTGTTCCATAATCTGAAAAATCGTATTAGAATCAACTAGTGTTAATATGTTTCATTGGAATCATAGTTGGTTCCCTTCAAATAGTTGTAGTGAAACAATTTTGATTAGTTGAAGGGGAACACAATCTGATTGGAATAGTGTTCCATAATCTGAAAAATCGTATTAGAATCAACTAGTGTTTAATATGTTCCATTGGAATCATAGTTGGTTCGCTTTAAATAGTTGTAATGAAACAATTTTTATTAGTTGAAGGGAACACAATCTGATTGGAATAGTGTTCCACAATCTGAAAAATCTAATTGGTTTAATATGTTCCATTGAAATCATAGTTGTAGTGATACAATTTTATGCGGTGTTCTTTGATCCAAGGTTATGAAAATTGAATATAGCTAGTGATCTCTCTAGGTTCCATTGGATAGCAATATGATATGTCATAGTCATGAAAATTGCATATAGCTAGTGATCTCTCTAGGTTCCATTGGATAGCTATAGTGATCTCTCTAGGTTCCATTGCATATGTTCTATTTGAATCCTAAAGATAATTTTCTCTTTAGTTGTAGTGAAACATGTTTCCTTATTGCAGCAGTATGTAACATTTGTTCCATTTTAATTTGTTTCTATTGCAGGAGTGACAAGCATTGTCCAGAACTCATGGACTTCCTTCGCAGCGGCATCACTTTTGCTTCCGTTGACATAAGGAACGACAAGCTGAAGATGAGGCACAGCTTCGGTATTGAGATACCAGCTGGTTGCCTCGTTGATCTCCAAACGATATTCAGGCTTCGACATGACAGGACTTCGATGGCTCATATGGCAGTTGCCTTGATCGACGATTCATATGCTGATATGAAGACCAGTTTCCCAAAGTCTCAGCACAAACTTTGGGAGAAGGGCCCACTTGATGATATCAACATTGAGTATGCAGCAAAAGATGCATACGTTTCATACGAGTTGTACCGCAAGATTCGAGTCGTCCACTATGGACAGCGTCACCTCGAGGAAGGTGGACATTCTGATTTAGATGATTCAGACGAGTAGTGTTCTGAACGTCGAACACTTGTATATATATCTATGGTAGCTATTATTATGTACTGTTTGGACTAGTATCATGTACTTCTTGGACCAATTTATATATGTCTAGTTTCTGTTTGTGCAATTATAGTTTCCAAATTTGAATGGTTTAGCCCTTTCTAACTTCATTTGCTACTTTTGAATGGTTTAGCCCTTTCTAACTTCATGGTATCATGCATTTTGACCACATATATATACAAAAAGTCTTCAGTTCAAATAAGTTCAAAAAATAAAATCCCTTCTGTAACAGATCTGTTTTTGATTAAAACAGTCATTTAAAAATGAAAGACCATTAGTCCCACGTGGCGTGCAGCGGAACCACGTGGCGTGTCGTGGAACCACGTTTGTTGTGGGGGTCGCTTCTCCTTCTTCTCCTTGTGCTAGATATTGGTTATGCACTAAGGAAAGTAGGAGTAGCGACCATCATCGACGGTTGAAAAATCAGGTGAGCTAGTGTCCACCATATATGAGAGAAGAAGAATGTCGTCTCTTATTGTGGGGGTCGCTTCTACTTCGAGAGAGATTGTCCATTTTGTGATGTGCCTTTGAATGATGCATTTTGAACACACAAAAAGTATGGAGTTCAAATAAGTTCAAAAAAATGAAATCCCTTTGTAAGAGATGAGTTCTCGTTCGAAACCCTCCTACTTCGAGAGAGATTGTCCGTTTTGTACACGAACTGCATCCAGTTTTTGTCGTAGCCCTCTCAACTTTTTAACACATGCTATGTGGGTGAAATGATGATAGCATGCCAACTTTCAACATTTTCAGAGTTCATTTGTAGTGCTTTTCAATTTCAGGGTCAACTAGCTCAAAAAAATAAGCAAATGCACGAAGAATACCAAATGAAGTCACAAATTGTTGAAATTTTGTGATGTGCCTTTGAATGGTGCATTTTGAACACACAAAAAGTATGGAGTTCAAATAAGTTCAAACAAATGAAATCCCTTTGTAAGAGATGAGTTCTCGTTCGAAACCCTGCTACTTCGAGAGAGATTGTCCGTTTTGTACACGAACTGCATCCAGTTTTTGTCATAGCCCTCTCAACTTTTTAACACATGCTATGTGGGTGAAATGATTATAGCATGTCAACTTTCAACATTTTCAGAGTTCATTTGTAGTGCTTTTCATTATCATTCAATTTGAAACACTTTTCATTATCATAGTTTTGTCAAATTCTCAAATATGCAAAAAGAATTTTTAATAAACATAGTTTTTAATTGAAAATAACAAAATAGATAATAGTTTGGATAGTCAAAATTATTAATTATGAAAAAAAATAGTTTTGCATTATTTATTCAATTTGAAACACTTTTCATTATCATAGTTTTGTCAAATTCTCAAATATGCAAAAAGAATTTTTAATAAACATAGTTTTTAATTGAAAATAACAAAATAGATAATAGTTTAGATAGTCAAAATTATTAATTATGAAAATAAAAAATAGTTTTCCATTATTTATTCAATTTGAAACACTTTTCATTATCATAGTTTTGTCAAATTCTCAAATATGCAAAAAGAATTTTTAATAAACATAGTTTTTAATTGAAAATAAAAAAATAGATAATAGTTTGGATAGTGAAAATTATTAATTATGAAAATAAAAAATAGTTTTGCATTATTTATTCAATTTGAAACACTTTTCATTATCATAGTTTTGTCAAATTCTCAAATATGCAAAAAGAATTTTTAATAAACATAGTTTTTAATTAAAAATAACAAAATAGATATTAGTTTGGATAGTCAAAATTATTAATTATGAAAATAGAAAAAATTGAAACTATATTCAAAATCATAGAGAAAATTCAATCTAAATTCTCATTTGAATTTAGATTGAATTTTCCCTATAATTTCTAATATAGTTACAATTTTCAGTGAGTTTAGGCCCATAAGCCTGCTTTAGAGAGGAGCTCGATGAAGAAGCTGCGACGGGGCTTATAAACAAGTCTTAGTCCCCCTCGCTCGGCGAGGTGGGACTAAACTTATCGTACAGCCGAGGAGGGGCTTTAGTCCCGGGTGGAGCCACGCCCCGGGACTACAGACCCCCTTTAGTCCCGGTTGGAGCCACGCCCCGGGACTAAAGACCCCTTTTCGACAGGCGAGGAGGCGGGAAACGAGGGGCTTTAGTCCCGGGCTGTGGCTCCTACCGGGACTAAAGGGGGTCTTTAGTCCCGGTTCGAGCCACGCACCGGGACTAAAGATCCACCTATATAAGCGGGACTTCGAAAAATTCCAACCCAAATCGTCCATTTCTCTTCTTCTTCCTCTCGTTCTCTTGCCCGGCGCGGCACAGCGACGAACTCGACGACGCCGTCAGGCTGCCCGACGTCCTGCTCGCCGCCGCCAGCCGTCGCCGTCGTCCTCCTCGCCGTCGTCGTCCTCCTCGCCGCGCGCCGCCCTCCTCGCTGCGCGCCGTCGACACCTCCGGCCGGTAAGCCCCCCGGCCCCCTCCTCCCCAACACTCCCGCCAGTAGAAGAAAAGAAGAAAAAGGAGAAGAGAAGAAGAAAAAGGAGAAGAAAGGAAGAAAAAGGAGAAGAAAAGAAGAAAAAGGAGAAGAAAAGAAGAAAAAGAAAAAGATTTTTTTGTCATTTAATTCCTATTGTTATTAGGTTTGTGCTAGATTATTAGGGTTAGTAATATTTAGAATTAGGTTAGGGTTACAAGAAGAAGAAATATGAACACAAATAAGAAAATAAGATTAGGAAAAATGAAAATAAGAAGAGGAGGAGAAGAAAAGAAGAAAAAGGAGAATAAGAAGAGGAGGAGAGGAGAAGAAGAGGAAAAATAGAAGAAGAGGAGAAGTAGAAGAAGAGAAAAAATTAGAAGAGGAGGAGAGGAGAAGTAGAAGAATAGAAGAAGAGAAGTACTACAAGAAGAGGAGAAGTAGAAGTAGAAGAAGAAGTAGAAGAAGAGGAGAAATAGAAGAAGAGAAAAAAATAGTTTAGGGTTACAAGAAGAAGAAAAAATAATTGTCATTTAATTTTGCTATTGTATAGTGTATATGCTTAAGTGTTAATAGTGTTTCTTAGATTATTGCTTAATTTTGCTATTGTATATGCTTAAGTGTTAATAGTTTAATTTTGCTATTGTATATGCTTAAGTGTTAATAGTTTATTTTTAGCAAGAAAATTAATAGAACTAGTTTATTTTACGATGCCTATCCCGCATCCTCGTCGTCGTCTCGGCGGACGACACCTACTTGATCAGAGGGGCCCTGTCCGGGACTGGGCTCCGCCTGACTGGTATTGGGAGGTGCTACCTTCCGGGGGGCATAGGTTGGTGAGGAGCCAGCCCGTCGTTGACCCGATCCTTGTTTGGTGGCGGTCGCGTGGGCCAGTGAGGGTGCCGAGGCTTCCGGACACCGCGGAGGTGGTACGTCACCGTGTCAGCGAGGAGGATGAGCACGTCCGTCACTACATGGTTGCGTTGGAGGGCAGGTTCGAGCATACCTGGCAGGTTCTTTGGGGATCTCACTAGAGCTATGATCCTGTGATGGTTCCTTCTCTTTGGGTGTCCACCGCCCGCGCCGATACTCGTCGGGCGCTACGGTTCTAGATGTATGAGTGATGCTATATGTATGATAGTATTCGAAGAGTATTAGTGATAATATTCGACGATGTACGGACAAAAGTGATGATGTATTAGCTTATAATTGAATGCATGCTAATTTGAATACTACTTTATTTTACGATTTGGTTTTGCTTATTGAATGCTCAAATTGGAAAAGTACTCCTACTTTGAATACTATGTAGAAATCTAGGAGTCCCGGGTGGAGCCACGACCCGGGACTTAAGTTGTTTTGGAACGGAGTTCCTGATAGAATAATTCTTTTTTGGTACAAAGGTTAAGAGAATCCGTTTTTTGGAGAACTATGGATCCACATATCAGGAACCTCGAAGAGGAAGAACTTCTCGAAGATATAATCAACGACGGTCCCGACGTTGAACCAGCTGAATCTTCGTCGTCATATCTAAACCAGGACGTTGGAATGGAGGTCGAGCGACACGAAGATGAACTCGATGGGGCAGGAGATAGGTCCAATGACGGAGAAGGTGATAGCTCCACTGATGGAGAAGCCGGTGAAGAGGAGAAGTCCGGCGAGGTATACATATGAAGTTCGACAATCACTTGTAATATGTGAAAAATATTGGAGATAGCTCTATATTGTAAACATATACATTCATTTGACGAATGTTTCTCCCTCTTAGGCCTCCACATCGAGCAAAACTACGAAACGAGGCCCGACTAGAAATTTGGATGCACGGACGCATTACAGATTTGAGGTGATATTTCCTACAGGCGAACCCAAGCTTCCTAAGAATGCTGCTGACACATTCAAGAAGCAATGCAGAGTTCTCTTTAGGGATCACGTCCCGATCAGCGTTCGGAGTGGAACAAACGCAAAGGGGCAGCCGATAGTGACTATGTCGCCGAAAGGTACAAAGATAATCTTTGGAATGATCTCATGTCACATTTCAACCTGCCAGAATGTGAGAATGAAGACGCCGCAGACAAACTGAGGGCCAAAGTCAAGCAGTGGACTCTGAAGAAGATGGCCGAACTGTTCCGTAGCTGGAAGAAGAAGCTATGGAAAAACTATCTAAAGACAAAGAAAGTGCCAGTATTCGAGGGGTATCTAGCCAAGCAGGCGAATCACTGGAAGGAATTTCAAGAGTACAAGGAGTCAGAAGATGCCCAGGCATTATCAGAAAAGAACAAGATAAATGCCGACAAGAAGAAATATCACCACAAGCTGGGCCCAGGGGGCTATGAGACTGCCATCCCAAAGTGGGATAAGAAAGAGCAAGATCTGATAGATAAAGGCATCGTACCTAAACCACTCCGTGATGAGTGGGAATTGAGAGCAAGAAATTGGTTCCTTGCGCATGGTGGGTCGTACGACGAAACAACAGGGGACTTCATCTGCAATGACGATCTTAGGATACCCAGGGAGAATTGGAAAAGGATAGTGAAAGAAATTAAGGAGGGACAAAGAAAGTTCACTGCAGATAGAGATAAAGATTTGCTCACACTGGTCCTCGGCAATGACGAACATGGAGGACGAACGTGAGGCTTCGGTCCTTCTTACCCGTGGAGGCTTGGGTTTGCCAGGGACCAAGACACTTACAGAAGCCGAGAGAGAGCAAAGAAGCGGCAGCAGGATGAGGAGAATGACAAGTTCAACCAGTTGCTTCCCAGGATTAACGAGCAACAGAAGCAGATTGATGAGCTTAGAGGAGTACCGCGTCAGGAAGATCCTGCACTTGATATTACTGGCGCCCCATCTAAGCAGAAAAGCAGCGTGGCTGAATCTGAGGCCCCGCCCGACGATGAACGAAGAATGATAGAGGGTGGTCCCGGCTACCCCGTGGATGGAATCAAGGAGTCAACATCATGTGAACTCCATCAGAAATTCAAGAACATATCCATGAAGGTGGTCGTCGGACAAGCTTTACCTTCTGGCCCTGATGCACGCTGGCATGGCCGTGGGATTCCAGCTGGCTTTGCTAAAGTCGGGGTGGATGAAATCATGACGGGGTTTAATGATATGGAGCTCGACATAGCTGGACCCGAAGATGAGAGGACACTCGGAGAAGTACTCGGTGGAGTCATCCTATGGGACAAGAACTACATCAAACTTCCAGGCTCGGCCCCAAGGACAACACCGCCTCCGAGTCGTCGCAGGTCACCTACACCTCCATTACCTCCAAGCCCTCCACATGACGTCGGCCAGCACAACACTAGTCCATCTCGATCACCGCCGCCGAACTTGGATCATCTGTCTCCGCCGCCGCCCGCACATGATACTAAGCGGAAGCGTGCCAGCAAGAACGCTCCGTCGATGATTTCTAAGCGACGAAGCTCCCCAAAGCGCAAACTGTCGCCCCTCCCAAAGGTACCTCAGGCTAATCTTCCTATCAGACCTTATGATCGTAAACGCCAGGATAGCAAAGGAACAGCATGATGCGCAGATGAAAAAGAAGGAACCCGAGCCCCGCTCGGAATACACCGAGAAGCAAATAGCATGGGCAAAAGACTTCATAACCCTTTCATCACAGTATGACTTACACTATAAGCCTGATGACTATACACGCACATTGCAGAAGGAAGTGAAAAAGAGTAGATCACGTGCAAGTGCAAGTGGGATAAAATCAAGTTCAACTACAAGCAAGAAAAAATCAGACGTTCCTTAGCTTGGACAACAGGCCAAACAGTCGATCCCACCCCTCAAGGTGTTAACCGAGAATGTTCCCCCTCCGGTAGAGCAAAGGAGTTTGCGGCTGAATGTGGTATCTCGGTTGAAGAGTTGCTGGCTTCCCAAGACGACAGGATACCCAAGGCTGTGGTAGCCCCTAAGCCACAGTTTGTCATGGGAAGGCCTTTGGTCAGCAAAGATGATCTCCCAACAAATATGCGTTACTTGCATAAATGGTACTTAAGTGAATCAAAGAATGGGAGAACGATGATCGTGCTGAGTGTCCCACGGGAGTACTACGGCCGCTCTGAAGAAATCCATATCGACTTTGATGAACTCTTCCAGATGTACAATGGCGACGCCCTCGACAAATCGCTTATGAGTTGCTATTGTCTGTAAGTTTTTCAATTCGTTGTCTACATATAACTTGTTTAGTTATTTCAATTCATTGTCTATATATAACTTGTACTCTATTATGCAGAATGAAGATTCTGGATTGTAAAAGTAAGAGCATCCTAAATATTGGGTTTATTGACCCAGATAAAATACATATAGCGACGCTAACTGACAAACCCAAGGAGACGGAGGAAAACCTTCTAAGGTTTCTAATAGATCAAAATTTCTGTGACCACATACTGTTTCCATACAACTTCAGGTGAGGGTCTTTACTCTGTTGTGTCCATTCACTTATAAGTGTAATTGATAAGTTACTGACACACACACACACACACAGATATATATATATATATATATATATATATATATATATATATATATATATACACATGTGCAGCTTCCATTGGATTCTGTTGGACATTCAAACTGATAAGGAAGGAGTTGATGCCTTCGACCCATTATCGAGACCCTTGGAACAGTTCCAAAGCCTGCAGGACATGCTCCAAGGGTAATTTTAATCATTCTTGCGCTCTATCGGTCTCTTTCGATGATTTTCTGATATATCAATTAATGAAAAACTTAGCAAATCATTATCCTTGTCGGACAGGGTTTGGAAGCTGTTCAAGTGCGTGACTCCCGGTAACTTTCCTGAGAAGCTGACCTTTAGAGCGGCTCAGGTAAGTAGTAGTATGATATACTTCTATTATTTTTTAATACATTTATGATGCTAGATTATTATTTTGATTATATATATTCTATTCTCGTAAAGTGCGACTAGCAGCCACGGGGAACGCATCTATGCGGATACTATGTTTGCGAGACCATTCGCACGTTTACCTCTGAGTTCAAGGGTCACAGATTCGACGTAAGCAATGAACATTCACACCTCTATTTTTACCCGTCATTCTTTGTTATCATAATTGATATTCATATTCATCTCCTCTTCTTATATAGCACACGGCCATGAGGACGAAGGTCCTACCAGAGCAACGCGCGATTGCTGTTGTAGAGGAGCTTGCGGGATTTCTGAGGACGGGAGCTATAGAAGACAAATGACGATTTAGTGTAGCTAAGGGCCATTACTGATGTTCGTCCATGTAATCGAATAGACGGGCTCTAGTCCCGATAATTCAGTCCATATAATTGTATATATATGATCGCTTGTAAGATAAGTTAATCTTATATATATATATATATATATATATATATGCATAATTATTTCTATTTAAATTATATGAAAATAATTCCCGAACACCAAACGAGGCATCACGTTAATCTCCCGAACACCTAAACCCTAAAACCCTAAAACCCAAAAATAATTTCATTCAAAAAAAAACCCAAAAACCAGCAAAATCTGAAAATCTTTAGTCCCGATCCGTGTAACGAACCGGGACTAAAGGGCCTGCCCCTGGGGCGCTACGAGGCGCCCACGTGGAGCACCTTTAGTCCCGGCTTGTAAGAGGGCTGGGACGAAAGGTTAGGCCTTTAGTCCCGCCCCTTTAGTTCCGGTTGGTGAACCGGGACTAAAGCCCCTTACGGGCCGGGGCTAAATGCCCCGTCCCCACTAGTGGAGGTGCTTGTGGAAAAAGGCCAGTGCTAGGCGCCGGCGCGCCAGCCCGAAGGCTAGCGCCGGTCGTGTAGCAGCCGTTGGATCAGGGCCCCCTGACCGTCAGATCTGCTCGCGCGAGCCCCCAACGCCCCGTCCGCCTCGCCTGCGCCGACGCCCCAGCACGCGCCGACCGCCTCGCCTCCTCACCGCTGGTCGCTCTCACCGTCGGTCGCCGCCAGTCGTCGCCTCGGCCGCCCGTCGAAAGCACCATGGATGCAGCCCGTCGGTCTTCACCTCGTTTCGGTCGCATCTCACCTCCTGTGTTGCAAACGCTGGATAAAAAGTTTCAACCGTGTGTACAAAAAGCTTCAACCGTTAAAAAAAATCTTTAACGAAAAACTTCACGAGGGGAAGTTGCAAACGTTGACAGAAAAAGCTTCAACCGTGTATGAAAAAAGTTTCAAACGCCGCTCCGACTGCAGCATCTCGCGTGGTCACTCCTCAAAAAGTTTCAACCATGTATAGAAAAGCTTCAACCGTTAAAAAAAAGCTTCAACCAAAAACTTCACGAGGAAAAGTATGATTTGCCTTGCAGCTTTTTATATGTATGATTGCAACTTTTTTAATCAACGGTTGAAGCTTTTTTAAATAGTCGTTGCAGCAATTTTGATTGACGTTTTGTAAACACTTGTATACGTGCGCCCCGGCCATGGCGGGCAGACGACGAGGATGACGGGCGAAAGCTGGATCCGGTGATGCGGACGGTCGACGGTGGCGGGAACTGGCGATTCGGGCGGGCCGATGGGGGCAGGGACCGGCGCAACGACGGCGGCGGCGCAGGGGCGCGCGGATGATGCGGCGCAGCGCGCGAGCCGTTCGAGATGGGGAGGAAATCGCGGGCGTTCAGGATGAGGAG
Source organism: Hordeum vulgare subsp. vulgare (assembly GCF_904849725.1). NCBI lineage: Eukaryota > Viridiplantae > Streptophyta > Magnoliopsida > Poales > Poaceae > Hordeum > Hordeum vulgare. The sequence goes on along the minus strand of NC_058521.1, from coordinate 105,662,997 downwards.
GAGCGCGTGAGATCCATGACGAAACGTTCCGCCGGGACACGGATGGTAAACGTTTACCGTGGCAAAATTACGACCAAACACCTTTTCTTTAGAAAAAACATTTTTTTTATTTTTTGAGAATAAAATCATTTATTTACTTGAGTTATATATATATAAGTTTGGTTTTTGTATTTTTGATTAAACTCCCGAATTTTTCTATTTTAAAGAGAAAACAATTCCTATTTTAAGTATTCTTTTTAAATGTAGATTTTTATTATAGATAGCATGGATAATTATTTTTTAATTAAAACATGACATTAGAAATGTTTTAGAAGAATAACATTTTTATTTCCATCATGGCAGTTTTTATCTTAAGATCATGATATTTTAATATTGCCAACATGACATTTTTATTAATAATGGGATGACAATTATATTATTAAGAACATGGCATTTTATCAATTAATAACATAGTATTTTATTAATTAATAACATGGTATTTTAATAATTAATAACATGTCATTTTTGTTAATAAGATGATGATGGTTTTATTATGAAGAATAAAGCATTTTGATAATTAATAACGTCACATTTTCTGATAGAATTAACATGACTGTTTTTATAACTTTTCGAACTATGTCCCATGGAAAATTTAATAGTTTTTTCTAAGGTTCACAAGTCAAGTTTGTTTTTGTACTTGGAATTTTTCTTATTAATAACATGTAGGAGTAGTTTTTTTATTAATAACAGGGATGTCAATTAATTATTGGGAGGCTATCCTTTTTTTACTTTATTGGCATGACATTTTTATAAATAATATTATTACATTACTATTATTGAGAGGATGGCATTTTAGAAGTCAAGGGGATGCCATTTTATTTTTAGTGGCATGACAGATTTCATTGGGTCTTATCCTGATAAAACTTGTTTTATTAAGTGGTTGGCAGTTTTAAAAATTAGCATGGCAATTTTCACATTTGTAGAGCATGGTATTTTATAAATTTCTCTGCATTTTTTGTTCATGACATTTTCTATCCAAAGGCTGGCATTTTTAACTATGTATAGATTTTTTTAGTTGAGCACCGTAATTTGTCATGTAGAACGTCCATGTTCGAGATGGAAGTTGTTTTCTGTGGCTTGTTAAGAATTTATTATTTTTGGGCCAAATGAGGTCGCGAGCGGAGGATCTATTTGACGTGGACGTGAAATCGTGGCTACAGACGTACGTATACAATGTTTTCAGACATTAAGAGTGGGAACTCCTACTTGCCGCTCGCTGCGGCAGGAAAATCACTATTCGTCGCACTCTGCGTTGAAATATTGAGAATTTGCACAGGGGCTCCCACGTAATGGGCTGGCCCATTTACATGCCAACACCACCGGTTTTGAGGTTTCCAGCCGGTTATTTCTGGTTTTGGGAACTTTTTAGAAGATCTCTTGAACCGGTTTTCTTTTCTTTTTTCTTTTTTCTTTTTGTTTCTGTTTCTGTTTTAAAAACATTCTGGATGTTCAAAAAATTTCCTAAATTTGAAAAAATGTTTCGAAATTCCAAAAAATGTTTTGGAATTTGAAAATTGTTTCGAAATTTCGAAAAATGTTTCAGAATTTAAAAAATGTTCAGGAATTTTAAAAAACTTATCCGAATTCGAATAATGTTCTGGATTTGAAAAAATGTTCCGAAATTGTAAAAAATGTTAGAAATTTGGAAATTTATTCCCGAATTTAGAAAAATGTTCCAAAATTTTAAAAAAATATTTTGTAATTTTAGAAAAATATTCTGATATTGTTACTGAAATGTTTCAGATTTTTCAACTGCTGGCCGCTAACTTCAGATTCTTTACTGGTCGCTATCTTGGGCCGGCCCAGTCGGGAAAACCCTGTGCGTCCGCTCGGCAGTTGCCACAACGAGCGGCGCATAGGAGGTCCCCTGCGGCAGGGTCGCTCCCACGCACAAGGAGCCGTCCTACTGGGCCGGCCTATCTTTTTTATATAAAAAACGAAATTTCCTCTTTTTCTGTTTTTTTTCCAATTTCTGCTTATTTATTTATTTTTGGCTCATGTTTCTTCCCGTTTCCCTTTTTTCCATTTTTTGTCAAAACGAACAAACGTTGAATTTCCCAATCATTTTGTGAAAACATAAATGATTTTTAAATCAGAGAACAAAAATAAGCATACTTTTTTTGGAAAAATCATGAGCAAATTTGGAAGCGCGGATAATTTCTTAAAGCACGAACGTTTTTTGAAGTTAGGCACAAATTAAAATTCGGAAGCGCGGACAAATATGCAGAGAGTGTCAAATAGGAAGCGCGGACAAATATGCAGAGAGCGGAAATCCGATGCCAAATCTCTAAAAGAGTTCGTTGGGTTAGAGAGGTGCTTTTGGAAAATTTACGCTCAAACGCCTTTTAAATATTTTTTGAAAAAACATTTATTATTTGACTTATATATATATATATGTTTGTTTTTTATTTATAAAAATCTGAAATTTTCAAAAATTTCCATTTTAAAAGAAAACAATCCCTATTTTTGAAGTATTATTTTTAAATTCACATTTTTTATTATAGATAGCAAAATTCGTTTAAATTAAAACCATGACATTAGTTTTCCCTTCAAATAATAGCATTTTTATTTCGCAGATGGCAGTTTTTATTGAAAGATCGTGCCTTTTTACTATTTCCAACATGGTCTTTTTTGATAATAGGTTCAAAAATTTATTATTAAGATCATAACATTTTAATCATTAACAACATGGTATTCTACTCCCTCTCTACCATAATATTTGTTGTTGGAGAGCTAGTTCTCTCCAACAACAAGTATTTAGGAACAGAGGTACTATTATTTAATAACATGTCATTTTTATTAATAAGATGATGATAGTTTTACAATTAGGAGCATGGCATTTTAATAATAAATAACATCACATTTTATAAAAGAATTAGTAGGGCAGTTTTTATAATTTTTTGAACTATGTCGAAATTTTAATCTTTTTTTAACGTTAACAAGTCAAGTTTGTTTTTGTACGTGGAGTTTTTCTTATTAATAACATATCATTTTTTAATAATATGGATGCCAATTAATTATTGGGAGGCTATGATTTTTAATTTTTAGTGGCATGTCATTTTTTTTAATAATAAGATGAGTTTTTTATTATTGAGAGGATGGCGTTTTAAATGTTGAGAGGATGCCATTTTGTTTTTAGTGGCTTGACAATTTTCGTTCGGTCTTATCCCGATACAACTTGTTTTATTAAGTGGTTGGCAGTTTTAAAAATTAGGACGACAATTTTCACATTTTCAAAGCATGGTATTTTATAAATTTGTGTTTCTTTGTTCATGACATTTTCTATTTAGAGAGTGGCAGTTTTAATTATGTATATATTTTTTTAGTAGAGTACTATACTTTTTCATGTAGAACGTCCATGTTCGAGATGAAATAGTTTTCTACGGCTTGTTAGAGCATCTACAAGTGAACGCCTCAAACAGTCTCTCATATCCACGCGGATGCGCCGAGTCAATGAGTGGACAAGAGGGAGAAGGAAAAAAGTGACCCAACCGGATCCCTGATATCATTCCTATATGTTCGGGCTATCCCCGGACCCTCATATTGAGGACAAAATATAGGGAGGATATAAGGGCTCGCGGACGCCCCCGGTCAGTCCGTCATGTAAGATGCGAGCCCACTTCGCGCAACCTTTTATTTTTCTTTATTCACTATTTTCTTTCTCTATTTTCCTCTCCATCAATCATGTGCAAGTGATCAGACATACAAGCAAGCAAACAAGGAGTGTGGTTGCGCGGACGGATAAATAGGGGTCTGATACGTCATTTGGCATCGTGATTTCTTATTGATATTTATGTTGTTCTTGGTCATTATTCCACTTTATGATACAATTCTAATGTATTTTCTCTCTTAATTTATAAGATCTATACAAAGAGGGAAATTACCAGAAATTGGAATTTTGGACCGGAAAGCCATGGAAAAAGCTGGAGGACTCCAAATGACGTGAAACTTCACAAAGTTTTTTTTATAAAATATATAAGAATTTTTTGGAATGAAGAAGTACCAGAGGGGGCCCACCTGTTGGTGCCAAGCCAACATGATGCGCCCACCCCCTCAGCATGCCCCAATGGTTGGCAGGCCCACGGGCGGCCTCCGACCCCCTCTTCTACTATATGATGGGTTTTGAGATAAAACAAAATCAAGAAGATACTTTCGTGATGAAGCGCCATCATCTCGAGGCGGAAATCTGGGCAGAGACCCTTTTGCTTTCCGACAAAATGATTATGCCGGGGAAACTTCCGTCCTAAAGGAGGAAATCGAAGACATTGTCATCACCAACGCTTCCTCCTTCATGGGAGGGCCAATCTTCATCAACACGCTCTCATCTCAAACCCTAGTTCATCTCTTGTATGCAATCTTTGTCTCAAAACCTCAGATTGGTACATCGGAGCTACTAGTAGTGTTGATTACATCTTGTAGTTGATGCTAGTTGGTTTACTTGGTAGAAGATAATATGTTCACATCCTTTATGATATTCATTATACCTATGATCTTGAACATGGTGATGATTTGTGAGTATTTGCTTTTGTTCTCGAGGACATGGGAGAAGTCTTATTATAAGTAATCATGTCAAGTTGGTATTCGTTTGATATTTTGATGATATGTATGTGGTTTGCTTCCTTTAGTGGCGCCACGTGAACGTCGACTACATGACACTTCATCATCGTGGGGCCTAGGGGAAGACATTGTAGAGTAATAAGTAGATGATGGGTTGTTAGAGTGACAGAAGCTTAAAATCTAGTTTATGTGTTATATGTAAGGGGCTGATTTGGATCCACATGTTTCATGCTATGGTTAGATTTATCTTAATTCTTCTTTTGTAATTGCGAATGCTTGCGAGAGGGGGTAATCATAAGTAAGTTAATTGTTCAAGTACGAACAACACCTAAGCACCGATCCACACACATATAAAATTATCAAAGTAACGAACGTGAATCAACTCAATATGATGAACATGACTAGAAGACAATTCCCACGTGTCCCCGAGGGCGCTTTACTTTATATAAGAGAACTTTCAGGCTTGTCCTTTGCTACAAAAAGGATTGGGCAAACTTGCTGCACATTTGCTACTATTGTTACTTGTTACTTGTTACGAATTATCTTGCTACAAAACTATCTATCATTGTTACTCACATCACACTACTACAGGATGGTTCAAACACGACACTACAATCAGAGACCTTTCGACGAAGCTGTGTGCAATGCATGAATCACAAATGGTATAGTTTAAGGTCCTTGGCCAATAACAAAAATTGTGTGCGATGGCGGATCGATCAAATACGATTGAGGAAAACGTTGCGTGTGTGATATAGGGTAGACAGTTAGTTCTAAGGAACTGTTTGCAATTAGCCAAGATAACAAAAACAGTTATAAAGATCGAGATGTGTGCGATGGAGGGCAGGCAGTTCACTATGAAAAATTGTGTGCGATGATACAGCAGAGCACACACGATTTAGCGTAACTATGCGTGTGTGATATGCAGCAAACATGTCAACAATCAGAGTCGTGTGGGAAGACAAATAATAACACAAACGAGTCATCCCAACAAACTATGTGTCTTGTGGGCAGACGGTTGCTGCCAAACAATTGTCACCGATTGATGAAAGCATTACCGACGCTATGTAGGGAAGTGTCATTTGCCCCTATTAATACCGTAGATGTTTTATTATTGTTACCCGTCTGACTCTGCATCACCCCCTCTTCCTCTCTCACGTCTTGTCCCCCGTTTTTGCCCAAGGACTCTAGTGCACTCATCGGCACCACACATGCGTTTCTTTTGACCACGCTCCCGCCCAGAACCGCGCAAGCTTCCCCATTGGTTTCCCGTCATAAGCAAATGAGCATAAGAGTCGGCGCGCCACACACACGGATGCACACCTAGTGTAGCCTAGCCCATCTACCAAGCATGCCAACCCGGCCATGTGTCACCTCTGCCATCAACCTCCTCGACAACAAAAATGATTCGGTGGACGCGCAACGGCCTGTCGAGGCCGCTGGTGTGCGTGGTGACGCGCCGGACAATGTTGTGATGCACGTCATGGCAATGGTTGAACAGACCCTTGGCACAGGGCGCGACAGCACCGCCGAGAAACATAGTCGCCTCACCGCCGAGAGGCTGCAGCACGCCGCACAAGAAGATCATCGATGGTGTTCCGTAGAGAAAAGCATGCTCGTCAACGCTTAGAGGGCAAGGCGCTGCCGAGCAAGAACGGCGGAGGGCCAGAGAGCGAGAGGCACGACGTACGGCAGAGCAAGAGCGGTTCCATACCTACTTGATTGCTATCCCACCCGACGTGACATTGTAGTTGTGTCCAAGGCACATCAGTAGCCCGATTACTCGCGAGGAATGGGGAGCAGCCTCATTCCGCCAGTGCCTAGCGGCCTCTGCCCACGGTCCTCCCGCGTCATGCCGCCACGCTGCCGTTCCTCACCTGCAACCCCGCGTTCCCAGCTATAAGGACAGATCAAGCCTCTGTTTTCTGATTTGTTCAGTCAGCGAGAGGTTTAGTTAGCACGCCACGAGCATAGGGACTTGGCTGCCTTCGGATGAAGCTGATTCCTTTTCGTTAGTTGAGCATATCGCCCAGGGATATGCTATTGAACTAAGAGATTGCTGGTGTTGTTTTATTTTGGTCACCGCCACACCGAGTTCCTCGGGGACCACCAAGACCGCGTGTAGCACTACCATCGCCGAAGACCCGTGTACCACTATGCCAAGTGTACGACTACCATCGACAAGATCGTGAGTACCACTACTTCCATGACGTCCATGACGACCCATGTACATCTACACCGCAACGAATCGACCCGCTCCGAGAGGAACGCTTCAGAGGTATACCGCAGAGACGATATCCGTGGATGAATGCATTGTTGTATGAGAGGTGATGTTGTCCGTTTCGTAGATGCCATGTTAGTTGCACATTGTCCCCCTTTTGCCGTGCCCGACACATGGGAACCCGGTAACCGGGATCACCCCATCATTCTTGGCATGACACGCACACGCTGCCAATTCGTGGCACCAGTACCTCATCGAGTTATCGGGACCGGAACGTTGCCGTGACATCGGTTCCGTTTTGCCGACATGGTTCCCTTTCGTTTGCCATGGCGACACATGCTTCATATCCTTCTTGCTAGTGTTTAATAAAATTTCAAGCATGCTGAATTCATGGCATAATATCCTATGTTGCCCGTATCTTTTAACCGTAGCTCTGTTCAATGTTCTTAGATGTTAACCGACTGGAATGCCATGTAGAATCACATGCTTCACCTCTTGCCATGTTAACCACATTTTAGAATTGCCTTGTACCTAAACGGGAGTGAACTAAATAATCCGTATGTGGGGTTTCGTCAATATGCAACTCGTTGCATATTGAGATTCACTTAATGTGTAGTGCTTGATTGTTGTGAATTGCCATGACATGCCTTGCATAATTGAAATGTACATGCATCATATTAGGTTGTGCATCTGATGACCCACAAGTATAGGGGATCTATCGTAGTCCTTTCGATAAGTAAGAGTGTCGAACCCAACTAGGAGCAGAAGGAAATGACAAGTGGTTTTCAGCAAGGTATTCTCTGCAAGCACTGAAATTACCGGTAACAGATAGTTGCGGGATAAGATAATTCGTAACGGGTAACAAGTAAAAATAGTAACAAAGGTGCAGCAAGATGGCCCAATCCCTTTTGTAGGAAGGGACAAGCCTGGACGAACTCTTATATAAGGTAAAGCGCTCCCGAGGACACATGGGAATTTCTGTCAAGCTAGTTTTCATCATGTTCATATGATTCACGTTCGCTACTTTGATAGTTTGATATGTGGGTGGACCGATGCTTGGGTGCTGTCCTTACTTGTACAAACTTCCCACTTATGATTAACCCCTCTCGCAAGCATCCGCAACTATGAAAGAAGAATTAAGACAATGTCCAACCATAGCATTAAACTGGTGGATCCAAATCAGCCCCTTGCGAAGCAATGCATAAACTAGGGTTTAAGCTTCTGTCACTCTAGCAACCCATCATGTACTTATTACTTCCCAATGCCTTCCTCTAGGCCCAAATAATGGTGAAGTGTCATGTAGTCGACGTTCACATAACACCACTAGAGAAAAGACAACATACAACACATCAAAATATCGAACGAATACCAAATTCTCATGACTACTTATAGCAAGACTTATCCCATGTCCTCAGGAACAAACGTAACTACTCACAAAGCATAATTATGTTCATGATCAGAGAGGTATTGAATAGCATTAAGGATCTGAACATATGATCTTCCACCAAGTAATCCAACTAGCATCAACTACAAGGAGTAATTAACACTGCTCGCAACCTTACAAGTACCAATCGGAGTCGCGAGACAGAGATTGGGTGCAAGAGATGAACTAGGGTTTGGAGATGAGATGGTGCTGATGAAGATGTTGATGGAGATGAGTCCCCTCCGATGAGAGAAGTGTTGGTGATAACGATGGCGATGATTTCCCCCACCGGGAGGGAAGTTTCCCCGGCAGGACGGCCCTGCCGGACCTCTAGATTGGTTCTGCTCAAGTTCTGCCTTGTGGCGGCGGCGTTTGTTCCCGAAAGCTCTCTCTTGCTTTTTTTGGGACGAAACCCTCCATATAGAAGAAGATGGGAGCCGGAGGGGTAACAGGGGGCCCACGAGCCCCCCAGGCGTGCCCAGGGGGTGGGGCACGCCTGGCAAGCTCGTGACCTCCTGGTGGCTCCCCTCCAGTATTTCTTCCGCCAAGTATCTTTTATATATTCCAAAATAATTCCTCGCTGATTTTCATGGCTTTTGGAGTTGTGTAGAATAGGTATCTCAAAGTTGCTCCTTTTCCAACCCAGAATTCCAGCTGCCGGCATTCTCCCTCTTCATGTAAACCTTATAAAATAAGAGAGAAAAGGCATAAGTATTGTACCATAATATGTAATGACAGCCCATAATGCGATAAATATCAATATAAAAGCATGATGCAAAATGGACGTATCAACTCCCCCAAGCTTAGACCTCGCTTGTCCTCAAGCGAAAGCCGAGATCAATAAATATGCCCACATGTTTAGAGATAGAGGTGTCCATAAAATAAAATACAGACATGCAGGCATCATGATCATATTTAGACCAACAATATCGTCATATAATCTCTTATGCTAAAGTGACAATTCCTTCACAATGTAAAGTATGGATCAAGAACCTTATTGAGAATTAACAACCAATAGTCTTTAGTCACTGAAGCAATTGCAATTTATCATAACATCGGAAAGAGTCAAATAAGAGCTTGTAGAGCAAATCCACATACTCAATCATCTTTTAGTCTTCTACAATTGCTAAAACTCACGCGGTACTCATGAGATCAAAGTTTCAGTTGGACACAGAGAAAGATATGGGCTGATAGTTTCGCCTCCCAACTATTTACCTCAAGGGTAATCTTAACAATAATAATTCATGATTACTTACTTCCAAGTTGATATATGAATATAGATCTTTCCCTAGCACATGACGCTTGCCAAGATAATGGCGAAATAAGGAATTGGTGTCGATCACCATGACTCTTTTTGAGATAAAAAGTAAAGGTACAAGATATGCCCTTCGCAGAGGGAAGCAAAGGTTGTCTTGCGCTTTTGAGGTTTGGATGTGTGATCTCTTAGTGTGAAGGAAGGTCACTTTATATTGCCTCCCGTGATAAAGAACTTTATTATTCAGTCTGTCACTTTTATGTCTTCCTCATACAGGTTCATACAAAACTTATTTTCCACACACTTATTGATCATACATATTTAGGGATCAATTTTTATTGCTTGCACCGATGACAACTTACTTGAGGGATCTTATTCAATCCATAGGAAGGTATGGTGGACTCTCATGGCAAAACTGGGTTGAGGGTTTATGGATGCACAAGTAGTATCTCTACTTAGTGCGGAAATTTTGGCTGATATGAGGTGGAAGCAAGCGTCACATGCTAAGGGATCTCTAGTCATATAACATTGTTCGGAACCAAGCAAACATGATTCATTATGTTGTCTTCCTTGTCCAACATCTACTTCTCAGCATGTAATAGTTTAATGAGTGTTCACAATCATAAACGGTGTCAAAGATGATATATTTATATGTGAACCTATCTTTCTTTATTACTTCCTATTACTTGCAACAATGACCAAGGTCTATGTTTGTCCACCCACAACAAGTTTCAATCAACATTCTTTTTATATGTGAAGCCACCACTTCCCATAGGATCATCACATGATCTTTCATGCTTTTGTTCTATTATTATTCTTTTCTTTAGATCATGGCATGAAGCAAAGCCTTTAACTAAAACACTCATTATTATATAACTCACGAACTCGATTACATTGGGGGTAACACAAAGCAAAACTCAACCCTAGATCATACTAAGAACTTTATTCTACTAGATAAAGATATTACCAAAAAGGATCGAACTAAGATAAACGTAAAGGCAAAAGATGTGATGGTGATACGATACTGAGGCAACTCCCCCAAGCTTGGCACAAGCCAAGGGGAATGCCCATACCCATGTGTTTAATTGTCTTCCTTCAGAGGTGATGGTGGTGGAGTTGTTGGAGTCTGGGGTTGATTCTCCGTCTTCCAAGGCATAGGTTCTCCATCACGGAAAGATGATCGAGTCTCCGGAATCCTCAAATCTACAGCCAACCGCATTGCTATAAATCTATAATCATATTCACAGTTTTGGTTCTGCAGGTCATAGGTCTGGGCTTGGAGATGATCGATTCTTTAATAGAGCTTGAAGAGGTGCTCCCCAATGTCCTTGGCATTGATCTTGTGCTTGTTGGTGAACTCTGTGATCATCATGTGGTTGGCGTTGAGTCCGCGTTCCACCATCCCTTGGCACTTGAAGACTTGCTGCTCCATTGCTTCGAGCCTCGCCTCTACGCTTCCAGTCCTCTTGGGCCCCTCAACATCACGGATGTGCATCACCCCTCATGCATCTCAATAGATTGAGGGTGTTGCAGCACCTCCGCGAGGTAGGGATTGATGACCTTCTCGAAGAACTTGTCCTTCAGAACTTTTGGGGACGCCATAGCGATCTGGACCTGTCTGCACAACAGCTCGAAACGAAAACAGAGGATATTTGCGTGATACAAGGGTCAGACCTTTCGGGAGATTATATAACGAATTTTTACCGACCATAAGGAGTATTCCATAAGAAAACGGAGTCTGGGAGACACACGAGGTGCTCACGAGCCCCCCCAGGCACGCCCAGGGGGTGGGGCGCGCCTGGCAGGCTTGTCACCTCCTCGTGAGCTTTTCGGACTACTTTAAATTTTTCTATTTTCTAAATATTCTAAAACGGAGAAATATTGCTATTGGAAAAGTTTTGGAGTCGGTTTACTTATCGTATCACATACCTCTTCGTTTTTGGAGTCTGAAACAAGCTGGTAAATATCCCTTATGTACTCCTCCGGAGTTATGATATTAATTATATTGCTTTCAACATTTATGGGAGTACCTGAGATATAATGCTTGATTCTTTGCCCATTTACAACTCTCGGAAAATTACCTTCCGCGTTGTTGATTTTTATGGCACTGGAATGATATACTTCCTCAACAATGTAAGGTCCTTCCCATTTAGAGAGAAGTTTGCCTGCAAAAAATCTTAAACGAGAATTGTATAACAAGACATAATCACCTACATTGAACTCACGTTTTTGTATCCTTTTATCATGCCACCTCTTAACTTTTTCTTTAAAGAACTTGGGATTTTCATATGCCTGATTTCTCCATTCATCAAGTGAGCTAATATCAAATAACCTCTTCTCACCAACAAGTTTGAAATCAAGGTTGAGCTCTTTGATTGCCCAATAAGCCTTATGCTCTAGCTCAAGAGGTAAATGACATGCTTTACTGTAAACCATTTTATACGGAGACATGCCCATGGGATTCTTATAAGAAGTTCTATAAGCCCATAGTGCATCATCAAGTTTCTTAGACCAATTCTTGCTAGACCTATTAACAGTCTTTTGAAAATTTAATTTAATTTCTCTATTACTTAACTCTACTTGACCACTAGACTGAGGATGATAAGGAGATGCAATTTTATGGTTGACATCATACTTAGCAAGCATTTTATGAAAAGCACCATGAATAAAATGTGAACCACCATCAGTCATTAAATATCTAGGGACTCCAAATCTAGGAAAAATGACTTCTTTAAGAATCTTAATAGAGGTGTTATGATCATCACTACTAGTTGGAATAGCTTCTACCCACTTAGTAACGTAATCAACAATAACTAGAATATGAGTATACCCGTTGGACTTTGGAAAAGGTCCCATATAATAAAAACCCCAACCATCAAATGGTTCAATAACAAGTGAATAATTCATAGGCATTTCCTGACGTTTACTGATATTACCTATTATTTGACATTCATCACAAGACAAGACAAACTTACGAGCATCCTTGAAGAGAGTAGGCCAATAAAAACCGGATTGCAATACCTTGTGTGAAGTTCTATCTCCCACATGGTGTCCTTCGTAAGCCTCGGAGTGACACTTCTGTAGGATCTGTCCCTGTTCATGCTCAGGTACACAACGTCTAATAGCACCATCTACTCCTTCCTTATAAAGGTGAGGATCATCCGAAAAGTAATGTCTCAAATCATAAAAGAACTTTTTCTTTTGTTAGTATGTGTAACTAGGTGGTATATATTTAGCAACAATATAATTAGCATAATCAGCATACCATGGTGTACTACGTGAAGAATTTATGACATTCAATTGTTCATCAGAAAAGCTATCATCAATAGGTTGTGGGTCATCAAGAACATTCTCTAACCTAGACAAGTTATGTGCTACGGGGTTCTCAGCACCCTTCCTATCAACAATATGCAAATCAAATTCTTGTAGCAAGAGAACCCATCTAATAAGTCTAGGTTTAGCATCCTTCTTTTCCATGAGATATTTAATAGCAGCATGATCAGTGTGAATAGTAACTTTGGAATCAACAATATAAGATCTGAACTTATCACATGGAAACACAACTGCTAAAAATTCTTTTTCAGTAGTAGCATAGTTTCTTTGGGCACTGTCTAGAGTTTTACTAGCATAATGAATAACATTTAATTTCTTATCAACTCTTTGTCCTAGAACAGCACCAACAGCATAATCACTAGCATCACACATAATTTCAAAAGGTAGGTTCCAATCAGGTGGTTGAACAATAGGTGCAGTTATCAAGGCCTTCTTAAGTATTTCAAATGCTTCTTCACAATCATCATAAAAAACAAATGGAATATCTTTTTGCAAGAGATTGGTGAGAGGCCTAGAAATCTTAGAGAAGTCTTTAATAAACCTTCTATAGAAACCAACATGACCAAGGAAACTTCTAATACCTTTAATGTTTTTAGGGCATGGCATTTTCTTGATCGCATCAACTTTAGCCCTATCGACTTCAATACCTCTTTCAGAAATTTTATGTCCCAAGACAATGCCTTCATTAACCATAAAGTGGCACTTCTCCCAATTCAAGACAAGGTTAGTATCTTTACATCTCTGCAAAACTCGATCAAGGTTGCTCAAGCAATCATCTAAAGAAGATCCGTAAACGAAGAAATCATCCATGAAAACCTCAACAATCTTTTCACAAAAGTCAAAGAATATAGCCATCGTACATCTTTGAAAGGTAGCAGGTGCATTACATAAAACAAAAGGCATACGTCTATAAGAAAAGGTACCAAAAGGGCAAGTAAAAGTGGTTTTCTCCTGATCAGTTTGTGCAACAGGTATTTGGGAGAAACCAGAATAACCATCTAGAAAGCAAAAGTATGTATGTTTAGACAATCTTTCTAGCATTTGATCAGTAAAAGGTAAAGGGTAATGATCTTTCTTAGTAGCTTTATTTAATTTCCTAAAATCAATTACCATCCTATAGCGAGTAACAATTTTTTGTGGGATCAATTCATCTTTATCATTAGGGACAACGGTAATACCTCCCTTCTTAGGGACACAATGCACTGGACTTACCCAATCACTATGGGCAATAGGATAAATAATACCTGCTTCGAGGAGCTTTAGTATTTCTTTTCTTACCACCTCTTTCATCTTAGGATTTAATCTTCGTTGGTGATCTGCAACTTGTTTGGAATCAAGATCAGTTTTAATTTTATGCTGGCATAGAGTGGGACTAATGCCCTTAAGATCATCAAGAGTATATCCAATAGCAGCACGGTGCTTCCTCAGAGTTTTCAATAATTTCTTTTCTTCATGCTGTGAAAGGTTAGCACTAATAATAACAAGATATATCTCTTTTTCATCAAGATAAGCATACTTAAGAGTATCAGGTAATTGTTTAAGCTCAAACATAGGATCACCCTTTGGTGAAGGTGGATCTCCAAGTAATTCAACAGGAAAATTATTCTTAAGGATAGGACGTTGTTCAAAGATAACTCTATCTATGTCATTCCTTTCATCCATATGCATATCATTTTCATGTTCAAGCAAGTATTGCTCTAAAGGATCAGTAGGAGGCACAACAATAGAAGCAAGAGAAATAATTTCATCCTTACTAAAAAATTCTTTTTCATGAGGTTGTCTACCAAACTTAGAAAAATTAAATTCATGTGACACACCTCCAAAGCCAACAGTAATAGTTTGTTTCTCACAATCTATTTGAGCATTAACAGTATTGAGGAAAGGTCTAGCAAATATGATGGGACAAAAGCTATCTTGTGTGGTAGCAAGAACGAGAAAATCAGTAGGATACTTAGTTTTACCACACAAGACTTCAACATCTCTAACAATCCCCACATGGCAGATAGTATCTCTATTAGAAAGTTTAATAGTAACATCAATAAATTCCATCTCGACAGGTGCAATCTCATCTTTAATTTCATTATATAAAGATTGAGGTATTGCAGTAACACTAGCGCCCATGTGACATAAACCATGATAACAATGATCTCCTATCTTAACAGAAACAACACGCATGCCAACAACAGGTTTATGTTTGTCTCTAGCATGAGGTTTAGCAATTCTAGCAGCAGCTTCACAGAATTGAATAACATGCCCATCAACATTATCGGCTAGGAGATCTTTAATAATAGCAATACTAGGTTGAACTTTAATTTGCTCAGGGGGTGTAGGTGTTCTAATGTAGCCCTTACGTATCACATTTGAAGCTTTAGCATGATCCTTTATTCTAACATGGAAAGGTGGTTTCTCAATGTAAGCACTAGGAACAATAGAATCATTATAAGCAATAACTTTCTCTTCAACTGGATTGGGTTTTACTACATTAAATTCTATGGGAGGATGATATTTAAACCACTTCTCCTTAGGGAGATTAATATGAGCAGGAAATGATTCACATAAATAAGCTACTATCTCACAGTCAAGTCCATGTTTAACGCTAAAATCACGAAAAGTATTTGATTCAACGAAGGATTTAACGCAATCGAACTTAAGATTCATACCCGACTCCTTACGTTCATCAAAATCCCAATCTTCAGATTTGCGTTTAATTATTTCCAATAAATCTCATTTGAAATCAATATCTCTCTTCATAAAAGAACCGGTACAAGAAGTGTCAAGCATGGTGCGATTGTCATGAGAAAGCCGAGCATAAAAGTTCATAATAATAATTTCTCTAGAGAGCTCATGGTTGGGGCATGAATATAACATTGACTTAAGACTCCTCCAAGCTTGAGCGGTACTTTCTCTATCACGAGGCCAAAAATTATAGATATAATTCCGATCATGATGTACCAAATGCATAGGATAAAACTTTTGATGAAATTCCAATTTCAATCGGTTGTAGTTCCATGATCTAGTATCATCACATAGCCTATACCATGTCAATGCTTTATCCCTCAAAGATAAGGGAAAGACCTTCTTATTGACCTCATCCTCGGGCAAACCTGCAAGCTTAAATAAACCACAAACTTCATCTACATAGATTAGATGCAAGTCGGGATGTGATGTTCCATCTCGTGTAAAAGGATTAGCCAACAGTTTCTCTAGCATACCCGAAGGAATTTCATAATAAATATTTTCAGTAGGTGCAGTAGGTTGAGGAGCAACTCTTTGTGCTTCCGGTCGAGGTGAAGATACCCCGAACAAGCCCCTCAAAGGATTAGTTTCCATAGTGACAAGTGACAATAAATATCAGCACACTATATCAATGTTTCCTTACCAAATTCCACTCACCAAAGGCGCTTCACTCCCCGGCAACGACGTCAGAAAAGAGTCTTGGTGACCCACAAGTATAGGTGATCTATCGTAGTCCTTTTGATAAGTAAGAGTGTCGAACCCAACGAGGAGCAAAAGGAAATGACAAGTGGTTTTCAGCAAGGTATTCTCTGCAAGCACTGAAATTATCGGTAACAGATAGTTGCGGGATAAGATAATTCATGATGGGTAACAAGTAACAATAGTAACAAAGGTGCAGCAAGATGTCCCAATCCCTTTTGTAGCAAGGGACAAGCCTGGACGAACTCTTATATAAAGTAAAGCGCTCCCGAGGACACATGGGAATTTATGTCAAGCTAGTTTTCATCATGTTCATATGATTTGCGTTCGCTACTTTGATAGTTTGATATGTGGGTGGACCGGTGCTTGGGTGCTGTCCTTACTTGGACAAACTTCCCACTTATGATTAACCCCTCTCGCAAGCATCCGCAACTACAAAAGAAGAATTAAGACAAAGTCTAACCATAGCATTAAACTGGTGGATCCAAATCAGCCCCTTGCGAAGCAACACATAATCTAGGGTTTAAGCTTCTATCACTCTAGCAACCCATCATCTACTTATTACTTCCCAATGCCTTCCTATAGGCCCAAATAATGGTGAAGTGTCATGTAGTCGACGTTCACATAACACCACTAGAGGAAAGACAACATACAACACATCAAAATATCGAACGAATACCAAATTCACATGACTACTTATAGCAAGACTTATCCCATGTCCTTAGGAACAAACGTAACTACTCACAAAGCATAATTAGGTTCATGATCAGAGAGGTATTGAATAGCATTAATGATCTGAACATATGATCTTCCACCAAGTAATCCAACTAGCATCAACTACAAGGAGTAATTAACACTACTCGCAACCTTACAAGTACCAATCGGAGTCGCGAGACGGCGATTGGGTACAAGAGATGAACTAGGGTTTGGAGATGAGATGGTGCTGATGAAGATGTTGATGGAAATGAGTCCCCTCCGATGAGAGGAGTGTTGGTGATGATGATGGCAAAGATTTCCTCCTCCGGGAGGGAAGTTTCCCCGGCAGGACGGCCCTGCAGGAGCTCTAGATTGGTTCTGCTCAAGTTCCGCCTCGTGGTGGCGGCGTTTATTCCCGAAAGCTCTCTCTTGATTTTTTCTTGGACGAAACCCTCCATATAGCAGAAGATGGAGCCGGAGGGGTAACAGGGGGCCCACGAGCCCCCCAGGCGCGCCTAGGGGGGTGGGGTGCGCCTGGCAGGCTCGTGACCTTCTGGTGGCTCCCCTCCAGTACTTCTCCCGCCCAATATTTTTATATATTCCAAAATAATTCCTCGCTGATTTTCACGGGTTTTGGAGTTGTGCAGAATAGGTATCTCAAACTTGCTCCTTTTCCAGCCCCAAATTCCAGCTGCCGGCATTCTCCCTCTTCATGTAAACCTTATAAAATAAGAGAGAAAATGCATAAGTATTGTACCATAATGTGTAATAACAACCCATAATGCGATAAATATCAATATGAAATCATGATGCAAAATGGACATATCAGCATCATATCGTGCATGTGCCGTGGTGAATACTGTGTGTTGACTCTTGTTTCCAGTTTGCTTCTTCTCGATAGAGTTTCCCAAGCGTGTCGGAATGTGTGTGATACGTCTCCAACGTATCTATAATTTTTGATGATTTCATGCTATTAACTTGTCAAACTTTGGATGTTTTGCATGCCTTTCTTATATTTTTTGGGACTAACTTATTAACTCAGTGCCAAGTGCCAGTTCCTGTTTTTTTCATGTTTTTGACCCCTTTCAGAGGAGAATTAGAAACGGAGAACAAACAGAATAAAATCCCCGAAAAGATTTTTTTCCGTAACGGAAGAAGATAAAGGGACTTGAGAGCCAAGGCAGGGGGGCCCCAGGGGCCCCACAAGCGCCCACCCCGCGGCCAGGGGGAGGCCGCGGCCCTCAGGCTTGTGGGCCCCCTGGACCTCCTTTTCCCTAGGTTTTGCGCCTATATATCCCCAAAAATTGCACAAAAACTCAGGAGATCATCGAAAGTACTTTTCCGCCGCCGCAAGCTTCTGTCTCCGCAAGATCCCATCTGGGGCACGTTCTGGTGCCCTGCCGGAGGGGGGTTTTAGATACGGAGGGCTTCTTCATCAACACCATGACCTCTCCGATGATGCGTGAGTAGTTCACCATAGACCTACGGGTCCATAGCTAGTAACTAGATAGCTTCTTCTCTCTCTTGGATCTTCAATACAAAGTTCTCCATGATCTTCATGGAGATCTATCCGATGTAATCTTCTTTTGCGGTGTGTTTGTCGAGATCCGATGAATTGTGGATTTATGATCAGATTATCTATGAATCTTATTTGAGTTTCTTCTGATCTCTCTTATGCATGATTTCATATCCTTGTAATTCTCTTCGAGTTGTGGGTTTTGTTTGGCCAACTAGATCTATGATTCTTGCAATGGGAGAAGTGCTTGGTTTTGGGTTCATGCCGTGCGGTGACCTCACCCAGTGACAGAAGGGGTAGAAAGGCACACGTCATGTTGTTGCCATCAAGGGTAAAAAGATGGGGTTTTCATCATTGGTTTGAGATTATCCCTCTACATCATGTCATCTTGCTTAAGGTATTACTCTGTTCGTCATGAACTCAATACACTAGATGCATGCTGGATAGCGGTCGATGTGTGGAGTAATAGTAGTAGATGCAGAAAGTATCGGTCTACTTGTCTCGGACGTGATGCCTATATGTATGATCATTGCCTTAGATATCATCATGACTTTGCACGGTTCTATCAATTGCTCGACAGTAATTTGTTCACCCATCGTGATATTTGCTATTTTGAGAGAAGGCTCTAGTGAACACTATGGCCCCCGGGTCTACTCCACACCATATTTTCAGCCTTACACTTTTTACTTCGTTGCACTTTCCGCCTTCAGATCTCACTTTGCAAACAATCTTGAAGGGATTGACAACCCCTTTGAAGCGTTGGGTGCAAGCTTGTTTGTGTTTGCACAGGTACTCTCGACTTGACGAGACCCTCATACTAGATTGATACCTTGGTTCTCAAACTGAGGGAATTACTTATTGCTCCTGTGCTGCATCACCCTTTCCTCTTCAAGGGAAAAACCGACGCAAACAAGAGAAGCAGCAAGAAGAATTCCTGGCATTGCTGGGGAAGGACTTTTGTTGCCGTAGCAGAAGAATTTATGGCGCCGTTGCCGGGGAGGAAGATCAAATCAAGAACTCATCCAAGTAGGTGTCGCAAACTCATCTCTTGCATTTACTTTGTTTGCTAGTTGCCTCTCGTTTTCCTCTCCCCCACTTCACCAATTTGCCTTTTTCGTTTGCCTTTTTTATTTCGCTTGCTTTCTATTCGCTTGTGTGCTATGTGCCTTCATTATTCTTGCATCTTCGCTTGCTGAAAATCTAGTGATATGGATCCTCATCCACTTGCTAATCTCTTTAAGAGATCCAATTATGTTGATCCAACTGCTAGTGAGTTGAGTGCACTTGACTTTCTCTATGGAGTTTTGCTTGAGATGCGTGAATCTGAAAATCGTGATGAAGAAATTTATGAAGTGATTCACGAGGGCTCCTTGAATGAAAAGCATGATTGCAATGGTTTCACTATAAATTCTATTAGTGACAATCATGCTAAAAATATGCAAAATCCTAAGCTTGGGGATGCTAGTTTTGCTATGTCCCCTACTTGTTGCAATGATCATGATTGGGGTGATGATTTTTCTTACGATCTTGAAGATTTGTTTAAGCCTCATGATGATTATGATATTTGCAATATTATTGAAAGTGGGTTTTGAGAAGTCATGACTTTAGTTGATGATAATCCCACTATTTTTGAAGAGCGTCAACTTTGCATGCATGTGGATCATGAAAAGAATATCTTATGTGATAGTTACATTGTTGAATTCGAATATGATCCCACATGTAATTATTATGAGAGAGGAAAATATGGTGGTAGAAACTTTCATATCACTAAATCACCTCTCGTTATGTTGAGATTGCTATTGTCTCTTTCTTCTTCCTTGCATATGGTAACTATTGGTTGTCTTGACAATCTGTTTTCCTATAAAATTTCTATGCATAGGAAGTATGTTAGACTTAGATGTGATTTTCACATGTTTCATGATGCTCTCTTCGTGTCCGATTGCTATCTTTTATGTGAGCATCATTAAAATCCTTATGCCTAGCTAAGGGCGTTAAACAATAGCGCTTGTTGGGTGGCAACCCAATGAATTTATCTTTTTCTTTCTGTTTTGTTGCGTCCACACCATCATAATTCTGTTGTGATTGTGTTTTTTGTGTTTCTTTTTGTGTTTGAGCCAAGCAAAACCTTTATGACTAGTCTTGGTAATGGTTGTTTGATCCTGCTGGAAAAAGACAGAAACTTTTTGCTCACGAGATGATTTTTCATTTTTATTCAGAAAGATCATTTGAGTTGATTATTTTTTCTTCTGGTTTATATGCCTTTTTCCCAGGCAGTCGTAATTTTTCAGAATTTTTGAGGTATCATAAGTATACGAAGTATACAGATTGCTACAGACTGGTCTGTTTTTGACAAATTCTGTTTTTGTTGAGTTGGTTGCTTGTTTTGATGAAACTATGGTTAGTATCGGGGGGGGGGGGGTACTAGCCATGGAAAAGTGAGAATACAGTATCCCAACACCAATATAGATAGAATTCAAGTTTGCTACAGTACCAAAAGAGTGGTAGTTTGTTTTCTTGTGCTAATGTTATCACGAGTTTCTGTTTAAGTTTTGTGTTGTGAAGTTTTCAAGTTTTGGGTGATGTTCTCATGGACAAAGAGATAAGGAGTGCAAAGAGCTCAAGCTTGGGGATACCCAAGGCATCCCAAGCCAAATTCAAGGACACCAAAAAGCCTAAGCTTGGGGATGCCCCGGGAAGGCATCCCCTCTTTCGTCTTCAATCCATCGATAACATTACTAGGAGCTATATTTTTATTCACCACATGATATGTGTTTTGCTTGGAGCGTCTTGTATCTTAGGAGTCTTTTCTTTTTGTTGTGTCACAATCATCCTTCCTGCACACCTGTTTGAGAGAGAGAGACATGCACTCATCGTGATTTTGCTAGAATGCTCATAGTGCTTCACTTATATCTTTTGAGCTAGATACTTTTGCTCTATGTGCTTCACTTATATCTTTTAGAGCACGGCGGTGCGTGACTTGGTAGTTGGCTTATGCTATGAAAGTAGTCCCAAAGGTGATAGGTACCCAAAAGAGGATGCAAAAACCTCCATCTTCATGTGCATTGAGTAGAAAGAGAAGTTTTGATTCCTCTCAATTAGTTTTGAGACGTTGCTACTGCAACAAAAGACGTTCCAACGGCGCCAGAAACACGTGCTGACGGGAGACTGTTCTTGTCTTGATTCTCCTCAGCAACGGCACCAGGAATCCTTCTGCTATGGCTACGCCTTTAGGGACTTCCAAGGAAAATATGCAAAGTATTTCCCCGTGGCCTTGGAGCCTTGCGTTGGTGTTCCCTCGAAGCGGAAAGGGTGATGTAGCGTAGCGGTGATAAGTATTTCCCTCAGTTTTGAGAACCAAGGTATAGATCCAGTGAAGGAGTATCACAAGTGCCTGCACAAACACAATGAACCTACTCCCAACGCTATGAAGGGGTTGTCAATCCCTTATAGATTGTTCGCCAAGTGAAAACTGGAAGCAACAAAGTAACAAAGCAAAGTAAGAGCGGAGGTGTAAACGATAGATGTGAATAGACTCGGGGGCCGTAGTGTTTACTAGTGGCTTCTCTCATGAAAGCAAGTAGACGGTGGGTGAACAAATTACTGTCGAGCAATTGATAGAACCGCGCAAAGTCGTGACGATATCTATGGCAATGATTATATCTATAGGCATCACGTCCAAAACAAGTAGACCGATACTTTCTGCATCTACTACTGTTACTCCACACGTCGACCGCTATCCTGCATGCATCTAGTGTATTAAGTCCAAAAGAACAGAGTAACGCCTTAAGCAAGATGACATGATGTAGATGGATAATCTCATATCAACGACATAGCCCACCTTGTTACCCTTGATGGCAACTACTCAATGTGTGCCTTGCTGCCCCTACTGTCACTGGGAAAGGTCACCACATGGTAAGAACCCAAAACCAAGCACTTCTCCCATTGCAAGAATCATAGATCTAGTTGGCCAAACAAAACCCAAGACTCAGAGGGACTTACAAGGATATCAAATCATGCATATAAGAAATGAGCAAAGACTCAAATATATATCATAGATAATCTGATCACAAATCCACAATTCATCGGATCTCGACAAACACACCGCCAAAGAAGATTACATCGGATAGATCTCCATGAAGATCAGGGAGAACTTTGTATTGAAGATCCAAGATAGAGAAGAAGCCATCTAGCTACTAACTACGGACCCGTAGGTCTGAAGTCAACTTCTCACGAGTCATTGGAGGGGCGATGATGATGATGAAGAAGCCCTCCAACTCCATAGTCCCCTCCGGCATGGCGCCGGGAAGGGTCTCCAGATGAGATCTCGCGGAAACGGAAGCTTGCGGCGGTGGAGAAGTATTTTCGAGGCTCCCCAGATTTTTTTTTCTGATTTTTAGGGTATATATAGGCGCAAGATCTAGGTCAGGGGGCGCCAGGGAGGTCACAAGCCTGCCCACCGCCGCCTCCCCCTCGTGGCGGAGTGGGGGCTTGTGGGCTCCCTGTAGCCCTCCTGGCTTGGCCCACATGCCCCCTGATCTTCTTCCGTTGGGGAAAAAAATCATTTGGGGGATTTTATTCCGTTTGGACTGTGTTCCAAAATCAGATCTGAAAAGAGCCAAAAACACAGAAAAAACAGGAACTGGCACTTGGCACTGAATTAATAAGTTAGTCCCAAAAAAGATATAAAAGGTACATAAAACATCCAAAGATGACAAGATAACATCATGAAACCATCAAAAATTATAGATACGTTTGAGACGTATTAGACGTGTATTTGGTAATATTAAGAGCTATGTTAGCAGGGTGTTGCGAATCTAGAAATGCTTGTGTTGAAGTTAGTAATTCTCGTAGCATGCACGTATGGTGAACCGCTATGTTAGGAAGTCGGAGCATAATTGATCTATTGATTGTCATCCTTTGTGTTGAGGTCGGGATCGCGCGATGGTTAACACCTACCAACCCTTCCCCTAGGAGTATGCATTTAGCACTTTGTTTCGATTACTAATAAAAACTTTCACAACAAGTATGTGAGTTCTTCATGACTAATGTGAGTCCATGGTATAGATGCACTTTCACCTTCCACCATTGCTAGCCTCTCTAGTGCCGCGCAATTCTCGCCGGTACACAAACCCACCATATGCCTTCCTCAAAACAGCCACCATACCTACCTACTATGGCATTTTCATAGCCATTCCGAGATATATTGCCATGCAACTCCCACCGTTCCGTATCATGACTTGTGTCGTCACTCTCATATTGCCATTGCATGATCGTAAGATAGCTAGCGCAGATGTTTTCAACATCATACGCCATGCTAGATCGTTGCACATCCTGGTACACTGCCGGAGGCATTTCCTATAGAGTCATCATCATTTTGAGCTTTGAGCTGTGAGTAAATAAAAGTGTGATGATCATCATAATTAGAGCATTGTCCCATGTGAGGAAAAAAGGCCAAAGAGCCCAAATAAAAAAGAAGAAAAGATAGAAAAAGAGAGAAGGGACAATGCTACTATCTTTTTCCACACTTGTGCTTCATAATAGCACCATGTTCGTCATGATTGAGAGCTTCTTGCTTTGTCACTACCATATGCTAGTGGGAATCTTCATTATATAACTTGGCTTGTATATTCCAATGATGAGCTTCCTCAAAATTGCCCTAGGTCTTCGTGAGCAAGCAAGTTGGATGCACACCTACTAGTTTTCCATTTGAGCTTTCACATACTTATAGCTCTAGTGCATCTCTTGTATGGCAATCCCTACTCATTCACATTGATATCTATTAATGGGCATCTCCATAGCCCTTTGATACGCCGAGTCGATGTGACCATCTCCTCCTTTTTGTCTCACAACCACCAGCACACTCTATTCCACCTATAGTGCTATATCCATGGCTCACGCTCATGTATTGCGTGATAGTTATATTTTTTTTGAGAAAGTAAGAGTGTGAAAACAATTACTTGGCCAATACCGGGGTTGTGCATGATTTACATTAGTTGTGTGAGGATGATGGAGCATAGCCAGACTATATGATTTTGTAGGGATAACTTTCCTTGGCCTTGTTATTTTGAAAGTTCATGATTACCTTGCTTGTTTGCTTGAAGTATTATTGTTTTCATGTTAATAGTAAACTATTGTTTCGAATCTTACGGATCTGAACATTCATGTCATGTGAAAGAAGTTGCAAAGGACAACTATGCTAGGTAGCATTCCACATAAAAAAAATCATTCTTTATCACTTCCCTACTCGAGGACGAGCAGGAGTTAATCTTGGGGATGCTTGACACGCCTCCAACGTATCTAATTTTTTTATGGTTTCATGCTATTATCTTGTCAAACTTTGGATGTTTTGCATGCCTTTTATATATTTTTTGGGTAACTTATTAACTCAGTGCCAAGTGCCAGTTCCTGTTTTTTTCATGTTTTTGACCCCTTTCAGAGGAGAATTTGAAACGGAGTCCAAACGGAATAAAATCCGTAACGGAAGAAGATCAGGAGACTTGAGAGCCAAGGAAGGGGGGTCCCCAGGGGCCCCACAAGCCCCCACCCCGCGACCAGGGGGGAGGCCGCGGCGCTCAGGCTTGTGGGCCCCCTGGACCTCCTTTGCCCTAGGTTTTGCACCTATATATCCCCAAAAAATTCCACAAAAAATCAGGAGATCATCGAAAGTACTTTTCCGCCGCCGCAAGCTTCTTTCTCCGCAAGATACCATCTGGGGCACGTTCTGGTGCCCTGTCGGAGGGGGGATGCAGATACGGAGGGCTTCTTCATCAACACCATGACCTCTCCGGTGATGCGTGAGTAGTTGACCATAGACCTACGGGTCCATAGCTAGTAACTAGATGGCTTCTTCTATCTCTTGGATCTTCAATACAAAGTTATCCATGATCTTCATGGAGATCTATCCGATGTAATCTTCTTTGGCGGTGTGTTTGTCGAGATCCGATGAATTGTGGATTTATGATCAGATTATCTATGAATCTTATTTGAGTTTCTTCTGATCTCTCTTATGCATGATTTCATATCCTTGTAATTCTCTTCGAGTTGTGGGTTTTGTTTGGCCAACTAGATCTATGATTCTTGCAATGGGAGAAGTGCTTGGTTTTGGGTTCATACCGTGCGGTGAGCTCACCCAGTGACAGAAGGGGTAGCGAGGCACGCATCGTGTTGTTGCCATCAAGGTTAAAAAGATGGGGTTTTCATCATTGGTTTGAGATTATCCCTCTACATCATGTCATCTTGCTTAAGGCGTTACTCTGTTCGTCATGAACTCAATACACTAGATGCATGCTGGATAGCGGTCGATGTGTGGAGTAATAGTAGTAGATGCAGAAAGTATCGATCTACTTGCCTCGGATGTGATGCCTATATGTATGATCATTGCCTTAGATATTGTCATGACTTTGCGCGGTTCTATCAATTGGTCGACAGTAATTTGTTCACCCACCGTGATATTTGCTATTTTGAGAGAAGCCTCTAGTGAACACTATGGCCCCCGGGTCTACTCCACACCATATTTTCAGCCTTACACTTTTTACTTCGTTGCACTTTCCGCCGTCAGATCTCACTTTGCAAACAATCTTGAAGGGATTGACAACCCCTTTGAAGCGTTGGGTGCAAGCTTGTTTGTGTTTGTGCAGATACTCTGGACTTGACGAGACCCTCCTAATGGATCGATACCTTGGTTCTCAAACTGAGGGAAATACTTACTGCTCCTGTGCTACATCACCCTTTCCTCTTCAAGGGAAAAACCGACGCAAACAAGAGAAGTAGCAAGAAGAATTTCTGGCATTGCCGGGGAAGGACTTTTGTTGCCGTAGCAGTGAGCATCCGTTCGACTATGTCGGTTCTTCTGCTTCACAGATTCATTCTTATTCCAAGCGTGATCTCAAGGAAGGTGATCATTTCCCTAGATACCATTACTATAACGGCATGCTAGCCATTTCGTTTCTATCGCTATGTCTCGATGCCTACCACCTGTTTAATAAGCCTCCCAACATTGCCATGAAAACCTTCAACCTTTCTATAACCTAGCAAACCACTGATTCACTATTTTACCACTTGCTTAACCATTGGATAGCGTTGCTAGTTGAAAGTGTAGTTGCTTCCATGTGAATAACATGGGTTCCTTGTTATATCACCATATTACTTGCTATTTAATTTAATGCACCTATATACGTGGTAAAAGGTGGAAGGATCGACCTTTCTAGCATGGTGTTTGGTTCCACCTTTGTCGCCGTAGTTTCGGCTACCGGTGTTATATTCCATAATTGAGCGCTCCTGACACGCTCGAGGTTGTTATGGGGACCCCCTTGATAATTCGTTTCAGTTTAAGACCAGTCTGGCAAGGCCTAACTTTGGTACTATTTGCCTAATAGCTAATGAACCACGTAGGGAGTAATTAACCCGAGGAAAATTAGTCAACAACTCGGGCCAGTGCTCCTCATGAGTGTTGGTACACCCACCAAGCAGTCGAAAGTGCCACCTTGGGGCAACTCGAGGCGTCTGGCTATCGTCCACTTTGCATAGACGGTCGATGCCCGTAGATAGAGAGAGCGCAGCTCTAGATGCGGATTTTTGGAAATTGGCCCTAGAGGTAATAATAAATTGGTTATTATTTTATTTCCTAGTTCATGATAATTGTCTATTATTCATGCTATAATTGTATTAACCGGAAAACCGTAATACATGTGTTAATACATAGACAACAATGTGTCCCTAGTGAGCCTCTAGTTGGCTAGATCGTTGATCAATAGATGGTCATGGTTTCTTGATCATGGACATTGGATGTCATTGATAATAGGATCACATCATTAGGAGAATGATGTGATGGACAAGACCCAATCCTAAGCATAGCACTAGATCGAATTGTTCGTCTGCTAAAGATTTTCTAATGTCAAGTATCATTCCTTAGACCATGAGATTGTGCAACTCCCGAATACCGTAGGAGTGCTTTCGGTGTATAAAACGTCACAACGTAACTGGGTGATTATAAATATGTACTACAGGTATCTCCGAAAGTGTCTGTTGGGTTGGTACGAATCGAGACTCAGATTTGTCACTCCGTGTTACAGAGAGGTATCTCTGGGCCCACTCGGTAATGCATCATCATACTGAGCTCAATGTGACTAAGGAGTTAGCCACGGGATGATGTGTTACGGAAGAAGTAAAGATACTTGACGAAAATGAGATTGAATAAGGTATAGGGATACCGATGATTGAATCTCGGGCAAGTATCATACCGGTAGACAAAGGGAATTTGGTACGAGATTGATTGAATCCTCGACATCGTGGTTCATTCGATAAGATCATCGTGGACCAAGCGGGAACCAACATGGATATCTAGACCCCGCTGTTGGTTATTGACCGGAGAGGTGTCTCAGTCATGTCTGCATGGTTCCCGAACCCGTAGGGTCTACAGACTTAAGGTTCGATGACGCTAGGGTTGTTATGGGAATAGTATACATGGTTACCGAAGGTTGTTTGGAGTCCCGAATGAGATCCCGGACATCATGAGGAGTTATGGAATGGTCCGGAGGTAAAGTTTCATATATAGGAAGTGGAGATTTGATCGCCGAAAGTGTTTCAGGAATCACCGGCAATGTACGGGGACCACCGGAAGGGTTCCGGGTGTCCACCGGGAAGGGCCACCAGCCCCGAAAGTCCACGTGGGCCAAAAGTGGAAGGGAACTAGCCCATAGATGGGTTGGTGCGCCTCCCACTTCAGACCAAGGCTAAGAGAGGGCAAATGGGGCCAACCCTAGGGCATGGGGGGCTGCCTTGGGTGGCAAGCCCACCCCTAGGGCGTGCCCCTCCTCCGCTTGGCCGCCGCCCCTCCCCATCTAGGGCTGCCGCACCACCTAGGGGAAACCCTAGGGGTGGCACACCCTCCTCCCTCTCCTCCTATATAAACCCGAGGGGTTTTGGGGCTGCAACACATAAGTTCTTCCTCCCCTCGGCACAGCCCTACCTCTCCTCCTCCTCGTCCTTCGCAGCGCTTGGCGAAGCCCTGCCAGAGTACAATGCAGCTCCACTGTCACCATGCCGTCGTGCTGCCGGAGATCTACCTCACCCTCTCCTCTCTCTTTGCTGGATCAAGGCGTAGGAGACATCACCGGGCTACACGTGTGTTGAAAGCGGAGGCGCCGTCGGTCGGCATTTAGATCGAAATATTCCACGATCTGAATCGCTACGAGTCGACTCCATCAACCGCATTCTAGTAACGCTTCTGCTTAGCAATCTACTAAGGTATGAATATGCTCCACCCCCTTGCTCGTTGCTGGTTTCTCCTAGATAGATCCTTGTGAGACGTAGGATTTGTTTTGAATTACTACTACGTTCCCCAACACTGGCATCCGAGCCAGGTTCTATGCGTAGATTCTATGCACGAGTAGAACACAAAAGTTGTGGGCGATGATTTTGTCAATTGCTTGCCGTTACTAGTCTTATCTTGATTGAACGACATCATGGGATGAAGCGGCTCGGACTGACTTTACACGTAATCTTACATGAGTTTGGTTCCACCGACCGACATGCACTTGTTGCATAAGGTGGCTAGCGGGTGTCTGTCTCTCCCACTTTAGTCAGATTGGATTCGTTGAAGAGGGTCCTTATGAAGGGCAAATAGCATTGGCATATCAACTTTGTGGCTGTCACGTAGGTAAGAAACATTCTTGCTAGAAACCCAAATCAGCCACGTAAAACTTGCAACAACAATTACGGGACGTCTAAGTTGTTTTTGCAGGGTATGCTATGTGATGTGATATGGCCAAAAGCATGTGATGTTACATATGTTATGTATGAGATTGATCATGTTCTTGTAATAGGATTCACTTCTTGCATGTCGATGAGTATGATAACCGACAGGAGCCATTGGAGTTGTCTTAATTTATTGTATGAGATGCAACGCCATGTGATTACTTTACTTTATTGCTAACCGTTAGCTATAGTAGTAGAAGTAATAGTTGGCGAGACGACTTCGCAAAGACATAATGATGGAGATCATGATGATGGAGATCATGGTGTCATGTCGGTGACAATGATGATCATGGTGCCCAGTAGATGGAGATCAAAGGAGCAAGATGCTATTGGACATATCATGTCACGATATGATTGCATGTGATGTTTATCATGTTTTTCATCTTATTGCTTAGAACGATGGTAGCAAAGATAAGATGACCCCTCATTAAAATTTCGAGATAAGTATTCCCCTAAGTGTGCACCATTGCGAAGTATTGTTGTCTCGAAGCACCACGTGATGATCGGGTGTGATAGATTCTAACGTTTGAATACAGCGTGTGTAAGCCAGATTTACACACGCAAAACACCTAGATTGACTCGACGAGCCTAGCATGTACAAAAATGGCCTCGAATACGGGAGACTGAAAGGTCGAACATGAGTCGTATGGATGATACGATCAGCATGGAGATGCTCACCATTGATGACTAGTTCATCTCACGTGATGATCAGACACGGGCTAGTCGAACTGGATCATGTAACACTTGGATGACTAGAGGGATGTCGATCTAAGTGGGAGTTCATTAAATAATTTGATTATATGAACTTAATTATCATGAAACAAGTCTAAAATTTTATTTACAAATATTGTAGATACAATGGCCAACGCAAATGTCCCATTCAACTTCAACACGTTCCTAGAGAAAACCAAGCTTAAAGACGATGGCAGCAACTATGCGGACTGGGCTCGTAATTTAAAGCTCATCCTCATGGCTTCCAGGAAGGCATATGTCCTTGATGCGCCGCTAGGTGACCCTCCCATTCCTGCGGCAACCCAGGACATTCGGAATGTCTGGCAGTCGCGGAGTGATGACTACTCTCTGGTTCAGTGCGACATGCTTTAAAGTTTAGAACCGGGGCTCCAAAGGCGTTTTGAGCAACATGGAGCATATGAGATGTTCAAAGAGCTAAAACTAGTCTTTCAAACTCATGCCCGTGTCAAGAGATAAGAGGTCTCCGACAAGTTCTTTAGCTGTAAGATGGAGGAAAATAGTTCTGTCACTGAGCACATACTCAGAATGTCTGTGTTGCACAACCGCTTGACTCAGCTGGGAGTTGAACTTCCGGATGACGTCTCATTGACAAAATCCTCCAGTCGCTTCCACCTATCTATAAGGGCTTTGTGCTGAATTACAACATGCAAGGGATGGAGAAGACCATTCCCGAGTTGTATTCAATGCTGAAATCAGCAGAGGTGGAAATCAAGAAAGAACATCAAGTGTTGATGGTGAATAGGACCACCTGTTTCAAGAATGGAAAGAGTAAAAAGAACATCAAGAAGGAATGCAAAGTAGTTGCTGCGCCCGGTAAACCAGTTGCCGGGAAGAATCCAAAGAAAGGACCCAAGCCTGAGACTAAGTGTTATTATTGCAAGGGAATCGGTCACTGGAAGCGGAACTGCCCCAAATACTTAGCGGATAAGAAGGCTCGCAACGTCAAAGGTATATATGATATACATGTTATTGATGTGTACCTTACTGCTACTGCAACAAAAGACCTTCCAACGGCGCCAGAAACACGTGCTGACGGGAGACTGTTCTTGTCTTGATTCTCCTCAGCAACGGCACCAGGAATCCTTCTGCTACGGCTACGCCTTAAGGGACTTCCTAGGCAAATATGCAAAGGATTTCCCCGTGGCCTTGGAGCCTTGTGTTGGTGTTCCCTCGAAGCGGAAAGGGTGATGTAGCGTAGCGGTGGTAAGTATTTCCCTCAGTTTTGAGAACCAAGGTATCGATCCAGTGAAGGAGTATCACAAGTGCCTGCACAAACACAAAGAACCTGCTCCAAACGCTATGAAGGGGTTGTCAATCCCTTATAGATTGTTCGCCAAGTGAGAACTGAAAGCAACAAAGTAACAAAGCAAAGTAAAAGCGGAGGTGTAAACGATAGATGTGAATAGACCCGGGGGCCGTAGTGTTTACTAGTCGCTTCTCTCATGAAAGCAAGTAGACGGTGGGTGAAAAAATTACCGTCGACCAATTGATAGAACCGCGCAAAGTCGTGACGATATCTATGGCAATGATTATATCTATAGGCATCACGTCCAAAACAAGTAGACCGATACTTTTTGCATCTACTACTATTACTCCACACGTCGACCGCTATCCAGCATGCATCTAGTGTATTAAGTCCAAAAGAACAGAGTAACGCCTGAAGCAAGATGACATGATGTAGATGGACAATCTCATATCAACGACTGAGCCCACCTTGTTACCCTTGATGGCAACTACTCAATGTGTGCCTTGCTGCCCCTACTGTCACTAGGAAAGGTCACCACATGGTCAGAACCCAAAACCAAGCACTTCTCCCATTGCAAGAATCATATATCTAGTTGGCCAAACAAAACCCAAAACTGGGAGCGACTTACAAGGATATCAAATCATGCAAATAAGAAATCAGCAAAGTCTCAAATATATATCATAGATAATCTGATCACAAATCCACAATTAATCGGATCTCGACAAACACACCGCCAAAGAAGATTACATCGGATAGAGCTCCATGAATATCATGGAGAACTTTGTATTGAAGATCCAAGAGAGAGAAGAAGCCATCTAGATACTAACTACGGACCCGTAGGTCTGAAGTGAACTACTCATGAGTCATTGGAGGGGCGATGATGATGATGAAGAAGCCCTCCAACTCCAAATTCCCCTCCGGCAGGGCGCCGGGAAGGGTCTCAGATGAGATCTCGCGGAAACGGAAGCTTGCGGCGGCGGAAAAGTATTTTCGAGGCTCCCCTGATTTTTTTCTGATCTTTAGGGAATATATAGGCGCAAGATCTAGGTCAGGGGGGCGCCAGGGAGGCCAGAAGTGGCCCACAGGCCCCCTGATCTTCTTCCGCTCGGGAAAAAATCATTTCGGGGATTTTATTCCGTTTGGACTCCGTTCCAAAATCAGATCTGAAAAGAGCCAAAAACACACAAAAAACAGGAACTCGCACTTGGCACTGAATTAATAAGTTAGTCCCAAAAAAGATATAAAAGGTACGTAAAACATCCAAAGATGATAAGATAACAGCATGATACCATAAAAAATTATAGATATGTTTGAGATGAATCAAGCATCCCCAAGCTTAACTCCTGCTCGTCCTTGAGTAGGGAAGTGATAAAGAATGAATTTTTGATGCTTTCATGCTACCTAGCATAGATGTCCTTTGTAACTTCTCTTATGTGACGTGAATGTTCAGATCCATTAGATTCAAAACAATAGTTTGCTATTGACGTGGAAACAGTAATAATTCAAGCAAACTAGCAAGGTAATCATGAACTTTCAAAATAACAAGGCCAAAAGAAAGTTATCCCTACAAAAGCATATAGTCTGGCTATGCTCTATCATCATTGCACAACGAATTTAAATCATGCACAACACCTGTATTGGCCAAGTAATTGTTTCACACCTTTACTTTCTCAAACCTTTTCAACTCTCACGCAATACATGAGCGTGAGCCATGGTTATAGCACTATAGATGGTGTGGAGTGTGGTGGAGGTTGCAAGACAAAAAAGGAGACGATAGTCACATTAACTAGGCATATCAATGAGCTGTGGAGATGCTCATCAATAGATATCAATGTGAATGAGTAGGGATTGCCATACAAATGATGCACTAGAGCTAAGAGTATGTGAATGCTCTTAAAGAAAACTAGTGGGTGTGCATCCAACTTGCTTGCTCACGAAGACCTAAGGCAATTTTGAGGAAGCCTATCATTGGAATATACAAGCCAAGTTATATAATGAAAATTTCCCACTAGCTATATGGTGGTGACAAAACGAGAGACTCTCAATCATGAAGATCATGGTGCTTAATATGCACAAGTGTGGAAAATTGGTAGCATTGTCCCTTCTCTCTTTTTCTCTCATTTTTTATTTTTTTATTTTTTTGGTGGGCTCTTTGGCCTCTTTTTTTTGGTGGGCTTCTTTGGCCTCTTTTTTTACTCACATGGGACAATGCTCCATCAATGATGATCATCACACTTTCAACTCAAAACTTAGAGCAACTATGACTCTCTATGGAATGCCTTCGGTAGTGTACTGTGGCAATGATCTAGCATGGCACGGACATTAATGGAAACATCATGCTAGCTATCTTACGATCATGCAATGGCAATGTAGACATGGTGGTACATGTCATGGTGGTAGTTGCATGGCAATATATCTCGGAATGACTTTGAAAAAGCCATAGTAGGTAGGTATGGTGGCTGTTTTGAGGGAGGCTAATGGTGGGTTTTGTGCACCGGCGAAAGTTGCACGGCACTAAGAAGATAGTGATGGTGGAAGGTGAAAGTGCATCTAAACCATGAACTCAACATTAGTCATGAAGAACTCATATACTTCTTGCAAAAGTTTTATTAGTAATTGAAACAAAGCATTCAATGCATACTCCTAGGGGAAGGGTTGGTAGGTATAAACCATCGCGCGATCCCGACCGCCACGCAAAGGATGACAATAAATAGACTAATCTTGCTCAGATTTCATCACATATCGGTTCACTATACGTGCATGCTACAGGAATCACTAACTTCAACACAAGTATTTCTAGATCCACAACACCTTCCTAGCATGACTTCAATATTACCATAACCACAACTCAAAAATAATTGAGATGAATCTAACTTTTCTAACTATCCAATGCACATGAAGGTGGAAGTTTTCGTATCCCTTTGGATA
Source organism: Hordeum vulgare subsp. vulgare (assembly GCF_904849725.1). Lineage (NCBI taxonomy): Eukaryota > Viridiplantae > Streptophyta > Magnoliopsida > Poales > Poaceae > Hordeum > Hordeum vulgare. The sequence continues at coordinate 105,628,843 of NC_058521.1, read as the reverse complement.
ACTACCCCTTTTGAGACTACTTTCAAAGCATAGATCAACTACCAAGCCACGCACCGCCGTGCTCTAAAAGATATAAGTGAAGCACATGTGAGCTAAATTGTCTAACCAAAGGATATAAGTAAAGTTCGACAAAATCACGGTGAGTGCATGTCTCTCTCTCTAGGTGTGCAACAAGGATGATTGTGAAACTACAAAAATAAAAGACTCCTACGATACAAGACGCTCCAAGCAAAACACATAACATGTGGTGAATAAAAATATAGCCCCAAGTAACGTTACCGATGGATTGAAGACGAAAGAGGGGATGCCTTCCCGGGGCATCCCCAAGCTTAGGATTTTACGTCATCCTTGAATCATCTTGGGGTGCCTTGGGCATCCCCAAGCTTGAGCTCTTGCCACTTTTTATCTTTTTGTCCATAAGAACTTCACCCAAAACTTGAAAACTTCACAACACGAAACTTAAACAGAAACTCGTGATAACATTAGTACAAGAAAGCAAACCACCACTTCCTTAGGTACTGTAGCAAACTTTAATTCTACTTATGTTGATGTTGGGTTACTGTATTTTCAATCTTCCATGGCTAATACCCCCCGATACTATCCATAATTTCATCAAAATAAGCAACCAACACAACAAAAACAGAATCTGTTAACAGCAGACCAGTCTGTAGCAATCTGTATACTTCGTGTACTTCTGGTACTTCAAAAATTCTGGAAATTACGATAGTCTGAAGAATTTGCGTAGCAATCAGCAGCGAAAAGAATCAACTCAAAAGCTCTTACAGAAAAAAATGAAAATTCTTTTCGTGAGCAAAAAGTTTCCGTCTTTTCCAGCATGACGAAACGATCATCCCCAAGACTAATCATAACGGTTTTGCTTGGCACAAACGCAAAAAGAAACACTAAAAACACAATCATAACAGAATTATGAAAGTGTGGAAAACACAAAACAAAAAGAAGAAGGATAGATTCGTTTGGTTGCCTCCCAACAAGCGCTATTGTTTAACGCCCTTAGCTAGGCATTGATAATTCAATGATGCTCACACAAAAGACAAGAATTGAAGCACAACAAGAGCATCATAAAGCATGTGAAAATAACATCTAAGTCTAACATACTTCCTATGCATAGGCATTTTATAGGAAAACAGATTGTCAAGACAACCAATAGTTACCATATGCAAGGAAGAAGAAAGAGACAATAGCAAACTCAACAGAACGAGAGGTAATTTGGTAACATGAAAGTTTCTACCAGAATATTTTCCTCTCTCATAATAATTACATGTGGGATCATATTCTAATTCAACAATGTAACTATCACATAGGATATTCTTTTCATGATACACATGCATGCAAAGTTGACGCTCTTCAAAAATAGTGGGATTATCATCAACTAAAGTCATGACTTGTCCAAACCCACTTTCAATATTATTGCAAATATCATATTCATCATGAGGTTTGAACAAATTTTCAAGATCATAAGAAAGATCATCACCCCAATCATGATTATTGCAACAAGTAGTGGACATAGCAAAAATAGCATCCCCAAGCTTAGGGTTTTGCATATTTTTAGCATGATTGTCATTAATAGAATTTATAATGAAATCATTGCAATCAAGCTTTTCATTCAAGGAGCCCTCGTGAATCACTTCATAAATTTCTTCATCACGATTTTCAGATTCACGCATCTCAAGCAAAACTCCATAGAGAAAGTCAAGTGCAATCAACTCCCTAGCAATTGGTTCCACATAAGTGGATCTCTTAAAGAGATTAGCAAGTGGGTGAGGATCCATATTAATGGACTTTTAGCATGCGAAGATGCAAGCATATTGAAGGCACATGGCACACAAGACAACAGAAAGCAAGCGAGAGAAAAGGGAAAAAGAGAACGGCAAAAAGGCAAATGAAAACGACAAAGGAAAAAGGCAAATGAAAACGACAAATGTGAAGTGGGGGAGAGGAAAACGAGAGGCAACACGCAAAAAAGAATAAATGCAAGAGATGAGTTTGTGAGACCTACTTGGATAGATCTCTCCTTCCCCTGCAACAGCGCCAGAAATACTTCTGCTACTGCAACAAAAGACCTTCCAACGGCGCCAGAAACACGTGCTGACGGGAGATTGTTCTTGTCTTGATTCTCCTCAGCAACGGCACCAGGAATCCTTCTGCTACGGCTACGCCTTTAGGGACTTCCTAGGTAAATATGCAAAGGATTTCCCCATGGCCTTGGAGCCTTGCGTTGGTGTTCCCTCGAAGCGGAAAGGGTGATCTAGCGTAGCAGTGGTAAATATTTCCCTTAGTTTTGAGAACCAATGTATCGATCCAGTGAAGGAGTATCACAAGTGCCTACACAAACACAAAGAACCTGCTCCCAACGCTATGAAGGGGTTGTCAATCCCTTATAGATTGTTCGCCAAGTGAGAACTGAAAGCAACAAAGTAACAAAGCAATGTAAAAGCGGAGGTGTAAACGATAGATGTGAATAGACCCGGGGCCATAGTGTTTACTAGTGGCTTCTCTCATGAAAGCAAGTAGACGGTGGGTGAACAAATTACTGTCGAGCAATTGATAGAACCGCACAAAGTCGTGACGATATCTATGGCAATGATTATATCTATAGGCATCACGTCCAAAACAAGTAGACCGATACTTTCTGCATCTACTACTATTACTCCACATGTCGACCGCTATCCAGCATGCATCTAGTGTATTAAGTCTGAAAGAACAGAGTAACGCCTTAAGCAAGATGACATGATGTAGATGGACAATCTCATATCAACGACAGAGCCCACCTTGTTACCCTTGATGGCAACTACTCAATGTGTGCCTTGCTGCCCCTACTGTCACTGGGAAAGGTCACCACATGGTAAGAACCCAAAACCAACCACTTCTCCCATTGCAAGAATCATAGATCTAGTTGGCCAAACAAAACCCAAAACTCGGAGAGAGTTACAAGGATATCAAATCATGCAAATAAGAAATCAGCAAAGACTCAAATATATATCATAGATAATCTGATCACAAATCCACAATTCATCGGATCTCGACAAACACACCGCCAAAGAAAATTACATCGGATAGATCTCCATGAAGATCATGGAGAACTTTGTATTGAAGATCCAAGAGAGAGAAGAAGCCATCTAGCTACTAACTACGGACCCGTAGGTCTGAAGTGAACTACTCACGAGTCATTGGAGGGGCGATGATGATGATGAAGATGCCCTCCAACTCCAAAGTCCCCTCTGGCACGGCGCCGGGAAGGGTCTCAGATGAGATCTCGCGGAAACAGAAGCTTGCCGTGGCGGAAAAGTATTTTAGAGGCTCCCTTGATTTTTTTCTGATTTTTAGGGAATATATAGGCGCAAGATCTAGGTCAGGGGGGGGGGGGACAGGGAGGCCACAAGCCTGCCCACCGCCGCCTCCCCCCTGGTGGCGGAGTGGGGGCTTGTGGGCTCCCTGCAGCGTTCCTGGCTTGGCCCATAGGCCCCCTGATCTTCTTCCGTTCGGGAAAAAAATCATTTCGGGGATTTTATTCCGTTTGGACTCCGTTCCAAAATCAGATCTAAAAAGAGCCAAAAACACAAAAAAAACAGGAACTGGCACTTGGCACTGAATTAATAAGTTAGTCCCAAAAAAGATATAAAAGGTACATAAAACATCAAAAGATGACAAGATAACAGCATGAAACCATCAAAAATTATAGATACGTTTGAGACGTATCACTTACCAGCGCTCGTAGTAGCTCCTGGGTATTTGATACTCGTGCCATTGCTCACATTTGCAACTCAAAACAAGAACTACGAAATAAGCGGAGGCTGGCTAAGGACGAGGTGACGATGCACATCGGGAATGGTTCCAAGGTCGATGTGATCGCCGTCAGCACGCTACCTCTACATCTATGTTTGGGATTAGTTTTAAACCTTAATAATTGTTATTTAGTACCATCTTTGAGCATGAACATTGTATTGGGATCTCGCTTGATGCAAGATGGTTACTCATTTAAATCTGAGAATAATGGTTGTTCCATTTATATGAGTGATATGTTTTATGGTCATGCGCCGCTGGTCAATGGTTTATTCCTGATGAATCTCGAACGTGATGTTACAAATATTCATAGTGTGAGTACCAAAAGATGTAAAGTTGATAATGATAGTCCCACATACTTATGGCACTGCCGCCTTGGTCATATCGGTGTCAAGCGCATGAAGAAACTCCATACAGATGGACTTTTGGAGTCTCTTGATTTTGAATCATTTGACACATGCGAACCGTGCCTCATGGGCAAGATGACCAAGACTCCATTCTCCGGAACAATGGAGCGAGCAACCAACTTGTTGGAAATAATACATACCGATGTATGCGGTCCAATGAGCGTTGAGGCTCGCGGTGGCTATCGTTATGTTCTCACCCTCATTGATGATTTAAGTAGATATGGGTATGTCTACTTAATGAAGCACAAGTCCGAAACCTTTGTAAGGTTCAAGGAATTTCAGAGTGAGGTAGAGAATCAATGTGACAAGAAAATAAAGTTCTTGCGATCTTATCGTGGAGGAGAATATTTGAGTCATGAGTTTGGCACGCACCTAAGAAAATGTGGAATTGTTTGACAACTCACGCTGCCTGGCACACTGCAGCGTAACGGTGTGTTTGAATGTCGTAATGGAACTTTATTGGATATGGTGCGATCTATGATGTCTCTTACAGATTTACCGTTATCATTTTGGGGATATGCATTGGAAACTGCCGCATTCACTTTAAATAGGGCACCGTCTAAATCCGTTGAGACGACACCGTATGAATTATGGTTTGGCAAGAAACCTAAGATGTCTTTTCTGATAGTTTGGGGCTGCGATGCTTATGTGAAGAAACTTCAACTTGAGAAGCTCGAACCCAATGCAGAAAAATGCGTCTTCATAGGATACCCTAAGGAAACTATTGGGTATACCTTCTATCTTAGATCCGAAGGCAAAATCTTTGCTGCCAAGAACGGATCCTTTCTAGAGAAAGAGTTTCTCTCGAAAGAAGTAAGTGGGAGGAAAGTAGAATTTAATGAGGTAATCGTACCACCTCTCGGACCGGAGAGTAGCGCAGCACAAGAAGGTGCGTGCATCGGCTAGAGAAGAAATTAATGATGATGATCATGAAACTTCAGATCAAGTTGTATGTGAAGTTGCTTCCATGTGAATAACATGGGTTCCTTGTTATATCACCATATTAATTACTATTTCATTTAATGCACCTATATACTTGGTAAAAGGTGGAAGGCTCGACCCTTTCTAGCCTAGTGTTTTGTTCCAACTTTGCCACCTTAGTTTCGGCTACCGGTGTTATGTTCCATAATTGAGCACTCCTAACACGCTCAGGGTTGTTATGGGGACTGCCTTAATTCGTTTTAGTTAAAGACCGGTCTGGCAAGGCCCAACTTTGGTACTATTTGCCTAATAGTTAATGAACCACGAAGGGAGTAATTAACCCGAGGAAACTTAATCAACAACCCGTGCCAGTGCTTCTCATGAGTGTTGGTCCACCCACCTAGCAGTCGACAGTGCCACCATGGGGAAACTCGAGGCATCTCTTCAGAATCTTGGATAAGGTCTGGACCAAAAAGTTTTCGGTCTCCAACACCATCCCACATCAATGGCGTCGTGTATCTTCTTCTATATAGAGCTTCGAAAGGGGCCATCTTCAAACTGGTCTGATAGCTCTTGTTGTATGAGAACTCGGCGTAGGGCAAGTTATCGTCCCAGCTAGACCCATAGTCTAGCGCACAAGCTCTCAACATGTCCTCCAAAATCTGGTTGACTCTCTCGGTCTGTCCATCTGTCTGCGAATGAAAAGCCGTACTGAACTCCAGCCTCGTACCTAAGGTTTCATGTAACTGATGCCAAAACATTGAGGTAAATTGTGTTCCCCTATCTAACACGATACTCTTCGGAACTCCATGTAGACATACTATCCTGGTCATATATATCTTGGCTAACTTAGCACTGGTATAGGTAGTCTTTACGGGTATGAAGTGAGCTACCTTGGTCAAGCAATCGACCACTACCCAGATGGAATCATAACCTAAACGGGTCCTGGGTAATCCTGCGATGAAGTCCATACCAAGCTTCTCCCATTTCCACTCGGGTATCGGCAAAGTATGAAGTAGCCCTGCTGGCTTCTGATGTTCTCCCTTTACTCGTTGACAAACATCGCATATTGCAACATATTCGGCAATATCCTTCTTCATGCCTGTCCACCAGAAACTTTCCTTCAAGTCCAGATACATCTTGGTGTTGCCTGGGTGTATCGAGTATGGTGAATCATGGGCCCCTTGAAGTATCAACTTCCTGAGCTCTAGGTCATTGGGTACGTAGATACGGTCCTCAAACCATAGAGTTCCATGTTCATCCTCAAAAAAACCTTTAGCTTTCCCATCTTTCATTCTTTGCTTTATCTCGGCTATTTCCTTGTCCACTTTCTGGGCTTCAAGGATCTTTTCGGTCAAGGTGGACTAAACCTCCAATGTGGCAACATATCCTCTTGGAACTATTTCCAATTTGAGCTCTCAGAGATCGTTAGCTAACTCCTGGGGTAATCCTCCCACTATGAGTGTGTTCACATAACTCTTATGGCTCAAAGCATCTGCTATGACATTTGCCTTCCCTGGGTGATAATGCAATCTCATGTCATAATCCTTGATCAACTGTAGCCATATCCTCTGTCTGAGGTTCAACTCTTTCTGCGTGAAGATACACTTCAGGATCTCGTGATCTGTGTAAATATCACAACTATTTCCGATTAGGAAATGTCTCCAGGTCTTGATTTCGTGCACTACGACTGCTAACTCCAAATCATGTGTGGCATATTTCAACTCATGAGGTCGTAGCTGCCTCGACGCATATGCTACAACTTTTCCCTCATGCATAAGCACTCCTCTAAGTCCTTCACGTGAGGCGTCACAATAAGTTTGGAAGTCCTTCCAAATGTTCGACAAAACCAACACTGGGGCTGTAATCAAACGTTTCTTCAATTCCTGAAAACTGGCTTCACATTCCTTGGTCCAAAGTACTTAGACTCCTTCTTCCATAACTCCGTCATGGGCTTGGCAATCTTCGAGAAGTTCTCGATAAACCTCCGATAATATCTGGCAAGTCCGAGAAAACTGCGGATCTCCTTAACTGTGGTGGGTGCCATCCATTCGCTGATTGCTGCAACCTTGGTAGGATCCACTGTTATTCTGTCTCCAGAAATAATGTGTCCGAGGAACTCGACTTCCTTCAACCAAAATTCACATCTGCCGACCTTGGAATATAACTGATGCTCTTGAAGCTTCTCCAAAACTAAACGCAAGTGTTCCTTGTGTTCTTCCTCGTTCTTGGAAAATATTAGTATATCATCGATGAACACTATGACAAACTTGTACAGATATTCCATAAATACCTTGTTCATCATACTCATAAAATATGCAGGAGCAATAGTCGAACTAAATGACATGATTGTGTACTCATATAGACCATACCTTGTGGTGAAGGCTTACTTGGGTATATCCTGATCACGAATTTTCAACTGATGATACCCTGATCGAAGATCGATCTTGGAGAATACTCTGGCTCCAACTAGCTGATCAAATAAATCATTAATAATTGGTATAGGGTACTTGTTCTTGATAGTCACCTCATTCAGTGCACAATAATCAACTACCATCCTCAAGATTTTATCCTTCTTCTCTACCAAGAGAACTGGGGCTCCCCAAGGTGACGAACTTGGGCGAATGTAGCCTTTCTCCAATAACTCCTTGATCCGCTTCTTGATTTCCTCCAAATCATTTGCGGGCATCCGATAGGGTCTCTTGGATATTGGGCCTGTCGCTGGCAATAACTCAATCAGAAACTCAATTTCTCTATCCGGTGGCATGCCTGGCAATTCCTCCGAGAATACATCTGGGAAGTCTTGTACAACGGACACTTCCTCCTGAACAACTCCCATGAGGGAATTCACCCGAGTACTCTTCGATGTTTGCCGGGATACATACTTAATCCTCGTTTGCTCTTGGGTGGTGAGCAAAATAGACTTACTAGCACAATCAAGGTTTCCTTCATACTTGGTCATCCAATCCATGCCTATGATTATGTCCAATCCCTGTGACTCTAAGACGATGAGGTCGGTAGGAAATATATGGTTTCCAATGTTGAGGTTCAATGCGTGGCATCCTATCCTACCGTCATCATGCCTCCTAGGGAACTCACCTTAATAGGCCGACTAATGGTTCTAGTGGGCAAACCGTACTTTTCCACAACTACCCTTGATATGAATGAATGTGTTGCACCAGAATCAAAAAGAACCAGTACTGGACGTGAATCTAACAAAAACTTATCAACCACAGTCTCGAGTTGATTATAGACTTCCTGCACATCAGTGTTGCTGGTGAATTGTCGTTGCCGTTGTCGTTTCCATTTCCCTGCTTGTTGTGGGGACATTCAGTGGCATAGTGCCCCGTCTTCTGGCACTTGAAGCAGGTGATATGGCTCAGACCCTTCTGAGCTGGAGCGGGATGGTGCTGACTGCCATGAACTCAATTGCCATTCTTTAAGTTGTTGCTGTTGCGGTTGTTCCCATTTCCTCCACGGTTATGGCCTCCATGGTTGTGCACGGCATGGGTGTGGTGGGTGTGTCCTCCAAACTTACTGGATCCTGTTCCGGTGTTCCCTCAATAAGGAGAGTGACGGGGCTTCTGCTGAGCTCCACATCTATACTTCCCATGCCCATACTTCCTTTTGCGGTTCTCGATATGCTGCTGCTTTCCCTCTAAGATGAGGGCCTTATATACCAGCTCCTGGTAGTTGTTGAAGGTAGCCACGGTCAACTGAAAGCTCAACTCATTGTTGAGTCCTTCCATGAACTTTTTCTACTTGGCCGCATCATTAGCCACATCTCCACGTGCATATCGGGCCAACATGCTGAATTCATTGATGTCTTCTACGCAACCTTCTCCTTGTAGATGTTGTTGGGCCTCCAAGTGCAGAGGTTTGTAGGACAGTAGCAATTTCCCCTCAAGTGGGTGACCTAAGGTTTATCAATCCGTGGGAGGCGTAGGATGAAGATGGTCTCCCTAAAGCAACCCTACAACCAAATAACAAAGAGTCTCTTGTGTCCCCAACACACCCAATACAATGGTAAATTGTATAGGTGCACTAGTTCGGCGAAGAGCTGGTGATACAAGTGCAATATGGATAGTAGATATAGGTTTTTGTAATCTGAAATTATAAAAACAGCAAGGTAATTAATATTAAAAGAGAGCACGAACAGTATTTCTATGCGTGGAAACAAGGCCTAGGGTGCATACTTTCACTAGTGAAGTTCTCTCAACAATGATAACATAATTGGATCATATAACTAGCCCTCAACATGCAACAAAGAGTCACTCCAAAGTCACTAATAGCGGAGAACAAACGAAGAGATTATTGTTGGGTATGAAACCACAACAAAGTTATTCTTTCTGATGATCTATTCAAGAGTCCGTAGTAAAATAAGACGAAGCTATTCTTTCCGTTCAATCTATCCCAGAGTTCGTACTATAATAACACCTTAAGACACACATCAACCAAGACCCTAATGTCACCTAGATACTCCATTGTCACCTCAAGTATCCGTGGGCATGATTATATGATATGCATCACACAATCTCAGAATCATCTATTCAACCAACACATAGAACTTCAAAGAGGGCCCCAAAGTTTCTACCAGAGAGTCAAAACGTGTGCCAACCCATATGCATAGGTTCCCGATGTCACAAAACCCGCAAGTTGATCGCCAAAACATACATCAAGTACTCACATGAATATCCCATTCTCACCACAGATGGACACGTGCAAGACATACATCAAGTGTTCTTAAAGACTCAATCCGATAAGATAACTTCAAAGGGGAAACTCAATTCATTACAAGAAGGGAGAGGGGGAAGAACATCACAGGATCCAACTATAGTAGCAAAGCCCGCGGTACATCAAGATCATGACATCTCAAGAACACGAGAGAGAGAGAGAGATCAAACACATAGCTTTTGGCACATACCCTCAGCCCCGAGGGTGAACTACTCCCCCCTCGTCATGGAGATCGCCGGGATGATGAAGATGGCCACCGGAGATGGATTCCCCCTCCGGCAGGGTGCCGGAACGGGCTCCCGATTGGTTATTGGTGGCTACAGAGGCTTGCGGCGGAGGAAATGCCGTTCTAGGTTTATTTCTGGAGGTTTCTGTATTTATAAGACCGGATGGCATCAAGAACAAGTCAGGGGGACCCAGGAGGGAGTCACGAGCCCCCCAGGCACACCTAGGGGGGTGGGCACGCCTCCCTGGCTAGTGGCTTCCTTGGGACTCCTCTCCGGTATCTTTTTCTTCTGGTATTTTTGATATTTTCCATAAAAAATCATGGCGAAAGTTTTATTCCATTTGGACTCCGTTTGATATTCCTATCTGAAAAGGTCAAAAACAAGGAAAAAACAGGAACTGACACTGGGCTCTAGGTCAATAGGTTAGTCCCAAAAATAATATAAAATATCATATTCATGCGTATAAAACATCCAAAGTTGATAATATAATAGCATGGAACGATCAAAAACTATAGATACATTGGAGACGTATCAAGCATCCCCAAGCTTAATTACCGCTCGTCCTCGAGTAGGTAAATGATAAAAGCAGATTTTTTGATGCAGAATGCTACCTAACATATATTGTGGCATGAATATTCAGATCCATATGATTCAAGACAAAAAATTTAATGTTGACATAAGAACAATAATACTTCAAGCATACTAACAAAGTAATCATGTCTTCTCAAAATAACATGGCCAAAGAGAGTTATCCCTACAATATCATATAGTCTGGCTATGCTCCATCTTCCCCACACAACATATTTAAATCATGCACAACCCCGGTATTGGTCAAGCAATTTTTTTCACACTTTTACTTTCTCAAACCTTTTCAACTCTCACGCAATACATGAGTGTGATCCATGGACATAACACTATAGGTGGAATAGAATATGGTGGTGGTTGTGAGGCAAAAAGGAGGAGATGGTCACATCAACTAGGCGTATCAACGGGCTATGGAGATGACCAACAATAGATATCAATGTGAGTGAGTAGGCATTTCCATGCAAGAGATGCACAAGAGCTATATGTTTATGAAAGCTCAATAAGAAACTAAGTGGGTGTGCATCCAACTCGGTTGCTCACGAAGACCTATGGCAATTGAGGATGCCCATCATTGGAATATACAAGCCAAGTTCTATAACGAAAATTCCCACTAGTATATGAAAGTGACAATATATGAGGCTCTCTATCATGAAGATCATGGTGCTACTTTGAAGCACAAGTGTGGTAAAGGATAATAGCATTGTCCCTTCTCTCCTTTTCTCTTTTTTGTTTGGGCTCTTTGGCCTCTCTTTTTTCATTTTTTAATTGATTTTATTTTTGGTGGGCTATTTGGCCTCTTTTATTTTCTTTTTATTTTAAGTCCGGAGTCTCATCCCAACTTGTGAGGGAATCATAGCTTCCATCCTTTTCTCACATGGGACAATGCTCTAATAATGATGACCATCACACTTTTATTTACTTACAGCTCGATACTTAGAACAAAGATATGACTCTATATAAATACCTCCGACAGTGTACCAGGATGTGCAATGACTCATGAGTGACATGTATGAAAGGTAACAGTGTCTTTGCCACAAATACGATGTCAACTACATGATCATGCAAAGCAATATGACAATGATGATGCGTGTCATAATAAACAGAATGGTGGAAGTTGCATGGCAATATATCTCGGAATGGCTATGGAAATGCCATGATGGGTAGGTATGGTGGCTGTTTTGAGGAAGGAATATGGTGGGTTTATGCACCAGCAAAAATTGCGCGGCACTAGAGAGGCTAGCAATGGTGGAAGGGTGAGAGTGCGTATAAACCATGGACTCACATTAGTCAGAGAGAACTCACATACTTGTTGCAAAAGTTTTATTAGTAATTAAAACAAAGTGCTATACGCATGCTCCTAGGGGAAGGGTTGGTAGGAGTTAACCATCGCGTGATCTCGACCGCCATACAAAGGATGACAATCAATAAAAATATCATGCTCCGACTTCCTAGCATAGCGGTTCACCATACGTGCATGCTACGGGAATCACAAACTCTAACACAAGAATTTCTACCAATCCATATTTACTCACTAGCATGACTCTAATATCACCATCTTTATATCTCAAAACTACATGCAAAGAATCAAACTTCTCATAGTATTCGATGCACTCTATATGAAAGTTTTTATTATATCCCTCTTAGATGCCCATCATATTAGGACTAGATTCATAACCTAAGCAAATTACCTTGATGTTTAAGACTCTCAAAATAATATAAGTTAATCATGAGAGTTCAACTATTTCTATAAAATAAAACCATTTCAATGCTCTACAAAGATATAAGTGAAGCACTAGAGCAAAAGACAAACTACTCCACAAGATATAAGTGAAGCTCAATGAGTAGTTGAATAATTCTTTGGCTATGTGAATACTCTCCCATCTAATAATTTCAGATCCTAAGTACCTTATTCAAACAAAATAAAAAAAACTTCAAGTATAGCAGGAAACATGTGAAGAAGCAAAAACTTAAGTTCAACCGATACTAACCGATAATTGTTGTAGAAGAAAGGTGGGATGCCAACCGGGGCATCCCCAAGCTTAGACACTTGAGACTTCTTGAAATATGGATTGGGTATGACTTGGGAATCCCCAATATTGAGCTTTTTGTGTCTCCTTAATTCCTGTCATATGACGGTTCCCGAAATCTTAAAAACTTCATCCACACAAAACTCAATCAATAATTCGTGAGATAGGTTAGTATATATCAATGAAAAACTTTATCATCCTCTACTGTAGCAAATCAATAAAATCATTATTTGTCATTGCATACTAAATGCCTGTGCATATTTAAAACTCACATACTCAAATGGAATCATTAAACAAGCAAACATATGCGAACAATGCAAACATAACAACAATCTGCCTAAACAGAACAGTCTGTGAAGAATGCAGCAAGATCCATACTTAATTAACTCCAAAACATCTGAAACAATTCGACGCTGTATAGAATTTATAAGAGCATACTGTGTCCAAATTTCAAGTAATTATGACATACAGAAAATTCTAGGGAATTTTTGCACTACAAGCAAACTTTCTGTTTTGGAACAGCAACTCCTAAACTTGCAAATTAAGCATGGTAAAGGCTATCCTTGACATTTTTATTGAAATAAATGATGCAAAAAATTAATATAAATAACATCAAACAAGTACTAATAAAATAAAATAATGATCCAAGCAAAACACATATCATGTGGTGAATAAAAGTACAGCCCCAAGTAAAGTTACCGATGGATTGAAGACGAAAGAGGGGATGCCTTCATGGGGCATCCCCAAGCTTAAGCTTTTTGGTATACTTGAATATGGGTTGGGATGCCTTGGGAATCCCCAAACTTAGGCTCTTGCCACTCCTTGTTCCTTTGTCCATCCGAACTTTACCCGAAACTTGAAAACTTCACAACACAAAACTTAACGGAACTTCGTGAGATGGGTTAGTATAATGAAGACAAATCATTCATTTTGGTACTGTCAAGACAAGATTCATAAATATCCTCACACAATTACTACTGTATCTTATCATTTCCACAATTTATATCACTTAATATAATCTATGGAAACACTAAAACAAGCAAACTATGCATTGAAAACAGAATCTGTCAAGAACAGAACAGTCTGTAATGATTTGAATAATAACCATACTTATGCACCTCCAAAAATTCTGAAACAATTATGAAAATTAAGGAAATTTGTATATAAATCAGCAGCAAAAATAATCATCTCAATATCTCTCTCTGGATAGGAATTAAAAATAATTTCGTGAGCGCAAAGTTTCTGTCTTTTTCAGCATGATCAAACAACTATCACCCAAACTAATCATAAAGGCTTTACTTGGCACTTTATTGAAACTAAGGTAATAAAACATGATTAATACAATAGCTTAATAATGTGAACACACAAAAACAGTAAGGATATATATTGGGTTGTCTCCCAACAAGCACTTTTTTAATGCCTTTCAAGCTAGGCATGATCATTTCAATGATGCTCACATAGAAGATAAGAATTGAAACATAACGGGAGCATCATGAAGCAAATGACTAACACATTTAAGTATAACCCACTTACTATGAATAGGGATTTTGTGAACAAATCTTGATAACCCACAAGTATAGGGATCGCAACAGTTTTCGAGGGTAGAGTATTCAACCCAAATTTATTGATTCGACACAAGGGGAAGCCAAAGAATATTCTCAAGTATTAGCAGTTGAGTTGTCAATTCAACCACACCTGAAAGATTTAGTATCTGCATCAAAGTATCAGTAGCAGAGTAGTGCGATACCAACAGTAGCAACAGTAACCAGTAGCAGCAAAGTGACAGCAGTAGCAACAAAGTAACAGCAGTAGCAACACAGTAACAGTAGCAACAAAGTAACGTAGCAAGGACCAGTAGGAAAAACTAGTAGGTATTGGATCGGTGATAGATGATTATGCCGGATGCTATTCATCATGCAAAAGTTATAACACGGAGAGATATGTAACTAGCTCCAGTTCGTCAATGTAATGTATGCATGTATTCCGTATGTAGTCATGCGTGCTTAGGGAAAAGAACTTGCATGGCATCTATTGTCCATCCCTCCCGTGGCAGTGGGGTCCTAATGGAAACTACGGGATATTAAGGTTCTCCTTTTAATAAAGAACCGGACCAACGCATTAACACTTGGTGAATACATGAACTCCTCATACTATGGTCATTTCCGGGAGTGGTTCCGGCTATTGTCACTCCGGTGTTGCCGGGTCATAACACATAGTAGGTGACTACAACTTGCTAGATAGGATCAAGAACACACATATATTGGTGACAACATAATAGGTTCAGATTTGAAATCATGGCACTCGGGCCCTAGTGACAAGCATTAAGCATGGCAAAGTTGTAGCAACATCAATCTCAGAACATAGTGGATACTAGGGATCAATCCCCGTCAAAACTAACTCGATTACATGATAGATCTCATCCAACCCATCAGCGTCCAGCAAGCCTACGATGAGATTACTCAAGAACGGTGAAGAGCATCATGGAATTGGCGATGAAGGAAGGTTGGTGATGACGATGGCGATGATCTCCCCTCTCCGGAGCCCAGAACAGACTCCAGATCTGCCCTCCAGAGGAACAAGAGGAGGTGGCGGCGCCTCCGTATTGTAAAATGCGATGAACTCTTCTCATTGATTTTTTCCGGACGAAAGGGACTAAATAGACCTGAGATTGGAGTCGGTGGAGCAACGTGGGACCCACAAGCCTGCCAGGCGCGACCCGGGGGGGGGGGGGGGGCGCCTGGTGGGCTTGTGGGCTCCACGCTCCACTTCCTCCGTTGATTCTTGCGCCAGTATTTTTCATATATTCCGCAAAAATTCTCTGTAAATTTCCAAGTCATTCCGAGAACTTTTATTTCTGCGCAAAAACAACACCATGGCAATTCTGCTGAAAACAACGTTAGTCCGGGTTAGTTCCATTCAAATCATGCAAATTAGAGTCCAAAACAAGGGCAAAAGAGTTTGGAAAAGTAGATACGACGGAGACGTATCAATTCCCCCAAGCTTAAAACCTTGATTGTCCTCAAGCAATTCAGTTGACAAACTAAAAGAGACAAAAGAAAACTTTTCCCAACTCTGTTTAATCTTGTTGTTGCAACTATGTCTAACTCATATCCAGAATTTCAGCAAGATCACAAGCTAACCACATAAGCAAATGACATCTAGGTCTCATGGTAAACTCATATCAATGGCATAATCAACTAGCGAGCAAATAATAATAAGTCTCAAACGTCAACAATTCACTCAAAACAATCATGAAGCAGTACGAACAGATGGTATCTCGCTAGCTCTTTCTGAGACCGCAAAACATAAATGCAGAGCACCTTTAAAGACCAAGGGCTGACTAAACATTGTAATTCATGGCAAAGAAGATCCAGTCACAGTCATACTCAACATCAGTAAAAAGCAAAGCATAAAATGACAGAGGTGCTCTCTAATTGGTGCTTTTATAAGAAGAGTATGACTCAACAGGAACATACATAGATAGGCCCTTCGCAGAGGGAAGCATTGATTTGCAGAGGTGCCAGAGCTCAAGCTTTGAAGACAGAGATAAATAATTTTGGGTGGCATGCTTTCATTTTCAATGTAATGACCAAGAGTTTTCATCATCTTCCATGCTACACATACTATAGGCGGTTCCCAAACATAAAAGTAAAGTTTTGACTCCCCCACCACCGATCAATCACACTCCACGACTAGCCGAATCCTCGGGTGCCGTCCATACCAACATCAATCCAGGGGGAGTTTTGTTTCCAATTATCTTTTCGATTTGAGCATGGAAGTAGGCATTCCAATTACCGGCCCCTTTCTCGTGAATGATAGTGAATAAACACATATCGAGGATAACATGCCTAGCATGGAAGATACTGATAGCCCCCTGTCACCACATGAGCGGTTCGGGCATGCAAAACAGATTATTTCTTGAAGATTTAGAGAGTGGCACATGCAAATTCACTTGGAACGGTAGGTAGATACCGCATATAGGTAGGTATGGTGGACTCATATGGAACAACTTTGGGTTTATGCAAGTGGATGCACAAGCAGTATTCCTGCTTAGTACAAGTGAAGGCTAGCAAAAGACTGGGAAGCGACCAACTAGAGAGCAACAACAATCATCAAAATGCATTGAGACTAACCAACATTGAGGGCAAGCATGAGTAGGACATAAATCACCATGAACATGAATATCATAGATGCTATGTTGATTTTGTTTCAACTACATGCATGAACATGCGCCAAGTCAAGCCACTTGAATCATTCAAAGGAGGATACCATCCTATCATATTACATAACAGTCATCTCAAAATTCATGTTGGCATACAAGACAACCCATTATAAGCTCCTAGCTAATTAAGCATGGCATGAGAAACTATGATCTCTAAGTTGTCATTGCAAACATGTTTCTCTCACAACAAAGCTGAATCAGGAATGATGAGCTAGTCATATTTACAAAAACAAAATTGATCGAGTTCATACCAGCTTTTTCAGGCTCAGTCACTTCATCATATATCGTCATTATTGCCTTTCACTTGCACGACCGAACGATGTGAACAATAATAAGAGTGCTCGTGCATTGGACTAAGCTGGAATATGCAGGAAAACACAAAGGAGAAGACAAAGTAATATGGCTCTTTAACATATAAACAGGTATGCATGCGAGCGCCAATAAACATTGTAGCCATGGTCTTCTACCTTGAACCAAAGCAAAAGAAAACTATTTACACGGGAAAGCTCCCAACAAGCAAAAGAAGAACAAGAAAATCTTTTTGGGTTTTCTCAAACTAGATAGGCACACGAAAAGAAAACAAGAAAAAGAAATAAACTAGCATGGATGATACAGTGGCAAAGTGTGAACACCGACTAACAAAGTGAAAGCGCAAGCAAGAATATAAAGTCGATGAGAAACACGTACTCCCCCAAGCTTAGGCTTTTGGCCTAAGTTAGTCTGCTCCCAAGGAGGGAAATAACCAGCTCCGGGGTACTCCGGAGTGTACTGAGGATGCCACTGCTGTGTGAGCTCCTCTGGCTCCCACTGATAAACTGGCGTCTGGTACTCGACTGGTGGCTCCGGCACGGGCACCTGTGGTTGGGCTATGCCCC
This sequence comes from Hordeum vulgare subsp. vulgare, assembly GCF_904849725.1. Lineage (NCBI taxonomy): Eukaryota > Viridiplantae > Streptophyta > Magnoliopsida > Poales > Poaceae > Hordeum > Hordeum vulgare. The sequence continues at coordinate 105,611,044 of NC_058521.1, read as the reverse complement.
AATATGCGTAGATGTCTGAGGGCATAATAATGTACCTTCCTGCATGAAGATTGAACAAAGAAGGAGCAGGCAAAGTAATAGTCTCACGAGTACCGTGACTAAATACCAGGTTATAAATCATCCTTCTATTTATATCTCTATCAAGAAAGTCATGGCGAACCATGCTATCATAATATAGATATCTCTCGGGAAGAAGAATCTCTTCTTCCTCGTCCAGTCTAATAGGTATCTCAAAGTGTCTGGCAAGACGGGTAGCATAGATACCTCCATAGACCACGCCTTCAGAACGGTTCGTGTTCAATCGTTGAGCTACTATAGCGCCCAAGCTATAAGTTTTATCATTATAAAGGGCGTCGCGCAAGACCGCAAGATCTGGGGAGCTAAGGGACCAAGCTTTCCCACGGCCAATCAAACATTTTCCCACAAATAATGAGAAGTACCGAAGCACAGGAAAATGTATGCTAGCAGCTCTAGCGCAAGACACTCCTCTCTTCTCTCCTACAACAATTGTATCTATGAAAGCCTCCAAATCCCGTGGACGAGGTTCATGAATATCCCCAACAAAAGGCAATTTGCAAACATTGCAAAAATCCTGGAGTGACATGCGCGGGGGGATATCATATAATTTGAACTCAACCATAAGAGGATTCTTCCTTGGATAGAAGTTAAAGCTTTGCACGAAAATATTAGTAAGGAGGAGGTATTGCGGACACTTATCTTCAATGAAGGCGGTAAGGCCTGCGTTCTCCACCAAGTAATAAAAGTCCTCATAAAGTCCGGCGGCACGTAAGAACACATCGCTTGGCCATTTGCACGCTCGAACTTTTGCAACTCGGGGGACCGGATACTTGGGTTTCTTCTTCTCATTCCCATCATCCTTGGGGTCACGGCTTGAAGAGACTCTTAAGAAACTCCTCATCTTTTCCCTTTTCTATATCTGAAATTTTCTGAAATTTTAGTGACTCTAAGGAAAAGTGAATAAGGCCCAACAAAAATCGTAGCAATTACTCCCACAAGTGCCTAGAGGCCATATTACGCATCAAAACTACTTGGGACCAGCTAAAATTAGCATGCAAAGCTCAAGAACAGGGTCACCAAGGCAGCAAAAATACGCGAAGTATAAGGCACTAGAGCAAAAACTAATTGGACCAATGGAGGAGTCACTTTCCAAGGAGCAATTTCCCCAAAACAGTTTGGTGAATGGTGACCAAGGAGATCGAAAATCCCAGCAAAAAGAGCAAGAACACGGGTTTGAGCTGCGAAACAATTTTTTTTGGAGGTAGGAGAAGCAGATGGGAGCTAGAATGAGTGGAGGGGGTGCACGTGGGCCCCACTAGCCTGGTAGGCGCGGCCAAGGGGTGCCCGCGCCTCCAGGGCTTGTGGCTCACTGGTGCAGCCCCCTGACTAGATCTTCGTCTCAGTATTTTTCAAAATATCCAGAAAAAATCATACTTGATTTTCAGGACGTTCGGAGAACTTTTATTTTCGGGGTACTTTTCTATGGGACGCTAAAAGCAGAAAATAGGGAAAACTAAACTAAATCTATCATTTTTCTTCTAAGCAACCGAAGGTGAAAGCTTGGAACAGAGGTTTGTGACTCCTCGATTCATCCATCTCATGGTCATCAAAAGAAATATGTCAATGAGGTTGATCAAGTCTCCTTGAAAAACTTTTTCGAATCGCAAAAGAAGCCGGAGAATTTTTGAATAGCCACTAGGTTACCTCAATGGGGATGGGAATATCCCCAACAAGCAAATCAGACTTCATCTTGACAATAGGTATAGGGCATTCGAAGCTCCCAATAAGAATCGATGAAGTTTTTTCGATAGCATTGACGCAATGTACTCGATATTGTTTCTTCGAAAAGTGCACCGTATGCTCATTACCGTTGACATGGAAAGTGACATTGCCTTTGTTGCAATCTATAACATCCCCTGAAGTGTTTAAAAAGGGTCTTCCAAGGATGACCGCCATGGCATCGTCCTCGGCAATATCCAGAATAACAAAGTCTGTTAAGATAGTCACGTTAGCAACCACAACAGGCACATCCTCGCAAATGCCGATAGGAAAAGCAGTTGATTTGTCGGCCATTTGCAGAGAGATTTTAGTGGGTGTCAACTTATCCAGTTCAAGTCTACGATAAAGAGAAAGAGGCATAACACTAACACCGGCTCCAAGGTCGCATAAAGCAGTTCTAACGTAGTTTCCTTTAATGGAGCAAGGTATAGTGGGCACACCAGGATCACCTAGTTTCTTAGGAGTTCCACCCTTGAAGGTATAATTAGCAAGCATGGTGGAAATCTCAACCTCAGGTATCCTCCTCTTATTAGTCACAATATCCTTCATGTACTTAGCATACGGAGACATTTTGAGCATATCTGTCAAACGCATTTTCAAAAAGACAGGTCTGATCATTTCAACAAATCGCTCAAATTCCTCATCATCATTTTTCTTAGATGGTTTGGGAGGAAAGGGCATGGGTTTCTGAGCCCATGGTTCCCTTTCTTTACCATGCTTCCTAGCAGTGAAATCGTTCTTATCGTATCTCTTATTCTTAGGCTGTGGGTTATCAAGATCAACAAGTTCAATCTCTACATCCTTATTATTACTAGGTTAAGCATCATCATGAACATCACTATTGATAATGTCATTAGGCTCATGTTCATCACGAGATTGTGTATCGGCATCAGAGACAGAGACATCGTTTAGACTCTCAGGTGTAGGAGCATCTGGGTTGCTAGCGTGCAGGTTCCTATCATCTCTTTTCTTCTTCCTAGGATGACTAGGTGCATCAATGCTAACTCCTTGAGAATCTTGTTCAATTCTTTTAGGATGACCCTCAGGATACAAAGGTTCCTGGGTCATTCTACCGCTCTAGTGACGACTCTGACAGAGTTGTCATTCAACTCATTGAGCAAGTCATTTTGAGCTTTAAGTACTTGTTCTACCTGAGTAGTAACCATAGAGGCATGTTTACTCAAGAGCTTAAGATCATTGACATTTCTGTCCACACAAGCACTTAAATGACTAAGCATACGAGCATTCTGTTCCAATTGTCTGCTGACATAATCATTGAAACTTTGTTGTTTGGCAACAAAGTTATCAAATTCATCTAAGCATAAGCTAGCAGGTTTATCAAAAGGAATATCACTCTCATCGAACCTACGCAGAGAATTTATTTCTACTACCTGTATCGGGTTATCAAGACCATGGATCTCTTTGATAGGTGGTAGATTTTTGACATCTTCAGATTTAATGCCTTTCTCTTTCATAGATTTCTTAGCTTCTTGCATATCGGGACTGAGGAATAGAATACCTCTTTTCTTAGGAGTTGGCTTAGGAGGTGGTTCGGGAATAGTCCAAGCATTCTCATTGCACAGGATATTATTCAATAGGATCTCAGCTTGTTCTACGGTTCGTTCCCTAAAAACACAACCAGCACAACTATCTAGGTGGTCTTTAGAAGCATCGGTAAGTCCATTATAGAAGATATCAAGTATTTCATTCTTCTCAAGAGGGTGACCAGGCAAAGCATTTAGTACCTGGACGAGCCTCCCCCAAGCTTGTGGGAGACTCTCTTCTTCAACTTGCGCAAAGTTGTATATTTCCTGCAAGGCAGCTTGCTTCCTATGGGCAGGAAAATATTTTTCAGAGAAGTAGTAGATCATATCCTGGGGGCTATGCACACAACCAGGAGCAAGAGAAGTGAACCAAGTCTTAGCATCATCCTTTAGCGAGAAAGGAAACAACTTAAGGATATAGTAGTGGCGGATCTTTTCCTCACTAGTGAATAGGGTGGCTATATCATGTAGTTTGGTAAGATGGGCTACAACCGTTTCAGACTCATAGCCGTGAAAAAGGATCAGATTCGACCAGAGTGATTAACTCAGGGTCGACAGAGAATTCATAATCCTTATCGGTCACAAAGATAGGCGAAGTAGCAAACTTCGGGTCGTATTTCATCATAGCGTTCAGAGATTTTTCTTTCCACTTGTGCAGTAAATTCTCAACATCATAGCTATCCTTACAAGCAAGAAAGATCTCAACTATCTCTCCCTCCATTATATAACACTCAGGCATATCAGGCTATTCACATCTAGGAGAGCTAGCTCTAACACGCGAAATAGCAGGTTCTACTTCAATAGTATCAACAGTTTCAAAAGTATCATCACATCTAGAAGCAACTCTAGCAATTTGTGCATCAAGGAATGCACCAAGTGGCAAAGTAGTATCAAGCATAGCATCATCATAAGAATCATGGGAAACAGAAGTAGCATCATCAAGCACAGGCGTCATATCAAGATTTCTAGCACGAGGAGGTGTCGCAAACTTACTCATAACTGAAGGTGAATCAAGTGTAGAGCTAGATGGCAGTTCCTTACCTGTCCTCGTAGTTGAGGGCAAGACTTTAGTTCTTGGATCATTCAGATTCCTCATAGTGATCAGCAGACGTAAATCCCAAGTGACTCAGAGAATATTGCTAGCCTTCCTCGGCAACGGCGCCAGAAAAAGGTCTTGATAACCCACAAGTATAGGGGATCACAACAGTTTTCGAGGGTAGAGTATTCAACCCAAATTTATTGATTCGACACAAGGGGAAGCCAAAGAATATTCTCAAGTATTAGAAGTTGAGTTGTCAATTCAACCACACCTAAAAGATTTAGTATCTGCAGCAAAGTATCAGTAGCAGAGTAGTGTGATAGCAACAGTAGCAACAGTAATCAGTAGCAACAAAGTGACAACAGTAGCAGCAAAGTAAAAGCAGTAGCAACAGAGTAACAGTAGCAGCAAAGTAACGTAGCAAGGACCAGTAGGAAAAACTCGTAGGCATTGGATCGGTGATGGATGATTATGCCAGATGCTATTCATCATGCAACAGTTATAACACGGAGAGATATGTAACTAGCTCCAGTTCGTTAATGTAATGTAGGCATGTATTCCGTATGTAGTCATACATGCTTAGGGAAAAGAACTTGCATGACACCTATTGTCCATCCCTCCTGTGGCAGAGGGGTCCTAATGGAAACTACGAGATATTAAGGTTCTCCTTTTAATAAAGAACCGGACCAACGCATTAACACTTGGTGAATACATTAACTCCTCATACTATGGTCATCTCCGGGAGTGGTTCCGGCTATTGTCACTCCGGGGTTGCCGGGTCATAACACATAGTAGGTGACTACAACTTGCAAGATAGGATTAAGAACACACATATATTGGCGACAACATAATAGGTTCAGATCTGAAATCATGGCACTCGGGCCCTAGTGACAAGCATTAAGCATGTCAAATTAGTAGCAACATCAATCTCACAACATAGTGGATACTAGGGATCAATCCTCGTCAAAACTAACTCAATTACATGATAGATCTCATCCAACCCATCACCGTCCAGCAAGCCTACGATGAGATTACTCACGAACCGTGAAGAGCATCATGGAATTGGCGATGAAGGAAGGTTGGTGATGACGATGGCGACGATCTCCCCTCTCCGGAGCCCAGAACGGACTCCAGATCTGCCCTCTAGAGGAAGAACAGGAGGTGGCGGCGCCTTCGTATCGTAAAACACGATGAACTCTTCTCCTTGATTTTTTCCGGACGAAAGGGACTAAATAGACGTGAGATTGGAGGTGGTGGAGCAACGTGGGCCCCACAAGCCTGTCAGGCATGGCCAGGGGGGCCCGCGCCTGGTGGGCTTGTGGGCTCCACGCTCCACTTCCTCCGTTGATTCTTGCGCCAATATTTTTTATATATTCCAAAAAAATTCTTCGTAAATTTCAAGGCCATTCCGAGAACTTTTACTTCTGCGCAAAAACAACACCATGGAAATTCTGCTGAAAACAACGTTAGTCCGGGTTAGTTCCATACAAATCATGCAAATTAGAGTCCAAAACAAGGGCAAAAGAGTTTGGAAAAGTAGATACGACGGAGACGTATCAACAAACAACTTATTGGAGCAAGAATCATCTAGCATAGGAAGGCAAAACAAGCATAGCTTCAAAAATTTCAACACAAAGAGGGGAAACTTGATATTATTGCAATACATAGAATCATATGATCCTCTCTCATAATAATTTTCAGTAGCATCATGAATGAATTCAACAATATAACCATCACCTACATCATTCTTTTCATGATCTACAAGCATATAAATTTTACTACTCTCCACAATAGCGAATTTATTCTCATGATTAATAGTGGGAGTATCGTAAAAGACTTGAACACTATGAATTGTTTCCACACTAAAAGAGTAATGTTCAGTAAAAGGGTACTCATAATTGTGACAAGTTTTATCATCTTTCTTCTTTATAGCATAAGTATCATCACAATAATCATCATAGATAGGGGGCATGCTTTCATCATAATAAATTTGATCATTCAAAGTGGGGGAACTAAAAAGATCATCTTCATTAAACATAGCATCCCCAAGATTGTGGCTTTGCATATCATTAGCATCATGGGTATTCAAAGAATTCCTACTAACAACATTGCAATCATGCTCATCATTCACATATTTTATGCCAACCATTCTATGTAATTCTTCTTCTAGCACTCGAGCACAATTTTCTTTTCCATCATTTTCACGAAAGACATTAAAAAGATAAAACATATGAGGTAACCTTAATTCCATTTTTTTGTAGTTTTGTATTAATGAACTAAACTAGTGATATAGCAAGAAACTAAAAGATTCAATTGCAAGATCTAAAGATATACCTTCAAGCGCTAACCTCCCCGGCAATGGCGCTAGAAAAGATCTTGATGTCTACTACACAACCTTCTCCTTGTAGACGTTGTTGGGCCTCCAAGTGCGGAGGTTTGTAGGATAGTATAAATTTTCCCTCAAGTGGGTGACCTAAGGTTTATCAATCCGTGGGAGGCGTAGGATGAAGATGGTCTCCCTCAAGCAACCCTGCAACCAAATAACAAAGAGTCTCTTGTGTTTCCAACACACCCAATACAATGGTAAATTGTATAGGTGCACTAGTTCGGCGAAGAGATGGTCATACAAGTGCAATATGGATAGTAGATATAGGTTTTTGTAATCTGAAATTATAAAAACAGCAAGGTAATTAATAATAAAAGTGAGCACGAACGGTATTGCTATGTGTGGAAACAAGGCCTAGGGTTCATACTTTCACTAGTGAATTCTCTCAACAATGATAACATAATTAGATCATATAACTAGCCCTCACCATGCAACAAAGAGTCACTCCAAAGTCACTAATAGAGGAGAACAAACGAAGAGATTATTGTCGGGTACGAAACCACCACAAAGTTATTCTTTCTGATCGATCTATTCAAGAGTCCGTAGTAAAATAACACGAAGCTATTCTTTCTGTTCAATCTATCCTAGAGTTCATACTAGAATAACACCTTAAGACACACATCAACCAAGACCCTAATGTCACCTAGATACTCTGTTGTCACCTCAATTATCCGTGGGCATGATTATACAGTATGCATCACATAATCTTAGAATCATCTATTCAACCAACACATAGAACTTCAAAGAGTGCCCCAAAGTTCCTACAAGAGAGTCAAAACGTGTGCCAACCCATATGCATAGGTTCCCGATGTCACGAAACCCGCAAGTTGATCACCAAAACATACATCAAGTACTCACATGAATATCCCATTGTCACCACAGATAGACACGTGCAAGACATACATCAAGTGTTATTAAGGACTCAATCCGATAAGATAAATTCAAAGGGGAAACTCAATTCATTACAAGAAGGGAGAGGGGGAAGAACATCATAGGATCCAACTATAGTAGCAAAGCCCGCGGTACATTGAGATCATGACATCTCAAGAACACGAGAGAGAGAGAGAGATCAAACACATAGCTACTGGTACATACCCTCAGCCCCGAGGGAGAACTACTCCCTCCTCGTCATGGAGATCGCCGGGATGATGAAGATGGCCACCGGAGATGGATTGCCCCTCCGGCAGGGTGCCAAAACAGGCTCCCGATTGGTTATTGGTGGCTACAGAGGCTTGCGGCGGCGGAACTCCCGATCTAGGTTTATTTCTTGAGGTTTCTGTATTTATAAGACCAGATGGCATCAAGAACAAGTCAGGGGACCCACGAGGGAGTCACGAGCCCCCCAGGCGCGCCGGGGGGGGCGCCTCCCTAGCTCGTGGCTTCCTCGAGACTCCTCTCCGATATCTTTTTCTTCTGGTGTATTTGATATTTTCCATAAAAAATCACGGCGAAAGTTTTATTCCGTTTGGACTCCGTTTGATATTGCTATCTGAAAAAGGTCAAAAACAAGGAAAAAACAGGAACTGGCACTGGGCTCTAGGTAATAGGTTAGTCCCAAAAATAATATAAAATAGCATATTCATGCATATAAAACATCCAAAGTTGATAATATAATAGGATGGAACGATCAAAAATTATAGATACGTTGGAGACGTATCATTCATCAACATACCGGGCCACAGAGAGATTTCCCTGGCGTAAGTTGCAAAACTCACGCTTCTTCAGACTCATGGCTCCAACTGAGACACGAGTAGTGCGGAAGGCCTGCTTGAACTGCTCCCAAGTCACACAGGGAATGGGTTATGTGGTGGTGTAGTTCTCCCACCATGGAGCTGCTGGTCCTTCAAGTTGATGTGCGGCAAAGCGCACTATCTCTGCTTCATTGCATCCGGCAGTGATCAGTTCCCTCTCCATCTTGCGGAGCCTGTCATCTGCCACAATGGGCTCAGTGCTGCTGGAGAAGGTCGGGGAATTCAGCCTCAGAAAACGGGTGAGGTTGTCGGCTTGGGGTGGAGGGTGGTTGTTGTTATTGTTGGCCTGGTTCTGAATGATCAACTACATCAGGGTATTCTACTGCTGGATCAGGTGGGTGAGTCCGGGCGAGAAGTTGGAAGCAGGGTTACATATCACAGGCATCTGGTGTTTTAGAGTGATGAGAATTAGAATAGAACAAGTGTATAAAGAGAAATACACTACACAGATGAAATGCAACCAACATCATTACACCAAATATTCATTCATTAATTCAACTCAAGGTTCAAACATGAAGATACAAGCTTTGCGGTAACCTAAACATCGGCCTAAACGTCTAACGGTAAGGTAAACATAACTTGGTGGTCTTGACTATGTGTCCTCCTCAGAAGTACATGGTGGTGGGTCCGTTGGTAGAGATCTCTTCATAGTCCTCCTCGTTGCTGATCAAGGGGGCCACGTCGCCTTCTGGGTGAAGATTTTCTCCCATGTCCAATTCCTCCTCTAGGTATGCAACGTGAATCTTCATCTTCTCGATCCTCTCCAGGAAGTCCTTCACTTCTTGTTCGTGCTTGTAGTGGGCTTCTCGGGCTTCTGCTTCGAGGTCAAGTTCATGGAGCATCAGTTGCTTGATCTTCTTCGTGTCTTTGCTTACACGGAGCTCCAGAGTCCTGATGTGTGTCTCCAATTTTTGGGCATAGGAGAGTATAGAGTCTTCAGTCTTGGTCTTTATGATTTCTCCATATTCTCCTCCCTGGAGACCATGTAGAGGTCCGTAGAAATAGGGCATCCTTTGTATACCTCCTTGATACGCCCGAGTGCACAGTGAATCACCATGTCCCTACCGAGAATCCAACTGGGTGCGATAAACTTCAAGTCAATGGGCTCTGTGCGATTCCCGAAGGTCCTTCCAGGGATGTGCACCTCAATCCTGTAGCGAGCGTCTACGGGGAAAGACCTGATTGGTTTCCCGGTGATGGTTAGCACAACAATCCTTATGTCCTTGGCGATCTGCACCAGCTCTTTGCCGAAGGGCATTGTTGCGTCGGGCTGGCAAAACTCCGTGACAAAAAATGGGTTGAAGGTGGCCATCTAGAAATATTGGAAATCGGAGAGAAGTCTGAAATGAGCAGATGAGAATATAGAAGTTTTTATGGACATAAGTAATATGGTTTTTTTACTAAGGCTTTTCCAATCCTAGAGGTTACGTCCTACGGTCAGCATGTGCTCTAATACCATCGCTGTAGCGACCCGACTTGAAACGGTCAAGTCTCTGGTGTTTTTGTACCATCCCAAGATCATGCTGGTACACACACAATACATCAATATATATATCGAGATTTCAATCACACTGCTTTATTAAATCGAAATCTCATATGGAGTCCATTATTACAATAAAAATTACAATAAAGTGGCCGAAGGCCAACTCATGAGATAAAACTAATCAAAAACTAGCAGAAGCTTCGAAGGTAGTTGAGTCCATCTGACTCCGAGGGCATATCACCGAGCGTAGATCGTGTCCTCACTCTTGGTCGGAAAATTACTCTGCAACATGACACGTTGCACCCGTATAGGCCAGCATATTGAATATGCCGGCAAGTCACAAAACAAAGGGGTGAAAATATCATCGATACTATATGCATATATGGCAGGTGGGGCTGTAAGTTTTAGCGGAAAGCAAATTTTTCCTACAACAAGAGAGGGAGCAAAAGCAAAAATAATTACTACATGTTGGTTGTTTAAAGAGAAGGTTCCACCAACCATTTCTCATACCCAAATAATAATTCCCACACCATTAAATTATTTCTGTCCAGAATTCCTGATAGTTTCAGTTCCTTTGGATCAAGTTGTCCGTAACCGTGGACATGACTAATCGATTAGGTTTGGTACTGTGCAGAGTTTTGCACACGTTCCCCAACAGATTTGGTCGCCTCCGTTGAAGTCCTCGCACTACAGGGTGTTTAAGAACCGGATGATCAAAACATGGTCTTCCAACGGGTTCCTCTGAGCCATTGTCAGTGCCCATCCATTCCTACCGTTTTTCTACATCACGTAGCACCGCCTGTCCAGAGTCACCAGGATGTGCAACCAAGCAAGAGCCCATAATGGCTTGTGGCTGTGCAGGTAAGCCTCGGGTCTTGAAGTATCCATCCTTCTCTTCGTGCCTGGGTGGAACTTTCTACGTGAATACTGGCACTTCTCCAGCAACACCTAGGCTACCACTAGGTACTCCAGGGTGCCGTTCAACCAATTTCTACCCAGTGGTATACTGCATCATGAGGTCTTGAAAATCTTGAAGTCTTGATATCTTGGTCATTAATTAAGTCTTACGACTATCATGATAAACACTCAACCAACCCCGTCTACTAAAAGCATAGCACAAATAAAATAACGTCCCGAGCCGAAGTAACAAGGGTTGATGGGTGCCTACCACATGATACTACATCAAGAACCAAATTTCCAAGTACCTACTTTGCATGTAATGGATGGAGAAGATTGAACTAATACAATAAAACCATACGTAAAAACATGATCAACGTGAACTTGCCTTGCTGACGGTCTTCAAACTCGAGTGAGTCTAAATAGCAAGCCTCGCACTCCGGATGATCTAACGAACAAAACATTCACATAATAAGCACAACATAAACATAACAACAAGTAAAACTAAGTTTTAAAGAAACTAACAGGAAGTATTTCACCTAAACTTCTCTACACAAAAGAATCAAATAAAAAGGTTTTATAAAACAAAAGTTATGGCCTAATTAAAATAGACCTTGAATATGTCCAGATCAAGTTTTTCATAAAAACAAAATTACTTTTATTCGTTCTCTGGAAAGATACAAGTAACAGAAATCAGCAGCAAAAAGAATTACTCAAAAACAAAATTTTAAATAAAAGTTATACCTAAATTAGTGTTTAATACATATCTGTTTGAACTCGAAATTTAAAAGGTTAAAAATATTTTTTGATGGTTCCACGTGATAGAGGTGATTTTTTTGAATGAGTAGCAAAAAGAATCAACTGAATCGAAGTTATAAAACTAAAGATACAAAAAAATAACAAAATTGAGATCTAATTTAAAACATGATTTTTTTCTAAAGACGTTAGATTTTGGACAGATGGCAAGTGGCGCAATGTGAATGGTTGTTGGACGTTTGTTGAGGTGCTAAAAAGTGGACGATCGATCCTAAACTATTGCACACATAGACAACTAACTAATAGAAAACCGCTAGTCGGTTCGGTCTAACCAGAGTAAAACCGATCTATCAGATTCCGATAAAAAAACGAACACAGGGGCTCTCGTTGCTTAAAGAGAAGAAACTGGAGGTGGCAGGGAAGAAGATGATGGTGGTGTGGCGGCTCCGAAGATCAACGGCTTCTGGGAGGTTGTCCAACAGATGCGGGACGTCGAAGGCGACCGATTTTTGCTGAAGGTGAAGGTTGGTGGCGACCAAAACGAGCGGGGCGTCCAGATGAAGTCCGTGAACTACGGCGGCGTTACGAGCTCGAGGTGGTAGCTGTAGATGGATAGAAGAGATTAGACATTGTCAGAAAGAAGATATGAATCGAAAGGAGTCAGACCGCAGAAGATGGAGGCCCGGGATGTCTCACGGGTGTCGGAATCCGGCGATGAAATGCAGCTTCTGCCGCCAGATCCAAATAACGAAGGCTTCGCGTACAGGGGTTTTGGCGTGGGGTTTTTAGGGGAATCGGTCGAGGAAGACCCCACGTATTTATAGGACATCTTTCTTGGACAAGAGGAATACTAGAGATAGGATTAGATCTCAATTTCGTTTCGAACCGCATGGAAATCCTAGAGATAGGATTTGACTTTCGAAAGCCATGTCTTGTACGCTCTTTCGTCATCCTTGTCGGACCACTGCCCCCTCCTCCTTTCCAACCAGAGTGGGCCCCGTAAACCTGCGACTTTCCGCTTTGAAACCTTCTGGACTAAAATGCCGGGTTTCCAAGAGACGGTTCTACAGGCATGGTCAGCGCCCTCTTCTCACACTCAGCCGGTGCACGTATTCAACCACAAGCTCAAGACCACCGCGCTCAGCTTGCGATCCTGGAGCAGGGGTCTCTTCTCTAACTGCAAGCTTCAGCTCTTCATGGCTCTGGAGGTCATTCTCCAGTTAGATGTCGCCCAGGATTCTCGCCCCCTGTCCACGGAAGAGAGGGCCCTCCGTGCTGGCCTTAAAAGACGGATTCTAGGGTTGGTGGCCTTGGAACGCTCTAGAAAACGTCAGGCCTCCAGAATCAACTATCTTCGCGATGGAGACGCCAACACAAAGTTCTTTCATCTGCGGATTAACTCGAGGAAACGCAAGAACCATATCCAAAGGCTCAAACATAATGATGGTTGGCTGGCAACACATGAAGATAAGGAGAACGTCATTCTCGAACACTTCTCCAAGACCTTGGGTCGCCCTCCCCTCCGGCAGCTAGACTTCATTTGGATGGTCGTTGATCCTAGCACCCATGCTTTGGAAGATCTCGACCTCCCCTTCTCTGAGTTGGAAATTAAGGAGGCGATCGATGATATGCCTTCAGAAAAGGCCCCCGGCCTCGATGGATTTTCCATTGCTTTCTTTCAATCATGCTGGGATATTGTCAAAGATGATCTCATGAGGGCCATCACTTCTTTCTCCGAGCAGTCAGCTTCTAATTTCGCCATCCTCAACACAGCTAACATCGTCCTCATTCCAAAGAAGGACGGTGCGGAAGCCATCACGGATTTCAGGCCAATAAGCCTCATCCACGTGGTCCCGAAGATTATCGCTAAAGCTATGGCTCGCCGGCTCGGTCCGAAGATGGATGCTATTGTTTCTCGCTGCCAAAGTGCCTTCATCAAAACAAGAACCATACATGACAACTTTATGTATGTCAGAAACACCGCTCGCAGTCTCCATCGCAGCAAAACTCCGGCTCTCCTCATAAAGCTGGACATTGCCAAAGCTTTCGACACAGTTCGCTGGGACTATCTACTCGACCTTCTGCGTCGTCTCGGCTTTCCTCCTAGATGGCGTGCTCTGCTATCCAGCCTCTTCTCCTCGGCCACGTCTAGAGTAATCCTTAACGGTATCCCCGGTAAGGACATTGCTCACGGCCGAGGACTTCGCCAAGGAGACCCGCTATCCCCCCTGCTTTTCGATATCGCCATCGACCCGCTGCAACAAATTCTGGATAAAGCAACTGCGTCTGGTCTGATGAGCGAAAGTCCTGGAGGTTCACAACATCCTCGGATCTCTCTTTACGCTGATGATGCTGCCATCTTCATTGCCCCTTCGGTGCAGGATATATCCTGCCTGGCAAATATTCTTCAAGGCTTCGGGGAGGTTACGGGCATGGTGACCAATGTGGCTAAGAGCTCTATTGCCCCAATTCGCTGCTCCGATGTTGACCTCACCGCAGTTCTGGCAAACTTCTCGGCGGCTATCACCCAGTTCCCTCTCAAGTATTTGGGGTTGCCCTTGTCGCTTGGTAGACTCAGAAGGACCGACCTTCAGCCATACATTGATAAAGCTGCGTCAAGGTTGAACCCTCTGAAAGGAAGATTCCTAAATCGGGCGGGGTGCTGCACTTATGTGAAATCTGTCCTTTCTTCCATGCCGATCTTCCTCCTGACCGCTATCAAAGTGGATAAAGGCTTCCTAAGGGCTATGGCCAAGATCTGTCGCGGTATGCTATGGGACTGCAAGGAATCTGTCAGCGGTGGGAAATGCAAGGTCAACTGGCAGAAGGTCTGCCGCCCTAAGGAGCTTGGTGGATTGGGGATCCTAGATTTGGAAAGGTTCTCCCGCGCCCTTAGACTTCGCTGGCTTTGGGACGAATGGAAGGCTCCTGAAAAACCTTGGGTAGGTTTTGAAACTCCTAACGATGCCTCAGATAGACAGCTCTTCAACGCCGCGACTCGTGTTACTATCGGGGATGGCAAGAAGGCCTCCTTTTGGTCTTCCTCATGGCTTGACGGCAAGCCACCGAAAGATATGGCACCTCTGATCTTCAAAGCTTCGAGGAGGAAAAACCGAACGGTCCATGATGCCCTTACTGACCATACCTGGGTAGCGGATATTGCGGTGGAGGCCTTCACGGCAGAGCACATTGGCCAGTTCGTCCAGCTATGGGATCCCATCTCAGATATCCAGCTCTCCCCAGATATAGAAGATTCCATCATCTGGACCCTCTCCCCAAATGGATGCTACTCTGCGAGCTCCGCCTATAAGGCGCAGTTCATGACCGCGCTGCCTTGCTCCTTCGGCTCGATCGTCTGGAAAACGTGGGCGCCTCCCAAATGCCGCTTCTTCGCTTGGCTCGCCGTCCAAAATCGCCTCTGGACCGCGGATCGCCTGGCCAAACGTGGATGGCCACACCAGCCCTCCTGCCAGCTATGCCGGTGCTCCCCTGAGACGGCGAGACACATGCTCTTTGAATGCCGTTACTCCAAGAGGATCTGGTCCGCGGCGGCATCCTGGCTCTCCTGCCCGGAATTACTGCTTAGCATGGGCTCTGGTCGCCCCAAGGTGGTGGACTACTGGCAGGCCTTAGCTAGGTCGCCCTCTTCCTCTCCCAAAGGTCTAAAAACGGCTATCATGCTCATCACCTGGGAAATCTGGAAGGAAAGAAATGAGAGAGTCTTCAACAAGAAATCCTCTCTGCCGGTGGTGGTCATGCACAAGATAAGAGAGGTAGCAAAAGATTGGATTCTAGCGGAAGCAAAAAACTTGGCGGATCTTGTGGGCTGATCTGTTTGTTGTTTTTGTTTTTTTCCTTTTCCTTTGGGATGGCCTAAGCCATCCCCACCTTGCTGTTGTTCTTGCTCCTTCTTTATCAATATAAGGCAAAGCTTTTGCCTCGTTTCAAAAAAAAAAGAAACGAAATCGGCGCCGGTTCATGCGTGGAGTTGGACTCTGTTTCGTTTTCGTGCAGGGGAAAAAGATGTCGCGGGTCCCAGCATCAGAAAGAGAGTACGAGAGAGAGGGAAATCAGGAGGAGAGAGATGACGTGGGGATTGTTGCCCTTTTTTCTGAAAAAATAACAACCGGCGGCGGCTGGGAGGAGCGCTGATGGGTGACCTCGCTCGTGGCATCGCTAGGACAACTCCCACTGTGCGTGCGGGGTGGGCTGGGGCACTCGCCCGCGGGTGGCTGGGGGACGGCCGGTGCGCTGGCCCGGCCAGCAGTTTTTTTTAAATTCATTTTTTTCTTTTGTAGAAAAACAAAGGGACAAAATATATATTAAAAAAATAATATATAGGGTATTATATATCAAAACGATCGAAAAAATAAGTCCTACAACGTGAACATTTTCTTAGATACAAAATAAAAACTTTATAAAAATGTATTTTTTTGATTTCAAATAAAAATCAAATTTGACCTTCAAATAAATTGGCACTATTTTTCTTCTGACTTTTGGGGTGTCATGTTACCTCCTCTCATACTTGTTGGACAAGATATTTTGTCTGGGATTTGTGAATGAAATTCACATGCCAATAAAAATGAATTCTAATACCAAATGAAAATTCAATTGCCACATTCATTGCAATCAAAATGCATAGATGCTTAGCTATAACTGTAAACATTCCAAATTGAAAATTTGGGATGTTACATCCACCCACCTAGCAATCGACGGTGCCACCTTGGGGAAACTCGAGGCGTCTGGCTATCGTCCAATTTGCATAGACAGTTCATGCTCGTAGATAGAGAGAGCACAACTCTAGATGCGAATCTGGTTCACCAGGTGGCCTTGGTGGACTTGTTTTATATTTTACGCAATATCTTGTGCATCGGGATTTCGGTGATGCTTTGGGCTATCTCAGAGTTGAGGTTTTTCCACTAAGGAATCTGAGGAGATCACGAGTTTCGCGATTGAGGCTTTCTATGCGGCTTGTGGTAATTTGTGATCGACTAGTTGGAGCACCCTTGGAGGGTTAAATCTTTCGGAAACCCATGCCCGCGGTTATGTGGCAACATGGAAACTTTGTTTAACATCCGGTTCTAGATAACTTGACGTAAGCTTAATTAAAATATGTCAACTGTGTGCGTAACCGTGATTGTCTCTTCTCGTGAGTTCTGTATCACAAAGAGGACACTGTACAATTATGTCTGACGTAAGTAGGTGCTAGGGATTATTCATTTCATCATCAGTAGTTCACGTCCGTTATGCGTAGCTCATACCCCGCTTTTAATCTTGTACTCGTAAGTTAGCCACCTCAAATAAATGCTTAGTCGCTTGCTGCATCCTCACCCATTAGGCTTTGCTAATCTTGATACCTTTGGAAATGAGATTGCTGAGTCCGTGTGGCTCACAGATTACTACAATGCGAGTTGTAGGTGCATGTAAAGTGATATTAAGACGTGAGCGCGATGATTGTGCTATTTGGAGTTTCTTCTTCATCTTCTTCATCGATCTAGGATGGGTTCCAGGCCGGTAGCCTGGGATAGCAAGGATGGACATCGTTCTTTTATCGTTTGTTTACGTCCGTATTCGGACCCTGCTCTTCTTCATGATGACTGTATATTGGTGTATTGATGTGATATTGATGTAGCTTGTGGCGAGTGTAAACCAACTCCTTATACTCATCTTTTCAGTATATGTACTTGTAACGATATCCATTCTTGCGAAACGATGAGATGCATTTCTATCCCTGTCGAGGCCCCCGCGCCAAAGTAAGGATAGGATCGCATTTTGGGCGTGACAGATCAACTCCCAGTTGATTGAACCGATTGTAGTACCGAGACAATCTGAGCACATGCTCAACTATTGAGCTTTTCTCCCTTACTTTGTAGACAAATAATCTTGTCGGATGTCTTATACTTCTCAACACGGGCACACGCCTGAAATCCCAATTTCATCTCTTGGAACATCTCATATGTCCCGTGACATTCAAAACATCTTCGACGCCTCAATTCTAAGCCGTTTAAGCATTACACACTGAACTATCATGTAGTCATCAAAAATGTGTGTGTCAGATGTTCGCAACATCTACAGATGACACTCGGGGTTTAGCAAACCTAGCAATGCATTAAGGACATAAGCCTTCTGTGCAACAATCAGAACAATCCTCTGTTTATGGATCGAGTCCGCATAATTGCTACTAACATCTTTCAACTAAGTTTTCTCTAGGAACATATCGAAAACAGTAGAGCTACAGCGCAAGCTACAACATAATTGGCAAAGACATTTTAACTATGTTCATGATAATGAGTTCAATTAATCATATAACTTAAGAACTCCCACTCAAATTTACCTCCCTCTGGTTATTCGAATGGTACATGATCCAAATTCACCAACTCAAGTCCAATCATCATGTTAGTTAAGTTGGCTTCAATGGTAAACATCTTTATGTTGATCATATCCACTATAGGACTCATGTTCGACCTTTCGGTCTCTTGTGTTCCGAGGCCATGTCTGTACATGCCAGGCTCGTCAAGTTTAACCCGAGTGTTCCGCATGTGTAACTGTTTTGCACCCGTTGTATGTGAACGTAGAGTCTATCACACCCGATCATCACGTGGTGTCTTGAAACAACGAACTGTCGTAACGGTGCACACTCGAGGAGAACACAATTTTATCTTGAAATTTTAGTGAGGGATCACCTTATAATGCTACCGTCGTCCTAAGCAAAATAAGGTGTATAAAAGGATAAGATCACATGCAAATCATAAGTGACATGATATGGCCATGAGCTTGTGCTTCTTGATCTCCATCAGGAAAGCACACACATGATTTCCTTCGTCATTGGGGCCACACCATGTTCTCCATCATCATGATCTCCGTCATTGTGGTTCCATCGAGGTTGCCGCACCACCTATGGTATTACTACTAAAGCTACTGAACTAGCGATAAATAAAGCATCACCGGGCGCATTAATAATTAAAGATAACCCTATGGCACCCGCCGGTTGCCGTAGCATCGACGTGCAAGTCGATATTTAACTATTACAACATGATCATCTCATACACCAAATATATAATATCATGTCTTTGGCCATATCACATCACAACATACCGTGCAAAAACAAGTTAGACGTCCTCTAATTTGTTGTTGCAAATTATACGTGGCTGCTATGGGTATCTAATATGATCGCATATTACTTATGCAAAACCACACCAATGATATGCAAGTTGTTATTTTTTGTTATCCAAGGACCGCCTCGGTCAAATCCGATTCAAATAAAGTTGGAGAAACAGACACCCGTGAGTCAGCTTTATGCAACAAGTTGCATGTCAGTCGATAAAAAACGGTCTCTCATAAGCGTACGAGTAATGTTGGTCCGGGCCGCTTCATCCAACAATACCGCTGAATCAAGAAAATACCAAGGAGGGCAACAATCTGAATATCAACACCCACAAACTCCTTTGTGTTCTACTCGAGATGTCATCTACGCATAGACCTAGCTCATGATGCCACTGTTGGGGAACGTCGCATGGGAAACAATTTTTTTCCTATGCGCACATAAGATCCATCCATGGTGATGCCATCTACGATGGGGGAGAGTGCATCTACATACCCTTGTAGATCTCTAAGAGGGAAGCGTTAATAAACACAGTTGATGTAGTCAAACGTATTTGTGATCCAAATCGCAAGCCGTCCGACGAACTTCGTTCCGATCTAGCGACGAATGGACGACCCCTCCAAGTTCAGCACATGTGCAACTCGATGCTGATCTTCGCCTTCTTGATCCAGTAAGAGAGACGAAGAGGTAGCTGAATTCTATGGCATGACGACGGTGTGGCGGTGATGGTGGTAGAGCTACTCCTGCAGGGCTTCGCCGTACCGTACCGACCTAGCTACGGGGTGTCACAAAGTGGTGGAAGGAGGAGTCTCTTCCCCAATTCGGTTTGGCCCACCTCTCCTTTCCTTCTACTATTTGGCCAAATAGGCCTCCTTGGGCTGGCGACAAGCCCACCAGGGGATGGTGCGCCACCCTTGGGCCTCTTTGGTTCTCTCCCGGGTGGGTGGCCCCTCCCGGTGGAACTCCGGAACCCATTCGTCACTCCCGGTACTTTACCGGTAATGTTCGAAAACCTTTCAGAAGCCAAATTGATACTTCCTATATATCAATCTTCCTCTCCGGACCATTCTGTAATCCCTCGTGACGTATGGGATCTCATCCGGGACTCCGAACAACCTTCAGTTACCAACATCAATAATTCAACTATACCGAAACATCACCGAACCTTAAGTGTGCAGACCCTGCGGGTTCGAGAACTATGCGGACATGACCTGAGACACTCTCCGGTAAATAACCAATATCGGGACTTGGGTGTCTATATTGGCTCCTACATATTCTATGAAGATCTTTATTGGTCGAACCTCTGCGTCAAGGATTCAGTTAATCCCGTACGCTATTCCCTTTGTCCATCGGTATGTTACCTGCCCGAGATTCGATCGTCGATATCTCCATACCTAGTTCAATCTTGTTACCAGCAAGTCTCCTTACACGTTCCATAATACAAGATCGCGTTACTAACTCCTTAGTTACATTTCTTGCAAGGCTTGTTGTGATGTTGTATTACCGAGTGGGCCTTGAGATACCTCTCCGTCATACGGAGTGACAAATCCCAGTGTTGATTCACGCCAACCCAACACACACCTTCGGAGATACCTATAGAGCACCTTTATAGCCCACTTACGTTGTGACGTTTGATACACGAAAGGTATTCCTCTAGTGTCCGGGAGTTGCATGATCTCATTGTCATAGGAACATATACATTGACATGCAGAAAACAGTAGCAATAAACTGACACGATCATATGCTACGTTATGGTTTGGGTTTTGTCCATCACATCATTCTCCTAATGATGCAATTTTGTTATCAAACGACATCTCATGTCTATGGCCAGGAAACCTTGACCATCTTTGATCAACGAGCTAGTCCTTCAAAGGCTCACTAGGGACAATGTGTTGTCTATGTATCCACACATGTATTTGACTTTCCTATCAATACAATTCTAGCATGGATAATAAATTGTTTTCATGAACATGGAAATATAACAATAATCAATTTATTATTGCCTCTAGGGCATATTTCCAACAGGTAATGGTTGCGAGAGTCCACAGAGGGCTCCACCTACAAGGGGTCCATGAAGAAGCGGTGTTGTCTATTCCAACATGGCTTATGTCCACGAAGGACTAGCCTCACTCAGGGTAGATCTTCACGAAGTAGGCAATCTCCTTTCCTGTACAAACTTCTTGGTTCAACTCCACAACACGAAGTAGGAGGCCCCAAGCGACACCTAACCAATCTAGGAGGCACCACCCTCCAAAAGTAATATATGTGGTAGAACGATGAACCCCTTGCTCTTCTGCTTCAAAAGATAGTCTCCTCATGTTATGACCGGTACAACGTACCAACGGAGGAGGCCCAATGGGCAGGGTTAATTACGGGCTTAGCCCAAGTTATCTTACCTATCTTAGAAGTCCAAGTTATATTAGAGTCCAAGTTAGAGTCCAAGCTATCTAGGGTTTAGTGGAGGCTGTCCTCCTTTATAAACACATGTACCCCTTCGATATTAATCAGACAATAAACAATATATTCTGTTGTCGTCTCCCTCAGGAGACGAGAGCCCCAAACCCTAGCCGCCTCCCTCTCTCTCTCACGCCGCGACAGCGCCCAACCGCCGGCGCCGGCGTCCCCAACCTCGCAGCCCGCACTTCCACCCCTACAACCTACGTCCGAGACCTGGTAGAACCCTAGCCTCTACCAATTTGGTATCAGGTAGCTTGGGTTCGATGAGTTTGTCGGACCTTCCCACCACCACCGCCGCCGCCACCACCGCCTTCGCCGCCACCTCACAGCAGCCGCCGTCGCCGCACCACTCACCGCCGCCAGCCACCTCAGGTCCGGCCGCCTCCGGTCCCGCGGCCCTGGTGGCCGAACCCGCCCCGTCCTCTCCCCGGTGGAGATGTCCTCGGTGATCCGCGACCTCAACCTGGCGGTCTCGAACCTCCGGACTCTCCTCCAGGCTCTGTACGCAACCCCGCCACCACCGCCTCCGCCCGCGGCGCCCTTCGCGCCACCGCCCCCGGCGACTGTCGTGCCCGAGGGCCTGCCGATCACCAAGGTCCGGTGGCCGCCGTCACCGTCCCCGCTACCGATGTGGATGGACACGCCGACCTACATGACGGCGCCACTACAGCCGACGGTGTTGCAGCCACCCGCCCCCACCTTCGGGGGGTTCGGCGGGTACACTGATCCGTACGCCGGGAGCTCCATGGTGCCGCAACACTCTCCTTCCGCCGCACTGGGCCGTCACGAGGGCACCTACGCAGCCTCACCACACGTGCAACAGCAACCCCGCTTCACCAAGATGGAGTTCGCCACCTACGACGTCACCCTCGACCCCCTGAACTGGCTCAATCAGTGCGACCAGTTTTTCAGGGGGCAGCGGACCATGGCGTCCGACCGCACGTGGATCGCCTCCTACCACCTCCGTGGCGCCGCCCAGACTTGGTACTACGCCCTCAAGCAGGACGAGGGTGGGATGCCTTCATGGGAGCGCTTTCGCGACCTGTGTCTCCTCCGGTTCGGCCCACCATACGTGGGAGCCGCTTGGCCGAGCTCGGTCGCCTTCCCTTCACCACCTCGGTGCAGGACTTCGCCGACCGCTTCCAGACGTTGGCCTGCCATGCGCCTGACGTCACGGCTCGCCAACGCGCCGAGCTCTTCGTCGGCGGCCTTCCCGACCACATCCGCATCGACGTCAAGATGCGCGACCCCTAGGACCTGCAGACGGCCATGTATTACGCACGCGCGTACGAGCAGCGCGCCAACGCCCTGCAGCAGGCGTTCCCGGGCCGCGACACGCGTTCCCCGACCCGACCCGCCCCGGCGGCCGCCACCCCGACACGCCCCGCCCTGCCGGCCGCTATGGCGGTTGCCCCCGCGCCAACACGCACCTTCCGGCTCTTGACGTCGGCCGAGCAGCTCGAGCGGCGCCGCAAGGGCCTGTGCTTCAACTGCGACGAGCCGTATGCGCCGGGTCATACCTGCGCCCGCCTGTTCTACTTGGAGACCATCGACGACGCGGAGGTGGAGGCCCTCACTGCGGAGCTCGACGCCACCACACTCTCCGAGGCCGGCGTCACGACCTACGGGCCGGTCGACGCGACCGCCTTCGTCGTCTCCCTTCATGCCATGGCTGGCATCAAGACGGAAAAGACGATGCTGCTTCCGGTGACGATCAACGGGGAGCGTCTGACCGCGCTCGTGGACACGGGTTCGACGCACAACTTCCTGTCCGGGGACGCCATGCGCCGCCTCGCACTCCAACTGGCGGGCTCGGAGAAGTTCAGCGTCACCGTTGCCAACGGGGACCGCCTTGCTTGCCAGGGGGTGGCGCGACAGGTTCCCGTCCTCATCGGCGACGAGCCGTTCTCCATCGACTGCGTGGGCATCGACCTGGGCTGCTACGACTTCATCCTCGGCATCGACTTCCTGTCCACTCTCGGCCCCATCCATTGGGACCTCGATGTGCTGTCCCTCATCTTCTGGCGCGAGGGCGGCCGTCGCGTTCAGTGGACAGGCATCGGCGGCTCCGGCGCCGTGACTCCACAGCTCCAGTTGATGGCGTCCGCACTGGACGAGGCGCATCCCCTCCTAGCCGACCTCCTGCAACAGCACAACGACATCTTCGACGAGCCACAGGGCCTCCCTCCCGTGCGGCCCTGTGACCACCGCATCCACCTGCTGCCGGACACAGCACCTGTAGCCGTGCGTCCGTACCGATACCCTCAGCTGCAGAAAGACGAGCTCGAGCGTCAGGTGGCGGTCATGCTCGCGCAGGGCATCATCCGGATTTCGACATCGCCGTTCTCCGCCCCGGTGCTCCTTGTGCGCAAGTCCGACGGCACATGGCGCTTCTGCATCGACTACCGCGCCCTCAACGCCCTGACGTCCAAGGACAAGTTCCCCATCCCCGTCGTGGATGAGCTCTTGGACGAGCTACACAGAGCACGCTTCTTCACCAAGCTCGACCTTCGCTCGGGCTACCATCAGGTGCGCATCTACCCTGACGACATCGAGAAGACGGCGTTCCGCACTCACCATGGCCACTTCGAGTTCTTGGTGATGCCGTTCGGCCTCTCCAACACGCCGGCGACCTTCCAGGCCCTGATGAACGACGTGCTCAGCCCATACTTGCGCCGCTTTGTGCTTGTTTTCTTTGATGACATTCTCATCTACAGTGCATCTTGGGCGGAGCATCTACAACATGTGGCCATCATCTTCAACGAGCTTCGAGCGCATCGTCTTCACCTCAAGCGCTCGAAGTGCTCATTCGGCATGACCTCCGTCGCGTACCTGGGGCACGTCATCTCGACGGACGGGGTAGCGATGGACGCGGACAAGGTCGCCGCCGTCGCCGCGTGGCCGATCACACGGTCACCGCGGGCACTCCGCGGCTTCTTGGGCCTCGCCGACTACTACCGGAAGTACATCCGGGACTACGGCCTCATCGCCGCGCCACTGACGCGTCTCCTTCGACGCGACGCCTTCTCCTGGGACGAGGAGGCGACTACGGCATTCGAGGCTCTCCAGCGGGCGCTCATGACGGGACCTGTCCTCCAGATGCCGGACTTCGATATGCCGTTCATTGTGGACTGCGACGCCTCTGGCATCGGCTTCGGCGCCGTCCTTCACCAGGCCGAGGGACCGCTCGACTTCTTCAGCCGCCCCTTCGCCGCTCGCCATCACAAGCTCGCGGCCTACGAGCGCGAGCTTATTGGGCTGGTTCAGGCGGTGCGCCACTGGCAGCCTTATCTTTGGGGCCGGTCATTCCGTGTGCGCACGGACCACTACAGCCTCAAGTTCTTGCTGGACCAGCGCCTCTCCACAGTTCTGCAACACCAGTGGATCAGCAAGCTCTTTGGCTTCGACTTCACCATTGAGTACCGCCCCGGCCGTCTCAACACGGTCGCCGACGCCTTGTCCCGCCGCGACACCGAGGATGTCGCGGACGACATCGCCATGGCTGGCACTATCATGTGCATTCGCTCCGGGCCATCTTTCGCCTTCATCAACGACATTCGCCGGGCAACGTCGACGGCCGTGGACGCCCAGGGCCTGCGCCAGCGCCTTGACGCCGGCGAGCTGGACGCGCCCTGGCGCTTGGACAAGGCGCTACTCCTACATGGCCGCCGCATCTTCGTGCCCGACCATGGCGACCTGCGCCACCAGGTCCTGACCTTGGCGCACTCTGCAAGGCACGAGGGCGTGCAGAAGACTCTCCATCGTCTCCGTGCTGATTTTTACATCCCCGGTGATGGCGCGATGGTCCGCGACTGGGTGCGGTCGTGCGTGACGTGCCAGCGGAACAAGACGGAGACACTACGACCCGCGGATCTACTGGAGCCGCTGGACGTACCCTCCCAGGTGTGGGCGGATATTTCCATGGACTTCATCGAGGGCCTTCCCAAGGTGGGCGGCAAGTCCGTCATCCTCACGGTGGTTGACCGCTTCTCCAAGTACGCGCACTTCATCGCCCTGGGTCATCCATATACAGCCTCCTCCGTGGCGCGGGCCTTCTTCGACGGCATCGTCCGCCTCCACGGTTTTCCGTTGTCTATCGTCAGTGATCGTGATCCCGTGTTCACGGGACATGTCTGGTGGGATCTCTTTCGACTGGCGGGCGTGAAGCTCCGCATGAGCACGGCGTTCCACCCTCAGACAGACGGCCAATCCGAGGTGGTCAACAAGGTGATCGCCATGTACCTGCGCTGGGTTACGGGTGATCGTCCACGAGCTTGGGTGGACTGGTTGGCATGGGCGGAGTACTGCTACAACACCTCCTATCACTCCGCCTTGCGCACCACGCCTTTCGAGGTGGTCTACGGGCGCCCACCTCCGGTGATGCACCCTTACGAGCCTGGGATGGCTCGATCCGAGACGGCGGGCGACTTACTCCGCACCCGCGACGACATTCTGGCTGAGGCACGCCAGCGTCTTCTCCAAGCACAGCAGCTGGCTTGGAAGTACTACGATGCTCATCATTGCGATGCGGAGTTCGCGGTGGGCAATTGGGTGTGGCTGCACCTCCTCCACAGGACCACACAGTCTCTGGACCCGCGCTCCAAGCGCAAATTGGGACCTCGCTACGCCGGTCCCTTTCGTGTGCTGGAGCGTGTCGGCACACTCGCATACCGCTTGGAGCTGCCAGCTGGTTCTCGCCTCCACGACGTCTTCCATGTCGGCTTACTGAAGTCCTACCGCGGGGACCCTCCTGCAGCGACACCGGCCCTTCCTCCTACTTCGGATGGCTGCCTCCTTCTAGCTTCCGCACAGGTGGCAAAGGTGCTACAGGCGCAACAGCGTCGCAGCGTCTGGCATGTCTTGGTACAATGGACCGGCCTGCCAGAGGAGGAAGCGACTTGGGAGAAGCTCGACGATTTCCGCCAGCAGTTTCTAGATGTTCAGCTCGAGGACGAGCTGTTTGAGAAGGCGGGGAGAGATGTTATGACCGGTACAGCGTACCAACGGAGGAGGCCCAATGGGCAGGGTTAATTACGGGCTTAGCCCAAGTTATCTTACCTATCTTAGAAGTCCAAGTTATATTAGAGTCCAAGTTATATTAGAGTCCAAGTTAGAGTCCAAGCTATCTAGGGTTTAGTGGAGGCTGTCCTCCTTTATAAACACATGTACCCCTTTGATATTAATCAGACAATAAACAGTATATTCTGTTGTCATCTCCCTCAGGAGACGAGAGCCCCAAACCCTAGCCGCCTCCCTCTCTCTCTCTCTCACGCCGCGACGGCGCCCAACCGCCGGCGCCGGCGTCCCCAACATCGCAGCCTGCACTTCCACCCCTACAACCTACGTCCGAGACCTGGTAGAACCCTAGCCTCTACCACCTCAATACTCTATCACTCTCTCACGGATTTGGCATGGGTAGGAGAGATTGATTTTTTGGAAAGCAACTTGGGGATGCTAGAGATCAAGTTTCAGATGAAAGGATTGGAATATCTTGCTCTCAACACATGAGTAGGTGTCTCTCTCTCAGAAAAATGGATCTGGCAAGTGTGTGTGTGTGTGTGTGTCTTCAGAGTACTTCCTCTATGAGTGAGAGGTGGTGTAGAGCTATATATTGGCATCTCCCAAAATCCTACCGTTACAACATTATAGCCCAACTCGGTGACACCAACATGAATCTTGGTGGTATCAAGGTGCACTAAATGTTACCACTTTTAAATTGTCGGTGAGATTGATATATGAATCTCGGTGGTATCGATACGATGACCTAGAGCAGTTTCCAAATCTCGGTGAGACCGATTTCAAAACTTAGAAATTCCGATTCTTTAAATTGACACACTAGGAACTTGGTCACTGATCTTGGTGGCACCGATATGAAAGTTGGCGATACCGAGAGATTAGGGTTTGGCAAAGGATCTGTCACTCGGAAAATAGGTAGGGCTGAATGGAGAAACTTGGTGGCACCAATTTTGTTGTTTAGGCTTGGGACAGAGATTTTGTGAGAGAAATGCTCAGTATTTTTTGTGGCTATCTCTCAGCAGTTGAGCAACCAATTCATCATAAATACCTCACCCCTTTTAATAGTATTGGCTTTCCTTTTGACTCAAAAGTGATTTCTCACAAATATAAAATGTAGAGTCCTCTTGCTTGAAGCTTGGCAAATCCTATTTCTTTCCTTGCATCAAGGGGTTTTTCCTCACAATCCTTTAGCCAATGCTTTGTGTGGACTATACCTGAAATATACCAGGTAAAAGTGTTAGTCCAAGAGACAATGTATGTTGTCATGAATTATCAAAACCACCAAGGGAGCATATGTGCTTTCAATCTCACCTTTTTGGTAATTGATGACAACATACAATCAAAGCTTCAAATAAATATAGTGATTAGAATATTACAGCTTTGAGAGATACATAACTAATACAAGATCCCCCTAAATGTGTGCAATCCCTTTTTAAAGGATAGTTGCTTTGGACTGCATGGGCACACACATGGTAGAAAGGACAAGATAAGTCATTTAAATCTTGGCTATATGCATAAGTCATATGTGAATGAAGGATTTCCATGTTCAAGACCCGCTCTTGCAAAATAGTATGTGCAAGAAACAAGAGATCATCATGAACAAGGATATGATGCATATACTTACCTTGATGTTCTTGAGCATCTTAGTAATAGGAGTACACTTGGGAAAAGAAATGTTAGATAACACAAGAGTATTCTATTGTAAAGATGCAAAGAGCTTCAAAAGTACCAAGATATGGAGAACATATGAGAAATATGATTGTTGATAGATATGTCTCTAAGAACATGTAGAACTTTCTACCCTAAGCATGAATATGTAAGATTACCTCTCCCCCTGAATCATAGCATGTAGATATTGGGAGTGTGTAGGGTGAGACAAGTTCAATCCAATGTAGGAAATAAAACAATTTATTTGAGTTTTATATCTTTCCCTCTTAATGGTATCTCTCCCCCTGAATGTGTAAGGTTTGATATATCTCCTTTGGTAGATCTCCCCTTTGGCACTTCTTCCATTCTGATGTAAGAGGCTTTCATATATCTCCCCCTTTGGCTGAAGCTTATTGGAAGCTTTGATATTCCCACCCCCATGGCATTAATTTCCAAAAAGGTCAGAGAATAAGGTTCATTGTGAGTAAGGGATTCTGGATTCTTCTCTTTCTCATAAGGGTTCTTTGAATTTTTCTACCCCTTAAGTACACCTAAGAGTTCCTTGATTTATCTCCCCCTTTCCTAGGGATCATAGAAGTTTTTCCCTCTTACATTGTAGGATCATTGAAAGTTTCTCCTCCTTGGAATTTTTCTCCTCCTTTAAAATTATGGTTAACCAAGATTATGTCCTCCTTTTGGCATAAATGGAAATGATCAATAAGAGCTCAGAAGGGATCAATAGAAGGGATCACTGTAAAACTTTCTCCCCCTATGGAAAAAATCCACAAATTCAAAAAGATCATAGACACTGATAATATTCGGAGTCACCGAGGCAATATGGTTCATTAGAACCAAGAATAATAGTTGGCCTCTCGAAGAAATCGGTTTGACCAAGTTTACGAAATCCGTGAGATCGAGTTGCAATGAAATTCAATTGCTCAACTTCATATAGAAGGAAAACAGCCAAAATCCTTGAATAAGAAAAATAAAACTCAATTTTTTATTAAATATATACATACATATATGAGAATTGAATGGTTCCAAGAATTCAAGCAACAATAACATGAACCATACACAAATCTTCATCTAGATGTTGGGTGTTGACTAGGTCACCTATATTAGAGTATATTGACTTGAGGAGTCAAGCAAGAATGCTTGATCATAGGTCATGCTCATCGTTAAGCGTAAAATGGGGTTGTCATTTTGTGATTAAGCATTTTCATGTCTTCATATCTCTTGAGTTGTTTTATCTCATGACTTGGAGTAAAGCTATATGAAGGATATGAGTATATACCTACGAATGATGTTGATGACGTGGCATGTAGGTGAACTTGTTGTGGATGCTCAATGTTGATGAAGATCATCTTGAGTTGGGAGAAATCCTTGTCGTTTTTGGTTTACTTTTCACCTACATTGGTTAGTCATGCAAGGAAGAACATAATATATCCAAATGACAAGATTGAACTTATTCATCAAATAGTTGCCAAGGATATGATTTTGTTATCTTCTTCCTTCATCTCCGAAGAATGGGTTGTTGATACTTGGCCATGTCAAGATTGCTTTTGATGTGATTTGATGACAATCTTGTGAAGTGTAGTTCTTCCAAGTACCTACAATAGGTTAGATGCAATACAAGGGAACATAGTTTTCCAAGATATAAGATAGTGTCATATCAATAGCGTCATGGAATAATCAAGTAAGATCATGCCCTTGCATGCATCCGAGTGAGTTTAGCTCAAGTTTGGAGCATCAATGATGTCCAACTCACTCCTCAAATCACAAAACACTTTGTCATCAAGTGTTTTGCTAAATATAGCAGCCAATTGTTTGTCGGTACGAACATGCTTGAGATTAGTATCTCCTTTACCAACATGATCATGAATGAAATGATGTCACACTTGAAAATGTTTAGTTCGTGAATGTTGCACGGGATTATAGGCAATTTTAATAGCACTTCCATTGTCACACAACAACGGAACATGTTTCACATGAATGCCATAATCCTTAACAATTTGCGTTATCCATAGTAATTGCGCACAACATGATCCTACGACAATGTATTGCGCTTCGACAGTAGATAAAGATGCCGAATTTTCTTTCTTGTATGAGCAAGACACAAGAGATCTCCCAAGAAATTTACATGTACATGAGGTGGATATTCTATCAACCTTGTCTCCTGCATAGTCCGAGTCAGAATATCCAACAAGATCAAAATAAGATCGCTTGGGAGACCGTATGCCAAAGTTTGGTGTATGTTTCAAGTATCTCACAATTCTTTTCACATCATTTAGATGACTCTCCTTGGGTGCCGCTTGATATTGGGCACATATGCAAACACTCAACATGATATCAGGACGAGAGGCACAAAGATATAGCAACGAACCTATCATTGATCGATAAACATTTTGATCAACCGGTTTGTCCTACTTAGTGAGGTCAGCATGTCCACTAGTAGGCATGGGATTTCTCATACCTTTGAACTCTTGCATGTTGAACTTCTTGATTAAGTCCTTGGTGTACTTAGTTTTAGAGATAAATGTACCTTCTCTCGAATGTTTGATTTGCAAACCAAGGAAGAATTGCAGCTCACACATCATGGACATCTCATACTTCTTAAACATCAATTTTCCAAATTTCTCACTAAAATGTGGGGTAGTAGACCCAAAGATATTATCATCCACATATATTTGGCACACAAATAGTTCTTCATTAACTCTTTTAGTGAATAAGGTTGCATCAATTTTACCAATCTCAAAACCCTTTTCAATGAGAAACTTTTATAGGCATTTGTACCAAGCTCGAGGGGCTTGTTTAAGACCATATAAAGCTTTACAAAGTTTGAAATATGATCAGGTTTCTTAGGGTTCACAAAGCTCGGAGGTTGTTCGACATAAACTTCCTCCTCAATTTTACCGTTTATAAAAGGACTTTTGATATCCATTTGGTAAAGAGTAATATCATGGTGATTGGCATATGCGAGAAGAATACGAATGGCTTCAAGTCCAGCAACGGGGCATAGGTCTCACCGTTGTCCATACCTTCGATTTGCATGTATCCTTGGGCTACGACATATGCGTCTTGTTGCATACAACTTGAGCATCTTCATTTTGCTTGTTCCTAAACACCCATCTTGTACCGATGATGTTGTGCTCCTCCTTTGGTTTTTCCACGAGTGTCCACACTTCATTCCTCTTGAAGTTCTATAGCTCCTCGTGCATGGCAATTACCCAATCCGAGTCTTGAAGTGATTCTTCTACCTTCAAAGGCTCAATGCTAGAGATAAATGGGTAATGCTCACAAAAGTTAGCTAAACGAGATTTAGAGCGAGTGATTCTCCCAGTTTGTATGTGATACGTCTCCGTCATATCTATAATTTTTTTTATTGTTCCATGCAAATATTATACAACTTTCACAAATTTTTGGCAACATTTTATATGATTTATTGGACTAACATATTGATCCAGAGCCAAGTGTCAGTTCCTGTTTGTTGCATGTTTTTTGTTTCACAGAATATCCATATCAAACGAAGTCCAAACATGATCAAAATTTAAGGAGAATCATTTTGCAATATATGTGATTTCGGGGAGGCGGAATGAACACAAACGGGGGCGATATATCCATATCAAACAAAGTCCAAACGTTGGATGGTTTGCAATATGTTCATGATTCACTAATAGTGTGTGGCGAGAGTGATAGAATCTTACACCCAAGTAAGGGAGTTGCATGCTTATGGGAGTCAACATGACTTGATGTTTAATGCTATGGTTGGGTTTACATTAATGATTTCTAGTAGTTGCGGGTGCTTGCTAGAGGTCCAATCTTAAGTGCATATGATCCAAGTAAGGAAAGTGTGTTAGCATATGCCTCTCCCTCATTGCACATAATAAGTATCTATCATTTTATATTCAATTGCCTATGGACAATCTTTTTCTTGCGTTACACAAAAATCTTTCCATTAAAAAGACCGAAACTTTTATTTGTTTTCTCTTTATTTTTTTGCAAAATAGTTTCATACTTGATCTAGGTAAAGTAAGTGTTTGCGCGCGAAGAGTTGTATCAATGATCGATAGAACTTGAGAGAATATTAATTCTACCTTTAGCTCCTTATTGGGTTCGACACTCTTACTTATCGAAAAAGGCTACAAACAATCCCCTACATTTGTGGGTTATCAAGATCTTCTTCTGGCGCCATTTTCGGGGAGCAATAGCATGGGGTGAATATTCTCATGTGTTCTTGTTTTCTTTATCACCAAGTAATTTTTATTTTCTGTTCTAAGTTTTTCTCTATATTTAGTTATGGATATGGAACACGAAATACCAAAAAATTAGGTCTACTTGATACTCATGGAGACGGGGAACCTCCTAAAACCCTTTATGCTCGTTATGTGGAAAATATTAAACACTACTTTGATAATCCTGAGAAAACCCCATTCAACTTGATAACGGGAGTAACGTTGGATCAACGTGAATACTTTAGAGATTATCGCTTATAACAAAAAGGGAAACTCTTATGGGATCAAATTAGAATTTTGCATTGGTTTGCTTGGGATGCATGTTTGAGATGTGATTATACTTGTTGCTCCAGGATTAAGGTTCTACACCTTCTGTTTCAATGTGAATTTAATGATAATAAAACACTGGCTTGTTATGCTAATGGTATACATGATTACTATGATGCTTATGAAAAGTTTTTGGATCCAAGAGGTGCACACGGTTGGGGGCACGGGGGAGATGGACGGGATCATGATGGTCGAGGAGGCGGACGAGCAGGCGGCCGGTGGAAGAGGACAACGAAAGGGCAGCCGATGGTCCATCGCCATGGAATCGCTCCAGCGCCAGGACAGGTAGGAGGAGCGCGGGATAAGGAGACAGGGTGATGGAGGAAGAGGCCGGGGGAGGAGGGTGCAGGCGGCCCGCAACGGCGGGTGGAGGCGGCCTCCGGTGGCGGCGGCTAATCTAGCGTGCATGTAGGCAGTCCTTGTCGCCAGGTAGCGGGGCCGGCTAAGAATAAAACCCGATGTGTGAAGCCTAAACCCATATATCCTAAACCTGAACGAATAAAAGAATTTGTTGCTTTTAAATGTGCTTATGAAATTGCTTCTTTGCTTAAAAAGTATGATGATGTTCCTTACAAATCTGAATTTTCTTCCATACTTAAATATTGCTATGATAATTATGAATATAGTGCTAATATTGATGAATTTATTGATAGAATGACGCATTCCTTGGAAGAGATTAATATTTTCAGGAATCTATGTGAGAAGAAATTTCTGAAACTGTGATCTCTTTAGATGAAAACGATGAGGAGGAGAGCAAAGAACAAAAGGAGGAAGAGCAGATTAGCTATCCGTGCCCAACTTCTAATGAGAGTAACTCTTCAACTCATACATTGTTTAATTTCCCTTCGCACATAACGAAGGATGAATGCTATGATGATTGCTATGATCCCTTGGATTCATTTGAAATATCCCTATTCGATGAACTTGATGCTTGTTATGCTTGTGGACAAGATGCGAATATGAATTATGCTTATGAATATGAAACTTGTTGTAGTTCCTTACGTTAAGCATGAAATTGTTACTATTGCACCCACACATGATAGTCCTATTATATTTTTGAATTCTCCCAATTACACTATATCGGAGAAGTTTGCACTTATTAAGGATTATATTGATGGGTTGCGTTTTACCAATTCACATGATGATTTTGATGGATATAATATCCATGTTCTTTCTGCTCCTACTTGCAATTATTATTAGAGAGGAACTGCATCTTCACCTCTTTATGTTTCCAACACGATAAAATTGCAAGAAACTGCTTATGCTATTTATTGGCCTTTACTTGTTGTGCATGAACTATTCTTTTATAACATGCCGATGCATAGGAAGAGAGTTAGACTTTGTCATTGCATGATATATGTTGCTTTGTTCTCACTACTAAATTACAAATCATTGTTAAATAAAATTGGCTTTGATATGCCTTGCGATCGAGGTGGATCCATTACTTGAGCACTTTATTCCTAGCTTAATGACTTTAAAGAAAGCACAACCAGGGAGAAAACCTGGAAGTTTTAGAGAGTCATTTATTTCAGTTTTGTGCTTTTAGAAAGTTAAAAAAAGTGGGGAACTTAGAACTTTTTCAAAAAGAGAAGTGAAACTGAGAAGGACGAGCACCGTTGAAGTGGGGGCTAGCCTTAAACTTTGTTCATGCCCATGAAAACATTGTGAATCTTGATTATAGAAACTTTTCAACAAAAGTAATTATCCCTTTGTATAAATACCATTTTATTATAAAAATAATGTGCCAAGATTTGCCTTTAGGATGATTAGATTGCTTGTTGGTATGTGCGGTGCAAAAACAGAAACTTTGGCTGTAGTGCATGAATTTACGTATTTTACTCGAATGTCAAAAGTTTCTGAAATTTTTACACAGTAATGCCATACATTTTTTTTATTTCTTCCTAAGTTTTCAGAATTTTGTAAGTTACATAATTATGGTCAGTGTTCAGATTACTAAATACTTTTCTCTTTTTGATAGATTCTGTTTTTTGATGGATTGTTTTGCTCGTTTTGATGAAACTATCGATTGTATCGATGGTATAAGCCATGGAGAAGTTATATTACATTAGCCAAAATGCAAACAAAAAATATGAATGGTACTTAAGGTAGTAATTTTCATTATTATCCTAACGGATCTCACGAGTTTCCTGTTAAGTTTTGTGTGGATGAAGTTTTCAAAGTTCGAGGAGGTCTCTATATGAGGAGATGGAGGAGAGGAAAGAGTTCAAGCTTGGCTATGAACAAGGCACCCCAAGTAAATATCCAAGGAGAATCAAGCGCCTAAGGTTGGGGATGCCCCAGAAGGCATCCCATCTGTCTTCCACAAGTATCCTTATGTTTTCGTCTTTGTTTCCTTCACATGATATGCGTAAATCTTGGAGCGTCTTTTGTGTTTAGTTTTTACTTCTATTTTATTAACTATGCTGGCATGAGATAGTCCATGGTTGATTTATAGATCACTCATTGCACTTCATTTATATCTTTTGAGTATGGCTTTATAGAATGCTTCATGTGCTTCACTTATATCATTTCAAGTTTGGATTGTCTCTTTCTCAAAAACCGTTATTTGTAGAATGCTATGTTGCTTCACTTATATTTATTAGTGCATGGTATTTTGTAGAAAGAATTAAAATCTCATGATTCAATTATATCTATTTAGAGAGTCAAAAGGAATTGGTTATTTACATGGTTAGTCATAACATCCTACATAAAACTTGTAGATCACTCACTATGATATGTTTGAGTCCTTGCAATAGCTTTGCAATATTAAGATAGTAATATGTGAGTGCACTAGTTGATGATTGTCGATTAGTAAGAATAGTGATGTTAAGGTTTGTGATTCCTGAAGCATGCACATATAGTCTCTAGTTATGCGATGAAGACGGAGCATAATTTATCCTTGATTGAAATCCTTTGTGTTGTTATAATCGGAGTCGCATGACGGTTAACTCCTCCCAACCTTCTACCTAGGGGCATGCAAGTAGTGCTTTGCTTCGAGCGAGATAATAAAATCTTGCAATAAGTATGTGCGTTCTTTATGACTGATGTGACTCCATGGATATACGCACTCTTAACTTTCCACTATTTGCTAGCCTCTACGGTACCGTGCATTGCCCTTTCTCACCTCAAGAGACGGTGCAAACATTGCAGGTGCATCCAAACCATGTGATATGATAAGCTCTATCACACATAAGCCTTATTATATCTTCCTCAAAACATCCACCATACCTACCTATTATCGCATTTCCATAGCCATTTTGAGATATATTGCCATGCAACTTTCACCGTTTCTGTTGTCACGACTTGAGCATTCATTGTCATATTGCTTTGCATGGTCATAAGATAGCTAGCATGATATTTTCATGGCTTGTCCATTTTTTGATACCTTTTGCAATGCTAGATCATTGCACATCCCAGTACACTGCCAGAGGCATTCATATAGAGTAATACCATTGATGGGGTTATAGTCCTAGGGTAGGGTCATAGGCCTGCCCTATGGGTCCTACCCAAGGACTACCCTTCATAAAGGATAAGGCCCTTAGTCAGTTCCGACTGAATTAAGGACTTCCCATCATCCAGTCAGTGACGATTCCTCCATCATCCAGTCGGAGATGAGCATTCGGAGCGTATCAAACTTACCGACTGGATTCCACTCTGTACATCGTAACCCCCCTGGAGGGCAACGGTCATATGTTTCCATGTACCTTTATTAGCATTTAAGACATACGTTACCTGTAATGTAGGCATTTATTCGCCACTACTCCACCCCTGTGCACCGAACCGTTGTGAAGGGCAACGCACTCTATATAAGCCGCCCTTCTCCACTGGTGCAGGGGTTAGCAATTCACTGTAATCCATATTCCACTCGACAACAAGCTCCAAGAGCACTGAGATGTAGGGCTTTTACCTCCACCGTAGAGGGGCCTGAACTCATACAACCTCGCCGTAGCTAAGGCTCTGCCCATCCTTTCGTACCCTACACATCTACTGTCAGACTTATACCCACGACAGTTGGCGCCCACCGTGGGGCAGGCGTCTAAGCGACTTTTCGGCGAGTTTGCGACTACATCTTTTCGTCATGTCGTCTGGTGGTGATTTGAGCATGTGTCGCGAGATCCTCTTTGGCGCTCTCTCCTTCATCGTCGACGATTCGGCATGGCTTCGAGATGCTCCTCTCGACGTCGAGGCGCTCCCAGTCGCGGGGCTACGCACTTTCGTGCCGGCGCCCGCGGCGTCCTTCTTCTTCAGCAGTCGGCTCCGGTGTCGACCTTCACCCCTGTCGCGCACCGCAACAAGCGGTCTCGCCATCTGCGGCTCCAGCGTTGAGTGCAACACGCCCAGGCGTGCCAGAGCGCGTCTTCACAAGTGGCGGTCCTCGAGTCGGTTGTAGTAGCGCCGCCGTCCCAGCGCTCGGACTTAGTTCTGACTGAGTTTCCTTCTAAGTACGTGGGTCGCGGGCTTGCAGCCGAAGTGCACATGGCCAACTCCCATGAAAGTCCCCGCCAAACCGACCGGAACGAGCACGAGGTCGGCGAAACCTCCGGCGCTCGCCGTCAGCCTCGCCGTTCTGCCAGTCAGCGCACTCGTCAGAGCAACGTGGAGGTGTTCTGCACACCCGTCATCAACCTGGCTGCCGTCGCCAAGATAGCCGATTCCCTCCAGCCGACTGATTCAGAGGCTGGCAGAGGGATCAAGCAGATCCGTGCCCTGCTGCACACGGCGCAGCAGCAAAATTCGGCGGTCTGCCAGTCGCACAACAGGATCCACAATAGTTCTGTTCGTGCGAACACACATCGGTCAGTTCACAACCCCGGTTCTCATCAGCGACACAGGGGAGGCAGCCGTTCCATGAATCCCGAATATCGTCGCCGTTCACGCACCCCTCCACGGTGTGGGCCCTACGGGCCCCGACATCATGATGATCGGCGTTCGGTCGGTGACACTTATGATCCAAGACCTGACGCGAGGGGGCATATCGCCCAGAGGAGGGTCGACAGGGGCCGGACCCACCGCGATGGCCACAATGTGGACCGTCCGAGTGGAAGCAGGACCATCGTCTCTGGCCCCGAGTGTTTCAGTCGAGTCATCCGTTCGGCTAACATCCCTCCCGACTTCCGATTAGCGACGAGAATCAGCAAGTTTACAGGAGAATCCAAGCCAGAAACGTGGCTGGACGACTACCGAGTGGCAGTCCAGATCGGAGGAGGGGACGACCATGTCGCCATGAAACACCTCCCTCTGATGCTCGACGGCTCGGCACGAGCATGGCTGAACCAGTTGGCTCCCTCAAGCATCTACAGCTGGGCAGATCTGGCCCGAGTCTTCATCAGGACCTTCGAAGGGATGTGCAAACGCCCTGCTGGTCTCGTGGAGCTCCAGCACTGTGTCCAGAAGCCGAATGAGCCCCTGCGCGATTTCATTCAGCGTTGGACGGCCGTCTACCACACGGTGGAGAATGTCACAGACCACCAAGCAGTCTGCGCCTTCAAGGCAGGCGTGCGGTACAGAGATCTGTATTTGAAGTTCAATCGAACGTGCGACATCTCCATGAGTAAGATGATGGAGATAGTGGCATGCTATGCAAATGGCGAAGAAGAGGACCGCATTCGTAGCGGTAAGCACAAATCAGTCGCCGATGGAGATGGGAACAACACTCGGAAGCAGAAGCAGAAAGCTCCGTCCACTCCGCAGACAGAGGCCGCAGCCGTTACCAATGCCAAGTTCAAAGGCAAGGGGAAGTCTCAGTTCACCCCCAAGAAGAAATAGTTCGGAAACCACATCCTGGACCAGCCATGTCCAATCCACACGAAGATGGATGAAGAGGGCAACGCCATACTCCCGAAGCATACCACTCGGCAATGTCGCCTCCTGATCCAGGGGTTCGGCGAAGGGCAGCTGAGTGAAAAGGACAATGAACAGGATGAGGAGGACAAGGAGGATCCGTTCCCCCAAGTCCATGCAACACTGATGATTTTTGCTGACGTTGAAAGAAAGAGTCGACTGAAGCTGGTGAACAGGGAGGTGAACATGGCCACCCCAACCAACCCCACGTTCCTCAAATGGTCTGAGACATCGATCACCTTTGACCAGTCGGATCATCCAGCACACGTACCCACCCTAGGGAGGCAGGCCCTGGTCGTCGACCCGGTGGTGGAAGGAGTCCGACTGCGCAAAGTCCTCATGGATGGCGGCAGCGGCCTGAACATCATGTACGCTGACACTCTCAAGGGGATGGGCATTCCGATGTCCAAACTTAGCGAGAGCAGCATGCAGTTCCATGGAGTCGTCCCTGGACGGAAGGCCAGGTCACTCGGCCAGATCGCGTTGAACGTCGTCTTCGGCTCCGACAAGAACTTCCGCAAGGAGAAACAGACGTTCGAGGTGGTGGACTTCCAGAGTGCGTACCACGCGATTCTGGGCCGCCCGATGTATGCGCGTTTCATGCCCTGTCCATGTTACGTGTACCTGAAGCTGAAGATGCCAGGTCCAAAAGGTGTGATCACTATCACCGGAAATCGGCAGCGGGCCGAGGAGTGTGTGCAGCAGGGATCGAGGATCGCCGATCAGCTGATGGCTGTCCTCGAGCTTGACGAGTACAAGAAAACAGTCGACCCCGCCGACTTGATGCGTTCGAAGAAGCCAGCTTCGGAGTCCGCATTCCAGTCGGCGGGAGAGACGAAGAAGGTCAGCATCTACCCGACGGACGACACCGCTGCCCCGACGAACATCTCCACCACCCTCGATCCTAAATAGGAAGCCGAGCTCATCCAATTCCTCCGTGAGAACTGGGACATTTTTGCATGGAAGCCCACTGACATGCCAGGTGTACCTAGGGAGTTGGCTGAGCACCGACTGTTGGAATTATGCCCTAGAGGCAATAATAAATATAGTTATTATTATAATTCCTGTATCAAGATAATCGTTTATTATCCATGCTATAATTGTATTGAGTGAAGACTCATTTACATGTGTGGATACATAGACAAAACACTGTCCCTAGCAAGCCTCTAGCTGGCTAGCCAGTTGATCAAAGATAGTCAGTGTCTTCTGATTATGAAGAAGGTGTTGTTGCTTGATAACTGGATCACGTCATTAGGAGAATCACGTGATGGACTAGACCCAAACTAATAGACATAGCATGTTGATCGTGTCATTTTGTTGCTACTGTTTTCTGCGTGTCAAGTATTTATTCCTATGACCATGAGATCATATAACTCACTGACACCGGAGGAATGCTTTGTGTGTAACAAACGTCGCAACGTAACTGGGTGACTATAAAGATGCTCTACAGGTATCTCCGAAGGTGTTAGTTGAGTTAGTATGGATCAAGACTGGGATTTGTCGCTCCGTGTGAACGGAGAGGTATCTCGGGGCCCACTCGGTAATACAACATCACACACAAGCCTTGCAAGCAATGTAACTTAGTGTAAGTTGTGGTATCTTGTATTACGGAACGAGTAAAGAGACTTGCCGGTAAACGAGATTGAAATAGGTATACGGATACTGACGATCTAATCTCAGGCAAGTAACATGCCGAAGGACAAAGGGAATGACATACGAGATTATATGAATCCTTGGCACTGAGGTTCAAACGATAAGATCTTCGTAGAATATGTAGGATCCAATATGGGCATCCAGGTCCCGCTATTGGATATTGACCGAGGAGTCTCTCGGGTCATGTCTACATAGTTCTCAAACCCGCAGGGTCTGCACACTTAAGGTTCGACGTTGTTTTATGCGTATTTGAGTTATATGGTTGGTTACTGAATGTTGTTCGGAGTCCCGGATGAGATCACGGACGTCACGAGGGTTTCCGGAATAGTCCGGAAACGAAGATTGATATATAGGATGACCTCATTTGATTACCGGAAGGTTTTCGGAGTTACCGGGAATGTACCGGGAATGACGAATGGGTTCCGGGAGTTCACCGGGGGGGGGGGGGGGGAACCCACCCCGGGGAAGCCCATAGGCCTTGAGGGTGGCACATTAGCCCTTAGTGGGCTGGTGGGACAGCCCAAAAGGGCTCTATGCGCCAAGAAGAAAAAATCAAGAGAAAAGAAAAAAAAGGAGGAGGTGGGAAGGAAGGGGGACTCCCTCCCACCAAACCAAGTCCAACTCGGTTTGGGGGGGGGAGTCCTCCCCCCTTGGACTCGGCCGACCCCCTTGGGGATCCTTGAGCCCCAAGGCAAGGTCCCCTCCCTCCCACCTATATATATGGAGGTTTTAGGGCTGATTTGAGACGACTTTTCCACGGCAGCCCGACCACAGACCTCCACGGTTTTTCCTCTAGATCACGTTTCTGCGGAGCTCGGGCGGAGCCCTGCTGAGACAAGGTCATCACCAACCTCCGGAGCGCCGTCACGCTGCCGGAGAACTCTTCTACCTCTCCGTCTCTCTTGCTGGATCAAGAAGGCCGAGATCATCGTCGAGCTGTACGTGTGCTGAACGCGGAGGTGCCGTCCGTTCGGTACTAGATCGTGGGACTGATCGCGGGATTGTTCGCGGGGCGGATCGAGGGACGTGAGGACGTTCCACTACATCAACCGCGTTCACTAACGCTTCTGCTGTACGATCTACAAGGGTACATAGATCACTCATCCCCTCTCGTAGATGGACATCACCATGATAGGTCTTCGTGCGCGTAGGAAATTTTTTGTTTCCCTTGCGACGTTCCCCAACAGTGGCATCATGAGCTAGGTTCATGCGTAGATGTCTTCTCGAGTAGAACACAAAAGTTTTTGTGGGCGGTGATGTGCGTTTTGCTGCCCTCCTTAGTCTTTTCTTGATTCCGCGGTATTGTTGGATTGAAGCGGCTTGGACCGTCATTACTCGTACGCTTACGAGAGACTGGTTTCATCGTTACGAGTAACTCCGTTGCTCAAAGATGACTGGCAAGTGTCGGTTTCTCCAACTTTAGTTGAATCGGATTTGACCGAGGAGGTCCTTGGATGAGGTTAAATAGGAACTCATATATCTCTGTTGTGGTGTTTGCATAAGTAATATGCGATCCTACTAGATACCCTTGGTCACCACGTAAAACATGCAACAACAAAATTAGAGGACGTCTAACTTGTTTTTGCAGGGTATGCTTGTGATGTGATATGGCCAATGATGTGATGTGATATATTGGATGTATGAGATGATCATGTTGTAACAGAAATATCGACTTGCACGTCGATGGTACGGCAACCGGCAGGAGCCATAGGGTTGTCTTTATACTAACGTGTGTGCTTGCAGATGCGTTTACTATTTTGCTAGGATGTAGCTTTAGTAGTAATAGCATGAGTAGCACGACAACCCCGATGGCAACACGTTGATGGAGATGATGGTGTGGCGCCGGTGACAAGAAGATCATGCCGGTGCTTTGGTGATGGAGATCAAGAAGCACGTGATGATGGCCATATCATGTCACTTATGAATTGCATGTGATGTTAATCCTTTTATGCACCTTATTTTGCTTAGAACGACGGTAGCATTATGAGGTGATCTCTCACTAAAATTTCAAGACGAAATTTTGTTCTCCTCGACTGTGCACCGTTGCTACAGTTCGTCGTTTCGAGACACCACGTGATGATCGGGTGTGATAGACTCAACATTCACATACAACGGGTGCAAAACAGTTGCGCACAGCGGAACACTCGGGTTAAGCTTGACGAGCCTAGCATGTGCAGACATGGCCTCGGAACACATGAGACCGAAAGGTCGATCATGAATCATATAGATGATATGATTAGCATAGGGATGCTTACCACTGAAACTATACTCAACTCACGTGATGATCGGACTTGAGCTAGTGTAAGTGGATCATGAACCACTCAAATGACTAGAGAGATGTACTTTTTGAGTGGGAGTTTAGCGAATAATTTGATTAAGTTAAACTCTAATTATCTTGAACATAGTCTAAGTCCACTTTGAATATATTTGTGTTGAAGATCATGGCTCACGTGACAGTCATCCTGAATTTTAATACGTTCCTAGAGAAAGCTAAGTTGAAAGATGATGGAAGCAACTTTGTAGACTGGGCTCGTAATCTTAAGCTAATCTTACAAGATGGGAAGAAGGATTATGTCCTTAATGCTGCGTTAGGAGATGAACCACCCGCTACGGCTGATCAGGATGTTAAGAACGCTTGGTTAGCACGTAAGGAGGATTACTCAATAGTTCAATGTGCAGTCTTGTATGGCTTTGAACCGGGACTTCAACGTCGCTTTGAGCGTCATGGAGCATTTGAGATGTTCCAGGAGTTGGAGTTTTTCTTTCAGAAGAACGCCCGGATCGAGAGGTATGAGACCTCCGATAAATTCTATGCCTGCAAGATGGAGGAAAACTCATCTGTCAGTGAACATGTGCTCAAAATGTCTGGGTACTCAAACCGTCTAGCTGAGCTGGGGATTGAACTCCTGCAAGAAGCTATCACTGACAGAACCCTTCAATCACTGCCGCCAAGCTATAAAGGCTTTGTGTTGAACTACAACATGCAAGGGATGAACAAGTCTCCCGGCGAGTTGTTTGCGATGCTGAAAGTCGCAGAGTCTGAACTCCGTAAAGAGCATCAAGTGTTGATGGTGAATAAGACCACTAGTTTCAAAAGAAACGGCAAAGGCAAGAAGGGCAATTCGAAGAAGAGCGGCAAGCCTGTTGCCAATCCGACGAAGAAACCCAAAGCTGGACCTAAGCCGGAAACGGAGTGTTACTATTGCAAGGGTATGGGTCATTGGAAGCGCAATTGCCCCAAGTATCTGGCAGATAAGAAGGCGGGCAAAGAAAAATCAGGTATATTTGATATACATGTTATTGATGTGTACTTAACCGGCTCTCGTAGTAGTGCCTGGGTATTTGATACCGGTTCTGTTGCTCATATTTGCAACTCGAAACAGGAACTGCGGAATAGGCGAAGGCTGGCGAAAGATGAAGTGACGATGCGCGTAGGAAATGGTTCCAAGGTTGATGCAATCGCCGTCGGCATAGTGTCACTTCAGTTACCGTCAGGATTAGTGATGAATATAAATCATTGTTATTTAGTGCCTGCATTGAGCATGAACATTATATCTGGATCTTGT
This sequence comes from Hordeum vulgare subsp. vulgare, assembly GCF_904849725.1. NCBI lineage: Eukaryota > Viridiplantae > Streptophyta > Magnoliopsida > Poales > Poaceae > Hordeum > Hordeum vulgare. Next base: position 105,567,550 of record NC_058521.1, on the reverse strand, counting down.
TTATTGCGAGACGGTTACTCTTTTAAGTCAGAGAATAATGGTTGTTCTATTTCTATGAGTAACATCTTTTATGGTCATGCACCGAATGTGAGAGGATTGTTCATATTGAATCTTGATAGCGATACGCATATACATAACATTGAGACCAAAAGAGTTAGAGTTAATGATAGCGCCATATTTTTGTGGCACTGCCGCTTAGGTCATATTGGTGTAAAGCGCATGAAGAAACTCCATGCTGATGGACTTTTGGAGTCACTTGACTTTGATTCACTTGACACGTGCGGACCATGCCTCATGGGCAAGATGACTAAGACTCCGTTCTCAGGAACAATGGAGCGTGCAAGTGACTTGTTGGAAATCATACATACCGATGTGTGTGGTCCGATGAGCGTGGAGGCACGCGGCGGATATCGTTATTTTCTCACCTTCACTGACGATTTAAGTAGATATGGTTATGTCTACTTGATGAAGCACAAGGCTGAAACATTTGAAAAGTTCAAGCAATTTCAGAGTGAAGTGGAAAATCATCGTAACAAGAAGATCAAGTTCCTGCGGTCTGATCGTGGGTGTGAATATCTGAGTTTCGAGTTTGGTGCTCACTTAAGACAATGTGAAATTGTTTCACAGTTAACACCGCCTGGAACACCACAGCGTAATGGTGTGTCCGAACGTCGTAATCATACTCTATTAGAGATGGTGCGATCTATTGATGTCTCTTACTGATTTGCCGTTATCATTTTGGGGCTATGCATTAGAAACAGCTGCATTCACTTTAAATAGGGCACCATCAAAATCCGTTGAGACGACACCATACAAATTGTGGTATGGCAAAAGGCCAAAGTTGTCGTTTCTTAAAGTTTGGGGATGTGATGCTTATGTCAAAAAGCTTCAGCCTGAAAAGCTGGAACCCAAAGCGGAAAAGTGCGTCTTCATAGGTTACCAAAAAGAGACAGTTGGGTACAACTTCTATCTCAAATCCGAGGGCAAAGTGTTTGTTGCTAAAAACGGAGCTTTTCTCGAGAAGGAGTTTCTCTCGAGAGAATTGAGTGGGAGGAAGATAGAACTTGACGAGGTTGTCGAACCTCTCATCCCTCTGGATGGTGGCGCAGGGCAAGGGGAAACCTCTGTCATTGCGACGCCGGTTGAGGAGGAAGTTAATGATGAAGATCATGAAACTCCAGTTCAAGTTTCTGTCGAACCACGCAGGTCGACGAGACCACGTACTGCTCCAGAGTGGTACGGTAATCCCGTCTTATCAATCATGTTGTTAGACAACAACGAACCTGCGAATTATGAAGAAGCAATGGTGGGCCCAGATTCCAACAAATGGCTGGAAGCCATGAAGTCCGAGATAGGATCCATGTATGAGAACAAAGTATGTACTTTGGAGGTACTACCTGAGGGCCGCAAGGCTATTCAGAACAAATGGATCTTTAAGAGGAAGACGGACGCTGACGGCAATGTGACCGTTTATAAAGCTCGACTTGTGGCAAAGGGTTTTTCACAAGTTCAAGGAATTGACTACGATGAGACATTCTCACCCGTAGCGATGCTTAAGTCCGTCAGAATCATGTTAGCAATAGCTGCATTTTTCGATTATGAAATCTGGCAGATGGATGTCAAAACAGCGTTCCTTAACGGTTTCCTTAAGGAAGAGTTGTATATGATACAACCCGAAGGTTTTGTCGATCCTAAGAATGCTAACAAGGTGTGCAAGCTCCAGCGATCCATTTATGGACTGGTGCAAGCATCTCGGAGTTGGAACAAACGCTTTGATGAGGTGATCAAAGCATTTGGGTTTATACAAGTGGTTGGAGAATCTTGTATTTACAAGAAAGTGAGTGGTAGCTCTGTGGCGTTTCTAATATTATATGTGGATGACATATTACTGATTGGAAACAACGTAGATTTTTTAGAGAGCATAAAGGATTACTTGAATAAAAGTTTCTCTATGAAGGACCTAGGAGAAGCTGCTTACATTCTAGGCATTAAGATCTATAGGGATAGATCAAAACGCCTGATAGGACTTTCACAAAGCACATACCTTGATAAAGTTTTGAAAAGGTTCAAAATGGAACAGTCCAAGAAAGGGTTCTTGCCAGTTCTACAAGGTACGAGATTGAGTAAGACTCAGTGCCCAGCAACTGATGAAGATAGAGAGCATATGCGCTCCGTCCCCTATGCATCAGCCATAGGTTCTATCATGTATGCGATGCTGTGCACTAGACCGGATGTTAGCTTGGCCATAAGTATGGCAGGTAGGTTCCAGAGTAATCCAGGAGTGGATCACTGGACAGCGGTCAAGAATATCCTGAAGTACCTGAAAAGGACTAAGGAGATGTTTCTCGTGTATGGAGGTGACGAAGAGCTCGCCGTAAAAGGTTACGTCGATGCAAGCTTTGACACATATCCGGACGACTCTAAGTCACAAACCGGATACGTATTTATTCTTAATGGGGGTGCAGTAAGCTGGTGCAGTTCCAAGCAAAGTGTCGTAGCAGATTCTACATGTGAAGCGGTGTACATGGCTGCCTCGGAGGCGGCTAAGGAGGGTGTCTGGATGAAGCAGTTCATGACGGATCTTGGAGTGGTGCCAAGCGCACTGAATCCAATAACCTTGTTCTGTGATAACACGGGTGCCATTGCCTTAGCAAAGGAACCATGGTTTCACAAGAAGACCAGACACATCAAACGACGCTTCAACCTCATCCGCGACTACGTCGAGGGAGAGGACGTAAATATATGCAAAGTGCACACGGATCTGAATGTAGCAGACCCGCTGACTAAACCTCTTCCACGGCCAAAGCATGATCAACACCAGAACTGTATGGGTGTTAGATTTATTACAACGTAATTCACATGATGATGTGAGGGTTGGATTATTGACTCTAGTGCAAGTGGGAGACTGTTGGAATTATTCCCTAGAGGCAATAATAAATATAGTTATTATTATAATTCCTGTATCAAGATAATCGTTTATTATCCATGCTATAATTGTATTGAATGAAGACTCATTTACATGTGTGGATACATAGACAAAACACTATCCCTAGCAAGCCTCTAGTTGGCTAGCCAGTTGATCAAAGATAGTCAGTGTCTTCTGATTATGAAGAAGGTGTTGTTGCTTGATAACTGGATCACGTCATTAGGAGAATCACGTGATGGACTAGACCCAAACTAATAGACGTAGCATGTTGATCGTGTCATTTTGTTGCTACTGTTTTCTGCGTGTCAAGTATTTATTCCTATGACCATGAGATCATATAACTCACTGACACCGGAGGAATGCTTTATGTGTATCAAACGTCGCAACGTAACTGGGTGACTATAAAGATGCTCTACAGGTATCTCCGAAGGTGTTAGTTGAGTTAGTATGGATCAAGACTGGGATTTGTCGCTCCGTGTGAACGGAGAGGTATCTCGGGGCCCACTCGGTAATACAACATCACACACAAGCCTTGCAAGCAATGTAACTTAGTGTAAGTTGCGGGATCTTGTATTACGGAACGAGTAAAGAGACTTGCCGGTAAACGAGATTGAAATAGGTATACGGATACTGACGATCGAATCTCGGGCAAGTAACATGCCGAAGGACAAAGGGAATGACATACGGGATTATATGAATCCTTGGCACTGAGGTTCAAACGATAAGATCTTCGTAGAATATGTAGGATCCAATATGGGCATCCAGGTCCCGCTATTGGATATTGACCGAGGAGTCTCTCGGGTCATGTCTACATAGTTCTCAAACCCGCAGGGTGTGCACACTTAAGGTTCGACGTTGTTTTATGCGTATTTGAGTTATATGGTTGGTTACCGAATGTTGTTCGGAGTCCCGGATGAGATCACGGACGTCACGAGGGTTTTCGAAATAGTCCGGAACAAAGATTGATATATAGGATGACCTTATTTGATTACCGGAAGGTTTTCGGAGTTACCGGGAATGTACCGGGAATGACGAATGGGTTCCGGGAGTTCACCGGGGGGGGGGGGGAACCCACCCCGGGGAAGCCCATAGGCCTTGAGGGTGGCACACTAGCCCTTAGTGGGCTGCTGGGACAGCCCAAAAGGGCTCTATGCGCCAAGAAGAAAAAATCAAGAGAAAAGAAAAAAAAGGAGGAGGTGGGAAGGAAGGGGGACTCCCTCCCACCAAACCAAGTCCAACTCGGTTTGGGGGGGGGGGGAGTCCTCCCCCCTTGGACTCGGCCGACCCCCTTGGGGCTCCTTGAGCCCCAAGGCAAGGTCCCCTCCCTCCCACCTATATATATGGAGGTTTTAGGGCTGATTTGAGACGACTTTTCCACGGCAGCCCGACCACATACCTCCATGGTTTTTCCTCTAGATCGCGTTTCTGCGGAGCTCGGGCGGAGCCCTGCTGAGACAAGGTCATCACCAACCTCCGGAGCGCCGTCACGCTGCCGGAGAACTCTTCTACCTCTCCGTCTCTCTTGCTGGATCAAGAAGGCCGAGATCATCGTCGAGCTGTACGTGTGCTGAACGCGGAGGTGCCGTCCGTTCGGTACTAGATCGTGGGACTCATCGCGGGATTGTTCGCGGGGCGGATCGAGGGACGTGAGGACGTTCCACTACATCAACTGCGTTCACTAACGCTTCTGCTGTATGATCTACAAGGGTACGTAGATCACTCATCCCCTCTCGTAGATGGACATCACCATGATAGGTCTTCGTGCGCGTAGGAAATTTTTTGTTTCCCTTGCGACGTTCCCCAACAGTGGCATCATGAGCTAGGTTCATGCGTAGATGTCTTCTCGAGTAGAACACAAAAGTTTTTGTGGGCGGTGATGTGCGTTTTTCTGCCCTCCTTAGTCTTTTCTTGATTCCGCGGTATTGTTGGATTGAAGCGGCTTGGACCGACATTACTCGTACGCTTACGAGAGACTGGTTTCATCGTTACGAGTAACTCCGTTGCTCAAAGATGACTGGCAAGTGTCGGTTTCTCCAACTTTAGTTGAATCGGATTTGACCGAGGAGGTCCTTGGATGAGGTTAAATAGGAACTCATATATCTCCGTTGTGGTGTTTGCGTAAGTAAGATGCGATCCTACTAGATACCCTTGGTCACCACGTAAAACATGCAACAACAAAATTAGAGGACGTCTAACTTGTTTTTGCAGGGTATGCTTGTGATGTGATATGGCCAATGATGTGATGTGATATATTGGATGTATGAGATGATCATGTTGTAACAGAAATATCGACTTGCACGTCGATGGTACGGCAACCGGCAGGAGCCTTAGGGTTGTCTTTATACTAACGAGTGTGCTTGCAGATGCGTTTACTATTTTGCTAGGATGTAGCTTTAGTAGTAATAGCATGAGTAGCACGACAACCCCGATGGCAACACGTTGATGGAGATGATGGTGTGGCGCCGGTGACAAGAAGATCGTGCCGGTGCTTTGGTGATGGAGATCAAGAAGCACGTGATGATGGCCATATCATGTCACTTATGAATTGCATGTGATGTTAATCCTTTTATGCACCTTATTTTTCTTAGAACGATGGTAGCATTATGAGGTGATCTCTCACTAAAATTTCAAGACAAATTGTGTTCTCCCTGACTGTGCACCGTTGCTACAGTTCGTCGTTTCGAGACACCACGTGATGATCGGGTGTGATAGACTCAACGTTCACATACAACGGGTGCAAAACAGTTGCGCACGCGGAACACTCGGGTTAAGCTTGACGAGCCTAGCATGTGCAGACATGGCCTCGGAACACATGAGACCGAAAGGTCGATCATGAATCATATAGATGATATGATTAGCATATGGCCCCGATGAATTAAAAACAGCCTTCATCACCCCATTCGGGTGCTTCTGCTACATCACTATGCCATTTGGTTTGAAGAATGCAGGAGCAACCTTTATGCGCATGATCCAAAAATGCCTCCTCGACCAGATCGGTCGGAATGTGGAGGCGTATATGGATGATATCGTAGTCAAGTCACGCAAAGGTTCCGACCTGCTGACTGACTTGGCAGAAATATTCGCCAACCTTCGCAGGTACAATATCAAGCTCAACCCAGCCAAGTGTTCATTCGGCGTTCCCAGCGGAAAGTTACTCGGTTTCTTCGTTTCCGAACGAGGGATCGATGTCAACCCCGAAAAGATCGGGACCATCGTCCGAATGGACCGGCCGGTCAGAATACACGATGTTCAAATACTCACAGGTTTCCTAGCGGCTTTGAGCAGGTTTATCAGTCGACTCGGCGAGAAGGCACTTCCTCTGTACCGACTCATGAAGAAATCAGATACTTTCGAGTGGACAGACGAAGCCCAAATCGCATTCGACGACCTCAAAGTCCTACTTTCCACCCAGCCGGTTCTTACTGCTCCGCTCAGTAAAGAACCCCTTCTTCTTTACATCGCGGCTACAAATCAAGTCGTCAGCACTGTTCTCACAGTCGAACGGGAAGAAGAAGGCAAAGCATACAAGGTTCAGCGACAGTGTATTATGTCTCCGAAGTCCTCACTCCTTCCAAGCAGAGGTATCCCCATTATCAAAAACTTATCTATGGGATTTACATGACTGCGAAGAAGGTGGCTCATTATTTTCAAGACCACTTGGTGTCCGTCGTTTCTGATGCTCCGTTGTCGGAAATCCTACACAATCGGGACGCATCGGGCCGAGTGGCGAAGTGGGCAATGGAGATGTTATACTGCGACATCAAGTTCGAGGCCAAGAAAGCTATAAAGTCTCAAGCTCTGGCTGATTTCATAGCAGAATGGGTAGAACAACAACAACCGACCCACATCTACTCGGCTCATTGGACAATGTTCTTCGATGGGTCCAAGATGTTGAATGGCTCCGGCGCTGGCATTGTGATCATATCACCAAAGGGTGACAAACTCAAGTATGTGTTGCAGATACACTTTGATTCCTCCAACAACGAGGCAGAGTATGAAGCTCTCCTTTATGGACTGCGCATGGCCATCGCACTCGGTGTCCGTCGCCTGATGGTCTATGGCGATTCGGATTTGGTGGTTAATCAAGTGATGAAGGAGTGGGACGTCAGGAACCCCACCATGACCACATACGCAATGCAGTGAGGAAGCTCGAGAAAATTTTTGAAGGTGTGGAACTCCACCATGTTCCGCGACTGAAAAACCAAGAAGCCGATGAGTTGGCAAAACTCGAATCCACTCGGAGACCAGTCCCGAGGGACATCTGCCTCGAGCACCTCCACCTCCCCTCAGTTAAATAAGATCCTTTCACAGAGGAACCAGTACAACCAAAGAGCTCGACAGATCCGACTGAAGTCGAAGTCCCTGCTATGGTTGATTTGATCATGGAGATTCTTGCTATCATCCCCGATTGGACTGTGTCGTTTATTGCATACATCCTAAGGCAAGAATTACCAGAAGACGAAGTCCAAGCCAGAGAGATCGTCCGCAGGTCAAAGTCGTTCACTGTCATTGATGGCCAGTTGTACAAAGAAAGCGTTTCAGGCGTCCTTCAACGATGCATCTCCCTTGAGGAGGGACAATTAATCCTGGAAGAAATTCACTCGGGAACCTACGGTCATCACGCCTTCTCAAGGGCAATCGTCACCAAAGCATTCAGAGCTGGCTTCTTCTGGCTGCACGCGAATGAAATGGTGAAAGATATGGTCGACCGATGTGAAGGCTATCAGTTCTACTCTGACAAGTCCCACAAACCAACATCTGCGTTGAAGACAATCCCTCTTGTTTGGCCGTTTGTAGTATGGGGATTAGATACAGTCGGTCCATTCAGAACAGGCCAAGGGGGATTCACACATCTATTGGTGGCAGTCGACAAGTTCACAAAGTGGATTGAAGCCAAGCCCATCAAAAAGCTCGACACCCTTACGGCCATCAAGTTTGTCAGGGACATCATCTCTAGATTCGGGGTACCTCACAGCATAATCACCGACAATGGAACAAACTTTGACTCGGACAGATTCAAAGGTTTCTGTACAGGCCAAGGTATCCGAGTGGATTTTGCATCTGTGGCGCATCCCCAAACAAACGGGCAAGCAGAGCGGGCGAATGGACTTATTCTGCAAGGTTTGAAGCCTCGACTCCTGCAAGAAGTGGGACATGCCGCCGGTGCATGGGTCACCGAGCTGCCTTCAGTGCTTTGGGGTCTCCGCACAACCCCAAATAGATCTATAGGGCGATCCCCGTTCTTCCTCGTTTACGGAGCACAGGCAGTCCTTTCGAGTGACTTGCTTCACAACGCTCCACGAGTTGAACTCTTCTCCGAAGCTGAAGCAGAGCAAGCAAGGCAAGACAGAGTGGATCTTCTAGAGGAGGAGCGCGAGATGGCACTGACTCGGTCAACCATTTATCAACAAGACTTGCAGCGCTTTCACGCGCGACACGTCAGGAGTCGTACATTTCAAGCAGGTGACCTGGTGCTCCGAGTGGATCAGCAGAGACCTCACAAGTTGGCTCCCGTCTGGGAAGGACCCATCATCATCTCCAAGGTGCTGAACAATGGAGCATATCGACTCTACAACCTCGATAGGGAAACGGACGAGCCGCGAGCATGGAAAGGAGATCTCCTGAAGCGTTTCTACACGTGACCGTCGACTGAAGCAATGTAAAGAACAAGTATCGTTGAAGTAATACAAAGCAGTTTGAGTTTTCTTAGATTCAAAATCCTTCTGCGTTCGCAGACTCCGGTCTTAAAAAAAACATAGCTGCGACCCAGAATCGCCTAAGTATAAACTTTCTCCGAGTGTGCACTAAACGTCGCACTCGGAGACTTAGCTGCGATCCAGAATCGCCTAAGTACTAACTTTCTCCGAGTGTGCACTAAACGTCGCACTCGGGGACTTAGCTGCGATCCAGAATCGCCTAAGTAATAACTTTCTCCGAGTGTGCACTAAACATCGCACTCGGGGACTTAGCTGCGATCCAGAATCGCCTAAGTAATAACGTTCTCCGAGTGTGCACTAAACGTCGCACTCGGGGACTTAGCTGCGATCAAGAATCGCCTAAGTACAAACTTTCTCCGAGTGTGCACTAAACGTCGCACTCGGGGACTTAGCTGCGATCCAGAATCGGCTAAGTAATAATTTCTCCGAGTGTGCACTAAACGTCGCACTCGGAGACTTAGCTGCGATCCAGAATCTCCTAAGTAATAACTTTCTCCGAGTGTGCACTAAACGTCGCACTCGGGGACTTAGCTGCGATCAAGAATCGCCTAAGTACAAACTTTCTCCGAGTGTGCGCTAAACGTCGCACTCGGGGACTTAGCTGCGATCAAGAATCGCCTAAGTACAAACTTCCTCCGAGTGTGCACTAAACGTCGCACTCGGGGACTTAGCTGCGATCTAGAATCGCCTAAGTAATAACTTTCTCCGACTGTGCACTAAACGTCGCACTCGGGGACTTAGCTGTGATCTAGAATCGCCTAAGTAATAACTTTCTCCGAGTGTGCACTAAACGTCGCACTCGGGGACTTAGCTGCGATCAAGAATCGCCTAAGTACAAACTTTCTCCGAGTGTGCACTAAACGTCGCACTCGGGGACTTAGCTATGATCTAGAATTGTCTAAGTAATAACTTTCTCTGAGTGTGCACCAAAAGTCGCACTCGGGGACTTAGCTGCGATCAAGAATCGCCTAAGTACAAACTTTCTCCGAGCGTGCACTAAACGTTGCACTCGGGGACTTAGCCGCGATCCAGAATCGCCTAAGTATTAGCTTTCTCCGAGTGTGCACTAAACGTCGCACTCGGAGACTTGTCTGCGACCAAGAATCGCCTAAGTAGAAAGCTTCCTTCCAGTGTATCCTACATATCTACTCGGAGACTCAGCAGACCCTCAGTGAGGCTCATGCAGATGTCAAGACAACTGACAATTACATGAGTGCCAGAACCTCATTGAGGATCATGTATATGTCAAGACAACTGACAATTACATGAGTAACAACTCGCTCCGAGTACGACCCTACAGTCGCACTCGAAGACTTAGCCGCGATCATGAATCGCCTAAGTACACAATTGCCTTCGAGTGTATCCTACAGATCCACTCGGAGACTCAATAGACCCTCAGTGAGGCTCATGCAGATGTCAAGACAACTGACAATTACATGCTCCGCATGTTTGCCATTGGCTTCACCAAGAAACGCGAAACAAAAACCACGAGCCAAAATCGTGTCAACAACTCTTTGGCAAAGGAAGAGCAAAAGATTCGATTCAAATTCAAAGTTGGTTTAAAGGTAGTCGGTTTGGTGTAGATCAAGCTTATCTACACCGAACCACGAATGTGACGGCCAACAGCAGTGGCCAAAGTTTGAGACAAGTAACACTCGGCATACCGAGGTAAAAGTTTTCTCAAGCGTCGTCAGGACTGGCACTGGGACTGGCAGGCTCCACGAAAGTGTCAAGGTCGATCCCGTCCGCGATACGAGTGGCGCTCTCAAGGAAGGTCTCCATGAAATCTTCGAATCGAAGCTTCTTGGTGTTTGCAACCTGCAGCGCCTTCAGCTTCTCTTCGCGAGCCTCTTTGCAGTGCACTCGGAGCAGCGACAGCGCCACGTCCGCACCACAGCGAGCAGCAGACTTCTTCCACGCCTGCACTCGGTTTGGGACGTCCTCCAGCCGAGTCATCAACCCTTCCATTTCCTGCCGAGACTCGTCTTCGGACCACAGATCCTTGTCGATTCGGCCGACGACTTCTCTCAGTCGACCGATGAAAGGTCCCACTTTGCCCAGGCGAATGTGCGCTCGGAGCATGTCTCGATTGGCGTCCTCGCCGAGTGGAACGTTCGGAATAACCTACCGCTCAACGTCAGCTGCTTCAGCCTCAGTGTCCATACAAAAATCTGCAAAGACAAGACGAGCAGAAAGTAAGCGCAGAATGAAATACACAGTCAAGAAGCACTCGAAAAAACATAACTTACCACCGAGAAGCGCAATCATGTTCCTTGCCGAGTCACTGACGTACTTCTCCTGTGATATGAACCACCTATTCATCACCTTCATCTGCCCCATCAGCTCGGTTCTTTGTTTCCCCATTTTCTCCATTTCGGCCACCAATGCCTTGTTTGCCTCACAGGACTCCTCCAAGGACTTCTCTCGTTCAGCCAGAACACCCTTCAGACCAGCCAAGGCAAGCATTGCTACAACCAGTTCCGCAGCAAACTGAATCTTTTCAGCCTTCACAACATCGTACGCCGATCTCATCTCGCAAGTCCTCTGCAAGTCAGCGCAAAGAGACGATTAGACAAGTTCAGCAAGGAAAACAATAAAAACTCGAAGTTCTTCAGACCCGTGCCGACGCAAGTAGTCGACAGCGGTCTCGGGGACTACACCCAGTGGGTTCACTAAGAGTGACCCCACTGGCATGAAGCTCAAACAGGTCCGCCCTATTGAGATACATAACAAAAACAAGCCTATGAGGCTACTACTACCCGACCTGAGTAAAATTACTCTCGGGGACTAATCCAGTAGGTGCACTCAGAGTGCCCCCACCGATAACATTCGAATATATTAGTTTTGATCTGATCAACTTAAAGAAAATGTATATAAAGACAACTGCCGGTGCAAGCACTCGACAGAAGTCTCGGGGACTACACCCAGTGGGTTCACTACGAGTGAACCCACTGCAAAATAATCATCCTGCATCCGAGTATATTGCTTAAACACCCACTGGGTTACAAGGGGCAAGCAAATACTTACTAGCCCACTTACTCGGATATCGTCCCGGAGTTCTAAGCTTCGCTTGTATACATACGCGATGGAGTCGTACTGTGACAGCCCGATGCCGACGTTCCAGAAGATTCTCCCTTCTTTTCCGTTTCCGTCGTGTGATTAGTTTTATTTGTGCCTCGTCATTTAGTTTGCATCGTCGCATCATGCATGGCATCATGTCAACTGTGTTTTGTCGGTGTTGCTTGTTGCTCCGTGTTGTTGGGTGTTAGTGCTTTGTGAGTGTGACGTCGTTTGTTGGCGTGATGAGAATGCGTGCGTGAGAGCCACCGCTAAACCCTTTTGCACCGAGGACCTAAAACCTTTAGTCCCCTCCTCTCCTCTTTTATCTGTTTTTGCGGTTGCTAAGGTTTCCCGTTTTAAACCTCTATTTAAAAAAAGATTCATCTTCTTCTTTCAATAAAAGATCCTTTTATTAAATGTGGGGGCAACCCTTGGGTTTTCTTTATTTTCTCCTTTTGTTTTATTTTAAAACCCTCTCATTTTCTTTTCTCTTTAAAGGGTTTTTATTTTATTCTTTAAATAAAGAGGATTTATTTAATCCTTCAAAGGGGCTTGATTTTAATATTTTGTAAAAAAGGGTTTAATTTTATTCTTCAGAAGATTTTAGTTTTATTTGTTAAAAGAGGCCCAACCTATTTCTTAAAGTTGGGGTTTTATTTCCAAAGGAGTCAAAAGAATTTCTTTTATTTTTGTTAAATCCTTTTTATTTTTATTTCTTTTTTTGGGTGTGATGTTTTCTGTTTTAAAAGAAAAAAAAACAAAGTTTAAAAAAAACTCAAGAGAGAGGGGGAGCCCAGCCGGCCATGCCCAAGGCCCAGCCAGCCCCCTCCCCTCCCCTAGCGACCGCCCCGAGCGCCCTCGATCCCGTGTCACCCCCTCGCGCCGTCGTTCCTCTCCTCCCCAGCGCCTCTTCTCCCTGCTCGCCATGACCCCGTGCCGAACCCGCATCCCGCAGTCGTGGCCGTGCGCCGCCGCCGGCTGCCCCTGCGCCGCGCCCCGCTGTTACCGTTTCCCTCTCCTGCACCGCCACCGAGCAGCTCCCACCCCACGTGCTCGCCCTCTCGTCCCATCTCCCCCTCTGGCCGAGGAGCCCCGAGTCCCTGCGCCGCCGCCGCCAAGTTCCGGAGCTCGCCGCCCTGGCCACCGGCAGCCTCGGCGCCAGTCGCGCTGTGCCCCGTCCTGCTTCGCTCGCTATGGCCGCGCCGCCGCCTGCAGGTTGCCCTCGCCCTCGCTATGGCCGCACCGGCCGCCTCCTCTCGCCGTGGACGCCTCCCTGCACGAGCCGGTAGCCAACAGCGCGCCCCGCCTGCGTCGCGGTCGCCGCGCCGCCCGCCGTGGCCATTCCCTCCAGGCCCCGTGCGCGCCAAGTCCTCCAGGCTCGGCCTCCCGCTCCTCCAGCCGATCTGTTGACGATGTTGTTGCTTGCTTGCTGCTGCTAGATAGCTGCTAGCATAGCTTTGCTACTGCTGTCCCGAGGTCCCCTGCTCGATTTGCATGCTGCTGCCCTGGTTGCTGCTGCAGCCGCTGCTCGTCGCCGTTAGCTGTTGCTGTGCATGTTGTCGCGATGCTAGTATGATGCTGTCGCTGTTGCCGAGCCTGCATTTGTGTTGTTCTGGTGTTTGTTGCTTGACGCCATGTCGTGTTGTCCGCCTTGCTGTATGCTGCTGCTTGCGCTTGCTGTTGCCGAGTTGGCCTGATATGGTGGCTAGCCTGCCTTGCTGTTAGATGCATGCTAGGCTAGTTGCTCTAGTTGCTGCTAGCTTGGCTTAGCTGCTGCTCTTGTTGCTTGCCCGCCTGATGCTTTGCTGCTCGCTAGCTGCTAGCTGTAGCTTGCCTGCTGAGCCGATTGTTAGATAGCAGCTAGCTTGCTTGATGTTGGATGCTAGACTAGTTGCTAGTTGCCGCTAGTCTGCTACCGCTGCTAGCTGCTGCTTGCTGGTTCCTTGCTTTCGCTAGCCGTGTTGCTGCCGCTTGCCGTCGTCGTGTAGACCATCCCCGCCACCGTGGAATCAACAAGTTCACGAGATCCACGACATCCTCGACGACCCCGACCATCTTCGGAACGTGTTCGACTACCGTCGACGAGACTCGAGTTCCTCGACGACCACGACTTCCACGACGACCGTTGTTCTCCTTGAACGAACCGATCCGCTCCGACATGCACGCGTCAAAGGTATACCGATGGGACATGTCATGTACCGTGTACTAGTGATGTACGAATGTATGTGTTGTATGAGTTGAATGCATGTATGCACCGTATGTATGCACCGTATGTTTGACTGTTGCATGTTGTCCCTCTATGTTGTGCCCGACACATGGGAACCCGAGGTACGGGATCACCCCATCTTTATTTACCGTTCCGCACGCTTCCAGATAGTGGCACCGATATCTCGTCGAGTTATCGGGATAGGAACGTTGCCGTGGCTTCGTTTCCGTTTTGCCGCCATGGTTCCCTCTCGCTCGCCGTCGCGACATATGTTTCTTCTCCTCTTGCCGTGGTGTGATGACTTGCATGCATGACGCATTCATGGCATAATTTTCTTGTGTTGCATGTCTCTTGTTACGTAGCTCTCATCTTTGTCTCGCGTGTTACCCTACTAGGATGCCACGTAGAACCGTCGCTTCACCCCTTGCCATGTTAAAACACATTTAACCTTGCCGGTAAATTAACGGGAGTGAACTAATAATTATACGTGGAGTTTCTTCGATATGCAACCGTTGCATATCGAGCTTCACTTAATGTGTAGAGTTTGTGTGGGTTGTCATGCCGTGACTTGCATGTTTTCAGCTGCTCATGCATCATTTGTGTTGTGCATCGTGTGGTGAATTCCATGTGTTGATTTGTGTTTCCGGTTTGCTTCGTCTCGATAGAGTTCCGCAGCATGCCGGATTGTGAGGACCCGTTCGACTACATCAGTTCGTCTGCTTCACGGAGGCATTCTTCTTCCAAGCGGGATCTCAGGCAAGAAGATCATTTCCTCAGATACCATTACTATCATTGCCATGCTAGTCTACTGTTTCTGTCGATTATGTCTCGTTGCCTACCACATGTTAAATACCAGCCTCTCAACAATGCCATGTTAACCTTCAACCTGTTCGACCTAGCAAACCACTGATTGGCTATGTTACCGCTTGCTTAACCCTGTTGATAGCGTTGCTAGTTGCAGGTGCAGATGCTTCCATGCGAAAGCATGGGTTCCTTGTTATATCACCATATTAAATGCTATTTAATTTAATGCACCTATATACTTGGTAAAGGTAGAAGGCTCGGCCTTTTCTAGCCTGGTGTTTTGTTCCACCTTTGCCCCCCTTAGTTTCCGACTACCGGTGTTATGTTCCATAATCGAGCGCTCCTAACACGATTGGGGTTGTTATGGGGACCCCCTTGATAATTTGTTTTATAGTAAAGCTGGTCTGGCAAGGCCCAACTTTGGTACTACATTTGCCTAATAACCTAATAATAATGCATAGGGACCCATCGGCACCCGCGGATTATTTTAATCAACCCCCGAGCCAGTGCTCCTCATGAGTGTTGGTCCAAAACATAGCACCGAGCGGGGCCACCGCGAGGAAACTCGAGGTTTGGTACCCATACGCTTCGCTTATCCGTCGTGTCCTGAGAACGAGGTACGCGATTCCTATCGGGATCGTCGACACGTCGGGCGGCCTTGCTGGATTAGTTTTACCTTTGACGAGATATCTTGTGCATCGGGATTCCGGTGATGCTTTGGGTAATCTCAGAGTTGAGTTTTTCCACTAGGGAATCCGACGAGATCGCGAGCTTCGTGATTGAGGACTTCTATGCGGCTTGTGGTAATTTGTGATGGACTAGTTGGAGCACCCCTGCAGGGTTAAATCTTTCGGAAAGCCGTGCCGACGGTTATGTGGCAACGTGGAAGCTTTGTTTAACACTGGTTCTAGATAACTTGAAGTTAACTTAATTAAAACTTGCCAACAGTGTGCGTAACCGTGACTGTCTCTTTCGTGAGTTCCTTCTCCGATCGAGGACACGGTGGGGTTATGTCTGACGTAGGTAGGTGTTCAGGATCATTCATTTGATCATCAGTAGTTCACGTCCGTTATGCGTAGATCTTCCCCCTCTTATTTCTTGTACTCGTAAGTTAGCCACCAAATATATGCTTAGCCGCTGCTGCAACCTCACCACTTAACCATACCTCACCCATTAAGCTTTGCTAGTCTTGATACCTTTGGAAATGAGATTGCTGAGTCCCCTGTGGCTCACAGATTACTACAACACCAGTTGCAGGTACAGGTAAAGGTTACTTGACGCGAGCGCGTTGATTGTGCATTTGGAGTTGCTTCTTCTTCTTCTTCTTCATCGATCTAGGATGGGTTCCAGGCCGGCAGCCTGGGATAGCAAGGATGGACGTCGTTCTTCTTTTGTCGTTTGTTTTCGTCCGTAGTCGGACCCTGCTCTTACTCTTGATGATAATGTAATGTACTGATGTGACTCTGATGTAGCTTGTGGCTTGTGTAAGCCAATTCTGTATATATATCTCTTCTTTTCAGTACATGTACTTGTAACGATATCCATTCTTGCGACACGACGATGTGAGACTACAGGAAAAAGGACAAGACCAAAGACAGAATTCGTGAAACAATAATGTAAGCTCTCGGAGTCGCCATGACGTACCTTGCTAGGATGTGACGACGTTGTCCATAACCATGGGATCGTCCCCCTGGCGTGGTAGAGAAGTGGCAGAGGTGGCAGCTTTGTCGAGTAAAATTCACTCGACCAATAAGCATGAGTTCAATCAAATACTGGAAGAAGATATAAGAACAATACACTTACGCTGAGGCAATGGGAACGGCGATCCTCATCCGCGGCAAAGCCTTCCGAGGCTTGGATCCACTCGGTTTGGCCACCTTAGAGGGCTGGCCCGCGGGCTCAGCAGCAGAGTCCCTGGTCCTCTTTGTGCTCCGAGCACTCGGAACCACGGGAGAAGCTGGCAAGGCACTCGGAACCACAGGAGGAGCTGGCGGGGCACTGGAGGCCGCTGGAGGAGCCGACGGAGCCACGGGTTCGTGCGGCGTTTAGTTCGAGGCTCTGGTGGTGGGGGTGGCGAGTTCTGTTCCTCATCTTCCCCCTCTTCTTCTTCGGACTCCTCCTCCGTCTCCCCACTGTCAGAGACGTACTCGATGCTCTCCACGCTGCCCTCCTGGCTGCCTTCCTCTTCCTCAGCCGGATTCCCGTTCGAGACGGGAGAAAACCAGTTGGTCCACGGCTGCACGAGATACAGTCGACAACATCAGACGTCAGACAGTGATACAAGAAAAAGCGATAAATCTAAGACAATTGTGTGCACTCGACAAGTTATACTCACCTCATTCGGAGGAGGGTTGTCCGCGCGGAAGGGCTTCACTCGTCGGGCTCCTCTGGGGTTGTCGCAGGCGCCTGTGATGTTGCGGACCCATGACGTCACAAGCTCCCCGGTCACGCACTCCGGGTTAGTCCGAGTGGAGTCCTCAAGCCCCGCGTAGTGCCACATGGCATGGTGTCGAGCTTGCAAAGGCTGGATACGCCGACCCAGAAAAATCTCCAGCAAATCTATGCCAGTGACTCCCTTTCGGACGACCTCTACGAGCGCATCGACCAGAGGCTGGATCTGGATCTTCTCCATCTTCGTGAGCGCAAGCTGCCTAGGCGGAGCCGGACGGTCTAGGCTAAAAGGTGGCAGTCCAGTTGCGGCATTCGTACACGCAACATCCTGGCAGTAGAACCATGTCGACTGCCAGTTCCTAACGGATTCAGACAACTGAAGAGCGGGATAGCTACTTTTACTTTTCTTTTGGAAGCCTAAGCCTCCGCAGAGCTGGAGGAGGTGAGTTTTGTCGTCGGACTGGCTAACTCTTTTGATGGTTTGAGATCTAGCAGAGAAGATGTGCTTGAAGAGCCCCCAATGGGGAGGACAGCCGATAAAACACTCGCACAGCATGACGAAGGAAGAGAGATGAGCTATTGCGTTGGGAGGAAAATGGTGGAGCTGCGCCCCGAAGTGGTTCACTATACCTTTGAAGAAGGGATGAGGAGGCAGAGAGAAGCCTCGGTACACGTGGCTGAGCAGCAGGACGCGCTCCCCCTCCTGGGGCGCCGGCTCCGTCTCGCCCTCCGCCGGCAGCCTCCACGTCTTGTGCTCGATCATGCCTTGCTCCACCAGCTCCAGCATGTCCTTCGTCACCGTGGAGGGGAGGAAATCCCCCTGGATCCAACCCGCCGGCAGTGCTCGCTGCCGCCGCTGAGCAGGAGCCGTCTCCTTTTTCTTCTTCCGCGCCTCGAGCTTGCTCGTCTGCCCCTTCGTCATGGTGGAGGATGTAGATCCACGGTGGAGGAGGGGAAGGAAGGATCTTGGGATGCGTAGGAGATCGCGAGAGAAGCAAGACAAGTGCGAGCTATGAGGCGAGTGCAACGAAAAACCCTCGCTGTAGAGGTTTAAATAAGGTTCCGACTGGGTCACTAGCAGGTGGCCCTGAAATCTTATCCCCCGACCGGTTGCTGCGATATTAGTGGAGAAGATGAAGGCGCAGAGATCGAGGCGGCAGATACTACTCGATTGCGATGTCGTCATCCCCGCTGAGCGCGCGGCAACCGAAATTTGAGGATCCTAGAAAATCCGCCGCTGTTAGTTGACTGGTCACGTCAAAAGATTCCACGGAAGCACTCGGTCCCTCACGGTTCGTTTCACAGATACATCCACTCGGATCACTGGTCAAGGAGATAAAATGGATCAAGGCAGACAACGCCAAAGTCGCATCCATACCAGTCGGATCCGTACTCCAAGCATCGCTTCGTCGTTCCAACCCTAATCCATTTGGGGACTAATGATGGGGTTATAGTCCTAGGGTAGGGTCATAGGCCTGCCCTATGGGTCATACCCAAGGACTACCCTTCATAAAGGATAAGGCCCTTAGTCAGTTCCGACTGAATTAAGGACTTCCCATCATCCAGTTGGTGACGATTCGTCCATCATCCAGTCGGAGATGAGCATTCGGAGCGTATCAAACTTACCGACTGGATTCCACTCTGTACATCGTAACCCCCCTGGAGGGCAACTGTCATACGTTTCCATGTACCTTTATTAGCATTTAAGACATACGTTACCTGTAACGTAGGCATTTATTCGCCACTACTCCACCCCTGTGCACCGAACCGTTGTGAAGGGCAGCGCACTCTATATAAGCCGCCCTTCCCCACTGGTGCAGGGGTTAGCAATTCACTGTAATCCATATTCCACTCGACAACAAGCTCCAAGAGCACTGAGATGTAGGGCTTTTACCTCCACCGTAGAGGGGCTTGAACTCATACAACCTCGTCATAGCTAAGGCTCTGCCCATCCTTTCGTACCCTACACATCTACTGTCAGACTTATAGCCACGACAATCATCCTATCGGTTTTTCATATCAAGTTGTAAGTAAATAGAAGTGTGAGGATCATCATTATTTGATCATTTTCCTGGTAAGGAAAGGATGATGGATAATATGATTCCCCCACAAGTCGGGATGAGACTCCAGACGAAAAATAAAAAATGGGGGAGGAAAAATGTGCCCACCACAAAAATAAAAAGAAAGAAAGAAGAAAAAAAATAAGAAAACAAGAAAAATAGATGAATAAAAAAGAAGAAGAAAAGAATAAAATAAATGATGAGATAAAAGAGAGAAGGAGCATGCTAATTCCACACTCGTGCTTCAGAGTAGCACCATGTTCTTCATATAGAGAGTCTCTTGTTTTGTCACTTTCATATACTAGTGGGAATTTTTCATTATAGAATTTGATGCACACCCACTTAGTTTTCATATTGAGCTTTCATACCCTTATATCTCTTAGTGCATCCATTGCATGGCAATCCCTACTCCTCGCATTGATATCTATTGATGGGAATCTCCATAGCGCGTTGATACGCCGAGTTGATGCGAGACTTTCTTCTTCAATTTTATCCCTTTGAAACCTACCATCATATTCTATTCCACCTTTATGCTATATCCATGGTTCACACTCATGTATTGAGTGAGTAATAAAAAGCTGAAGCATGTTAAAAAGTACAATCCAATTACTTGATTTTACACCGGGGTGCTCATGATTTATACCTTATGCTAGGAAGACCAAGCATGAGAAGTTATATTATTTTGTAAGGATAGAATTCTTCAAGCATTGTTATTTTGAGAGGACATGATTGTTTGCTAGTAAACCTGAGTATGGATGTATTTTTGTAAAATGATAGAATATTGCCTTGAATCACTCGTATCTTAATATTCATGCCATGATTAGATTTATGATCAAAATTATGCTAGGTAGCATTGCACATAAAAAAATATCTTTTTTATTGTTTACCTACTTGAGGACGAGCATGAATTAAGCTTGCGGATGCTGATACGTCCCCATCATATCTATAATTTTTTTTGTTCCATGCCAATATTATACAACTTTCACATATTTTTGGCAAAATGTTATATGGTTTATTGGACTAACATGTTGATCCAGTGCCAAGTGCCAGTTCCTGTTTGTTGCATGTTTTTTATTTCGTAGAATATCCATATCAAATAAAGTCCAAATGCGATAAAAATTAACATAGAATTATTTTGGAATATATGTGATTTTTGGGAGGCAGAATCATCGTAAACGGTGGCCCACGGCCTCCACTAGACACTAGGGCGCACGTGGTCACCCTGGTGCGGGGCAGTGTCTAGTGGGCACCCCTTAAGTCGGTTGGGGCTCTTCTTCTTGCACAAGAAATATAATTTATGGATAAAACTCCCCTCAAAATTTCAGCCCGATTGAAGTTATGGATCTCTGAGAATTTAAGAAACGGTGAAGAGCCAGAAAATAGGAACGCGAAATAGAAGAGAAGAGAAAGAGAGATCCAATCTTGGAGGGGATCCCCCCCGCCCCCCTCCCCCCCACGCCATGGATGCCATGGACCAGAGGCGGAACTATCCTCCCATCTAGGGGGAGGTCAAGGAAGAATAAGAAGGAGGGGGGGGGGGCTTTTTCGCCCTCTCTCCCGGTGGCACCGGAGCGCCGCCGGAGCAAGGAGCATGACGTCGATCTACATCAACAATCTTGCCACGGTAAATGCCAACTCTCTTCCCCTCTATGCAGCGGTGTAACACCTCTTTTCCCGCTGTAACTCTCTACTTAAACATGGTGCTCAACACTACATACTATTTCCCAATGATATCTGGCGATCCTATGATGTTTGAGTAGATCCGTTTTTTCCTATGGGTTAATTATGGTATGATGTTATTGATATGAGTTGCATATTGATATGGTTCTGTCCTAAGGTGCCTTCCGTGATGCACACATGTGAAGGATATATGATGGAGGGTTTGCAATATGTTCATGATTCACTTATAGTGGGTGGTGCGAGAGTGACAGAAACATACACCCGAGTAAGGGAGTTGTGCGCGTATGGGAGTAATGAGGACTTGATGTTTAATGCTATGGTTGGGTTTACCTTAATGATTTATAGTAGTTGAGGATGCTTTCTAGAGGTCCAGTCATAAGTGCATATGATCCATGTATGGAAAGTGTGTTAGCGTACGCCTCTCCCTCATTGCACAAAATAAGTATCTATAATGTTATATTCAATTGCCTATGGACAATCTTTTTCTTCTGTTACGCAAAAAGCTTTATACGAAACAGCCCCAAACTTTTATTTACTTGTTCTTTATTTTTCTGCAAAATAGTTTCATACTTGTTGTAGGTAAAGTAAGCTGCGCGTGTAAAGTTGTATCGATGGTCGATAGAACTTGAGAGAATATTAATTCTACCTATAGCTCCTCTTTCGTTCGACACTCTTACTAATCAAAAAAAGGCTACAAACGATCCCCCACACTTGTGGATTATCAGTATGTCACCAAAAATTTGATTCATCGGATGATCCTTGTCCACTCTTGCTTGAACTCGTGACAACTTTTTCTTGTTGGATGGTGGAGCTTCCTCATCATCTTCTTCTTCTTTGTTGTCGTTGACGATGTCATATCCTTGAGGTGGTGGTGAGAAATGTTGAGGTGGATCTTCATGATGTACTTCTTCCTCCTCTTTATCAGGTCGTGTACTACTTGTGGATGCCTCCATGTCTTTTTGTGTTTCGCCTTGACACGAAGTAGGATCTTCCACTTGTGTTGATGAAGTACTTTCCTTCACCTTCATGGGACGAATCTTGCCGATAGGTAGATCTTGGATGGCTTCTGAAGGTTCCATATCTCCTACATCATTTGGCAATTGTTCGACTTGCTAACCATTAGATTCATCAAACTTCACATCTACCGTCTCTTTAACTTTTCGAGTGAAGTTGTTGTAGACACGTTAAGTGTGAGAGTTTGATCTGTAACCAAATAGGAAACCTTCATAAGATATAGGAGCAAATTTAGAACGATGATTCTTATCAAGAATGTAGCACCTTGAGCCGTTTTACCGAGAAGCTTGTGTAAGAAGAGTCGGTTTGTGGCATGACAAGATATTTCCATGATTTGTGCCCAAAAGTGTCTTGGCGTCTTGTATTCGTCAAGCATCGTTCTAGCCATCTCTATGTGAGTTAGGTTCTTCCTCTATACAACTTCATTTTGTTGAGGTGTGTACGTCGCTGAGAACTCATGTGAGATACCCTCTTCATCAAGAAAAGTATCCACATTTGTGTTCTCGAACTCCGATCCGTTATCGCTCCGAACTTTCTTGATCTTCACTTCAAGCTGATTTTGAGCTTTCCGAGCAAAGTTCTTGAAGACCTTTTGTACCCGCGACTTGTCATCAAGAAAGAATACCCACCTGAATCTAGAAAAACCATCAACAATGACTTGACCATAAGATTTTCCACTGAGGATCTTTTAAGCATTGGGACCAAAGAGATCAGTGTGAAGCAGCTCGAGTGTCCTTCTTGTAGTCATGATGTTCTTCACGAGATAACTTCCACCGACTTGTTTTCCTTCTTGACAAGTATTACGAAGTCTATCTTTGTCAAAGATAACATCTTTAACACCAAGAATATGATCACCTTTGATAAGCCTGTGAAGCTTACGCATACCAACATGTCCTAGCCTTCTATGCCATAACAAGCTTTAGAAGATTTTGTAATAGCACATGTACGAGGTTTGGATCTTTTAGTGAAATCGACAATGTATAGATCACCTCTACCAAAACCAGTAAAGACCATGTCATGATTATCACGGCAAACCAGTTGGCAATCAACCTTCGTAAATAGCACATTGAAACCAAAGCCTGCTATTCTAGATACGGAAAGAAGATTGTAGCCAACAGATTCAACAAGCATGACATTTTGAATGGAACTATCATGAGATATGACCACCTTACCGAGACCAAGTACATTACCCTTGGAGTTATCACCAAAGTTCACATACCTTTGTGGTCTATGGTTTGGTCTGATCTCATGAAACATGTATTTATCTCCGGTCATGTGATCGGTACATCCACTATCAGGTATCCACTCCTTTCTTCCAGCCATGTAGTCTCTGAGGTTTTCCATAAGACTAAGGTTCCTCATGGTCTTCTCATACTCGATGTCAAACTCTTCTCATGGTTTTCCATAAGACTAAGGTTCCTCATGGTCTTCTCATGGTTTTGACCATCACAATGTTCAAGTTTACACACTGGAATTGTTTCTAGAATGATGTTATTAATGGTAATGACATCTCCTTTAGCACGCATGAGGTCACAAAGATCAAATACACATTTATCAAAATTAGGATCATTGTGCTTCGTTTTGTGAAAGGCAATGCATTTATGGAAAATGATATCAATATTTTTAAGTAATAGTTTGGATATCTTTTCTCTAAGTTTTTCCACAAGGTATAAGCACACTCAAAATTCTGCATTTGATTAAGCACATTTTTCAACAGTCCTCTAAAGATGAGATTACCTGTTTTAAGATTGCCAAGCATATCAAGTTCTTCATTATGAGAAGGATGTAAGGGATCAATGGGAGGAACATAGGGATATTCAACATACTTTCTTAAATGCAATTCAACAAATATATTAAGCATTTCATCTTTCCATTGTCTATAGTACTCCCCATTGAGAATAGGCACTCTACAACCAATATTCCCCAAACTAGGCACATCCATCTTCCTCCAATGGTGATTAAACGAAGGCTATGGAGACCAAAGTTCTGATACCAATTGTTAGATCACTAGAAGGGATGTCTAGAGGTGGGGGGGGGGTAAATAGACTACTTGCATTTATTAAAACCTAGCCTTTTCCCAAATTAGATTGTTGGCAGATTTTACAAATTCTCAAAAGTCTAGTGCACCCTACACATGCTAGTCAACATATATGGCAATGAAAAGTAAAGATATTGCACATGTAAGTAAAGAGTAGAGTTTAGGAAGATCAAACACAAAGATGGACACAACGATTTTTGGCGTGGTTCCGAAAAGTGGTGCTATCATTCGTCCACGTTAGTGTAGACTTGAACCCACAGAGGGTAACGACTGCAAGAGTCCACGGAGGGCTCCACCCACAAGGGCTCCACAAAGAAGCGGCCTTGTTTATTCCAGCATGGCTTAGGTCCATGAAGGAGTAGCCTCATTCGGGTTAGATCTTCACGAAGTAGGCGATCTCCTTGCGTGTACAAACTTCTTGATTCAACTCCAGAACACGAAGTAGGAGGCTCCCAAGCGACAGCTAACAAATCTAGGAGGCACCACCCTCCAAAAGGTAATAGATGCGGTAGAACAATGAAATCCTTGCTCTTGTGCTTCAAAATATAATATCCTCAACACTCAATCACTCTCTCACAGATTTGGCATGAGTAGGAGAGATTGATTTTGTGGAAAGAAACATTGGGCGGCTAGAGATCAAGTTTCAGATTGATGGATTGGAATATCTTGATCTCAATACATGAGTAGGTGTCTCTCTCTTGGGAAAATGGGTATGGAAAGTGTGTGTGTGTGTGTTCTGAGTGTTTCCTCTACGAGTGAGAGGTGGTGGAGGGGTTATATATAGGAATCTCCCAAAATCCAACCGTTACAACATTATTTCCCAACTCAGTGACACGGACATGAATCTCGGTGGTACCGAGTTGCAACAAATGTGGCAACTATTAAATTCCCAGTGAGACTGACATACGAATCTCGGTGGTACCGATACGATGACCTAGAGCAGTTTCCAAATCTCGATGAGACCTGTCGGATTTCGGGCTCCGCAACACCCTAATGATTCGAACACACGGGAGTGTACGTCAATCTCTCCCGGCTCGACCTTACCTAGTCCGCTACTCGATGGAAACGGCGAAGGACTCACTCGATGGCGAGGGGAACACAGAACACAACAGTTTACCTAGGTTCGGGCCACTGCGAAGCATAAAACCCAATTCTTGATTTTGGTGGATTGCCTCTAACAGAGTTTGGTGGATGAACTAGTACAACACTCTCGAGCCCCTAGAGGCCATGTGGCTAGGTGTGTTGCCCTACGGTTGGAATGAAATCTCTTCCCTCTGAATGATCCCCCTCTCTCAAGTATCCTACTCCCTATATTTATAGTGGAGGCCCGGGTCCTATTCCCTTATCGTTCGCGGGAAGGGATCCCACAACGGCCAGTTTCGATGGGGGACAAGGGAACATGCTTCCCCTATCAAAAGTGGTCTTCGCCTGCAAAGTAACTGCCAGCGCCACAGAGGTGGGCGTAGGGATGACGCTCGTCCTGCCGGCGGGCCGCCGTGGTCTTGTTGCACCGGAAGGGAAACCTTTGGAAGAAGCCTTTGGAGCCCTGGTACGCTCCCACCTCCTTTGTAACAAAGGCGAAACTGTCCCGTCGTGCCATCTACTGCTCGCCTGTCCTTCCATGGCATCACCCTTGACTCCTGAGGCCCGGCCTTGCCTCAAAATATCTGCCGCTCCGGAGGGTTCCTGAGGAGGTCCCAGCGGGTCTTGGTGTCGCTCTTCCTCGCGAGGCTTGGCCCCTCGCGAGGGTCTTGTGCCGGGTGGTGTTGTTCCAGTCGATCTTGTGTTGATGAAGTGGGCCAGCCCCGGGCCGCAGGCAGGCAGGTCTCGGTACCCCCATTCTCAGAACACCGATAGTAGCCCTCGGGCCCAAGGCGCACCTGGGTTGGCTTCTCGGCGAAGCCTTGAAGGCGACCCGAAGCATCACGGGCCCCATTTGCCTGTGGACGAGGCGGCACACGTGTCCTGCACCCGCGTCGTGACGCTCTCGCCCCTCGGGGTACCCTGGTGCCCGTATCCAGTGAGGGGGAGGGTTCGGATGATGAGCCTGCGGACGTCAAGGGAAACACCGGTAACCTCTCCCCTTACCTCCCCCCGAGCTCTTTTCTACCCGCTCCTGTGAAACTGGAACAAGAACTCTACCCTGTTGGGCGTTAAGCTTTTGCTGTTATTACCTTTGCTATTCTCCTATTTTCTTTTTGCTCCTCAGCTGATGGCTTGCATGTTGGTGGTCGTTGCGGCCGGGCTGCAAACTTAGGGCCCGTCGCTGCACCTGTCGTGGCTTGGGATGATGGGGAAGCATGACCTTTTGGAGGTCCTGCCCTCCCGAGGCACCTCTCGTGCCTCCGCGTGCTTGGGAATTGGACTCGCCCCTTGCTTCCATCTAATCCTTAGGCCCTACATCCCTTCGTTAGTGCGCATGTTTTTAATTCACCGTTAGTTTCTCATAAAGGGAGAGGGTCCCAGTCGGGGCCTGTGAGGCACTTAGCTCGTGGGTTTGTGTCCCTCCCTTGCGTAGTTCCTCCTGTGGGGTTCCTATTTCTAAGTTGGACGAGGTGAAGACCCTTTCGGCACTCTATGTCTGCAGGTCCTGGTCCCGCACATTTCTCTGCCGCCGTGAGGTACGACCCGTTACCAAGGCTGCTCCTCACGGGGCAAATCCCCGGCGCCGTGGGGGCCGAGTGGCTTTGCAACCAGTAAGGCCCCTGTAACACCCCAGATGTAATCCTTGCCATATTGGGATACTTTTCTATTTTGTGAACCACGTTTGGATGTTATAAAGTTGTCATTTCAGGTGGATCATCTCATGTCATCATCTTGCATCATGGCATCCCTCTCAAGTGCATTGTGTTCAACTCCATATTGGTTGTGATAGCTTGCCTTGGTGTGATGAGTGTTGTGGTGTTCTTATACAATGATTCCAAACATGCTTTCAAACTTCAATGTTTTTCAAAACAATGCAAAGCTCTCCCCCCTTTGAATTTTAAAACTTGTGTGTCAAACCTTGATTGAACCTGATCTAAAAATGTTATACATTCAGAGTATTAACTTGTGGTTGAGGGGGTAATTGTGCTGTTGTTCTTAAGCTTTAAGTCTTGTGGGGTTTTTATTAAAAGAGCACTATAATCCCTGTTTTGAATATAATTTACTTGTTCTAAAAATCAGTTTTTGCATTTTATTTAAATAGGGCATAAATCCCTCATGCCCTAGGTGTTTTTATTTTATTTTCAAAACCCCTCTGTTGCTCTGGGTATTTTGCTTTCTGTTTGGTTTATTTAAAATAGGAAAACCCTTTTAATTCTTTTCTGTGTTATGAGGCGCCCCAGGTGGGCCGGCTCCCTCCTCTTAGCTGGGCCTCGCCTCACCCCTTCGCTAGCTCAGCCCGCTCGGCGTCCCTCTTCTTCCCGTGACACCGTTATTTTTCCCCCTCCTTTCCGTCAGAGAGAGGGTCGTCGTGAGAGAGAGTGCTCCCAACGCCGTGGCTTCACGAACGTCGAGACCGTCCCTCCCCTCGCCTATTTATTCCCTTGGCGTGCGAGCCCCTCATCTAGGGTTCCTCCTCCTCCGCCACCTCGTTCCCATCTCTCTCCCTCTCCCTCTGCAGGTAAGATTCAGAGAGTGCGAGAGATTCAGAGAGAGAGCCGCGCCGTCGCCGTCGTCCCTCCCCTCGTCGCCGGTGCGTCCCCGTCCAGCCCGAGGCGTCCGTGAGGATGGGGGTTCTCCCCCCGTTCCATTTTCGTCGTTAGTAGAGCCGATCCCCCTCCCTGGCGTCTCCTCCGCGTCGACGTCGCTGAAGCAGAGCTGCGGGTCGTCGCGGGCGCTCCTTCCCTTCTTCCTCGTCTCGGTAGCAAGCTGTTCTCCGAGAACCCCTGGGTGAGTAGCTCCTCCTCCTCCTTCCTTATTCCCCTCTCCTGAGAGCCGTTGCTCGCTGTAGCGTAGTTGTCGCTGCCGACGTGCTCTGCCATGGCCAGGAGCAGCAGCTCTGTTGCGCCGCCGATGCAGCCGTCCTCTCGCCTAGTTAGGCGCGGGAATGGAACCCCCAGGGCTCCCCCTTCCCCCTCGTGGTGCTAGCTGTAGGGATTAGCCGCCGGAGTGTCGCCGATGCGCCTCCCCTGTTCCGGCCACCACGTTAGGTGCAGTTAGAGCAGAGGGTGTTGCTCAATAGAGCACGCTCCCCCTCTCCGTTGAGTTCCGCATCAGTAGCGCAGTGGCAACTGAGCGGCGCGTTGTCGCCAACGTAGTGGGTTCGATCCCCCGCGGGCGCCCCTTTCTTTTCTATTATTCGCTAGGGTGTAGTTGCAGGTGCAGAGAGGGCTTAGCTTGCTTAAAGCCCCTCTCTGGTTAAGTGCCGACGCCGTAGCCGAGTGGTGCATGTGTGTGTAGTCTTGCACGGGGGTTGTGGGTTCGATCCCCATGGCCTCCCCTTTTTCTTTTCCTTGTTTTATTTTTTATTTTGCTTCATATTGTTGTTTTGTTTCTCCTGAAAAACCAGGGGGTGTTGTTTTATTTCTTTCAGGCATAGGGTGTAGTGTATGTGTGAGTGTATGCACTTAAGTGTGTGTGTGAGCACATGTATGTGTGTGTGTGAGTGCTCATGTATGTGAGTGTGTGTGCATGGGTGCATATGCACTTGTGCATGAGGGCCTGACCCCTCATGCTTGCCACTATGCAAGTGGTGTTGTTGTGAATAGTGCTTGTGTGTGTGCATGTGTAGGTGTAGATGGTGTGGTGTGCGTCCATATACACATGTGCATGTGTATGTGAGTGCACATGTATATGTGTGTGTGGGTAACACCTATTTATGTAAGTAGTGTGACATGTTAGTGACTCCATGCTATGCCTAGTTGGGTTGTTCTTGCCCTAGTGATGTGTATGTGTAGGTGATGCAATATGTGCTAGTTTTCACATGAGATGATAGTCATTTGTAGTTTGTAGGATTCTATGTGATATTTTTGAGCTAGCTTTGTGCATTGTTGTTACATGCAAGTACCCATGTATGATATATTATTTTGGGGTAGAATCATCCCAGGAATCCATTGGTGCAATCAGATTTCATTTTAGAGCAACTTCATAAAACTGTTATTTTCTGATATGATGCTATGTTTAGAGCTTTACATTAGGTTGTTTTATGACCCTTTGTGGTCGATTACGTGCTCCTATGTCTAGGAATCTGATGTTATTTGCTTCCCCTGTTGTCTTGTGTGAATTAGCTCCTATGTTGGGAATCAGCCCATGAAACATAATTAAGTTTGTGAGCTTTTATGTTTGTTTAGCTTACTGTTAAATTTCATGCTTAGGCACTTCCTGTAGATATCATTTTGGAGGCTGCCAAAATGCTTCAGAGCATAAACAGCTGGTGAATATCTATGATTTTCACTAAGTCCCAGAAATTGTGATATTTTGTCCAAGGTAGTGTCTATAGATCTGCTCATGGGTGAGTCCTTTGCATTAGCTTCTTGTTCAGGGTTGTAGAGATTTTGGATGGCTTCTACCTCATATCTTGTTTGATTCTTTTAGAGGGTTGTAGCTACTTTAAATATTGTAGACAAACTGCTATGTTGCTGTGGAAAACAGATTGTAGGTTTGTGCTGAGTCGAGGCTTGTGTGGGCATTGTTGATGGTGTGGTGTGTTCCCATACACCACCCCACTTATGTTTCGTTGCTTGATCATGTGGCAACCTGGTTACACCAGGGGAGTGCCCATTAGAGTGTGTTTGTGGTTGTTTTGAACCGTAGGCCTTTTGAAACTTGTTTTTATAGTTTCCGGTTGATCCGTAACTCCGTTCTCTATGTTCTTTATATGCTTTTGCATCGTTTTCTCGTGATTCACATGTTCATGCCATATTCATGCATGTCAAGATAACTTAACATGAGGTTCTGTCCAGAATTCAACTAACTCAACTAATGCATGTGAAAGTGACTAGAATAGTGGTGCACGCTTCCTTCTTCATACATGCATCATATGGCTTGTTGCATTATGTTGTGCTGGTGTTCATTGGCTGTTATCTTCCCTTGGGTAGCATCAGGATCGGAGAGCGAGTACGTGGATTCTGGAGAGTACGTGCAGAAAGAACAAGAGCAGTTCCAAGCTGAAGAAATCACAGGCCAGATGATCGTGACCTTGACACCGTTTCTAGCTTTGTTATGCTTAGAATCACGTTTCCTTCATTATATGCTCGCTGCCTACCACTTGATATAAATGCCACCTGTCTTTGCCGTGAACCCAAACACTTCCCTATCCTAGCAAATGTTGTTTGGCTAAGTAGGCTTGCTCAACCTCTAATGTATAGCTTTGCTAGTTGCAGGTGCCAGCTGTCTCATGTGATAACATGGGTATTTTGATATCATTATGTTTAAATTGCTATTTAATTAATGCACCTATATACTTGGCAAACAACGGAAGGCCTAGCCTTTTGCCGAGTGATTTGTTCCGTTGTTGCGGCCTTAGTTTCGGTTACCGGTGTTTGATTCCATAACTGATCGCTCCTAACACGTTCGGGGTTGTTATAGGGACCCCCTTGATAAATCGTGTAGTGTTAAGGCTTGTCTGGCAGGACCCAACATTGGTTTTTAATATACTATTCACCTAATAATAATTTGCATAGGGACTAGCTACCCCGAGGATTTAATCAACAACCCCGGGCCAGTGCTCCTCATGAGTGTTGGTCCAAATTGCGCAGACTGCGGGGCCATGATTGCAATCCCCGGCAACGGAGCTAGAAAAATGCTTGATGTCAACTGTTCTTTCCCTTGCAAGGGCACCAGAAGAATGCTGCTAGCACTCTCCGGCAATCGAAACTAGAAGAATGTTGTTGACGGCCCACCAGCGCGTGGGATTGTAGGAGTTTTCGAGGGTAGAGTATACGACCCTAATTTGTTGGTACGCCTATAGGAGGTGAGAGGATACTCTCAAGTATTAGCAGCTGAATATGTCAAATTCAACCACACTTGAATGATTAGTATCTACAAGCAATGTAGTAATAGCAAAGTACTATGATAACAACGGTGTGAGAAACGATCTGTTGACGGCAGACTATTCCTAACGATTGTATCAATGGCGCCAAGTTGCCTCGTTGACGGAAATTGTCAGTTCCCATCAACGACCAGCGAACCAAAATCGTAGCAGGTAGCAGTAGTGTAACGAGCAATAGCAGCGTCAAGGAAAAGAAGTAGTGACAGCAGTAGCAAGTAGCAACAGTAGCAAGCGACAGTAGTAGCAATAGTAGAAGCAGAGCAAGACAAGTAACAGTAGTAGCAACAGTAGGAACAACAGTAGCAGAGCAAGACAAGTAACAACAACAGTAACAGTAGCAACAGCAGCAGCAGAGCTAGACAACTAACAGCAGTAGTAGGACAAACTCGTAGGCAATGGGTCGGTGATTTGTTTGGATGATATTCATCATGCAAAAGTTATAACACGGAGAGATATGTGGCTAGCTCCCGTTCGTCAATGTGATGTAGGCATGCATTCCGTGTGTCGTCATACATGCTTAGGGAAAAGAACTTGCATGACATCTATTGTCCATCCCTCCCGTGGGAGCGGGGTCCAAAAGGAAACTACGGGATATTAAGGTTCTCCTTTTAATAAAGAACCGGACCAACGCATTAGCACTTGGTGAACACATGAACTCCTCAAACTATGGTCATCACCAGGAGTGGTTCCGGTTATTGTCACTCCGGGGTTGCCGTATCGTAACACATAGTAGGTAACTACGACTTGCAAGATTGGATCTAAAACACACATATATTGGTGACAACATAATAATTTCAGATCTGAAATCATGGCACTCTGGCCCTAGTGACAAGAATTAAGCATGGCAAAGTAGTAGCAACATCAATCTCAGAACATAGTGGATACTAGGGATCAATCCCCATCAAAACTAACTGGATTACATGATAGATATCATCCTACTCATAACCGCCCAGCGAACCTACGAATAGATTACTCACGAACGACGAAGAGCTTCATGGAATTGGAGAGGGAAGAAGGTTGATGATGACGATGGCGACGATTTCCCCTCTCCGCAGCCTAAGACGGACTCCAGATCTGCCCTCCAGATGAAGAACAGGTGGTGGCGGCGGCTCCGTATCGCAAACACGACGAAAACTTCTCTTTTTATTTTTTCTGGGACGACAGGGAAGTTATAGACCTGAGGTTGGGGGCGGCAGAGCCGTGTGGGCCCCACAAGCCTGCCCACCGCCACCAGGGGTGGTGGTGGCGGAGCCAGGTCTTGTGGCCCACTGGCCCACCCCCTCAGGTGGAACTTGGCGCAGATATTTTTCATATTTTCCAAAAATGCTCCCCGTAAATTTTCGGGACGTTTGGAGAACTTTGATTTTTGCACAAAAATAACACCAAGGCAATTCTGCTGAAAATAGGGTTAGTCCAGGTTAGTTCCTCTCAAATCATGCAAATTAGAGTCCAAAACAAGGGCAAAAGAGTTTGGAAAAGTAGATACGATGGAGACGTATCAACTCCCCCAAGCTTAAAACCTTGCTTGTCCTCAAGCAACTCAGTTGACAAACTGAGAGAGAAAGAAAAACTTTGACAAACTCTGTTTGATCTTGTTGTTGCAACTATGTCTAACCCATAAGCAGAATTTCAGCAAGAGCACATGTTAACCACATAAGCAAATGACACAAAGGTCTCACGGTAAACTAATATCAATGGCATAATAATGAGTTTCAAATACCAACACTTCAATCAAAACAAGCATGAAGCAATATGAATAGGTGGTATCTCGCTAGCTCTTTCTGAGACCGCAAAACATAAAAGCAGAGCTCTTTCAAAGATGAAGGGCAGACTAAACATCGTAATTCATAGCAACGAAGATCCAGTCATAGTCATACTTAATATCAATCAAAAGCAAAGCATAAAAATGACAGAGGTGCTCTCTAATTGGTGCTGATATAGGAGGAGGCTGACTTGACAGGAAAATAAATAGGCAAGCCCTTCGCAGAGGGAAGCACTGATTTGCAGAGGTGCGAGAGCGCAAGCTTTGAAAACAGAGATAATAATTTTGGGTGGCATGCTTTCATTGTCAACGCAATGACCAAGAGTTCTCAATATCTTCCATGCTACTCATGCTATAGGCGGTTCCCAAACAGAAAGTAAAGTTTTAACTCCCCCACCACCAATGAATCACACTCTAGGGCTAGCCGAATCCTCGGGTACCGTCCATACTAACATCAATCCGGGGGGAGTCTTGTTTTACACTTATGTTTTCGATTTAAGCGTGGAACTGGGCATTCCAATTACCGGCCCCTTTCTCGTGAATGACAGTGAATAAACACATGCCGAGGATAAAACTCCTAGCATGGAAGATACCAATAGCCCCCTGTCACCACATGAGCGGTTCGGGCATGCAAAACAGATTATTTCTTGAAGGTTTAGAGAATGGCACATGCAAATTTACTTGGAACGGCAGGTAGATACCGCAAATAGGTAGGTATGGTGGACTCTCATGGAAAGACTTTTGGGTTTATGGAAGTGGATGCACAAGCAGTATTCCGCTTAGTACAAGTGAAGGCTTGCAAAAGAGTGTGAAGCGATCAACTAGAGAGCGACAACAGTCATCCAGATGCAATGAGTTTGACTAACATTGAATGCAAGCATGAACAGGATATAAATCACCATGAACACGAACATCATAGAGGCTATGTTGATTTTATTTCAACTACATGCATGAACATGCGCCAAGTCAAGCCACTTGAAACATTCAAAGGAGAATACCATCCTATCATACTACATCATAGTCATCTCAAAATCTATGCTGGCAATCAAGACAAGCCATTATAAGCTCTCAGCTAAATAAGCATGGCATCAGAAACTATGATCTCTAAGTTGTCATTGCAAACATGGTTCTCTCACAACAAAGCTAAATCTGGGTCGACAAGCTAGTCATATTTACAAAAACAAAATAGATAGAGTTCATACCAGCTTTTCAGTCTCAGTCACTTCATCATATATCATCATTGTTGCCTTTCATTTGCACGATCGAACGATGTGAACAATAATAAGCGCATTAGACTAAGCTGAATCTGCACGCAAACACAAAGGAGAAGACAAAGTAATATGGCTCTTTGAAAGCTAAACAGGTAAGTATGTAAGAACCAATAAACATTGTAACCAATATCTTCTACCTTGACACAAAGAAAAAGAAAGCTATTTACACGGGAAAGCTCCCAACAAGCAAAAGAAGAAAGCAAAATCTTTTTGGGTTTTCTCAAAAGGACACAAAACAAGAAAACAAGAAAACAAAAATTAACTAGCATGGATAATACAGTGTCAAAGTGTAAACACCGGCTATCAAAGTGAAAGCATAAGCATGAATGTAAAGTCGGTGAGAACACGTACTCCCCCAAGCTTAGGCTTTTGGCCTAGCTGGGTCTACTCCCAAGGTGGGAAATAACCAGCTCCAGGATACTCCGGAGCAGACGGTGGATGCCACTGCTGTGTGAGCTCCTCTGGCTCCCACGGATAAACCGGCGTCTGGTACACGACTAGCGGCTCGGGCACGGGCGCTTGTGGTTGGGCCAAGCCCCAATATGCGTAGATGTCCGAGGGCATAATAGTGTACCTGCCTGCATCAATATCGAACAAAGAAGGAGCAGGCAAAGTAATAGTCTCTCGAGTACCCTGACTAAATACCAGGTTACAAATCATCCGTCACCTTTGGAACGGTTCAGGTTCAACCGTTGATCTACTATAGCACCTAGGTTGTAAGTCTTATCGTTATAAAGGCCTTCGCGCAAAACCGCAAGGTCTGGAGAACTAAGTGATCCAGCCTACCCACAGCCAATCAAACATTTTCCCACAAATAATGAGAAGTACCGAAGCACAGGAAAATGTATGCTAGCAATTCTAGCGCGAGACACTCCTCTCTCTTCTCCAACAGCAATAGAACCAATGAAATCCTCCAAGTCCCATGGACGAGGGTCACAGATATCCCCAACATAAGATAATTAGCATACATTGCAAAAATCCTGCAGCGTCATGCACTGGGGGACATCGTATATCATGAACTCAACCATGGGAGGATTCTTCCTCGGATAAAAGTTGAAGCTTTGAACGAAAATATTGGTGAGGAGGAGATATTATAAGCACTTATCTTCAACGAACGCAGTAAGTCCTGCGTTCTCCACCAAGTAATAAAAGTCTTCATAAAGTCCGGCGGCGCGCAAAAATTCATCACTTGGCCACTCGCACGCTTGAACTTCTATGACTCGAGGGACTACGTACTTGGGGTGGTTCTTCTCATCCTCCTTGTGGTTACGGCTTGAAGAGCCTCTCAAGAACCTCTTCATCTTTTCCCTTTTTCTAGCTCTAAAAAATTCTGAAATTTTTAGAGACTTCGAAAGAAAAGTGAATATAGATTAACCCAACTTGTAGCAACTACTCCTACTAGTGCCTAGAGACCGCATCACGCGCTAAAACTACTTGGGACCAGCTAAAATCAACCTTTCAAGCTCAAGAACAGGGTCACCAAGGTAGCAAGAATACGCGAAGGATAAAGCACTAGAGCAAAAACTAATTGGACCAATGGAGGATGCACTTACCAAGGAGTAATTTCCCCAAAACGGTTCGGAGAATGGTGCTTTGTGCAAGGAGATCGAAAATTACAACCAAAAGAGCAAGAAGACGGGTTTGAGCTACGAAACAATTTTTTCTGGAGGTGGAAGAAGAGGCTGGGAGCTGGAATGAGTGGAGGGGGTCCCTGTGGGCCCAACAAGCTTGCACTCTGCCACCAGGGGGGTAGGTGGCGGTGGCAGGGCTTGTGCCCCCTGGTCTGGCTCCCAGGCCAGCTCTTAGGCCCAGAAATTTTCAAAAATTCCAGAAAAAATCATACTAAATTTTCAGGACCATGGGAGAACTTTTAATTTCGAGGTATTTTTCTCCGGGACGCTAAAACAGAAAACAGGAAAAAGTAAACTAATTCTATCATTTTTCTTCTAAGCAAAAGAAAATGAAAGCTTAAAACAGAGGTATGTGACTCTTTGAATTATCCATTTCATGGTCATCGAAAGAAATTCGTCAATGGGGTAGATCAAGTCCTCATGACAAAACCTTCTCGAATCGCAAGAGAGAACAGAGAATTTTCGAATAGCCACTAAGTCACCTCAATGGGGATATGCATCTCCCCAACATGCAAATCATAGTTCATCTTGACACGAGGAATAGGGCATTCAAAGCTCCCAATAAGAATCGATGAAGTCTTTTCAATAGCATTGATGCAATGTACTTGATATCGTTTCTTCGGAAAGTGCACCGTGTGCTCATTACCGTTGACGTGGAAAGTGACATTGCCTTTGTTGCAATCTATAACAGACCCTGCAGTGTTTAAAAAGGGTCTTCCAAGGACGACAGCCATGGCATCGTCCTCAGGAATATCCAAGATAACAAAGTCTCTTAAGATAGTGGTGTTAGCAACCACAACAGGCACATCCTCGCAAATGCCGATAGGGAAAGCAGTTGATTTGTCGGCCATTTGCAGAGAAATTTTAGTGGGTGTCAACTTATCCAACTCAAGTATACGATAAAGAAAAAGCGGCATAACACTAACACCGGCTCCAAGGTCACATAGGGCAGTTCTTACGTAGTTTCCTTTAATAGAGCAAGGTATAGTGGGCACTCCGGGATCACCAAGTTTCTTAGGAGTTCCACCTTCAAAAGTGTAATTGGCAAGCATGGTGGAGATCTCAAGATCTGGTATCTTCCGTTTATTAGTCACGATATCTTTCATGTACTTGGCATACTGAGACATCTTGAGCATATCAGTTAACCGCATCTGCAGAAAGATGGGTCTTATCCTCATCATCATCATCATCCTTTTTCTTGGATGGCTTAGGAGGAAAGGGCATAGATCTCTGAACCCATGGTTCCCTTTCTTTACCATGCTTCCTAGCAGTGAAGTCATTCTTATCGTATTTCTTAGGTTATGGGTTATCAGGGTTAACCGTAGGTTCCATCTCGACATCCTCATCATTGCTAGGTTGAGCATTATTATGAACATCACTGTCCATATTGTCACTAGGTTCATGTTCATCACCAGATTGTGTTTCTGCATCAAACGCAGAAATATCATTAGGTTTTTCCGGTGTGATAGTTTTTGGTGAACTGGCATGGAGGTTTCTATCATCCTTCTTCTTCTCCTTAGGATGACTGGGTGTATCAGCATTGATTCCTTGAGAATCTTGATCAATTCTCTTAGGATGACCTTCAGGATACAAAGGTTCCTGAGTCATTTTGCCTCCTCTAGTAATGACCCTGACAGAGTTGTCATTTAATTCATTGAGCAAGTCATTCTGAGCTTTAAGTACTTGTTCTACCTGAGTAGTAATCATAGAGGCATGTTTACTCAGAAGCTTCAGGTCATTGACATTTCTGTCTACACAAGCACTTAAATGGCTAAGCATACGAGTACTTTGTTCCAAATGTCTGCTAACATAATCATTGAAACTGTGTTGTTTGGCAACAAAGTTGTCAAATTCATCAAAACATAGGCTAGCAGGTTTATCAAAAGGAATATCACTCTCATCAAACCTACGCAGAGAATTCACTTCTACTACCAGTATCGGGTTATCGAGACCATGGATCTCTTCGATAGGTGGTAGATTTTTGACATCTTCAGATCTAATGCCTTTCTCTTGCATGGATTTCTTGGCTTCTAGCATATCTTCGGGATTGAGGAATAGAATACCTCTTTTCTTAGGAATTGGCTTAGGAGGTGGTTCGGGATTAGTCCAAGCATTGTCGTTGATCAAGATGTTATTCAGTAGAGTCTCAGCTTGTTCTACAGTTCGTTCCCTAAAAACACAATCAGCACAACTATCTAGGTGGTCTCTAGAGGCATCGGTAAGTCCATTATAGAGGATATCAAGTATCTCGTTCTTCTTAAGAGGGTGATCAGGCAAAGCATTCTGTAGCTGGACGAGCCTCCACCAAGCTTGTGGAAGACTCTCTTCTTGGAGTTGAGCAAAGTTGTATATTTCCTGCAAGGCAGCTTGCTTCTTATGGGCAAGGAAATATTTCTCACAGAAGTAATAGACCATATCCTGGGGACTACTCACACATCCAGGAGCAAGAGAGGTGAACCAGGCTTTAGCGTCATCCTTTAAAGAGAAAGGAAACAACTTAAGGATATAGTAGTGGCGGATCTTCTCGTCATTAGTGAAAAGGTTGGCTATATCGACTAGATTCGACTAGAGAGATTATCTCAGGATCGACAGAGAATTCATAATCCTTATCGGTGATAAAGATAGGTGAAGTGGCAAACTTCGGGTCGTATTTCATCCTAGCTTCCCGATATTTTTCCTTCCACTTGAGAAGTAATTTCTCAGCGTCATAGGCATCCTTACACGCAAGAAAATCCTCAGCTATCTCTCCCTCCATAACATAACCCTCAGGTATATCAGGCAATTCATATCTAGGAGACCTAGATCTAGCAGGAGCAAAAGCAGGTTCTATCTCAATAGTATCGGCAGTATCAAAAGCATCACGAGCATTGGC
The DNA here is from genome assembly GCF_904849725.1 of Hordeum vulgare subsp. vulgare. Lineage (NCBI taxonomy): Eukaryota > Viridiplantae > Streptophyta > Magnoliopsida > Poales > Poaceae > Hordeum > Hordeum vulgare. Next base: position 105,529,145 of record NC_058521.1, on the reverse strand, counting down.
AGTAACTCTAGCAATACGAGCATCAAGGAACACTCCTAGTGGAACATCATGCAAAGGAGTATCTCTAGCAGTATCAAGCATAGCATCATCAGGCAAAATAGCATCTCTAGCATCATCAGGCAAAGCAGTATCAAGCATAACATCTTTACCAGAATCAAGCATGTCATCTCTAGCAGTAGCATCATAAGCATCATCAAGCACATGCGACATATCAAGATTTCTAGCAGGAGGTGATGTCGCAAACTTTCTCATAACTGAAGGTGAATCAAGTGCAGAGCTAGATGGCAATTCCTTACCTCCCCTCGTAGTTGAGGGCAAGAGTTTGGTCTTCGGATCCTTCAGATTCTTCATAGTGATCAGCAGATATAAATCCCAAGTGACTCACAGAATATAGCAATACATCCCCGGCAACGGCGCCAGAAAAATGCTGATTGCAAACCCCGGCAACAGCGCCAGAAAAATGCTGATTGCAATCCCCGGCAACGGCGCCAGAAAAATGCTGATTGCAATCCCCGGCAACCATATCGTAGCAGTTTGCGAGGGTAGAGTATTCGACCCAAATTTGTTAGTACGCCTATAGGAGGTGAGAGGATACTCTCAAGTATTAGCAGCTGAATATGTCAAATTCAACCACACCTAAAAGATTAGTATCTGCAAGCAAAGTAGTAACGACAAAGTAGTATGATAACAACGGTGTCAGAAACGATCTGTTGACGGAAAAATATTCCTAACGATTGTATCAATGGCACCAAGTTGCCTTGTTGATGGAAAGTGTCAGTTCCCATCAACGACCAGTGAACCAAAATTGTAGCAGGTAGCAGCAGTGTAACGAGCAATAGCAGCGGCAAGGAAAAGCAGTAGTTACAGCACTAGCAAGTAGCAACAGTAGCAAGCGACAGTAGTAGCAACAGTAGCAGCAGAGCAAGACAAGTAACAGCAGTAGCAACAGTAGTAACAGTAGTAGCAGAGCAATACAAGTAACAGCAGCAGTAACAGTAGCAACAGCAGCAGCATAGCAAGACAAGTAACAACAGCAGTAGGACAAACTCATAGGCAATGGGTCGGTGATTTGTTTGGACGATATTCATGTTGGAATTATGCCCTAGAGGCAATAATAAATATAGTTATTATTATAATTCCTGTATCAAGATAATAGTTTATTATCCATGCTATAATTGTATTGAATGAAGACTCATTTACATGTGTGGATACATAGACAAAACACCATCCCTAGCATGCCTCTAGTTGGCTAGCCAGTTGATCAATGATAGTCAGTGTCTTCTGATTATGAACAAGGTGTTGTTGCTTGATAACTGGATCACGTCATTGGGAGAATCACGTGATGGACTAGACCCAAACTAATAGACATAGCATGTTGATCGTGTCATTTTGTTGCTACTGTTTTCTGCGTGTCAAGTATTTATTCCTATGACCATGAGATCATATAACTCACTGACACCGCAGGAATGCTTTGTGTGTATCAAACGTCGCAACGTAACTGGGTGACTATAAAGATGCTCTACAGGTATCTCCGAAGGTGTTAGTTGAGTTAGTATGGATCAAGACTGGGATTTGTCACTCCGTGTGACGGAGAGGTATCTCGGGGCCCACTCGGTAATACAACATCACACACAAGCCTTGCAAGCAATGTAACTTAGTGTAAGTTGCGGTATCTTGTATTACGGAACGAGTAAAGAGACTTGACGGTAAACGAGATTGAAATAGGTATGCGGATACTGACGATCGAAGGACAAAGGGAATGACATACGGGATTATACGAATCTTTGGCACTGAGGTTCAAACAATAAGATCTTCGTAGAATATGTAGGATCCAATATGGGCATCCAGGTCCCGCTATTGGATATTGACCGAGGAGTCTCTCGGGTCATGTCTACATAGTTCTCGAACCCGCACGGTCTGCACACTTAAGGTTCGACGTTGTTTTATGCGTATTTGAGTTATATGGTTGGTTACCGAATGTTGTTCGGAGTCCCGGATGAGATCACGGACGTCACGAGGGTTTCCGGAATGGTCCAGAAACGAAGATTGATATATAGGATGACCTCATTTGATTACCGGAAGGTTTTCGGAGTTACCGGGAATGTACCGGGAATGACGAATGGGTTCCGGGAGTTCACCGGGGGGGGGGGGGGGCAACCCACCCCGGGGTAGCCCATAGGCCTTGAGGGAGACACACCAGCCCTTAGTGGGCTGGTGGGACAGCCCACAAGTGGTCTATGCGCCAAGAGAAGAAAAATCAAGAGGAAAAAAAAGGAGGAGGTGGGAAGGGAGGAGGACTCCCTCCCACCAAACCTAGTCCAACTCGGTTTGGGGGGGGGAGAGTCCTCCCCCTTGGCTCGGCCGACCCCCTTGAGGGTCCTTGGACCCCAAGGCAAGGCCCCCTCCCTCCCACCTATATATACGGAGGTTTTAGGGCTGATTTGTGACGACTTTTCCACGGCAGCCCGACCACATACCTCCACGGTTTTTCCTCTACATCGCGTTTCTGCGGAGCTCGGGCGGAGCCCTGCTGAGACATGGTCATCACCAACCTCCGGAGCGCCGTCACTCTGCCAGAGAACTCTTCTACCTCTCTGTCTCTCTTGCTGGATCAAGAAGGCCGAGATCATCGTCGAGCTGTACGTGTGCTGAACACGGAGGTGCCGTCCGTTCGGTACTAGATCGTGGGACTGATCGCGGGATTGTTCTCGGGGCGGATCGAGGGACGTGAGGACGTTCCACTACATCAACCGCGTTCTCTAACGCTTCTGCTGTACGGTCTACAAGGGTATGTAGATCACTCATCCCCTCTCGTAGATGGACATCACCATGATAGGTCTTCGTGCGCGTAGGAAAATTTTTGTTTCCCATGCGACGTTACCCAAGAGTGGCATCATGAGCTAGGTTCATGCGTAGATGTCTTCTCGAGTAGAACACAAAAGTTTTTGTGGGCGGTGATGTGCGTTTTTCTGCCCTCCTTAGTCTTTTCTTGATTCTGCGGTATTGTTGGATTGAAGCGGCTTGGACCGACATTACTCGTACGCTTACGAGAGACTGGTTTCATCGTTACGAGTAACCCCCTTTGCTCAAAGATGACTGGCAAGTGACCGTTTCTCCAACTTTAGTTGAATCGGATTTGACCGAGGAGGTCCTTGGATGAGGTTAAATAGCAACTCATATATCTCCGTTGTGGTGTTTGCGTAAGTAAGATGTGATCCTACTAGATACCCTTGGTCACCACGTAAAACATGCAACAACAAAATTAGAGGATGTCTAACTTGTTTTTGCAGGGTATGCTTGTGATGTGATATGGCCAACGATGTGATGTGATATATTGGATGTATGAGATGATCATGTTGTAATAGAAATATCGACTTGCACGTCGATGGTACGGCAACCGGCAGGAGCCATAGGGTTGTCTTTATACTAACGTTTGTGCTTGCAGATGCGTTTACTATTTTGCTAGGATGTAGCTTTAGTAGTAATAGCATAAGTAGCACGACAACCCTGATGGCAACACGTTGATGGATGATCATGGTGTGGCGCCGGTGACAAGAAGATCGTGTCGGTGCTTTGGTGATGGAGATCAAGAACCACGTGATGATGGCCATATCATGTCACTTATGAATTGCATGTGATGTTAATCCTTTTATGGACCTTATTTTGCTTAGAACGACGGTAGCATTATGAGGTGATCTCTCACTAAAATTTCAAGACGAAATTGTGTTCTCCCCAACTGTGCACCGTTGCTACAGTTCGTCGTTTCGAGACACCACGTGATGATCGGGTGTGATAGACTCAACGTTCACATACAACGGGTGCAAAACAGTTGCGCACGCGGAACACTCGGGTTAAGCTTGACGAGCCTAGCATGTGCAGACATGGCCTCGGAACACATGAGACCGAAAGGTCGATCATGAATCATATAGTTGATATGATTAGCATAGGGATGCTTACCACTGAAACTATACTCAACTCACGTGATGATCGGACTTGGGATAGTGTAAGTGGATCATGAACCACTCAAATGACCAGAGAGATGTACTTTTTGAGTGGGAGTTTAGCAAATAATTTGATTAAGTTGAACTCTAATTATCTTGAACATAGTCTAAAGTCCACTTTGAATATATTTGTGTTGTAGATCATGGCTCACGCGACAGTCATCCTGAATTTTAATACGTTCCTAGAGAAAGCTAAGTTGAAAGATGATGGAAGCAACTTTGTAGACTGGGCTCATAATCTTAAGCTAATCTTACAAGCTGGGAAGAAGGATTATGTCCTTAATGTTGCGCTAGGAGATGAACCACCCGCTACGGCTGATCAGGATGTTAAGAACGCTTGGTTAGCACGTAAGGAGGACTACTCAATAGTTCAATGTGCAGTCTTGTATGGCTTAGAACCAGGACTTCAACGTCGCTTTGAGCATCACGGAGCATTTGAGATGTTCCAGGAGTTGGAGTTTATCTTTCAGAAGAACGCCCGGATCGAGAGGTATGAGACCTCCGATAAATTCTATGCTTGCAAGATGGAGGAAAACTCGTCTGTCAGTGAACGTGTGCTCAAAATGTCTGGGTACTCAAACCGTCTAGCTGAGCTGGGGATTGAACTCCCGCAAGAAGCTATCACTGACAGAATCCTTCAATCACTGCCGCCAAGCTATAAGGGCTTTGTATTGAACTACAACATGCAAGGGATGAACAAGTCTCCCGGCGAGTTGTTTGCGATGCTGAAAGTCGCAGAGTCTGAACTCCGTAAAGAGCATCAAGTGTTGATGGTGAGCAAGACCACTAGTTTCAAGAGAAACGGCAAAGGCAAGAAGGGCAATTCGAAGAAGAGCGGCAAGCCTGTTGCCAATCCGCCGAAGAAACCCAAGGCTGGACCTAAGCCTGAAACAGAGTGCTTCTATTGCAAGGGTATGGGTCACTGGAAGCGCAATTGCCCCAAGTATCTGGCAGATAAGAAGGCGGGCAAAGAAAAATCAGGTATATTTGATATACATGTTATTGATGTGTACTTAAATGGCTCTCGTAGTAGTGCCTGGGTATTCGATACCGGTTCTGTTGCTCATATTTGCAACTCGAAGCAGGAACTGCGGAATAGACGAAGGCTGGCGAAAGACGAAGTGACGATGCGCGTAGGAAACGGTTCCAAGGTTGATGCAATCGCCGTCGGCACAGTGTCACTTCAGCTACCATCGGGATTAGTGATGAACTTAAATCATTGTTATTTAGTGCCTGCGTTGAGCATGAACATTATATCTGGATCTTGTTTATTGCGAGACGGTTACTCTATTAAGTCTGAGAATAATGGTTGTTCTATTTCTATGAGTAACATCTTTTATGGTCATGCACCGAATGTGAGAGGATTGTTCATATTGAATCTTGATAGCGATACGCATATACATAACATTGAGACCAAAAGAGTTAGAGTAAACAATGATAGCGCCATATTTTTGTGGCACTGCCGCTTAGGTCATATTGGTGTAAAGCGCATGAAGAAACTCCATGCTGATGGACTTTTGGAGTCACTTGACTTTGATTCACTTGACACGTGCGAACCATGCCTCATGGGCAAGATGACTAAGAATCCGTTCTCCGGAACAATGGAGCGTGGAAGTGACTTATTGGAAATCATACATACCGATGTGTGTGGTCCAATGAGCGTGGAGGCACGCGGCGGATATCGTTATTTTCTCACCTTCACTGACGATTTAAGTAGATATGGTTATGTCTACTTGATGAAGCACAAGTCTGAAACATTTGAAAAGTTCAACCAATTTCAGAGTGAAGTGGAGAATCATCGTAACAAGAAGATCAAGTTCCTACGGTCTGATCGTGGGGGTGAATATCTGAGTTTCGAGTTTGGTGCTCACTTAAGACAATGTGGAATTGTTTCGCAGTTAACACCGCCTGGAACACCACAGCGTAATGGTGTGTCCGAATGTCGTAATCGTACTTTGTTAGAGATGGTGCGATCTATGATGTCTCTTACTGATTTGCCGTTATCATTTTGGGGTTATGCATTAGAAACAGCTGCATTCACTTTAAATAGGGCACCTTCAAAATCCGTTGAGACGACACCATACGAACTGTGGTATGGCAAAAGGCCATAGTTGTCGTTTCTTAAAGTTTGGGGATGTGATGCTTATGTCAAAAAGCTTCATCCTGAAAAGCTGGAACCCAAAGCGGAAAGGTGCGTCTTCATAGGTTACCCAAAAGAGACAGTTGGGTACACCTTCTATCTCAAATCCGAGGGCAAAGTGTTTGTTGCTAAAAACGAAGCTTTTCTCGAGAAGGAGTTTCTCTCGAGAGAATTGAGTGGTAGGAAGATAGAACTTGACGAGGTTGTCGAACCTCTCATCCCTCTGGATGGTGGCGCAGGGCAAGGGGAAACCTCTGTCGTTGCGACGCCGGTTGAGGAGGAAGTTAATGATGATGATCATGAAACTCCAGTTCAAGTTTCTGTTGAACCACGCAGGTCGACGAGATCACGCGCTGCTCCAGAGTGGTACGGTAATCCCGTCTTATCAATCATGTTGTTGGACAACAATGAACCTGCAAATTATGAAGAAGCAATGGTGGGCCCAGATTCCAACAAATGGCTAGAAGCCATGAAATCCGAGATAGGATCCATGTATGAGAACAAAGTGTGGACTTTGGAGATACTACCTGAGGGCCGCAAGGCTATTCAGAACAAAAGGATCTTTAAGAAGAAGCCGGAAGCTGACGGTAATGTGACCGTTTATAAAGCTCGACTTGTGGCAAAGGGTTTTTCACAAGTTCCAGGAGTTGACTACGATGAGACTTTCTCACCCGTAGCAATGCTTAAGTCCGTCAGAATCATGTTAGCAATAGCTGCATTTTTCGATTATGAAATCTGGCAGATGGATGTCAAAACGGCGTTCCTTAACGCTTTCCTTAAGGAAGAGTTGTATATGATGCAACCCGAAGGTTTTGTCGATCCTAAAAATGCTGACAAGGTGTGCAAGCTCCAGCGATCCATTTATGGACTGGTGCAAGCATCTCGGAGTTGGAACAAACGCTTTGATGAGGTGATCAAAGCATTTGGGTTTATACAAGTGGTTGGAGAATCTTGTATTTACAAGAAAGTGAGTGGGAGCTCTGTGGCGTTTCTAATATTATATGTGGATGACATATTGCTGATTGGAAACAACGTAGAGTTTTTGGAGAGCATAAAAGGTTACTTGAATAAAAGTTTCTCTATGAAGGACCTAGGAGAAGCTGCTTACATTCTAGGCATTAAGATCTATAGGGATAGATCAAAACGCCTGATAGGACTTTCACAAAGCAGATACCTTGATAAAGTTTTGAAGAGGTTCAAAATGGAACAGTCCAAGAAAGGGTTATTGCCAGTTTTACAAGGTACGAGATTGAGTAAGACTCAGTGCCCAGCAACTGATGAAGATAGAGAGCATATGCGCTCCGTCCCCTATGCTTCAGCCATAGGTTCTATCATGTATGCGATGCTGTGCACTAGACCGGATGTTAGCCTGGCCATAAGTATGGCAGGTAGGTTCCAGAGTAATCCAGGAGTGGATCACTGGACAGCGGTCAAGAATATCCTGAAGTACCTGAAAAGGACTAAGGAGATGTTTCTCGTGTATGGAGGTGACGAAGAGCTCGCCGTAAAAGGTTACGTTGATGCAAGCTTTGACACAGATCCGGACGACTCTAAGTCGCAAACCGGATACGTATTTATTCTTAATGGGGGTGCCGTAAGCTGGTGCAGTTCCAAGCAAAGCGTCGTAGCAGATTCTACATGTGAAGCGGAGTACATGGCTGCCTCGGAGGCAGCTAAGGAGGGTGTCTGCATGAAGCAGTTCATGACGGATCTTGGAGTGGTGCCAAGTGCACTGGATCCAATAACCTTGTTCTGTGACAACACGGGTGCCATTGCCTTAGCAAAGGAGCCACGTTTTCACAAGAAGACCAGACACATCAAACGACGCTTCAACCTCATCCGCGACTACGTCGAGGAAGAGGACGTAAATATATGCAAAGTGCACACGGATCTGAATGTAGCAGACCCGCTCACTAAACCTCTTCCACGGCCAAAACATGATCGACACCAGAACTGTATGGGTGTTAGATTTATTACAATGTAATTCACATGGTGATGTGAGGGCTGGATTATTGACTCTAGTGCAAGTGGGAGACTATTGGAATTATGCCCTAGAGGCAATAATAAATATAGTTATTATTATAATTCCTGTATCAAGATAATAGTTTATTATCCATGCTATAATTGTATTGAATGAAGACTCATTTACATGTGTGGATACATAGACAAAACACCGTCCCTAGCATGCCTCTAGTTGGCTAGCCAGTTGATCAATGATAGTCAGTGTCTTCTGATTATGAACAAGGTGTTGTTGCTTGATAACTGGATCACGTCATTGGGAGAATCACGTGATGGACTAGACCCAAACTAATAGACATAGCATGTTGATCGTGTCATTTTGTTGCTACTGTTTTCTGCGTGTCAAGTATTTATTCCTATGACCATGAGATCATATAACTCACTGACACCGGAGGAATGCTTTGTGTGTATCAAACGTCGCAACGTAACTGGGTGACTATAAAGATGCTCTACAGGTATCTCCGAAGGTGTTAGTTGAGTTAGTATGGATCAAGACTGGGATTTGTCACTCCGTGTGACGGAGAGGTATCTCGGAGCCCACTCGGTAATACAACATCACACACAAGCCTTGCAAGCAATGTAACTTAGTGTAAGTTGCGGGATCTTGTATTACGGAACGAGTAAAGAGACTTGCCGGTAAACGAGATTGAAATAGGTATGCGAATACTGACGATCGAATCTCGGGCAAGTAACATACCGAAGGACAAAGGGAATGACATACGGGATTATACGAATCCTTGGCACTGAGGTTCAAACAATAAGATCTTCGTAGAATATGTAGGATCCAATATGGGCATCCAGGTCCCGCTATTGGATATTGACCGAGGAGTCTCTCGGGTCATGTCTACATAGTTCTCGAACCCGCACGGTCTGCACACTTAAGGTTCGACGTTGTTTTATGCGTATTTGAGTTATATGGTTGGTTACCGAATGTTGTTCGGAGTCCCGGATGAGATCACAGACGTCACGAGGGTTTCCGGAATGGTCTAGAAACGAAGATTGATATATAGGATGACCTCATTTGATTACCGGAAGGTTTTCGGAGTTACCGGGAATGTACCGGGAATGACGAATGGGTTCCGGGAGTTCACCGGGGGGGGGGGGGGGGGGGCAACCCACCCCGGGGAAGCCCATAGGCCTTGAGGGAGACACACCAGCCCTTAGTGGGCTGGTGGGACAGCCCACAAGTGGTCTATGCGCCAAGAGAAGAAAAATCAAGAGGAAAAGAAAAAAAAAGGAGGAGGTGGGAAGGGAGGATGACTCGGTTTGGGGGGGACAGTCCTCCCCCTTGGCTCGGCCGACCCCCTTGAGGGTCCTTGGACCCCAAGGCAAGGGCCCCTCCCTCCCACCTATATATACGGAGGTTTTAGGGCTGATTTGTGACGACTTTTCCCCGGCAGCCCGACCACATACCTCCACGGTTTTTCCTCTAGATCGCGTTTCTGCGGAGCTCGGGCGGAGCCCTGCTGAGACAAGGTCATGACCAACCTCCGGAGCGCCGTCATGCTGCCGGAGAACTCTTCTACCTCTCCGTCTCTCTTGCTGGATCAAGAAGGCCGAGATCATCGTCGAGTTGTACGTGTGCTGAACGCGGAGGTGCCATCCGTTCGGTACTAGATCGTGGGACTGATCACGGGATTGTTCGCGGGGCGGATCGAGGGATTGTTCTCTAACGCTTCTGCTGTACGGTCTACAAGGGTATGTAGATCACTCATCCCCTCTCGTAGATGGACATCACCATGATAGGTCATCGTGCGCGTAGGAAAATTTTTGTTTCCCATGCGACGTTACACAATAATTCATCATGCAACAATTATAACACGGAGAGATATGCGGCTAGCTCCCAGTCGTTAATGTGATGTAGACATGCATTCCGTGTGTCGTCATACGTGCTCAGGGAAAATAACTTGCATGACATCTATTGTCCATCCTTCCCGTGGCACCGGGGTCCAAAAGGAAACTACGGGATATTAAGGTTCTCCTTTTAATAAATAACCGGACCAACGCATTAGCCCTTGGTGAACACATGAACTCCTCAAACTATGGTCATCACCGGGAGTGGTTCCGATTATTGTCACTCCGGGGTTGCCGGATCGTAACACATAGTAGGTAACTACAACTTGCAAGATCGGATCTAAAACACACATATATCGGTGACAACATAATATTTTCAGATCTGAAATCATGGCACTCAGGCCCTAGTGACAAGCATTAAGCATGGCAAAGTAGTAGCAACATCAATCTCAGAACATAGTGGATACTAGGGATCAATCCCCATCAAAACTAAGTCGATTACATGATAGATCTCATCCTACTCATCACCGCCTAGCGAGCCTACGAATAGATTACTCACGAACGATGAAGAGCTTCATGGAATTGGAGTGGGAAGAAGGTTGATGATGATGATGGCGATGATTTCCCCACTCCGAAGCCCAAGACACACTCCAGATCTGCCCTCCAGATGAAGAACAGGTGGTGGCGGCAGCTCCGTATCGCAAACGCGACGAAAACTTCTCCTTTTATTTTTTCTGGGATGACAAGGAACTTATAGACGTGAGGTTGGGGGCGGCAGAGCCGTGTGGGCCCCACAAGCCTGCCCACCGCCACCAGGGAGGTGGTGGCAGAGCCAGGGCTTGTGGCCCTCTGGTCCACCCCCTTAGGTGGAACTTGGCGCAGATATTTTTCATATTTTCCAAAAATGCTCCCCGTAAATTTTCAGGACGTTTGGAGAACTTTGATTTTTGCACAAAAATAACACCAAGGCAATTCTGCTGAAAACAGCGTCAGTCCAGGTTAGTTCCATTGAAATCATGCAAATTAGAGTCCAAAACAAGGGCAAAAGAGTTTGGAAAAGTAGATACGATGGAGACGTATCAGGCCACCACAAGGAAACTTGAGTTATGGTTTCCTGTAGGCTTTCCCATCCGTCGTGTCCTGAGAAGGAGATACGCGGCTCCTATCGGGTTCGTTGACACGTCGGGAGGTCATGCTAGATTTGTCTAACGTTAGCGATATATTTTGCGTATAGGGATTCCGGTGAAACTTTGGGTCTCCTCAAAGTTGAGGTTTTCCTCTAAGGAATCCGACGAGATCATGAATTTCGTGATAGAGGATTACTTTGCGGCCTGTGGCAGTTTGTGATGGACTAGTTGGAGCACCCCTGCAGGGTTTAATCTTTCGGAAAGCTGTGCCCGCGGTTATGTGGCAGATGTGGATATTTTGTTAACATCCGGTTCTAGACAACTTGAAGTAACTCTAATAAAACTGCCAACTGTGTGCGTAACCGTGACCGTCTCCTTCGGAGATTGTTCTTCGACCGAGAACACGGTGGGGTTATGTTTGACGTAAGTAGGTTCAGGATCACTTAGTGGACATCTAGTCTTCAATCACTCGCGTAGACCACCACATGAGTACTCTGATCATCGTAAGTTAGCCACCATATATGCTTAGGTTGCTGCAAACCCATACACTAAACCTTCCTCACCTAATAACTTGGCTAGATTCGACACCAAGGTCATTTGATTGCTGAGTCCCCATGGCTCATAGATTACTACAAACCCCAACAGGTACAGGTACGCCCGACGCAGGAGATCCTGATGACAACCAGTTGAACTAGGAGTTTGATGAGGACTCTGGCCGTCTGTATGTGAACTATCCGGAAGACCGAGGCCATGGTCGTGATCGTGGGCCAGCATACGGGATGTTTTATTTCATGTGTTTTCTGTTTATGTCCGTAGCTGGACCTTCTGCTACTCTGAATAATGTGTGTCTGTAAGCTATATGCTATATTCTTAACAGACGGCAAATGTATGCCCTACTTGTTACTCTTTTAATTATGCATTGTGATGATTATCCCGTTTGCGAAACGCATATATGCACCCCTTTCCCCTTTTGAGGCCTCGCCCCCAAATAAGGAAAGGGCCGCATCTTAGTCGTTACAAGTTGATAATCAGAGCCTTAAGACCATAGGAGCCTTTGTGTGATCGAACTTGGCCGACTCGAGTCTGGTAAAATATTTTTGAGTCTTAGTTATATCGTAGAGTAGGTTTCTTTTTTCTCCTCTTCTATGCTCTGGTCAGGTTGTCGACTTAGGAAATCTTAATTCTACTCCTCTTCTCGCTCAATTTTTTTTAGGATCACGCGAGTATTTTGAAATCTATATGATATCGATGTGGCGGAGTTCTATCTTGGTGCCTCCTGTCTGACTGGATTTCTTCCGGGGAGTTGTGCTCCAGTGGATTCTTGTGCACATCGCCATCATTCAGATTTCTTAGTATCTCAGTACGGAGGATGTTCGTAATTGCTTCAATAATAGTTGTGACGAGAGGAGTCCGGTTTCCCTAGTACTGGTGCAGAAAGTTCCGGATGTATCTCCACACTTTGTATCATTGTGATTACGAGGGTCTGTAGTAGATGAAGGTCCGAGATTCTGGTTATGTGTTGACGGATGTGATACATTGGACAGGCTAGTATAGGAGTTGTTTGACATATTACTCCTTGTACCCGTGTACCCGATTGCATGACCAGATATTTCGGGAATTCATAGGTGGGATATCAGGTAGTGACTTATAGGACAATCTTCCTACAGATGCATGATGTGAGGTTGGGATTCGACATTCAGTGGGTACGTTTGTTCACGGTTGTCTTACAATGGTTCTTGTTGTGTCTTAAAGAGTCATTGTAGCTTGCTACGACTCGGGGACGCTTCGTAAGTCGTGTGCACTGCCTTGCACATGATGGCTACTGTAAATTCGAGCCCGTGCGATCATATCCACAAACATATCGGATGGAATATCTATCATACGTTTGTTCCGAGAAGTTGTAGCTCATACTTGGTATGCAAGTGGTCTTTAATCAGATTTTGTCGACAGTCACTTTGAGGAAGCATTCTTACTATTTTGTTCGAGTGCAACTGCTAAATATTCTTGTTCAGATATTCCTGCCTTTTTTGATTCAGCTTTACCTTGAATGTTATTCTCTGGGCTAATGTGTTGTCCGTCTTCAGGATGGCTCCACCAACTTGCCAGAATCCAGGTCGCGAGGGTACTGATGCTCCGCCACCACCACCTCCGCCTCCTCTGTCTTTGCCTTCTCCTAGAGAGGCTTGGCAAGTGGTGATGGCTGCAAGAAATGCTAACACCCACATGTTAATCCAGCTGTTGCAAGAGAGGACCAATCAACAGTAGGGCAGTTTCAACCATGGTGGTAATCAGTTTGCTTCTCTGAATCAATTCCTGGCGAACCAGCCGAAGACCTTCACATGTTGTGATCAGTAGTTTGACGCTGAGAACTGGATTCGGGACATGAACAAGCATTTTGAGTGCAACAATGTCCGTCCGGAGGACTTCGTCAAGTTTGCAACGTTTCAGCTCAAGGGGCAGGCAGGAGTCTGGTGGCAGTAGTTAAAGGACTCCAGGGGAGACAGAATGATCAGTTGGGACGATTTCTGTAGAGATTTCAGGTCTCACTATATCCCGTCTAGCTTTGTGGAAGAGATGTGTGAGAAGTTCAAACGCTTGAAGCAAGGTGGATCCTCTATGTACAAGTACAACGTCGAGTTCCATCAGTTTGCTCGATATGTTTGTAGGACATTACAGATTAGAAGAGCAAGATCTATCAGTTCAGAGGTGGTGTGAGAGAGGACTTGCAGCTGGCCCTCGCCTTGCACGATCCCGATGAGTTTGATAAGTTCTATAACTTGGCTCTCAGGGCTGAGGCAGCTTTGCTCAGGGTGGAGAATTCGAGGAAGCGTTTCAGAGAGTCCAGTTTGTCGCCTTCAACTCGGGTGGTCCAGAAGCAGCAGAAATACCAGGTGTCTCCTCCTCCTCCTCGGCAGACTCAGCAGTTCAAGCAGTTAGGTGGTCGTGGTTCTTCCCACCCACCCAACCCAGCTTTCCAGTAGAGGTTTCAGTAGCAGAAGCAAGGGAATCCTCAGGTGCAGTTCCGTCCGCTGACACATGTTACTTGTCACAAGTGTGGGCAGAAGGGTCACTATGCCAACAAGTGCACCTCTCAGCAGCGTCTTCCGCCCCTCCTCCGGGGAAGCCTCCATGCAATGCTATGGTGAAGTTCATCCCCAGGTGTGCGAGAGTCCATATGGTGAATGTAGCTGAAGCAGAAAACTCCTCAGACGTGATTATGGGTAATCTTTCAGTTAATGATATTCCTGATAAGGTTTTATTTGATTCTGGTGTTTCGCATTGCTTCATATCATATCCATTTGCATCCAAGCATAATCTGCATCAGGAGCAGTTGTCTAAGCCGTTAGCATTTGTTTCCCCTAGGAAACATATGAGTTCTAGTTTGGTGGTTCCGAATAACACTGTCAAGATGGGTGATTATGCCTTTCTGGCTTCTCCTATTGTCCTTGGCAACTCTGATATTGACTTAATCCTTGGGATGGATTGGTTGGCTATGAACAAGGCGTCTATTGATTGTGAAGCTAAAGAAGTGAAGCTAACTCATTCTTCGGAGGACGTGATTATCTTCACAGCAAGTGATGACACGGTCCGCCAGTTTTCCTTGAATGAGAAGGGTGAGATCTCTCCAATTTCGCAAGTCCCAGTGGTCTGCGAGTATGAAGATGGTTTTCCGAAAGAACTGCCAGGAATGCCTCCACACCGAGCAGTTGAGTTTGTAATTGAGCGTCAACCGGGTATTGAGCCTGTGTGTAAACGGCCATACAAACTGGGTCCAGAAGAGCTGAAGGAGCTGAAGGAACAACTTGATGAGCAAGAGCGTCTGTGTCTAATCAGACCAAGCTCATCTCTTTGGGGTTGTGGAGTTATTTTCGTCAAGAAGAAGGATGGTACGGAACGACTCTGTGTCGATTACCATCCATTGAATAAGAAGAAGATCAAAAACAAGTATCCACTTCCTAACATCAATGAGTTGTTTGAGCAATTGAAAGGGGCTAAGATCTTCTCGAAGCTTGATCTCAGGATGGGTTATCATCACATTCGCATTCACGAAGAGGACATTCCAAAGACTGCATTCAGAACAAGCTTTAGCTCATATGAGTACACAGTGATGTCTTTCGGTCTGGCTAATTCTCCACCGACCTTCTGTCGGAGGATGAATTATATCTTCTCCCCATTCAAGAATGAATTCCTCTTGTTGTATCTCGATGATATTCTGGTCTTTACGGAAACTGAGGAAGAGCATGAAGAACATCTCAGGCTTGTGCTTGATAAGCTAAGAGAGCATAATTTCTATGCTAAGTTTTCCAAATGTGAGTTCTGGTTGAAGGAACTTGTCTACCTTGGGCACATCATCTCAGCCGAGGCCATCAAAGTTGATCCGTCGAAGGTGCAGGCCATTGTTGAGTGGGAACCTCCGCAAAATGTGAAGCAACTTCGAAGCTTTCTCGGGCTAGCAAGCTATTTCATAAGATTCGTTGAGAATTTCTCCAAGATTGCTAAGCCTCTATCAGGTCTTCTTTAGAAGGGTGTGAAGTATGTCTGGTCTCCAGAGTGTCAGTTGGCTTTCTACACACTCAAAGATAATCTCACTTCTACTCCAGTCTTGGTTCCTCCTGATGACTCCAAACCTTATCAAGTGTTCTGCGATTCCTCTCTTCAAGGCCTTGGTGTAGTGTTCATGCAAGACAAGAAAGTGGTAGCTTATACCTCGAGGTAGTTGAAGCCAAGTGAGAATAATTACCCCACTCATGATCTTGAGTTGGCGGCAGTGGTACATGCTCTCATGAGTTGGAGACACCTCTTGTTGGAAAGAAAGGTTGAAGTGTTAACCGATCACAAGAGTCTCAAGTACATGTTCACCCAGCCTAACCTCAATATGTGACAAACTCGTTGGGTGGAAATGCTCCAAGATTTTAATCTGAGCGTTGAGTACACTCCAGGCAAAGCTAATGTCGTTGTAGATGCATTGAGCAGGAAGGCTTACTACAACAGTCTCATTCTGAAGCCTCTCCGGCCTGATCTTTGTGAATCTTTCAGGAAGCTCAACCTTCAGTTAGTACCTTATGGATTTCTTGCTAATCTTCAGATTTCTCCAACCTTGGAAGACCAAGTCCGACAAGCTCAACTTCTTGATGCAATGGTGAAGAAAGTTAAGATTGGCTTGGTAAAGGGAGTTCCCAAATATAAGTTCTTCAGTGTTGATGCCAGAGATACTTTGTTCTTTGAGGATCGCCTTGTCGTTCCGGAAGGGTATCTCAGAAAGGTTGTCATGGAAGAAGCTCATAACTCTCTTCTATCCATACATCCAGGAAGCTCCAAGATGTATCAGGATTTGAAATAGACCTTCTCGTGGACTCGCATGAAGTGTAAAATTGATCAGTTCGTAGATGAATGTGATGTTTGTCGAAGGGTGAAAGCAGAGCATCAATGTCTAGTAGGTATTTTGCGTCCCTTGCCCATTCCCGAGTGGAAGTTCGACCATGTTGAGATGGACTTTGTCATCGGGTTTCCGAAGTCCAAGAAGGGTAACGATGCCATCTTCGTCGTCATCGACAAGTTGAGCAAAGTCGCTCATTTCCTTCCAGTCAAGGAGACTATCTCGGTAGCTCAGCTTGCAGAGCTATATACGTCAAGGATAGTTTTTTTGCATGGTGTTCCAATGCTGATTTCTTCGGCTCGAGGAAGCATCTTTACTTCCATGTTTTGGGATTCATTTCAGTCTGCGATGGGTACTAAGATTCTATTCAGTACAGCCTTCCATCCTCGCACTAGTGGGCAAGTTGAGAGAGTCAATCAGGTCCTCGAGGATATGCTAAGAGCCTGTGTCATTTCCTTTAGCATGAAGTGGGAAGACTACCTACCTTTTGGTGAGTTTTCATATAAAAACAACAATCAGGCAAGTTCAGGAAAAGCTCTATTCGAGATTCTCTATGGCAGGAAGTGCCGTACCCTGCTCAATTGATCAGAGACTCGTGAGCGTCAGATTCTTGGGGATGACATGATTGCTGAAGCAAAACAAATGTGTCATGTCATTCGGGATAATCTCAAAGCAGCGTAGTCCCCTCGGAAGAGCTACTATGATAGCAAGCATCGTGACATGGTTTATCAGCTCGATGACTTCGTCTATCTCAAAGTGTCTCCTATGAAGGGCACTCAATGCTTTGGCATCAAAGGGAAACTTGCTCCTCGTTTTGTTGGGCCTTTCAGAATTGTTGGCAAGATAGGCGACTTTGCATATCGATTAGATCTCCCTTCAAACTTTGCAAATATTCTTGACGTGTTTGATGTCTCTCAGCTCCGAAGATGCTTCAAGACTCCCGAGTGAACAGTTGATCTTCAGGATATCGACCTTCAACCCGACCTATCCTATCGTGAGCATCCAGTTTTAGTTCTTGAGACGACTGAGCGCAAGACTCGCAATAAGTCAATCAAGTTTCTCAAGGTGCAGTGGTCACATCATTCCGATAAAGAGGCCAGTTGGGAATGCGAGGATCACCTCTGTTCCGAATTTCCAGAGTTCAATTAGTCCTAGATCTTGGGTCGAGATCTTCTAGTAGTGTGGGAGAGTTTGTAACACCCCACATGTAATCCTTGCCATATTGGGATCCTTTCCTATTTTGTGAACCATGTTTGGATGTTATAAAGTTGTCATTTCAGGTGGATCATCTCATATCATCATCTTGCATCATGGCGTCCCTTTCAAGTGTATTGTGTTCAACTCCATATTGGTTGCGATAGCTTGCCTTGGTGTGATGAGTGTTGTGGTCTTCTTATACAATGCTTCCAAACATGCTTTCAAATTTCAATGTTTTTCAAAACAATGCAAAGCTCTTCCCCCTTTGCATTTTAAAACTTGTGTGTCAAACCTTGATTGAACCTGATTTAAAAATGTTATACATTCACAGTATTAACTTGTGGTTGAGGGGGTAATTGTCCTTTTGTTTTTAAGCTTTAAGTCTTTTGGGGTTTTTATTAAAACAACACTACAGTCCCTGTTTTGAATATAATTTACTTGTTCTAAAAATCAGGTTTGCATTTTATTTAAATAGGGCATAAATCCCTCATGCCCTAGGTGTTTTTATTTTATTTTCAAAACCCGTGTGTTGCTATGGGTATTTTTCTTTCTGTTTGGTTTATTTAAAAATAGGATAACCCTTTTAATTCTTTTCTATTGAATCAGGCGCCCCAGGTGGGCCGGCTCCCGCCTCTTACTTGGGCCTCGCCTCACCCCTTCGCTAGCTCAACCCGCTCGGCGTCCCTCTTCTTCCCCTGACGCAGTCGCTTTTCCCCCTCCTTTCCGTCAGAGAGAGGGTCGTCATGAGAGAGAGTGCTCCCGACGTCATGGCTTCATGGACGTCGAGACCATCCCTCCCCTCGCCTATTTATTCCCTCCGCGTGCGAGCCCCTCCTCTAGGGTTCCTTCTCCGCCGGCACCTCGTTCCCATCTCTCTCCCTCTCCCTCTGGAGGTAAGATTCAGAGAGAGAATCGTGACGTTGCCGTCATCCCTCCCCTCGTCGCTGGTGCGTCCCCGTCCAGCCCGAGGCGTCCGCAAGGATGGGGGTTCTCCCCCCGTTCCATTTCCGTCGTTAGTGGGGCCGATCCCCCTCCATGGTATGTCCTCTGTGTCGACGTCGCCGGAGTAGAGCTGCGGGTCGTCGCGGGCGCTCCTTGCCTTCTTCCTCATCTCGGTAGCAAGCTCTTCTCAAAGAACCCCTGGATGAGCAACTTCTCCTCCTCCTTCCTTCTTCTCCTCGCCGTAGATCCGTTGCTCGCCGTAGCATAGTTGTCGCCGCCGACGAGCTTTGGCATGGCGAGGAGCAGCAACTCCGTTGCGACCCCGATGCAGCCGTCCTCTCGCCTAGTTAGACGCGGGAATGGAACCCCCAGGGCTCCCTCTTCCCCCTCGTCGTGCTAGCCGTAGGGATTAGCCGCTCGAGTGTCGCCGATGTGCGTCCCTGTTCCGGCCGTCACATTAGGTGCAGTTAGAGCAGAGGGTGTTGCTCAATAGAGCGCGCTCCCGCTCTCTGTTGAGTTCCGCATCAGTAGCGCAGTGGCAACCAAGCAGTGCGTTGTCGCCAACGTCGTGGGTTCGATCCCCCGCGGGCGCCCCTTTCTTTTCTATTTTTTGCTAGGGTGTAGTTGCAGGTGCAGAGATGGCTTAGCTTGCTTAAAGCCCCTCTCTCGTTAAGTGTCGACGTCGTAGCCCAGTGGTGCATGTGTGTGTATTCTTGCACACGGGTTGTGGGTTCGATCCCCATGGCCTCCCCTTTTTGTTTTCCTTGTTTTATTTTTTTCTTTTCCTTTTTATTTTGCTGCATATTGTTGTTTTGTTTCTTCTAAAAAACCAGGGGGTGTTTTTTTATTTCTTTAAGGCATAGGGTGTAGTGTATGGATGAGTGTATGCACTTGAGTGTGTGTGTGAGCACATGAATGTGTGTGTGTGCTCATGTATGTGAGTGTGTGTGCATGGGTACATATGAACTTGTGCATGAGGGCCTAACCCCTCATGCTTGCCACTATGCAAGTGGTGTTGTTGTGAATAGTGCTTGTGTGTGCATGTGTAGGTGTAGATGGTGTGGTGTGAGTCCATATACACATGTGCATGTGTATGTGAGTGCACATGTATATGTGTGTGTGTGGGTAACACCTATTTATGTAAGTAGTGTGACATGTTAGTGAATCCATGCTATGCCTAGTTGGGTCGTTCTTGCCCTAGTGATGTGTATGTGTAGGTGATGCAATATGTGCTAGTTTTCACATGAGATGATAGTCATTTGTAGTCTGTAGGATTCTATGTGATATTTTGGAGCTAGCTTTGTCCAATGTTGTTACATGGAAGTACCCATGTATGATATATGATTTTGGGGTAGAATCATCCCAGGAATCCATTGGTGCAATTAGATTTTACTTTAGAGCAACTTCATAAAACTGTTATTTTCTGATATGATGCCATGTTTAGAGCTTTACATTAGGTGGTGATATGGCCCTTTGTGGTTGATTCCTTGGAGGAATGGTAGTGGGTGAACCTCTCTATAGCATGGGGTATTTGTTTTGTTCTTAGGAATTTGTATGCACCTATCGTGCCCTGTCAAAGTGGACACTTGGCTAAAACTCACAGATTTGTGAAACCTTGTGATTTTCACTAAGTCTAGGAATCTGATGTTATTTCCTTCCCCTGTTGTCTTGTGTGCATTAGCTCCTGTGTTGGGAATCAGCCCATGCAACAAACTAAATTTTGTGAGCTTTTATGTTTGTTTAGATCCCTGTTAAATTTCATGCTTCGGCACTTCTTGTAGATATCATTTTGGAGGCTGCCAAAATGCTTCAGAGCATAAGCAGCTGGTGAAAATCTATGATTTTCACTAAGTCCCAGAAACTGTGATATTTTGTCCAAGTTAGTGTCTATAGATCTGCTCATGCGTGATTTCTTTACATGAGCTTCTTGTTGAGGGTTGTAGAGCTTTTGGATGGCTTCTGCCTCATATCTTGTTTGATTCTTTTAGAGGGCTGTAGCTACTTTAAATATTATAGACAAACTGCTATGTTGCTGCTAAAAACAGATTGTAGGTTTGTGTTGATTTGAGGCTTGTGTGGGCATTGTTGATGTTGTGGTGTGTTCCCATGCACCAACCCACTTATGTTTTGTTGCTTGATCATGTGGCAACCTGGTTACACCAGGGGAGTGCCCATTAGAGTGTGTTTGTGGTTGTTTTGAACCGTAGGCCTTTTGAAATTTGTTTTGTAGTTTCCGGTTGATTCAAAACTCCGTTCTCTACGTTCTTTATATGCTTTTGCATCGTTTTCTCGTGATGCACATGTTCATGACATATTCATGCATGTCAAGATAACTTAACGTGAGGTTCTGTCCAGAATTCAACTAACTCAACTAATGCATGTGAAAGTGACTAGAATAGTGGTGCATGCTTCCTTCTTCATACATGCATCATGTGGCTTGTTGCATTACGTTGTGTTGGTGTTCATTGGCTGTTATCTTATCATGGGTAGGATCGGGATCGGAGAGCGAGTAAGTGGATTCTGGAGAGTACGTGCTGGAAGAACAAGAGCAGTTCCAAGCTGAAGAAATCACAGGCAAGATGACCCTGACCTTGACACCGTTTCTAGCTTTGTTATGCTTAGAGTCATGTTTCCTTAGTCACATGCTCGCTGCCTACCACTTGATACGAATGCCACCTGTCTTTCTCATGAACCCAAACACTTCCCTATCCTAGCAAATGTTGTTTGGCTAAGTAGGCTTGCTCAACCTCTAATGTATAGCTTTGCTAGTTGCAGGTGCCAGATGTCTCATGTGATAGCATGGGTATTTTGATATCATTATGTTTAAACTGCTATTTAACTAATGCACCTATATACTTGGCAAATAACGGAAGGCCTAGCCTTTTGCCGGGTGATTTGTTCCATTGTTGTGGCCTTAGTTTCGGTT
This sequence comes from Hordeum vulgare subsp. vulgare, assembly GCF_904849725.1. Taxonomy (NCBI): domain Eukaryota; kingdom Viridiplantae; phylum Streptophyta; class Magnoliopsida; order Poales; family Poaceae; genus Hordeum; species Hordeum vulgare. Next base: position 105,507,622 of record NC_058521.1, on the reverse strand, counting down.
ACCGGTGTTTGATTCCATAACTGATCGCTCCTAACATGTTCGGGGTTGTTATGGGGACCCCCTTGGTAAATCGTGTAGTGTTAAGGCTTGTCCGGCAGGACCCAACATTGGTTTTTAATCTGCTAATCACCAAATAATAATATGCACAGGGATTAGCTACCCCGAGGATTTAATCAACAACCCCGGGCCAGTGCTCCTCATGAGTGTTGGTCCAAATTGGGCACACTGCGGGGCCACCACAAGGAAACTTGAGGTATGGTTTCCTGTAGGCTTTCCCATCCGTCGTGTCCTGAGAACGATATACGCGGCTCCTATCGGGTTCGTCGACATGTCGGGAGGTCCTGCTAGATTTGTCTTACGTTAGCGATGTATCTTGTGTATAGGGATTCCGGTGAAACTTTGGGTCTCCTCAAAGTTGAGGTTTTCCTCTAAGGAATCCGATGAGATCACGAGTTTCGTGATAGAGGTTTACTTTGCGGCTCGTGGCAGTTTGTGATGGACTAGTTGGAGCACCCCTGTAGGGTTTTATCTTTCGGAAAGCCGTACCCGCAGTTATGTGGCAGATGTGGATATTTTGTTAACATCCGGTTCTAGACAACTTGAGGTAACTCTAATAAAACTGCCAACTGTGTGCGTAAGTTATTTTGACGTAAGTAGGTGTTCAGGATCACTTAATGGTCATCTAGTCTTCGATCGCTCGCGTAGACCACCACATGAGTACTCTGATCATCGTAAGGTAGCCACCATATATGCTTAGGTTGCTGCAAACCCATACACTAAACCTTCCTCACCTAATAACTTGGCTAGATTTGACACCAAGGTCATTAGATTGCTGAGTCCCCGTGGCTCACAGATTACTACAAACGCCAACAGGTATAGGTACGCCCGACGCAGGAGATCCTGATGACAACCAGCTGAAGTGGGAGTTCGATGAGGACTCTGTCCATCTGTATGTGAACTATCCGGAAGACTGAGGCCGTGGTCATGATCGTGGGCCAGCATACGAGATGTTTTTTGTCATATGTTTTCTATTTAAGTCCGTAGCTGGACCTTCTGCTACTCTGAATAATGTGTGTCTGTAAGCTATATGCTATATTCTTAACAGATGGCAAGTGTATGCCCTACTTGTTACTCTTTTAATTATGTATTGTGATGATTATCCTGTTTGCGGAAGGCATAGATGCGCCCCTTTCCCCTTTTGTGGCCTCACCACCAAATAAGGAAAGGGCCACATCTTAGTCGTTACAGCTCCTTAAGCGCACTGCTCAGGAGCCCCCTTGACACTCAAGCTGCTCTGCGTCGTCAGGCCCCGGCCCCATACCCAAAGGCCGGTAAGGCTCCCGAGGCGCGCCCAGGAACCCCCTTTCTGGCGCCCGAGCGATTCCGCACTTTGTACCTTTGGTCATCGCCCCAGGCGGCCCTGAGGCCTCCCAAGACTCTTTGTGGTGGTATCAAGTTTCGGTCCGGACGCCCGAGGGGGGTTGACTACTGAAAAACGTTGCCCCTGGGGTGGCAAGTCCATGCTTTCATGCTTCTTGACTGCTAGGGGTGGCGCGGAGCGGTTATCTCCAAACACGTCCTTCGGGCGGGAGGTTTTGAAGCCAGTGAAATAAGAAACGCCACAGAAAGTTTCCCCCCTTTCTATTTTTCAAACGTCGGGCATCAAGACTGAAAAAAAACCAACTTTTGAAATCGGTCACTTCAAACTCAACAGAAGATAGTTTGAATCCAAGAAAAAGCAAGCAAGTGTCGCGTCTATATGGGTTTCCTTGCCAGTTGCGTGCATGGTCATTGGCGGACTATATGGGTTTTCTTGGCAGCTGCGTGCATGGTCATTGGCGGACCATGCTGATTGCCTTCGTCTTCTACCCAGCGCGGAGCATAGGTCTTCCACTAGGCATGGGGTGGACGCCTTCCGCGTCCTCAGGGGGCCCTTAGCATATACAACCTCGGCTCATTACAACGTGACAGTGTCACGGTGGGGGTGTATATGGGAGGTCGCGAGGACGCTTTGGCCTCACGAGGGTCCGTGCCCCCGAGGCATTGGGGCCTGAGCTTCGGGAAGTCATTGGTGGATTGTGTTGATTTCCTCTGTTTGTAGCCCGCGCGGAGCATAGGTCTTCCACTAGGCATGGGGTGGACCACTTCTGCGTCCTCGGGGGGCCCTTCACGTATGCAGCATCAGCTCGTTATTACATGAGAGTGTCACGGGATGAAGTAGGTTCCAGAAGGATTGAAGGACGACGCAGAGGTGCGACGAGTTGCTACAGATCTTGCGTGCTCCTTCCCCGGAGGCTAGTTAAGGGATTTTTATGGCTCTACGTTGACAGGTCCCGTTCCCGCACATTTCACTGCCGTCATGAGGCACCTCACGGGGCAAGGACCCCACATCTCCCGATACCGACCAAGCCTGGACGACAGCAGGGTGGTCAAGTGGCTTTGTGACCGGTAAGGCTCCTGAGGCACGATGCTTGGGAGACCCCTTTAACGCTAGAGTGGCTCTACGTCGCTAGGATCCAGTCCTGCACATTTCCCGATTGTCGTTGCATGGGACCGAGCGAATGGATGTAGCTACGGGGTTGGGCCCTGCTACCCCTGACAACGACCATAAACCGAGGATGCTGTCAAGGGTGGCAGGTGGCCTTGTGGCCGGTAAGGCCCATGAGGCACGATGCTCATGAGCCCCCTTTTGACGTTCAACTGGCTTTGCCTCGCAAAGACCCAATCCCGCACATTTCCGGACCAATGTTGTGTGGGACCGAGTTAGCCACGGGGTCAGGCCCTGCCACCCCTGATAACGATCGAATGTCCGTGGACGATATCAAGGGAGGCAGGTGGCGTTGTGACCAGTAAGGCTCCTGTGGCACCATGCTCAGGACCCCCCTTTGATGCTCAAGCGACTCTGATTTTATCCTGTCGATCGTGGTCCTGGGGAGCTGCAGGACTTCCCAGCCCCCACATCAGGGTGACGCGCACAGGCCGGAGCCCCCGAGCAAGGGAGGTAGATTACCCAAAGATGTAAGCAAGGTAGTGTGTCAGGTCGCTAAGTGGATGCAATTGAAATTATAAAAGATTGCACAAATGATACGACATGCAGAAGTATGTCCTGAAGAGTTGAAGTCCCCGCCGTCAGCCGATACCTCTTAAGGCAGTAAATCCAAAAAATTGCCTCGAATAGCTCCCTTGCTCCCGAGGAGCGCCTCGTGAGGCCTGGCCCCCGACGCCCACGCCTGCATCGTGGACGTTGCGGGCGATCCGTGCCACTTGTGTCTCGTCGAGGCATTCGACTCGTCCTCCTGAGGCCCGTGGTTTTGGCCTTGTGTAGTTCTTCCGCGGGGAAGGCGGCACGTGCCGAGCCCCGCGGCTTGAGGGTTCCTCCCTGCCCGCACCTCTTGGGCCCATCTCAAGGAGGGGCCCCAAAACATTCCTCACTCCTGAGGAGGATAGACGCTCAAGGGGGGGGGGACGCCTGAAGCTCTTCGTCATCGGGAGGGTCAGGTGGTGCCGCATACTTCGGTACGTATGGCTCCATGTAGGCGGTCGACCATCCCCCGTGGCCGGTCAGCAATGCGACGGTGGCGGTCCCCCTTGGTGGCGGAGGAGGGTCTCCCCGACCATATTGGTCGGAGTTCTTCCTGCGAAAGGATTCCGCATGAAGTCGCTTGTTCGTGTTGCTGCCGTTGGCTGGTCCCGGCGCCACCCGGTGCTGACTCCCCCCTTGATGTCCTGTCATGTCTCAGCTATCGTAGTTCGTCCGCGCCATCGCATCCCCCATCTACTGGCTGCGCTGGAGGGAGCACTCCTGTCTAGCCACCCGAGTTATCGAGGCCGACTTGGTCTTGGTGATGCGCGCCAGCGTGTGCGCCAGTCGTCCCACCATTCTCCTCGCGTCCCTGGTGGTTGTCGGCGTGGTGTGCCTCGGGACAGTCGCTGGGGTATGGAGAAGGTGGAGGGCTGCGCGAAGCGCGTCTCTCTCGGCCCACCCAGAGAGGGTAGGGCCCCGAAGCTTGCAGGCCAGGGGACCGGCACGCAGTGCGAGCCCCCAGCACCCGACGCGTGTGGCCTTGAGGATGCACCGGGTTGGATGGTCTTCTGGGCGATGGTGATCAGCTCCATGATGTGGTCCGCCCAGGCGTCGAAGCCCCCTCGTGTCAGTCGTTGGCGGAGCATCACTCTTGCCATCCGCAACGCATCATGTGCCCTGAGGTCTCCCAAGTAGATGCAGCGCGCTGCGGATGCCTGGGCCGCCGCCCAGCCACCATGTGCCTGGGTGGCATGGGTGGCTGATACGTCTCCAACGTATCTATAATTTTTGATGGTTTCATCCTATTATCTTGTCAAACTTTGGATGTTGTGCATGCCTTTTATATATTTTTTGGAACTAACTTATTAACTCAGTGCCAAGAGCCAGTTCCTGTTTTTCCACGTTTTTTACCCCTTTCAGAGGAGGATTTTGAACGGAGTCCAAACAGAATGAAACTGCCAAAAAGATTTTTTCCGGAACAGAAAAAGATTGGGAAGTCGGAGAATCAGGGCACGGGGCCACCAGGGACCCCACAAGCCCTCATGGCGCGGGCAGGGGGGCCCGCGCCCCCTGGCTTGTGGGCTCCCTGAGGCTCCTTTGCCCTAGGTTTTGCGCCTATATATTCCCTAAAATCCCGTAAAAATGAGGAGATCATCGAAAGTACTTTTCCGCCGCCGCAAGCTTCTGTCTTCACAAGATCCCATATGGGGCACGTTCTGGTGCTCTGCCGGAGGGGGGATTCGGATACGGAGGGCTTCTTCATCAACACCATGACCTCTCCGATGATGCGTGAGTAGTTCACCATAGACCTACGGGTCCATATCTAGTAACTGGATGGCTTCTTCTCTCTCTTCGATCTTCAATACAAAGTTCTCCATGATATTCATGGAGATCTATCCGGTGTAATCTTCTTTTGAGGTGTGTTTGTCGAGATCCGATGAATTGTGGATTTATGATCAGATTATCTTTAATCTTATTTGAGTTTCTTCTAATCTCTCTTATGCATGATTTCATATCCTTGTAATTCTCTTCGAGTTGTGGGTTTTGTTTGTCCAACTAGATCTATGATTCTTTCAATGGGATAAGTGCTTGGTTTTGGGTTCATACGGTGCGGTGACCTCACCTAGTGACAGAAGGGGTAGCGAGGCACGCATCGTGTTGTTGCCATCAAGGGTAAAAAGATGGGGTTTTCATCATTGGTTTGAGTTTATCACTCTACATCATGTCATATTGCTTAAGGCGTTACTCTGTTCGTCATGAACTCAATACACTAGATGCATGACAGATAGCGGTCGATGTGTGGAGTAATAGTAGTAGATGCAGAAAGTATCGGTCTACTTGTCTCCAACGTGATGCCTATATGTATGATCATTGCCTTAGATATCGTCATGACTTTGCGTGGTTCTATCAATTGCTCGAAAGTAATTTGTTCACCCATCGTGATATTTGCTATTTTGAGAGAAGCCTCTAGTGAACACTATAGCCCCGGGTCTACTCCAAACCATATTTTCCGCCTTACACTTTTTACTTCGTTGCACTTTCCTCCTTCAGATCTCACTTTGCAATCAATCTTGAAGGGATTGACAACCCCTTTAAATAGTTGGGTGCAAGCTCTTTTGTGTTTGCACAGGTACTCTGGACTTGACGAGATTCTCCTACTGGATTGATACCTTGGTTCTCAAACTGAGGGAAATACTTACTTCTCTTTTGCTGCATCACCCTTTCCTCTTCAAGGGAAAAACCAACGCAAGCTCAAGAGACGACAGAAGGATCTCTGGCACCACTGCCGGGGAAGGACTTTTGTTGCCGTAGCAGAAGGATTTCTGGCGCCGTTGCCGGGGACGGAATTTTATTGCCGTAGCAGAAGGATTTATGGCGCCGTTGCCGGGGAGGATCAAGTCAAGAACTCATCCAAGTAGGTGTCTCCAACTCATCTCTTGCATCTACTTTGTTTGCCAGTTGCCTCTCGTTTTCCTCTCCCCCACTTCACAATTTGCCTTTTTCGTTTGCCTTTTTCATTTGCCTTTTTTCGTTTGGCTTTTTCGTTCGCCCTTTTTCTCGCTTGATCTTTGTTCGGTTGTGTGCTTGCTTGCTTGCCGAAGTCACCATGAATGAAAACACCAAACTTTGTGCCTTCTCGAATACTAATAATAATGATTTTATTAGTACTGCGATTGGTCCCGCCACTAGTGCGGAGTCATACGAAATCAATGCCGCCTTGCTGAATCTTGTTATGAAAGAGCAATTCTCCGGCCTTCCTAGTGAAGATGCCGCATCCCATATCAATACCTTCATTGAGCTTTACGATATGCAAAAGAAGAAAGATTTGGATAATGATGTGATTAAATTGAAGCTTTTTTCCTTTCTTCTTGCGAGATCGCGCAAAAACTTGGTTTTCTTCTTTGCCCAAAATAGTATCGATTCTTGGGATAAGTGCAAAGATGCTTATATATCCAAGTATTTTGCGCCGGCTAAGATTATCTCTCTTCGTAATGATATCATGAATTTCAAGCAACTTCATCATGAACATGTTGCACAATCTTGGGAGAGAATGAATGTCCCGCTCATGGCTTGAGTCTTTGGATGATTATTCAAATCTTTTTTGCTGGCTTGAATTTCGCTTCTAGAAATATATTGGACTCCGCCTCAGGTGGAACGTTCATGGAAATCACGTTAGGGGAAGAAACAAAGCTCCTAGACAATGTCATGACGAATTACTCTCAGTGGCACACTGAAAGGTCACCTACTAGTAAGAAGGTACACGCTATAGAAGAAATTAACTCGTTGAGTGCTAAGATGGATGAGTTAATGAATTTGGTTGCTAGTAGAAGTGCTCCTTTAGATCCTAATGATATGCCCTTGTCTTCTTTGATTGAGAGTAGCAACGCTAGCTTGCACGTTAATTTTGTTGGTAGGAATAATTTTGGCAACAACAATGCCTTTAGAGGAAACTATGTTCCTAGGCCTTTTCCTAGTAACTCCTCTAAGAACTTTGGCAACTCCTACAACAATACTCATGGAAATTACAATAGATTACCCTCTCATCTAGAGAGTAATATCAAAGAGTTCATCAACTCCCAAAAGATTTTCAATGCGTCCATAGAGGAAAAACTACTCAAAATTGACGATTTGGCTAAGAGCGTTGATAGAATGTCTAGTGATGTTGATGCTTTGAAAGTTAGATGTGCTCCTCCAAAAATCAATATGGATGAAACTTCGAAAGCTATGCGCGTTTCCATGATTGAGAGCAAATAAAGAACCGCCCAAATTCGTGCTAGACATGAATGGGTTAAAAGGGCGTGTTCTCGTGATAAGAATCACGAAGATCTTAAAGTGCTTGGGGTGACTCCCATTGATTCTTTGTTCTCTTGTGATAAACCTAATGATTTTGGGGCTGGATATGAATCCACTTTGGTTGAAAAGTGCCCCAATGATTTGGAGTCCATCTATCTTGATGCTAAAAGCAGTAAAAGTGGAGTAGAAGATATTAAAGCTTTGAGTAGTAATGAAATTACTACCATGGATTCCACTGTCGGGGAAGGACTTTTGTTGCCGTAGTAGAAGGATTTCTGGCGCCGTTGCCGGGGAAGGACTTTTGTTGCCCTAGCAGTGGACGCCACGACGGAGACGATGTTGATGACCTGGTATGAGCCGCCTGGTACTGTGACGCCGTCATGCGAGCTTCCAGCCATTGTGATGTGGTGGTCGGAGACCGTCTCGACGAGGCTCGGAGAAGCTGGTTGGTCGCCTGTCATCGGTGCAGCGGCCTGGGAAGGAGGAAGCTAGGAGAAGACCTTCACATGCCCCCCACCTGGTGCTCCAAATGTCGGATTTCGGCCTTCGCGAAACCCTAAGGATTCAAACACAGGAGCGTGTACGTCAATCTCTCCCCGCTCGACCTTACCTAGTCCACTACTCGATGGAAACGACGAAGGACTCACTCAATGGTGAGGGGAACACAGAACACAACAGTTTACCCAGGTTCGGTCCGCTGCGAAGCAGAAAACCCTACTCCTTCTTTTGGTGGATTGCCTCTCATAGAGGTTGGTGGATGAACTAGTACAACGCTCTCGAGCTTCCGGAGGCCAAGTGGTTAGGTGTGTTGCCCTACGGTTGGAATGAACTCTCTTCCCTCTGAATGAACCCCCTCTCTCAAGTATCCTACTCCCTATATTTGTAGTGAAGGCCCATGTCCTCTTCCCTTATCGTTGGCGGGAAGGGATCCCACAATGACCAGTTTCGGCGGGGACAGGGGAACATGCTTCCCCTGTCAAAATTGGTCTTCGCCTGCAAACTAACTGCCAGCGCCGCAGAGGTGGGCGCAGGGATGACGCTCGGCCTGCCGGCGAGCGGCCGTGGTATTGTTACACCGGAAGGGAAAACTTTGGAAGATCCTTTGGAGCCTTGGTACGCTCCCACCTCCTTTGCACCAAAGGGGAAACTATCCCGTCCTGCCATTTACTGCTCGCCTCTCCTTCCCTGTCGTCACTCTTGACTCCTAAGGCCCGGCCTTGCCTCGAAATATCTGCCGCTCGGCAGGGGTCCTGAGGAGGTCCCCTGCGGGTATTGGTGTCGCTCTTCCTCGCGAGGCTTGGCCCCTCGCGAGGGCCTTGTCCCGGTTGGTGCTGTTCCGGTTGATCTTGTGTTGATGAAGTGGGCCAGCCCTGGGCCGTAGGTAGGCAGGTCTGGGTACCCCATTCCCAGAACGCCGACAAGACCAATTTCGAAACTCAGAAATTTGATTCTTGAAATTGACACACCAGCAGCTTGGTCACTAATCTCGCTAGCATCGATATGAAAGTTAGTGATACCAAGAGATTCGGGTTTGGCAAAGGATCTGTCACTGGGAAAATCGGTAGGGCCGAATGGAGATGCTTGATGGCCATGATTTTGTTGTTTAGGCTTGGGACAGAGATTTTATGAGAGAAGTGCCAAGTATTTTTGGTGTCTATCTCTCAGCACTTGAGAAACCAATTCATCATAAATAACTCACACCTTTTAATATTATTGTCTTTCCTAGGGACTCAAAAGTAATTTCTCACACATATAAAATGTAGAGTCCTTTTGCTTGAAGCTTTGCCAATCCTATTTCTTTCCTTGTATCAAGGGGTTTCTCATCATAATGCTTTAGTCAATGCTCTCTGTGGACTATACCTAAAATATAGTCAGTAAAAGTGTTAGTCCTAGAGACAATATATGTTATCATGAATTATCAAAGCCACCAAGGAAGCATATGTGCTTAAATAAGAGGCTAACAACTAGAGCGAGGAATTAGTACGAAAACAGATAAAATTGGAACTAATAATATATATTAATTGTTCAATAGCTCATTGGAATACACACATATATATATTTGACCATCTCCAGCATGCATGTCAAGTGATAAAAGGCAGTTCATTATATATATCACAGGAAAACAAAATTAACATTTATTGAGTCCTTATATAGCATTTATTGATTCATAGAATAAATTACTAGGTATGTACATATATGTATATGTACATAACTTTATTAGTAGGCATGTGTATACCTGCGCATATCTAATTTCGTTAGTAGGTATATACATATCCGCGTATGTGCATAATTTTTTCACTAGCTAAAAATTACAATAAATCATTGGATATGTTTACCTGTGTATGTACATTATTTTGTTAATAGGTATATCATATCCACGTATGTACATAATTTCGTTAGTAGGTATACATATATGTATCCCCATACATATATAATTTTTGTAGTAGCTACAACCTAAAATGAATCATTAAAAATATATACCTATGTATGTACATAATATCATTACTAGGTATTATAGGCCATGGGTATGTCTCTATGATTTGGAATTGATGCATAATTAATTTGTTGGTTTTAAATAATAAAAATATTTTCTCTTGAAGACCTAAAGAAATAATCAACGTGTGTGTATACATATATTCATCTATGCGTAAAAGATTAATTGATGGACGAGTCACATTAAGCATACATGCATTTATACCTTGATTTGAAAAAGATGCGTGTAAACATGTATATCTCTTTCCTTTCCTTTTCTTATTCTCTCTCAACCAATTAATGTGTGTTTTACTTTCCAAATCGATGAATGTCAATGCATTGACATGCAAGCTATCAAATGCTAGGTGCCAAGGCACATAGGTGCACCAAACAATTTATATATATGGCTTGTAACAGAACTAGTTATGGTTTTCGACGGCGTAGAACTTTCTAAAAATTCTAGAAAAAATATAGAAACACCATTATAATATAACATGATCCAACGGAGTGATTGAAAAAAATACAATTTTATTTGTCCTGGACAAAAAGAACAAGTAGGTTAGTATATATTTTATGTCGGTGCAAGCTGAAATGCTTATTTTTTTGCCAAGGACACATAAATGCATATTTTCACAATTCCTCCGTTGGATCATATCTTGTTACATTAGAGAGATGCTATAGTATTTATTCATATTTTTTGATAACTTTTAAACCGTTAAAAGCTTAGCGAGCATAACTTAGTTTTGTGGCAAGCTATGGTATACACAATATATATATATAGGCAAAAGCGAAGATAAAACAGTTTCGTTGGAGCGACTGCAATCAGTGCTGCATGTTATGTGTTGGGATCTGGTCCCTTATCTTTCCTATTTTTCATAGGAACCTTATCTACAAGAAAGTTCAGACCTCGATGCAAAGAAAGGGTTCACATAGCAACCACCCTAGCTAGTGTTGATAGCAAATCTATGCTCATATGGGTCTATTCTACAAACAACCATTAAGACCCTTATTCTACTTATTCTGCTAACACTTCTACAATGCTCCGTCCTCCGTACCCGGACCGCATAGCAATCCAAAAAAACTACCTCCACCTCTGACCACATGCCCACAAACCCATCCATCCCCTCCGTCTTCCTCCTGCCACAACCCTAATTCTGATGTTGCCTCCTTCCTCCCTGCGTAGGCGGATACCCACCCCACCATGCGCCGCTGGAGCCCCACTTACCCAAACCCCCGCCTCCCACCCGACTCACACCTTCTTCCTCTCACCCGCAGCGACGCAACCAAACCCCACCTGCAACTGCCTCGCGCCAATCACCTTCCCCGGGATCCAAGCAACCAGCCCATGACCCACCAACCCCCTGCACCACCAGCCGGAGTGAACTCCGCCACGCCTAACAACCACGGCGTGGTGCCTCCGAGATCTGCCGCCAATGCTCCACCCTTCCTCCACCCCACCTCCCAACCGCTTCATGTGCACCCCCGCCTGAGTCGTCGGGTTCATCACACCTCCACCCCACATCAGCGCCCCCCAAGCCATCCCACTCCACAACGACGATGGTGCCTCCTACGTCGACCCCAACACGTGCCTCCATCCACTCTATTTGCCCTAAGGTCGACGCTGCCTCCTCCACCTTGCACCATGCCCACCTCGGTGAACCCAGGTGCATGGCCAGGGAGCAGCGGGTGTGGATGATGGCGAAGCAGATCCATCGGGAGCTAGAGGACATGCTAACCCGCGACCCCGTGATGTAGTGCGCCATCCTCCCCGAGGCCGCCCTCGGCGCCGATCACTACTTCTCCTCCCTAACCACCATTGACGATGTCGAGCTCTCCAACGACCTCCAGGTCGATCCCCGCGAGATCTGCGCGATGGAGAGCCTCCACCATCAGATTCCATGGTACCCTCTCCTCCTTCTCATCTCGTGCCGGAAATGAGGGATCTCGCTGGGCGGGGTTCGTGAGCACAGGAGGTGCTCCATCATGCCCCGATGGCATGGCCGCAGAGGCTCCCGTGTGTCTTCCCCGATGACAAGCCGCCACCCGATACCTTCGAAATGGTCCCCAAACATTGTTCTTGCAGTTTGCTACCACAAACAGGTACCAAACAATCCTGCAAACAATCCAATGAGCCGAAGCTGAAGGTCAATGACGACAACGATGCCCTATGCATTTTAGAAAATATTTTTTTGGCTGCCTTTCTTTTGCCTTGGATACAGTTCGCCATAGCCTTGCACAAGGTCCGGTGGCATGATTGTTTTAGTACTTGCGTGCGCCAGGAGCATCCCATGTGCTTCGATCATACCTTGGTGCGGTTCCTGGTGCATGTTAGTTTATAGGTTTGGCCACCAGAAAACTCCCCCCTTACATTTCTATATTGCAGCATGCAACACACATTGCTTTCCCGACAAAACTACAATTTAATTGTCTTTTGACGGCGGCGGGAAACAACTATACTGCACTAGGGTCTCGGCGATCACTGCAGCTCACTACGGAAAAAGATGCGATGCAGATGACTCTTTTTTGAAGTTCGGGATGTTTTTCCTTCTTCGGGTTACGCTTTGGCATGAAATTGCAGATTGCCTGGGTATTTAGTGCGATTCGACTGAGAGGGCGACGAGCGTGCAGTTCCCTAGAGCATGGGAGATCAATTTTGGCTCGGCCTAGCAATGTTGCAGTACGGATGCGTGCTGCATGCAATTTACTTGGTCTGGTGGAAGCAAGATTTTGTGTACTTATTTTTTTGTTCTCCCTTGGTTTGCTATTTTTCTTTGGGAAATGTGGTGTGGTTCACTTGTCCTGGCGAGGCAGTTCTTGATGTACGTGTGCACCATATAAAATCAAACAAAAAGAAAAACAAGTAACAGCACAAAGAAGGAAAAAGCGTGATGCAGTTATCTTATTGCCTATTTACGATTTGTTTTGTATTTTCATGGTTTGCTTCCTCCCAATATGAAGTACAGAAAAATGTTAAAGAGACGACAAAAAATAATAATGCGGTTTACTTCTCGGTAATGTTGTAGTTTACTTACGCCCAAATTAAGCTCACTCCACTTCCTGATCTGGAAAAAATTTTACTTCTAAGAAAAATCATGAAGTTTTCTTGACCGTGCGATGTAGTGCGGTTCTCTCATCTAGAGCAGTCTGTTCTTCTACCGGATGCGGTTTACTCATCGATCTGGTTGTCACGAAAAACAGAGTGTCCGCGTTTCGGTAATTTTAAAACCGCTCTTAAACCGTTAGGAATTGGAGAGCATGTTGTACATGAAAAATATGCGCCTTATCGATATCTTTCCAATGTCGTATCATTTGCATCGTTCCGACAAGCAGTTTGCAAAAAATTATGAAAATACACTTGCTAACACTACTAGGCAGCCACACTGTTTTCAAAATTCATTTAAAACCACAAGGAATCTCCACAAATGGCCAACATATGAAAGTTGTGTATATTTCACAGATTTTTATCTCCGTATCATACACATCATTCTGACGAATGGTTTAAAAAAGGCAGCGAAAACAGTCGCAAAAACGAAAACTTTCAAAAAAGAGAATTCCGTTTTTAGTAAATTTGAAATTACTCTCAAACCGTAAGGAATTAGATAGAGTGATCTACATCAAAAATATGTGGCTCGACGATATCTTGCCAACGCTATATCGTTTCTTAATTCCGACGAGCGGTTTAGAAAAATCACGAAAATACGCTCGCTGCAGCCCATCATGCGCCCACCATTTTGGAAACTTCTCTCATATCGCGAGGAATCGTGAAAAATGTTCAACATGATAAAGTTGTGGATTTTCCATAGCAATCCAATATTATACAATACGCCTTATTCTGACAAACGGTTTAAAAACTGAAGCCAAAACGATATCAAAAAACGTTGCGGTGTTGCGTTTGATAGGGATGCAGTGCACTAATGTTGAGCGTGTAGTTGGGAAGTGTGTGAAGAATAATTATTCTGCTAATATTAGCAGAATAGACGGGCTTTATATATATTTATATTTATATTTATACATACATACATACATACATACATAAACACTATTCTAATCGTGGGATCAGAATAATATTTTGATCCTGGGTTGAACTTCCTTTGTTGTTCTACATGACCTTCTGTCTATACGAAGCCGACCTTCGTGCTATCTTCATACGTGTGGCACCTCGCACTTTTTGTTCTCTTGTGTCGTGTTGGTGATGTATTAGTAATCCCTATACGTTTTATATTATTTAAATTGTCTTCTTTGTTCGAAATCTCGCTCATTAGCGGATCTCCTGTCGGGGACGTGATGAACTTGTGCGTTTTAGAGGTTTAATGCTTTTCTCAATGTTCTACAACATCTAACACGATTGTAATTAGATTTACTTATGAGTATCATAGATAATTTCTGGTTATTTCTCGTAGATTTTACTTCGTTTTGGGTTCTTCGTCCGTGGTAGTGGTTTCATCCTCTTTCCGTCGTATTCGTGTTTTACTGTGTAGATTGAGTGATGATTTGCGTACTTTAGTGAATTTATGCATTACTTTGTCGTCAATTTATGTCGGTTTTGTCCGTGCACTTCGAATTCGGGTGATTTGGTGTTTGTTCCGCCCGTGGGGCTGTTGCATGTTTTCTTTTTGTTTTTAGTTTTTAAGAAATTGATTTTGTGTCGTTCTTGTTGTGTGAGTTATTTGTCAAATCGCTTCAAATTTTTGGCAGACGTGTTTTAGGTTGAAGCACAAGATTTGTGATTCTTACAAAATTGTTCGTGCTCAGCTATTGGTTAATCCATGTTTTGTTGTAAAACTTGGACTGTGTTGTTAGTCATGGTTAAACTTGTGGATTCTTCACAATTGCAGAATGATGCAGCATTGTGCTCCATTTTTTAATTTTTGTGTTTTGGTGTTCTTACTTGTAGCTTTTTAAAATTGTGCATTTTTATTTGTAGCGTTGTTGAAAAATGTTGCGTTTTTGTTATAATTGATGTTTTTAGGGTGGATGAGTTAATGTTGTATTTACACCTGTGTCTGTAGTTGTCTCTTGGTGTCTCTAGAAGACCCTTCGTCAGAAATCTGCTCCTTTTTGCATTCACTCGACCAAAAAACCCATATGCTTGCTCGCTCTCTTTGAGCCTCTCTCTCTTATGATCCCCTGCTTTAACTTCCAATGAAATCTCCGCCGTAGTTCCTTGCGTTTGTCGGTGGAGTAACCGGCGCGCACGCCCTGCTCTTATTTCTGCCCGACGACGCTCTCTCCCTCTCTCGGGGCCATTTTTTTGGATTGAAGCGAAGGCGACAACCATCTGGCATCGTGGGGGGTGAAAAAATGCTCCATATCTGTTCTTCAGCATCGTTTGGCGAGGTACATGTGTCGCCTTCCCTCCCAACGCTCTCTCTTACAATTCACCGGAACCAACGCATTTCTTGTGTGTGCTCTAGCATCCGTGTGCCCCCTTTCTCTCCTGATGTTTGGATGCAAGTGTAGGTAGGGATTTTCTATTGTGTAGGTGGTGGTTAGATTCTTAGTTTTCTTATTTGTCTTGTAGTATTGTGTGGATTCCATTTCTGTGTGTGTATTTAGATGTGAGAGTTATGTAGCAAAGGGTGCATTATCTCGTTGGCCGTTGCTGGATCTGTTGTAGATTTACCCTTTCTTCTTATTTATTTCACAGTCTAGCTTGCGTATGTGACATAGTAATAGTTTTCTCAATACTATTTTTTCTGTTCATGTGCTTTTCCTTGATGTGCTTCTGTTCACCTTCAAAGGTTGTGTTTTCCCCTACGTTTCATGTGTTTTGTTTTTTGTAGGTGGATATAGGGCTGGCAGTATCCTTACACGTGTGAGTGGTGTTGTCATGGCTTCAGATCCTTCTTCACGTATATTTATGCATATGCATCTTTGTCTGTTTGAATATGAGTTTTCTTTAATATTGCTTCCCTTATCTTGTCCTTGTTATGTTGTTGGACTGCCGATGTTTGACATGTTGAACTTCTTATATGAGTTTATTGTTGATATGGCTACCTTTACCTTCACCTGGTTATGTTGTTGGATTGCCGATGTTTGACATGTTGAATTACTTATATACTTGATGTAACTTAGATAAAGTAAGCAAAGTTTTTCTTAGTGCATTTTTGGTGGAATTAGCAGTTAACAATCTCATTTAGTGTGGTTGTATTTTCTGGCATTTTTAAATTTAGTACTTTGCTTCTGTTTACATTTTATGTACACAGTTATCTTTTTCCATGGTAACTTCATACTATGCTTCTGCTTCAGGTTATTCTTTTTTGTTTTCCTTTCTTGTTAGGTCTAGTTGAACTTCTCATTCACTTCTTTTGCTTTGTTTTTGTTCAACTCCTTGTTGTTTTCAGTTTATGGATTGTTTTATATGGAAATCAATTTTGTTATTTTTATAGTACTGCATTTGGCTTTTTGTGTTTTCACAAGTAATTTTAGTTTCTCTTTTAAAAACATGCTTCGATTTTTTTCCTATTTCCCTGTAGTTGTTGATTGATACGTCTCCAACTATCTATAATTTTTTATGGTCTCATGCTATTATCTTGTCAAACTTTGGATGTTTTGTATGCCTTTTATATCTTTTTTGGGACTAACTTATTAACTCAGTGCCAAGTGCTAGTTCCTGTTTTTTCCGTGTTTTTGACCCTTTTCAGAGGAGGGTTTTAAACGGAGTCCAAACGAAATAAAACTTCCGAAAAGATTTTTTCCGAAACAGAAGACGATCAGGAGACTTGAGAACCAAGGCAGAGGGTCACCAGGGACCCCACAAGCCCTCATGGCGCGGCCAGGGGGGCCGCGCCTCCCAGGCTTGTGGGATCCCTGGGCCTCCTCTGCCCTAGGTCTTTCGCCTATATATTCCCTAAAATCCCAGAAATAATCAGGAGAGCCACGAAAACACTTTTCCACCGCCGCAAGCTTCTGTCTCCGCAAGATCCCATCTGGGGCACGTTCTGGTGCCGTGTCGGAGGGGGATTCGGATACAGAGGGCTTCTTCATCAACACCATGACCTCTCCGATGATGCGTGAGTAGTTCACCATAGACCTACGGGTCCATAGCTAGTAGCTAGATGATTTCTTCTCTCTCTTGGATCTTCAATAAAAAGTTCTCCATGATATTCATGGAGATCTATCCGATGCAATCTTCTTTTGTGGTGTGTTTGTCGAGATCCGGTGAATTCTGGATTTATGATGAGATTATCTATGAATCTAATTTGAGTTTCTTCTGATCTCCTATATGCATAATTTCATATCCTTGTAATTCTCTTAGAGTTGTGGGTTTTGTTTGGCCAGTTTGATCTATAATTCTTGCAATGGGAGAAGTGCTTGGTTTTGGGTTCATACCTTGCGAGGGGTTTTCATCGTTGATTTGAGTTTATCCCTCTACATCATGTCATCTTGCTTAAGGCGTTACTCTGTTCGTCATGAACTCAATACACTAGATGCATGCTGGATAGCGGTCGATGTGTGGAGTAATAGTAGTAGATGCAGAAAGTATCGGTCTACTTGTCTCGGACGTGATGCCTATATGTATGATCATTGCCTTAGATATCGTCATGACTTTGCGCGGTTTTATCAATTGCTCGACAGTAATTTTTTCACCCACTGTAATATTTGCTATTTTGAGAGAAGCCTCTAGTGAACACTATGGCCCCCGGGTCTACTTCACATCATATTTTCAGCCTTACACTTTTACTTCGTTGCACTTTCCGCCTTCAGATCTCACTTTGCAATCAATCTTGAAGGGATTGACAACCCCTTTATAGCGTTGGGTGCAAGCTCTTTTGTGTTTGCGCAGGTACTCTGGACTTGACGAGATTCTCCTACTGGATTGATACCTTGGTTCTCAAACTGAGGGAAATACTTACTGCTCTTGTGCTGCATCACCCTTTGCTCTTCAAGGGAAAAACCAACGCAAGCAAGTGTCCGTCAACGTGTCAATTTCTGGCATTGTTGTTTGAGAAGTAGCATTGATGAGTTTAAGGATTCTAAAAAAAGTGGTTGTGACCAAGATGGTTGAAATGAAGTTATTGTTGTTGATCGAACGTCTGATGGAGCTGAATCAAGTGCCACTTTGTGTTTAGTTGCTGATGTTGCATCGAGTATCGACAAAAGTTTAAATCTCCACAATCTTGCATCTGCACACACGTTGCTTCATCTAGTATGTGCATCTCCTTTTAATTTTTTTTTGAATTAGTAGAGCTATATTTTTGTGCTTGCTTATATCATGTTTATTGTTTTATTTTTTTGTTGAGTCTTTCCCTTTTTTAATTTGTTTTTCTTGTGATTTCTATAGATGCAGCCAATGATGTTCTGTTTGGCGTGTGCGGTGCCGAGAAGACTGCTGAGGCTTGATACGTCTCCGTCGTATCTACTTTTCCAAACTCTTTTGCCCTTGTTTTGGTCTCTAATTTGTATGATTTGAACGGAACTAACCCGGACTGACGTTGTTTTCAGCAGAATTGCCATGGTGTTGTTTTTGCGCAAAAATAAAAGTTCTCGGAATGACCTTGAAATCTACAAGGATTTTTTTCTGGAATATATAAAAAATACTGGCGCAAGAATCAACTGTAGGGATGGAGCCATGAGCTTACAAGCCCACCAGGCCCGCCCCCCCCTGGCCGGGCCTGGCTCGCTTGTGAGCCCCCCGGAGCTCCGCCGTCCCAATTCCAGCTCTATATATCCTCTTTCGTACGGAAAAAAATCAAGGAGAAGAGTTCATCGCGTTTTACGATACAGAGGCGCCGCCACCTCATGTTCTTCCTCTGGAGGGCAGATCTGGAGTCTGTTTTGGGCTCCGGAGAGGGGAGATCGTTGCCATCGTCATCATCAACCTTCCTTCATCGCCAATTCCATGATGCTCTTCACCGTTCATGAGTAATCTCATCGTAGGCTTGCTGGACGGTGATGGGTTGGATGAGATCTATCATGTAATCGAGGTAGTTTTGACGGGGATTGATCCCTAGTATCCACTATGTTCTGAGATTGATGTTGCTACTACTTTGCCATGCTTAATGCTTGTCACTAGGGCCCGAGTGCCATGATTTCAGATCTGAACCTATTATGTTGTCGCCAATATATGTGTGTTTTAGATCCTATCTTGCAAGTTGTAGTCACCTACTATGTGTTATGACCCGGCAACCCCGGAGTGACAATAGCCGGAACCACTCCCGAAGATGACCATAGTATTAGGAGTTCATGTATCCACCAAGTGTTAATGCGTTGGTCCGGTTCTTTATTAAAAGGAAAACCTGAATATCCCGTAGTTTCCATTAGGACCCCGCTGCCACGGGAGGGATGGACAATAGATGTCATGCAAGTTCTTTTCCCTAAGCACGTACGACTACATACGGAATACATGCCTACATTAGATTGACGAACTGGAGCTAGTTACATATCTCTCCGTGTTATAACTTTTACATGATGAATAGCATCCGGCATAATCATCCTTCACCGATGCGATGCCTACGAGTTTTTCCTACTGGTCCTTTCTACGTTACTTTGCCGCTACTGCTGTCACTACTGCTACTATTACTTTGTTGCTACCGCTGTTACTTTGCTGCTACTGGTTACTGTTGCTACTGCTGCTATCATACTACCTTGCTACTGATACTTTGGTGCAGACACTAAATCTTTCAGGTGTGGTTGAATTGACAACTCAACTGCTACTACTTGAGAATATTCATTCGCTTCCCCTTGAGTCGAATCAATAAATTTGGGTTGAATACTCTACACTCGAAAGTTGTTGCGATCCCCTATACTTGTGGGTTATCAAGGCTGATCAGGTGGATCCATGAGCTGAACACGGCGATTGCATTGAGGATCCTTTGTGCTCTCTTCAGTTGTCAGTGACGCAGTCCCAATATGTTGATGGAACTGAACAGGTCACGCAAGAAGTTGATGTTCCCTTTCAGCTTATTTTAGAGGATCAACACAAGAAAAGAAAGCTAGCAACATTCGAGAGGAAGAAGGCGGACATAAATGTTCCAAAGCTTCTGAATCTGTTGATCTTGTAGAGCCCATGCTCGACAGTGATAACTTGGTTGTCCCTATGAAGAAGAAGTTCAAGCGCACTGTATTGAAGAAGCGTCCCGTTGCTGTAGTTACTCCTCGGAAGATCCCACGTCTTGTTGGTAAAGTTGCTAGTCCAAGTTTAGGAGAACTTCCTAGAAGTGGTTCTGAAGCTGTTGTTGTTACCCCACGTCGTAGTCATCGCGTTCTTGCCTATGCGAAGCCTTCACCTCCGATTGGTTCTAGCTTTTCTGCTCAGGCCAAGAGATGTGGCGTTAACCGCAGGGGTGCGACGGCAAAGGTTAACAAGGGTTGCAAGAAGCGTTCTCGTGTTGACGCAGATGGCCAGGATGTTGTTGATGAGGATTCTCATGATGCATGTGTTGATCAGTGTAACTGTTTGTTTTCCCTTATATTCATTTGTTCTAGTTTTTCTTATTTTTTGAATGATCTTTTTGCGTTTGTAGTCCTGCATTACGTTTCACATTGTTGAACTGCTGAATATACTTGATTTTGAACTATGATGTTATGCATTGTTGAACTTCTTGTATTTGTGTTCTTGTTAATATGTACGCTCCCAGAGACGATAAAATGTATGAGTGTTGTCGGCAGTTCATCAGGGAAAACAATAGAATTTTTTGCTTATTTTCCGTTGAACTGCTTTTTTATACATTCCTGAACTTCTTTGTATTTTATGAATTCATGAACTTTTTTACTTTTCTTTATTTGTTTATGTAGTTTTTCCTGTTTTAACTTTTTGTTGAACTTATGGATTATTTTGATGAATAATTTTTCATGTTGCTTATTTATTTCTTTTTTATATTTTTTCCAGTATTTGCTTGCGGCAAGACATTTGAGGAGGCAAAGAGGACAAAAGCCAATGGAAGGAGCTGCTGAAGGAGAAGTTGATGTGATACGTTTTAATTAAACGGTTTGCTGCTCTCTTAAAGAGGTGAAGGTGTGCGCAAATTATCTGCAAACTAGGCACAAGGCGAGGGTTGTGAAGTCTGGTTTTGGCTGTGTTTTTTATTTGAAGATTGATTCGAACATCGCTCATCCTTTGATGGGCCACCTTTACACCAAGATTGATCCTTCAACTATGATCTTGGACATGGGCGAGTCTAACAAGAAACTACACACTACAAGTGATTCTATCCATCATCTCTTTGGTTTTCCTCAAGGTGATTCTACCCCACCCAAGCCCTTAGAGGATGGTTTTTATGATGATGTTATGAGGCTGAAGGCCAAACTTAGCTAGAAGAAGAGTTGTCATATCAAGACAAATGAGTTGAGGAATATCCTTAAGGATCTTGTGAAGGATGAGAAGAATGATGATTTAGCTCTCCAAGTGTTTTACGTGATTCTTTTCATGCAGGTTGGTAGCCCTGGGACGTCTACATGTGTTTCCTCGGAGGCAGCAATGGCTGAGAATCTTGTCTCCCAGGATATGTCCCAATTGGACTACTGCGTGTTGCTTGTTGATGATCTTAAAAGGGCTGTTATTAGGTATCAACAAGGTATTACGAGGGGAAAAGCTGTTACATGTTGTGGCATTCCTCCGCTTCTGATGTATATGGACTGCCTTATCCATGGCAAGAAGCCCGTTGTTGATTTAATAACTCCTCTCATAAATTTCATGGACCAGGGCAAGCTATGTGAGATTGCTTCTGCTGACTTGGTTAAGAAGGGTTATGATGACCTGATACGTCTCCGTTGTATCTACTTTTGCAAACTCTTTTGCCCTTGTTTTGGACTCTAATTTGCATGATTTGAATGGAACTAACCCGGACTAACACTGTTTTCAGCAGAATTGCCATGGTGTTTTTTTGCGCAGAAATAAAAGTTCTCGGAATGACCTGAAAATTTACGGAGAATTTTTGTGGAATATATAAAAAATACTGGAGCAAGAATCAACGGAGGAAGTGGAGTTGTGAGCCCACAAGCCCACCAGGCGCGGGCCCCCCTGGCCGCGCCTCGCAGGCTTGTGGGGCCCACAAAGCTCCACCGCCTCCAATCTCAGCTCTATTTAGCCTCTTTCGTCCGGAAAAAATCAAGGAGAAGAGTTCATCATGTTTTACGATACGGAGGCGCCGCCACCTCCTGTTCTTCCTCTGGAGGGCAGATCTGGAGCCCGTTCTGGGCTCCGGAGAGGGGAAATCATCGCCATCGTCATCATCAACCTTCCTTCATCACCAATTCCATGATGCTCTTCACCGTTCGTGAGTAATCTCATTGTAGGCTTGCTGGACGATGATGGGTTGGATGAGATCTATCATGTAATCGAGTTAGTTTTGACAGGGATTGATCCCTAGTATCCACTATGTTCCGAGATTGATGTTGCTACTACTTTCCCATGCTTAATTCTTGTCACTAGTGCTCGAGTGCCATGATTTCAAATTTGAATCTATTATGTTGTCGCCAAAATATGTGTGTTCTTGATCCTATCTTGCAAGTTGTAGTCACCTACTATGTGTTATGACCCGGCAACCCCGGAGTGACAATAGCCGGAAGCACTCTCGGAGATAAAGATAGTATAAGGAGTTCATCTATTCACCAAGTATTAATGCGTTGGTCCGGTTCTTTATTAAAAGGAGAACCTTAATATCCCGTAGTTTCCATCAGGACCCCGCGGCCACGGGAGGGATGGCCAATAGATGTCATGCAAGTTCTTTTCCCTAAGCATGTATGACTACATATGGAATACATGCCTACATTACATTGACGAACTGGATCTAGTTACATATCTCTCCGTGTTATAACTGTTGCATGATGAATAGCATCCGGCATAATCATCCATCACCGATCCAGTGACTACGAGTTTTTCCTACTGGTCCTTGCTATGTTACTTCGCCGCTACTGCTGTCACTTTGCTGCTATTGGTTACTCTTGCTACTGTTGCTATCACACTACCTTGCTACTGATACTTTGCTGCAGATACTAAATCTTTCAGGTGTGGTTGAATTGACAACTCAACTGCTAATACTTGAGAATATTCTTTGGCTTCCCCTTGAGTCGAATCAATAAATTTGGGTTGAATACTCTACCCTTGAAAATTGTTGCGATCCCCTATACTTGTCGGTTATCGAGACGTTTTTCTGGCGCCGTTGCCGGGGAAGCACAACTATATTCTCTGAGTCACTTAGGATTTACGTGTGCTGGTCACTATGAGGAATCCGAAAGATCCAAGAACTAAAGTCTTTCCCTCAACTACGAGGACAGGTAAGGAACTGCCATCTAGATCTGCACTTGATTCACCTTCAGATATGAGTAAGTTTGCGACACCACCTCCTACTTGAAATCTTGATATGTCGCATGTGCTTGATGATGCTACTTCTGCTGCACATAATGCTTATGATGATGCTATGCTTGATACTGCTTTGCCACTTGGTGCATTCCTTGATGCACAAATTGCTAGAGTTGCTGCTAGATGTGACGATACTTCTGAAACTGCTGATAATATTGAAGTAGAACCTGCTATTTTGCCTCGGAGCTGGTTATTTTCGATCACCTTGTGAAAAGCACCATTCACGAAACTGCTTTGGGGAAATTGCTCCTTGGTAAGTGACTCCTCCATTGGTCCAATTAGTTTTTGCTCAAGTGCCTTATACTTCGCGTATTTTTGCTGCCTTGGTGACCCTGTTCTTGAGCTTTGCATGCTAATTTTAGCTGGTCCCAAGTAGTTTTCATGCGTAATATGGCCTCTATGCGCTTGTGGGAGTAGTTGCTACGAGTTTCGTTGGGCCTTGTTCACTTTTCCTTAGAATCACTAAAAATTTCAAAAAAATTTAGAGGTAGAAAATGGAATAGATGAGGAGGTTCTTAAGAGGCTTTTCAAGCCGTGACCCCAAGGATGTTGGAAGTGAGAAGAAGAAACCCAATTATCCGGTCCCTCGAGTTGCAGAAGTTCGAGTATGCGAGTGGCCAAGCGATGTGTTCTTACGCGCCGCCGAACATTATGAGGACTTTTACTACTTGGTGGAGAACGCAGGCCTTAGTGCCTTGGTTGAAGATAAGTGTCTGCAATACCTCCTCCTCACTAATATTTTTGTGCAAAGCTTTAACTTCTATCCAAGCAAGAATCCTCCTATGGCTGAGTTCAAATTATATGATATCCCCCAGCGCATGTCACTGCAGGATTTTTGCAATGTTTGCAAATTGCCTTTTGTTGGGGATATTCATGAATCTCGTCCACGGGACTTGGAGGCTTTCATAGATACTATTGTTGTAGGAGAGGAGAGAGGAGTGTCTTGCGCCAGAGTTGCTAGCATACATTTTCCCGTGCTTCGGTAATTCTCACTATTCGTGGGAAAATGTTTGATTGGCCGTGGGAAAGCTGGGTCCCTTAGCTCCCCAGATCTTGCGGTCTTGCGCGAAGCCCTTTATAATGGTAAAACTTATAGCTTGGGCGCTATAGTAGCTCAACGGTTGAACACAAACCGTTCTAAAGGCGTTGTCTATGGAGGTGTATATGCTACCCGTCTTGCCAGACATTTTGAGATACCTATTAGACTGGACGAGGAAGAAGAGATTCTTCTTCTTGAGAGATATCTAGATTATGATAGCATGGTTCTCCATGACTTTCTTGATGGAGATATAAATAGAAGGTTGATTTATAACCTGGTATTTAGTCAGGGTACTCGTGAGACTATTACTTTGCCTGCTCCGTCTTTGTTCAATCTTCATGCAGGCAGGTACATTATTCTACCCTCGGACATCTATGCATATTGGGGCATAGCCCAACCACAGGTGCCCGTGCCCGAGCCACCAGTCTAGTACCAGACGCCATTTTATCAGTGGGAGCCAGAGGAGCTCACACAGCAGTGGCACCCTCAGTACACTCCGGTGTACCTCGGAGCTGGTTATTTAACTCCTTGGGAGTAGACCAACTTAGGCCAAAATCCTAAGCTTGGGGGAGTACGTGTTTCTCACCGACTTTATATTCTTGCTTACACTTTCACTTTGTTAGTCGGTGTTCACACTTTGCCAATGTATCATCCATGCTAGTTTATTTTCTTTTTCTCGTTTTCTTTTCGTGTGTTTGTCTAGTTTGAGAAAAAAACCAAAAATATTTTATTTTTCTTCTTTTGCTTGTTGGGAGCTTTCCCGTGTAAATAGTTTTCTTTTTCTTTGGGTCGAGGTAGAAGACCATGGTTACAATGTTTAGTGGCTCTCTCATGCATATATGTTTATCTGTTATAGAGGCATATTACTTTGTCTTCTCCTTTGTGTTTGCTTAAAGATTCCAGCTTAGTCCAATGCACGAGCACTCTTATTATTGTTCACATCATTCGGTCGTGCAAGTGAAAGGCAATAATGACGATATATGATGAAGTGACTGAGCCTGGAAAAGCTGGTATGAACTCGATCTATTTTGTTTTATTAAATATGACTAGCTCATCGTTCCAACTTCAGCTTTTATTGTGAGAGAAACATGTTTGCAATGACAACTTAGAGATCATAGTTTCTGATGCCATGCTTAATTAGCTAGGAGCTTATAATGGTTTGTCTTGGATGCCAACATGAATTTTGAGATGACTATGATGTAGTATGATAGGATAGTATCCTGCTTTGAATGATTCAAGTGGCTTGACTTGGCGCATTTTCACGCATGTAGTTGAAACAAAATCAACATAGCCTCTATGATATTCAGATTCATGGTGATTTATGTCCTACTCATGCTTGCACTCATTGCCGGTTAATCTCAATGCATTTTGATGAGTGTTGTCGCTCTCTAGTTAGTTGCTTCCTAGTCTCTTAATAGCCTTCACTTGTACTAAGCGGGAATACGGCTTGTGCATCCACTTCCATAGACCCAAAGTTGTTCCATATGAGTCCACCATACCTACCTATATGCGGTATCTACCTGTCGTTCCAAGTAAATTTGCATGTGCCACCCTCTAAACCTTCAAGAAATAATCTATTTTGCATGCCCGAACCGCTCATGTGGTGACAGGGGGCTATCAGTATCTTCGATGCTAGGCGTGTTATCCTCGATATGTGTTTATTCACTGTCATTCACGAGAAAGGGGCCGGTAATTGGAATGCCCAGTTCCATGCTAAAATCAAAAAGATAATTGCAAACAAAACTCCCCTGGATTGATGTTGGTATGGACGGCACCCGAGTATTCGGCTAGTCGGGGAGTGTGATTGATCGGTGGTGGGGGAGTCAAAACTTTACTTTTCTGTTTGGGAACCGCTTATATCATGTGTATCATGGAAGATGGTGAGAACTCTTGGTCATTGTGTTGACAATGAAAGCATGAAATTATTATCTCTGTTTTCAAAGATTGAGCTCTGGCACCTCTGCAAATCAATGCTTCCCTCTGCGTAGGGCCTGTCTATTTATGTTCCTGTTGAGTCATCCTCTTCTTATAAAAGCACCAATTAGAGAGCACCTCCGTCATTTTTATGCTTTGCTTTTGAATGATGAATAGCATCCGGCATAATCATCCATCACCGATCCAGTGCCTACGAGTTATTCCTACTGGTCCTTGCTATGTTACTTTGCCGCTACTGCTGTCACTTTGCTCCTACTGGTTATTGTTGCTACTGTTGCTATCACACTACCTTGCTACCGATACTTTGCTGCAGATACTAAATATTTTAGGTGTGGTTGAATTCACAACTCAACTGCTAATACTTGAGAATATTCTTTGGCTTCCCCTTGATTCGAATCACTAAATTTGGGTTGAATACTCTACCCACGAAAATTGTTGCGATCCCCTATACTTGTGGGTTATCATGACCCAGCCAACTGGGTTTTTGGGAATATGCCGGTGAGTCTTATTTATGCATTTATCATTTTTTCTTGTGGAGTTTAACTTAAAATTCTGATATTTATGTTCCCCTTCATTATGTTTTTGCATTTTTGTTGTTCCTATGTAGTATAACTTGAACATCTGATACTTTCTTCACCTTCATTTTTTTTTCATTTTTGTTTTTCTTGTGAAGCATAGTTTGAACTTCTGATTCTATGCTCATCTTTGTTTTTTTGTCCCTTCTTTAATTTTTTGACCCTTTCTTGTTTTGTTTACGTGTAGTGGAAGACACAGGCTGAGGTTGTGTTCTTTGTTCAAATTGAATGACCTATTTTTACCATGCCCCATGCTAGTGGCGTTCGAAGTGAAGGCCCCTAGAATTGTATCCTCCCAGGATGCCCCCGCTGGTGTTCCCGATGAAGTACCTCGAGGTTCTTCTGCCCGTATGAAAGCTTCAGCTGGTATTTATTCAGAGGCTACAAAGTGTTCCTTTGATGACGCTAGTGTTTCCCTTGGTAGGATTGAAGGTCTTTTGAGAATAGTTTGTGGGGAGATTGAACGTGTTCCAACGACAATTGAGCGTCTTACTCGCGTAGATGATATTCTTCCACCCGACAGTGGTTTTGATGCGGAGTCTTCTAAAGATGCTTTGTCTATTAAGGCTGAAATTCTTGCTGAGATTCGACAGAGCATCGTGCACCTTCGTACCAGCTTTGGAATGTTCAAGCAGCCGCAGGATGCTCGTTGCATGCCTTTTAAAGATGAGGCTAGGGTTGTTATTAGTCAGCTTGAAAGGCCTGGTGATGTTGATAAGGGTCATGGCCGAGGCAACGAAGATCATTCTGGAGAGGTTATTTTATTTTGATTTTGATTTTGTTTCTTTTAGATTTAATGTTTGATGTTATTGTCTAGTTCTTCATTGCTTTCAGTAGGTGGCCTTACTATTTTCGCTTGTTTGAACTTCTTTTTTGTTAAGTATTAGTGTTCGTATGTGGCCCTTCTTTTCTTTTGCATTATTTGAACTTCCTCATTTACAAGGTAGAGTTAACAGCCGACCTTCTATATTTAATGTATATGAACTTCCATGATACGTTTTGTTGTCATACATTTTTCCTTTTTTATTGAGAGTGTCTGAACTTCGTTGTTCAGTGTTGTTGCTCAAAGTTGACCATCTTTTCTTACTATCATTGGACTTCTGATAATCTTTTTTTCTATTTTTTATTGTGTGGTGTTTGAAGTATATTGCTGATGGTGGTAGAGACGATAATAATTTTGCTGAAAATGCAAGTGCCCGTGTTGAAGAACCCGCCCTTGCAAGCAATTATTTTGTTGCTAGGGTTGATGATACTGTTGCTAAGGTAGCATCTTACTTATACTTTTTGTGTATTTTCCTTCTTTTTTAGTGCATTTTTTGCTAGGTGCACATCCTTTGATTGGGATTTGTGGTTTGTAACTGTTTCATGGTGTGAGTGTTGATTATGAAAATCTTGCAAACAAACATGCGTCAAACATTGGCTGTTTAGATGGTTTGGACCGAACTGATCATAAATGTTCCACGAGTGACGGGGTTTTTGATAGTGAGCAGAGCAAGTCAACTGGAGGTGATACCATCATTAACTCCCCATTCCTGAGAAAGTTTCCACGGAGGTAGTGATACGTCTCCATCATATCTAGTTTTCCAAACTCTTTTGCCCTTGTTTGGGACTCTAATTTGCATGATTTGAATGGAACTAACCTGGACTCACGCTGTTTTCAGCAGAATTGCCTTGGTGTTATTTTTGTGCAGAAATCAAAGTTCTCCAAACGTCCTGAAAATCTACGGGGAGCAGTTTTGGAAAATATAAAATATATCTACGCCAAGTTCCACCTGAGGGGGTGGGCGAGTGGGCCACAAGCCCTAGCTCCGCCACCACCCCCCTGGTGGCGGTGGGCAGGCTTGTGGGGCCCACACGGCTCTGCCGCCCCTAACCTCAAGTCTATAAGTCCCATTTCGTCCAACAAAAATTAAAAAGAGAAGTTTTCGCCGCGTTTACGATACGGAGGCGCCGTCACCACCTGTTCTTCATCTGGAGGGCAGATCTGGAGTCCGTCTTGGGCTCCGGAGAGGGGAAATCGTCGCCATCATCATCATCAACCTTCTTCCCTCTCCAATTCCATGAAGCTCTTCGTCGTTTGTGAGTAATCTATTTGTAGGCTTGCTGGGTGGTGATGAGTAGGATGAGATCTATCATGTAATCGAGTTAGTTTTGATGGGGATTGATCCCTAGTATCCACTATGTTCTGAGATTGATGTTGCTACTACTTTGCCATGCTTAATGCTTGTCACTAGGGCCGGAGTGCCATGATTTCAGATCTGAAATTATTATGTTGTCACCAATATATGTGTGTTTTAGATCCGATCTTGCAAGTTGTAGTTACCTACTATGTGTTATGATCCGGCAACCCCGTAATGACAATAACCGGAAATACTCCCGGTGATGACCATAGTTTGAGGAGTTCATGTGTTGACCAAGTGCTAATGCGTTGGTCCGATTCTTTATTAAAAGGAGAACCTTAATATCCCGTAGTTTCCTTTTGGACCCCGCTGCCATGGGAGGGATGGACAATAGATGTCATGCAAGTTCTTTTCCCTAAGCACGTATGATGACACACGGAATGCATGCCTACATCACATTGACGAACAGGAGCTAGCCACATATCTCTCCGTGTTATAGCTGTTGCATGATGAATATTATCCAAACAAATCACCGACCCATTGCCTACGAGTTTGTCCTACTACTGCTGCTACTACTGTTGCTACTGCTGTTACTTGTCTTGCTCTGCTGCTGCTACTACTGTTGCTACTGCTGTTACTTGTCTTGCTCTGTTGTTGTTACTACTGTTGCTACTGTTGTTACTTGTCTTGCTCTGCTGCTACTGTTGCTACTACTGTCGCTTGCTACTGTTGCTACTTGATACTTCTGTCACTACTGCTTTTCCTTGCCGCTGCTATTGCTCGTTACACCGTCGTTACTCGCTACTTTGTTGTTACTACTTTGCTTGCAGATACTAATCTTTCAGGTGTGGTTGAATCTGACAATCAACTGCTAATACTTGAGAGTATTCTCTCACCTCCCGTCATGCGAATCAACAAATTTGGGTCGAATACTCTACCCTCGAAAACTGCTGCGATCCCATGCGCTTGTGGGCCGTCAACAACATTCTTCTAGTTTCGATTGCCGGAGAATGCTCGCAGCATTCTTCTGGTGCCGTTGCAAAGGGGAAGAACAGTTGGCATCAAGCATTTTTCTGGCGCCGTTGCCGGGGATGTATGTCACGCCCAAGATGCGACCCTATCCTCAATTTGGCACGAAGGCCTCGTCAGGGATAGAAGCTCATCTCGTCGTGTCACAAGAATGGATATCGTTACAAGTACATGTACTCAAAAGAAGAGATATATATATAGAATTGGCTTACACTCGCCACAAGCTACATCAGAGTCACATCAGTACATTACATAAGCATCAAGAGTAAGAGCAGGGTCCGACTACCGACGAAAACAAACAACAAAAGAAGAACGACGTCCATCCTTGCTATCCCAGGCTGTCGGCCTGGAACCCATCCTAGATCGATGAAGAAGAAGAAGAAGAAGAAGCAACTCCAAATGAACAAACAACGCGTTCGCGTCGAGTAACCTTTACCTGTACCTGCAACTGGTGTGTTGTAGTAATCTATGAGCCACAGGGGACTCAACAATCTCATTTCCAAAGGTATCAAGACTAGCAAAGCTTATTCAGTGAGGCATGGTTAAGTGGTGAGGTTCCAGCAGCGGCTAAGCATATATTTGGTGGCTAACTTACGAGTACAAGAAATAAGAGGGGGAAGATCTACGCATAACGGACGTGACTACTGATGATCAAATGAATGATCCTGAACACCTACCTACGTCAGACATAACCCCACCGTGTCCTCGATCGGAGAAGGAACTCATGAAAGAGATAGTCACGGTTACGCACACAGTTGGCATATTTTAATTAAGTTAACTTCAAGTTATCTAGAACCAGTGTTAAACAAAGTTTCCACGTTGCCACATAACCGCGGGCACAGCTTTCCGAAAGATTTAACCCTGCAGGGGTGCTCCAACTAGTCCATCACAAATTACCACAAGCCGCATAGAAATCCTCGATCACGACACTCGCGATTTCGTCGGATTCCTTAGTGGAAAACCTCAACTCTGAGATTACCCAAAGCATCATCGGAATCCCGATGCACAAGATATTCCGTCAAAGGTAAAACTAATCCAGCAAGGCCGCCCGACGTGTCGACGAACCCGATAGGAGCCGCGTATCTCATTCCCAGGACACGACGGATGGAAAAGACTACAGGTACCAAACCTCGAGGTGCCCCGTGGTGGCCCCGCAGTCTGTCTTTTTGGGACCAACACTATCAGCACTGCCCCCCCCCCCCCCCCGTTTATGTAAAATTACTCCTCGGGTAGCGCTAACTCCCTATGCATTTCAGTGTTAACAAAATTAGTATGTTGGGCAAATGTAGAACCAATGTTGGGCCTTGCCAGACCAGCTTTAAACTAAAACGAATTATCAAGGGGGTCCCCATAACAACCCCGATCGTGTTAGGAGCGCTCAATTATGGAACATAACACCGGTAGCCGAAAATTAGGGGGCAAAGGTGGAACAAAACACAAGGCTAGAAAGGCCGAGCCTTCCACCTTTTACCAAGTATATAGGTGCATTAAATTAAATAGCATTTAATAGGGTGATATGACAAAGAACCCATGTTTTCACATGGAAGCAACTGCACGTGCAACTAGCAACGCTAACACAAGGTTAAGCAAGCGGTAACATAGCCAATCAGTGGTTTGCTAGGTCGAATAGGTTGAAGGTTTTCATGGCATTGTTGAGAGGCTGATATTTAACATATGATAGGCAACGAGACATAAACGATAGAAGCGGTAAAACTAGCATGGCAATGGTAGTAATGGTATCTGGGGAAATGGTCATCTTGCCTGAGATCCCGCTTGGAAGAAGAATGTCTCCGTGAAGCAGAGGAACCGATGTAGTCGAACGGGTCCTCACAATCCGACACGCTGCGGAACTCTATCGAGACGAAGCAAACCGGAAACACAAATCAACACACGATATTCACCACACGATGCACAACACTTATGATGCATGAGCAGCTGAATACATGCAAGTCACGGCATGACAATTCACACATTAAGTGCAGTTCAATATACAACGAGTTGCATATTGACGAAACTCCACGTTTAATTATTTAGTGCTATCCCGATTAGATACACGACATTATTAAATGTGGTTAAACATGGCAAGAGGTGAAGCGTAATTAAACTATCTATCTAGGCATTTTAAATGGGGTCGGAAATGACATATAGCACCTCCGAGACGACCTCACATGTTAATTTACAATTCTGTCCAGATCTGAACTAACACATTTAATTAGTTGTTAAACAGCAAAACAAATAGGTTCACGTGATTCTACGCGTCAATCCAACGGAGCTACGGATCAAAAGATACGGACACCGCAAGATATGATGGCATGAATGCAATATGTGTGTATCGACGGTCACGAGCACTTCAAAACATACAACCAGCAAGAGAAAATGAAACTACACGAGATTATAAGCAAGTTTGATGTAGGACACGATCAAATCGGAGCTACGGTTCAACAACTACGAGCAAAACAAGAAATCACCACAATCTGCCAAAATCAGCCACATAGCATTTTCTACACCCCACAACTACGAGCTACACAACTACGATATACTCAACCAACGCATGACACGAAAGAGAGCAAGAAGCACTACTACAAACAACTAACAACAACTAGCATGGCAGCATGGATCACAAGGAAAAGAAGTCACAAAATGGCTTCTCACACACTATTTCAAACTTAGTGAGGATTACACTTCATGGAAGTGCAGTTTTCGATCTGAAGCCGTATTGACAGCAGCAAAACCTGTAGCTACAGGACTCCAAATGGCATGAAAATTCACAGCATTCTAGAGAAACACAAGGGCTACAACTAACTCCATTGTACTAACCTCAAAAGAGCTACAGATCAAAAGATAGAAGCAAGACAAGACAGCAACAAAATATAACAGATCTAAGACTTAGAAATATTTCAGCACCTCCAAATCAGCACTATTTCTAGCAACTTCAGAGCAAGCAAACCACACCTAAACATGCATTTCTATTGCAACTAAAAATACCAGGGACTAGACTAAACATCAAAGAACAACTCTCTAGTTGACAACTACCTCAAACGAAGCACGGAATAACTCCTACGAAATAGACAAGAGGGCAACATGGCAAAATATCTCGCGAACCAAGTTTCTCAAAAGATAAAAATAATTGCACAGAAAAATCCCATGGTTTTTTCTACCCCGAAAACATATAAAATATGTGAGGTTGCGCAACAAAAATAATGCCACACGAAAATGCGAGAAAATAACCTAGACATGGAAAAATAAACTAGCGCAATACCTACATGCTAAAGTACCAATGACCGCTCTAAAATACGTGGCAAAGGTGTCCCTAAAACATGGGCATTTTATCTAAGCCATACGGGCTATCCGGACATGCGCGAAAAATAACTACGACCATAAACATATCAAGACAACACACTAAACTAGGCATTAGGCACGCAAACGACGTCAAACAATTATGCAAGTAGTAAAAACGGATTCTACACGAGAAACTACGCGAAAATCATATACTACACGTCGCGAACCGACTAACGGAAAATAAACTACGGGCATTGTAATATATCTATTTATCTGGAATTTATATAATTCCAGAAAAAAAATCCCTAATAGAAAATAAGCTACCGGGCTATTCTAAACTCATGGGCTACACACGGGGCGCAAAATATCTAACAAAACCTGGGGCGGGGAATAGCCTCACCTTTGCTTGGGCTGGCATGGAGGTGGGCCTTCTGGTCAGACGCCGAAGGAGCTGGCCACCTTGCGCTGGGCCTCGGGTCAGACAGAGCTGGCCCAGGGGCTGCCTGCTGCTCGGCCGGGGCGAGCTGGCCCACGCAGCCAAGGCGAGGCCGAGCAGCTCCTCGTCATGCCCGTCGTGTCGAGGCACGGGACAGGGGCGGCGGCGATGCCTGCACGCGGGACGGGAAGGGGATCCCGTCGAAGGTCGGAGAGGTGGCGGCGTGAGTCCAGCAGGGGGTGCGGCGGCCAGACCCGGGCGGTGGCTCGCCGGATCTGGCCGGGGCGACGACGCAGGGCTCTAGCAGCGAGCGGCATATCCCGAGAGGACCTGGCGAGCGACGAAGGCGGGCAAGGCGGCAGGGCCGGACGAGGACGGGGCCGGCGGCGAAGGCAGCCAAGGCTGGCGGCTGCGGCGAGTCTATCCGGCCAGGAGAGGCTCCGGCGGCTCGATTTCGGGAGGAGGTCGGCGGGCACGGGAGATGCTGGGTGCGGGAGGAGCCTCGGGCAGGGGCTCGGGAGGCAGAACGGGGCGTCGGCCGCATGGGCTTCGGGCGGGCCACGCATGGGCTTCGGGCGGGCCACGCATGGGCTTGGGCGGGCCCGACGGCTGGGGGAGGAGAGAGAGGTGGAAGAGGCAGTTAGGGTTTCGGGGGTAGGTGGCGCGGATTTCGAGGCACGGAAGAGGGCTGTCTAAAAATGCACTAGGGAACTATATATAGACAAATGGGGGGGGCTAGGTTTAGCGAAATTTCGACCCGGACACAACCGTGCGGTCGGATTCGACTAATTCCGAACGCGTGACGGACGGCAACAATTTTTAAAACACCGAGAGACGTCCGACGATAGACCGAATACGGTGCCGCTACGGTCGACCATTCGGGTAACAGACGAACTCCGATCGCGACGAAATTCGACAGGCGGCCTAGCTATATAAAAATAAGACCGCACAGCAAATTTCACCCTCATCGAAGAAAGTTTTTATGCACCCTTTAAAACAGGGTTCGAACGATGACACGGGTGCGTGCATGTGCGGTCGGGCTCACAACGAAAATCGACGAGAACCGGCAACTAACAACGGATGCAAGTTTTTTTGAAAACTGGCGGCAATAGGGTGCCGATGCAATGCTGATGATGCGCATGATGCGATGATGATGCGACAAAAGAAAATAGACACACGACGAAAACGGAAAGAAAAGGGAATCTTCTCGGGCGTCGGCATCGGGCTGTCACAAGGTATTGCTATATTCTCTGAGTCACTTGGGATTTATATCTGCTGATCACTATGAAGAATCTGAAGGATCCTAAGACCAATGTCTTTCCCTCAACTACGAGGGGAGGTAAGGAACTGCCATCTAGCTCTGCACTTGATTCACCTTCAGTTATGAGTAAGTTTGCGACATCACCTCCTGCTAGAAATCTTGATATGTCACCTGTGCTTGATGACGCTTATGATGCTACTGCTAGAGATGATATGCTTGATACTATGCCTGATGATGCTATGCTTGATACTATGCCTGATGCTATGCTTGATACTGCTAGAGATGCTATGCTTGATACTGCTTTGCCTGATGATGCTAGAGATGCTATTTTGCTTGATGATGTTATGCTTGATACTACTAGAGATGCTACATTGCCTGATGTTCCACTAGGAGTGTTCCTTGGTGCTCATATTTCTAGAGTTACTACCAATGCTCGTGATGCTTCTAAAACTGCCGATACTATTGAGTTAGAACCTGCTTTTTCTCCTGCTAGATCTAGCTCTCCTAGATATGAATTGCGTGACATACCTGAGGGTTCCGTTATGGAGGGAGAGATAGCTAAGGATTCTCTTGCGTGTAATGATTCCTATGACGCTGAGAAATTACTTCTCAAGTGGAAGGAAAAATCTCGGGAAGCTAGGATGAAATATGACCCAAAGTTTGCCACTTCACCTATCTTTATCACCGATAAGGATTATGAATTCTCTGTCGATCCTGAGATAATCTCTCTAGTCGAATT
The DNA here is from genome assembly GCF_904849725.1 of Hordeum vulgare subsp. vulgare. Classification (NCBI taxonomy): domain Eukaryota; kingdom Viridiplantae; phylum Streptophyta; class Magnoliopsida; order Poales; family Poaceae; genus Hordeum; species Hordeum vulgare. Next base: position 105,472,116 of record NC_058521.1, on the reverse strand, counting down.
TGATCCTTTTCACGGTTATGAGTCTGAGACGGTCATAGCCCATCTTGCCAAACTACACGATATAGCCAACCTTTTCACTAATGACGAGAAGATCCGCCACTACTATATCCTTAAGATGTTTCCTTTCTCTCTAAAGTATGACACTAGAGTCTAGTTCACCTCTCTTGCTTCTGGATGTGTGCGTAGTCCCCATGAGCTGGTCTATTACTTCTGTGAGAAATATTTCCCTGCCCATAAGAAGCAAGCTGCCTTGCAGGAAATATACAACTTTCCTCAACTCCAAGAAGAGAGTCTTCAACAAGCTTGGGGGAGGCTCGTCCAGCTACAGAATGCTTTGCCTGATCACCCTCTTAGGAAGAACGAGATACTTGATATCCTCTATAACGGACTTACTGATGCCTCTAGAGACCACTTAGATAGTTGTGCCGGTTGAGTTTTTAGGGAACGAACTATAGAACAAGCTGAGACTCTACTGAATAACATCTTGATCAACGATAATGCTTGGACTATTCCCGAACCACCTCCTAAGCCCACTCCGAAGAAAACAGGTATTCTATTCCTCAGCCCCAAGGTATGCAAGAAGCCAAGAAATCTATGCAAGAGAAAGGCATTAGATCTGAAGATGTAAAAAATCTACTGTTGGAATTATGCCCTAGAAGCAATAATAAATATAGTTATTATTATAATTCCTGTATCAAGATAATCGTTTATTATCCATGCTATAATTGTATTGAATGAAGACTCATTTACATGTGTGGATACAGAGACAAAACACTGTCCCTAGCAAGCCTCTAGTTGGCTAGCCAGTTGATCGAAGATAGTCAGTGTCTTCTGATTATGAACAAGGTGTTGTTGCTTTATAACTGGATCACGTCATTAGGAGAATCACGTGATGGACTAGACCCAAACTAATAGACTTAGCATGTTGATCGTGTCATTTGTTGCTACTGTTTTTTGCGTGTCAAGTATTTGTTCCTATGACCATGAGATCATATAACTCACTAACACCGGAGGAATACTTTGTGTGTATCAAACGTCGCAATGTAACTAGGTGACTATAAAGATGCTCTACAGGTATCTCCGAAGGTGTTCGTTGAGTTAGTATGGATCAAGACTGGGATTTGTCACTCCGTGTGACGGAGAGGTATCTCGGGGCCCACTCGGTAATACAACATCACACACAAGCCTTGCAAGCAATGTAACTTAGTGTAAGTTGCGGGATCTTGTATTACGGAATGAGTAAAGAGACTTGCCGGTAAACGAGATTGAAATAGGTATGCGGATACTGACAATCGAATCTTGGGCAAGTAACATACCGAAGGACAAAGGGAATGACATACGGGATTATATGAATCCTTGGCACTGAGGTTCAAATGATAAGATCTTCGTAGAATATGTAGGATCCAATATGGGCATCCAGGTCCCGCTATTGGATATTGACCGACGAGTCTCTCGGGTCATGTCTACATAGTTCTCGAACCCGCAGGGTCTGCACACTTAAGGTTCGACGTTGTTTTATGTGTATTTGAGTTATATGGTTGGTTACGAATGTTGTTCGGAGTCCCGGATGAGATCACAGACGTCACGAGGGTTTCCGGAATGGTCCGAAAACAAAGATTGATATATAGGATGACCTCATTTGATTACCGGAAGGTTTTCGGAGTTACCAGGAATGTACCGGGAATGACGAATGGGTTCCGGGAGTTCACCATGGGGGGCAACCCACCCCGGGGAAGCCGATAGGCCTTGAGGGTGGCGCACCAGCCCTTAGTGGGCTGGTGGGACAGCCCAAAAGGACCCTATGCGCATTGGAAGAAAAATCAAAGAGAAAAAGAAAAAAAAGGGAGGTGGGAAAGGAGAGAGGGACTCCACCCACCAAACCAAGTAGGACTCGGTTTGGGGGGGGAGTCCTTCCCCCCTTGTCTCGGCCGAACCCCTTGGGGCTCCTTGAGCCCCAAGGCAAGGCCACCCCCTCTCCCACCTATATATACGGAGGTTTTAGGGCTGATTTGAGACGACTTTTCCACGGCAGCCCGACCACATACCTCCACGGTTTTTCCTCTAGATCGCGTTTCTGCGGAGCTCGGGCGGAGCCCTGCTGAGACAAGGTCATCACCAACCTCCGGAGCGCCGTCACGCTGCCGGAGAACTCTTCTGCCTCTCTGTCTCTCTTGCTGGATGAAGAAGGCCGAGATCATCGTTGAGTTGTACGTGTGCTGAACACGGAGGTGCCGTCCGTTCGACACTAGATCGTGGGACTGATCGTGGGATAGTTCGCGGGGCGGATCGAGGGACGTGAGGACGTTCCACTACATCAACCACGTTCACTAAAGCTTCTGCTGTACGGTCTACAAGGGTACGTAGATCACTCATCCCCTCTCGTAGATGGACATCACCATGATAGGTCTTCGTGCGCGTAGGAAAATTTTTGTTTCCTATGCGACGTTCCCCAACAGTGGCATCATGAGCTAGGTTCATGCGTAGATGTCTTGTCGAGTAGAACACAAAAGTTTTTGTGGGCGGTGATGTGCGTTTTTCTGCCCTCCTTAGTCTTTTCTTGATTCCGCGGTATTGTTGGATTGAAGCGGCTTGGACCGACATTACTCATACGCTTACGAGAGACTGGTTTCATCGCTACGAGTAACCCCGTTGCTCAAAGATGACTGGCAAGTGTCGGTTTCTCCAACATTAGTTGAATCGGATTTGACCAAGGAGGTCCTTGGCTGAGGTTAAATAGCAACTCATATATCTCCGTTGTGGTGTTTGCGTAAGTAAGATTCGATCCTACTAGATACCCATGGTCACCACGTAAAACATGCGACAACAAAATTAGAGGACGTCTAACTTGTTTTTGCAGGGTATGCTTGTGATGTGATATGGCCAATGATGTGATGTGATATATTGGATGTATGAGATGATCATGTTGTAATAGATAATATCGACTTGCACGTCGATGGTACGACAACCGGCAGGAGCCATAGGGTTGTCTTTATACTAACGTTTGTGCTTGCAGATGCGTTTACTATTTTGCTAGGATGTAGCTTTAGTAGTAATAGCATGAGTAGCACGACAACCCCGATGGTGACACGTTGATGGATATCATGGTGTGGCGCCGGTGACAAGAAGATCGTGCCGGTGCTTTGGTGATGGAGATCAAGGAGCACGTGATGATGGCCATATCATGTCACTTATGAATTGCATGTGATGTTAATCCTTTTATGCACCTTATTTTTCTTAGAACGACGGTACCATTATGAGGTGATCTCTCACTAAAATTTCAAGACGAAATTGTGTTCTCCCCGACTGTGCACCGTTGCTACAGTTCGTCGTTTCAAGACACCACGTGATGATCGGGTGTGATAGACTCAACGTTCACATACAACGGGTGCAAAACAGTTGCGCACGCGGAACACTCGGGTTAAGCTTGACGAGCCTAGCATGTGCAGACATGGCCTCGGAACACATGAGACCGAAAGGTCGATCATCAATCATATAGATGATATGATTAGCATAGGGATGCTTACCACTGAAACTATACTCAACTCACGTGATGATCGGACTTGAGCTAGTGTAAGTGGATCATGAACCACTCAAATGACTAGAGAGATGTACTTTTTGAGTGGGAGTTTAGCAAATGATTTGATTAAGTTAAACTCTAATTATCTTGAACATAGTCTAAGTCCACTTTGAATATATTTGTGTTGTAGATCATGGCTCACGCGACAGTCACCCTGAATTTTAATACGTTCCTAGAGAAAGCTAAGTTGAAAGATGATGGAAGCAACTTTGTAGACTAGGCTCGTAATCTTAAGCTAATCTTACAAGTTGGGAAGAAGGACTATGTCCGTAATGCTGTGCTAGGAGATGAACCACCCGCTACGGCTGATCAGGATGTTAAGAACGCTTGGTTAACACGTAAGGAGGACTACTCAGTAGTTCAATGTGCAGTCTTGTATGGCTTAGAACCGGGACTTCAACGTCGCTTTGAGCGTCATGGAGCATTTGAGATGTTCGAGGAGTTGAAATTTATCTTTCAGAAGAACGCCCGGATCGAGAGGTATGAGACCTCCGATAAATTATGTGCTTGCAAGACGGAGGAGAACTCGTCTGTCAGTGAACATGTGCTCAAAATGTCTGGGTACTCAAACCGTCTAGCTGAGCTGGGGATTGAACTCCCGCAAGAGGCTATCACTGACAGAATCCTTCAATCACTGCCGCCAAGCTATAAAGGCTTTGTGTTGAACTACAACATGAAAGGGATGAACAAGTCTCCCGGCGAGTTGTTTGCGATGCTGAAAGTCACAGAGTCAGAACTCCGTAAAGAGCATCAAGTGTTGATGGTGAATAAGACCACTAGTTTCAAGAGAAATGGCAAAGGCAAGAAGGGTAATTCAAAGAAGAGAGGCAAGCCTGTTGCCAATCCGATGAAGAAACCCAAAGCTGGACCTAAGCCTGAAACAGAGTGTTACTATTGCAAGGGTATGGGTCACTAGAAGCGCAATTGCCCCAAGTATATGGCAGATAAGAAGGCGGCCAAAGAAAAATCAGGTATATTTGATATACATGTTATTGATGTGTACTTAACCGGCTCTCGTAGTAGTGCCTGGGTATTCGATACCAGTTCTGTTGCTCATATTTGCAACTCGAAACAGGAACTGCGGAATAGACGAAGGCTGGCAAAAGATGAAGTGACGATGCGCGTAGGAAATGGTTCCAAGGTTGATGCAATCGCCGTCGGCACAGTTTCACTTCAGTTACCATCAGGATTAGTTATGAACTTAAATCATTATTATTTAGTGCCCGCTTGAGCATGAACATTATATCTGGATCTTGTTTAATGCGAGACGGTTACTCTTTTAAGTCACAGAATAATGGTTGTTCTATTTCTATGAGTAACATCTTTGATGGTCATGCACCCAATGTGAGAGGATTGTACATATTGAATCTTGATAGCGATACACACATACATAACATTGAGACCAAAAGAGTTAGAGTTAACAATGATAGCGCCATATTTTTGTGGCACTGCCGCTTAGGTCATATTGGTGTAAAGCGCATGAAGAAACTCCATGCCGATGGACTTTTGGAGTCACTTGACTTTGATTCACTTGACACGTGCGAACCATGCCTCATGGGCAAGATGACTAAAACTCCGTTCTCCGGAACAATAGAGCGTGCAAGTTACTTGTTGGAAATCATGCATACCGATGTGTGTGGTCCGATGAGCGTGGAGGCACGCGGCGGATATCGTTATTTTCTCACCTTCACTGACGATTTGAGTAGATATGGTTATGTCTACTTAATGAAGCACAAGTCTGAAACATTTGAAAAGTTCAAGCAATTTCAGAGTGAAGTTGAAAATCATCGTAACAAGAAGATCAAGTTCCTATGGTCTGATCGTGGGGGTGAATATCTGAGTTTCGAGTTTGGTGCTCACATAAGACAATGTGGAATTGTTTCACAGTAGACACCGCTTGGAACACCACAGCGTAATGGTGTGTCCGAACGTCGTAATCGTACTTTATTAGAGATGGTGCGATCTATGATGTCTCTTACCGATTTGCTGTTATCGTTTTGGGGTTATGCATTAGAAACAGCTGCATTCACTTTCAATAAGGCACCATCAAAATCCGTTGAGACGACACCATACGAACTGTGGTATGGCAAAAGACCAAAGTTGTCATTTCTTAAAGTTTGGGGATGTGATGCTTATGTCAAAAAGCTTCAGCCTGAAAAGCTGGAACCCAAAGCGGAAAAGTGCGTCTTCATAGGTTACCCAAAAGAGACAGTTGGGTACACCTTCTATCTCGAATCCGAGGGTAAAGTGTTTGTTGCTAAAAACGGAGCTTTTCTCGAGAAGGAGTTTCTCTTGAGAGAATTGAGTGGGAGGAAGATAGAACTTGACGAGGTTGTCGAACCTCTCATCCCTCTGGATGGTGGCGCAGGGCAAGGGAAAACCTCTGTCGTTGCGACGCTGGTTGAGGAGGAAGTTAATGATGATGATCATGAAACTCCGGTTCAAGTTTCTGTCGAACCACGCAGGTCGACAAGACCACGTGCTGCTCCAGAGTGGTACGGTAATCCTGTCTTATCAATCATGTTGTTGGACAACAATGAGCCTGCAAATTATGAAGAAGCAATGGTGGGCCCGAATTCCAACAAATGGCTAGAAGCCATGAAGTCCGAGATAGGATCCATGTATGAGAACAAAGTGTGGACTTTGGAGGTACTGCCTGAGGGCCGCAAGGCTATTCAGAACAAATGGATCTTTAAGAGGAAGACGGACGCTGACGGCAATGTGACCGTTTATAAAGCTCGACTTGTGGCAAAGGGTTTTTCACAAGTTCAAGGAGTTGACTACGATGAGACATTCTCACCCGTAGCGATGCTTAAGTCTGTCAGAATCATGTTAGCAATAGCTGCATTTTTCGATTATGAAATCTGGCAGATGGATGTCAAAACGGCATTCCTTAACGGTTTCCTTATGGAAGAATTGTATATGATACAACCCGAAGGTTTTGTCGATCCTAAGAATGCTAACAAGGTGTGCAAGCTCTAGCAATCCATTTATGGACTGGTGCAAGCATCTCGGAGTTGGAACAAACGCTTTGATGAAGTGATCAAAGCTTTTGGGTTTATACAAGTGGTTGGAGAATCTTGTATTTACAAGAAAGTGAGTGGGAGCTCTGTGGCGTTTCTAATATTATATGTGGATGACATATTGCTGATTGGAAACAACGTAGAGTTTTTGGAGAGCATAAAGGATTACTTGAATAAAAGTTTCTCTATGAAGAACCTAGGAGAAGCTGCTTACATTCTAGGCATTAAGATCTACAAGGATAGATCAAAACGCCTGATAGGACTTTCACAAAGCACATACCTTGATAAAGTTTTGAAAAGGTTCAAAATGGAACAGTCCAAGAAAGGGTTCTTGCCAGTTTTACAAGGTACGAGATTGAGTAAGACTCAGTGCCCAGCAACTGATGAGGATAGAGAGCATATGCGCTCCGTCCCCTATGCTTCAGCCATACGTTCTATCATGTATGCAATGCTGTGCACTAGACCGGACGTTAGCCTGGCCATAAGTATGGCAGGTAGGTTCCAGAGTAATCCAGGAGTGGATCACTGGATGGCGGTCAAGAATATCCTGAAGTACCTGAAAAGGACTAAGGAGATGTTTCTCGTGCATGGAGGTGACGAAGAGCTCGCCGTAAAAGGTTACATCGATGCAAGCTTTGACACAGATCCGGACGACTCTAAGTCGCAAACCGGATACGTATTTATTCTTAATGGGGGTGCAGTAAGCTGCTGCAGTTCCAAGCAAAGTATCGTAGCAGATTCTACATGTGAAGCGGAGTACATGGCTGCCTCGGAGGCGGCTAAGGAGGGTGTCTGGATGAATCAATTCATGACGGATCTTGGAGTGGTGCCAAGCGCACTGAATCCAATAACCTTGTTCTGTGACAATACGGGTGCCCTTGCCTTAGCAAAGGAACCACGGTTTCACAAGAAGTCCAGACACATCAAACGATGCTTCAACCTCATCCGCGACTATGTCGAAGGAGATGACGTAAATATATGCAAAGTGCACACGGATCTGAATGTAGCAGACCCGCTGACTAAACCTCTTCCACGGGCAAAGCATGATCAACACCAGAACTGTATGGGTGTTAGATTTATTACAATGTAATTCGCAAGATGATGTGAGGGCTAGATTTTTGACTCTAGTGCAAGTGGGAGACTGTTGGAATTATGCCCTAGAGGCAACAATAAATATAGTTATTATTATAATTCCTGTATCAAGATAATCGTTTATTATCCATGCTATAATTGTATTGAATGAAGACTCATTTACATGTGTGGATACATAGACAAAACACTGTCCCTAGCAAGCCTCTAGTTGGCTAGCCAGTTGATCAAAGATAGTCAGTGTCTTCTGATTATGAACAAGGTGTTGTTGCTTGATAACTGGATCACGTCATTAGGAGAATCACGTGATGGACTAGACCCAAACTAATAGACGTAGCATGTTGATCGTGTCATTTTGTTGCTACTGTTTTCTGCGTGTCAAGTAGTTGTTCCTATGACCATGAGATCATATAACTCACTAACACCGGAGGAATACTTTGTGTGTATCAAACGTCGCAACATAACTGGGTGACTATAAAGATGCTCTACAGGTATCTCCGAAGGTGTTCGTTGAGTTAGTATGGATCAAGACTGGGATTTGTCACTCCGTGTGACGGAGAGGTATCTCGGGGCCCACTCGGTAATACAACATCACACACAAGCCTTGCAAGAAATGTAACTTAGTGTAAGTTGCGGGATCTTGTATTACGGAACGAGTAAAGAGACTTGCCGGTAAACGAGATTGAAATAGGTATGCGGATACTGACGATCGAATCTCGGGCAAGTAACATACCGAAGGACAAAGGGAATGACATACGGGATTATATGAATCCTTGGCACTGAGGTTCAAACGATAAGATCTTCGTAGAATATGTAGGATCCAATATGGGCATCCATGTCCCCCTATTGGATATTGACAGAGGAGTCTCTCGGGTCATGTCTACATACTTCTCGAACCCGCAGGATCTGCACACTTAAGGCTCGACGTTGTTTTATGCGTATTTGAGTTATATGGTTGGTTACCGAATGTTGTTCGGAGTCCCGGATGAGATCACGGACGTCACGAGGCTTTCCGGAATGGTTCGGAAACGAAGATTGATATATAGGATGACCTCATTTGATTACCGGAAGGTTTTCGGAGTTACCGGGAATGTACCGGGAATGACGAATGGGTTCCGGGAGTTCACCGTGGGGGGCAACCCACCCCGGGGAAGCCCATAGGCCTTGAGGGTGGCGCACCAGCCCTTAGTGGGCTGGTGGGACAGCCCAAAAGGGCCCTATGCGCATTGGAAGAAAACTCAAAGAGAAAAAGAAAAAAAAGGGAGGTGGGAAAGGAGAGAGGGACTCCACCCACCAAACCAAGTAGGACTCGGTTTGGGGGGGGGGGAGTCCTTCCCCCCTTGTCTTGGCCGAACCCCTTGGGGCTCCTTGAGCCCCAAGGCAAGGCCCCCCCTCTCCCACCTATATATACGGAGGTTTTAGGGCTGATCTGAGACGATTTTTCCACGGCAGCCCGACCACATACCTCCACGGTTTTTCCTCTAGATCGCGTTTCTGCGGAGCTCGGGCGGAGCCCTGCTGAGACAAGGTCATCACCGACCTCCGGAGCGCCGTCACGCTGCCGGAGAACTCTTCTACCTCTCCGTCTCTCTTGCTGGATCAAGAAGGCCGAGATCATCGTCGAGTTGTACGTGTGCTGAACGCGGAGGTGCCGTTCGTTCGGCACTAGATCGTGGGACTGATCGCGGGATAGTTCGCGGGGCGGATCGAGGGACGTGAGGACGTTCCACTACATCAACCGCGTTCACTAACGCTTCTGCTGTACGGTCTACAAGGGTACGTAGATCACTCATCCCCTCTCGTAGATGGACATCACCATGATAGGTCTTCGTGCGCGTAGGAAATTTTTTGTTTCCCATGCGACGTTCCCCAACATCTACCACCTATCAAAAAGATCCATGGTTTCGATAACCTGATACAGGTAGTAGAAGTGAATTCTCAGCGTAGGTTTGATGAGAGTGATATTCCTTTTGATAAACCTTCTAGCCTATGCTTTGATGAATTTGACAACTGTGTTGCCGAACATAAGTGTTTCAATGATTATGTTAGCAGACATTTGGAACAAAGTATTTGTATGCTTAGCCATTTAAGTGCTTGTGTAGACAGGAATGTCAATGATCTGAAGCTTCTGAGTAAACATGCGTCTATGATTACTACTGAGGTAGAACAAGTACTTAAAGCTCAGAATGACCTGCTCAATGAATTAAATGAAAACTCTGTCAGATTCATTACTAGAGGAGGCAAAATGACTCAGGAAGCTTTGTATCCTGAGGGTCATCCTAAGAGAATTGATCAAGATTCTCAAGGAATCAATGCTGATACACCCAGTCATCCTAAGGAGAAGAAGAAGGATGATGAAAACCTACACGCTAGTTCACCAAATACTGTCACACCTGAAGAACCTAATGATATTTCTGCGTCTGATGCAGAAACACAATCTGGTGATGAACATGAACCTGGTGAAAATATGGACAGTGATGTTCATAATAATGCTCAACCTAGAAATGATGAAGATGTGGAGATTGAACCTTCGGTTAATCCTGATAATCCACAACCTAAGAAGTACGATGAGATCGACTTCACTGGTAGGAAGCATGGTAAAAAAGAGAGCCATGGATTCAAAGACCTATGCCCTTTCCTCCTAAGCCATCCAAGAAAAAGGATGATGAGAATTTTGAGCGCTTCGTTGAGATGATAAGACCCGTATTTCTGTAGATGCGGTTAACTGATATGCTCAAGATGTCTCTGTATGCCAAGTACATGAAAGATATCGTGACTAATAAACGAAAGATACCAGATCTTGAGATCTCCACCATGCTTGCCAATTACACTTTCCAAGGTGGAACTCCTAAGAAACTTGGTGATCCCGGAGTGCCCACTATACCTTGCTCTATTAAAGGAAACTACGTAAGAACTGCCTTATGTCACCTTGGAGCCAGTGTTAGTGTTATGCCGCTCTCTCTTTATCGTAGGCTTGAGTTGGATAAGTTGACACCCACTAAAATTTCTCTGCAAATGGCCGACAAATCAACTGCTTTCCCTATCGGCATTTGCGAGGATGTACTTGTTGTGGTTGCTAACACCACTATGTTAACAGACTTTGTTATCTTGGATATTCCCGAGGACGATGCCATGGCTGTCATCCTCGGAAGTCCCTTTTTAAACACTGCAGGGGCTGTTATATATTGCAACAAAGGCAATGTCACTTTCCACTTCAACGGTAATGAGCACACCGTGCACTTTCCGAAGAAGCGATATCAAGTACATTTCATCAATGCTATCGAAAAGACTTCATCGATTCTCATTGGGAGCTTTGAATGCCCTATTCCTCGTGTCAAGATGAAGTATGATTTGCTTGTTGGGGAGATACATATCCCCATTGAGGTGAGTTAGTGGCTATTCGAAAATTCTCCGTTCTCTCTTGTGATTCGAGAAGGTTTTGTCATAATGACTTGATCAATCCCATTGACGGATTTCTTTCGATGACCATGAAACGGATGAATCAAATAGTCACATACCTCTGTTTTGAGCTTTCATTTTCTTTTGCTTAGAACAAAAATGATAGAATTAGTTTAGTTTTTCCTGTTTTCTGTTTTAGCGTCCCAGAGAAAAATACCTCGAATATAGAAGTTCTCCAATGGTCCTGAAAATTTAGTATGATTTTTTCTGGAATTTTTGAAAATTTCTGGGCCTGAGAGTTAGCCTGGGGGCCAGACCAGTGGGCCATAAGCGCTGCCACAGCCACCTACCCCCGTGGTGGCGGGGTGCAAGCTTGTGGGGCCCACAGGCACCCCTCCCCTCATTGCAACTTCCAGCCTCTTCTTCCACCTCCAGAAAAAATTGTTTCGTAGCTCAAACCCGTGTTCTTGCTCATTTGGCTGTGATTTTCGATTTCCTTGCTCAAGGCACCATTCTCCGAACCGTTTTGGGGAAATTACTCCTTGGTAAGTGACTCCTCCATTGGTCCAATTAGTTTTTGCTCTAGTGCTATATCTTTCGCGTATTCTTGCTACCTTGGTGACCCTGTTCTTGAGCTAGAAATGTTGATTTTAGCTGGTCCCAAGTAGTTTTAGCGCGTGATACGGTCTCTAGGCACTAGTAGGAGTAGTTGCTACAAGTTGGGTTAATCCTTATTCACTTTTCTTTCGAAGTCTCTAAAAATTTCAGAATTTTTCAGATCTAGAAAAAGGAAAAGATGAGGAGGTTCTTGAGAGGCTCTTCAAGCCGTAACCCCAAGGAGGATGAGAAGAACCACCCCAAGTACGTAGTCCCTCGAGTTATAGAAGTTCGAGCGTGCGAGTGGCCAAGTGATGAATTTTTGCGCGCCGCTGGACTTTATAAAGACTTTTATTACTTGGTGGAGAACGCATGTCTTACTGCGTTCGTTGAAGATAAGTGCCCACAATACCTCCTCCTCACCAATATTTTTGTTCAAAGCTTCAACTTTTATCCGAGGAAGAATCCGCCCATGGGTGAGTTCATGATATACGATGTCCCGCAATGCATGATGCTGCAGGACTTTTGCAATGTATGCAAATTACCTTATGTTGGGGATATCCCTGACCCTCGTCCACGGGACATGGAGGATTTCATTGGTTCTATTGCTGTTGGAGAGGAGAGAGGAGTGTCTCACGCTAGAATTGCTAGCATACATTTTCCTATGCTTCGGTACTTCTCACCATTTGTGGGAACATGTTTGATTGGCCATGGGGAGTCTGGATCACTTAGTTCTCCATACCTTGCGGTTCTGCGCGAAGGCCTTTATAACGATAAGACTTATGGCTTGGGCACTATAGTAGCTGAACGGTTGAACCTGAACCGTTCTAAAGGTGTCATCTATGGAGGTATCTATGCTACCCGTCTTGCCACACACTTTGAGATACCCATTAGACTGGGAGAGGAAGGAGAGATGCTTCTCCCCTGAGAAATATCTAGATTATGACAGCATGGTTCGCCATGATTTTCTTGATAGAGATGCTAGTAGACGGATGATTTATAACCTGGTGTTTAGTCAGGGTACTCGAGAGACTATTACTTTGCCTGCTCCTTCTTTGTTCGATCTTCATGCAGGCAGGTACACTATTATGCCCGCGGACATCTACGCATATTGGGGCTTGGCCCAACCACAAGCGCCCGTGCCCGAGCCGCCAGTCGAGTACCAGACGCCAGTTTATCAGTGGGAGCCAGAGGAGTTCACATAGCAGTGGCATCCATAGTCTGCTCTGAAGTATCCTCGAGCTGGTGATTTCCCACCTTGGGAGTAGACCAAGCTAGGCCAAAAGTCTAAGCTTGGGGGAGTACGTGTTCTCACCGACTTTACATTCATGCTCATGCTTTCGCTTTCTTAGCCGGTGTTTACACTTTGCCACTGTATTATCCATGCTAGTTTATTTTTGTTTTCTTGTTTTCCTGTTTTGTGTCCTTTTGAGAAAACCCAAAAATATTTTTCGTTCTTCCTTTGCTTGTTGGGAGTTTTCCCGAGTAAATAATTTTCTTTTTCTTTGGGTCAAGGTAGAAGATATTGGTTACAATGTTTACTGGTTCTTGCATGCTTACCTGTTTAGCTTTTAAAGAGCCGTATTACTTTGTCTTCTCCTTTGTGTTTGCCTGCAGATTTAGCTTAGTCCAATGCGCTTTTTATTGTCCACATCGTTCGATCGTGCAAATTAAAGGCAACAATGATGATATATGATGAAGTGACTGAGACTGAAAAGCTGGTATGAACTCTATCTATTTTGTTTTTTTAAATATGACTAGCTTCTCGACCCAGATTTAGCTTTGTTGTGAGAGAACCATGTTTGCAATGACAACTTAGAGATCATAGTTTCTGATGCCATGCTTATTTAGTCGAAAGCTTGTAATGGTTTGTCTTGAATGCCAACATAGATTTTGAGATGACTATGATGTAGTATGATAGGATGGTATTCTCCTTTGAATGTTTCAAGTGGCTATACTTGGCGCATGTTCATGCATGTAGTTGAAACAAAATCAACATAGCATCTATGATGTTCGTGTTCATGGTGATTTATATCCTGTTCATGCTTGCATTCAATGTTAGTCAAACTCATTGCATCTTGATGACTGTTGTCGCTCTCTAGTTGGTCGCTTCCCAGTCTTTTGCTAGCCTTCATTTGTATTAAGCGGAATACTGCTTGTGCATCCACCTCCATAAACCCAAATGTTTTTCCATGAGATTCCACCATACCTACCTATTTGCGGTATCTACCTGCCGTTCCAAGTAAATTTGCATGTGTCATTCTCTAAACCTTCAAGACATAATCTGTTTTGCATGCCCGAACCGCTCATGTGGTGGCAGGGGGCTATTGGTATCTTCCATGCTAGGAGTGTTATCCTCGACATGTGTTTATTCACTGTCATTCACGAGAAAGGGGTCGATAATTGGAATGCCCAGTTACACGCTTAAATCGAAAACATAAGCAAAAACAAGACTCTCCCGGATTGATGTTAGTATGGACGGTACCCGAGGATTCGGCTAGCCGTGGAGTGTGATTGATTGGTGATGGGGAGTTAAAACTTTACTTTTCTGTTTGGGAACCGCCTATAGGATGAGTAGCATGGAAGATATTGAGAACTCTTGGTCATTGCGTTGACAATGAAAGCATGCCACCCAAAATTATTATCTCTGTTTCCAAAGCTTGAGCTCTGGCACCTCTGCAAATCAATGCTTCCCTCTGCGAAGGGCCTGTCTATTTATTTTCCCGTTGAGTCATCCTCCTCTCATATAAGCACCAATTATAGAGCACCTCTGTCATTTTTATGCTTTGTTTTTGATTGATATTGAGTATGACTATGACTGGATCTTCGTTGCTATGAATTACAATGTTTCGTCAGCCCTTGATCTTTGAAAGTGCTCTGCATTTATGTTTTGCGGTCTCAGAAGAGCTAGCGAGATACCACCTATTCATATTGCTTCATGCTTGTTTTGATTGAAGTGTTGGTATTTGAAACTCATTATTATTTCCTCGTTAGTTGACAATGCCATTGATGTTAGTTTACCGTGAGACCTTTGTGTCATTTGCTTATGTGGTTAACTTGTGATCTTGCTGAAATTCTGGTTGTGAGTTAGACATAGTTGCAACAACAAGATCAAATAGAGTTTGTCAAAGTTTTTCTTTCTCTCTCAGTTTGTCAACTGAGTTGCTTGAGGACAAGCAAGGTTTTAAGCTTGGGGGAGTTGATACGTCTCCATCGTATCTACTTTTCCAAACTCTTTTGCCCTTGTTTTGGACTCTAATTTGCATGATTTCAATGGAACTAACCTGGACTGACGTTGTTTTCAGCAGAATTGCCTTGGTGTTATTTTTATGTAGAAATCAAAGTTCTCCAAACATCCTGAAAATCTACGGGGAGCAGTTTTGGAAAATATAAAAAATATCTGCGCCAAGTTCCACCTGAGGGGGTGGGCCAGTGGGACACAAGCCCTGGCTCCGCCACCACCCCCTTGGTGGTGGTGGGCAGGCTTGTGGGGCCCACACAGCTCTGCAGCCCCCAACCTCAGGTCTATAAGTCCCCTTTCGTCCCAGAAAAAATAAAAAGAGAAGTTTTCGCCGCGTTTACGATACGGAGGCGCCGCCACCACGTTTTCTTCATCTGGAGGGCACATCTGGAGTCCGTCTTAGGCTCCGGAGAGGGGAAATCGTCGCCATCGTCATCATCAACCTTCTTCCCTCTCCAATTCCATGAAGCTCTTTGTCGTTCGTGAGTAATCTATTCGTAGGCTCGCTGGGCGGTGATGAGTAGGATGAGATCTATCATGTAATCGAGTTAGTTTTGATGGGGATTGATCCCTAGTATCCACTATGTTCTGAGATTGATGTTGCTACTACTTTGCCATGCTTAATGCTTGTCACTAGGGCCCGAGTGCCATGATTTCAGATATGAAATTATTATGTTGTCACCAATATATGTGTGTTTTAGATCCGATCTTGCAAGTTGTAGTTACCTACTATGTGTTATGATCCGGCAACCCCGGAGTGACAATAACCGGAACCACTCCCCGTGATGACCATAGTTTGAGGAGTTCATGTGTTCACCAAGTGCTAATGCGTTGGTCCGGTTCTTTATTAAAAGTTGAACCTTAATATCCCGTAGTTTCCTTTTGGACCCCGCTACCACGGGAGGGATGGACAATAGATGTCATGCAAGTTCTTTTCCATAAGAACGTATGACGACACACGGAATGCATGCCTACATCACATTGACAAACGGGAGCTAGCCACATATCTCTCCGTGTTATAGTTGTTGCATGATGAATATCATCCAAACAAATCACCGACCCATTGCCTACGAGTTTGTCCTACTGCTGCTGCTACTACTGTTTCTACTGCTGTTACTTGTCTTGCTCTGCTGCTGCTACTACTGTTGCTACTGAAGTTACTTGTCTTGCTCTGCTGCTGTTACTACTGTTGCTACTGCTGTTACTTGTCTTGCTCTGCTGCTGCTACTACTGTTGCTATTGCTGTTACTTGTCTTGCACTGCTACTGTTACTACTGTTGCTACTGTTGTTACTTGTCTTGCTCTGTTGCTACTGTTGCTACTACTGTCGCTTGCTACTGT
The DNA here is from genome assembly GCF_904849725.1 of Hordeum vulgare subsp. vulgare. Classification (NCBI taxonomy): domain Eukaryota; kingdom Viridiplantae; phylum Streptophyta; class Magnoliopsida; order Poales; family Poaceae; genus Hordeum; species Hordeum vulgare. The sequence goes on along the minus strand of NC_058521.1, from coordinate 105,455,849 downwards.
TGCTACTTGCTACTGCTGTCACTACTGCTTTTCCTTGCCACTGCTATTGCTCGTTACACGGTCGTTACTTGCTACTTTGCTGTTACTACTTTGCTTGCAGATACTAATCTTTCAGGTGTGGTTGAATCTGACAATTCAACTGCTAATACTTGAGAGTATTCTCTCACCTCCCGTCGTGCGAATCAACAAATTTGGGTCGAATACTCTACCCTCGAAAACTCCTGCGATCCCATGCGCTTGTGGGCCGTCAACAACATTCTTCTAGTTTCGATTGCCGGAGAGTGCTAGCAGCATTCTTCTGGTGCCCTTGCAAAGGGGAAGAACAGTTGGCATCAGGCAGCTGCTGAGCCCGCTAGCACTCAAGCGGTACCTTTGTATCCTCTTGCAATAGAGCCTTTAGTGGTTTCTGGCGTTTGTTCTCCATCTCGTGCTACTCCAGCAGAACTACCTGTTGTTCGTATTTCAAAATTGCCATACGCTACTGGCACAACTCAACATGATAATACGGTGCGTACCGGAGATTGCGATGATTCAAAAACTGAAGCTGATATTTGTGGAAAGGAGGAAGATGTTTCAAGATTTGATGCTGATTTAGGCAAGAATCCTTAGAAGAGACAATCACGCTTCTCTCTTATTTTCCCCATCCTGATCCCTTTTTGTTTTTGTGCATGGCTTTTTGTAATGTCCGTGTTGTACTGCCTGTGTGCTTGAAGTTGAACTTTTGTCTTTTGTCACATACTGTCCTAATGTTTTCTATGAATGTAAATAATTTGTAGTGTAGTTTTGTTTCCATGTCGTGTATTTTTATGTATTACATGGGGTTGTCAAGTTTTACAATATTTTTTTTGGGTTATCTTTGGTGTAGCAGATTATTTTGTTTGTGTTATTCCTAGCTTCAGCGGCGATATATGTGTGTTGAAAATTGCTCTTTTGGTTATGTGTGTGCATCGCAATATCTTCATCTTTTTTAGGTAGCACTTCATGGCTCTTATTTTGTGTACTCGTTTTTTGCTGAGTAGACAGTAATGTTGCGGCTGTGAAAAAGAAGGTTGATGACTTTTACTACAATGTAAATAGGCTTAGGACTCATTGTACTAAGAGGTGAGCCCAGGCATTTTAGAATTTTAAGGCATCCAATTTTTGAACTGCTTCCGGTTTTATAGCTGAACTTCCTTTTATTTCTTTTTGTGTATCTATGATATGTTAGTTATTAAAGCTCTAGCTTTTAATATAGGAAGGTAATCCAACTTATGAACTACCTCAGGTTTTATAAGTGAAATTCCTGTCTTCTTTTGTGTATATAAGAAGGTCATCTAACTTATGAACTGCCTCATGTTTTATAGCTAAACTTCGTGACTTTATTTTTTAAATGTCCAACTTTGAATGTAAGAAGGGTAGCTTTTCATAGATGAAAACTAATTTACCTTTGATTTGATTGATTTCATGTTTTTAGATAAAAGATTATGTTCCAAAACATTGAGTGTTGATGACGAGTTGATGGATATACTTCTCGCCCCTTGTTGTTTACCCCAACTCGAAAGTGGAGATGTAGTCAGCAGCACATTTCAATTACACAGAGACTGTATGGATTATCGACCCAGGAGGACGGTGTCTTCCACCCTGGCGCTAGCAGAAGACATGGACCTTCACACACAACAAATAACTTTGCTCCCAACGAGTACACAGAGGTTGTCAATCTCTCCGGCCTTGTAGTTTGCAAAGGATCAAAACACAAGCTGAAAAGTAATAGTGATTGCAATGGAAAAGTAAATGAAAGCGGTAAAAGATGGAGGTGTAAACAATGATGGTGATATGGACTGGAGTCACATGATGTTCACTAGTGATGTCTCTCTCCCAAAAGACGATAAACAACTATGCTTGGGTAAACAAATCACAGTTGGGAAATTGACAGAATTATGATTGTACAACAATGCTAATTATGCTACTTGATAGTTAGAGATTCAATAGTAACCGACAGTACGCCAAGACAACTAGACCATTTATTCATCAGCATCTACTTACTAATCATACACCTTGAGATATTTATCCAGAACATCTCTCTCGTATTAAGTTGCGAGCCCCACCCAAAGTGTAAACTCAAAGCAACGAACAACTTTATCAACGAACTATGCGTAAGGTAAACAATCCTTGCAACCGTGGTCACACGCACCATTGTTTTCTCCCTGGTGGCAACAAGTACATCCCCTAGTATCATGTTTCTGTCACTCAAGCTAGACATCGAGGGGCATGAACCCACAATCATGCATAACGCTCCCTCTTGCAGTTACAATCTACTACTTGGCCAAAGCAATAAAAAGCAACGCAGAACATGCATGAATCACTAAGAAACATAATATAAAAGTATAATCAAATATATAACTCATAACAATCTGAACATAATCTCATAATCCATTGGATCCCAACAAACCGAGCATACTAATAGCAAAAGAATTACATAAATTCCTTGATCATGTAGGGCAGCTCACAAGGACTAACCATTGAAGCACAAGATTGGAGAGAAGAAATCACATAGCTACTGGTCATGGACTCATGGTCCAAGGAGGACTACTCACGACACGTCCGGAAGCGTCCATGGTGGTGGAGAAGCTCCCGGAGGTCAATCCTCCCTCGGGCGGGGTGCCGAGAAGAGGTCTTCTGGTGCTCCCGATCTCGGAAGCGCTGCAGCGGCGCAACGTTGGAGAAATTCACGATTCTGAATCTATCCTCGATTATTTCTGTCCTAGGGGTACATATAGGCCAAAGGAGGACGCCAGGGGGTGGACCCTCCCGGAGGTATAAGGAGGACCACTCACGGCACGTCTGGGAAGCGTCCATGGCGGTGGAGAAGCTCCCGGAGGTCAATCCTCCCTCCGGCAGGGTGCCGGGAAGAGGTCTCCTGACGCTCCCGATCTCGGAAGCACTGCGGCGGCGGAATGATGGAGAAATTCGCGATTCCAGAAAGTCTGCGAGGGTTTCCTCTCGGGACTCTAAATATAGGCCAAAGGAGGGCACCGGAGGAGGTGGGACCCACCCAAGTGACCTCCTAGCGCGGCCTAGGGCCTAGACACGCCTGCAGGCCACCTGGGAGGCCCCTGGACCCCCTCTGGCCCTTCTTTGGTGATCTGAAAGCTTCTGTTTCGGTGATTTTTTATATGTTTTTTTTCTGGATTTATTCGGGGTTCGGAAAATTGGGTAAAAGCCCCTGCAAAAATAGACCTGAGCAGACAGAAACTGGCACTGGGTGCACTGAGTTAGTAGGTTAGTCCAAATATGTGTAAAATAATATAAAAGTGTAGCAAAACATATAACAATGTCACACAAAAGATCATGGAACAAGCAGAAATTATAGATATGTTTTGGACGTATCAACATCCCCAAGCTTGATTTCTGCTCGTCCTCGAGTAGATAAATGATAACACAATAATTTCTGTGGTGAAATGCTAACACACATATAAGAACTTCAAAGTAAAGCAAGTGAGATATGCAATTGAAGTCAAGACAATAACAAGAAAGAGTCTATCTAGTATTGAATTTAGCAAAGTAAGTACGTAAAGGTGCAAGAGCTCTCGCTGTCTTGGCTCGAATGTCTCCAAATGGTGTTTGCGTGCAAGAAGTGCGAGATGGGTTCAGATCATAAAATATTTTTCTAATTGAGAACTCAATCTACTAAACCTCACACTTTGTCTCCTTCGAAATCTTATTTTGACTCATCCCTAGACCACTAGTCAGGCACAAGTCAAAATAATCTTCTCCCTTTCGACTTTGAGCACTCATGCAATGGATGAGCGTAAGCAAGATATGTTGGGACTTAGGATGGCAAATAGAATAATGATGGGGAAGGAAGACAAAAAGGTGTGAAAGGCTGACATCAATGAGGACAATCATAGGCGAGAGAAAGCCAAATGATCGATATGATGTGAGGAGTAGGGATTACCATGTAACGGATGCACATATGAGCTAAGGTAAGCTCTCCAATGGAACTAGTGAGGATGCATCCAACTTGTTTTGTCATGAAGACCTAGAGCTCATTTGAGGAGGCTCATCATTGGAATATGCAAACCAAGTTCTATAATGTAAGGGTCCCCACATAGTTATGCATGAACGATAATCTGTATGTAGTACCAATAGAGTAATGGAGTACGAGTGTGGATCTTTCAAAACGAATAGTAGTGTTGCCCCCTTCTCTTTTTTTCTTTTTATTTTTTATTTTATTTTGTGGCCTCTTTGGCTCTTTCTTTTATCTCTCATTTGTCCTCTTTGGGATCTTTTGTTTTGTCCACTTTGGAATCTTTTCCTCACTTAAGGGAAACAATCTATGTTTTACATGAATAAAAATAAAATTCATCACACTTTATAAGAAGTACTCAACATAAATACAAGTGAAAACTATCATGATGTATGAAAATGAATGCATCTGCTAGTGTAGCAGGATATGCAATGATACTAGCACGTCATGTAGAAATAATTTGGGCAAAGGCCCAACTATCATGCGGCTCTACGATCAAGCAAAAGCATGTATGGCATGAAGATCAAGTCATGAGATGGTGGATGTTGCATGGCAATGTATCTCGGAAAGGCTATGGAAATGCCTTAATAGGTAGGTATGGTGGCTGTTTTGAGGAAAGATATAATGAGCCTTATGTATGACAGAGCGTATCATGTCATGGGTTTGGATGCACCGACGGAGTTTTCACCAACTGTCAATGTGAGAAAGGGCAATGCACGGTACCGAACAGGCTAGCAAAATATGGATGGTCGAAGTGCCAACAATCGAATACTCACATTAGTACGAAGAACTCATACACTTATTATCGGTAACTCTCTATCTAGTTAGGAAATTCACAAAGAGACAAGTACCCCGAGGAGGAGTGTTTGGGGGTTTGGTTATCCTTGTGCATCCTGGACTCATGGTAACGTGAGGGTACTCTATATATTCCAACCCATCCAGAGGTTAGCGATCAATTTAGTAGCTAGAGTTCTCAACTAATTTGTAGTTTTTGAAAAACACACATATTTCCCAAAATACGACACCTATCACTAATAGGCTCAAGCTCTTGGCACCAATAGTCCAAACATTACTCAAATCAATACCTCAAAACTATTACAGGTTACTACTATACTTAAATAGCAATCTTAATTACCTACTCATGCAAGACACACAACTCAGTGCAACGAGCCAACTCTCTAAACAAGATAAGCATGAAACTCAAGAGAGTCCAAAAGCAACCTAAATAAAAGCTCTTAAAAATATAAGCATGAAAACCAAGAGCTAAGCATGAGAGTAGCTACGAAAAGATGAAGAACACACAAAAAGATAAGCATGAAAACCTATGTTGTGTTCTAGAGTGGAATGGAGCGTGTATCTCTCCCAAACAAGGTAGGCTAGGTTCCGACTTGTTATGAACAACAAGAAAAACTAAAACAAACTAAAAAGTAAAGAGCGGGACGCTCCAAGCATAGCACATAACATATGAAGTGATAAAAATATAGCATGGAGATGGACGAACTGATGATTGTTGATAGAGAAGGGGATGCACGGGGGTACCCCCAAGCTTAGACGCTTGAGTCTCCTTGAATATTTCTTGGGGTGCATGGGGGAATCCCCAAGCTTGAGCCCTTGATACTCCTGTATCTTCTTTAATCATCTTCCATCGCATACTTGAAAACTCCCTTCATACGAAACTCGTCATAAGCTGATTAGAGTGGTTAGTACCCTTAATAAAATAATTCATTACCTACTCGAAATAAAGATTTTCATGAAAAGCTACTGTTTCTCATGATTGCCAAAAGATTTTTGCAAATAAAATGTAAGCTTAGGATTTGCAAAGCAATGGAAACGCAAAACATGGTAGAATCTGTGAAAAACAAAACAACATGTAGTAAATAATTTATTCGGGGCACTTCTGCAACTCAAATAAAAAAACTCTGAACAAACGCCAGAAAGTCAATTATATAGAGAATGTTTTCAAAACAATTCATATCAAAAAGATGATCTGATGGTTTTTGGCGAGTTTTTCCATCAAACAGACAGAATTTGTTTCTTGACAGCATGTCACAATTTTTGAACTTTCTTGCAATCGGAGGCTATAACTTGGCACAAAGCTTAAAAATAAAGATACAATGATGTTGATACAGTAGTAACAAGCATCAAGACCACTAAAGACTGAAAGTAAAAAACTCAAAGTAAAGATAAAAAGGGTTGTCTCCCTAGAGCTCTTTCTTTATAGCCATAAAGATAGGCTTAATATTTTAATGATGCTCTCGTAGGAATAAGAGTTGTAGAACAAAACAAAGCATCAAGAAGCATATACCAAACACATTTAAGTCTAACATGCTTCCTATGAATAGGAATATTACAATAGAATAATTCATTGAAGCACAAAGCAATAAGCATAGGAAGGCAAAACAAGTGCAGCGAGGAAACTTGATATTATTGAAATATCAAAACCTTCAACATAAAGCGAGGGAACTTGATATTATTGAAATATCTATAAGCATATGTTCCCTTCTCATAATAATTTTCAGTTGGACCATGAATAAACTCAATAATATAAGTATCACATAAAGTATTGTTACCATTATCCACATGGATTTCACGAAGAGGATAAAACTTGGAGTAAAAGAGAGACTGAATCTCTTCCCAATCCCGTAGGTGAGGATCATCTAGTAGCCTATACCATTCCAATGCTTTTCCTTCTAGTAACAAGGCAAATAATTTCCTCATGAGTTCATATCTTATCAAACCTGAAATGTTAAACAACTCAGAAAGTTCTGTAAGTTTCAACAAATGAATACTAGGATTGACTGTTCTATATATATCCTGCATAACAATCATTCCTAATTATTTCAATTATCCCAAGTGGTATTTTGAATGGGATACATTGAGTAGGTAGAGGATAGTTCTCTACCACGGGTGTGGTAAAGCGGCCTTCCCCAAGAAACGAACTATGAGTGCACTTTTCCATAAGCCTAACTAGTGAAGTCACACAACTTAGTGTTCTCAGTGGAACCCGTAGCAGAAGCAACAAGCAAGAATGAAGCAACTATTTTTTTTGTGGTTTTTGGTATATTACTCTAAAGCAAAAAGTAAAAAGCAAACTAACAAGACTAAAAAGCAAAGGTAAAGGATAGCGTGCAACTCCCCTATCTTGAAGACTGGAGTCGCCGGCAACGGTGCCAGAAATATGCTTGATGACGAGTTGATGGATATACTTCTCGCCCCTCGTTGGTTACCCGAAGTAGAAGGTGGAGATGTAGTCAGCAACAGATTTCCCTTACACGGAGACTGTAAGGTTTATCGAACCAGGAGGACTCCTAGGCTCAACAAGTAGGGTTCTTCCACCCTGGCGCTAGCAGAAGACGTGGACCTGCACACACAACAAATAAGTTACCTCCAAACGAGTACAGAGAGGTTGCCAATCTCTCCGGCCTTGAAGTTTGCAAAGGATCAAAACACAAGCGGGAAAGTAATAGTGATAGCAACGGAAAAGTAAATGGAAGTGGTAAAAGATGGAGGTGTAAAGAATGATGGTCATATGGATCGGAGTCACATGATGTTCACAAGTGATGTCTCTCTCACAAAACATGATAAACAACTATGCTTGGGTAAACAAATCATAGTTGGGGAATTGACAAATTTATGATCGCACCACAATGCTAATTATGCAACTTGATAGTTAGAGGTTCAATAGTAATGGGCAGTACGCCAAGACAAATAGATCGTTTATTCATCAGCATCTACTTACTAATCATCCACCTTGAGATATCTATACAAAACATCTTTCCAGTATGAAGTTGCGAGCCCCACCCAAAGTGTAAACTCAAAGCAACGGACAACTGCATTAACGAACTATGCGTAAGGTAAACAATCCTTGCAACCGTGGTCACAAGCACCATTGTTTTCTCCCTGGTGGCAACAAGAACATCCCCTAGTCTCATGTTTCTGTCACTCAAGCTAGACATCGAGGGGCATGAACCCACAATCATGCATAACGCTCCTTCTTGGAGTTACAATCTACTATTCGGCCAAAGCAATAAAAAGCAACGGAGAACATGCATGAATCACTAAGGAACATAATATAAAAGGATAATCACATATATAACTCATAACAATCTGAACATAATCTCATAATCCATCGGATCCTAACAAACCGAGCAAAGCAATAGGAAGAGAATTACATAGATGCCTTGATCATGTAGGGCAGCTCACAAGGACTAACCATTGAAGCACAAGATTGGAGAGAATACATCACATATCTACTGGTCATGGACTCATGGTCCAAGGAGGACAACTCACGGCACGTCCAGGAAGCGTCCATGGCTGTGGAGAAGCTCCCGGAGGTCAATCCTCCCTCTGGCAGGGTGCTGGGAAGAGGTCTCCTGATGCTCCCGATCTCGGAAGCGCTATGGCGGCGGAACGATGGAGAAATTCACGATTCCAAAAGTCTGCGACGGTTTCCTCTCGGGACTCTAAATATAGGCCAAAGGAGGGCACCGGAGGAGGTGGGACCCACCCAGATGACCTCTTGGCACGGCCTAGGGGCCCTTGGCCGCGCCAGCAGGCCACCTGGGAGTCCCCTGGCTGACCTCTGGCCCTTCTTCGGTGATCCATAAGCTTCTGTTTTGCTGATTTTTTATATATTTTTTCTGGATTTTTTCGGGCTTCCGAAAATTGGGTAAATGCCCCTACAAAAAAGACATCAGTAGACAGAAACTGGCACTGGGTGCACTGAATTAGTAGGTTAGTCCAAATATGTGTAAAATGATAGAAAAGTGTAGCAAAACATATAACAATGTCACCCAAAAGATCATGGAACAAGCAGAAATTATAGATACGTTTGGGACCTATCAAGTGTGAAGCTACTGTTGAAGATATTGCATCGTCTTTTGGTCCTCGTGGAATGCTTCGATCTAATGTCGCTGAGATTCCTCTTTTTTGTCTACGTCGCAAATACAATGGATCAGACAAGCTTATCATGTCGTACTGGGTTTGTGTAAGTGAACCGTACATTTTTTCTTGTTCCTCCTTTTGATTTTCTCTTTTTTGTACTTGTTAGTCTCAAAATATGTATATGTATCTCCTTTGTCATAGTTATCTCTTTATTTTTAGGCGAAGATTTTGAGTGGGCAATTTGATAGGCGTGTGCGCAAGTTCTTTAATGCGACCCGTCCTGAAAGCATGGATGCTCATGAATCTATAAGAAATACATTTTGTTGTTTCTTTCCTATTTTCCTTTTTTTTCTTTTATCTTAGTATCAGTTTTATTGAGTGTACGTGTGTGTTTAACTTCCTGTAGGTTATTTTCCCTACTTTCAACCCACCCGAACTCCAGTTAACATGGGCGGTGTGGGGCATTGGGTGTCAGTATTTCTTGAATTGAAAAACGAATGGTTCCAGCTTCTTGACTACCATTACGGACCAACCGATGAATCAGCAGTGTGTCTGTTTCAGAAGATGACTAATAACATCAAGAAGCTTTGGAGCGATGCTAGTAATGACAGGGAAACACCACTCAATCCATTGTCTATTGACCACTTCCCCTTGGATTGGATTGATGTCCCGCAAGAGCATAACAAGTATGATTTCCACCTTATCTCTATTTTTATTTATTTTTTCTTACATGCCTGAGTATTTTTTGTTGTAGCATTTTGTTATTGTTTTGTATATGTTTTCCTTTTTTACATTGTTTCGTTTTGTTGGTTGCAGCGTCGACTGTGGCTTCTTAATGCTCACGAATGTTATCTCATTTCACCACGGTGATCTTGCAAACTATACACATAAAGATATCTTTGATATAAGGAAGACATGGTTGTATGAAATTGCTACTTCTAACCTGTTTGAAACAGATTTCATGGAGCCGTTTGGCTTCCATACATCTAAGTCTTTGTTGTTGCAGTTTTGGTAGTTTTTTCTACTACATAAATGTTTCGTATCCATTTCTCTTTTTTGAGCTGCTGCTTTTAATTGTACATTAACTTACACGAACACAAAGGGGGGTGATACCTTTTTGTTTTTGGTCGCATAACCTGGATGATTTCCATGTCATAAGTTTTTTGTTTTGACCTTAGCTTTGTGGCGTATCTGAACTTCTTTATTTTTTAGATGAACTTGAAGGGAAATATTGTCATTTATATTTTTATTTTTTGGACACAAGCTTGTGTTGTGACTGAACATCAATTGGTTTTATGGTCTTTTTTCCATAGTGGAGAATTTGTATTTCACGGACTTCCATTACGCATTTCTTGGGACACAGAATTACCCGCCTAGGCAGGAACCGAAGAGCACAATTCCAAGTACCCTGCTGTCAAAAAACACAGTCCTCCTCGAACTCTGGTTCATTCCAAGATTGACAAGCAGGTTGCTTCTATTGGAGTTCCTAAAGCCTCAGGGAGTTCCGATCCAAAGACCCCTTGCACTCGGAAGGTCTTTTAGTCCAAGCCGAAGAGATTTCATCTGATTCTGATATTGAGAAGATTGCTAGGATGAGGAAGTGTGGAAAGTCTGTTGGGGCTACTGTTGCTGGGAGAGGTGGCAAGAATGGCATCATTGCCAGGAGGAAACCGACACTTGAGTGTGGAAAAATAACCTCCTCAAAGACAACGGCAAGACTACCTTTGAAGTGGCGTTCTCTTGTCTGCCCCCTGAAGAAATACAGGTTCCTATATCTACATGAGGCCCGAAAGTTGAAAGGTTTTGTGCTAAGTGAAGATGGTCTCAAGAAGCACATGGAGTGAGTTTTTCCTCTACTTTTTTTGCTCGGTGATATGCTCTTGTGTGAACTTCAATTGTTATAATGCCTGAACTTCTCTCCCTTTTTAGTCATTTTTATATTTAGTTTCACTTCTAATGCTCTCCCATACTTTTACTTATGCAGGACATCATACTGCATGTTTACTCTCCCCGGTGACGTGTCCTTCGCAGCCTTTTTGGTGAAGGGCAACAGATAGAAGGAGACACGATGGACTTACTAATAAACCAGTGGAATGATATTCTAGAAACTTTGGAGATATTCTCTTGTGCTGACAGGGTTTTTCTGAGTCCTTACTTCATATATGTTTTTTGTAACCCTATGTCCCTATGTTTGCTCTAGTTTCTTGTTAAGTGAAATTGTGATCTATTTTTATTTGTCAGATTTTAATGTTCTTAATTTTTGTTGATGTTGTGTTTTGTAATGCAGTATTGCGTGGATTATGATGTGTTATCTCCACCAATGCCAAAATTCAATGCGAAAAAATTGGCGGAGCTATGGATGAGGTTGTTTGCTCGTAAGGGAGAAGACCTTCTTAAAGCAAAGCTGGTTAGGTTTTTATAACTATTTGTTTATTTTTATTATGTATATAATTTTTTGAATATCCCAAAAAGGACATTTTTGTTGGTATGGGTTGTTCATGTGTGTTGTTTAGTTTATATCATGGTTTATATTTGTCTTTGCTCACCAGTGTTATATAATGTTTTTCTATGTTTTTTGCCATTTTCAAGCACATCGACAAATTGGGGCACTACAGTGTGTATGTGCTGAATAGATATCGCGGGAGCGTTGACATCCCCGACTCACTTCCTTACTCTAAGAAGGGCATGTCACGAACCCGCTTCCACGCGGACTACACACCTATCGTTAGTTCTGATAACCGAACCTCTATCACATTTTTTCATGTACCTCCATAACTCTCTATTTAACTGAGTATCATTTGATAATTGAACTTCTAATATCTTTTTTTAGTTTTCTTATGTGCGAGTCTCAATTTATGTAATTGAACTTAGCTGTTTCGTTCAATATGTTTCTTATTTTTAGTGTTCGCATCATGTCTTGTAGTTCAAGAGATTTGTTGGCTTTCTGGAGGAGGTGTACGGCAAGACTGAGTACAAAACGAGCAAACAACCAAACTCGTTGTCTATTGCAAAGAGGCCTACTTATGTCAAAGTTGCAAAGCAAGGTGCCAATGAGTGTGGTTTCTTCCGCGTGAAGTTCTGCTTTACATATGATGGAGATGGCCTTACCGAAGATTTCGGTGATTTGGACGTATGTTTTGTACTTGTTGTTATGTACTCTTTACTTTTATTGTTTTTTATTTTGTTTTTGTTATCGCGCACATTGTCCTTCTGTTGTTTTAGTTTTTTTATGCTTACTCCTCTTTTCATTCTTTTATTTTTCTGTTGTTTGTAGTGTCCTGGTGTAGATGATTGGGAGGCCGAATTCATGTACACCCTAGTCTTCACCCCAAAGAATGAAATTATGCGTGAAGAGCTTCCAGCTGAGATCCGAGAGTTGGAACAATGATCTCTTCATTTTAGGAACATTGGCTTCGTATAGATCTTGTTTCGTTTAGATTTGTCTTAGCATATAGATTTGGTTGCAAAATGGGTGGAGCGACTTTGTTTATTGTGAGAAATTGAAGATTTGGTTTAGTATTTTTCTGTACTAATGTAACTGCACTACATTATTTGTGACTGGGTATCATTGTAATTGGAATAAAAAATGGTTTGGTATGTTACTTTTGTTTGTTACTCTATGTGTTCAATACCGTTTTTTCACAAAGTGAGGCGTGTTTTTCTTTGCCCCATGCATGCAATTTGAACTTCTGGCTGTCATTTTGTTGGGCTGATGTTTTTATCGGAGTGAGCATTCTTGTGTTTTGCTATGTTTTTTGTTGTTGTTGAACCCGTTGGAAATGTATCACTGTTATAGTACTTGAACCTTATATATTATTTATGCCGAATTTCACATAAACAATTTTATCTAGTACTCCTTTTATGGTTTCATTTTTTAGTTAATTTTTATCGTTGTTATAGTTGAACTCCTTCAGGAGTTCATGTAGAACTTCTTGAACTGCATGCAAGTCATTATGTTGCCTATCTAGGTTTTACGCGGCAGTACCTTCTTGTTGCAACCTTATTTATTTTTTCTATATTGATACTTGTATCAAAACCTGTCAAGTACTAGTATTTGAACTTCATCATTTTTTATGCTTCCTAAACCATATTGTTTATGCAATTTTAGCAGGTCCTCGTATACCAGAATATTCGCCAGTATGAATAGAACTTCTGCATGTTCTCTGGTTCGACTGCAGTTTTTTTACAATGGGCAATACGTGTTGTGTAATTGCAGTGTTGTTTCTTTTCACTGTTATTCAACTCATTCAAGTTGTACCCTTTCTTACATCATTTTTTACATGTCCTGCTTTGTAACAGACACGCTTCATATAGTATTCAACTAAAGCTTCACCTAGGAAATTTTCCCTCTTCCTATAACTTTTTGCTGAAGCGCAACCACATTGTTTCATTCAGAAACTACCTAAATGTTTACATGATGTATAAAGAGAAAAGCAAGCCATCAAATTTGTTTGAACCACAAAGCCAAAATATGAAAATTATATAAGCAAAGTGATGTTCAACGCTGACACACATTGCATAAGAAAAGTTGTTCTACCTAATCAAAGCAAACTACCATACTGAACAAAGGAAGGCACAAGCATTTTTTTCAAAGCCATACTTTGTTGTTCCTTCATCCGTAGTAGTCGTAGGGTGTTCCAAACTGCTCATCATAGTTCAGCCTGCACAGACCCTTGATGACGATGTCGATTGTCTTCCACGCCTTGTAGGTGGTGTATGCATCTATCGCTGCATACTAGTTGAGATAGCCTGACAGTGGTGCTACCCCCCACGGTTTGTGGTCTTCTTTGTGGTTGATCTTCTTTTTCATGTCCTTATAGAACGGGTGGACGACCTTGCTTGCAACGTCTGCCAGGGAGTCGTACGGCTTGTTGGTGTATGGATGCCTCCGTTTCTTCTGCATGTCGATGAACTACTTAGGGTTGATCTCCAACCTGAGTTCTTCATCATTATATTTGTCCCTGGCGATGTCAAAGCCAACAAAGGTGTACAGCTTCTCCTTCAGGAATCCGTCGAGCCAGTCGGGCCTGCAAGTTTGTAGCAACAGTAGTGCATCACTAGTTTAATTAAACTTCAGGACGCAATATTGATGAACATATGTCTTCCTGCTTTCAGTTTTTATGCAATTTCGCACCTACTCGTATAACATAACTTCTTTAGTAGCAATCTTTGAACTTCATTCGTTTTTGTATATATGGTTTTTCCAGATTACCCTTGTGTAACATGTTCAGAACATCTTTGAGAAAAATATGTTGTAGTCTATAAACAACACTAGGACATACACCTAGTTAGGAACTAGTTTCATTGAAGTTCACGCAATAGTACTACTGATTAATTAAACTAGTTTAATTAAACTTCCTGCTAACTCATTTTTTGCAATATTGCCACCAGGACTTCTCAGTAGGAAATGTCGAACTTCATTATTGTTTCCTTAAGTTTCTCCTACTTACTCCTTTTTATTGTAATATATCATCTATTGGTATAGCAGAACTTCTCCTTTATATATTTTTTTAACTTCTACAATACTAGAATTTGATGTTTGAACTTTCTGCCTTTTTATACTTGTTATATGTTTTTTTGTAATACATGAATGCATGTAGTATTCAAGTGGTACTTCATGTTGCAAATTCCCCTTTGCGCTATATTTGAACTTTAGTTAAAACATCTAGTTCACAAACTATTTTAGTCAAACTTCAGGCAGCAATACCAATGCACAAATTTGCACGAGAATAGGTTGAATGAGTAGTTTTGCTCACATTTTTGTCGTCGCGGTGATGTGGAAGACGAGCACCATTTCCTCCAGGCAAAGCTGCAGAACTGCTACCCTCTGGTTCGGCTCGTCTTCTCTGGTGTAGTCAACATCAACGTCGATGATCTTGTCGATCATGCCGCCGATCTTCATCATCATCTTCTTGATTATCTCATCGGCTTCTTCGGGATTGCTGGTGTAGACGACGTACATGGGCTCCTTCCCGTGGGCTTGATCCTCATTCAATACTTTTGTGAAGTCATGCTTCTCGGTGTGGACGCCATCGTCTTCAAGCTTGGTGGCTTGCTCCGATGACTCTTCATGGGGACGCTTGTGGGACGGCATTGCTACCATTGCTTCTCGTGGTTTTTCTAGGAAGATGGAGCAGGGGGGATGGCAAGGCTGAGGCAGAGAGGAAGGCGTGGGAGTGTTCGTGACAGTGGTCGTGCGGGGTTTTTATGGGGAAGTTGGAGAGAAATGGCGATGGAGAGTGGTGGAGATGAAGGGACAAAGGTTTTTTCTCTCTGGTTGATTCGTAGTGGAGGGGGGGGGGGTTCATCCGAGCAGTGTAGTGGGCGTTGCAGTTTCTATACGTCGAAACCGCCCAGCGAGAGTGGTAGTGGTGGACTCCTCGGTTCCTACACCGTGAGTGGGTTTTTCCATATCCTAATTTAATTGCTGCTATCTATTACATCAAAGGGTAGTGCTATTCTGAATTTACGTGTCCGAGCTGTAGGTTGTATAGGTGGTAGTCATGGCACATAGACCAACTTGGACTACCATTGGACTACAAGTTGAACTTATCATGTGTTTGTTTCTATTTCCATTTGAAACCACTTTTTTAAATGATTCCTTAAAATAATAATTTATTCTAATATTTCCCAAACTTAGATTAGTGGTAAATTCATATTTGAGTCAACCATATTTATTCTGTACATGTACACTTTTGTACTAGAACGTTTACAGTAACATTTATTTTAACTTCAATGATTTTTTCTATTTTTACAGCTTACTCTTTTTTCATTGATTGAAGCACCTCCTCGTATACGAGTACTTCTCTAGTATGAATATATGAACTTCATAGTTTTTTCCAGTTTTTTCTTGCGTACTCTTTTTTATGCAATGTAGCACCTCCTTAGTATACCAGGATTTCTCCAGTGTTATTTTGTTGCACTTCTGCAAAAAATTTAAGAGTCTGATGTTTTAAACTTCTGCCTTTTTGTATAAATTTTGTATGTCCTTTTTCTGTAATTCATGAACTGCATATAGCATTCATGTAGAACTTCACGTAGGAAATTCCCATTGCACTAATTTCTTAAGGTTTAATATTCTTTTGAATGTTGTTACAGTTGAACTTCACCAGTAGTCCAAATACTAGGATTCAAAATAGAATCTCACGAATGCACGCATGTCATTTCGGTAGTTCATGTCGTTTTCTTCAAGCATATTTTTTTGTACATGTAATGTTACTCCAGAATTTGTACAGCAAGAACTCTTTGAACTTGTGAACTATTATTAATTGAACTTCTGCATAAATACTATTTTCCTGTAGTGAATAAACATAACTAGTGCTCACAGGTGCTCCAGAAATGTCAGTATCTGAACTTCTGCATGCAAAATGTTTCTGTTCAGCAGTGCAATAACACAAAATACAAAATGTACTACTGAGTATAACATTTTATTTTTTTCCTCGTGTTGTTTTAATTGTTCATCAGCCTTGCGCTCCTCCTAGGATTTGCTTCTTGCGGTTTATTTTTGTCGTGTATCTCTTCCTTTTCCTCTTGCTTCCTGATCACCCTTATTTTGCAATATAACACCTCTTGCTCCTAGTGTTCTTCTTCTTCTGCTTCTTCTCCTTCCTCTTCTTCTCCTGCTTCTTCTATGCTTAGGTCTTCACTTTCTTCTTCAATGAGGTCTTCACTTTCCTCTTCGTCGTAGTCACCTTGTTTTTCAAAGTCTTGCTCATCTTCATCTCCCACCACTTTGTTTCTGCGAGTTGTATGTTTTTTCCCTTTTTGTTCTGCCTTTTGACTCCTCTTTTGAGCTTCTTTATCACATTTAGGGCATGTTCTTGAATTGTGTAACATACTTCTTGCACACGCTATAAAGCCTACTGCTTGCTTTCTCTGGGTGTGGCCCCTTGCTATGTTTTTGAGCTTTCGGTTGCTTCACTTCCATGGCATCTTTTCATTCTAGGAGTGTTGGACAAGTTAGTTTTTGGTGTCCTGCAACCAGGTTGCATATACTGCATTTCCTTTGTCCAAGTAGCACTCCATTCTCATCCAGTTGGACATCTCTTCCATCTTCTGGTGGCGCCTTTATCTGGTATCTGTGTTCACTTTTCTTTGCTATAGAATGTTTCTTCCTACCCTTTGTCTCAGAGTACAACGGTGGTTTCATCACCACCTGCTGCTGTTGTTGTTTTTCATTTTGTTGCATTGGATGACATGCATCATCCTGACATTGTTTGGCTTGAGCAGCTGTTTGGAGCATTTTAGCCTCATAATAAGCAAGATCGTCAGCTATTTCTGCATCTTCTTTAGCCCTTCTTTCATCAAAATATGTTTGATTTGCTGAATGTATGGCTTCGAGTTCTTCTATGAGCCTTTTTAGAACATAGAATGCTCTGTCATACTGTTGGTTACATCTCATTGCTTTCTTGTTAACCGTCAAATTTAGCTGCAACAAGGTGTCTTGCTTGGAGATTTTAGAGCTGCCATCGGACGCTATTGTGTTGTCCCTTGTGTCAAACGTTGGCTGCGATTTAGTAGTCTTGGTGTACCGTTTAAGGATATATTTGTTCGAAAACTCATCATCCCTCAGGTAGTCTAGAATGTTCATCATGTGAAGGAAAAACAACCTGTTTTTGTGAGGTAGAGATTAGTTACCATATCATAGTGATAGCATAGTTGTAGTTTAGTTGGTTATTATTTTATTTCAGCCAGCACTCACGTGTGTGGGGTCCAAAGCTTGCATTCAAACTCATATATTTTTTGATCTAGATCAGCTACAACCTGGAATTCATGCTTTGACTAAGAAAATACTCTTTCCTCATGGTTCCCTTTGTTGTGGTAGTACACAAGGTACTTATTTTATAATGTTGTTCTCTTTGCACGGAATAGTGTGCTCTTTCTCATCCTGTCCCTCATCTCGTTGTATACGTATCTCATGTACTTGATAGCCATATCTTCCTCGTACACATGATTTTTTTTGTAACTGGATTGTTTTGCATATGTCAAAAACAAGATATTAGTCGAGCAGCTCAGTAATATGCTAACACAAGTGCTCACTACTCATATATGTGAAGAAGAGGTTGCTTTTATGTCTGGCATACATGCTAGCCATCGTTTGCTCGTTCTCCAGGTGCAGCCGAGTTTGAATGCAAGCATTTACTCGGCTAGCAAACTTGTGTAGGTTCTGGGTCCCTTTGACAAACCTTCTCTTGAGGATGTGATTCATTCTTTCACTTCATTGGGTGGAAGTGATTCTAGCACAAAAAAAGGTTTTTGTAATATGCTGATATCCACATTTTCCTATCACTCCAAAGTTGCATCATCATCTAATCGTTTTGTAGGTTGTATTTCTACACAAGTGCAGCCCAGGCAGCTTCAAATTCTGTTGGCATTAGCGGCCAGTTCAAGATAGATGTGAACTCCTCTTTTAATGTTGGATACTTTTTGTGCATGCACGCGAGGTGTTCCTTGAACTTATTGCGGATGTGCCAACGACATAGCTTGTGGACTGTATTTGGGAATGCTAGTGGTATAGCTTTCGCCATTGAGCGCACTGGTCTGGATGTATATAAAATGTAGCCTGCGGCATTATTGAACTTCATTGATTTATCATGCATTGTTTTGAAAAACTATTGCTTCCAACACTGCTGATGAACGTCTGTGCTAATAGTATTTGAACTTCACAAACAGACAACAGTAGTTTCTCTAAACTTTGACTCACTTGCATTCTGCTTTTTCACATTCACCATTTGTGAACTTCTATGCTAAGAGTATATGAACCTCACAACAAAGAGTAGTTCTTTGTAACACTGTCTCATACATTTTTTTCTTTCTAGTTGAAGTGTAGGGGGTGGACTTCTATACTATATGGGTTTGAACTGCTTGGTTATTTTTCTATTTTGCATTATCACTAATGCACGCAACACAGCCAGAATTAAAATAACGATAAAACTTGCAATGTTTTTGTTGGTACCTGTTAGAATACAAGTCGGGTGCTTGTTGTTCATGTATCAGACGAATGTATTGAATATCCACCTGAATTATTTTGCATCTTCGTCTGTGATGAGGGAAACAACAAATATCGTTGATTGGAAATGGTGGTTGGTTGCAACAAACACTCCTAGAGTCATATGAAATCTGTTTGTTTTGTAAGTTGTGTCAAATGTTACGAAATCGCCAAAGTTTTGATAAGCCCCACGATAGCTTGCGTTGGCCCAGAAAATGTTCTCTATTGCACCATCGTTGTCTACTTGTATGTCACAGAAGAACTCATCATTGATTGCCTTCATATCTTTAAAGAAAGACACAAGTTTCAACAAATCATCCATGTCATCTTTCCTTGCATTCATAGCTTTCCTGCAAAACATGTACAAATATGTTATTTTTAACGAAAGGTGGTTAGTTTGAATGCTTTTTTTACGTTCTAGTATGTGCATTTTTCAGTAGTTACTCGTTTAGTAGGTCTCGTCCTGTCATGCTCACGAAGAATCTTTCATCTTCATTTTCCTATAAGATTGACATAATCTTGGTATGTTTGATGTCATGGTACTGCAAGAGCTTTACGTACTACAAAATAGTGGGGTCATAATTCTTGTGTGAGTGCAAGAATACCAGCATGTCAACACTCTGGATGAGGCGGTGATTATGATTGTATTGAATGTTCACGACCATACATGTGTTATCTTCTTGCACTTTCACCCTCATTCTAGCTTTGCAGCCTGTCCTGCGTGAGGTTTTGTTTCACTATCTGTGTGCTTCAGAAACAGTAGTTTTGTGTCTCCCATGGCATGCGCAGACAAAGTACTTGTGATTACCACTTCCTCCCATCTTCCTGATGCCAAAACCAGCATCTCTGGCGTATCAGTTGTAAAATTCCCATGCTTTATCTATATTATTGAATGTCATCCTGAGTTTTGGTATTAGATAATCTGGAAGGTCCTGTGTTTGCAGGAAAAAAAACTGATGACATTAAATTGCAGCTTAGAATTTATTTTTAATCCTACTGCAAAAAATTGCAACATCAGGCCAGATGCATACAAAGTACTCACGTGTTTGTATGATCGCAGGTCCATCGGTGTCTGTTGCTGCCCCGTTGGTATGGGCCTCGGCAGAGTTACCATACCCCAGCGCAGGAGTGGATCACGAGGAGGTAAGAGTGTTGAAGACGGTCTCTCTCTTGTGTGTGTTCTTTTGGCTTGCGGTGGTTGTGGAGGCATGCTAATCCCTGTGTTATTTTGCCCTTTTTTCCAGGAAACAATCCTACGCTAATTATCTGTAGCAGTATTATCAGAGATGCTAGACGGTAGTGTGCATAGCACTTTCCTCCGTGTGTGTGTTCCTTGTGGTATTGAATCCACACCACGATAACCTCCAAAGTTATATGCAGAACCTGAGCTAATGTCCTCCTCCATCGGTGTGCTTGGAAGTCTTCTTGTTGATACAAAGAACCCGACGGGAATTTCTGGTGTCATCAAGTTATGGGGATGTACGTACTGGTGACGTTGGCGTTGTTGCTTTTCCAGCATCACCCAACTCGGGTGTGTATCACATTGAAAATGCTGATGCCCATGTATTTCAGGTGTTACCCATTGAGGGTGTGGCACGCTGCGTACAGGCTGAGGGTTGTATACTTGTTGCTTTGAAACTTTACATCTTTTTCTTTGTTTCTCTTCCTGTAAATATTTACATTCGCATTATAATTTCGTTAGCACTAGTTGCATGTATCTGAATTTGTTTAGCTGAACTCGACATTCTTTATAGCCTCAACTTCCAAACATCTTTTTCACATCTAAATTAAATAATAATATAAAGTATCATGTATCTAGTACTTCATTTTTTATTTGTAGATGAACTGGGCATTCTTTATATCCTGAACTTCCAAACATCTTTTTCACGTCTAAATGAAATAAAACTATATCAGAAAAGTATCATGTATCTAATACTTCATTTTTTTATTTGTAACTGAACTGAGCATTCTTCGTATTACGAACTTCTATTCTCGGAAGTGAGTATAACTAGTTCTATGCATGGTTGAACTTACACTTGCAGTTTTTACAACCCTATGTTCTAATGCTCGTGTACTAGCACTAACCGGAGCTGATGCTCAAGTATTAGGTGAACTTCATGTGGTATTTGATATATCTGAATTATTATTCTTGTTATAATTGTAAACAAGCAGATTTTCCTTTTGTGTTTGGTATCTGTCAATTATTTTTATTTTTGTAATTTTAAACAAGTAGATTTTCTTTTTTCGTCAAGCGTGTACTGATACTAAGTTACTAACTGAACTTCTCATGGTGCCAAACAAAAATACATAGCGCTGGTAAGAGAAGTTCAGTAACACAAAAAAGATACATATGTACTAATGCTAAAGTGCTAGTACAGACCTGAACTCATGCTCAAGTATTAGGTGAACTTCATGTGGTGTTTGATATCTGTGAATTATTATTCTTTTTATAATTGTAAACAAGCAGATTTTCATTTTGGTTAAGCCAGTACTGATAGCAAGTCACTAATTGAACTTCGCATGGTGAAAAACAAAGATACATAGTGCTTTTACCGTGACAAAAAACAATGTTGTTCGTTCATGCATTGGCAAACAAATCTGCAAAGAATGCACAGGAGGAAGTTCAACCATACATTAGCCAGAAGTTCAGCTAGTATTTTTCCTGCATCAGATAGCCCAGCTTGAGAACAAAGCACCGCCTCGTTGGAAGAGGAATCCCTTGACAATGGATGATGGATGGCTGAAGATACCAAGTTCACCTGGTTGCGGCCAAAAGTTCAGGTACAACAAGACTTTTATCAATGCAGGAGGAGGAATGGTTAATTTTTTTAGTATGTGTGGTGATGTGTGCCTTGTTTGATTTGAATCTGAATGCTCCGTCGTTGATCCGAAGGATTCTCCAACCTTGGTTTGACTTTCATCATCGTTTCGTAGCCCGCGCCATAGGTAGGAACCTAGGAAGGAAGGGGCAAGGTTACTCCGGTGTTCCATGGAACCCAGAAAAACTCTAGCGCGGACGTGCGGTTGCGCTCGCTCTCGGACACCCTCGCATCGTCGGTCGGACGGGAGGTGGATTGGTTTGATCGACGAGAGAAGGTATGGGAGGGGAGAGCGATGCAGTGTACGGCAGCGAAATCAGGGCGGCCTGTCGTTCGCCGGAGGCCGGGTAGGTGGGATCGGGATCTGGATAGGGGCGGCAGGGATCGGTATCGAGATTGGGATGGGGAGCCATGTAGGGTGAGGTTGTTCAAGGTGTTCTCCGTCGGGCCCTGTCGGGCTCCTATATAGTGACGCGGGATGAGAATAACTATTCTCATCCTAGGATCAGAATAGTGCCTCTCTCTCTCTATATATATACATACACACACACATATATATATATATATATCACTATTCATCATCCAAGGTACATAATAAGTTACTTTCACCCGAGGTAATATTACAATTATTTCATAAATAAGCTATGTTTAAAATAAAAATAAGTATATTTATATTTATTCACTATGTAAAAGTTGGCATAGTAACAAAAAAATATAGGTCACAAGGCGTGAGAAAATGCATTTTATGTATGTTTTGCACTATCTTCTTACGTTGTTAATTTTAAGTAACAAAAATATTTTTTATGACGATTATAGTTTTTTCTTACATTCTTTTTCTAAGTATGAAGTAAGACAAAATTTACGGAACGTGAAATTACATTAAATTGATTCTAGAATAGAGAGGGATGAAGAATAACTAATCCTCGCACAAGGTGACGAATAACGCGGCCCTAACTCATTTTTTTTACTTTGGCTCATAGGTGTATATCCACCCATTGACTAAATACACATTCGAAAATGTTAAAAAACTCGAGAAAATGTCTCGGGTGTAAATCCGGATATTATATGTGTGTGCACCAAGTCTCGATAAAAAAGACATTTTTTGTGGCTTGGGTAAAAAAGACAATTTTCGTTGCTTGATTACAGCTATTCACGAGACATTTTAAATAGCGGGCTACGTCATGTAGCGGCGGCTCGGCCAATAGCTAAAATATGTTGTAGCAAAGTTATAGCAGGCTATGCCCTCATTTACCTGTTTTACTAAATAATGAGAAAAACAAAAGATAATAATACAATCATATACATAACAACAAAAGGCAAACTTGCACATCACAAGGGATGGTTCACTTCAGCATATAACAACAAAAGCCACACTTGCATAGTAGATAACTTGCACATATTGTTGGAAATATGTCCTATAGGCAATCATAAAATGGTTATTATTATATTTCCTTATTCATGATAATCGTTTATTATCCATGCTAGAATTGTATTGATCGGAAACTAAAATACATGTGTGGATACATAGACAACACACTGTCCCTAGTGTGCCTCTAACGGACTAGCTCGTTGATCAAAGATGGTCAAGGTTTCCTGGGCATACACATGAGTTGCCATTTGATAATGGGATCACATCATTAGGAGAATGATGTGATAGACAAGACCCAAACTATGAACGTAGCATATGATCGTATCAGTTTATTGCTATTGTTTTCTGCATGTCAAGTATCTGTTCTCGTGACCATGATATCATGCAACTCACTAACACCGGAGAAATACCTTATGTGTATCAAACGTCGCAACGTAACTAGGTGACTATAAAGCTGCTCTACAGGTATCTCCGAGGGTGTCTGTTGGGTTGGCATGGATCAAGACTGGGATTTGTCACTCCATGTGACATAAAGGTATCTCAGGGCCCATTCGGTAATACAACATCACAACAAGCTTGCAAACAATGTGACTAAAGAGTTAGCCATAGGATCTTATATTACGGAACGAGTAAAGAGACTTGCTGGTAACTAGATTGAACTAGGTATGCAGATACCGACGATCGAATCTCGGGCAAGTAATATACCATTGGACAAAGGGAACAACATACGGGATTAACTAAATCCTTGACATAGAGGTTCAAATGATAAAGATCTTTGTAGAGAATGTAGGAACCAATATGGGCATCCAAGTCCCGCTATTGGTTATTGACCAGAGAGTGTCTCGGTCATGTCTGCATAGTTGTTGAGCCGTAGTGTGTGCACACTTAAGGTTCGGTGACGTTTCGGTATTATTGAGTTATATTTCTTCGTGACCGAAGTTTGTTCAGAGTCCCGGATGAGATCTCGGACGTCACGAGGAGCTCCGAAATGGTCCGAAGGTAAAGATTTATTTATAGGAAAGTGTTATTCGTGTTTCGGAATAGTTTCAGGGTTTTTCAGTATTGTACGGGGAGTGCCGAAAGGGTTCCGGAGGTCCATTGGGAGGGGCCCACCCACCGCGGGGGCCACATTGTCGTAGGAGGTGGTGTACCAGCCCCTGGTGGGCTTGGGCAGCCAACCCCAAGAGGCTCATGCGCCAAAGGTTGGTGGAGGAGGAGTCCTCCCTAGGGTGTCCACCTTTCTTGTGGGAGGAGGACTCCTCGCCACTTCGACCGAATCCTCCCTCTTTGGAGGAGGGGCCAAGGCTATCCCTACCTACCCCTTCCTCCTATATATAGTGTAGGTTTTGAGGGCAGCCACTACATAAACAACCACGTGCTGCCTTCTCCTCTTTAGATTGTCGTCCTCCTCCAGATTAGTTTGGTAGAGCTCGGTGAAGCCCTACCGGATTAGTTCACCACCACCGCCACCACGCCGTAGTGCTTCCGGAGAACTCATCTAGCTCTCCGCCCTTGCTTGTTGTATCAAGGAGGCGGAGATCGTCATAGACCTGTACGTGTGCTGAACGCGGAGGTGTCGTCTGTTCGGCACTAGATCATGATTGGATCACAGGATGGCTTACGATTTGGATCACGAAGACATTCGACTACATCAACCGCATTTCTTAACGCTTCCCGCTTAGCAATCTACATGTGTATGTGGATCCGATCTCTCCTCTCGTAGATGCTCATCACCATAGATAGATCTTGTATGTGCGTAGGAAATTTTTTGTTTCTCATGCAACGTTCCCCAACACATATTTCAGTCTAACAACTAGCAGGACTAGAGGCACACTTGCACATAACAAAAGTAAGATGACAAACTATAAACAAACAGCCATACAATATTGCAGTGCATCAATCTAAATCACCAGAGGCATAAATAGGCAAAACAGGAGTTAAACATATCATGAACTCTATTGAAACAACAACAAGCAAGCGCGCACACACACACACATATAATGGAGCAATGTGTTGACACCAGATTTTGGCATAAGCAAGAAAACATAATTAAGGTGACTTCAAATAAGGAAGTGTTCTACATGAAAAAGTTCCTTCGTGTTGACATGAACATTCTGTAAGTTTGGGCCATCGTCAGCTGATTTCATCTCAAAGGCGGAAACTGTGCTCAAAGTATAGATGGTTCATATTCAGAGTACTGTTCGAAATATTAAGCCCTCAAGAAAACCTCGAATGAGAAAATATTCTACATGAATTGTCTTTGTCTCGTCGAAATAATCGATTTTAATATAAAGATCGTCTCAATCGGAGGTCGTATGCAACCTAAGGAGCCAAAACAAACCAGTAACAGAAGTTGTAGAGTCATTTTGGATCCACCGAGTTTTCTGACTAACCGAGTTGACTCGGTAATTCCGAGAAAAGTCACTCGGAAATTCCGAGTGAGATGCAGAAGATTACAGAAAGTTGGTCATGTTAACTCCATGGGACCGAGAAAAATCACTTGGTAGCCCCGAGTTGGTCCGGAAAATTGGTAAAGTTTCATGTCCGAGTTAGGTTAGGGTTTTGGATGTTTTGAACGGGATTTTTAGTCCTTTTCGTGTACGAGAAGTCCAGCCGCCTCATATATATGTTAGAGCTGATGGCCGATTGAAGAACACATAATCGAATAAATTAATCTACTACTTTTTACACTAGTTTTTACATCTCTCCCTTGTTCTTTCTCTCTCGTTCTTTGCTCGTTCTTCGTGTTGGAGAGCAGCGATCCTCAAGGCTCTAGCGGCGGGCGAACCGATCTAGGGCAGCCCATAGCCACCGTGCGTCCAGACGGGGTCCATCCCGGGCGTGTAGGGTCCCGGGTCTTCAAAAGCGCCCACCGACTGTCTTGCGTATCGCGCTGTCGGTCGGGTCTCCTTCGACGTGAGCTGGAGTGCATCACCCTTGGCGTTGGAGGTATACGGTGACGGGTTCGTGTGTCAACAGAATGCACAAGACAAATCTGAGGACAGTACTTGCCTGTCCATGGGGTGTACGCATAGTTCATGCTACAATGATTCAGTGTACGTGTACGGTGTACGGACAGTTTAGTTATCGAGTGCACGCAAGGACAACAAGCAAGCACGCATATATAAAAAATACTTTGTATATAACAGAGATCACATTACAATGAAGCACTGGTTGGATCAAATTATACATCCATCTATCATGCTACATAACTTGTAAATCTAAGGTCAAATCTGAGGACAAAACTTTCCTATAGATGGGGTCTACTGTAGGCTAGGACGATGCTGCTTGGAGAAAATGGCTGAAGAGGGGGAATCACTCGGAAAGGGGCCGTCGGAGAAGGAGGCACCAAGGCCGCGCGTACTCGGGAGAGAGGCGTCGGCTTGGAGAAGCAGGCGTGGCTTCGCTAGCACAGGGCGCATCGCCTGCAGAGGGAGTGTCACCGAAAGAGGGGGAGTCCACGAGACGTCGCCATCCCTGCTTAGTTGTCGTCGCCTTCGTTGCCGTCGCTGTCGTCAGTTTGCAAGCAATATTTTTGGGAGAGAAAAAGGGATACGGGGTGGGAGTGTGCTGGTACGGAGATAGGTTTAAGGTAAAATAGTGTGCGGTGCCACGAATTGGAATTGGGCTGAAATTTTGAACCCACTCAGCGGAAAAAAAAATGCTAAACACTAAATATTTACAACGCTATGGGTAGTTAGCGGGGCTGTTAGCTGCTTTTCCTGTCCAGCACTAAAATGGCATAGTTGTAGCTGGGAGAGTCTAAAACGCTATAGCCCGCTATTTTAAACTTTGCTTTTTATACATGCCTCAAAAAATGGCTTTCTTCACCGAAATTTTGTGTGCGAACATAGGATGTCCCGATGTACACGCATGATTTTTTTCTCGATATTTTTTAACATTTTGAAATGTATTTTTTATACATATTACATAACAGGTGTATATACACCTAGGAGACAAAACACCACTCTTGTTACTTACTTGGTTACTTAACTCACATAAGTATTGTGATTCAACCCTTAGTGTTATAAATCCAATTGTCAGATCAAGCTGGCAAGAGTAAATTCTTGATAAAAACGAAAGAGAGGGAGAGAGAGAAGGCAACTGTGGCTAGTAATTAAGTTACACCTATGAAATAAAGATGCTATTAATGATATATTTTGATGTAAAAGGTTCCAGCTGCTGCCTTCTGATATGTCATTTCAGATATTGATTATAGTGCATGTACTTCTTTTCTATGAGTGTAATGGCGAAGGTTGCACTTGTGAGACATCAAACGAGCTAGGGGAATAAATATACTGGGAGGGCATTCAAGGTTGCCAAGACATGTGGTAGTAGGACCAAGCTGGTCAATCAAAGCAATGCGCGTAAGTATTACCTAAGTGGATTGTGTATCCGAATTAAGGGAGTACATATTTAAAGTAAAATCAGTGAACAGTTGATGCACATTTACCTTGCCGGATTGAATCCTTTGAGCTGGCTGCCATTCACGCTGGCGCATTCAAGGTGCTAAAGTCTCACCCATAGCAGATGCATGTGAATAAGATGCAACGTAGTATATACAATGTATTTTTTTAAGTGGGGACTAGGGAGCATCTAAGGTAGCATAGAAGGATAATATTTGTATTTAGCTAAATAATTTTGCAATATTTTCAATGCAGAGAGTGAGTACCATAATGAATAAAATTTGGCTATGTGAGTTGCACGATACATGTGCCAGGAGGATGATTTTTCTATATCTATTTGTTTTTCTATATATATTTTTTGTACGAGACAAAACGCTATTTTTATTGATTAACGAGAAGAGGATTGCCCAATTAATTCGAAGGAGAACAAATGAAAACCCAGATTACCAACCCCGCAAGGGACTCCCGCGGACATCCTAGCCACTAACAAAACCCCGACACAACCGGTCATTATCGTCAACCGAGAGCATCATCAACATCATCCATCACACTTGACTAGACTACTTCGACTTCATCTTGGACAAGCATAAACTTACCAACCGCCAAGAGGTTGCACCGAGAAACAAAGCATCGCCAAATAGTCGACCGAATCATCGAGGCCATGGCAACTCTCATATTGCTGAAGAGTGAAAAAACATGATGCCCTCATACTTTAGTAAGTATCTCAACTGTAGACTTGATGATGCTCTGATAAAGTATCAGTTTTTTTTTCAAATGAATGAAATATCTTGGTGCGAGCTAAAATCAATGCATGTGATGTGATACTATTTTGTTGTTTTCACAGTGAAAGGCTCCCCATATGAATATTGTTTTATTAGAAGTTTTACAATATCGCATAGTATTTGAGAAAAGGTAATCTCGCCACAAAAACCAGCGTCACCCTTGAGTTCCAACATTTAAAAGATAAGGTTAAAGGGGGAAGTTCCCTCACTTAATTTTTATTGTTAAGTAGATAGGGAGAGATGTGAACCCAGATGGCTTAAGAGAAAATAGGATGCGGTTGGTATTGCGCTAGGAGGCTCTTCCCAAGTGTCAAAGTTTTTAGCCTATGTGACCACATCCCTTAAGTTATAAAGAAAAATTTTAGTTAGTGTAACAGAGGTCTTGTATTCAAGGTTCCAAAAGACCTTTGCATTACAAGGACCCTAAACTTTCTGCAGTATCAGAATAACGATGACCAAGGCAACACAAGAGTGTTAGGTAAACATAAAACTGCTAACACTGATGAGATATATCGGACTTTTGTTGTCGATTAAAAGATTGAAGCACATTCATTTCCAGCATCCGGAGGACAAAAGTGCGGGAAAGCTTGCACCTTGGTGTGCCAAACACATGGCAAGGTCGTTCTTGTCAAGGTTGTGTTGACCGCCATTGAGATTTATCATCTAACTCTGCTTGACATGCCTGTTGAGGTTAAAAAGAAGATTGACAATTTGAGACAAGCTTGCCTATTGTGGGATATGATAAGGTGACTAGAGGCAAGAGGCAAGTGCAAAGTTAATTGGGATCTGGTTTGTAAGCCCAAATCCTGTGGTGTTATGGGTATTCTTCATTTGGAGAAGTTCACCACTCCGTTCATACCAGATGTCTCCGGTATGAATGGACGGACCCTTCAAAGACATGGCTTGGTGTTGGATTTCCATGTAAAGATAATGATCATGATATCTTTGCGATGCCCACCAAGGTTACTGTGGGAGACGGAAACAAGGATTATACTTGCTTGAGGGCATTAGACCAAGAGATATCATCCCCAAGATCCTCGAACTCTCTCTCAAGAAGGGTTGCATGGTTAGGAAGGCTCTGCTGGGTAACCCATGGATCCGTCAAATTGATACTCACCTAGGCGTTTCCTAAGAATACAGTTAGGTGTTCGCCACCCTCTAGGAGAAGATTGCTCATATTCACATCTCAAAAAGAATTCAGGACCCCATAACTTGGAAATTTACATCAATGGGGAGTATTTTGTGTCCTTGACGCAAAATTTGTTAGAGTTAATCCAAGGCACACCGTTGATCATCCGAGGACCAAGCAATCGGCGACATGCAACAGGAGCAGATGAGATACGTACGATAGCAGCAGTGGTATAGGTGTTCTAATAGGACACAACTCCTACCCTATCTACACACAGTCGAAATCCAAGTCCAACTCTAACCTACCTTGTACAAATATTCGACGCAACTCTAACACAAGGCACAGTTTGCTAGGCTGACCTTCATGGCAATGGACACTAAGGTTTGGCGGTTTGGGCTCCCTCAGATGCAAGTTCTTTGCCTAGCTTGTCAACCAAGATCGTGTGCGGATGACAGATAGATTGCTCCGCTGTGTGCCGAATTGTGGGTTGTACCCACTATGTAAGCATGTTCAGGAGTCCGTTGCCGAATTGTGGGTTGTGCCCACTATGTAAGCATGTTGAGGAGTCCGTTGTGCATCTCATTTGTCAGTGTCGATACACGCGACGGGTCTAGACGGAATTCACCACTTGACTTTGGATCCATCACACTATGGATCGGTGTCGTCAGTGAAGGAGTGGTGGATACAGATGCCGAACTTCAGAGGCCAAAATAAAAAGACCATCGCCTCTTTGATGATGCTTGTTATGTGGAAAATTTGAAAAAAAAAGAACAGAATGTCAGATTCTTCTGCAACCCCAGCGCGTCGATGATGGTCATTGTAAGGAAGATCACGGAGAAGCACGTTTATGGGCTTTGGCGGGGGCTACACACTTGAGTATTATATTTCGCTAAGAGTAATTATGCTCTTCCCAAATTCCCCACTGAAATTCGTGTCGTTCCAGGTACCACTGAAATGATTGAAATGTTGTTTTTACTGGAATGACAGGATTTTTGGTAAAATAACGTTGCCTCCATAGACCTGCTTCCGTAATAAAAATGATGTAATTAGAGCACATCTAAAGCTCTTAAAGCTGAGTTAATTGATTGATGAACTTCCAGCCAAGAACCACATGTATGCTGCATGATCGCAGAGAGTGTGACGGGGGGAGCGCATTGACGAAGAGAGACTTCAAATTTGTTTGATTTCACATCAATACCGTGGAGGAAAAAAAAACGCATGTACCTGTCATTCCTCCACCTCCCTATATGAAGCCCCTCAGAGCCCTCACAGCCAAAGCACACTGCTTTCTCTGCCCATCTTCTCAGGTTTTCACATCCTTTCTCTTATCGTTTTTGTTCCCTTTGTAAATTGATCTCCATATAAAATACTATTTGATCTGTTGGTATTTGCTGATCTTGCATCATGTCTGTGTCCGCAGTGCGATCGAGGTGGCAAGCCATGAGCAGCGGCAACAACGGCAGCAGGAACGTGGGGCTGGAGCTCAACCTGAACCAATCGCCTCCGCCCCTTGCCGCGGCGGAGAGGATTGAGGTGGACGGAGGTCATGAAGATGAATACGGGGACGACTACAGCAACGGCTCGTCCTCGCCTAGCTCGTGTGTGTCGTCGGATGATGGTCCTGGCGGCGGGGAGGCGTCGCCTATGGTGATCGGAGCGTGCGAGCGGTGCCTCTTGTACTGCATGGTGACCAAGGAGGAGTACCCCATCTGCATCAATTGCAAGCAGCCCTTCCTTGTGGACGTCCTCCCTGCCGGCGACGACAAGAAACGTGGCAAGCGCCAGTGAAGGAGGCGATCGAACTCAGTCGCTGTGCCTAGTGGATGCTATTGCTCATAGCGGATGGTTTAGCTCAGTTTTGGAGCACGGATCTTGGCGCGGGCTGGGGACTGTAAGCCGTTAGATTGTCCACTGGCAAGAGTAGGCTTGGTAGTTAATTCAGTCCATGATTCATGGCCCGGTCTTAGTTAATCAGTGTCTTTGATAGTTATTTCTTGTCATAAATCAGCGTTTCTAGATGTATGCCTCTCAATAAAGGAGCTTTTCCTGGATAATACAGTTTGTTTATTCTTTCCTTTTTATGGGTGATAGTTTGTTTATTCTAACACTAGCAAAATGGCCCGTGCGTTGCAACGGGAGAAAAAAAACATAATCTTCAATGATGATGACCACATTATGTTCACACATCAACGCTTGATTTTGAAATTTTGTGCACAAATGCAAGAAAATGTTTCTTCTTTTAAATTTATTCACAAGTTGAAGCAATCTTTACATTTTCAAAAAAAAAATCATGGTTGTCAAAAATCTTGGTAACTCAAAGAATTTTTCTTAATTTTAAGATATTTTTTAGAGAACATACAATAATAATCCGATCTATCCAACAGTTAATTCTTCAAAAATCGCACAGGTATATTTTCACAAAGACTTAGAAGCATTAATGTTTAACTACATACATTAGCTCTTTCATGAATAATTTTACAAATATGATAAAATATTTAAAATCGAGAACAATTTTTATAATTTACAAACATTTACTAAAAATTGTGAATTTTTTTTATATTTCAAACGGGTTTAAATATTTACTTTTGAATTTATGACCAATTCTAGAAAAGACGAACATAATTTTTTATGTTGGAGGATTTTACTTTAAATTCACAAACATTTTTGAAACGCATGAAGTTTTTCTAAATGAACACATATTTTATAAGTCAGTAATATATTTATTAAATTGACGGACATTGTTTTGGAATTTGCAAAAAAAAATAAAAAAAATCCGGCACATTTTTTGGATCCGCAAACATTTTATGTTTTCGACAACATTTTAAATTAGAAGTAAACAAAAATGGAACGGAAAATTTTAAATAAAAAAAGAAACTATCAAAACAGGCATTAGCTATTTCTAAAATTTTAGGACATTTTTTAAATGCATTAAATATTTTGAATTAGAAAGCATTTTGTTAAATGCTTTTAATAATTTTTAATACATGGAGTTTGATTTGAAATCATGAACTTTTCTTATTTTACAAACATGTTTTCAAACTTGCAAACATTTTATTTTATATGGGAGCATTTTTTACAAAAACTCCGAGCAGTTTTTGAAGTCACAAACATTTTATTTTTTTAAATATGTTGATTTAAAATTTTAACTTTATTAAAATTTTAAAGGTTATTTGAAGTTCTAAATTATTTAAAAAAGAAAAATAAAATGGAACTGAAGATAAATAAATAAACGGAACTAAAAAAACTGGCGCCGGCCCATACAGTGTGCTAGATATTCTCCGAGGGTGCAGAGCGTAATATAGGAGGTTTTTACATGGGTCGGCCCAGTCCGAGATTTTTTTGCTTTGTGAAACGTTTCCTATTACTTACCGATGGCATGGTGAATAATTTATGCAAACTTCAGGGGCAATTTCCATGAGGTACCACAGAAGCAATATGTGCTTTATTAATAGGTAAAGATCTAGCCACACGCCCGTGCGTTGCTACGGTAAACTGTGGTGAACAATTGCAACTGACAAGTGAACAATTACTGTTATTCTTTATTACTTTGTTCGTCCGAAAATACTTGCCCGAAAAGTGGAATAAATTAATGTACATATAACTAAAATACATCTAGATATATTCATTTTTTTCGACAAATAATTTTGAATAGAGAAAGTACTAATTGTTGGTACGGATGGGTTTATATACCCAACGATGTGTTGGGAATTAGCATACAAATGCACTTGTGGTTAACTGAAAACTGTAGCGGAAACAGTGTAATCTCAGCACCATATCAAGTACTAACTCAAGGATCGTTTCTTAGCACTGAAGGAAACATATGCAGGAACATATATGGAGGAGAAAGTGTTGCTCAGCAGACAAAACGCTCCTGAGACAAGTGTCTTGTGGGAGGAGTAACTTTCTGGACAGCAACAACCATCAACAAAAGAGATAGCAGATTTTTACTCGGAAACCCCCTCAACTTGACGGAAAAACCACGGGCCGAAGACGTCCAAATCCTCTTTGACTATTATCTCATGAGGAGGATATCCCAACAAATCTCCCCTCTATCTCATGAGGGGGCACCGCCATGCCCGCTACCTTGCAACATGCTTGTAACTTCTCATTTGGCAATATCGTGGTCATCATATCTGAAAGCACATATGCTCCCTTGGTGGCTTTGATAATTCATGACAACATACATTGCCTCTTGGACTAACAGTTTTACCTAGATATTTCAGGTTCAGTCCAGGGAGAGCTTTGGCTAAAGGTTTATGTGGAGATGCCTCTTGATGCAAGCAAGGAATAATATTGGCTCAAGCTTCAAGCTAGAAGACTCTTCATTTTATATTTGTGAGAAATCACTTTTGAGTGCATAGGAAAGCCAATACTATTAAAAGGGGGTGAGGTAGTAAAATGAACGGATTGCTCAAAGTGCTCAAAGTCATCCACCAAAATACTCAGTCGTTTTCCCACATATCTATTTTGTCAAATTCCACATACTCAAATTTGGTGTCACCAGCTTCCACATTTCGGACCCACCGAGTTTGACCTCATACAAAAACCCTAGCCATTCCCACCAAATCGGTGCAACCGAATTCATATCGGTGCTACCGAGTTCACTATGACCAACATTCTGTTCCCAAGATACACAAAATCGGAATTTCCTAGTTTAAGTATCGGTGCCACCGAGTTTGAGCATCTGACCGTTAGCCACCGAGTTGTGTATATTAGTCTCACCGAGATTAAAAAGTTCTACCTTTTGTGCTAATTGGTATCACCGAGTTTGTAACTTCGATGTCACCGAGTTTATCACTTTAGGTGTAACGGTTGGATTTTGTGTGCTGCCTATATATACCCCTTCAGTCACCTCTCACTCGTGGGAGAAGCACTTAGAAACATACTTCATTGCGAGATCCATTTTCTAAGAGAGAACCACCTACTCATGTGTTGAGACCAAGATATTCCAATCCAACCATTTGAAACTTGATCTCTAGCCTCTCCAAACAGCTTTCCACCAAATCAATCTCTCCTACCCATGCATATTATGTGAGAGAGTGATTTAGTGTTGAGGAGACTATCTTTAGAAGCACAAGAGCAAAGAGTTCATTGATCTACCACATCCATTACCTTTTGGAGGGTGGTGTCACCTACATTGGTTAAGTGTCGCTTGGGAGCCTCCTACTTCGTGTTGAGGAGTGGAACCAAGATGTATGTAAGGGCAAGGAGATCGCCCACTTCGTGAAGATCTACCGTAAGGCTAGTCCTTCGTGGGCGGAAGCTGTGGTGGAATAGACAAGGCCTCTTCTTCGTGGACCCCTTGTGGGTGGAGCCCTCCGTGGACTCTCACAACCGTTATCCTCCGTGGGTTGAAGTCTCCACTAACATGGACATACAATAGCGCCAACTATCAGAACCATGCCAAAAATTGTTGTGGCAACCTTTGCGTTTTATATCCTAATCTCTACTCTTTTGCATGTGCAAAGTCTTTACTTTTCCGCTGCCATTTATATTGACTAGCATGTATAGGGTGCACTAGACTTGTTAGAACTGCTGATTTTCTGCCTTCCTTGAAATTGGGTTAGGCTAGGAACTTTACCTTGACAAGTAGTCTATTCACCCCCCTCTAGACACACCTTCTATCGATCCCTCAGTTGGTATCAGAGCAAGGTCTAAAAAACCTTGGTTTAATCATCGTTGGAGAAAGATTGGTGTAACTAGTTGTGCGATTTTTAGTTGTAGAGTGACTATTCTTGATGGGGAGTACTTTAGACAATGGAAATATGAAATGCTTGATATATTTGATGAGTTCCATTTGCGCAAGTATGTTGAGTATCCCTATGCACCTCCCATTGATCCTATACATCCTTCTGATGACGATGAAATTGATATGCTTGGTAATCTTAACACTGTCAATCTAATTATTAGAGGATTACCAAGAAATGTGCTTAATAAGTTGCAGAATTTTGAGCGTGCGCATACCTTGTGGAAAGACTTAGAGAAAATATATCCAAACTATTCCTTGAAACACCTTGATATCCTTGTCCACAAATGCATTGCTTTTCACAAAATGAAATCAACCGATCCTAACTTTGATAAATGTCTATTTGAGCTTTGTGACCTCATGCGTGCCAAAGGAGATGCCATTACTATTAACAATATCATTGTTGAAGCCATACAAATGCATAAACATGAACATTGTCATAGTCAAAATTCTCATGAAACTCTTGTTTCTTATGAGGGAACATCATCCGATGATGATTATGTGGAGCATGGCTAGTATGATGAAGATGAGGACATTGACATTGAGTATGAGAAGACCATGAGGAACCTTAGTCTTACGGCGAACCTTAGAGACTACATGGTCGGTGGAAAGGAGTGGGTTCTCGAAAGTGGATGCACCGATCACATGACCGGAAATAAAGGCATGTTCCATGAAATCACACGAAACCGTGGACCTCGAAGGTATGTATCTTTTGTAGATAACTCCAAGGGTAAGGTACTCGGCCTTGGTAAGGTGGTCGTATCTCATGATAGTTCCATTCAAAATGTCATGTTTGTTGAATCCCGTGGCTACAATCTTCTTTCCGTATCTAGACTAGCAGATTTTGGTTTCAATGTGCTATTATGGAAGTTGACTCCCGAGTGTTTCGTAGCGACAATCATAACATTGTCTTTACTGGTTTCCGTAGAGGTGATCTATACATTGTTGATTTCTCTAAGATATCCAAACCCCGTACATGTCTTATTGCAAAATCTTCTAAAGGTTGGATATGGCAAAGAAGCCTAGGACATGTTAGTATGCGTAATCTCGACAAGATTATCAAAGGTGATCATATTCTTGGTGTTAAAGATGTTATCTTTGACAAAGATAGACTTTGTAGTGCTTGTCAAGAAGGAAAGCAAGTTGGTGGAAGTCATCCCGTGAAGAACATCATGACTACTAGAAGACCACTCGAGCTTCTTCACATGGATCTCTTTGGTCCCAATGCTTACAAGAGTCTCGGTGGAAACTCTTATGGTTTAGTCATTGTTGATGATTTTTTCAGATTTACGTGGGTGTTCTTACTTAGTGATAAGTCGCAGGTACAAATAATCTTCAAGAATTTTGCTCGGAAAGCTCAAAATCAGTTTGAAGTGAAGATCAAGAAGGTTCAGAGCGATAACGGGACGGTGTTCAAGAACACGAATGTGGATACTTTTCTTGACGAAGAAGGTAGCTCACATGAGTTCTCGGTGACGTACACACCTCAACAAAATGGAGTTGTTCAGAGGAAGAACCGAACTCTCATAGAGATGGCGAGAACGATGCTTGACGAATACAAGACTCCAAGACACTTTTGGGCAGAAGCCATGGAAACAGCTTGCCATGCCATAAACCGACTCTACCTCTACAAGCTTCTCGGTAAAATGACATACAAGCTACTCACTAGTAACAAACCCAAATTTGGATACTTTCGGGTATTCGGCTCTAAGTGCTATATTCTTGATAAATATCGTTGATCTAAATTTGCACCTAAATCTTATGAATGTTTCCTACTCGGTTACAGATGAACTCTCACACTTACCATGTCTACACCGACTTCACTTGAAAAGTTTAAGAGGTGGTAGATGTGAAGTTTGATGAGACTAATGGTTTGCAAGTCGAACAATTACCAATTGATGTAGGAGATCAGGAACCTTCGGAAGCTATCAAAGACTTGTCCATTGGTAAGATTCGTCCCATAGAGGTGAAGGAAAGCACTTCATCAATTCAACTGGAAGCTCCTACTTTGCATGAAGGCGAACCACAAAACAACATGGAAGCATCCACAAGCGGTACACGGCATGATGAAGAAGAGGAATAAGTACATCGTGATGATCCACCTCAACCTTCCTCACCACCACCTCAAGGAGATGACGACAACAACCACTATATGCAAGATAATGATGATGATTATGATGAAGAAGAAGCTCCACCATCCAACAAGAAGAAGCTGTCAAGAGTTAGAGCAAGAGTGGACAAAGATCATCTGTTGAATCAAATCTACGGTGACATAAAAACTGGGAGAATCACTCGCTCTTTCATCTCTAGCATTCAACCTTTGAAGGTTGCAGAAGCCCTTCAAGATCCGGATTGGGTGAATGCCATGCATGAAGAGCCACACAACCTCGAGAGGAACCAAGTATGGACACTTGTTGAAAAGCCCAAAGGCGAGAAGAATATCATTGGTACAAGATGGGTGTTTCAGAACAAGAAATATGAAGACGGACAAGTTGTACGCAACAAGGCACGTCTCGTAGCCCAAGGATACACGCAAGTCGAAGGTATGGACTATGGTGAGACATATGATCATGTTGCTAGACTTGAAGCCATTCGCATTCTTCTAGCTTATGCCAATCACCATGATATAACTTGGTACCAAATGGATATTAAAAGTGCCTTTCTCAATGTAGAAATTCAGGAGGAAGTTTATGTTAACGAACCGCCTGGTTTTGTGAACCCTAAGAAACCTGATCATGTCAACAAACTTCGTAAAGCTTTATATGGTCTTAAACAAGCCCCTAGAGCTTGGGACAAATTCCTAACGAAGTGTCTCATTGAAAAGGGTTTTGAGATTTGTAAAATTGATGAAACCTTATTCACTATAAGATTTAA
This sequence comes from Hordeum vulgare subsp. vulgare, assembly GCF_904849725.1. Classification (NCBI taxonomy): domain Eukaryota; kingdom Viridiplantae; phylum Streptophyta; class Magnoliopsida; order Poales; family Poaceae; genus Hordeum; species Hordeum vulgare. The sequence continues at coordinate 105,417,846 of NC_058521.1, read as the reverse complement.
TAGAGAACTATTTGTCTTCAAAATATATGTGGATGATATTATCTTTGGCTCTACTAACCCAAATTTTAGTGAAAAGTTTGGAAAGTTGACGTGAGAGAAGTTTGAGATGTCCATGATGAGTGAACTCAAGTTCTTCCTTGGATTGCAAACCAAACAATCGAGAGAAGGTATATTTATCTCTCAAACCAAGTACACCAAGGACTTAATCAAGAAGTTCAAAATGCAAGAATGCAAAGGGTATGAGAACCCCAATGCCTCCTAGTGGACATCTTGACCTCACTAAGAGGACAAACGAGTTGATCAAAAGGTTTATCGATCAATGATAGGTTCATTTCTATAGTTATGTGCCTCCCGTCCTGATACCATGTTGAGTGTTTGCATGTGCGCCCGATACCAAAATGCACCAAAAGAGTGTCATCTATTGGTTGTGAAAAGGTTAGTGAGATACCTTATACATACACCAAACTTTGGCATATGGTATCCCAAGGGATCTTCTTTTAATATTGTTGGCTATTCCGACTCGGACTATGTCGAAGACAAGGTTGACAGAAAATCCACCTCGGATACATGTCAATTTCTTGGGAGATCTATTGTCGCTTGGTCTTGCAAGAAACAAAACTCGGTATCCTTGTCTACTGCCAAAGCTGAATACATTACCGCTGGATCATGTTGTGCCCAATTACTTTTGTTGACACAAACGCTTAAGGATTATTGCATTAATGTTAGAAAAGTTACATCGTTATGTGACAATGAAAGTGCTATTAAAATTGCGTATAATCCCGTGCAACATTCTAGAACTAAACACACACAAGTGCGACATCATTTCATTCGTGATCATGTTGGTAAAGGAGATATAGATCTCAAGCATGTTCGTACTGACAAACAACTAGTTGATATCTTTACCAAATCACTTGATGAGAAAGTGTTATGTCATTTGAGGAGTGAGTTGAACATCATTGATGCTTCAAACCTAAGCTAGACTCACTCGGATGCATGCAGGGACATGAGCTTGATTGCCCATTCCATGTTGCCATTGATATGCCTATCCTATATCTTGGAAACTATGCTCCCTTGTATTTCAACTAACCATTCTGTAGGTACTTGGAAAAAATACACTCCACAAGATTGCAATCAACTCACATCAAAAGCAATCTTGACATGGCCAAGTATCAACAACATTTTCTTGGAGATGGAGGAAGAAAACAACAAAATTATATCCTTGACAATTCTATGACATTGAATTTCACTCATGTCATTTGGATATATTATGTTATTCCTTGCGTGACTAACCATTGTAGGTGAAAAGTGAACCAAAACGACATGGATAGCTCCAAACCCATAATGATCATCATCAACTTTGAGCATCCACAACAAGTTCACCTACATGCCACGTCATCAAAATCATTCGAAGGTATGTACTCATATCATTGATAAAGCTTTACGCCAATTCATGGGGTGAAGCAACTCAAGTGATATGAAGACATTGAAATGCTTAATCGACAAAATGGTAACCCCATTTCACGCTTAGTGATGTGTATGACCAATGATCAAGCATCCTTGCTTGATTCCTCAAGTAAAATACTTTCATATAGGTGACCTAGTCACCGCCCTGCATCTAGATGGAGATTATTATATGATTCACATTTGACCTTCCATATTATTTTGGAATCATTCAACTCTCATCTACATGTATGAATATATTTCAAAAAAAAATCTTCGCTACCTTTTGTTTTCTTTTACTTTTGTTTGTCTTTCACAATTGATATCTTTTTACAATTGGAATCGTGAAACAATTCTTTCAGTCTGTCTATTTTTTAGTTAAGGAGTTGATATTCATTGCAACTCGGTCTCATCGATGTGGGAAACTCAGTCCAAGCAATTTCTCTGAGAGGCCTGAATCTCATTCTCGGTTCTACCGAATCACTTTGCCTCGGTGACTCCGATATTGAAACGGCGTTAGTTGCTCTGATATTCTCTTCTGGATTTTTGCTTTAGGGGAAAACACTTATCAATGATCCCATGATTCATTTCCACCTAAGATCTTATTGAAAAAGTTTCTGAGACAAAACCATTTTAGCATTATTTTTCTAGGGTGAGAAAACTTCTCTTGGGGGGAGAAAAATCTCAGTGGTCCCATGCAATATAAGAGGGAGAATCATATAGGATCCTAATATAGTAGGAGATAATTCAAGGAACTCTTATCCATATTAAAGGGCGAGAACATTCGATGAACCTAATAGAGTAACTAAGGGGGAGAAAAGAGAAATTCAAGGAACCCTTATAAAAGATATAAGTACCCACGAACCCTTTCTATCAATGAGTAGTTATCCTGTGACCTTTTTGGAAATCGATGCCAAAGGGGGAGAAATATTATCAAAGCTTCCATTCAATGAACCTATTTATAGGGGAGAAATATCACCAAAAATATTACACAAAAGAGGGAGATATATCAAACCTTACATATTAAGGGGGAGAGATAAAATTGTTTTTATTGCTTTGAACTTATCTTACCCTATCTACTCCCAATATCCAATGCTATGATTCAAGCGGAGAGGAAATTATCACATATTAATCCTTAGGGGAGAAAGTTCCTATTTCTATTGGAGACATATTGTCGGTGCACTAAAGACTGGGTGTGACAGCCCGAGACCGACGTTCTAGAAGATTCCCCTTTATTTCCGTTTTCGTCGTGTGGTTATTTTTATTTGTCGCATCATCATCGCATCATTCGCGTCATCTGCATTGCATCGGCATCTCCATTGCCGGCAGTTTTTAAACTTGCATCCGTTATTAGTTGCCGGTTCTCGTCGTTGTCCGTTCGGAGCCCGACCGCACTCGCACGCGCCCGCGACATCGTCGAGAACTTGTTTTTAAAGTGTGTGTAAAACTTTCTCTGATTGGGGTGAGATTTGACTTGCGGTATTATTTTAATATAGGTAGGCCTCCTGTAAAATTTCGTCGCGATTGGAGTCGGTCTAGTACCCGAACGGTCGACCGTAGCGGCATCGTATTCAGTCTATCGTCACACCTCTTTCGGTGTTTTAAAAATCGTTGCCGCGCCGCCCGTTTTTCCTCTCGCCTCTGGTAAACTACCCTACATTACCAATTAAACATTCCCGCGTTTGGAATTATTCGAATCCGACCGCACGGTGGGATACGGAACGAAATTCCGGTAAACCTAGCCCCCCTTGTGTCTATAAATAGGCCCTCCTCCTATTATTTTGGACAGCCAACCCCTGTGCCTTGGGAACCGTGCCCACCTACCCCTAACCCTAGGCTCCTCCCGCATCATCTCTCTCCCTAGCGCCACGGGCTCGCGGAGCCATCGCAGGCTCACCCGGGCCCGAACCGCCGCTGCCGCCTCGCCTATTCCTCCCGTGCTCCTGGCACCGAGCAGAGCCTACATCCCGCGCCGCCGCCCGTACCTCATCGGTCCCGCCTCCGGCCGCCGCTCGCCGGAAGCCCCACCGGAACCGCCACCGGAGCGTCGCCCTCGCCCTGCCTCCCTGCCCGCCGCCGCCACGTCCGGTTTCCCCGCTGGCCAGCACCCGCAGCGCATGTGCCTCCAGCCGCCTCGATCTGGTCCGCCCATGCCCGTGTTTGTCGGCCGCCGCCGGGAAATGAGCTGCCGCCGGCCGGATCCAACTGCCCCGCGGCCGATCCGCCCCTCCCGTCGCCTTTCCCCTGCAGAAGCTCCCGCCGGTGCCCCAAGCCCCTCCACCGCCATGGCCTCTGTTCGCGGGAGGAAGAACGACGAGGAGCATCGCCCGCTCCAGCGATGCCATCCTGGGGCTCCCCCCGCTGCGGCCCATGATGGGGTCATAGTCCTAGGGTAGGGTCATAGGCCTGTCCTACAGGTCCTACCCAAGGACTACCCCACGCAAGGGACGGGACCTTAAGTATGCCCGACTGTATTAAGGTGCCCCCATCATCCAGTCGGTAACAGGCCCAGAATTATCCAGTCGGAGACTAAGACTCGGAGGACACCGGACCTACCGACTGGATACACTCGGTTCGTCGTAACCTCCCTGGAGGGAAACTGCCGTACGTTTCCGGGTGCATTAACTAGCATTTATAGCTTATACCCACGACAGTTGGCGCCCACCGTGGGGCAGGCGTCTAAGCGACTTCCGGCGAGTTTGCGACTACTTCCTTTCGTCATGTCGTCCGGTGGAGTTTCGAGCATGGGTCACCAGATCCTCTTCGGTGCTCTCTCCTTCGTTGTCGACGATTCGGCGTGGCTTCGGGAGGCACCCCTTGACGTCAAGGCACTTCCCTGTCGCGGGGCCACGCACTTTCGTGCCGGCGCTCGCGGCGTTCTTCTTCTCCAACAATCGGCTCCGTTGCCGGCTTGCACCTTCGTCGCGTGCCGCAGCAGGCGATCTCGCAGTCCGCGTCTACAATGTTGGGTGCAGCATGCCCGAGCGCGCCAGTTCGCCTCCTCTCAGGTGGAAGTCCTGGAGTCTGTTGTTGTCGCCCCACACTCCCAGTGCTCGGACTCGGTTCCGACTGAGCTTCCTACCGAGTACGTGGGTCGTGGGCCTGTAGCAGAAGTACATATGGCCAACTCCCATGAAGATCCTCGTCAAGCCGACCGAGGTGAAGTTGGCGAAGCATCCGGTGCGCGTCGTCCGCCTCGTCGTTCTGCCAGCCGACACACTCGGAGGAGCAACGTGGAGGTGTTCCGCACACCTCTCCTCAACCTGGCCGCGACTGCCCAGATTGCCGATTCCCTCCAGCCGACTGATTCAAAGCACTTCCTCTGTACCGACTCATGAATAAATCAGATACCTTCGAGTGGACAGACGAAGCCCAAGTCGCGTTCGACGACCTCAAAGTCCTACTTTCCACCCAGCCGGTTCTTACTGCTCCGCTCAGTAAAGAGCCCCTTCTTCTGTATATCGCGGCTACAAATCAAGTCGTCAGTACTGTTCTTAGAGTCGAACGAGAAGAAGAAGGCAAAGCATACAAAGTTCAGCGGCCAGTGTACTATGTCTCCGAGGTCCTGACCCCTTCCAAGCAGAGGTATCCCCATTATCAAAAGCTTATCTATGGGATCTATTTGACTGCAAAGAAGGTTGCCCATTATTTCCATGACCACTCGGTATCTGTCGTTTCTGATTCTCCTTTGTCGGAAATTCTCCACAATCGAGACGCGTCAGGCCGAGTGGCGAAGTGGGCGATGGAGATGTTGTACTGTGACATCAAGTTCAAGGCCAAGAAAGCTATTAAGTCTCAAGCCCTGGCTGACTTTATAGCAGAATGGGAGAACAACAGCAACCGACCCACATCTACTCGGCTCATTGGACAATGTTCTTCGATGGGTCTAAGATGTTGAATGGATCCGGCGCTGGTGTGGTGATCGTATCACCAAAAGGTGACAAGCTCAAGTATGTGCTTCAGATACACTTTGATTCCTCTAACAATGAGGCAGAGTATGAAGCTCTTCTCTACGGATTGCGCATGACCATCTCACTCGGCGTCCGTCGTCTGATGGTCTACGGCGATTCAGACTTGGTGGTCAACCAAGTGATGAAAGAGTGGGACGTAAGGAACCCCACTATGACAACCTACTGCAATGCAGTCAGGAAGCTGGAGAATAAGTTTGAAGGTCTAGAACATCATCATGTTCCAAGGCTGAAGAACCAAGCGGCGGACGAATTGGCTAAGCTCGGATCCACTCGGAGACCCGTCCCGAGTGATGTCTGCCTCGAGCACCTCCATCTTCCTTCAGTCAAAGAGGATCCCTTCACGGAAGAGCCAGTGCAACCCAAGAGCGCAACAGACCCGACTGAAGTCGATGTGCCTGCTATGGTTGATCTGGTCACAGAGATTCTGCTAATTATCCCAGAGTGGACTGCGCCGATTATGGCATATATCCTAAGGCAAGAGCTTCCAGAAGACGAAGTCCAAGCCCGACAAATAGTCCGCAGGTCGAAGGCATTTACCGTCATTGACGGTCAATTGTATAAGGAGAGTGTTTCAGGCGTGCTCCAACGTTGCATTTCCCCAGAGGAAGGGCAGTTGATCTTAGAGGATATCCACTCGGGAACCTGCGGCCATAATGCTTCTTCAAGAGCAATCGTCGCCAAAGCGTTCAGGGCTGGATTCTTCTGGCTGCAGGCTAACGAAATGGCCAAAGCTATGGTCGATCGATGCGAAGACTGTCAGTTCTACTCCAACAAGTCCCACAAGCCAACATCTGCACTAAAGACAATCCCACTTGTGTGGCCGTTTGCAGTTTGGGGATTAGACACAGTCGGTCCATTCAAGACAGGCCAAGGAGGCTACGCACATCTGTTGGTGGCAGTCGACAAGTTTACAAAGTGGATAGAAGCCAAGCCCATCAAAAACTCGACGCCTCCACAGCCGTGAAGTTTGTCAGAGACATCATCTCCAGATTCGGAGTGCCTCACAGCATAATCACGGACAATGGGACAAACTTTGACTCAGACAGATTCAAAGGTTTCTGCGCGAGTCAAGGTATCCGAGTGGACTTTGCTTCCGTAGCACATCCGCAATCCAACGGACAAGCTGAGCGTGCAAATGGACTTATCCTTCAAGGTTTGAAGCCTCGACTCTTGCGAGAGATAGGACATGCTGCTGGTGCGTGGGTAACCGAGTTACCTTCAGTACTTTGGGGTCTCCGCACCACTCCGAACAGATCAACGGGGCGATCACCGTTCTTCCTCGTCTATGGAGCAGAAGCGGTCCTTCCGAGTGACCTGCTTCACAATGCCCCGCGAGTCGAACTCTTCTCCGAAGCCGAAGCAGAACAAGCAAGGCAAGATGGAGTCGATCTTCTAGAGGAGGAGCGCGAAATGGCACTTACTCGCTCAACAATTTATCAGCAAGATCTGCGACGTTTTCATGCACGACATGTCAGAAGCCGCACGTTCCAGGCTGGCGATTTGGTGGTCCGAGTGGATCAGCAGAGACCACACAAGTTGGCTCCGGCCTGGGAAGGTCCTTTCATCATTTCAAAGGTGTTGAACAACGGAGCATACAGACTCTACAACATTCAGAAGGAGATCGACGAACCCCGCGCGTGGAATGGAGACCTCCTCAAGCGTTTTTATACATGATCGCCGACTGAAGCAGTGTAACGAACAAGTTTTGGAGAAATAATATACAGCAGATTCGGTTTCTTTTGCAGATTCAGAGTTCTTCCGTGGTTGCAGACTATGGTCACAAAAACAAAAAAAAACTTAGCTGCGATCCCGCATCGCCTAAGTATTAACTTCCTCCGAGTGTGCACTTTGCGTCACACTCGGGGACTTAGCTGCGATCCCGCATCGCCTAAGTATTAACTTCCTCTGAGTGTGCACTTTGCGTCACACTCGGGGACTTAGCTGCGATCCCGCATCGCCTAAGTATTAACTTCCTCCGAGTGTGCACTTTGCGTCACACTCGGGGACTTAGCTGCGATCCCGCATCGCCTAAGTATTAACTTCCTCCGAGTGTGCACTTTGCGTCACACTCGGGGACTTAGATGCGATCCCGCATCGCCTAAGTATTAACTTCCTCCGAGTGTGCACTTTGCGTCACACTCGGGGACTTAGCTGCGATCCCGCATCGCCTAAGTACTAACTTCCTCCGAGTGTGCATTTTGCGTCACACTCGAGGACTTAGCTGCGATCCCGCATCGCCTAAGTATTAAATTCCTCCGAGTGTGCACTTTGCGTCACACTCGAGGACTTAGCTGCGATCCCGCATCGCCTAAGTATTAACTTCCTCCGAGTGTGCACTTTGCGTCACACTCGGGGACTTAGCTGCGATCCCGCATCTCCTAAGTACTAACTTCCTCCGAGTGTGCACTTTGCGTCACACTCGGGGACTTTGCTGCGATCCCGCATCGCCTAAGTATTAACTTTCTCCGAGTGTGCACTTTGCGACACACTCGGAGACTTAGCTGCGATCAAGCATCGCCTAAGTATTACCTTCCTCCGAGTGTGCACTTTGCGTCACACTCGGGGATTTAGCTGCGACCCTGCGTTGCCTAAGTATTAACTACCTCCGAGTGTGCACTTTGCGTCACACTCGGGGACTTAGTTGCGATCACGTATCACCTAAGTCCTAATATTTTACGAGTACACACTTAGTGTTCAACTCCAAACAGCATTCAAGCAAAAGAATAAGTGTTTTCGTTGTCACTCCAACAGTCTAGACACGATAACAGACTCGGTGCGGATCAAGCTTATCCGCACCGATCCAAAAGTATGACTGCCAACAGAAGTGGCCAGAATATCGTACAAGTAAACACTCGGCATACCGAGGATAAAGTTCGATCATGACTTAGCTGGGCCCGCGTCAGGACTGGAGGGTTCCACAAAAGTATCCAGGTCGATTCCATCAGCAATGCGGGTCGCAGTCTCCAAGAATGTCTCCATGAAGTCTTCAAATTGAAGCTTCTTCGTGTTGGCAACTTTCAAGGCTTTCAGCTTATCTTCCCGCACTTCTTTGCAATGGACTCGGACCAAGGATAGCGCCACATCAGCACCGCAATGCGCTGCCGATTTCTTCCAAGATTGCACTCGTGCCGGAATCTCCCCCAGTCGCCCCAACAGAGTCTCCATCTTCTCCCGCGACTCCTCCTCCGTCCAAAGCTCCTTCTCAATGCGACCGAAGATTTCTCTCACTCGGTTGATGAACGGACCCACTTTGCCTACGCGGATATAAGCACGGAGTAGATTCCGGTTGGCGTCCCCGCTGAGTGGTACATTGTCCTTCGTGGATCGTTCCACGGCCGCTGCTTCAGCTTCAGCGTCACCACAAAAATCTGCAACAAACGAGCAAATAGAAATTACAAACCGAGTGTTCGTCACACGATACAACCACTCGACAAATCATCAGACTTACCAGCCAGACGACTCATCATCTGGACAGCCCAGTCGTTCACATACTTCTCCTGAGTTGTCCATCGTTTGTTCCAAGCAGTCATTTGATCGTACGCTTCGGTCCTCTGTTTTTTTTCAGCCTCTCCACCTCCGCCACCAACGCCCTGTTTGCTTCCAGTGCTTCCTCCAAAGATTTCTCTCGAACTTCCAGCGCGTTCTTCATGCTAGTCATGGCGAGCGTTGCGGCTTCTAGTTCACCAGCATAGTGGTTCTTCTCAGCCCTCAAGGCTTCATAAGCGCTCCCCATCTCACACGTTTTCTACAAAACGAAACAAAGGGGTATCAGCAACTTTCTCAATACAAACTATGTTCTTCAGACCCCTGCCGACGCAAGCAGTCGACAGCGGTCTCGGGGACTACACCCAGTGGGTTCACTAAGAGTGACCCCACTGGCATGCACCTCAAGCAGGTCTGCCCTATTGAGGTGCACATTTTCACCTACGCCTCCGAGGCTAAAGCTACTCCACCTGTGGACAGTTTACTCTAGGGAACTCTTACAGTAAGAGTACTCCGACTGCAGTAAGTACTTGCACTCAGAAATCTTGTCTACGGACATGACAAAAATAAAGACCAAATTTATAAACACAACTGTCGGTGCAAGCACTCGACAGAAGTCTCGGGGACTACACCCACTGGGTTCACTCGGAGTGAACCCATTTCAAACAACAGACTACGACAACACCCAGTGGGTTACAAAAGAAAAGTAAGTACTTACTAGACTACTTACTCGGATGTCGTCGCGCAGCTCCAAGCTCCGTTGGTACAAAGCCGCAACGGAGTCATAAGCCTTCTTGGCCTCCCCGGTCATCAGCTCCGCTTGGATCATGGCTCCCTTGGCCGCTCCCACCTACTCCTCTGGGACACACCGAACGCTGAACTCAACATTCGATGAACCGAGAACCGTGGGAAGCTCCTGGGGCATCCCAAGGTTCACCCCAGTCAGTTCGTCACCCACCGGCACTGGTTCGGCCAGTGGAGGCATTTCAGTCGGCGGAGCGTCAGCGGTAGGGGCAGCAGCAGAAGGAGCAGCCTCAAGGATAGGCTCCACGACAGGCTCCGCGGCCGGGTCAGCTTTCCCCTGCCCGTCTTCGTCCGGGTGAATCGCCCCTGACAAGCCGAATAGCATGATGATTCGGAAAAAGAAAAAGTTAGTACAGTCAACAGGAATGAAACACCTGACTCTCCTACAACATACCCGGCTGGGACGAGACGACGTTGTCTGTGTCCATGGGGTAATCCCCTTGGCGGACCGGAGAGGTTGTAGAAGTGGCGACCCTGTCAAGTGAAGCCCATTCGACTTGTAAAGCGGGAGTTCAGTCGGATAACATAAAAAGTCGAGAGTTAGATTCGCTTATGTGGATGTGACGGGGATGGCAACCCTCATGCGCGGCAGAGCCCTCCGAGGTTTAGGCCCACTCGGTTTGGGTGCCCTGGGAGATTGGCCTGCAGGCTCGGCGGAGACGTCCCTATACCTCTTCGTGCCTCGAGCACTCGGGGCCGCCGGAGCGGTAGGTAGAGCACTCGACAACGCGGGGGGAGCCGAAGGGACGACGGGCTCGTGTCGATGCTTACTCCGCTATTCCGGCGGTGGAGGTGGAGAGTCACGCTCTTCGTCTTCTTCCTCCTCCTCGCTGTCCTCCTCCTCCGACTCCCTGCTGTCGGAGACATATTTAGCGCTATCCACGCTCCCCTCCTGGCTACCTTCTTCCTCCTCCTCCTCTGGATCCCCGTACGAGACAGGGGAGGACCAGTTGGTCCATTCCTACATGAGATTCAGTCGGAAACATTAAGCACCACACGAGGATATAAGCGAACGACTGAAATCAAAACAGTTCGATATATTCGGTTAATGCTACTCACCTGATTCGGTGGCGGGTTGTCCGCGCTGTAAGGCACCACTCGGTGGGCTCCTTTACGGTTCTCGCAAGGTCCCGTGATTTGGAGCACTATCGAGGTCACCTTCTCCTCGAGTATGCCCACCGTGACGGTCCGAGTGGAGTCCTCGAGCCCCGTGTAGAGCCACATAGCATGGTGGCGAGTTTGAAGAGGCTGGATCCGTCGACCGATGAAGACTTCCAACAGGTCAATACCGGTGACCCCCTTCCGGACAACATCCGCGAGTGCCTCAACCAAAGGCTGGATGTCATTCCTCTCGGCTTTCGAGAGGGCGAGTTGTTTGGGTGGAGCAGGGCGATCCAGACTAAATGGAGGTAGCCCAGTCGACGCGTTCGGACAGGCTATGTCCTGGCAGTAGAACCACGTCGACTGCCAGTTCCTAACCGACTCGTTCAGCTGGAGAGCAGGGTAGCTACTCCGACTCTTTTTCTGAAACCCTAAACCCCCGCAGAGCTGGAGGAGGTGCGTCTTGTCATCCGACTGACTGAGACGTTTAATGGTTTGAGAGCGGGCGGAGAAGATATGTTTGAACAAACCCCAATGATTGGGGCAACCGATAAAGCATTCACACAGAACAATGAAAGCAGAAAGGTGGGCGATAGCATTTGGAGGGAAGTGATGGAGTTGAGCACCAAAATGATTCATGATGCCCTTGAACAAAGGGTGCGGGGGCAGAGAGAAACCTCGGTGAATGAGGCTGAGGAGCAAGACGCGCTCCCCCTCCCGCGGCGCCGGCTCAATCTCATCGTCCGCCGGCAACCTCCAAGATTTATGCACGAGCTGGCCGTACTCAACCAGCTCCAACAGGTCCCCCTCTGTCACTTTGGAGGGGAGAAAGTCCCCCTGGATCCATCCCGCTGGCAATGGCCGCTGCCGCCGCTGAGCAGCCGCCGCCTTGCCCTTCTTCTTCCTTGCCTCCATCTTGCTGGTCTGGCCCTTGGTCATGGCGGCGATGGCGAGCTTCCGAGAAGGATGGGAAGAGAAAGGTGTATGAGCGCAAGAGGTGGCGAGGAAGGCGGAACAAGCGAGAGCAGAGGGTTCGGCGAGCGTAACTGAAGGGTCTCGTCGGCCGGAGTTAAATAGAACACCGACTGGGTCGCTGGCGAGCGGGCCCGAAATCTTATCCGCCCAACCAGCCGCGGCGATATCGGCGGAAGAGTTGAAGGCGCGAGGATCGAGGAGTCAGGCGCTACTCGAGTGTGCTGACGTCGCCCCCGCTAAGCGCGCGGAACCCGAAATTTGAGATCCCGGAAAATCCGCCGCTGTCAGTTGACCGGTCATGTCAAAAGATGCCGCGAAGGCACTCGGTTCCCGACAGTCCGTTCTGCAGAGCACATTCACTCGGATCATCGGCCAAGAGAGATAGAATGGATAGAGGCAAGCAACGCCTAAGCCGAACCTAATCCAGTCGGATCTGAGCATCGAGCACTGCTTTGACGTTTCAACCCCAATCCATTCGGGGACTAATGATGGGGTCATAGTCCTAGGGTAGGGTCATAGGCCTGTCCTACAGGTCCTACCCAAGGACTACCCCACGCAAGGGACGGGACCTTAAGTATGCCCGACTGTATTAAGGTGCCCTCATCATCCAGTCGGTAACATGCCCAGAATTATCCAGTCGGAGACTAAGACTCGGAGGACACCGGACCTACCGACTGGATACACTCGGTTTGTCATAACCTCCCTGGAGGGAAACTGCCGTACGTTTCCGGGTGCATTAACTAGCATTTATAGCATACGTTACCTGTAACGCATGCATTCAATCGCCACTACTCCACCCTTGAATCAGAACCGTTGTGGAGGGCATCGCACTCTATATAAGCCGCCCTCCCTCACTGGTGAAAAGGTTAGAAAAACATTGTACTCCATATTACACTCGGTAACCAGCTCCAAGAGCACTGAGACGTAGGGCTATTACCTCCACCGTAGAGGGGCCTGAACTCATACAACCTCGCTGTAGCTAGGACTCTGCCCATCTCATTCGTACCCTACACATCTACTGTCAGGCTTATACCCACGACAGCCCAGGTCGCCAGTCCCGGCCCAGCTACCTCCGGCCCCAGCTCCCTCTAGGCCGGCCCGCCAAGGTGAGAACCTTCCCTGCCTTTATTTTTCCTCGCCCCAGGCGAACGTTACGAAGTTGCGTCTTAGTTTCGGACCGGTTAGATTAATTAGGTCTTTTTCAAATTAATAAAATTCCAGAAAATAGACGTACGCCCGTATCTTTTATTCAGTAAGTCGGATCGCGATGAATTAGATAGGTATTTTGTGTAGTTTTGCACGTAGTTTACGAATTTATAAGTTGCATATTTGTTTGACGTAGTTTGACGTGCCAAATGCATAGTTTTACGTGCTGTCCCAATAGGATTCGTCCCGTATTTATTTTCTCGTGCGTGTCCGGTTTGCTCGAATGCCGTAGATAAAATGTTCATGTTTTAGGAACCCCTTTGCCATGTATTTTAGAGCGGTTATTGGTATTTTTGCATGTAGGATTCTGTACCCAGTTTATTATGCCGTGTATAGGACTTTATCTCGCATTTACGTGTGGCGATATTTTTGTGTTGCAACCCCACATGTTTTATATGTTTTCGGGGTAGAAAAATCCATAGGATTTATCTGTGCAATTAGTTTTAGCTTTTGAGCAAGTTAGTTCGCGTGATATTTTGCCATGTTGCCCTCTTGTCTATTTTGTAGGATTTAATCCGTGCTTGATTTGAAGGAGTTGTCAACTAGAGAGTTCCCCTTTGATGTTTAGTCTAGCCCCTGGTATTTTTGGTTGCAATAGAAATCCATGTTTAGGTGTGGTTTTCTTGCTCTCAACTTGCTAGGAAATAGTGTTGTTTTAAAGATGCTAAAATATTGCTAAGTCTGAAATATGTTATGTTTTGTTGTTGTCTTTGCATGAGTTTATCTTGCGATCTGTAGCTATTTTGAGGTTGGTGCAATGGAGTTAGTTGTAGACTTTGGGATTCTCTAGCATGCTGTGAATTTTAATGCCATTTTGAGTCCTGTAGCTATTGTATTTGCTGCTGTCAATATGCCTTCAGATCGAAAACTGCAGTTTCATAAACTGTTATGTTCACTAAGTCTGAAATAGTGTGTGAGAAGCCATTTTGTGACTTCTTTTCCTAGTAACCCATGCTTCCATGCTAGCTGTTGTTCGTTGTATGTTGTAGTGCTTGTTGCCCTCTATAGTTTCATACCTTGTTTGAGCCTATAGGAGTTGTGTAGGTCATAGTTGTTTGGTGTATTAAATGATATGTGGCTGATTTTGGCAGATTGTAGTGAGTTCTTGTTTAGCTCGTAGTTGTTGAACCGTAGCTCCGTTTTGATCGTGTCCTATATGTAACTTACTTAGAATCTCGTGTAGTTTCATATTACCTTGCTGGTTGTGTGTTTTGAAATGTCGTGGATGCCATTTGCACACATATTGCATTCATGCCATCATATCTTGCGGTGTCCGTATCTCTTGATCCGTAGCTCCGTCGGAGATATTCTCTATGTGTAAATTGCTTGTAACGACGCGTAGAATCACGTGACCTATTTGTTTTGCTGTTTAACAAACATTTAAATGTGTGAGTTCAGATCTGGACAGAATTGTAAATTAACATGTGAGGTCGTCTCGGAGATGCTATATGTCATTTCCTACCTCATTTAAAATGCCTAGATAGGTAGTTTAATTACACTCACCTCTTGCCATGTCTAACCACATTTAATATTGCCATGTATCTAATCGGGATAGAACTAATCAATTCATACGTGGAGTTTCATCAATATGCAACTCGTTGCATATTGAACCTCATTTAATGTGTAGTGTTTGATTGTGTGATTTGTCATGCCGTGACTTGCATGTATTCTCCGTTCATGCATCATATGTGTTGTGTATTGTGTGGTGATTCTTATTTCCGGTTTCCTTCATCTCGATAGAGTTCTGCAAGCGTGTCGGATTGTGAGGACCCGTTCGACTACATCGGTTCGTCTGCTTCACGGATTTATTCTTCTTCCAAGCGGGATCTTGGGCAAGATGACGATTTCCCCATATACCATTACTATCATTGCCATGCTAGTTTTATCGCTTCTATCGATTATGTCTCGTTGCCTACCACATGTTAAATATGAGCCTGTCAATAATGCCATGAAACCTTCAACCTATTCACAACCTAGCAAACCACTGATTGGCTATGTTACCGCTTGCTTAACATGTGTTCGCGTTGCTAGTTGAAGGTGCAGTTGCTTCCATGTGATAACACGGGTTCCTTGTTATATCACCCTATTAAATGCAATCTAATTTAATGCACCTATATACTTGGTAAAAGGTGGAAGGCTCAGCCTTTCTAGCCTGGTGTTTTGTTCCACCTTTGCCCCCTTAGTATCGGCTACCCGTGTTATGTTCCATATTTGAGCGCTCCTAACACGATCAGGGTTGTTATGGGGACACCCTTGATAATTCGTTTTTGATTAAAGCTGGTCTGGCAAGGCCCAACATTGGTTCTACATTTGCCCAACATAATAATTCTGTTAAACTAAAATTCATAGGTAGTTAGCGCTACCCGAGGAGCAATTCTACATAATACAGGGAGGCCCATTGCTGATGGTGCTGGTCCAAAACAGAGAAGCTTACTAACGCTACCCGGGGCAACTCGGCGTTTGGCGTGGTAACCATCGCTCATCCGTCGTGTCCTGAGAACGAGATACAAGGCTACTATCAGGATCGTCAACACGTCGGGTGGCCTTGCTGGATTAGTTTTACCTTTGATGAGATATCTTGTGCATCGAGATTCCGGTGATGCTTTGGGTGATCTCAGAGTTGAGGTTTTCCATTAAGAAGTCCGACGAGATCGCGAGCTTCGTGATCGAGGATTTCTATGCGGCTTGTGGTAATTTGTGATGGATTAGTTGGAGCACCCCTTGCAGGGTTAAATCTTTCGGAAAGCCGTGCCCGCGGTTATGTGGAAACGTGGAAACTTTGTTTAACACTGGTTCTAGATAAATTGAGGTAATTTAATTAAAACTTGCCAACTGTGTGCGTAACCGTGACTGGCTCTTTCGTGAGTTCCTTCTCCGATCAAGGACACGGTAGGGTTATGTCTGACGTAGGTAGGTGTTCAGGATCATTCATTTGATCATGAGTAGTTCACGTCCGTTATGCATAGTTCCTCCCCCTCTTATTTCTTGTACTCGTAAGTTTAGCCACCAAATATATGCTTAGCCGCTGCTGCAACCTCACCACTTAACCCTACCTCACCCATTAAGCTTTCCTAGTCTTGATACCTTTGGAAATGAGATTGCTGAGTCCCCTGTCTCTCACAGATTACTACAACACCAGTTGCAGGTACATGTAAAGGTTACTTGACATGAGCGCGTCGATTGTTCATTTGGAGTTGCTTCTTCTTATTCTTCTTCTTCGATCTAGGATGGATTCCAGGCCGGCAGCCTGGGATAGAAAGGATGGACGTCATTCTTCTTTTCTCGTTTGTTTTCGTCCGTAGTCGGACCCTGCTCTTCTTCATGATGATTATGTATTGTACTAATGTGACTCTGATGTAGCTTGTGGCGAGTGTAAGCCAATTCTATATATATATCTCTTCTTTTCAGTACATGTACTTGTAACGATATCCATTCTTGCGAAACAATGATATGCGCTTCTATCCCCGACGAGGCCCCCATGCAAAATTGAGGATAGGATCGCATCTTGGGCGTGACAAGTTGGTATCAGAGCAGTACCGACCTAGGAGCCCCCTTGATTGATCGAACTTGGCCGAGTCGAGTCTAGTGAAAAACTACTTTGAGTCTAGTTATATATCGGAGTGTAGGATTCTTTTTTCTTCTCTTCTATGCTCTGGTGAGGAATCTTGACGTAATAATTTAATTCTACTCCTCTTCTCACTCAAATTTTTTTAGGATCACGCAGATATTTTTGGAATCTATATGATGTCGATGTGACGAAGTTCTGTCTTGGTGCCTCCTGTCTGACTTGATTTCTTCTCGAGAGTTGAGCTCCAGGGGATTCTCGAGCACATCGTTATCATTCAGATTTCTTTGTATCTCAGAATGAAGGATGTTCGTAATTGCTTCAATACTAGTAGTGGCGACATAATCCGATGTCCCCAGTACTGGTGCAGATTATTCGGGAGTACTGCCATACTTCTTATCGTTGTGATCACGAGGGTCTGTAGTAGATGAAGGTCCGAGATTCTGGTTGTGTGTTGACAGATGTGATACATTGGATGGGTTAGTATAGGAGTTGTGTGAAATATTACTCCTTGTATCCGTGTACCAGATTGCATGACCAGAAATTTCGGGAATTCTTAGGTGGGAATTCAAGTAGTTACTTATAGGACAATCTTCCAACAAATGCATGATGTTAGGTTGGGGTTCGACATCTAGTGCATTCGTTTGTTGACGGTCGTCTTACAACGGTTCTCGTTGTGTCTTAAAGAGTCCTTGTAGCTTTCTATGACTCGGGGACACTTCGTATGTCGTGTGCACTGCCTTGTACATGATGGCTACTATAAGGTTCGAGCCCGTGCGATCCTGTCCACGAAAATATCAAACGGAAATCTCTCTCATGAGTTTGTTCTGGCTTGTTTCATAAGCCTCACCCTTTGTTTTGTTAGAATATGGTAATTCAAGTTGCTTCAATGTCAAGTGGTGAATTCATATCTTTTCCAAGAAGTGTTCTCATATTCATGTGAGAGTGCTAATCCTTTTGCTTAGTCAATTGTCTTATCAATTCTTGTCAACCGGAGTCGTCATGTTAATTCTTTTCCACCCGGTGAGTTTCTCTCCAAGTGTAGTCTATCCTCTCCAATTTTGCAAGATCATTCTCTCATTTCTTTCCAGAGTTCATCTCATCTGTCCCCTGTTGTCTTTGTTTTTCCCCGCCCTCCCGCACTTTTCTTCAGTGATTGGATTTCATCCAAGTACATTTCATTTCAGTGATGCTTCCGTTATCTCTTCTTCCTTTCCTAGCAAGTGAATTCAGTTCAGTTATCCGTGTTCATCATGTCCTTTTCATCTTTGTAATTCTTTCCTATGTTGGAGATTCTTATCAACCTATCTTGTTTATTCCATTATCTCTATTCTATCCGGAGCATTGAAGTTATCTCAGAAGTTTCTTGTTTTCAATCCTTTCAATTATTTCGAGGTGCTCAACCTCATCAAGTTTTCATTTGTACCGGTGCAATATCTCTCTTTTTGAGCAACCTTTTCAACGGTGGTTTCTTTGAGTGGGCCCGTAACCCACAGGTTCTTCCCAGGATCTTATATAGCTCTTGTAATCTTTGCGGAGATCTTTAATTCATTTCAACTATGACGTAATATGAATTTCATCAGTCATATCCCTTCTCCAAGATCTATTGGAATTAAATCTCATATTTGGCTCAACCTTTCATTCTTCTTTATTCCGGAGTGTCTCAGTTATTATTGGTGGTTTTCTCCTCATCATTTCAGCTTTGAAGACTCATGGAGTGTTCTCTCAAATCTTGGTCCATTCTCTTGGAGATTCGTCATTTCAGCTCGTGGCATCATCTTGGATTGTTCCCAATCTTGAGTAATCTCTTTCCTGCTATCTGGTGCATTTCTGTGTTGTTTTTATTTCTCGTTCCTCCGAAGGCCATCATTTCAGAAGATTCTTCGTTCTCAGCTTTCAACTTTCTTTCCTCAATTCTTCTCAATTGTTGTCTCTTCGTTCGTCTCTCAATTATTCCGGTGGCCGTTTCTAGTTTTCTCTCAGGTGGCTCATGAGCCTTCATTCTCTTGTATCTCCATTAATTCTGGGTATTCCTATTCAATTGTGAATTCTTACCGGTGCTTCCTTCCATTATGCTTCATGTGGTGCATATCTACCTCTCTCTTCAAGTTTCTTTCAAGAAGAATAAGTGGTACGCTAAATCCGTTGCTTGTCATCAATTAAACTTGATGAAGGATAAGCATAACATAATTCTTATTCTTGTTCATAGTAATCTGAACTCTTCTTCTAGAGTGGCTCATGATATCAATTCTTTTATCAAGTGCTTATCTTTCTTTTCCGAAGTTCTAAGTTCTATCTAGTATCTCTTTGAGAAGCTTCATCTAAATCATTGCAAGGGCTTTAATCTTATTCTTTCATCATTTCATTTAGGTGAGCCCCAAGAGGTTCGTCATGTTGGTTGTTCGAGGATGTGATTTTTCTCAAAGTGTTCTTCGAGATTCCTATTGTAGTACCTCAAGTATTCTTTCTCTTGCATTTCCAAGGCGTTTGTTACTCCTTTATCCTTTGAGGTGGTATTATAGCATTCTTGTTAGTGTAGGAGCCTCGAAGAGTTTTCCTTTTAAGAATGAGATAATTAAATCGATCAATTCTCTGATCATGAGATATTTCTCAACTCATGATTTCCGGGTTGAGTATCTTGGTTTAGTTTTCACCTAAATCTTTATCTAAGGATTGTTGCTATCATGGTGCTTGTCATTAATCCAAGTTCTCAATGTATCCTCTTGGTGTAAGAAATTGCTCATATCTTGTTTCTTCCAAACAATCCTTGTTTCTGTTAGTGGCTGGTTGTCACTTCATTAGTTTGGAGAGGTTTCCATAATCCTAGTACTATCTTATTCTTTTCGTTGTTGTTTTTCCAACAACTCCGTTCAATTCTTCTTGCAAGGATGCTTGCGAAGTTCATTTGAGATAGTAGTTGTCATTCTTTCTTCATTCTCTTCTTTAGTATGAGCTAGTTCCTATTCTATTGTTCCGGAGGCATTGTGATGTTGCTCTTTTGGGTCTATCATCTTGTTCTATCAAGATCCTGGTGTTCCCTTGTTCTATTTAGTTGTTTGTTATGAATATTGTCTAATTCTCCCATCTTATCGTTTTTTTGTCCCATTTTCCTACCGAAGTGCTGCCGAAATTTTCCGTGAATTCTGGCCTGTTTCTCATATCATTCCTCATCTCTTTGCAACCTTCAAGGATCGTTGGTTTCACTCGTTTGTCAAAGAAGAGAATAAGTTTTTACCTCTTGTTCATTCTCATACTCTCCCCCTTTCATTCTTGGATCTCGGGGCGAGATCCTCTTGTAGTGTAGGAGAGTTGTGACAGCCCGAGACCGACGTTCCAGAAGATTCCCCTTTATTTCCGTTTTCGTCGTGTGATTATTTTGTTTGTCGCATCATCATCGCATCATTCGCATCATGTGCATTGCATCGGCA
This sequence comes from Hordeum vulgare subsp. vulgare, assembly GCF_904849725.1. Taxonomy (NCBI): domain Eukaryota; kingdom Viridiplantae; phylum Streptophyta; class Magnoliopsida; order Poales; family Poaceae; genus Hordeum; species Hordeum vulgare. The sequence continues at coordinate 105,397,873 of NC_058521.1, read as the reverse complement.
TCTCTGTTGCCACCAGTTTTCAAACTTGCATCCGTTATTAGTTGCTGGTTCTCGTTGTTGTCCGTTCGGAGCCCAACCGCACTCGCACGCGCCCGCGGCATCATCGAGATCTTGTTTTTAAAGTGTGTGTAAAACATTCTTTGATTGGGGTTAGATTTGACGTGCAGTACTATTTTAATATAGGTAGGCAGCCTGTCAAATTTCGTCGCGATCGGTGACCGTCTGGTACCCGAACGGTCGACCGTAGCGGCACTTTATTCGGTCTATCGTGGGACGTCTTTCGGTGTTTTAGAAATCGTTGCCGCGCCGCCCGTTTTTTCTCTCGTCTCCGGTAAACTACCCTACACGGCCACTTACACATTCCCGCGTTCGGAATTACTCGAATCCAACCGCACGGTTGGATTCGGAACGAAATTCCGGTAAACCTAGCCCCCTTTTTGTCTATAAATAGGCCCTCCTCCTATTATTTTGGACAGCCAACCCCGCTGCCTCGGGAACCGCGCCCACCTACCCCTAACCCTAGCCTCCTCCCGCAGCCTCTCTCTCCCCAGTGCCGCGGGCCCGTGGAGCCCATCGCAGGCCCGCCCGGGCCCGAACCGCCGCGGCCGCCTTGCCCGTTCCTCCCGTGCTCCCATGCCCCTGGCACAAAGCAGAGCCTCCATCGTGCTCCGCCGCCCGTACCTCGTCGGTCCCGCCTCCGGCCGCCTCTCGCCGGAAGCCCCACGGGAACCGCCACCGGAGCCTCACCCTCGCCCCGCCTCCCTACAAGCCGCCGCCATGTCCGGTTTCCCCGCCGGCCAGCACCCGCAGCGCATGTGCCTCTAGCCGCCTCGATCTGGTCCGCCCATACCCGTGTTCGTCGGCCGCCACTGGGATAGGAGCCGCCGTCTGCCGGATCCAACTGCCCCGCGGCCGGTCCACCTCCTCCCGTCGCCTTTCCCCTACAACAGCTCCCGCCGGTGCCCCGAGCCCCTACGTCGCCATGGCCTCTGTTTGCGGGAGTAAGAACGACGAGGAGCAGCGCCCGCTCCAGCGACGCCGTCCTGGGCCTCCCCACCCTGCGGCCCAGCTGCCTCCGGCCCAAGCCCCCTCTAGGCCGGCCCGCCAAGGTGAGAACCTCCCCTCCTTTTTTTTTCCTCGCCCAGCCGAATGTTACTAAGCTGCGCCTTAGTTTCGGCCCGGTTAGATTAATTAGGAATTTTCGGAATTAATAAAATTCCAGAAAATAGAGGTATATTAAATCGCGCGTATCTTTTATTCCGTAAGTCGGATCGCGATGCATTAGATAGGTATTTTGTGTAGTTTTGCACGTAGTTTACGAATTTATAAGTTGCATATTTGTTTGACGTAGTTTGACGTGCCAAATGCATAGTTTTACGTGCTGTCCCAATAGGATTCGTCCCGTATTTATTTTCTTGTGCGTGTCCGGTTTGCTCGAATGCCGTAGATAAAATGTTCATGGTTTAGGAACCCCTTTGCCATGTATTTTAGAGCGGTCATTGGTATTTTTTCATGTAGGATTCCGTACCTAGTTTATTATGCCGTGTTTAGGACTTTATCTCGCATTTACGTGTGGCGATATTTTTATGTTGCAACCCCACCTGTTTTATATGTTTTCGGGGTAGAAAAATCCATAGGATTTATATGTGAAATTAGTTTTAGCTTTTGAGCAAGTTAGTTCGCGTGATATTTTGCCATGTTACCCTCTTGTCTATTTCGTAGGATTTAATCCGTGCTTCATTTGAAGGAGTTGTCAACTAGAGAGTTGCCCTTTGATGTTTAGTCTAGCCCCTGGTATTTTTGGTTGCAATTGAAATCCATGTTTAGGTGTGGTTTGCTTGCTCTCAACTTGCTAGGAAATAGTGTTGTTTTAGAGATGTTGAAATATTTCTAAGTCTGAAATCTGTTATATTTTGTTGTTATCTTTGCATGAGCTTATCTTGTGATCTGTAGCTCTTTTCAGGTTGGTGCAATGGAGTTAGTTGTAGACTTTGGGATTCTCTAGCATGCTGAAATTTTCATGCCATTTGGAGTCCTATAGCTATTGGTTTTGCTGCTGTCAATATGCCTTCAGATCGAAAACTGCAGTTTCATAAACTCTTATTTTCACTAAGTCTGAAATAGTGTGTGAGAAACCATTTTGTGACTTCTTTTCCTAGTGGCCCATGCTTCCATGCTAGTTGTTGTTAGTTGTATGCTGTAGTGCTTCTTGCCCTCTATCGTGTCATGCCTTGTTTGAGCCTATTGGAATTGTGTAGCTCATAGTTGTGGGGTGTATTAAATGATATGTGGCTGATTTTGGCAGATTGTAGTGAGTTCTTGTTTAGCTCGTAGTTGTTGAACCGTAGCTCCGTTTTGATCGTGTACTATATGAAACTTGCTTAGAATCTCGTGTAGTTTCATATTGCCTTGCTGGTTGTGTGTTTTTAAATGTCGTGGATGCCATTTGCACACATATTGCATTCCTGCCATCATATCTTGCGGTGTCTGTATCTTTTGATCCGTAGCTCCGTTGGAGATGTTCTCTATGTGTAAATTGCTTGTAATGACGCGTAGAATCACGTGAACCTATTTGTTTTGCTGTTTAACAAACATTTAAATGTGTTAGTTCAGATCTGGACAGAATCGTAAATTCACATCTGAGGTTGTCTCGGAGATGCCATATGTCATTTCCGACCTCATTTAAAATGCCTAGATAGGTAGTTTAATTAAGCTTCACCTGTTGCCATGTTTAACCACATTTAATATTGCCGTGTATCTAATCGGGGTAGAAATAATCAATTCATACGTGGAGTTTCATCAATATGCAACTCGTTGCATATTGAACTTCATTTAATGTGTAATGTTTGATTGTGTGATTTGCATGTCGTGACTTGCATGTATTCTCCATTCATGCATCATATGTGTTGTGCATCATGTGGTGAATATAGTGTGTTGATTCTTGTTTCTGGTTTCCTTCGTCTCGATAGAGTTCCGCAAGCGTGTCGGATTGTGAGGACCCGTTCGACTACATCGGTTCGTCTGCTGCACGGACTCATTCTTCTTCCAAGCGGGATCTTAGGCAAGATGACCATTTCCCCAGATACCATTACTATCATTACATGTTAAATATGAGCCTGTCAACAATGCCATGAAACCTTCAACCTGTTCACAACCTAGCAAACCACTGATTGGCTATGTTACCGCTTGCTTAACCATGTGTTCGCGTTGCTAGTTGCAGGTGCAGTTGCTTCCATGTGATAACACGGGTTCCTTGTTATATCACCCTATTAAATGCAATCTAATTTAATGCACCTATATACTTGGTAAAAGGTGGAAGGCTCGGCCTTTCTAGCCTGGTGTTTTGTTCCACCTTTGCCCCCTTAGTATCGGCTACCCGTGTTATGTTCCATATTTGAGCGCTCCTAACACGATCAGGGTTGTTATGGGGACCCCCTTGATAATTCGTTTTTGATTAAAGCTGGTCTGGCAAGGCCCAACATTGGTTCTACATTTCCCAACATAATAATTCTGTTAAACTGAAATGCATAGGGAGTTAGCCCTACCCGAGGAGTAATTCTACATAATACACGGAGGGCCAGTGCTGATGGTGCTGGTCCAAAACAGAGAAGCTTACTAACGCTACCCGGGGCAACTCGGCGTTTGGCGTGGTAACCATCGCTCATCCGTCGTGTCCTGAGAACGAGATACCCGGCTCCTATCGAGATCGTCGACACGTCGGGCGGCCTTGCTGGATTAGTTTTACCTTTGACGAGATATCTTGTGCATCGGCATTCCGGTGATGCTTTGGGTGATCTTAGAGTTGAGGTCTGCCACTAAGAAGTCCGATGAGATTGCGAGCTTCGTGATCGAGGATTTCTATGCGTCTTGTGGTAATTTAATTAAAAATTGCCAACTGTGTGCATAACCGTGACTGTCTCTTTCGTGAGTTCCTTCTCCGATCGAGGACACGGTGGGGTTATGTCTGACGTAGGTAGGTGTTCAGGATCATTCATTTGATCATCAGTAGTTCACGTCCGTTATGCGTAGTTGTTCCCCCTCTTATTTCTTATACTCGTAAGTTTAGCCACCAAATATATGCTTAGCCGCTGCTGCAACCTCACCACTTAACCCTACCTCACCCATTAAGCTTTGCTAGTCTTGATACCTTTAGAAATGAGATTGCTGAGTCCCCTATGGCTCACAAATTACTACAACACCAGTTGCACGTACAGGTAAAGGTTACGTGACGCGAGCGCGTTGATTGTTCATTTGGAGTTCCTTCTTCTTCTTCTTCTTCTTCTTCTTCTTCTTTGATCTAGGATGGGTTCCAGGCCGACAGCCTGGGATAGCAAGGATGGACGTCGTTCTTGTTTTCTCGTTTGTTTCCGTCCGTAGTCGGACCCTGCTCTTCTTCATGATGATTATGTATTGTACTGATGTGACTCTGATGTAGCTTGTGGCGAGTGTAAGCCAATTATATATATATATATATATATATATATATATATATATATATATATCACTTCTTTTCAGTACATGTACTTGTAACGATATCCATTCTTGCGAAACGACAAGATGCGCTTCTATCCCCGACGAGGCCCCCGTGCCAAATTGAGGATAGGATCGCATCTTGGGCATGACACTGGGGTCCCTAGTGCCCCAGACTTGTGCACGGGCGCAAACAGCCCATGCCGGCGGGGCGTGGCTGGACCTAGTCAAGATACAATCCTCAAGATTATCAAGGCCTCGGCAAGCCTGCCTTGCCGGGAAGATGACCAAGGCCACGCCCATTGGGTGGGCGTGATGAACTCACCAAGTACAAGACCTCGGCAAGCCCCCTTTGCCGGGATGACAACCGAAGCCCCCGACAAGCTCCCTTGCCGGGATGAAGACCCATGGCCCCGGCTAGCTCCTCGCTGGGATGACGGTTATGGGCAATGGAGGGAAACCGCCCTTGCCACAGTACCACCGCCCTTCCTGTTGATTCCCATAGGTGTAGACCTAGCATCGCCAACATCTTTGGCGCCCCAGGTAGGGGGTGCAGAGTTGTGCGTGAATCAGTGCAAACTCAGCACCACATTCTTTGAAGTTTGGGCGTTGCGCCGTAGTTCCCCCGGAAACGGGGTACTGCGACAGACGCTCTGTTCTGCTACGGCTTCCCAAGTCCTGCGCGAGTGTGTTGTTGTGAGAGCGCGGGGCAGGGAGGCGGAGGCTCCAAAGGCGGCGTCGTCAGGCCGATGCATCACTCGGGGCCAATGCGCAGCTGTCAAGTGCATAGCTGGGAGCTTCACAGAGGCCTCGGTGCATACTCCGGTGGACGCACCTCCGCGGAGTGATGCATAGTCGTTGAGGATGTACCAAATGGTCCCGAAGCCCGAGCGTACACTCCAGCGTAACTATTGTGCCCCTGAGGGCGTCATATCGTCGCCCACAATGCGCTCGGCGGCTCCGCAAGCACAACCTAGCAAGAGAGAAGTAAAGGGGTTACACCCTAGCCAACTTCTTCTCCAAACGACAGTAGCGGACTGTCGGCAAGAAGTCTTTGCCAAAGAAAAAGCTGCCGGGAGTGGTAATTTCCTGCTTGCCGAGGACTCCGATGCCCGGCAAAAGATTCAAGCGCCATGCAACCACATCGTGAGCAGATAAGTTTTAAGTTTAAGATTCAGATCTGAAAAAGATAGATTGTGTGTTTTTCCCTTTAAAAGTTTCCAATCTTTGTGTGTGGAGTCTGTGCATACTCGGTCCTTTGCAAAGATCAGTGCACCTTGTCTTTGTTTCGAACTCGTTCAAATGACCTAAACGGCCACACAGCGCCTTCAAACTGTTGCGAACGTGATCAACAAAGCAAGCGGCTACGTAGTGCCTGATTTCGTCTCAAGCTGCGCTTGGCGATTTCTATGGTTGTAGTGAACGTGACAAGGAGCCTTGCCGATAGTTGCTGGCAAGCTCCCAGATAATGCAAGGGTGAATCATACAAAGAATAGGATCAGAAAAAGGGAAAACAATTTTTTCATTCATTTGAATGGATACATTTGGCTCCACTTACAAAGCGCCGTTATCCTAACCTAAAACTCTATCTTTTGACGAGGATCAACATACGTGGAGGAATTGGAGTTCACGAAGACAAGGCGCGACAAGGTCCGCGGTACTTCCACGCTGGCTCCACCAGCGCTGTACCGACAGAAGTGGGTTCGGCCTCGTCAAGCCGAAAGAAGGGGCGACGGATCCGGTTGAGATCCCCCCTCCGAGGCGAGGGAGGGGCGTGACCGGGACGCGCCAGTGCAGGAAGCACTCCGTCCCAGCCAGGGCAATCGCCATCCGATTCAATTCCCCTGGGCTCGGGACTAGGACCGACACCGTCACCGCCGCCGTCCCCCTCGTCACCGTCGCTCGAAGCGGAGCACTCAATGCCACTCGATCCCTCTTCGCAGCAGCCGAGAAGCACACGTGGGCTCCCCTAAAGCAACATGGAGGACCACCACAGGGGCAAGCCTTGGGGATGGCGGAGGCGCTGGAGTAGCGCTCCGCCTCCTCCGGCCTCGACCTCCACAATGACCGCGGCCCCTCGCCCTTCCTCCACCACGGGCGCTCGGGCCGTCTACTACCGCGGCGCCCCCAGAAGCTGTGGCATGATCCGAACGGGATCCCCTCACCGCCCTAGCGGCCGAGGGTGGCCGACCTCGTCCCCTAACCATAGTTAGGGGCGAGCACCACCTACAGATAGAAGAAGATTCTGAAGATCCAGGCTCAGGAGTTGGTGGATTCAAGAGGAGTTGGGTGAGCAAAACCCCCTTGCAATCCCGCCTAATTTATAGGCGGGGGGCGGGGGCTAGCCTCCTATGCTCCAGAAGCCACCACCCCTCTCGCCCAATCGCTCGTGCTCACGGGCGAACAGAGAACCGCGCTGCTGCACCCATGCATGCACAAGCAGGCCCACCCACTACTACGCCTTTTAAGGCCACGTCTCCCACCTCTCCATCCATAACTGCGCATGCCACACGCGTGGCAGAGGCGTTTCAGGAGGTGGAAAGGCCACTCCGTGCACGACCTCCCACTTCGCGCGTCCAATGCGCGACATGGGGAAAAGAAACCACCAGCGGATCTAGCCACGAAGGCCCGTGCAATTCTTTGGGCCTGGCACAACAATGCTTCGCATGCATGTGTGGCCCAGGCCTGGGGGCTCTTGTTGGTGAACTAAAGACTGGGCTCCCTAGTGCCCCATACTTTTGCACGGGCGCAAAGAGCCCCTGCCGGCTGGGCGTGGCAGGACCCAGTCAAGATACAACCCCCAATATTATCAAGGCCTCGGCAAGCCTGCCTTGCCGGGAAGATGACCAAGGCCACACCCATTTGGTGGGCATGCTGAACTCCACAAGTACAAGACCTCGGCAAGCCCCCTTTGCCGGGATGACAACCGAAGCCCCGGCAAGCTCCCTTGCCGGGACAAGACCCAAGGCCCCGGCAAGCTCCTTGCGAGGATGACCGGGCTGGGCTGGAGGGCAACCGCCCTTGCCACAGTAGCACCGCCCCCAAGTTCCAGCGCATTCTGCATGCGCCACCGCAGCGTCCAGTTGTCGAAACACCTGAATACATGTCTTCACCAGCAGATCGCTGACAAGGACAAGACATGCATTTAATGCACCTGACAGCGGTAGATGGATAAGCACCGCCCTAGGTTCACTGTAACTCCTCGTGAACCTACCATCGAGTAATGTAGGTGACCCATTTTGCCTATAAAAGGAGGCCCTTAGCTCATTTCACAGGGGTTATACTCTTTGGACATTGACTCATAAGACGATCATCAACGGTCACTATAACGGTCAAGAACAGAACGCTTAACACAACCAGACAAGCAGGACGTAGGGATTTACACGTAAGCGGCCCGAACCTGGGTAAAAAGGCTTGACGGGTGCTCATTGTCAGCTCTGCTCTTCACGTCACCTTTCCCGCCCTACGATCACAAGGGTTTCACGTTGATTCCCGTAGGTGTCGACCTCGCATCGCCGACACATATCCTTTCATCAAATCCTATCTTCAACATGTCTTCGGTATCTTTGTACTTTTGTGTTATCTAACATTTTTTCCCAAGTGTTCTTCTATGTTAAGACGCTCAAGATCCTCAAGGTAAGTATATGCATCATATCCTTGTTCATGATGACCTCTTGTTTCTTGCACATATTCTTTGCAAGAGGGAGTCTTGAACATGGAAACTTTTCACTCACACATGTTTAATGCATATAGCCAGGATGTCTATGACTTGTCTGGTCGTTCTACGTTGTTTGTGTCCATTTATTTCAAAGCAACTATCCTTTAAAGGAATTGCACACACTCAGGGGGAACCTGTACCAGTCATGTTTCTTTCAAAGCTGTCATATTTTTAATGCTTATCTTTTTGAAGATTTGATTGTATATTGTGATCAATTACAAAAAAAGGGGAGATTGAAATGACATATGCCCCCTTGGTGGTTTTGATAATTCAAGACAACATACATTGTCTCTTGGACTAATACTTTTATCTAGATATTTCAGGTTTAGTGCATGGAGAGCTTTGGCTAAAGGTTTATGTGGAGATGCCCCCTGATGCAAGAAAGTAATAATATTGACTCAAGCTTCAAGATAGAAGACTCTTCATTTTATATTTGTGAGAAATCACTTTTGAGTCCATAGGAAAGCCAATACTATTAAAAGGGGGTGAGGTAGTAAAATGAACTGATTGCTCAAAGTGCTCAAAGTTAGCCACGAAAATACTCAGTCATTTTCCCACATATCCATTCTGTCAAATTCCACATACCCTAATTCGGTGTCGCCAACTTCCACATTTTGGACCCACTGAGTTTGACCTCACATAGAAACCATAGCCATTCCCACTAGATTGGTGCAACCGAATTCATATCGGTGCTACCGAGTTCAGTATGAGCAACATTCTGTTGCCAAGATACACAAAATATGGATTTACGAGTTTGAGTATCGGTGCCACCGAGTTTGGGCATCTGACCGTTAACAAGCATTTCGGTGCCACCGAGTTGTGTATATCGGTATCACCGAGATTCAAAAGTTCTTCCTTTTTTGCTAATCAGTACCACCGAGTTTGTAACTTCGGTGTCACCGAGTTTATCACTTTAGGTGGTTGGATTTTGTGTGCTGCCTATATATACCCCTTCACCCACCTCTCACTCGTGGCAGAACTACTTAGAACACACACTTCATTGCCAGATCCATTTTCTGAGAGAGAACCACCTACTCATGTGTTGAGACCAAGATATTCCAATCCAACGATTTGAAACTTGATTTCTAGCCTCCCAAACAAATTTCAACCAAATGAATCTCTCCTACCCATGCATATTCTGTGAGAGAGTGATTTAGTGTTGAGGAGACTATCTTTAGAAGCACAAGATCAAGGAGTTCATTGATCTACCACATCTATTAGCTTTTAGAAGGTGGTGCCTCCTAGATTGGTTAGGTGTCGCTTGGGAGCCTCCTACTTCGTGTCGTGGAGTGGAACCAAGATATTTGTAAGTGTAAGGAAATCGGCTACTTCGTGAAGATCTACCGTGAGTACTAGCAGTCCTTCGTGGGCGGAAGCCATGGTGGAATAGACAAGGCCGCTTCTTCATGGACCCCTTGTAGGTGGAGCCCTCCGTGGACTCTCATTGTCGTTACCCTCCATGGGTTGAAGTCTCCACTAACATGGACGTACGATAGCGCCACCTATCGAAACCATGCCAAAAATTTCCGTGTCAACCTTTGCGTTTGATCTCCTTATCTCTAATCTTTTACATGTGCAAGGTCTTTACTTTTCCGCTGCCATTTATCTTGACTAGCACGTGTAGGGTGCACTAGACTTGTTAGAACTAATGATTTTCTGCCTTCCTTGAAATTGTGTTAGGCTAGGAATTTTATCTTGACAAGTAGTCTATTCACCCCCCTATAGACACATATTCTATCGATCGCTCAATATCCAAACCATTGTCATCGGTATGGATCTTCTCAAGTTCCGGCAACTTGGAACTCACAACATCCCGAATCCAATGATATCAAATCAATGTGCTTGGTTCGAGAGTGATAGCTTGAATTCATGGCAAGGTGGATAGCACTTTGACTGTCGCAAAACAGAACATACTTCTCTTGCTTTATGACGAGCTCTTGCAAGAAGTTCTTCATCCGCAAGACTTCCTTGCCAACATCAAGTGCTACTATGTACTCAGCTTCTATAGTTGATGTGGATACACATTTCTGCAATCTTGATTGCCATGAGACTTCTCCCCCTGCTTAAGTCATCATGTATCGAGATGTGGACTTCCTACGATCCTTGTCACCTGCATAATCTGCATATGTATAGCCCTGCAATACAAGATCACCACTTCCAAAGCATAAAAAAGATGTTGAAGTTCCCTTGAGATACCTAAGAATCCACTTCACTTCTTCCCAGTGAGCTTTACCTAGATTTGTCATGAAACGGCTAACAACTCCAACTGCATAGGCAATACCAAGCCTAGTGCATACCATGTCATAGATCAAACTGCCCACAACAGATTGTTAATGCACGTTCCTCATTTCTTGTTTCCCCTTCTTGCTTGTAGGACATTGTTCTGAATTTAGTCTGTGATGGCCTGCAAGCGGAGATAACAGATTTTGCATCTTTCATATTGAAACTTTCAAGTACCTTCTCAGTGTATCTTTCCTGTGAGAGCCAGAGCAACTTATTTGATCTACCACGGGAGATCTTCATGCTAAGTATTTGCTTAGCTGGTCATAAATCCTTCATGGCAAATGATTTACTCAATGCCTTCTTGAGGAGAGAAAACCACTTTGTGCAATTTCGAACTATCAACATATCATCAACATACAACAAGAGAATAATGAAGTCACCCTCGTCGTACCTGTTCATAAAGACACAATGATTAGGTTGTGCTTTATGGTAACCAAGCCCATTCATAAAACTTCTTGTACCATTGTTGAGGATCTTGCTTCAAGCCATACAAGCTCTTCTTCCATTTGCAAACTAAGTGCTCCATGCTTGCAACCATGAATCCTTCTGGCTGCTCCATGTATATCCCGTCTAGGTCACCATGCAAGAATGCAGTCTTCACATCAAGTTGTTCAATTTACAAGTCTATGGTGGTTTCCATGGCAAGCACCACTCGGATTGAAGACATCTTGACCATAGAAGAGAATATCCATCATAATCAATGCCCTTTTTCTGGCTGAAATGTTTTACAACCAATCTGGCCTTGTACCTTGGGTGTGAGGTGTTTTCTCCAGTCTTCACTCTGTACACTCACTTGTTCTTGAGTTCTTTCTTGACCTTTGGCAGATTTACTAACTCAAAAGTATCATTCTCATATAGGGATTTCATCTCATCCTGCATGGCCTCTGACCATTCTTCCGTATTCACATCACACATATTGATGTGCTGGATTCTTAGAAGAAGGAATGCAAGCTTCAGCACTTCTTCTTTGTTGCTGCACTGGTGGTGAATCAGGTGGATTTTCGTTGGCATCATTATTACCAACTTCATCATCATCCTCAGTTTATGGGTTCTCGTCACTTTGACTTTTACTGCCTTTGCCAGTTACATGCCCTATCTTTAGTGTCATCATCTCCCCCATGATTGTCATGCAAAAGAGGAGGACAGATTGGATCCATGTCAACCTTAGGTGTATTCTTCATTGGCTTCTCTGGTTTCCCAATATCTTTTATTGTCTCATCTTCAATGAACACCACATCCCGACCTCTCACAGTTTTTCTGTTGACTGGATCCCACAACTTATAGCCAAACTCTTCACTTGGTTGGCCAAGGTAGATGCACTGCTTTATCTTGTTATCAAGCTGGGATCTCTCGTCCCTTGGGACATGTACAAATGCCCTGCAACCAAAGACCTTCAGGTGCTTGTATGGTACCACATTCCCTGACCAAAGTCTCTAAGGAATATCACGTGCAAGAGGAACTCAGGGAGATTGGTTAACCACATACACAACATTCATCAATGCTTCAACCTAAAATGAATTAGGTAAATGAGCATGAGATAGCATAGCCGTGACCCTCTCTATGGGTGTCCTGTTCATTCTCTCTGCAAGACCATTGAGCTAAGGTATCTTTGATGGACTCTTCTCAAGCCTTATGACAAACCTCATGTAATACCTTTCAAAAGGACCTCGGTATTCACCAACACTTTCTTACCTCTCGCACTTCAATTTCTTGAGAGTTTCTCTCTCAACTTTGGCATGGAACTCCTTGAAGGCTTCAAGCGTCTCGTATTTGTGTTTCAGCACATACACAAAAACCTTTCTGCAATGGTTATCAATAAAAGTCACAAAATATAATGCTCCACCATGATATTTTTCATTTATGGAGAAAACATGAGTGTGCAGAATATCAAGAAGATTTTTTGCATGGTGTGGAGGGAGTGTACGAAATGCAGCCCCATGTTGTTTGCGAGCAAAACAATGTGCACAGGGTTTCAAGGATATATGTTTCAACTCAGGGAGGTACTCCATGCGAGCAAGAGCATGCATGCCCTTCTAACTCATATTACCAAGCCTATTGTGCCATAATTCCACCGAAGTGTCTTTTTCAGCAATGTTCAACATATCATTGCACAACTTGGTTTTAGTCACATAAAGATTACCTTGCCTACTTCCTTGAGCCACACTCAAAGAGCCTTTGGTGCGCTTCCATTTTCCTTCACCAAGATAACTAGGATGTTTGATATCATCAAGCTTGCCTACTGACAATAAATTCAGCCTTATTATGGGAATATGCCTCACATCATCGAGAACTAACCTGCAACCTATATTTGTTTCAATGCATATAGAGCCCTTGCCAACAATTGTTGACGAACCACTATTTCCCATCCTTACTTGGCGAGTGACACCACTAGCGTAAGATATGAAATACTCTTTGTGTGATGTGATGTGGAAGGATGCACTTGTATCCACAACCCAACTAATGGTATCATCACGAACAACACTATAGCATTCATCATCTTCAATGTCTAGATAGTCCTCATCTATTGTAGTCATGGTTGAGCTGCTCTCAGCCTTTTGCTCGGTTTTCTCTACATGTTTCCCCTCTACAAGCTCTCTTTTGTACTTCCTGGACTCACGCTTTGTGTGTCTCGGATTGCCATAATGAAAGAAAGTAATATCTTTTCTTTGTTTTGACTTTGATCTCCCCCTAGATTTATTTCTGCCTTGCTGAAATCTGGTGTGACCGCGGCCACGGTTCTCATTCTTCCTAGGGGTTTCAGCCACATACGCATTAGAAGAAGAGGCATCATTCTTTTCCTTCTTTCTGACTTCTTCATTCCGCATGGTGTTCTTCACCATCTCCAAAGTCAGCTTCCCATCCGGAGCTGAATTGCTAAGTGACACAACAAGCGTGTTCCAACTATCAGGCATGGAAGTCAGGAGCAACAATGCTTGGACCTCATCCTGAAAGTTGATCCTCATGGCTGAAAGTTGATTTATATGGCATTGGAAGACATTCAAGTGCTCAATCACACTTGTGCCATCTCGGTACTCAAGCTTTGCAAGTCTATTGATCACCGGTGACTTGTTCATTGATGTCTTCCTCTCATACATAGACTCCAACTTCTACCACAGCTCATATGCATTTGTGTCATTTGCAACATGAAGAAATATATTGTGGTTGATGTACAACCGAATCATAGCTACTACCTCTCTATGCATCACTCTCCATTCTTCTTCCAGGACTCCTCTTGGTATCTTGTCTTTCACAATTGGCTCATACAAATCCTTGCAATAAAGGATGTCTTCCATCATGGGCTTCCATAATGAGTAATTGGAAGAATCAAGTTTTATCATGCCACTTGTAGTAGCGCTTTCTTCCAAAGCCATTGTGATCAGCACTTTCAGCAATAATCAACCAACTGGGATTAGAAACCTTCTAAGAAACCAAGGCTGTGATGCCACTTTGTTCACAATTAACACACAAATGCACTTGTGGTTAACTTAAAATTGTAGCCGAAACAGAGTAATCTCACCACCACATCATGTACTAAAGGATCGTTGCTTAGCATAGAAGGAAACATATGTAGCAACATATATGGAGGAGAAAATGTTACTCAGCAGACAAGACACTCCTCATACAAGTGTCTTATGGCAGGAGTAATTTCTGGATAGCAACAATCATCAACAAAAGAGACACCAGATTTTTACGTGGAAAACCCCTGAACTTGAGGGGGAAAACCATGGGTCGAAGCCACCCAAATCCTCTTCCACTATTATCAAATGTGGGATACAAGACGTTTCTTCTCTAGATAGCACTAGAGGATCTCATACATCAAGATTTCCGAATCTTGGGTGAACACAACGAGATTTGGGGCTCAAGAGCTAGGGATTGGAACAATCTCACCAAAGATGGTGGAACCACACCTTGAAGGAGACAAGGTAGTGGATCTGGATCATCACAACCTTGGGGAGGGTCTCCCTTTGCTTCTTCCTTCAATCTTTCTCTTCTTTCCTTTCTCACTTGGTTTCTCTCTTCTCCAATGGAGGCTTAACTGATTTTCGTCACACTAGGTGGTGGTTGTTAGATGGAGGGTAAAGTATCCCCATCCACTCACATGCAAAGAGCAAAATGACCCTATTTCATAACCCTAATGGGTAGTGGGCTTGTGCACCTCTTTTGGGCTGCCTAAAAGGCCTTAAATGGCCATCTCCTCACATCCCACATGAGGAGGATATCTCAACACGATGCACGGGCTACGTTTACCAATGGATTTCACAAAGAGGAAGCACGAGCTACGTATGACTACGATTCCGTGGTGGTATTGAAATCTTCATGAAGATCAATATCAAGTAATCACAATCACATGTGAAGAAGTCAGCTCACTGGTGGCATGTGGATCTTTATTTAAGAAGACCTTTGCAACCACCGATCGAGCCCGCAACGACCCCTGATGTCCAAGGCCCAAAAACGACCACGCCCGACAATGGCTAGCCCCGGCTAGCCCGCATCCACGCAGCTTCAGTAGTAAGAAACCTTCTTCCACATGCACGATGCGCCTTTTCTATGCTCACAAAGCATGTGAGCCATGCGGCATGAGGCAGACGGTCCAGTGGTAGAACAAGATGCAAGGGTGGACTCACTCACGCATACCGCCTCATGGTGCACATATGTACAGTTGTACCAAGACGTGTCACGTCCTGGACACGCATCACCCTGGTCAGTTATGACAAGCCAGGTGTTCGTTCCTAGAAGAAGACATCAACACATCGGCCAAGCAGTAAATGCACTCACCTACCTGGTTGGACCCAAGTTACTTTCCTTAGCCTCGAAGTCTTTGTGGTAACCCTTGAGCTATAGAAGGAGGATGAGGCCGAAGTGTTAGAAGAGGGTTGGATATTAGAGATAGAAAAGACATATTAGAGGTTGAACACTTGTTCGAAATACAGTAGGACTACCCAATGCTTCCCGGTTCCACGGAAGGACTTGTAGTTCCCCAAAATCAACCACATTAACACACACAAAACATGAGTATGGTATTACGCAACCATGCTGCCCGAACCTGGGTAAATCATCGTGTCCATTTCGAGTAGTCTAGGTCCAAACCTTTGTGTCCCATCCACGAACAATTAGTAGAACATACATCAGCCATGGTGTCACACGTGTGTTCTTCACACGCCTGCCAACACTAATGATTACATATATCCCAATAAACTCAAAGCTCGTGGGAATTAAAGGCCTCTGATATGACGAGGATGTGGTGCTCATATGTGGCACTACCTGTTAGTGATTGGCTCGTTGGATTCATCCACTATCATATGGGCCAACTTCTGTGTTGGTGAGTTTGACCCGTTCGTTAGTGCCTTCATAGACATATATGGCACGACACCACAAATGAGAAAAAAACACCCCAAATAACCTAACTCTAGGGCTCTGCCTGACGCCGCCACATTCACCTTCTTTATCGCCTACGATGCCCGCATCACGGCCGATTGAAGATTCCCACGAGTGCTCGGATAAGCGGACATGAAGACTTTTGTTGTTGCCCTTATCTCTACCCAAACTAGAACGAGAATGCTTTGTGGGATAACAGGTTGTGCCACTACTCCCACTCTTCTTTATATTATGCAATGAGGAAAGGCAACATGCCACCGACTAAGTGTGATTGGCATGATCTGTATCATGGGTCTCTCCTTCCGCATTTCACAATGAGTTCTCATGGTGCCGAGGAATTTTGTTGAGTCGGTGTTGTATCCTCACCGGTTCCATGAAACATCTCATGTCCAGGCCCCAACGTCCATAATTTTCTCTTGATTTCTTCTAAGACTTCTTTCTCTATTTTTATCAGTCATGTTATCTGACCCCATCAACACGGGACATGACGTATAAAAGGAAGGCTCGCAGAGACTTGGCATATACTCCAAGACATTAGAAGTCATCTACAACACATTCTCTTTGTACGTACGCCGACTAGGTTTAAACCTAGACCGCCCCTCCTAGTACATATACAAACCAAGGGGTAGGTCTTATAGACGATAAAGAAAGATCTCATGGTACATCACATGTACTTTATATCCATGCCGAATCAATAAAACACAAGCAAGTGGTACTGCTTTATCTCTTGGGAGATCCCGAAGCTGGGTAAAAACACATTCTCGTGTTACCATAGTTTCAAGGCTACTAGCTGGGGACCCCCTACTCAAGATATGTCGGACTCGACTCCGTCACCAACCCCCACCATGACTTAGATCTACAAAGTTGTGGGCACCCTTAGCATCATGCACATGGCACAAGGTCAGACGAGGTGGCCACCAGCACACCATGTCGTGACCCCTTCACGAGGAGAATGACAGCCACAAGCCCCTAGCTATGACCTCGCATCGGGACTGCCATCCTTGGAGAGCCCCAAATCGGGGACACACCAGACCTCCTGGCAGCGAGCCGCATGTCACGGTGAGGCGCAACGCTAACCATACATGACGGGGTTACCTACTAAGATTAGGGTCATGGACGTGTCATCCAGGGTCTACCTAGGGCCCCACATATTCATTGAAGTCCTAGAGCTACCGATGTGGTTTCACTCGGACGTATGGAGTCACTCGGCCACCATCAAGTCAGCCGGACGCGTACCACCAGTCAGACCAGGGCAAGCATGGACTATGAAAGTACTGCAATGGCTAAGAAACTTGACATCTCACATGAAGCACAGTGAACACTAAAGTTACCAGTAACGCCACAGTTAGAGCTTCCCTTACACTACTAGAAACACGTCTATAGCTAATATGGACATTAATGGCGCACCATGTATGTGGTGCGCCACTGCTATATAGCAGTGGCGCACCAGATGTAGGTGCGCCATTATTGTCCATATTAGTAATGGCGCACCTGGTGTGTGATGTGCCATTACTAGTTTTGCCCTAGCCGCACACCCTTCCCAGACTTAGAAGTGGCGCACCAGGGGAAAGTGCGCCATTACTAGTTTTAACTAGTAATGGCGCACCACACCCACGGTGCGCCACTACTAACATTTTTTTTTCAAGCGCACCACACACCAGGTGCGCCATTACCATTAGTAACCTTGGTTACCAATGGCGCATTCTTAGGAGGTGCGCCATTGGTAACCTGAGAGCAGCTACATATTTTTGACAGCCACCTACCACACTCACTTTCCCCACTTCATTCTCTCCACCTCTACCAAGCTTGATATCCATTGGTCTCGGCTGCCTCCTCCTCCTCACGTTATTTGCAGCATAGATTCACCCAAATTAACTGGTTAAATTTCCTTTTTTTGATAGGTAAGTAAGGGGAAAGCTTTCTTTATGTTCTAGATCTACTTTTTTCTCCCTCCAACGTAGACACTTTTTATGGCCTAGATCTACGTATGTTTGTGGTGTTGCATATGTTTGTGTTTGCAGGTACCGTTATTTGAAATGCGATAGTTGCCAATATTTTTCCGAAATGTTGATTCATTTCAGTTTCGGCGAGAATTTGGCACTATGCATTCTTTTTGGTCCTATTTTTAGGCAAAGTCATGCCAATTTTTTTTTGGTTCTAAAATATCGTTTTTCTCTACCCCGCAGGCGACCATGGTCCGCATGATGACCGAAGGCATCATGAATAGGTTTTTGAGCTCCGTGAAGGCCGAGATGCTTAAAAAGAACGAGACGGCGATAAGATGTCTGTGTCGAAGATGCAAGCTGAAGAGAATTATGGACCCGGATTCCAGACAGGTGCGGGACCACCTGCTCGTACGTGGTTTCATGGATGGCTATCGGTGGCAAGGTGATGAAGATGATTATGAAGTCATCGACGGGGGCCGGGCAAGAAATAAGGAAGGGCAGCAAGACGATAGCGGCGAGGGCGGGCGAGAAGATGAAGAATCTCCAAGACATGATCACGAAGTAGATGCAGGACACAGTAATCATGTAGAAGATGCCAGACATGATGATGAGGAAGATCAGGACGAAGGGCATGATCATGAAGATGAAGATGCCGGAGCAGACGACGATGAACCATCGATGGGCTGGGTGCAGGATCCTTATATTCAAGAGCTGCTTCTCAAGCAAACGGGTAACGCAAGAGCTGCTGCCCGAGAGAAAGCCAAGCTGGATCAACTAGAGATAGACGTGGTTACTCCATTGTAAGAAGGATGCAGGCCCGAGGATAAAAGCCTGAAAGTAACGCTCATGGCTCTGGAGATGAAGGTAAAATACAAAATGACCGACACATGCTTAGACGAGAACATGTCATTTTGGCACGAACGTCTTCCCAAGGGGAACAAGTGCCCGACCAGTTTCGAGGAGGCGAGGAAAATCGTGTGTCCTTTGGATTTACCGCACGTGAAATACCATGTGTGCATGAACGATTGCATCATTTACCCAAACTAGAACGAGAATGCTTTGTGGGATAACAGGTTGTGCCACTGCTCCCACTCTTCTTTATATAATGCAATGAGGAAAGGCAACATGCCACCGACTAAGTGTGATTGGCATGATCTGTATCATGGGTCTCTCCTTCCGCATTTCACAATGAGTTCTCATGGTGCCGAGGAATTTTGTTGAGTCGGTGTTGTATCCTCACCGGTTCCATGAAACATCTCATGTCCAGGCCCCAAGGTCCATAATTTTCTCTTGATTTCTTCTAAGACATCTTTCTCTATTTTTATCAGTCATGTTATCTGACCCCATCAACACGGGACATGACGTATAAAAGGAAGGCTCGCAGAGACTTGGCATATACTCCAAGACATTAGAATTCATCTACAACACATTCTCTTTGTACGTACGCCGACTAGGTTTAAACCTAGACCGCCCCTCCTAGTACATATACAAACCAAGGGGTAGGTCTTATAGACGATAAAGAAAGATCTCATGGTACATCACATGTACTTTATATCCATGCCGAATCAATAAAACACAAGCAAGTGGTACTGCTTTATCTCTTGGGAGATCCCGAAGCTGGGTAAAAACACATTCACGTGTTACCATAGTGTCAAGGCTACTAGCTGGGGACCCCCTACTCAAGATATGTCGGACTCGACTCCGTCACCAACCCCCACCATGACTTAGATCTACAAAGTTGTGGGCACCCTTAGCATCATGCACATGGCACAAGGTCAGACGAGGTGGCCACCAGCACACCATGTCGTGACCCCTTCACGAGGAGAATGACAGCCACAAGCCCCTAGCTCTGACCTCGCATCGGGACTGCCATCCTTGGAGAGCCCCAAATCGGGGACACACCAGACCTCCTGGCAGCGAGCCGCATGTCACGGTGAGGCGCAACGCTAACCATACATGACGGGGTTACCTACTAAGATTAGGGTCATGGACGTGTCATCCAGGGTCTACCTAGGGCCCCACATATTCATTGAAGTCCTAGAGCTACCGATGTGGTTTCACTCGGACGTATGGAGTCACTCGGCCACCATCAAGTCAGCCGGACGCGTACCACCAGTCAGACCAGGGCAAGCATGGACTATGAAAGTACTGCAATGGCTAAGAAACTTGACATCTCACATGAAGCACAGTGAACACTAAAGTTACCAGTAACGCCACAGTTAGAGCTTCCCTTACACGACTAGAAAAACGTCTATAGCTAATATGGACATTAATGGCGCACCATGTATGTGGTGCGCCACTGCTATATAGCAGTGGCGCACCAGATGTAGGTGCGCCATTATTGTCCATATTAGTAATGGCGCACCTGGTGTGTGATGTGCCATTACTAGTTTTGCCCTAGCCGCACACCCTTCCCAGACTTAGAAGTGGCGCACCAGGGGAAAGTGCGCCATTACTAGTTTTAACTAGTAATGGCGCACCACACCCACGGTGCGCCACTACTAACATTTTTTTTTCAAGCGCACCACACACCAGGTGCGCCATTACCATTAGTAACCTTGGTTACCAATGGCGCATTCTTAGGAGGTGCGCCATTGGTAACCTGAGAGCAGCTACATATTTTTGACAGCCACCTACCACACTCACTTTCCCCACTTCATTCTCTCCACCTCTACCAAGCTTGATATCCATTGGTCTCGGCTGCCTCCTCCTCCTCACGTTATTTGCAGCATAGATTCACCCAAATTAACTGGTTAAATTTCCTTTTTTTGATAGGTAAGTAAGGGGAAAGCTTTCTTTATGTTCTAGATCTACTTTTTTCTCCCTCCAACGTAGACACTTTTTATGGCCTAGATCTACGTATGTTTGTGGTGTTGCATATGTTTGTGTTTGCAGGTACCGTTATTTGAAATGCGATAGTTGCCAATATTTTTCCGAAATGTTGATTCATTTCAGTTTCGGCGAGAATTTGGCACTATGCATTCTTTTTGGTCCTATTTTTAGGCAAAGTCATGCCAATTTTTTTTTGGTTCTAAAATATCGTTTTGCTCTACCCCGCAGGCGACCATGGTCCGCACGATGACCGAAGGCATCATGAATAGGTTTTTGAGCTCCGTGAAGGCCGAGATGCTTAAAAAGAACGAGACGGCGGTAAGATGTCTGTGTCGAAGATGCAAGCTGAAGAGCATTATGGACCCGGATTCCAGACAGGTGCGGGACCACCTGCTCGTACGTGGTTTCATGGATGGCTATCGGTGGCAAGGTGATGAAGATGATTATGAAGTCATCGAAGGGGGCCGGGCAAGAAATAAGGAAGGGCAGCAAGACGATAGCGGCGAGGGCGGGCGAGAAGATGAAGAATCTCCAAGACATGATCACGAAGTAGATGCAGGACACAGTAATCATGTAGAAGATGCCAGACATGATGATGAGGAAGATCAGGACGAAGGGCATGATCATGAAGATGAAGATGCCGGAGCAGACGACGATGAACCATCGATGGGCTGGGTGCAGGATCCTTATATTCAAGAGCTGCTTCTCAAGCAAACGGGTAACGCAAGAGCTGCTGCCCGAGAGAAAGCCAAGCTGGATCAACTAGAGATAGACGTGGTTACTCCATTGTAAGAAGGATGCAGGCCCGAGGATAAAAGCCTGAAAGTAACGCTCATGGCTCTGGAGATGAAGGTAAAATACAAAATGACCGACACATGCTTAGACGAGAACATGTCATTTTGGCACGAACGTCTTCCCAAGGGGAACAAGTGCCCGACCAGTTTCGAGCAGGCGAGGAAAATCGTGTGTCCTCTGGATTTACCGCACGTGAAATACCATGTGTGCATGAACGATTGCATCATTTATCAGGACGAGCACACGGATTCTACCATATGTCCGGTGTGCGGCGTCACTCGATACAAGAAGAGGAAGAAAGCTCCTGAAAAAGTGGTGTGGTACTTCCCGATCACTCCTCGTCTGCAGCGGTATTTCGCGGACCCTAAGAAAGCAGAGTTCTTGCATTAGCACGCGGATAGGGAGGAGAAGAAGCGAGAAGATGACGGAAATGATCCGGAGATAAATAAAAAAGACAAGATGCTGAATCACCCTAAGGATGCGAGCCAGTGGCAAGCGTTGAACTTCGAACACCTGGTGGGATTGGGACCTATCTTTACGGATTAGCGTGTAGGTTGCCTGGACGCAATAAAAATGGCGAACCTGACTAACCGATGAATATAAATGCTAAATTATATATAAATATATTTCGTCTGTCTTTAGTAGCTAGGCAAGATGAGTGATCGTGTGTGGATGTATACCGGTCACCCTAGTCAGAAAGAGATGACGAAAGAATGGTTTGTAAAAACAAAGGAATTTGTGAAAGCCGCATTCGCAAATGGCCAGGAAAGAAACTATTGCCCCTGTCCTGGATGCGACAACTATAAAAATACGACAGAGGCTGTAATGATTAAACACCTACAGAGGAGGGGTTTTAAGCCTAATTATACGGTGTGGACATTTCATGGTGAGTCTATACAACGCACAAGAGCTAAGGTGGTCCATCGTCGCACGGACGAACATGGTACCGGGATCAAAGACATGGTGCAAGACTTTGATGATGCTCGAGATTCGGAAGATGAGATGGAGGAATCTGCAAAGGCCTTTTATGAAATGTTGGAGTCTTCAAAACGTCCTCTCCATGAGC
Organism: Hordeum vulgare subsp. vulgare; assembly: GCF_904849725.1. Lineage (NCBI taxonomy): Eukaryota > Viridiplantae > Streptophyta > Magnoliopsida > Poales > Poaceae > Hordeum > Hordeum vulgare. Next base: position 105,375,387 of record NC_058521.1, on the reverse strand, counting down.
ACACTAAGCTCTGTCAGCTGGATGCAATTGCACAAGTAATGGCTCTGAAGGCTCAGTTCAACTTGGGAAGAGAATGCTACGACGCGATGATGACACTATTTGGACGCTTCCTACCCAAAGGCCATGTCATGCGCGCAAACCTGTACCAGTCGGACAAAATACTTCGTGTACTTAAGATGCCCTATGAGAAGATAGATGCATGTGAGAAAGGATGTGTCTTATTTAGGAAGGAGTATGCACACTTGGACTATTGTCCCAATTGCGAGTCTTGCAGGTATCTTGTGGTAGACAACGATATTGGTGAGAAGAGGCAGACCAAAATCATAGTTAGTGTTCTTCGGTATATGCCAATCGTACCAAGACTTCAACGTCTTTTCATGGTCGAAGAGACAACCATAAAGATGACATGGCACAAATTGGGCAAAAGAACCGAACTACATGCGGATGGGAATACGATGGTGGTACACACATCGGATGGGGAAGTGTGGAAACATTTTGATGGATTGCATCAGGATAAAGCGGCAGATCCAAGGAATCCTCAACTCTGCATCACCATGGGTGGTTTTAATCCCTTCGTCATGACGGCAACCAAATATAGTTGTTGGCCTGTATTTGTCATTCCACTCAATCTCCCCCTGGAGAGAGTATGCAAAGAAAGAACATATTTCTGACGTTGATAATTCCAGGGCCCAATTATCCGGGGAATAATATGAATGTGTACCTGCAGCCGCTTAAGGATGAATTGGAAGACGCTTGGGATAATGAGGTCAAGACATACGATGCCGCTAGAAAACATAACTTCAAAATGCATTTGTGGTACATGTACTCTATGCATGACTTGCCGGCGTATGCACTATTCTGTGGATGGTGTGTGCATGGAAGGTTCACGTGCCCCCAATGCAAGGCAGTTCTTCAGTTTCATTGGTTGCAGGAGGGTCGAAAGTATTCTTGCTTTGACTTGCATAGACAGTTCCTGGATCCTGACAATCAGTTCAAGAAAGACAAGAAGAACTTTACCAAATGTAAAGTTGTCAAAAACTTGGCACCACCTGCGTTGACAGGCCAACAGATCCTGGATCAGTTAAACGCCCTCGAGCCTGATCTAGAGCGTCCAGGATATTTCAAGGGGTATAATTCAAAACACGCCTGGACTCACAAGCCATGCTTCTGGGATCTGCCTTACTTCAAAGACCTCCTTCTTCCACACAATATCGACATGATGCACACTGAAAAGAATATCAGAGGCGCTATTTTTCGTAAATTGTTCGACATAGATGGGAAGACAAAGGATAATACTAAGGCTAGAGTCGATCAAGAGACGCTATGTCATAGACCGTTACAAAACATGCGAGAAGGCGAAGGAAAGCAGAAGTGGTCGAAGCCAAAGGCCTGGTTCAATCTTGGAAGGCCAAGTATGACGGAAATTATCTTGTCGGTCAAAATGCACTTGATGTTCCCCGATGGGTATGCAGCGAATCAAAAGTGGGGAGCGATTCTTGAAAAATTAAAAATCTTTGGTCTCAAGAGTCATGATTGGCACATCTGGCTAGAGCGGGTAATGCCGGTGATGTTACGTGGCTTTATTCCTTAGGATGAATGGCTAGTACTGGCGGAGCTGAGCTATTTCTTCCGTGTTCTTTGTGCGAAAGAATTGTCGCCTCGCGTGGTGCAAGACATGGAGGAGTTTGCACCGGAGTTGTTGTGCAAGTTAGAGAAGATCTTTCCACCGGGCTTCTTTAATCCAATGCAACATTTGATTTTACATCTACCGACCGAGGCAAGATTGGGTGGGCCCGTGCAAGATCGTTAGTGCTATGCAACTGAGAGGATCTAGAAGACCCTTCGAGCTAAATGTAAAAATAAGCGTAGAATTGAAGCATCGATGGCTGAGGCATTCATTACTGAGGAGGTGGCAAACTTTGTGACAACACACTACGAAGCCAAAAATCATCATTTGCATAATCCTAAGCCTCGGCACAATGATGCAGACCCTAAAAAAGGTGGGTCCAACCTCAGCCTATTCAAAGGGAAGCTCGCACCAGTCGGTGCTTCGAAACCAATAACGTTGGATGTCGAAGAATGGAGGAACATTTCATTGTATATCTTCAACAACCTAACAGAAGTGCCGCCGTACATCGAGTGAGTTCTCGGCACATTTTCCCATAACTTCTAATTCCTTTGAACTGCTCTTATTTCTGGATATTTCAAACAGACGTTACGTCGCCAAGTTCTCAGATGGAGCGGTGATCGAAAATGATTCCATCGAAGAGTATGAGCTTCTGTCAAAGATAGGAGGCGGCTATCCCGATTTCATCTCTTGGTTCAAACAAACGGTAATTATCAATAATGGACCATTTAATTTCTTGGTCTAACTTGTGTCTAATGCAACAATCATTTCGTATTAAACTTGTAGGCTAATTCAGAGTCTATGGACGCTGAATTGAGACAAGTCGCTAATGGTTTTGACTATAAGGTCCATTCATTTGAGAAATAGAACATCAATGGGTATCTCTTTCGTACCTTTGGCAAAGAGCTATCTATGCCCGACCGGAAATCTACAAATTGTGGTGTCTCTGCTATCGGCGAAGGTGTTATGGAGTATTATGGAAGAGTTGAAGCAATTTATGAACTTCAATTCTATGGTGAAAACCCACCGAACGTCCTACTCTTCAAATGTTATTAGTTCCAGCCGAAGGAAACTAGAAGGACTCATGAACATATAGGACTAGTCGAAATCAATCCAAACCCCCATTTAGATGTTCCGGATGTCTATATTACGGCTCAACAGGCGACCCAAGTTTTCGATCTACCGTGGGCATGCCAAACGGATAAGAATCTGGAAGGTTGGTATGTTGTTTAGCAAGTGCCGCCACATGTCAGACCACCTCTCCCAAATGAATAGGATTATGAACCTCACATTAACCTAGAGACACATGATGGATAATTCTTCCAAGAAACACGTCTTTCCAAGAAACGTTTCAAGAACCACCGTGCTTCACCCAAGAACATGGAAGTAGACAACGACGATGAATCCGACTCCACCCCTGAGCCGGAACCTGAAGACGTGGAACTCGTAGAGGTAACTGATGCGATGACCTATCAATGCTTCAACGATTAAATAAAGGCCTTTCACAAATTCACGCCGTTGAACCCGACGAGCATGTCATTCATGAAGACATGCGTTAATGCAACTTTTTTTATTCATTCATGAAGACATAGTGATGATGATGATGCATTTATTGATGATGATTATTAGTTTGTAAGATTCAAAACTTAAATTATATATATTTTAATGTTTATTATTCATGTACATATTATTATTCATGTCAGTTATTCAACTTTTTTTATGTTGTACTAATTTCTTTTAATCTTTATCATGGCAGGTCACCAGGTGTTGAAACATGTTGGGCGCTAGTCCAGAGAGCTCGACGGTTTCTTCCCAGTCGCCCCGCACGAGGGGTGGTACTTCCCTTCCACCCCTATCTCTCCATAGAGCCTTGGCAGACAGTCTGTCGACACCACCCGTGGGTTCTTGTTCGTCGGTGGCATTGCCCACTAGGAGAGGTGCTAGTCGGGTAGGGAAGAAGGGGAAGGGTACAGGGAGAGGTGGTGGCCACGAAAGATCCAGGAGGACTGTTGAGCCGTCCTTGCAACCACCACCAGCTCATTCACCCAAGCGTAGGACTACTATGGTCGACCCGTTTGCGGAGGAGGCTACGGGGACTCCGGTCCAGGAGCCTGGTGTTGACGGGCATTCGTCCCATGAGACTCCGGTCGAGGATCAGCCTCGTGTCTAGGTGCATTCGGCCCATGAGACTACGGTTCCGGAGGCTTCACCCGACGTGGAGAGGCCCGGTTTGGATACATGGCCGGATCGGACCGAGTTGCCGGATTGGACCGAGGGTCCGGGTGGCTCAGGGGGCGGGGATGGCGGGGATGAGTTTACAGATAGTGAGGGCGATGTGCAGGTGGACGGGGCCATCGTTTACCAGCATGGTAGTACACGTCTCTCGGTCGTGCCGGCTACCCGCGAGCAGAGCCGGTGATTAAACCTGAAGGAGATAGGTAAGTACATTTACTCTTTGTTTAGCTTTTGCCTTCAAGTTTGTTCAAATATCTAATGCGTTGACCTTATCATACTGCAGGGGATGGGCACACCCTCGTGGAGTCCGCAGGCCGAACTCCGTCCTTGGTGTGCTTTGCCGGACAAATTTCCTGGGGTTTGTCACGTTGCCTGGTGAGGATCAGGTTCCTACACTAGGATTTTCGTGGGAGCACTACGAGGCTATGCAAGCCCCGCCGGAGGAGATTATAGATGGTGTCCTGTGACACACGAGGTCCGAGATGGTGATCAAGAGCTTTTGGGTAAATTATCCTTTTACACAATCTAAAATTAACAATATAGCTAATTATTATACTAATCGGTGTTTTCACGTTTGATTGCAGACCTTCTATATATAGGTGTGAGGATGGATATGAGGAGGAGGCGGCCAAGGTTCTCGAGGCCGAGTGTAGGCGGTTACTATAGAACTTACGCCACGAGGCTCGGCCGCAGGCTATTCGAGACTACTACGCCACGCGTGGTATTAAGAAGCAGAAGAAGGATTGCCGCGGAAAGTTTCTTGTAACATCCCAAAATTATAAATTTTGGAATGTTAATATAATTATTAGATTGTTTGTTTGTTTGCTTGAGTGATTGAAACATGAGTGAAATTTGAAACTTTTCAAAAACTTTTGAATGAGAGGGAATAAAATGACTTTCCCTTTCTCCGGTAAATTGAAATTCAGCGAGTTAAAAGCAATGAGAGAAGATGACATGACTTCTTCAACTATAAATAATTTGAATGGAGCTGACATTTGAATTTCCTTCAATTTTAATTTTCAAATTCTATTTCCCCTCCACTCAAGAAATCCCGGGGAATAATATTCTGTCAAACAGAAAAGAGAGGAGGAACATGACCCTCCAGAGCCAGGGGCATTTGTTGAAGTATTTTCAGCCAAGGAAACAAAATTTAATTTGAGAAAATAATTGCACAAAGAAATAGTGCTTTTAGGGTTTTTTTGTGGGAAAACATTTTTTTTAGTTTTTATTTTGGCCGTAGAAAAATGCCCATCATTTAGATTTTATTTTTCTGATAATTTTAGTATATAGAAACTCTATATTCCGAATTGATTTGATTTCACTTTTATCGTTTTAGTTTCCTATTTTTGAAAAAGGAAAGAAATCGTGTTTAAATGGAAATAAACGGTGGCCCATTACGACCTTTCCAAAAACTGGCCCAACAGGATCTTCTTCTTCCTCTATCTCCTTCCTCACGTGCACAGGACCTTCCTTAGCCATGGAGACGGAAATCCTCCCTTCCCGATCTCCCTCTCCCTTCCATCCCAGCTCCTCCTGAGCCCCCTATAAGAACCCACCCGACGTCCTCGTTCCATTTTCCCAAAGAGACGCCACCCTCATCGCCTCTAGCCGCCGGCCACCTCGCCGGAGTAACCCTGCCTCGGTCGAGTCCAGGAGCTCCCTGCCGACCTCCCCATGGCCCCTACCCTCGCTGCACCACACCCCTGCGCGCCCCACCCCTCCTCCACCGATTCCCCACCCCGCCGGCGACCTCCCCACCTTGCCGGACCAGCCACCTCGCCGGAGTTCTTCCTCTGTGTCAGGCACGGTGAGATTCACGAAATCCCGTATTGAAGTTTTTTCAGAAAATTGCAATTTTATAAAATTCATATCTATTAGTCTATAACTCCGAATTAGGTGATTCTTTTTGCTTTGGATCACAAATGTTATGTAATTTCTGTAGATATATAATTTGTCTATGTTTGGATTTATAAAAATTGAGTTAGATCAGATTTGAATTAAAGCTTGTTTTGCTTATTCCGGGAGTTTAAAAATAGCTTTTAATTTGATTCTTTTTGCTGCTGCTTCCTATTGATCATATAATTCAGTAGTTTAAGTTTCAGTTTTTTTGAAATATTTTTACTTAGGGTTTTAAGCAAAACAGATTCTGTTTTAGCCTTTTTTGTTTTCTTGCTATTTCTTTTGTATTAATTGTTCTTAATTTGTTTTTTTTGTAATTGTGACAAGCTATATTTTGTTTTCTGATATTTACCAGTAACTTTTCAACAACAACAAAATTTTATTTTATTTATTCTTAAATGTTATCATGAAATCAATTCTAGTTCTCTAATAACTTGCAATTGGTTCTCCATTGTTTCAAATCATGTTTGGAAATACTTTCAAAAAAGTTTTGTGAAAAATACTCTATTTTATCTTAGTTAAATTTATATCTTAGTTCCTTGTTATTATTTTCTGTTGGACAAAAACCATTTAGTGTTTGATGTAGTAGAAGACTCCCTAGTCTTATTTGAAGTTTCTTTTGGATTCCTATTCGCTCTCTCTTTTGTTTTGATTGCTAGAATGATTGCTAGTATGAGTGCTTATGTGAATGATATGTTTGTTATATAGATTTCATCGGAGAGTGACGAGTAGTCTATCAAGTTATTTCTCGAAAATTCTTCTTCGTCAACATCACCAGGCAAGTCACTTTGATCATACTATCACCTATGTTTTATGCATCGTAGTTCTACCATCCTATGCCCAAATTGCATGCTGCTTAGGTACTTGGAAATTTTAGTATAGATTGTAGTATCATGTGGTAGGTACACAACAACCCCGATACTTGGCCCCGGGACGACAAATTTCATATTGCTATGCTTGAGTAGGCGGGAATTCGGTTGAGTGCAAAACACGAGTGATGCGAGGTTGATTAAATAATCAAGACCCATTAAGACAAGATTTTCAAGACCTCGGACGCAATGCAACTCTGGGTGAAGGACGGTTGATCGGCTCCCTGGAGAACCCAGTGGATGACCCGGGATGCTGGGGACGGCCATGACATCCTGCGGAAAGCTTCACCCAGGCTCGAAGAGACGGACGGATATTTTCAAGACCCAAGGCTTACCTGCACAGCCACAAGTCATTATGGGCTCTGGCTTGGTTGGACAACGCGGCGACTCTGGACAGGCGGTGCTAGAAGATGTAGAAGAACGGTAGGAATGGATGGGCACCGACAGGGATTCAGAGGGACCCGTTGAAAGACCATGTTTTGATCATCTGGTCTTCAAACACCCTGAAGTGCGAGGACATACTCGGAGGCGATCAAATCTTGTGGGGAATGTGTGCAAAACTCTGCAGAGTACTCAAACCTAATCGATTAGCCGTGTCCACGGTCATGGACAACTTGAGCCAAAGGAACTGAAGTTATCTGGATTTCTCAACACCATTTAATATATTTGATGAGGGTAATTATTGACAACTCGGGTACGAGAACTGGTTGGCGGAACCATCTCGTTAACAACCAACCTTCGTAGTAATATTTTGCTTTTAGCCTCTCTTGATGTAGGAAAAAATTTGCTTTACGCTAAAACTTATAGCCCCACCTGCCATATATGCATATAGTATAGATGATTACTTTTCACCCCTCTCTTATGTGACTTGCCGGCATATTCAATATGCTGACCTACACGGCTGCAACGTCTTATGTTGCAGATATTTTTCTTCGACGACTAAGAGTACGATTCAGGGTTACGGTCTACACTCAACTTGCCGTTGGTGTTTATTGGGACTCCACTCCCTTGACTGCTTCCGCTGAGATATTTAAGGTATATATCAGTTTTACGCTATTTACATGTGATTGCACTTTGATATATACATTTTGTACTGTGTGTGCCAGCACACTGATCCAGGGATGGCACAGAAACACAGAGGCTTGACTCGTCTTGAGTCGGGTCGCTACATGTCTGAAGAAGGAGCAATACATGAAGGTAATTACCTATTCTTAAGTCCTTCTACGTAGTTTTCTTGATTTCATTCATAGGCGTAGCGCTCAAAATTCTTTCTAATAACTTATAGGTGCCCCCGAGATGGTGTGCGGATAAGATGGATTTTTGGGAGGTGTTGGTTGATGAGTGGTGCACAGGGAGCTGGCGAGCCGTCCACGAGAATGCGAAGGATCGGCGTAGCCAAATGGTTGGTGTGCCACACCATCAAGGCAGCGCCAACTTACTTCAGTTTGGAGGAAACTGGGTATGTGATTTGCTTCATGATTCATGCAATTCATTCTTCAGGCTAATATTTTGTTCCTATCTTTTAGGCGCATCACAATAAGACGGAGATGCCACAATTGTACGACCTTTATGGCATGGCCCATACTACCTCGTACAATAAGGCGAAGGCATTCTCTCAGTCTGACCTAGATGATCCAAATAACTTCACCAACATATCATCCCACCACAAGCTCGTGACATACAGGGACACGGGGAAGGCTACGAAAGGGGGTGACTTTAACCCTAGCCAGGAACCTTTGGATCCAGAGCTGGTGATGATATCTGCTGGCGGGAGGCCCCATGGCTCGATAGCCATTGGTCATGGGATAATAAGTTGTCGACTCACTCTCCCGGAGATCAAGGCGCGCTAGTCGAGCAACTGTCCAGAGATAACCCGTCGTCCACGGCCAGTCGATCTTGCCATCGAGGTTAGTTGTACGGACTAAGAAAACTTTCATCCATTTCATAATGTGTGTCACCATAGATCATTACTGTGGTAACGAGGAATGGTGTTTCAGGCTACTCTTCAGAAAGAGAGATTGGCAAACCAGGCTGCTCTTGAGAAAGAGAGATTGGCAAACCAGGCTTCTCTTTAGAAAGAGAGATTGGCAAGCCAGGCTGCTCTACAGGCTGCTCTTGATGAGAGGGACCACACCATGGAACGATTGATGGAGGATGAGAGGGCCCGGAATGAGGCGGGTCAACGGGCCCTGTATGAGATTTTTTGTGGTAAGTTTTTTTCACATTAGCCAAATCATGTGTGTAATGTCTGTTTCGTTACTAACTAATACGACCCACTCTTCAGGGTCTGTGCGAGAAGAGCGGTCAAGTCCCTCCGCCGATGCCCGTCTTCTCTTCGATTTACACGGTGAGTTTCATTATAAACTAGTATTAATAATTGAGTGTCATCATGCTAACTGAGACATTGCAAAATATCTATTATGCAGAATAACTCCCGAGCGGCATCGCACGACACTTCTCCAGGTGTTTCTCCTCCTTGATGACCACTACGGTAAGTTTCTCTTCTCCTCTTTCATATTCTCCTTGCCTTAATTTCCCTAACAGTGACATAATTAGCCCATTTAGCTCCAAAATGCCATAATAACCTCAAAATGGCATAAGAACCTTGGTTAGCTCATTAATATTATATACTTAGCTAGTTTTCCTCTAAAATGGGATAATTAGCCCATATGGCTCCAAAAAGACATAGTTAGCTAATTGAGATCCAAGAAGAGGAGAAGAGGAGAAGAAATAGGAAAAATGAAAAGAAAGAAGAAGAAGAAGAAGAGAAGAAGGAGAAGGAGGAGGAGGAGGAGGAGAAGGAGGAGAAGGCCAAGGACCTTCTAGTCCTTCTCCTCCTTCTTCTAGATTTCTTCTTCTCATCCTCCTCCTTCTCTTTCTTCTCTTTCATATTGTCCTTGCCTTAATTTCCCCAACAATGACATAATTAGCCCATTTAGCTCCAAAATGCCATAATAACCTCAAAATGGCATAAGAACCTTGGTTAGCTCATTAATATTATATACTTAGCTTGTTTTCCTCTAAAATGGGATAATTAGCCCATTTAGCTCCAAAAAGACATAGTTAGCTAATTGAGCTCGAAGAAGAGGAGAAGAGGAGAAGAAATAGGAAAAATGAAAAGAAAGAAGAAGAAGAAGAAGAAGAAGATCACAAGGAGGAGGAGGAGGAGGAGGAGGAGAAGGAGGAGAAGGCCAAGGACCTTCTAGTCCTTCTCCTCCTCCTCCTCCTTCTCCTCCTTCTTCTTTATTTCTTCTTCTTCTCCTCCTCCTCCTCTTTCTTATCCTCTTTCATATTATCCTTGCCTTAATTTCCCCAACAATGACATAATTAGCCCATTTAGCTCCAAAAAGACATTATAAGCTCAAAATGGCATCAGAACCTTGGTTAGCTCATTAATATTATATACTTAGCTTGTTTTCCTCTAAAATGGGATAATTAGCCCATTTAGCTCCAAAAAATACATAGTTAGCTAATTTAGCTCCAAGAAGAGGAGAAGAGGAGAAATGAAAAGGAAGAACAAAAAGAAGAAGAGAAAGAGAAGAGAAGGAGAAGGAGAAGAAGGAGCAGGAGAAGAAGAAGAGAAGAAGGAGAAGGAGGAGGGGGAGGAGGAGAAGGAGGAGAAGGCCAAGGACCTTCTAGTCCTTCTCCTCCTCCTCCTCCTTCTCGTCCTTCTTATTTATTTCTTCTTCTTCTCCTCCTCCTCCTATTTATTCTCCTCTTTCATATTCTCATTGCCTTAATTTCCCCAACAATGACATAATTATCCCATTTAGCTCCAAAATGCCATAATAACCTCAAAATGGCATAAGAACCTTGGTTAGCTAATTAATATTATATACTTAGCTTGTTTTCCTCTAAAATGGGATAATTAGCCCATTGAGCTCCAAAAAGACATAGTTAGCTAATTTAGCTCCAAGAAGAGGAGAAGAGGAGAAATGAAAAGAAGGAAGAAGAAGAAGAAGCAGAGAAGACCAAGAGAAGGAGAAGGAGAAGGAGAAGAAGAAGAAGGAGGAGGAGGAGGAGAAGAAGAGAAGAAGAAAGAGAAGAAGGAGGAGATAATAAGAAGGAGAAGACGGAGGGCTCCTTCTCCTTCTTATTATCTCCTCCTTCTTCTCTTTCTTCTTCTCTTCTTCTTTTTTCTTCTTCTTCTCCTCCTCCTTCTCCTTCCCCTCCTCCTCCTCCTTCTTGTTTTTCTTCTCCTTGTTCTCTTCTTGCTTCTTCTCTTTCTTCTTCAAATTAGCTTATTTGTCATATATATGTTGTTGTTGTTCTTTTCCTGACTTTCTTATTTCCATTTTGCAGATTGGATGTACTACATGCATGGAAGCTGGCATTCACTACTAGGAAAAGGGCTATAGATGATATAGATACTAATGGCGCACCACACAAGCAGTGCGCCACTACTATATAGTAGTGGCGCACCATGTGAGGTGTGCCATTAGTGTGATGGACACTAATGGCGCACCACACACTCGGTGCGCCACTACTATATTTTTTATTTTTTTATTTTTTTGCAAAACTACTAATGGCGCACCAGCAGCTGGTGCGCCATTAGTAACCAGGGTTACTAATGGCGCATCTGTTGGTAGTGCGCCACTACTATAATTTGTTTTTTGGTTTTTTTTTGCAAACTACTAATGGCGCACCACAGCTAGTGCGCCATTAGTAACCAGTGTTACTAATGGCGCATCTGTTGGTGGTGTGCCATTACTATATTTTTTTTCTTTTTCGCAAAACTACTAATGGCGCGCCACAGCTAGTGCGCCATTAGTCCCCCCGCCGCCGTCACCAACCTCCACAACTCGGTCCACCAATCCAGCACACCCCGACCCGCACCACCACCATGACCGCCTCCTCCTCCTCCTCGCTTTGGATCCTAGCACCAACCCACCACACCGCCGCGGGGGCACGACCGCTCCGGCTGCCATTCCACTCCGTCTCCGTCCGCCCCCGCCGCTCCCCAGTCTCCGCCTCCGCCTCCCCGCAACAGACGCTGGGTCTGGGCGACGACGACCGTGCCAACGGGCGCACCGGCGTGCCCGTGCCCGTGCCCTTGTCCCGTGACGTCGCCATCGAACTACCTCGTAAGGACGGCAGAGACCTCTCGGGATAGTTTGTTCGTGTTTGTTTGGTGCTCGCGGCGCTTCTGCAGGTCATAATACGAGCGTGTGCTCGTTTGCGAATGCAGGGCCGCTGACCAGCGCGGATCTGATGCAGGAAACAAGCAGCGAGAGCCTCAAGGTCGCCTCAGGTCTGCTTCTTCTTCTTCTTCCCATTCTCTCTCTCTGTTCCACAAAAACTTGTCACCATGACGAGTAATTCCGAGTTTTTGACCTTGACGTAATGCAACTCCGATCGATCCATCCATCTCAGGGGTGCCCCGGGGCCTACAGCGAGGCCGCCGCCAAGAAGGCCTACCCGAGCTGTGAGACCGTGCCCTGCGAGTACTTCGAGACCACCTTCCAGGTACCACCCACCTCCATGCTCCTCATCATCATCACCGCTGACTGCTTGCTTGCTTGCTTGCTCTCCATGGAACAATTTTAGGACATGTGAGATGTCACCACATTGCAATGCTGAAATCGCATTTTTTTTCTTCAGTAACCCAAGAATATATGACACTCCTCGACAGAGCTTACTACGTTACAAAAGCGAAAAGTTCCGATTTGCTACTTCTAGATGAAAATTAACAAAGTCTCATCTTATTCCTACGCTATTTCATCAACCAAACAAAACAAAACAAAATCCCCACGTACAGTCCAACGGTGTAGGAGTTGGATGAGAAATAAAATAGGATTTGCAGCGGAAGGGGTTCCGGTGCCAAAGACAGCAAATCTAATTGCCAGAACAACTTTCCATCCCAAATCTAGGACCATCAGTGCGAGCTGTGCCCACTGCCATTAGTACCACAGCTGCAGCTGTTTCCGTTTTGGCGGATACCATTAGTTCCCCAGGCCCAGTGAGGCCAATTATTCCTGCTGCAGCACCCACAATATTTGCTGCTTCTGCTGCTGTTCGAAATGCTCCAGAGAGCATGACTACGGTTGCTTCAACTCCTGCAAATTTATTTACGGCCGTGAAGGATGATGAAAGCATGAGCTTCCCTCCACATAGACCGTCTCCCGCAGTTACTGAAATTGGTCTTGGCAGGGGTATTAATTGTGGGTTAACTAGTCAGGCATTAGCTGCTCCTATAATTGTAAGTCCAGTTCCAGGAAATGGGTCCATAACTCCAATTCCTGCAATAAATGATTTGTCCAAACGAAACATATCGAATAGTCATGAAAGGGTTAACAGTGGTGGTCTTTCTCAGCAGTTGGTTTCACCTCTTGGTAGTGAAATTCAACAACAGCCAGTTTTGAAGACTAACGATGCAGTTAGCTCTGATTCTAGTAACACAAGTGAAAGTACAGTTCTTGGAGGAAGGGTATATTCTTCTCCTGTTGTTCCTGGGGCTTAGTGGAGGGCTCAAACTCTTGCTGGTTTCCAAAATCAAAGTGAAACTGTACGTACCTTTGCTCTAGTTTTATTTCTGAATTCCACTATGCTTTTGCAAATGTTGTTATTGATCATAAGAACTTTATGGGCATTTCAGATGTATGAGTTCTTCAGCATTTATTCTTTTCTTTTGAGTCTTTTCAACTTCCAACTGATTCAAACAACACGGGCATTTATTTGAAAATTTTCATCATCCAATCTTGAATTCTTGTTGGTTCATCTTGATCCAGTATCAGTCTGAAACATCTAAATACCTGTGTTTTCTCTATTGTAGATTTTATTCATTTAGAGTGTTAATCTACCACCGAGGTCATAAAATATTCATAGGATATAGGATTATATGACATTTACTTGTTCACATTTTCAGGGTCAATTTCGTGGAAGACCTGAGGTAACCGACCAAAGGGAGAAGTACTTGCAAAGATTGCAACAAGTACAGCAGCAGCATGGCAACCTTCTTAACGCTTCTCATATAACGGGCATCAATCAGAAGCAATTTCCAACCCAGCAGCCCAATTCCCTCTTACAGCAGGTTGTTCCTACTTTTACTAATAAAAAATGTTGTCATATGTCAATGTCTCCTTTAGTCAAGAATCAGGAAGTACAAATTAGGTGATGTTTTATTTTTCTGTCTTTGGGAGTGCAAGTCCTTCTACAAATGGTTCTCGGAGGTATGATGGCGATGACATAGTGAGTGGGTTTTGAATCTTTCGTTGCGCCCATTGGATTGGATTTGATGTGTATATTGTAGTGAGATGGAATGCTGACTGCTTGATTTGGTGTTTCCTCTTGTGTAGTGTGGCATGCGTGTTGTGGTCGTAGGCGCAGAGGAGCAAGTTTTTGTCAATGTTTCATGGCTCAATCAATGAATGGCGTTAAAATTGAAAATCCTGAAAGGAAGGTACTGTCAATTCATTCCTCTTATGTTATTGGTCCTTAGTTCCTTGTGGATATACACATTTACTATCACATACGATGAAGATCTTGAATGATTCCTTACTCGAGCTTCCGTCAAACATGGTTTCAGTTGTTTCTTGGTTCTTCAAGTATGCTTGGTGGTTCTTCATCGAGGGTTAGTTATCTTTCCTATAAACAATCTGGATGATTGTTTGAGTAGGTAGATATGATCTGCTGATCTTAACGGTAAGCAAAATTGAAGAAGGGAACCAACTACCTGTGTTTGTTGTTGTTGCTGATCTTGTCCTAGCTAGCTTGGTGTCTGGATCCATGGACTCCCTACAAAAAAAACTTTGCATCCACCATGGATGGCAAGACAACGTTACACTGGCTTCTATCTCTGTGAGTTCAGTAGCAATATGGTCATTGATGCAATAAACTAGAAGAACAAGTCCACGTTCATCTATCATAGTTGTGAACCAAACACAAAGATGCACAAATGGTAAGTTATGTTGTTCTACTTGTTCTATATCCATGCCGATAACCCTGATATTTGCTAATGGTATCATGTTACTAACTTCACGAGTGTAGATGGAGAGACCAGAGTTGGAAATTTCGCTCTTCGTGACATGGAGAGGTGGGACGAGCTGACCTCTGACTAAGTACGTTCATTCAATTTTATGGTTACTTTATAAGTCTTTTTTCATTATAGTTTATTTAGTTTCGCCCACCTTTCTTTATTGCATTCTATACACAAAACTGTTGTTGCTTCTAATCTTTGTCCTTGTCTACAGATTTGTCCAGTTTGGAGCAGATCAAGATTGTCATTGTGAATCTTCAAACCACAGAAAATGGTTGGTAGTCTAAGTGGGTCAACTCATTTTCTCCATAATGGCAACTCAGCAAGCTCACAAGATCATCACGCCATGAAGAAAAGAAAGACATCCTCAGATAATTGTATCGGGGAGATCATCTCTGTATGGGATCGACGGGACAAAATGTATGCCTTCACAACTTCAAATCTGGTTGATGACATTAGGTGTCCTTTTATCTTTCATTTTCAGTTTCCACCTGGTTTATCTGCTTGTCTTTGAATATTGTGCCTTTCAGGTACGCCCCAACAGCTCGACATGGCTATGATGAGTGCACTAGAATGCATACCAAGCTGGCAACTTTTTTTTTTGCCTTTGATGTTTAGTACAGAGATATTTGATACTTATCATGTTAAAAATCCACCCTTATGGTTTTCTACCCTTCTGTTTCATGGTCCAGTCTCATGTGTGCTCCTTCCTTTAATTTGCTTTTCATATTTTACAATTGTTTCCTTACTATGTTTCATAGGTAGATTTATTAAAGAAGTGATGTGCAACCAAACTATTTTAAATCATTTGAGTTCTCTTTCCCATTGATCATACCAATCAAGGATTAAACTGAACCATAAGGGTGAGCTTGTTTGTTACTTGCTTTCTTTTACTATGAAAAAGTTATGAATGACTTGTGTTCTCTAGAGATTTTTAATTGAAGTGCACAAGCACTCAAACGATACAAGTGCGAGCAAGATTGTTAGAGGGCTAAGCAGGTGTAGGTCCTTAGCTATATTTATGACCGAGAGAAGAAAGAAGTGTTGCTTGACTGGAATGAGATCACACAAAAATTTGGCGCGTCATTTGTTGCATCAAGTACTCTCGTGCGATCTCCATATTAACACATAATATACTTATGTGAGCAGTATACTTTAGGATGGCTCTGCTTTTATGAATGGACACTTTTTGTGATGTAATTTATGCATTTCACATGTAAAGACAAATAAAACTAAAGCAACTGCACATAATATTTATATTTGTAGTGCATAGTTCAAGATCACTCTATATAATAGCTCAATGCATAGTTCTACAAGCACTGGAACATAGTTCTATATAATAGCATGTGAGATAATTATAACTTTTATAGAAACTATATTGTTAACTATCATATCATGATAATCTTTTGATTGAATATTTTTAATACGCATACGAGATTTTAACAACTTGATCTGGTTCCACTTTCTTGACAAATTTGTGCAAAATGTTTTCAGGTACTCAACCTATTGATGCACATGAACATGATGACTCTCTAGCGTTTATGGACCAACCAACTTGTAATCATGGACCTTGCACTTTGTGCATGCAGATACAAACTGGTGTGTTCTGGACCATCTGAAGTCTCTCATAGTAACCAATAGTCCTTATCTTTTTGTGACTTGTGTGTTCTAGATGATTGTTAAGATGGTCAAAACTATGCTTCCTCTAGGCTAATTTGTTTGTCAACTTACGTTCAATGTATGTGCGTGTTTATAAACATATTTTCATTGTGGTGTAATATGTGTTTATCTTGAACCTTATTGTGGGTGTGAGGATAATAATTGAATATTTTTAGAGTTGGTAGTATAACCTGTGGCGCACCATGAGATATACTAATGGCACACCTAAGAGGCATACTAATGGCGCACCTGGGAGGCATACTAATGGCGCATCTGGGAGGCATACTAATGGCGCACCTGGGAGGCATACTAATGGCGCACCTCGGAGGCATACTAATGGCGCACCTGGGCGGCATACTAATGGCGCATCATGAGCTATACTAATGGCGCACTGCCTGGTGCGCCATTAGTACACCAGATACTAATGGCGCACCGTGAGCAATACTAATGGCGCACTGCCTGGTGCGCCATTAGTATACCAGATACTAATGGCACACTTGAGCTTCGCCATTAGTAAAAAAATCTAATGGCGTGATGCTAGTGGCGCACCTATAGTGCGCCATTAGTAGCCAAAATAGGTGCGCCATTAGCAAGCCTTTTCCTAGTAGTGATTGATGGAGTGCTTTAGTTCTAGTTTTCATTTGAGTTGATGAACAATGTGGAATTATATGTATATGTATATATGGATGAATAGTATGTGTAGAACTATATGTATATGTATATATATGGATGAAACTTTGTGCTATGAATATGTGTTGTGACCTATATATGTGCTATGAATTATATGTGCTATGTATATGTATATGTGTTGTGACCTATATGTGTGCTATGTATATGTATATGTGCTGTGAAATAAACAAAAAAACAAAATTATGACAATATAGGCTCTTTGCCGTCTGCCAGCTGACGGCAAAGGCCTTTACCATCAGGCAGCTCACGGCAAAGGTGCCACGTGGCGCCCAACTATGCAACCTGGGCAGCAGCAGCTGGCCATATAGTCTATTTGTCGTCCGCTTCCTGGGGGCAAGAGGCAAAGAAGAGGGCACATAGGTGGTGGGAGGAGGCGTAGGCAGACGGCAAAGAGTGTAGTGTGGTGGGGGGGAGGTGGAGGCAGACGACAAAGAGTGGAGGTGGAGGCAGACGACAAAGAAGAGGGTGTGGCAGACGGCAAAGCCTCCGTTAGCCCCTAACGGAGGCAACGCCTGTCGGCTGCCGTCTCGACCTCTTTGCCGACTGCTCTTCTGAAAAGCTGACGGCAAATCTCTTTGCTGTACGCTTCGGTGAGGCGGATGACAAAGAAGCTACAATGCCGTCGTAGGCTGACGCAATTTTTTTGCCGACAGTGGGATTCTTTGCCGTGTGTGTATTACTCTTTGCCGTCGGTGGTTTACTCTTTGCCGTCTGTGATGGCAGATGGCAAAGAAGCTAATTCCTGTAGTGATAGGCTATGTGATGATACTGGATATTGGGACTACAATCGGTTGAAATTGGAATTTCATCAAAAGTTTTATCCTATGCATTTAGTACATCGTGATCGGAATTATATTTATAACTTTTGGCCTCATGACAGGGGAAGCATAGCTCAAGCTTGGGGGAGGCTTAAATCAATGCTATATTCATGCCCCAATCATGAGCTCTCGAGAGAAATTATCACTCAAAACTTTTATGCTCGGCTTTCTCATGAAGATCGTACCATGCTTGACACTTCTTGTACCGGTTCTTTTATGAAGAAGGATATTGACCACAAGTGGAATTTATTGGAAAGAATCAAACGTAACTCTGAAGATTGGGAGCTGGAAGAAGGTAAGGAATCAGGTATGAATTTCCAGTTTGATTGCGTTTAAATCTTTTGTTGAAACAAACACTTTTAGAGATTTTAGCGCTAAGTATGGACTTGACTCTGAGATAGTAGCTTCTCTATGTGAATCTTTTGCTACTCATGTTGATCTTCCCAAAGAGAAGTGGTTTAAGTATCATCCTCCTGTAGATATCAACATAGTTAAACCCAATCTAGTTGAGGAGAAAGTCATTGCCTTTAGTGATCCTATTGTTCCTTGTGCCTACGCTGAGAAACCACCTTACCCTGCTAGGAAAAAGGATTATTCTAAAGCTCCAACTGTGATACGTAGGGGTTACATTAGACCACTTGCACCCCCTGAGGATATTAGAGTTGAACCTAGTGTTGCTATTGTCAAAGATCTCTTAACCGAAGACATAGATGGGAATGTTATCAAATTCTGTGAGGACTCTACTAGAATAGCTAAACCTCACGCAAAAGACAAATACGGACCTATAGTTGGCCTGCCCGTTGTTTCTGTCAAGATAGGAGATCACTGTTACCATGGTTTATGTGATATGGGTGCTAGTGTCAGTGCAATACCCCATTCCCTATATGATGAAATCAAAGATGAGATTGCACCTGCTGAGTTAGAACCCATTGATGTCACTATTACGCTAGCTAATAGAGACACTATCTGCCCTCTCGGAATTGTGAGAGACGTAGAAGTCCTGTGTGGTGAGACGAAGTATCCTACTGATTTCCTCGTCCTTGCTACTGCACAAGATAGCTTTTGTCCCATCATATTTGGTAGACTTTCTCAACACAGTCAATGCTCACATTGATTGCATTAAACAGACTGTCACTGTTAGTTTGGAAGACAACCTCATGAAAAAGAGTCGCCTGGTAGGGATGAAATCATTGCTCTTGCCTCTATTGCCATACCTCCTACGGATCCTTTAGAGAAATATCTGCTTGAGCATGAAAATGATATGCATATGGAGGAAAGAGATGAGATAGATAAAATTGTCTTAGAACAATATCCTATTCCAAGAATAATATACGTGTTGAACTGCTTGGGGATCCTCCCCCACCGAAGGGTGATCCTGTGTTCGAGCTAAAACAGTTACCAGATACTCTTAAGTATGCCTATGTTGATGAGAAGGAGATATATCCTGTTATTATTAGTGCTCACCTCTCGAGTCACGAAGAGAAGAAGTTATTAAAAACTTTGAGGAAGCACCGTGCTGCTATTGGATATACTCTTGATGATCTTAAGGTTATTAGTCCCACTCTATGTCAGCACAATATTAAAACCGATCCTGATTCTAAGCCAGTTGTTGATCATCAACGGAGATTAAATCCAACGATGAAAGAGGTCGTGAGAAAAGAAATATTAAAGCTTCTGGAAGCAGGAATCATTTATCATGTTGCTCATAGTGATTGGGTAAGTCCAGTACATTGCGTACCTAAGAAGGGAGGTATCACCGTCGTTCCTAATGATAAGGATGAACTAATCCCACAGAGGATTATTACTGGCTATAGGATGGTGATAGACTTACGGAAACTGAACAAGGCAACCAGGAAGGACCATTATCCTTTGCCGTTTATCGACCAGATGCTAGAAAGGCTATCTAAACACACACACTTCTGCTTTCTAGACGGTTATTCAGGTTTCTCGCAAATACCTGTTGCACAATCTGATCAAGAGAAAACCACCTTTACATGCCCGACGTATTCCTTTTGGCTTGTGCAATGCACCTGCCACCTTTCAAAGATGTATGATGGCTATATTCTCTGACTTTTGTGAAAACATTGTTGAGGTTTTCATTGATGATTTCTCCGTCTATGGTTCTTCCTTTGACGATTTCCTCGGCAACCTTGATCGAGTCTTACAAAGATGCAAAGATACCAACCTTGTCTTGAACTGGGATAAGTGCCACTTCATGCTTAATGAACGCATCGTCTTAGGACACAAAATCTCTGAGAAAGGCATTGAAGTTGATAAGGCTAAGGTTGATGCAATTGAGAAAATGCCTTGCCCCACAGATATTAGAGGAATACGAAGTTTCCTAGGTCATGCTGGTTTCTATAGAAGGTTCATTAAAGACTTCTCTAAGATTTCTAGGCCTCTTACCAACCTCTTGCAGAAGGATGTTCCTTTTGTTTTTGATGAGGATTGTGAGGAAGCTTTCGAAATACTTAAGAAGGCCTTGATAACCGCAACTATTGTTCAACCACCTGATTGGAACTTGCCCTTTGAAATCAAGTGCGATGCTAGTGATTATACTGTTGGTGCTGTTCTAGGACAAAGAGTTGACAAGAAGTTGAATGTCATTCACTATGCTAGTAAAACTCTAGACAGTGCCCAAAGAAACTATGCCACTACGGAGAAGGAGTTTTTAGCAGTCGTGTTTGCATGTGAAAAGTTCAGATCTTATATAGTTGACTCCAAAGTCACTATCCACTCTGATCATGCTGGTATTAAGTACCTCATGGAGAAGAAGAACGCTAAGCCTAGGCTAATCAGATGGGTTCTCCTGCTACAGGAATTTGATTTGCACGTTGTTGACCGAAAGGGTGCCGATAACCCTGTAGCAGATAACTTGTCTAGGCTAGAGAATGTCCTTGATGACCCACGACCGATTGATGACAGATTTCCTGATGAGCAATTGAATGTCATCCGCACTTCACATAGTGCACCGTGGTATGCTGATTACGCAAACAATATCGTAGCCAAATACATACCACCCAGTTTCACCTACCAGCAAAAGAAGAAATTCTTCTTTGATTCGAGACACTATTTTTGGGATGATCCTCACCTTTATAAGGAAGGAGTAGATGGTGTTATTAGACGTTGTGTTCCTGAACATGAACAGGGACAGATCCTGCAGAAGTGTCATTCCGAGGCTTACGGAGGACACCATGCTGGAGATAGAACTACTCATAAGGTATTGCAATCAAGTTTCTATTGGCCCACTCTCTTCAAGGATGCCTGTAAGTTTTACTTGTCTTGTGACGAATGCCAAGAATAGGGAATATCAGTAAGCATCAGGAAATGCCTATGAACTATTCACTTGTCATTGAACCATTTGATGTCTGGGGCTTTGATTATATGGGACCCTTCCCGAGTTCCAATGGGTACACTCACATCTTAGTTGCTGTGGACTACGTCACTAAGTGGGTAGAAGCTATCCCCAATAAAAATGCTGATCACCACACCTCTATTAAGATGCTTAAAGAAGTCGTTTTCCCAAGATTTGGAGTCCCTAGATATCTGACGACTGATGGCGGTTCACACTTCATTCATGGTTTTTTCCGCAAGATGGTCGCTAAGTACGATGTCAACAATAGAGTTGCATCTCCTTATCATCCTCAGCCTAGTGGTCAAGTGGAGTTGAGTAATAGGGAGATCAAATTGATCTTACAAAAGACCGTCAATCGATCTCGAAAGAATTGGTCTAGCAAACTTGACGATGCACTATGGGCTTATAGGACTGCCTATAAGAATCCCATGGGCATGTCGCCATATAAAATGGTTTACGGTAAGGCCTGTCATTTACCTCTTGAGCTGGAACACAAAGCTTATTGGGAAATCAAAGAGCTCAACTTTGATTTCAAACTTGCCGGTGAGAAGCGGTTGTTTGATATCAGCTCATTAGATGAATGGAGGGCCCAGGCATATGAGAATGCCAAGTTGTTCAAGGAAAAGGTTAAGAGGTGGCACGATAAAAGAATACAAAAACGAGAGTTCAATGTAGGTGATTATGTCTTGCTATACAATTCTCGTTTAAGATTCTTCGCAGGCAAGCTTCTCTCTAAATGGGAAGGTCCCTACGTTGTCGAGGAAGTATATCGTTCTGGTGCCATAAAAATCAATAACACGGAAGGTAATTTTCCTAGGGTGGTAAACGGGCAAAGAATCAAGCATTACATCTGTGGTACTCCCATAAATGTTGGGACCAATATCATCAATATCATAACTCCACAGGAGTACATAAGGGATATTTATCAGCCTGTTCCAGACCCTGAAAACCAAGAGGTATCTGTTTCGGTAAGTAATTGGACTCCAAAACTTTTCCAATAGTAAATTTTCCACGTTTTGGAATTTATGGAAAAATAGAAAAATAAAAAGCAGTCCGGAGAGCGCACGAGGCGGCCACAAGCTTGGTTGCTGCGACCTCCCCCCTGGCCGCGGCAATAGGGCTTGTGGGCAGCTCGTGTGCCTCCCGGACTCTGTTTTCTTGCGGAGCACCCCTTCTGGTCCAGAAAAAATTATTATATATACGCCCGAGGGTTTTGATCTCCGTATCTCGCAGTTTTCCTCTGTTTTCATTTCGAGCTTGTTTCTGTCGCAGATCTAGACCATCATGACTTCCCCAAAAGCTCCTAAGGACAAGATCTTCGAGAAGGTCATCAATCCCTACCTCACAGAAGTGCTGAAACACCCTCAATCTATTAAGTTGAGTGAGGGGATGTTGCACATCCGTGATGTTGAGGGGCCTAAGAAGACCGGAAGCATGGAGACGAGGCTCGAAGGAATGGAGCAACAAGTCTTCAAGTGCCAAGGGATGGTGTAGTGTGGACTCAACGCCAACCACATGATGATCACGGAGTTCACCAGCAATCACAAGATGGATGCCATTGACATTGGGAAGCACCTCTCCCGGCTCTATGACAGGGTTGATCAACTCCAGGGCCAGATCTATGACCTGCAGAACGAAAACTGTGAGTATGAGTATAGATTTAAATCAATACAGTTGGCTGCAGATTTAAGGATTCCGACGACTCGTTGATGGCTCCTATGTATCCCTTGAACGGCGCCAGAAATAGTTGTGTCGACGGCACCAAGAATCCTTCAGCTGCGGCTACGCCTTAAGGGACTTCCTAGGCAAGTATGCAAAGGATTTCCCCCATGGCCTTGGAGCCTTGCATTGGTGTTCCCTCGAAGCGGAAAGGGTGATGTAGCACAGCGACGGTAAGTATTTCCCTCAGTTTGAGAACCAAGGTATCAATCCGGCGGAAGAGTATCTCAAGATCCTGCACAAACACAAAAAGCTTGTACCCAATGCTATGAAGGGGTTGTCAATCCCTTATAGATTGTTTGCCAAGTGAGAACTGAAAGCAACAAAGTAACAAAGCAAAGTAAAAGTGGAGCTGTAAACGATGGATGTGCATAGACCCGGGGGCCGTCGTGTTTACTAGTGGCTTCTCTCATGAAAGCAAGTAGACGGTGGGTGAACAAGTTACTCTCCAGCAATTGATAGAACTCTGCATAGTCGTGACGATATCTATGCAATGATTATTTCTATAGGCATCACGTCCGAAATAAGTAGACCGATACTTTCTGCATCTACTACTATTACTCCACGCGTCGACCGCTATCCAGCATGCATCTAGTGTATTAAGTCCATAAGAACAGAGTAACGCCTTAAGCAAGATGACATGATGTAGAGGGATAATCTCAAACCAATGATAAAAACCCCATTTTTTTACCCTTGATGGCAACTGCTTGATGTGTGCCTTGCTACCCCTACTGTCACTCGGAAAGGTCACCACATGGCAGAACCCAAAACCAAGCACTTCTCCCATTGCAAGAATCATAGATCTAGTTGGCCAAACCAAACCCAAGACTCGGAGAGACTTACAAAGATATCAAATCATGCATATAAGAAATCAGCAAAGACTCAAATATATATCATAGGTAATCTATCACAAGTCCACAATTGATGGGATCTCGACAAACACACCGCCAAAGAAGATTACATCGGATAGATCTCCATGAAGATCATGGAGAACTTTGTATTGAAGATCCAAGAGAGAGAAGAAGCCATCTAGCTACTAACTATGGACCCGTAGGTCTGAATTGAACTACTCATGAGTCATTGGAGGGGCGATGATGATGATGAAGAAGCCCTCCACCTCCAAAGTCCCCTCCAGCAGGGTGCCGGGAAGGGTCTCGAGATCAGATCTCGCAGAAACGGAAGCTTGCGGCGGCGGAAAATTATTTTCGAGGCTCCCCCGATTTTTTGCGGAATATTTGGGAATATATAGGCGCAAGATCTAGGTCAGGGGGCTGCTAGGGAGTCCACAAGCCTGCCGACTGCCGCCTCTCCCTGGTGGCAGAGTGGGGGCTTGTGGGCTCCCTGGAGCCCACCTGGCTTGGCCCAAAAGCTCCCTCGACGGATTTTTCTTCCTTTGGACTCCGTTCCAAAATCATATATGAAAAGAGTCAAAAACACGGAAAAACTGGAAATGGCACTTGGCACTGAATCAATAAGTTAGTCCCAAAAAAGATATAAAAAGGTACATAAAACATACAAAGAAGGCAAGATAACAGCGTGAAACCATCAAAAATTACAGATACGTTTGAGACGTATCAAGCATCCCCAAGCTTAACTCCCGCTCGTCCTCGAGTAGGGAAGTGATAAGAATGAATTTTTGATGCTTTCATGCTACCTAGCATAGGTGTCCTTTGTAATTCCTCTTATGTGACTTCATAGTTTGCTATTGACGTGGAAACAATATTAATTCAAGCAAACTAGCAAAGTAATCATGAACTTTCAAAATAACAAGGCCAAAAGAAAGTTAATCCTACAAAAGCATATAGTCTAGCTATGCTCTATCATCATGCACAACCCCGGTATTGGCCAAGTAGTTGTTTCATACCTTTACTTTCTCAAACATTTTCAACCCTCACGCAATACATGAGCGTGAGCCATGGTTATTGCACTATAGATGGTGTGGAATATGGTGGAGGTTGCAAGACAAAAAGGAGAAGATAGTCACATTAACTAGGCATATCAATGAGCTGTGGAGATGCTCATCAATAGATATCAATGTGAATGAGTAGGGATTGCCATACAAATGATGCACTAGAGCTACAAGTATGTGAAAGCTCTTAAAGAAAACTAGTGGGTGTGCATGACCTAAGGCAATTTTGAGGAAGCCTATCATTGGAATATACAAGCCAAGTTATATAATGAGAATTTCCCATTAGCTATATGGTGGTGACAAAACGAGCGACTCTCAATCATGAAGATCATGGTGCTCAAAATGCACAAGTGTGGAAAAAGTGGTAGCATTGTCCCTTCTCTCTTTTTCTCTCATATTATTATTTTTATTTTGGTGGGCTCTTTGGCCTCTTTTTTATGGGCTTCTTTGGATTATTTTATTTCCTCACATGGGACAATGCTCCAATAATGATGATCATCACACTTTCAACTAATAACTTAGAGCAATTATGACTTTATATGGAATCCCTTCGGTAGTGTACCGTGGCAACGATCTAGCATGGCATAGACATCAATGGAAACATCATGCTAGCTATCTTACGATCATGCAAAGGCAATGTAGACGTGGTGGCACATATCATGGTTTTAGTTGCATGGCAATATATCTCGGAATGACTTTGAAAAAGCCATACTAGGTAGGTATGGTGGCTGTTTTGAGGGAGGCTAATGGTGGGTTTTGTGCACCGGCGAAAGTTGCACGGCACTAAGAAGATAGTGATGGTGGAAGGTGAAAGTGCATCTAAACCATGCACTCCACATTAGTCATGAAGAACTCATATACTTGTTGCAAAAGTTTTATTAGTAATCGAAACAAAGCATTCAACGCATACTCCTAGGGGAAGGGTTGGTAGGTATAAACCATCGCGCGATCCCGTCCGCCACACAAAGGATGACAATCAATATACTAATCATGCTCAGATTTCATCACATAGCGGTTCACCATACGTGCATGCTACGGGAATCACTAACTTCAACACAAGTATTTCTAGATCCACAACACCTTACTAGCATGACTTGAATATTACCATAATCACAACTCAAAACTAATTGAGATGAATCAAACTTCTCTAACTATTCAATGCACATGAAGGTGGAAGTTTTTGTATCCCTTTGGATAACTACCCCTTTTGAGACTACTTTCAAAGAATAGATAAACTACCAAGCCACACACCGCTGTGCTCTAAAAGATATAAGTGAAGCACACAGAGCAAAAGTATCTAGCTCAAAAGATATAAGTGAAGCACATATGAGCTGAATTGTCTACCAAAAGATATAAGTGAAGCTCGACAAAATCATGGTGTGTGCATGTCTCTCTCTCTAGGTGTGCAGCAAGGATGATTGTGACACAAAAAAAGGACTCCTACGATACAAGACGCTCCAAGAAAAAACACATAACATGTGGTGAATAAAAATATAACCCCAATTAACGTTACCGATGGTTTGAAGACGAGAGAGGGGATGCCTTCCCGGGTCATCCCCAAGCTTAGGATTTTACGGCATCCTTGAATCTCTTGGGGTGCCTTGGGTATCCCCAAGCTTGATCTCTTGCCACTATTTATCTCTTTGTCCATAAGAACTTCACCCAAAACTTGAAAACTTCACAACACGAAACTTAAACAGAAACTCGTGATAACATTAGTACAAGAAAGCAAACCACCACTTCCTTAGGTACTGTAGAAAACTTAAATTATACTTGTGCTGATGTTGGGTTACTTTACTTTCAATCTTCCATGACTAATACCCCCCGATACTATCCATAGTTTCATCAAAATAAGCAACCAACACAACAAAAACAGAATCTGTTAACAGCAGACCAGTCTGTAGTAATATGTATGTTTCGTATACCTCTGTTACTTCAAAAATTCCGAAATATTACAACAGTCTGAACCATTTTCGTAGGAATCAGCAGCAAAAAGAATCAACTCAAAATATCTTACAGAACAAAAATGAAAATTATTTTTGTGAGCAGAAAGTTTCTGTCTTTTCCACCATGACCAAACGATCATCCCCAAGACTAATCATAACGGTTTTGGTTGGCACAAATGCAAAAAGAAACACGCAAAACACAATCATAACAGAATTATGAAAGTGTGGAAAACACAAAACAGAAATAAAAAGGACAGATTCGTTGGGTTGCCTCCCAACAAGCGCTTTTGTTTAACGCCGTTAGCTAGGCATTGATTTCAATGATGCTCCCATAAAAGGTAAGGATTGAAATACAACGAGAGCATCACGGAGCATATGGCTAGCACATTTAAGTCTAACCCACGTCCTATGCATAGGGATTTTGTGAACAAACAACTTGTTGGAGCAAGAATCAACTAGCATAGGAAGGCAAAACAAGCATAACTTCAAAAATTTCAACACATGAAGAGGAAGCTTGATACTATTGCAGTAAGTAGAAGCATATGATCCTCTCTCATAGTAATTTTCAGTGGCATCATGAATGAATTCAACAATGTAACTATCACATAGGATATTCTTTTCATGATCCACATGCATGCAAAGTTGACGCTCTTCAAAAATAGTGGGATTATCATCAACCAATGTCATGAATTCTCCAAACCCACTTTGAATATTATTGCCAATATCATAATCATCATGAGGCTTGAACAAATTTTCAAGATCATAGGACAGATCATCACCTCAATCATGATTATTGCAACAAGTAGTGGTCATAGCAAGACTAGCATCCCCAAGCTTAGGGTTCTGCAAAATTTTAGCATGATTGTCACTAATAGGATTTATAGTGAAATCATTGCAATCATGCTTTTCATCCAAGGAGCCCTCGTGAATCACTTCATGAATTTCTTCCTCACAATTTTCAGATTCACGCATCTTACGCAAAACTCCAAAGAAATAGTCAATTTCCCTCAACTCAATAGCAATTTGTTCCACACGAGTGGGTCTCATAAAGAGACTAGCAAGTGGATGACGATCCATATCACTAGATTTTCAGCAAGCGAAGATGCAAGCATACTGAGGGCACATGGCACCCAAGCGAGCAAGAAAACCGGCAAAGGAAAAAGAAAACGGTGAAGGCGAAAGGAGAATGAAAACGGCAAATGTGAAGTGGGGGAGAGGAACACGAGAGGCATCTGGCAACAAATGTAAATGCAAGACAAGAGTTTGTGAGACTTACTTGGATAGATCTTGATTTCTCCTCCCCGGCAACGGCGCCAGAAATTGGCACGTTGTCGGGAGAATATTCTTGACGATCCTCCTCCCCGGCAACGGGGCCAGAAATACTTCTGATGGCTGCTATGTATCCCTAGCAACGGCGACAGAAATAGTTGTGTCGACGGCACCAGGAATCCTTCAGCCGCGGCTACGCCTTAAGGGACTTCCTAGGCAAGTATGCAAAGGATTTCCCCCGTGGCCTTGGAGCCTTGCGTTGGTTTTCCCTCGAAGCGGAAAGGGTGATGTAGCACAACGACAGTAAGTATTTCCCTCAGTTTGAGAACCAAGGTATCAATCTGGCGGAAGAGTATCTCAAGATCCTGCACAAACACAAAAACTTGCACCCAATGCTATGAAGGGGATGTCAATCCCTTATAGATTGTTTGCCAAGTGATACCTGAAAGCAACAAAGTAACAAAGCAAAGTAAAAGTAGAGTTGTAAACGATGGATGTGAATAGACCCGGGGGTCGTAGTGTTTACTAGTGGCTTCTCTCATGAAAGCAAGTAGACGGTGGGTGAACAAATTACTGTCGAGCAATTGATAGAACTGTGGAGAGTCGTGACGATATCTATGCCATGATTATTTCTATAGGCATCACGTCCGAA
Source organism: Hordeum vulgare subsp. vulgare (assembly GCF_904849725.1). Taxonomy (NCBI): domain Eukaryota; kingdom Viridiplantae; phylum Streptophyta; class Magnoliopsida; order Poales; family Poaceae; genus Hordeum; species Hordeum vulgare. The sequence goes on along the minus strand of NC_058521.1, from coordinate 105,346,765 downwards.
ACAAGTAGACCGATACTTTCTGCATCTACTACTATTACTCCACACGTCGACCGCTATCTAGCAAGCATCTAGTGTATTAAGTCCATAAGAACAGAGTAACGCCTTAAGCAAGATGAGATGATGTAGAGGGATAATCTCAGACCAATGATAAAAACCCCATATTTTCACCCTTGATGGCAACTGCTTGATGTGTGCCTTGCTGGCCCTACTGTCACTGGGAAAGGTCACCACATGGCAGAACCCAAAACCAAGCACTTCTCCCATTGCAAGAATCATAGATCTAGTTGGCCAAACAAAACCCAAGACTCGGAGAGACTTACAAGGATATCAAATCGTGCATATAAGAAATCAGCAAAGACTCAAATATATATCATAGATAATCTGATCACAAGTGCATAATTCATCGGATCTCGACAAACACACCGCCAAAGTAGATTACGTCGGATAGATCTCCATGAAGATCATGGAGAACTTTGTATTGAAGATCCAAGAGAGAGAAGAAGCCATCTAGCTACTAACTATGGAACCGTAGGTCTGAAGTGAACTACTCACGAGTCATTGGAGGGGCAATCATGATGATGAAGAAGCCCTCCACCTCCAAAGTCCCCTCCGGCAGGTTGCCGGGAAAGGTCTCCAGATGAGATCTCGCGGAAACGGAAGCTTGAAGCGGCGGAAAAGTATTTTCGAGGCTCCCCCGATTTTTTGCAGAATATTTGGGAATAGATAGGCGCAAGATCTAGGTCAGGGGGCGGCCAGGAAGGCCACAAGCCTGCCCACCGCCGCCTCTCCCCTCGTGGCGGAGTGGGGGCTTGTGGGCTCCCTGGAGCCCACCTGGCTTGGCCCAAAAGCTCCCCGGAATTCTTCCATTTGGGAAAAAATCATTTCAGGGTTTTTCTTCCGTTTGGACTCCGTTCCAAAATCAGATCTGAAAAGAGTCAAAAACACGGAAAAACAGGAACTGGCACTTGGCGCTGAATCAATAAGTTAGTCCCAAAAAAGATATAATAAGGTACATAAAACATACAAAGAAGGCAAGATAACCACGTGAAACCATCAAAAATTATAGATACGTTTGAGACGTATCACTCGTTCATCCTGCCATGATGGAGCACCTATGCCTTGGAAGACGGAGGATCACACTACTTCAACAACACCACCACCATGACCACCAAAGGAAGACAACTAAGCATTGGTATGGGCAATCCCCTTTGGTTATGTCAAGCTTGGGGGAGTTGCCATGGTATCGTATCACCTTTGCATCTTTTGCTTTTTCCTTTGTTTTAGTTCTTTCCTTTTCAGTTTTTATTTCTTCTCTTAATGGAATAAGTGTTTAGTGTTTTAGTTTGAGTCTTTTTCCTTGTGTCTCCCCTGATGTATTCGATCTTGCAAGCTATATAATAAAGAGTATCTTAGTCAAGGGCTTTGTTTATTGCCATGATCAAAAGTATGAAAAGAACGATAGCATGAAAGATCATGAGATGATCTTATGGAAAGTGATAGCTTCACATATAACAAGTATGATGATTGAAACTTGTTGAGAGTAGACCAACATAGACCTCAGTCATTGTTGCAATTAATAAGAAGTAATAAGGAAAGAGAGGTTCACATATAAATATATCATCTTAGACACTTTCTATAATTGTGAGCACTCACCAAACTATTACATGCTTAGAAGTAGATGTTGGACAAGGAATAAAACATAATGAATTGTGTTTCCTTGGTTCCAAACAATGTTATATGATTAGAGATCCCTTAGCATGTGACGATTGCTTCCACCTCATATTAGCCAAAACTCCCGCAACAAGTAGAGATACTACTTGTGAATCCATAAACCTTCAACCCAGTGTTTCCATGAGTGTCCACCAGACCTACCTATGGATTGAATAAGATCCCTCAAGTAAGTTGTCATCAGTGCAAGCAATAAAAATTGCTCTCTAATATGTATGATCTATTAGTGTGTGGAAAATAAGCTTTGTACGAACCTGTGATGAGGAAGACATAAAAGCGACACACTGCATAATAAAGTTCTTTATCACAGGAGGCAATATAAAGTGACATTCCTCCGCACTAAGAGGACACACATCCAAACCTCAAAAGCGCATTACAACCTCTGCTTCCCTCTGCGAAGGGCCTATCTTGTATTTTTACTTTTTGCCCTTGTAAGAGTCATGGTGATCTTCACCAATTCCTTATTTAGCCTTTTTCTTGGTGAACATCATATGCTTGGGAAAGATCTATATTCATATATCAACTTGGAGCTGAGTATTTATGCTTTATTATTGTTGACTTTACCCTTGAGGTAAATGGTTGGGAGGCAAAACTATAAGCCCCTCTCTTTCTCTGTGTCCAATTGAAACATTGATATCATGAGTACCACGTGAGTTGTAATAATTGTGGAAAACAAAAGAGATGATTGAGTATGTGGATTTGCTTTGCAAGCTCTTATTTGACTCTTTCCGATAATATGATAAATTGCAATTGCTTCAATGACTATGGACTGTTGTTGGCCACTTCTCGGTAAGGTTTTTGTCTCATACATTGCTTTGTGAAGGAATTGTTACTTTCCCTTAAGAATCCCTTTGATGTATTGCTATCCTATGTGTGATCATGATGCTCTCATGTCCGTATTTTGTTTTATCGACACCTTCATCCCTAAACATGTGGACATGTTTTGGGTCTTGGTTTTCGCTAGAGGACAAGCGAGGTCTAAGCTTGGGGGATTTGATACGTCCATTTTGCATCATGCTTTCATGTTGATATTTATCGCTCTATGGACTGTTATTATACTTTGTGGAACCATACTTATGCCTTTTCTCTCTTATTTTGCAAGGTTTATTTGAAGAGGGAGAATACCGGCAGCTGGAATTCTGGACTGGAAAAAGAGCAAGTCTGAGTCCTCTATTTTGCGCAACTCCAAATGCCCTGAAAATCAACGTGGATTTTTTTGGATTTTATAAAAAATACTGGGCGAAAGAAGTGTTAGAGGGGAGCAACCATGGGCCCACAAGCCTGGTTGCCGCGACCTACCCCCTGGCCGCGGCAACAGGGCTTGTGGGCACCCTGGTGGCGACTGGCTCCCCTCTTTTTCAATATGAAGGGTTTCGTCCGGAAAAAAATCAGGGTGGAGCTTTTTCGTGGATTCGCCGCTGCCACGAGGAGGAACTTGAGCAGATCTAATCTAGAGCTCCGGCAGGATGATCCTCCCGGGGAAACATCCCTCCCGGAGGGGGAAATCGGCGCCTTCGTCATCGCCAACACTCCTCTCGTCGGAGGGGAGGCATCTTCATCAACATCTTCATCAGAACCATCTCCTCTCCAAACCCTAGTTCATCTCTTGTAACCAATCTACGTTTCGCGACTCCGATTGGTACTTGTAAAGTTGCTAGTAGTGTTGATTACTCTTTGTAGTTGATGCTAGTTGGATTACTTGGTGGAAGAGTTTATGTTTAGATCCTTGATGCTATTCATCACACCTCTGATCATGATTATGATTATGCCTTGTGAGTAGTTACTTTTGTTCCTGAGGACATGGGATAAGTCATGCTAATAATAGTCATGTGAATTTGGTATTCGTTCGGTATTTTGATATGTTGTATGTTGTTTTTCCTCTAGTGGTGTTATGTGAACGTCGACTACATAACACTTCACCATATTTGGGCCTAGAGGAAGGCCTTGGGGATTAGTAAGTAGACGATGGGTTGCTGGAGTGACAGAAGCTTAAACCCCAGTCTATGCGTTGCTTCGTAAGGGGCTGATTTGGATCCACCAGTTTAATGCTATGGTTAGACGTTGTCTTAATTCTTCTTTTGTAGTTGCGGACGCTTGCGAGAGGGGTTAATCATAAGTGGGATGCTTGTCCAAGTAAGGGCAGTACCCAAGTGCCGGTCCACCCACATATCAAACTATCAAAGTAACGAACGCGAATCATATGAACATGATGAAACTAGCATGACAGAAATTCCCATGTGTCCTCGGGAGCGCTTTTCCTCTTGTAAGACTTTGTTCAGGCTTGTCCCTTGCTACAAAAGAGATTGGGCCACTTGCTGCACCGTTGCTACTACTTGTTACTTGTTACTTTTCGCTTGCTACGTTTCACCTCACTACAACATCAGTTGTTACCTCTACTTTCAGTGCTTGCAGTTATTACCTTGCTGAAAACCGTTTATCAGAGCCTTCTCCTCCTCGTTGGGTTCGACACTCTTACTTATTGAAAGGACTACGATTGATCCCCTATACTTGTGGGTCATCAATGGGCCAAGAGCGTCCTAAAAAAGACCGGTATTTCACCACCATGGTTATACCCGAAGCCAAATCCAAGACCGCAGGCACAAACAACCGTGAAAAATGAGCCATGGGTACTGGCTTTCCAAGTGGACCAATGCTTCTTCATTACCGACTCGTCAAAGCCCTGTCGTGTTGTCGTGAGGAGAGGCAAAATGAACATCATAGGAATGGATGGAGTCGCCAATGACCAAGACTTCAACAAGTACGGCGACCTGAAGCTGGAAGATGATGATGACCATGAATTACCACACACCACAAGAAGAAGCAGGACCACATGATAACCCACAAGTATAGGGGATCACAACAGTTTTCGAGGGTAGAGTATTCAACCCAAATTTATTGATTCGACTCAAGGGGAAGCCAAAGAGTATTCTCAAGTATTAGCAGTTGAGTTGTCAATTCAACCACACCTGAAAGATTAAGTATCTGCAACAAAGTATCTGTAGCAGAGTAGTATGATAGCAACAGTAGCAACAGTAGCAGCAAAGTAACATAGCAAGGACTAGTAGTAAAAGACTTGTAGGCATTGGATCGGTGATGGATGATTATGCCGGATGTTATTCATCATGCAACAGTTATGGCGGATGATATTCATCATGCAACAGATATGTAACTAGCTCCAGTTCGTCAATCCAATGTAGGCATGTATTCCGTATGTACTCATACGTGCTTAGGGAAAAGAACTTGCATGACATCTATTGTCCATCCCTCTCATGGCAGCGGGGCCCTAATAGAAACTACAAGATATTAAGGTTCTCCTTTTAATAAAGAACCATACCAACGCATTAACACTTGGTGAATACATGAACTCCTCATACTATGGTCATCTCGAGGAGTGGTTCCGGCTATTGTCACTCCGGGGTTGCCGGGTCATAACACATAGTAGGTGACTACAACTTGCAAGATAGGATCAAGAACACACATATATTGGCGACAACATAATAGGTACAGATCTGAAATCATGGCACTCGGGCCCTAGTGACAAGCATTAAGCATGGCAAGGTAGTAGCAATATCAATCTCAGAACATAGTGGATACTAGGGATCAATCCCCGTCAAAACTAACTCGATTACATGATAGATCTGATCCAACCCATCACTGTCCAGCAAGCCTACGATGATATTACTCTCGAATGGTGAAGAGCATCATGGAATTGGCGATGAAGGAAGGTTGGTGATGACGATGGCGACGATCTCCCACTCCGGAGCCGAGAACGGACTCCAGATCTGCCCTCCAGAGGAAGAATAGGGGGTGGCGGCGCCTCCGTATCGTAAAACGCGAGGAACTCGTCTCCTTGATTTTTTTTTCCAGACGAAAGGGACTAAATAGAGCTGGATTTGGAGGCGGTGGAGTTTTGTGGGACCCACAAGCCTGCCAGGCGCGGCCGGGGGGGGGGGCGCCTGGTGGGCTTGTCGGCTCCATGCTCCACTTCCTCCATTGATTCTTGCGCCAGTATTTTTTATATATTCCACAAAAATTCTTCGTAAATTTTTAGGTCATTCTGAGAACTTTTATTTCGGCGCAAAAATAACACCATGGCCATTCTGCTGAAAACAGCGTTAGTCCGGGTTAGTTCCATTCAAATCATGCAAATTAGTGTCCAAAACAAGGACAAAAGAGTTTGGAAAAGTAGATACGATGGAGACGTATCACCACCCTACCTAAAGGACGTTCGTTCAATGGAAGAATTCAAGGGGTTCCGGGGCTAATTATTCAACCGCGAGAAAGAAGGCAAGAAGATTGTGAAAATATAGCTAAGATCGAATCATGACGTGTGTCGGCCGCGTGTGTGTGTCACTGGCAAGCTCAACCTTTGATGACTGTTATTTCATGTCACGTGATTTCAACCATGTCATCTAATTCTAAATCTTAGCACCATGTGATATCATCTGATAACATGATTTTTTGCAAGTGTCTCTCTCCGTGAGCTTTATGGATGGGTTAGGTGTAAACCGTTGGGCTATTCCATTTCTTTTCGGTTATTAAGTCATGTGCATGCAATACGTCTCAGAAAATTTAGATAACTAGACGATACCCCACGCGTTGCGGCAGAAACCTTGTTAAAAGTATATGGATAAGTGGTAGAAGACTAAAATTAATGCAAAAACAAGTATAAAACTTTCTTACATGACTTAATTCCATGAAAAAAGTGGCATAAGAATAAAATTCATGCAAAAACAAATATAAAACTTTCTTACATTACTTAATTCCCTCGGAAAAATAATGCACGAGGTGGTATTTTTGCATGAAGAGATTAATAAAAAAGTAACTTATAATTCCATCCATGACTTAATAACGTGGCATTGTTGCATGATGAGGAAAATTAGCTAGTGGATTGTAGTTATTTAAGAATAAAGGATGACGGAGAAAGTGTCAATGGATCGTTGGAGCCTAATTTCGGGAGCACATATTTCTCGGTCGGCTGACGGTACCATATTTGTTTTTTTACATGCAAGAGTTTTTAGAAAGGAAACTTGGCACAAGCCCACCTTTGTATTAACACTGTCATTAACGATCAAAAATTAGCATCAATGACATAAGCTACAAAGACGGAATGATACAAGGGGTTAGCTAGATAGCTTACAACTCAACCCCCACATTACAAGCACACGGGAAAACAGAGAAACAAGATTACTACTTGTGATGACAATGTCTATTGCATGGATGTAACCAAGGGTTGAAAGGACGTGATAAAAAAGTTATGAGTAGAAAAAGTGATAACCAAAATTATTACATGCAACTAAAAATCTAAAAAAATAAAAAAAAGTTAGTAATGGCGCACCAGGAGAAGGTGCACCATTGCTATCTCGGTGTTTATGGCGCACCCTTAAAAGGCACGCCATTGATATACCAATTTTTATGGCGCACACCTAAAAGGTGCGCCATTGGTAACCCTCCCCCGTGTAGTACTCCTTCCCCTTCTTTCATTCCCTCCCCCTCACTCGTCTCTCCCCCGCATCTCCACAACAACCGCATCACACCGCACCCCTCCCTCTCTCCCATCTCCCATCCCTCCACCCAGCGCTGGTGACCGCACGCGGCAACGAGGTGGGCACGACAGTGACCGTTGGAGGGTCCCGTATTATCTCGCCCCTCCCCTCTCACTAACAGGCGGGCCCCCACTGACAAGACCCTCTCCTGCACCTCTCTCTCTCTCTCTCTCTCACGATTCACCAACAGAGGAGCGGCGGCGGCGTCCGGCGGCGCACGTCAAGGTGCGGCCCCTCTCCTCTCTATCTCTCTCTACATCTCTTCCACTTGGAGCTCCCCCTGCCCCCTCTCCCTCGGATGTCTCCATGGATGACTGACGGCGGCGACGGCGGACGCCCTCTCTCCCTGTCCTGGTTCCCCCTCTCCTCCGTGATATTCTTATCCTCTCCGACCTGCAACACAAAGAACGCCAGGACCAAGCGGCAGGCCGGCGACCAGCAGCACCTCTGTCTTCTTCGCTGCCGATTCCTCCCCAGGTACGACCCTAGCTGTTCGATCTGCTTGGACAATGGATTAATATGTTGTAAGGTGTATTTATCTAAGTGTCTATATTAGTATGTTGGCGCCTTGAGAATTAAGCAGTGGACACGAGACCCTGCCAGTAGTAGCTATTGTGCTTGTCTTTCACCGAGCAGTTGCTGCTAAATGCCGATTCATCGTCAAACCAGGAGGTTGGCGCTTGTGATAAAAGTGCATCATGTGAGGCTTAGTCTGATGAGTGACCAGTCGAGTGTTTGTTACTGCATACTATAGTAACTGCATGTATAGAGAGCAGCTGTGCCTTGTGGCCTTGTGGGGGTGTGCCCCCCCACAAGCAACATAAACATAAAAAATATGCACATTGTTGTTTTTCTTATTCCCCACAAGCAATGCCCGATTACTGCTAAGATGAAGAAAGTGTAAATGTATGCTTCTAGTAGTATGTATGCACACAAACAAATAGCTTTCAGTCATCTAATTACCATTAAGTAACCTAACTTGTGTTGCTTCAACAACAAAACCCATCAAAACGACCGGAGTAGACATGAATGAGTGAGAAAAAATATGCATGGCACCAGCACATGTAAGATCGATTTGCGCCAAACCTCGTAGAGTATGAAAAGTTCGCAAAGAACAATATCTAAATGCTGTGCATCAAGCTATGAACCAACAAACATAAGGCAGATCAATCAGCTTGTGTTAAATTCTGTGCTTTAGAGTGAAATGCACTGGAAGTGAATCAACTTGCATATTCTGCATCCTCCCTAATAAACAGGTCAACTTGACGTATGTATGTTTGTATGAGTGTCTCTAGTGCTACATACTTGCATTGAGATGATACAAACAACAACCACTTTATGTATCTCGATTACACTTACGCCATACGCGTTTATGACTCTGCATTTATGTCACGAGTCAAGAGCATATTGGCTCTTGCTCATTCCACTTTATATTTATATGAAATTCTAGTGTTACATTAGACAAAATGGATGGGCGTGGGAATGCACGCCATCAATGTTTAGCAAGTTACATGCATAGATGATCAGTACAGCTAGCCAAGAATTCCTTTTGAAGAACTTCATCACGAGGGTTGATGCTTGTGCAGGGACAAATAGTCACCCCTTTCTCCTGAAATGTTGATTAATTTCCGTTTCGGTTGAGAATGGCGCACTCCCATGTCAAGAAAATTAGCAAAGGTCATGCCCAATTTTCTTGACCTAGAAGGTGCCCGATTCTCAACCAAAAAAAAAAATTAATCAACATTTAGAGACAATGTTATTTCCCATGTCAAGAAAATTAGCAAAGCTAGTAATGATGAGGGCATTAACTTATGGTGCTTTCAACAATCCTAGTGTGTATATACTATATAGGTTTGATGATAGCCTTATCTCTGTTTCATGATATACTGTGTAGCAGTACTTGTTTGAGAGGAATTGTGTCAACAATGAACTTGCAATAATGGATGGAATAAGGTGAATGATGTCCCAATATGTAGTTGTTTGTGATCATAATGAATGTCATCAACTATGGTCCTTCTATTTATTACTCATTTGACTTCTTTTGTACTACTACTTCCGATTCGCCTTTCAGCTCCATAGTCAAAGATTGTAAATGAACCCCATAACAGATTTTAGTTCTGAAAGTTGTTGAAAGTAATTATAAAATGAGATTAAATGTGTTTAGTATATAAGAGCAAGACGTATTGTGCCTTTGTAACTAGGTTCTTAAGGATCTTGCTGCTTTCTGCCTGAGGTCTAGTTTTCTTTAGTTTCTTTTGGCAATTTGATCCAATACTATCCAAGAACTATGCTAGCAAGATATGGCAATTGCATTTCCGTGCTGAAGAAAATTGACAATAGTGATGCTATTATACTATATCCAGTTTATAGTATGGTGTGAGGCTGTCAATCTTTTAAGTTATTCCTTAGTCTCACTACCCTTTTCCTTGCCATTCCGGTGTGCTCTGTTGCACCAAAAATGTTGAAGAGTTCTGCTTTGCAAGTTAGAGCATTTCCTAAAAAATATGTAATGGTTTGGTGGAACCTAAATTTGGCCTAACCAGATTTTAGAGGGAACAAAGCCACTATCTAGTAACTTCATCGTATTTCATGCAAGTCCTTATTAGTCGTAGCAGGTGATCTGCAGTGTACATTATTTAGACTGCTTTCCTTTTAGTACGGTAATAGTTAATTATTTATGAGCTTGTACTAGACACTTTTTGGGAAAAACAAGGTTTCATGTTAATGTAACAAGAGGAGTGGTTGTATTCTCAGTTTTCCTCTAAATCTGAGAAGAATAGATACTACCCTGATCTCGTCCAATAACTCTAGTAGCCTTTTTTCCTATTTATAGCGAACATGACCAACAACAATGAGGCCGGCGGTTTGAGCAAGCCATTCTGGGACCTGTCCTAGGAGATGGAGGAAGAACCTCACCGCTATTTGGACGCCACGGAAGACACCGATCCTGACTACACAACCCCTAGTAGCGTCGGGGATGCCACCACTGATGGTGCCACCGGAGATGCCACCACTGATGATGGCAGCGAATGCACAGATGGCAGCCAACCGAAGAGACAACGGAAGGACCGGCGCCCGAATGTGCTCGACACCGTCAAGGAGGAATTTAATGAAGTGTCCTCAAGTGGGCATCCAACGGCGCCCAAAGAATTAGTCGGTGGGTACGCGGGACAACTCGGGTGCATTCTCCGGAGCACCATATCGATCAACACCGAGAACCTAAGGCATCATGACCGAGGGAATTTCCACAACGTCCTATTCACGAAGCTGCACGAATGACACAAGTTCCCCGGTAACGTCGCAAACACACGCCTCTTAGGGAATAAAGTGAACATTGCCGCCCTCACGAAGATGAGCACGGCCCTGGCTACTTGGAGAGCCGCGGTGAAGAGAAGGATTCGAAGAGGTGATAGTTATGAGAAGATCAAGGAGACAAATCCTTCGATCAGCGAAGCTGACTACCTGGAGTTCAAGATCAAGTGCGAGAGCAATGCATCCGCGGAATCAAGTCAGTGGGGGAAAGATATGTGGGACTTGAACTTAGGGGTCCACAAACTCGGTCCCGGCGGTTACAGAGTGGCGGAACCTAATTGGGACAAGGAGGACTCGGGGCATGCCGAGCAAGGCCTACCGTCCCTCTTCAATAAATACCATGAAAAGCAGACCAGGAACTATGTCACGGCCCGGTACAAGGTGGACCCGTTAACAAAGGAGCTTACCACGGATCCGAAGGTGAAGGAGCTTGAGCTTGTTCTAGTAAGGAATACACCTCCGCGTAATTATCTCCATATGGTTGCATTCTAATTAATGAAGCCAAATTTCTAAATGGCTAATGTTCCTTCCGCAGGAAACTGAAATCAGTAGCGCGGGGTCTCAGAGCACCCCGTCTGCCCCTTGGGACACCACTTTAATTAGGGCGTTGAACGTAATTAAACATAAGGGTAAGTTCAGTAAGCCGTCGTCAGCTGGTCGTGTGGCCGGCGAAGGCTTGTCCACGAAATGGTCGGAATACTATGAGGCTGGGCAAAAGGAGAGAAAGACCAGCTAGGAACGCCAGGAGCGCGAGGCTAAAGAACTCAAGGCACAAGTGGCACGGATTCCGAAGATAGTCCAAGAGAAAGTGCGAGACCAACTGGGAGCGACGATCACCGCCATTATGCCTTCCTTGCTTGAGGGGCTGCGGGGGTGGATTGCAGGCAGCCAACAGGGGCCGCCCCGATTCCCAGCTTCACGGGCAGCAACTCGCACAATGCGCCGGCATCGGTGTCTCCGGCGCAGGCGGCATTGCAGGTGTCTCCAGTGTCGGCGCCGGTATTGGAGCTTAATGAACCCGTGTGTGGGAAGAATACGCCGGCCGCCACCTCGGCACCTTAACCGAGCTCGACACCATCACGGTAACTGAGCCTCGGCCGATGACTTCATCTCCTTGCCTTTGACTGGGCATCCCTGACAGCTTACATATTTTCGCAGGGCACCGCCAACGTTCCATGCACTCTCCTGCACTTCGTGGACGGCGAGTTGATCGATGTCGCCAAGGCCAAAATCATTGAACCAGGAAACCGCGTGTTCCACGGTAATCTGATGCCACCCACCGTGTATGGGGTTCAACTAGTTCGGGTGCTGCGGGGCTGCGACGAGTTGTTACCTCCGTATCGACCCCCTGGGGCCGACGAAGATGATGTGATGACCCTCAGCGTCTGCTTAAACTGTAATGGTAGTTTAGATATCGTGATGATGCTCATCGTGACCGCAACCCTCTTCTATGTGATGGTAGTTTAGATATCAACTTGTAATGTGAAGACAAACTCGCTACTCGCGGTCTCAAGACTTGTAATGTTCTAACTTTGTTCAGTATTTTGAATTCGGAGACTAATATGATGAATTGTATTCGGAGACTAATCTTCTATTGTATTCGATAAATCTGATGTTTATATGTTGTGCTATTTATATTCTGTGTTGTAATGTATTTTATAACCTGTGCAAATATCAGAAAAGCAAAAATAATAATTCCTAATATTCATAGTAGTGGCGCACCATATTGCACTTTAGTGGCGCACATCGATAAAAACACCAGTGGCGCATTGTCTAAAAGTGCGCCATTAATAACCCACAGCACAAGGTACACATGGCCCCTTGGAGTAAGAGTAGTGGCGCACTTCTGGGATAGTAATGGTGCACCGGGTGGTGCACCATTGTTATGTAGATTAACAGTGGCGCACCAGGCGTGTGCCATTACTATTTATTAGTAGTGGCGTGATAATAGTGGCACGCCTATAGTGCGCCATTAATAGACAAAATAGGTGCGCCACTAACAGCCTTTTTTTCCAGTAGTGTTACTAGTAACTCTCATAGTTATAGTCATTTAATGCCCTTGTAGTGGCACACCGTGGGCCTGGCAAATTCTATATAAGCTGCCTTGGTGCTCGTGGACAAGGGTTAAGAGCCCCATGTATTCACACCCACCATAAGCAACACTAAGCCTCTGCGCTCGAGACATAGAGTCTTTACCACTTCCAAGTGGGGCCTAAAATCATACATCCGAGTGTTACACTTGCGCTGTAGCTAGGCTCGTCCCTCATTTGTACCCCTAGTACTATTGTCACACTTGTTCCCTCGATAGTTGGCGCCCACTTTGGGACTGCACGTCCAACATATTCTGGTATAGATGGAGATTCAACTTTTCCGGTTAGCAGGATGACACTCGGCGGCGAGATCCTCTTCGGTTCCATCAGCTTGATCGCCAATGATTCAGCATGGCTGCATGACATGCCGCTCGACATGGATGCGCTGCCTGCCCACGGAACAACACATTTCAACGCGGTGATGCATGGAGTCCTTTTCCGACAGCCGTCAATGCCGTATTGTTTGCCTCCCCCTCATCCCTCTGTGACCCACCGCAAGAGCTCTGGGTGCTCATTCCTGCAGCGTTGGATCAAGCTCACAATGGCATTCTAGGCCACGGATGGACAAGTGGCCATGCTCAACTCCGACAAGCCACACCTCAGCATGCTCCCTTCCTCGGGCGATGATTCTTTCGACGAGTCCGAGTGCGAGAGCAGTAGAAACGTTGTGGAGATTCTCATGTCCGACACAACCAGAGAAGGGCCTCCTGTGTACTATGTGGGCAGCTCTCGCGGGCATGATGGAAGCGGCCACGACAACGTCAACACCGACGCCTACGTTCCCCAACCCCTTGGTCGGGAGAAACGGGAAGAGTTAAGGCAAAGGAATGATCAAGTTCTACTCACCCGGATCACCGGGACTACCCTAGAAGAGATGGCCTTGGAGGCCACGCTCCAGGACACTTTGGCTGAGTGCGAGCGGCTCGACCGGCTCCAGCAGACAGTGAACGACCATGCAGTGAGGGAGTAACCCAGCTCCAGCCGCAACCGTAGGAGGTTGTTTCCAAACGATCATCCGCGTAGCATCCACGTGATGCGCCCACCATTGCAGAACTTGCCTGCAGCCACTCGGATTGTTGATTCTATTCAGCCGTCTCAGTCTAAGGCTAGGGAAGGCATTCAGTAGATCCAAACTATACTGAAGACCACCCTATAGAAAAACTCGATGGTGTCACAGTCGCACCATTGCATACATAGCAGGTCTGTCCAGCACACACACTGCAGTCACCTCATAGCCCACTTGCACCCGGAAGGCACTGAAGAACTCCTCCTCCGAGAGGCCAGTACGGAGATCGGAGGTGTGACGATCGGATCCGCTGTCGGACGCCTCCTCTGAGGGGTGGTTCACTCGGACATTGGTCCTACGACAGCAAGCGTCCATATAACGACCACCATAGGCCAAGCCCCGATCAGCGTAGGGGTTACGGAGAGGACGACAACCGCGCTCCCTCGCTCAACGCAAGGTCCATCATCGCTTAGGGCCTGGTTGACCGAGCTTGAGCTGGCAGATATCATATGGGTGGACGAGGTGTCTCTGGTCTCGAGTGCTTCGACGGGTAGATCCGTGAATCTGAGATTACCGCCAACTACAGGTTGGCTACGAGGATCGACAAGTTAAACGACGAGAGCAAGTCGTAGACCTAGCTTAAGGATTACCGAGAGGCCATCCAGATTGGTGGCGGCGATGACTTCGTTGTGATGAAACACCTTCCGCTCCTGTTGGATGTGTCGGCAAGGGCGTGGCTGAATTAGCTACCAGCCTGTAGTATCCACAACTGGGACGACCTGGTCCGAGTGTTCATCAAAACATTCGAGGGCACTTACAAGCGATCGAGCAGTCTGACCGAGCTGCATTACTGCGTCGAGAAGAGAAACGAGAATCTTCGCGAGTACATCCAGCGATGAACGACGCTGCACAACACCATGGAGAATGTGACCAAGCACCAAGCCGTGTGCACCTTGAAGGCAAGCACTCGGTATCGGGAGCTCATCTTCAAGTTCGGTCGAGCTAGGGACTTGTCCCTCAGTCGGACCATGGAGATTTCCAATCGGTATGCCAACGGCAAAGAAGAATACTGACTCCATAGCGGCAAGGGCCAAGCAAGCGATGCCCCTCACAGAGGGGTGGAGGGGGCAACGCTGGGAAGAAGAAAAAATTAAAGTCGCTGCCTCGGGCATGGAAGAAGTTTTGGTTGTTCCTGGGCAAGGCCAAGCAGAAGAAAAAGAAGGACTGCATGGCCAAGAAGAAGAGTGAGCCCAAGAACGACCTCTTGGATCAGCCATGCAAAGTCCACACGAAGAGAGACGAGGATATAAACCCCATTTTCCGCTCAGGATTATCACCTGCTCCGGCAGGACATGGGTGGAGAGCCCTGTGGGAAAAGGATAATGAAGAAAAAGAGGAAGATGCCTCCGGGTACACAAACGTTGAAAAATTGCTCATGATCATCGCCAATGTCGAGAGCAAGAGCCGATTGAAGGTCGTCAATCAAGAGGTCAACATGCTAGCTCTGACTGTCACCAAATACCTTAACTGGGCGAAGACGCCCATTACGTTTGATCAATTGAATCATCCAGCCCACATAGCCACCCCAGGTGGCAGGTGCTGGTTGTGGATCCAGTTGTCAAGGGAGTCCAACCGCGCAAGGTCCTCGTGGACGGAGGCAACAAGCTCAACATAATCTACGCCAACATGCTCAAGACAATGGACATTCCACTATCCCGATTGACCAAGAGCAACATGCATTTCCACGGGATCACCCCGAGGAAGAAGGCAGAATCCCTTCGTCAAATTGCTGTGGACATCGTGTTGTTTGGAGGAAAAAATAACTTCTGGAAGGATTGAGTGACATTTGAGGTGGTGGACTTCCGAAGTGCCTATCACGCCATCCTGGGTAGGCCCACCTAAGCATGTTTCATGGTCCGGCGATGTCACATGTATCTAAAAATTAAGATGAGAGGGCGATCACAGTGACTGGCGACACAAGGGTCACCGAGGAGTACCACGTGCAGGGCTCCAAAATTGCCAACGAGCATGTGCTCGATGTCAAGCCCTATGCATACAAGAAGATTGTGGACGCCGCTGACTTGCTCAAGTCAAAGCGGCCATCTACTGAATCTGTTTGTTAGTCGGCCGACGAGACCAAGTAGGTCCACGTTCACCCGAATGATTCGGGTGTGCCGACAACGAACATCTCCACATCACTCGGCGAAAAATAGGAAGCCGAGCTCATTCAGTTCCTCCTTGATAACTGGGACATATTCGCATGGAAGATGTATTACATGCCGGGTGTTCCCACGGAGCTCGGTGAGCACCAACTCTGAGCCGAGCCCGAGGTCAAGCGAGTCAAGGAGCACTTGTGTCAATCTTCCGTCGAGAAGAGCAAGGCGATTGGCGAGGAGATCACTCGGCTCCTAGGTGTTGAGTTCCTTCGCGAGGTATACCACTTCGAGTGGCTTGCAAATGTTGTCATGGTGCCCAAGAAGCAAAATTTAATTCACATGTGTATTGACTTCAAGCACCTCAATCAGGCCTGCCTAAAAGACCACTTTCCCCTGCACCACATAGACTAGATAGTAGATTCTATTGCCGGATGTGAGCGCCTGTCGTTCCTGGATGTGTACTACAGTTACCACCATATCCGAATGTATGTGTGTGATAAAATAAAATTGACCTTCATCACCCTATTCGGGTATTTCTACTACACCACTATGCCATTCCGTCTCAAAAATGCAGGAGCTACTTTCTAGCGCATGATCTAGAAATTCTTGCAAAAGCAGATCAGTCGGAATGTGGTGGCTTACATTGATGACATCATGGTCAATACTAGGAAAGCTTATAACCTCCTAATTGACCTCCCAAAAACCTTCGCTAACCTGCAGTGCTTCGGGATAAAGCTCACTCCAGCCAAATGCACTTTCGAAGAGCCAGATGGCAAGTTGCTCGGTTTCCTCGTTTCCGAACGTGGGATCAATGCCAACCCCGACAAAATCAGCACTATAGTTCGAATGAGACAACCAAAACCGCTATATGACGTGCTTAGGCTCACAGGTTTCCTTGCGGCCCTGAGCTCACTCATCTCAATACTCGGTGAGAAGGCACTACATCTCTACGAATTGCTGAAAAAATTTGATAGATTCGAGTGGACACCGGAGGCGCAAGCCGTGTTCGGAGAACTCAAGGCCATGCTTTCCACCCAGCTGGTGTTAACTACTCCAGGTAGCCGGGAGCCTTTGCTCTTGTAAATCACATCTACTAGCCAAGTGGTCAGCACCGTGCTCACCGTGGAGCGCGAGGATCTAGGGGAGGCTTACAAGATTCAAATAACCATCTATTACAACTCAGAAGTCTTGACCCCCTCCAAACAAAGGTACCCACACTACCAAAAGATGGTCTATGGTATTGACATGACCATGAAAAAGGTGGTTCACTACTTTTGAGATCGCTCGGTCACAGTTGTCAGCGATGCTACCGTGTCAGAAATCCTGCATAACAAAGACGCCACTGGCCGAGTGGCGAAATGGGCAATTGAGCTCCTCCTGTTGGAGATCAAGTTTGAAACCAAGAAGGTAATCAAGTCCCAAGCCTGGGTAGATTTCTTGGACGGGTGGATGGAACAAGAGTAGCCGTCCCCAAGCATCCCCGAGCATTGGACTATGTTCTTCGATGGATCCAAGATGCTCCATGGGTCGGGGGTTGGAGTGGTTCTCATTTACCCCAAGGGAGACCGACTGAGCTACGTACACCAGATCCACTTTGACTCATCTAATAATGAGGCCAAATATGAAGCTCTTCTATATGACTATGTATGGCCATATCACTCGGCATTCGTCGTTTGAAGGTCTACGGTGATACGGGCCTCATTGTCAACCAGGTGATGAAGGAGTCGGACATTCGGAGCCCATCTATGACTGGTTACCACAATGCAGTCAGGAAGTTGGAGAAGAATTGTTAAGGATTGGAGCTGCACCACATACCCCAGGCCAAAGGGCGTATTCCTTGAACATTTGCATGCCCATACAATTAAAGAAGATCCTTTCACACAGGATCCTCTACAAGCAGTAGGCCCATTAAATCTGACCGTGGTTGACATGCGAGTAGTGGTCGATTCGGTCCACGAAATATTGGTAATCACTTCCGAGTAACTCAACCTTATTAAGCATACATGCTCCAGCAAGAACTCCCTAAAGAAGAAGAAGAAGCCCATCGGATTGTCCGGTGGTCTAAAGCTTTCGAGGTGATGGAAGACCAGCTATACAGGAAAATCAATACACGAGTCACTAAGAGATGCATTTCCCTAGAGAAAGGGATACAACTCATACACGATATTCTATCGGGAACTTGAGGCCACCACACGTCCTCTCAGACGTTGGTTACCAAAGCCTTTCATGCAGTTTTTTATTGGCCTTGAGCTAATGAGGCAGCAAGTGACTTGGTAGAGGAGTGTGTCGCATGCCAGTTCTACAAGAATCAGTCACACAAGCCTGCATCCGCACTAAAGACAATTCCTCTCACCTAGCTATTCATCATCCGGAGTATCGACATGGTCACCCTCTAGAGACTGGGATGAGTGGATTTACCCACCAGCTAGTGGTGGTGGATAAGTTCACAAAGTGGGTCGAAGCGAAGCCCATTAAAAGCCTAGATTCAGCGACTGCCATCAGCTTCATTAAGCATACTATCTTTATATTCGGTGTTCTGCATGATATCATCTGTGACAATGGGTCCAATTTCGAGTCGGACGAGTTCCGAGAGTTCTCCTACTCCCAAGGTACTCGGGTTAACTATGCCTCTGTGCCTCACCCATAGTCAAACGGACAGGCAGAGCTAGCGAATGGAACAATATTACAAGGACAGAAACCCCGACTGATGAGGGATCAAAGTACACCGCAGGAGCCTAGGTCGAAGAGTTGTTGTTCGTCCTATGGGACATGCAAACAACCATGAATCGATCCACCAAGCGCACTCCTTTCTTCATGGTGTACGGTCTAAATACATATTGCCGAGTGACCTGCATCACAATTCCCCCCGAGTGGAAGAGTACAATGAAGCTGAAGCTGAGGCAAAACGTCAAGATAGTCTCGATCTCATGTAAGAGGAGCGAGAGCTAGCCCTTGTCAGATCGATGTTGTATCAGCAAGATCTGAGGCACAATCATGATAAGCAAGTCAGAGGGCGCGCCTTTTAGTAAGGCGACCTTGTCCTCCGACTGGACCAAAAAAAGCCCCACAAGATGACGCCTCCATGGTAAGAGCCTTTTGCAATATCCAAAGTCCTACACAATGGGGCCTATCGGCTCTACAACTTTCAGAATGAAACACAAGAGCCTAGATTTTGGAATGTGGGTCTGCTCCACAAGTTCTATACATAGAACATATCAAACCTTTTTCCTTTTTCATTCCTGTAATGAATCTAAGAGATTTTGATGAATAAAAGGTTTTACTTTTCTACACTTTGTCAAAAATTACTTTTTTCACTTCGGTGAAATACTTACCCTTATTACCCCCAATGGGTGAAAGGCTTAGGTGTGAATCTGAGTTTGCCTAGGTACAAAATTATTCGAGTGTGGACAAGATCCAAACTAGGGGGCTTAGCTGCGAACGTGATTATGCCTAAGTATAAACTACTCAAAGTGAGGAAAAGATTCACACTCTGGGGCTTAGCTGCGAACCTGATTTTGCATAAGTATAAACAACTCTTAGTGAGGATATCATCCACACTCGGGGGCTTAGCTGCGATCATGTAATCGCCCAAGTCAAAAATACTCCAAGTGAGGACACGATCCACACTACGGGGCTTAGTTGTGATCTTGTAATCGCCAAATTCAGAAATACTCCGAATGAGGACATGATCCACATTCAGGGCTTAGCTGCGATCCTTTAATCGCCTATGTTAAAAATACTCCATGGGAGGACATCATCCACACTCAGGGGCTTTGCTGCGAACCTAATTTTGACTAAGTGAAAACTGCTCCAAGTGAGGACATCATCAACACTCGGGAATGAAGATGGATATGACCATCATTATTCGCAGGAACTACCTTTATTTTTAACTGCGAATTGACTTTGCTTAAGTTAGAAATACTCCGAGTGAGGACATCATCCACACTCTGGGGTCTTAGCTGTGAACCTGATTTTGTGTAAGTTAAAACTTCTCCGAGTGAGGACATCATCCACATTCGGGTACCAAGATGGACATGACCATCATTGTTCACACGAACTACCTTTATTTTTAACTGCAAACTTGATTTCACTTAAGTTCAAAAAAATACTCCGAGTGAGGACATCACCCACACTTGGGGGCTTAGCAGAGAACCTGATTTCACCAAAGTTAAAACTACTCCGAATGAGGACTTCGTCCACAATCGGGGACTTTGGAGCGACTTATCATTCGTCAAAGTAATTTTGTGCTCCCTGCGAGAACATGCCAAACACTCAAAGATTCAAAAGTCGATTGAAGATAAGTTAAATAGAAACTACATTCTATTCAAAGAAAAAGTATGGATAGCAGGAGAAACAGGCTCACTTAAAGTTTATCGTTACAACAACCACACAACATACCGAGACAATTGAAATTTGAAGTTTTTTTATCTAAGAATCATTTGAAGGATGATGGGACTAATGCTTCAACCAAGGTGTCGAGGTTGATGCCGCCTGCAATCCGGGTGGCAGCCTCCATGAACATCTCCATGAAGTCGTGGAACTTGGCCATGAGGGACTTCTATTTCCGCTCATCCACTCCCTTGCAGTGGATGCGGACGAGCGGGATGGCGATGTCAGATCCATCTCGAGTTGCCGATTTCTTCCAGGACTGCACTCGACTTGGCAACTCCTTCACTCAGTCGAGGATAGAATATTAGTCTTCAAGAATTCCTCGCCAGGGCCGACTTCCCAATCGATGTACAAGACAGCTGAGCTAAGCCATTTGAGGTAGACCAATACCTGCACGATGCACTCTTCTAGTCGGAGAAGGGCCAGACCTAAGCTATCATTGAGAAGTTGCCGAGACGGATCCAACTCCTTCTCGATTCTCTCGGTCTCTTCCTCGATGTTGGTGCAAAACTCTGGACATAGTTAGGTGAAGAAAGAAATCAGAGGTGAACAAAATGTCAAAGCAATGCAATAATAATTTGGTCGCTGGCTTACCTTTAAGCTTCTCACTCACCTCATTGCTGAACTCCTCCATGAACCGCTCTAGCTCAAGTTTCTTGGAAGAGACGTGCTTGAGCTTGGCTTCCCATTTGGCATAATGCTTCTTCAGCTCTCCGATATGCTCTATGGACTTCTTCGAGGGAAACTCCACGATCTTCTTCTCCTCCTCGAGCTTCTCGGCGAACTTCCACTTGTCCTCGACTTCCTTAGTCTTCAGACAGACTTCCTTTCGAGCAGACGCCAGTTCAATATCCTTCTTATTGAGGGCCACCTTAATGGTGACTAAAGAAATACAAGTCCTCAGCCTCTTAGCAAGTTGATGACTTTTGCAACGCACATCTCATAAAGTAATTTTAGTCGGACAGGGAGAAAGATCAAATGCCAAGGCAGTCAGACGGATTTTTCTCACCTCCGAGTGAGTGCTTCTCCTGCTCCAAGTGCATGCTCTTAGCCTTCTTGGCCTCAAGTCTGAGGCGTGAGTCCTGCACCTCCTTCTCAATGGCACTATAGTGGCTTCCATGGTCACAAACAGCCTGCTGACGGGAAAGAAAGAAAAGACATTAATCAAACTCCAGCAAAAGAAACTCTTAGACTACAAGCGACTCCTAGAGTCGACGGTAGTCTCGGGGATTACACCCAGTGGGTGCGCTCACCATGCCCCACTAGAGGGATAAAGAGATATGCAAAGGGTTCCGTACCCCGATGGTC
Source organism: Hordeum vulgare subsp. vulgare (assembly GCF_904849725.1). NCBI lineage: Eukaryota > Viridiplantae > Streptophyta > Magnoliopsida > Poales > Poaceae > Hordeum > Hordeum vulgare. The sequence continues at coordinate 105,325,230 of NC_058521.1, read as the reverse complement.
CATGTCAAATCAATGTAGAAACTAAGACTACCACCGACAGCTTCAATCGATGATAGTCTCGAGGACCACACCCAGAGGGTGCACACAGCGTGCCCCCACTAGAAACAAACATACAGTGGGTGTGCCCTGCGCAAACTCACTTGGTAATAGCCACTAGAAAACAAACCAAAAAAAACACATCTGGAAAAAACTCCCGACTCAGGCTGATACTTACAAGAGTCCTTACTCGAATGTTCTTCCTCCAAGTTTCATTGGTGTCACACGCCTCCTTCAGTCAACCTTTCATCCACTCAAGCTTGATGAAGGCCTAACTGGTCGCCCCCACCTGGTTCTCCGATACATGGTGCAACATGAAAATATCCGCCATCGGAGGAGTTGGTGGAGAAACAGATGGGCCCACTGTGAGTGAGGCCCCGACCTTTGGAGTGGTTCCCTACACTGGAGTCGAAGCCTTAGCAGGAGAGGACCTCGTCACTCGAGTGGGAGCAATAGCCTGCATCATGATATCCTCCATGATTGAAGGTTTAGGTGGGTCTAGCTTAGTCACTTCACGCGGCCATGCAAACATTGAAGATCACTTGATCTTTAACGGAAAGAGAAAACAATACTTTTGTCGGCCCCGGGACCGGGGGTAACTAGGCCCGTGAGTGTGCGGCCCCAGGCGCAACGTGCTATATTGGTTCAATTCGCCCCGGAGGCAAGCCCAGCAAGCAAAACCATCGCGAGAAACCTTACCCCATGAGGCAGGCGTCGGGGGGTCCACATCAAGGGCCACTAGTGGGACTCGCCTCCAAGGTGCGTCTCGAGGCCGTCTGAGGCCATCGCGGGGCGGACTAGTCAAGAGCAACCAGGTGGGGCCGCACGGTCCTGCCCCCTCACGTGGGCGATGCAAGCCATGCAGGTGGCGCAGGGGCAGTGCCAGCAAGCACAAATAGAGAGGTTATCCTCTTTGGTGCTACGGAGGTAAAGTCAGCTTGCAGGTTCCCAAAGTAATACCAAAAGATTTCCTCCTTGGTGCAAGAGGACCAAGGTCGGGGGCTCGGCATGGCGGAGGTCACCCTCGAGCTGACCAGTGCGTCATGGAGAAGGGCTTTTGTAGGCGAAGACCACCTTTCTCAGTTAGGGCTGCAGTTCTATACCCTTTAAAAATGGACGGTGTGGCAACCCGTCCCACCAATTGTGTTTTTGGGGAATTGGACCAAGGACAGTATAAAAGAGAGGCCCAACCTTCGTAGCATGGAGGGGTCCCCATTGTTTTGAGACTAGGGCAGAAACCCGCCTTTGTACTCGTCTATCACCTCAAGCAATCAATACTACCGGGAGTAGGGTTTTACTTCACAAGATGGCCCGAACCTGGGTAAACTGTGTAGGGGAACGTTGCATGGGAAAGAATATTTTTTCCTACGGACACATAAGATCTATCCATGGTGATGACCATGTGCGAGAGGAGAGATTGGATCCACATACCCTTGTAAATCTCTAAGCAGGAAGTGTTAAGAAACATGGTTGATGTAGTCGAACATTTTCACGATCCAAATCACAAGCCATCCTGCGATCCACTCACGATCTATCACCGAACGGACGGCACCTCCACATTCATCACACGTACAAATCGATGACGATCTCCGCCTTCTTGATCCAGCAAGAGGGGCAAACAGGTAGATGAGTTCTCTGGCAGCATGACGGCGTGGTCGTGGTGGTGGTGAACTAATCCAGAGGGCTTCGCCAAGCTATGCCGGACTAATCTAGATGAGGGAGACAATCTATGGGGGAGAGGGAAGCACGTGGCTTTTCAGGTGTGTGTTGTCCTCAAAACCTCCACTATATATAGGATGAAGAGGTAGGAGGGCTGCCTTGCCTCCTCCTCCAAGGAGGAGAGGTTCGGCCGAGCTAGGGAGGAGAGTCCTCCTCCAATTCGGTTTGCTGGAGGAATCACTTCCTAGTTGGTCTCCTCCTTCCCTTTTTCCCCTTGTCCTTTTCTTTTTACACTTGGCCGAAATAGGTATTATTGGGCTGGCCGCACCAGCCCACTAGGGGCTGGTATGCCTCCTTTAGGCGTACTAGGTCCCCTCCCGGTGAAATGCTATAGAGCTCCCACTCACTTTCTTGTAAATACAAGCTTGTCCATGAACTTGTATAAACCGAAATGCCTTGATCACCTCATCAAAGTGTTGATTCCAACTCCGAGATGCTTGCACCCGTCCATAAATGTATCACCGGAGTTTGCATACTTTGTCAGCATTCTCTGTATCGATGAAACCTCCCGGTTGTATCATATACAACTCTTCATTAAGGAAACCGTTAAGGAACATTGTTTTGACATCCATGTGCCAAATTTCATAATTGAAAAATCAGCTATTGCTAACATAATTCTCACGGACTTAAGCATCACTATGGGTGAGAATGTCTCATCGTAGTCAACTCCTTGAACTTGTGAGAAACCCTTTGCCACAAATCGAGCTTTATAGACGATGATATTACCGTCCACGTCCGTCTTCTTCTTAAAGACCAATTTATTATTAATAGCCTTTTGCCCTTCACGTAATACTTACAAACTCCATACTTTGTTTTCATACATGGATCCTATCTCGGATTTCATGGCCACTAACCATTTTTTGGAATTCAGGCCCACCATTGCTTCTCCATTGCTCGTAGGTTCATCGTTGTCTAACAACATGATTGATAAGACAGGGTTGTCGTACAACTCAGGAGCAGTACGCGCCCTTGTCGACCTACGAGGAGCGATAGCAACTTGATCTGAAGTTTCATGATCACCATCATTAGCTTCCTCTTCAACTGTTGTAGGTTCCACAAAAAATATCTTTTTGTGCTGCGCTACTCTCTGGTTGAAGTAGAGGTTCTATAACCACATCAAGTTCTATCTTCCTCCTACTCAATTATTTCAAGAGAAACTCTTTCTCAAGAAAATTTCCATTTCTAGCGACAAACACTTTGCCTTCAGATCTAAGATAGAAGGTGTACCCAACTATCTCTTTTGGGTATCCTATGAAGACGCACTTTTCCGCTTTGGGTTCCAGCTTTTCAGGCTGAAGCTTTTTGACATAGGCATCACATCCCCAAGCTTTAAGAAACGACAACTTTGTCTTCTTGCCAAACCACATTTCATATTCCGTCGTCTCAAAGGGTTTTGATGGTGCCCTACTTAAAGTGAATGCAGTTTCTCTAATGCATAACCCCAAAACGATAATGGCTAATCAATAAGAGACATCATAGAACCTACCATATCTAGTAAAGTACGATTATGACGTTCGAACACACCTTTACGTTGTGGTGCTCCAGGTAGTGTCAAGTGTGAAACAATTCCACATCGTCTTAAGTGAGTGCCTAACTCATAACTCGGATATTCTCCTCCTTGATCAAATCATAGGAATTTGATCTTCTTGTTACGATGATTTTCAACTTCACTCTAGAATTGCTTGAACTTTTCAAATGTTTCAGACTTGTGTTTCATCAAGTAAGTTTAACCATATCTACTCAAATCATCTATGAAGGGAGAAAATAATGATAACCACCGCGTGCCTCTATGCTCATTGGTCCGCACACATCAGTATGTATGATCTCCAACAAGTCACTTGCACGCTCCATTGTTTCGGAGAATGGAGTCTTAGTCATCTTGCCCATGAGGCATGGTTCACATGTGTCAAGTAATTCAAAATCAAGTGACTCCAAAAGTCCATCAGCATGGAGTTTCTTCATGTGCTTTTTACCAATATGTCCTAAGAGGTAGTGCCAAAAGAAAGTGGCGCTATCATTTTCAACTCTACATCTTTTGCCTCAATGTTATGGATATGTGTGTCATGACTATCGATATTCAACATGAACAAACCCCTCACATTGGGTGCATGACTGATACGTCTCCATCGTATCTATAAATTTGGATTGTTGCATGCCAATATTCTACAACTTCCATATACTTTTGGCAAGTTTTTATATCATTTTTGGGATTAACATATTGATCCAGTGCCCAGTGCCAGTTCCTGTTTGTTGCATGTTTTTGTATCACGGAAAATCCCTATCAAACGAAGTCCAAATGGGGTAACAACTTACGGATATTTTTTTTGGAATATATGTGAGTTTTGGAAGTGGAATCAACAGAAGGCGGTGCCCGAGGGGTCCACAAGCTAGAGGGGCGCGGCCTGGGGGGTAGGGCGCGCCAAGCTGTCTTGTGGCCACCCCGTAAGGCTGTTAGTGCCCTTCTTATGCCACAGGAAAGCTAATACCCGGATAAAAATCGTGTTAATATTTTAGCTCAATCGGAGTTACGGATCTCCGGGAATATAAGAAACGGTGAAATGCCACAATCTGAAACGTAGAAAATTCCGAAATAGAAAGAAACAGAGAGACAGATCCAATCTCGGAGGGGCTCTCGCCCCTCCGCCGCCATGGAGGCCATGGACCAGAGAGGAAACCGTCCTCCCATCTAGTGGGGGGGGGGCAAGGAAGAAGTAAAAGGAGGGGGGCTGAGGTCTACTACACAACATTCTTCTTGTAGACTCGTGTTGGGCCTCCAAGCGCAGAGTTTTATAGGATAATAGAAAATTTCCCTCAAGTGGATGACCTAAGTTTTATCAATCCGTGGGAGGAGTAAGATGAAGATGGTCTATCTCAAGCAACCCTGCAATCAAATAAGAAAGAGTCTCTTGTGTCCCCGACACACCCAATACAATGGTAAATTGTATAGGTGCACTAGTTCAGCGAAAAGATGGCGATACAAGTGTAATATGGATGATAGATATAGGTTTTCGAAATATGAAAATATAAAAACAGCAATGTAACAAATAGGAAACAACAAGCAAAAGGTTGTATAAATGCTTGGAAACAAGAGCTAGGGTCCATACTTTCACTAGTGCAAGTTTTATCAACAATACTAACATAGTTGAATCATATGTAATTCCCTCACGTGCGACAAAGAGTTCACTCCAAAGTCACAAATAGCGGAGAACAAACGAAGAAATTATTGTAGGGTACGAAACCACCTCAAAGTTATCTTTTTTGATCAACCTTATGAGCTATCCCTATAAGTGTGACGAGCAGCCCTAGAGTTTGTACTAAAATAACACCTTAAGATACACATCAACCAAAACCCTAATGTCACCTAGATATTCCAATGTCACCACAAGTACCCATGGGCATGATTATATGATATGCATCATATAATTTTGGATTCATCATGTTCAATCCAACACAAAGAACTTAAAAGCGTGCCTGAAAGTGTTTACCTGAAAGTCAAGACGAAAACATGTGCCAACCTTATGCATATATTCCCAAGGTCACGGAACCCACAAGTTGATCACCAACACATACATCAAGTGGATCAATAGAACATTCGATCATCACCACAGATATCCCATCGCAAGACATACATCAACTGTTCTCAAAATCCTCAAATACTCAATCCGATAAGAAAAATTCAAAGGGAAAACTCAATTCATCACAACAAGATAGAGAGGGGAATACTCCATATGATTCATCTATATTAATAAATATTGTGATACATCAAGATAGTGCCATCTCAAGAACACGAGAGAGAGAGATTGAACACATAGATACTACTATATACCCTCATCCCTGAGGAGGATTACTCACACATTATCATGGTGTGAAAGAGAGATTTGTTGATGGGGGCCACGACACCGGCGACGGGTGGCATCGGTGGTGATGGGCGGCGACCCCTTGTCCCTCCTTCTTCCTTGGTCTTGGTGCTGCAATGGAGGAGCCTCTCCCCTTCTTGGCAGCTACCAAGGGAGAGGCAAATTCGTGGCTCTTGGTGGCTCTACCAAAATTAAGGTTTTTCTCTCCTTATATGTGCCTCTGTGGTGCTCTATGGCCCTCCGATGGATGGACCCTTGATCCAATGGCTCTCGGGAACCTCTAGAACCTTCCTAGGGGCTCCTCACAGCACTCATGAGTCTCCAAAGTAGTGACTTGGCCAAATATATCAGATATGTTAAGAGTTGTACTCAATCACGTGAAAAATTCTCGTGATCCCTTAATCAAATATTTTCCTTCGGTAAAACGGGTTTCCAGATTGCATAAAAATGACGTTTTCGACGAATTTGTAGTCGAGAATCATTGCCATACAATTCCCCAAACTTCCCTAGATTTATCTTTTTCCATTTGACACCGTCTTCGGGGTCAAACTGACAATCTCTAAAAACTATTTGTGGACAAATTTCAGGGGATTCACGGTCCTCCAACAAGGCTCCTTTTGAAAAAAAAAATCGGCAATTTCTAATTAATTCCAACAAATCGAAGTGTGAAACAAGAACTTGTGCAATTTTGTAACCATTAATAGGTTAGTCCCAAAAAATGATTGTAAAACATCCAAGAATGATAATATAACAGCATGGGACAAGCAAAAATTATAGATAAGTTGGACACGTATAGGGGGCTCTCTCTCGCCCCCTCTCCCGGTGGCACCAGAACACCACCGGGACCATCATCGTGACGACGAAATACACCAACAACTTCGCCAGCGTCATCACCAACTCTCCCCCTCTATGCAGCGGTGTAACACCCCTCCTCCCTGCTGTAATTTGTACTTAAACATGGTGTTGAACGCTATATATTATTTCCCAATGATGTATGGCTATCCTCTAATGTTTGAGTAGATCCAGTTTGTCCTATGGGTTGATTCATGTTCATGATTGTTTTGAGTTGCATGTTTTATTATTGCTGTTGTCCTATGGTGCTCTCTGTGTCGTGAAAGCATGAGGGATCACCGCTGTAGGGTGTTGCAATGTGTTTATGATTTGCCTATGGTGGGTTGCTTGAGTGACAGAAGCATACACCCGAGTAGGTGGGTTGTTGGATATGGGATTAAAAGAGGACTTGATACCTTGTAATGCTATGCTTGGGTTTTACCTTAATGATCTTTAGTAGTTGTGGATTCTTGCTAGAGTTCCAATCATAAGTACATATGATCCAAGTAGAGAAAGTATGTTAGCTTATGCCTCTCCCTCATATAAAATTGCAATAATGATTACCGGTCTAGTTATCGATTGCCTAGGGACAAATAACATTCTTGTGACAAAAAGATCTCTACTAAGACTAACTTAGTTCTTTCTTTATCGAAGCAACCCCTAGTTTTTATTTACGTGTTCTTTATTTTCTTGCAAACATATACTATCATGCCTACAGAGTACTTCTAGTTTCATACTTCTTCTAGGTAAAGCAAACATTAAGCATGCGTAGAGTTGTATCGGTGGTCGACAGAACTTGAGGGAATATTTGTTCTACCTTTAGCTCCACGTTGGGTTTGACACTCTTACTTATCGAGAAATGATACAACTGATCGCCTATACTTCTGGGTTATTAAATATGAGCATCGAAGATGTTACTCATATAAATAGAGCAACCATTATTCTCTGACTTAAATGAGTAACCGTCTTGCAATAAACAAGATCCATATATAATGTTCATACTTAACGCAGACACTAAATAACAATTATTTAGTTTCATCACTAATCCCGATGGTAATTAAAGTGAGAGCGTGCTGGCAGCAATCACATCAACCTTGGAACAATGTCCCACCCGCATCGTCACTTCGTCCTTCGCCAACCTTCGTCTATTCCGTAATTCCTGCTTTGAGTTGCAAATGTGAGCAACCAAACTGGTATCAAAGGCCCAAGAACTACAATGAGAGTTGGTGAGGTAAACATCAATAACATGTATATCAAATATACCTTGTTTGTTGTTGGCTGCCTTCTTATTGGCCAGATACTTGGGGCAGTTCCGCTTCCAGTGACCAGTCCCCTTGAAATTATAACACTTAGTTTCCGGCTTGAGTCCAGCATTGTGTTTCTTCATGGGAGGGGCAATACCTCTGACACTCTTCTTGGAGTTACCCTTCTTGCCCTTGCCATTTTTCTTGAAACTGGTGGTCTTATTGAGCATCAACACTTGATGTTCTTTATGGATTTCTGACTCAGCAACTTTCAGTATCGCAAACATCTCGGCGAGTGATTTATCCATCCCTTGCATGTTGTAGTACAACACAAAGCTTTTATAGCTAGGTCGCGGTGATTGAAGAACTTTATCAGTGATTGTCTCTGGCAGGAGAGCAATTCCCAGCTCAGCCACACACTTAGAGTACCTAGACATTCTGAGCAGATGTTCACTGTTATACAAGTTCTCCTCCATTTTGCAAGCATAGAACTTATCGGAGATTTTATACCTCTTTATTTGGGCATTCTTCTTAAATATAAAATTCAACTCCTCGAACATCTCATATGCTCCATGATGTTCAAAACATCTTTGAAGTCCCAATTCTAAGCCATACAAAACTGCACATTGAACTACTCAGTAGTCATCCTGACGCGGCTGCCAAGCGTTCATAGCATCTTGGGTCATCGGCTAGGGTGGTGCTTCATCTAGCAGCGCATCAAGGACATATTGCTTTTGGGAAACCGTGAGGATAGGCCTTAGATTATGGGCCCAGTCAACAAAGTTGCTTCCATCACCTTTGAGCTTAGCTTTCTCTAGGAGTGCATTAAAATTCAAGGTTCCATCACCTAGGCCATGGATCTACAACATAAATTTGCATAGATTACTTAGACTCCCACTCAAACTGACATCCCTCTAGTCATTCGAGTGACACATGATCCAAGTCTACTAACTCAAGTCCGATCATCACGTGAGTTGAGTTAGCTTCAATTGTGAACGTCTCTATGTTGATCATATCTACTATGTGACTCATGTTCGACATTTTGGTCTCTTGTGTTCCGAGGCCATGTCTGTACATGCTAGGCTTCTCAAGTTTAACCCGAGTGTTCCGCATGTGCAACTGTTTTGCACCCGTTGTAAGTGAACGTAGAGTCTACCACACCCGATCATCACGTGTTGTCTCGAAAGGACGAACTGTCGTAACGGTGCACACTCAGGGAGAATATAGTTTTATCTCGAAATTTTAGTGAGGGTTCACCTTATAATGCTACCGTCGTTCTAAGCAAAATAAGGTGCATAAAAGGATTAACATCACATGCAAATCTTAAGTGACATGATATGGCCATGAACTTGTGCTTTTGATCTCCATCTTCAAAGCACCGGCATGATCTCCATCGACACCGGTGCCACACCATGATCTCCATCATTGTGCTTCCATAGAGGTTGTCGTGCTAACTATGCTATTGCTACTAAAGCTAATGAACTAGTGATAAAACAAAGCATCACCAAGTGCAAAATAATTAAAGACAACCCTATGGCTCATGTCGGTTGCCGTAGCATCGACATGCAAGTCGATATTTAACTATTACAACATGATAACCTCATACATCAAATATATCGTATCGTGCCTTTGGCGATATCATACCACATCATACCCTGCAAAAACAAGTTAGATGTCCTCTAATTTGTTGTTGTATGTTTTATGTGGCTGCTATGGATATCTAGCATGATCGCATATTACTTATGCAAAACCACAATGGTGATACACAAGTTGCTATTTAACCTCCTCCAAGAACCGCCTCTGTCTAATCTAATTCAACCAAAGTAGGAGAAACATACACCCACCAGCCATCTTTATGCAACAAGTTGCATGTTAGTCGATGGAACCGGTCTCCCATAAGTGTATGAGTTATGTTGGTCCGGGCCGCTTCATCCAACAACGCCCACAAACTCCTCTGTGTTCTACTCGAGTGTCATCTACGCATAAACATGGCTCATGATGCCATTGTAGGGGAACGTTGCATGGGAAACAAAAATTTTCCTACCCACACATAAGATCTATCCATGGTGTTGACCATCTACGAGAGGAGAGATCGAATCTATATACCCTTGTATATCGCTAAGCGGGAAGCGTTAAGAAACGTGGTTGATGTTGTTGAACGTCTTCGCGGTCCAAATCGCAAGCCGTCCCGCGATCCAATAACGATCTAGCGCCGAACGTACGATACCTCAGCACAAGTACAGCTCGATTACGACCTCCGCCTTCTTGATCCAGCAAGAGGGGCGAAGAGGTAGACGAGTTCTCTGGCAGCACGATAGCGTGGTGGTCGTGAACTAATCCAGCAGGGCTTCGCCAAGCTATTCCAGACTAATTTAGACGACGGAGACAATATATGGAAGAGAGGGCAACACATGGCTTATTAGGTGTGTGTTTCCCTCAAAACATCCACTATATATAGGAGGAAGAGGTGGGAGGGATGCATTGCCTCCTACTCCAAGGAGGAGAGGTTCGGCCGAGCTAGGGAGGAGAGTCCTCCTCCGATTCGGATTGGTGGAGGACTCCCTTCCTAGTTGGTTCCCTCCTTCCCTTTTTTCCGTTTTGCTTTTCTTTTTCACTTGGCCGAAATAGGTCTGATTGGGCTGGCCGCACCAGCCCACTAGGGGTTGGTGTGCCTCCTTTAGGCCTACTAGGTCCCCTCTCGGTGAAACCCCAGAATACTTTACCTCTAATGCCCGAAATCTTCCCATAAGCCAATTGTCACTTTCCTATATATCGATCTTTACCTCCGCACCATTCCGGAGCTCCTCGTGATGTCCGAGATCTAATCCGAGACTCTGAAAAACTTTCTGTCACCAACATACATAACTCTATAATAACGAAACATCACCGAACCTTAAGTGTGCAGACCATGCGGATTCGAGAACTATGTAGACATGATCGAGACACTCTCCGATCAATAACCAATAGCGGGACCGGGATGTCCATATTGGCTCCTACATATTCTACAAAGATCGTAATCTATTGAACCTCTATGTCAAGGATTCAATTAATCCCTTATAACATTCTCTTTGCCCTTCGGTATGTTACTTGCCCGAGGTTCGATCATCGGTATCTCTATACCTATTTGAATCTCGTTACCGGCAAGTCTCTGTAAACATTCCGTAATACAAAATCCCGTGGCTAACTCTTTAGCCCCGAGATACCTCTCCGTCATACGGAGTGACAAATCCCAGTCTCGATCCATGCTAATTCAACGGACACCTTTGGAGATACATGTAGAGCACCTTTATAGTCACCCAGTTACGTTGCGACGTTTGATACACACAAGGCATTCCTCTGGTGTTAGTGAGTTACATGATCTCATGGTCATAGGAACATATACTTGGCATACAGGAACGCAGTAGCAAAAAAATGACACGATCACGTGCTACGTTCATAGTTTGGGTCTTGTCCATCACATCATTCTCCTATTCACGTGACCCCATTATCAAGTGACAACAATTGTCTATGTCTAGGAAACCTTAACCATATTTTGTCAATGAGCTAGTCAACTAGAGGCTTACTAGGGACAGTGTGTTATCTATGTATCCACACATGTATCTGGGTTTCATTCAATACAATTCTAGCATGGATAATAAACGAATATCTTGAACAAGGAAATATAGTACAAGTATTTTCTTATTGCCTCTGGGGCATATTTCCAAAAAATTGCTCATGTGTTCTAGGTTGCTTCCCTTAGCTCGAGCCACTGGAGAGTCACAGTGAAGTCGAGAGCCAGAACAGGATATGAGAGCGAGCACACCCAAGTGTTCAAAACATTTGCTGGGTTTGAAGAGCCCCGATTCCAACATTTGGCGCGCCATGTAGGCGTGTGTAGAAGTTCTTCTGCTCGAGTCTCTCTCCCGGCTTCACCAACCCCATGCCGACTGCATGCGCCCCGAGTGATCGGCGACGGGCGGCCGTTCCTGCCCCACCAGTGTTGTAACCACCACAATCATCACTCGCGAGGAGCAACACTTTCCGCAACCCCCAGTGCGGGAAGGCGGTAGCTTGCCCCCCCCCCCCCGCAAAATCGTCACCAACTTGTGTCCATGTGGGAGATCTGAACACGCAAGACACACTGGTCATGGTGGGCGGACTGCTTCGCCAGCGCCCTATGAATGGAGGGTAGGATGCATGGGCGGACTACATTGTCGAGATCGTCTCCGTCCCTAGGATGGTTCTAGTGCCCTATGCCCCGCTTCGTACCCCGACGTCATAGGCATGGGGCACGGCCAACAAGCCACCTCCACCAGCACGCGCTGAACCGCTCGGTCCCTAGGTTGGGCAGCCTGAGCAGGGTCCACCTCGCGTCGTACTCGTGCTCATCTAGGTCCCACTAAATGGCTTTGCGCCGTTGCTAGGACCCTACAGAGGTGCACCCGAGAGATTCGGCGGGTTGTTTTCGCTTACCATAATGCACACACTCACAACACGGAGGAATGTCGTGGTGGTTGCGTCTTCTCCCAGCGAGCGCGCCATCTAGCGCTAGCTCCGCATCGGCCTTGGCAGGATGGATGGCGATGTGGCCCGTGCCGATACCTTAGGCATTGAGCCCCCAACCCGTGCTCGCCTCCCTCCATCATAGGAGCCCACGTTAGGCCGGGCTCGGGGTTCCTGCTTGGGAGCTGCCTCGCCTGGTCGGGAGAAGGAGTGGGCGCTTGGGAACCAAGTGGTGGCGCACCCTCGCACGCTCCCCACGAGCTACAAGTGTGGCGCCAGGTGCCAGGGACACGGGAGTTCGCCGCTAAGGAGGCTGGCAAGGTGTAGGAGACGCGGTCCGGGCATGCTTCACGAGGTGTCGGGACCTCATGAGCCGACCGCCCCTCCGCCTGTGGGGGTAGACCTCTACGTCACGCGTCGTCAAGCGACCACATGTTCTCACGGCGGCATGGCGGCCAGGTGACTTTTTGAGTAGTTCGAATCAAACAATTCCTTGTATTTTGCATCTCCCTAAGCGGTTGTTTTTTGGTTATGTAACAAACTCGATTAACCTTCAATTTAGCTGGTGTTGTTTGTCTAAATCTTAAGCCCTGGTGTTCCGCCACTACCACGGGATGGCACGCCCCCAGGAGTGCCCTAGGATGGATCCATGGTGAGGGGTTACACACGACATCTGTGTAGGACTTGTCCTCGCAGCACCGAGAAATATAAGTGATCGAGCTTTGCCTCACGGGCTGCCACCCGTACTAGTCATATCGCCAAGGTCCTTAGTGTCGTGCCCTCTCGACGAGCCATCGCACAAATAGATGAAGGGGACATAACGCGGCTCGCGCTACTGCTAAACGTCCGCCTTGCGGCCTCACGCGGCAACTCTCCTGATGACGTACTATTATGGCTACACGCGATGTGAATGTCGTCGATATTTGGGACGTAAGCGCACGCAGCAACGCTCCTGTGGTTGCATGGGGGTGAACGACAGTCATGTTTGGGACACACGAGAGCACCTGAAGACCGGGTTAGGGAGTCCTGCGCCTTCTGCATGGGGTATCTGCCCAACTATCGACGTCCGTGACACTCTCACGTAATAATGAGTTATTCGGGCTCTATACGCTCCGGGGGCCCCGAAGTGGAGGCCAACGATGACCCTCGTCGTGGCCGCGGAGGAGGGTCCCCTCCGACACCCAGTGGAATTCCTCATGCTCTGCGCTGGGGAGGAAGACCATGACACTCTCACGTAATAATGAGTTTTTGGGGTTGTATATGCACCGAGCACCCCAAAGTGGAAGCCCACGACGAGCCGCGTCATGGCCGCGAAGGAGGTTCGCCTCCCACGCCCAATGGAAATTCTCCTGATCCGCCCTGGGCAAGAATACTGTGACACTCTCACGTAATAATGAGTTTCTGGGGCTGTATACGATCCGGGGCCCCCGAAGTGGAAGCCCACGACGAGCCACGTTGTGCCGTGGAGGAGGGTCCCCTCCCATGCCCAATGGTAGTCCTCATGCTCCACGTTGGGGAAGAAGACCGTGATACTCTCATGTAATAATGAGTTTTTGGGTTGTATACACTCCGGCCCCCCGAAGTGGAAGCTCGTGACGAGCCGTGTTGTGGCTGCGGAGGAGGGTCCCCTCCCACGCCCACCGGCAGTCCCCACGCTTCGTGCTGGGGAAGAAGACGAAGGAGACACCCCGGGGTCCACATTTCTTTCAGGTTGACCCATAGCGGATATGGCAAGTGCCTTTCTTTCTAGGTTGACCCGTGCTTGACACGGTTGACACCTTTCTTGCCTTCCTTCTTGACTTGCAAACAAGTTCATCTTTGGTTTTAGCGATTTTCTTGGTCTTTTGATTTTCGCGGAGTTTTCGTTGGTCTTCCCTCTTTTTCCCCACACGCTCGGCACATCCATCCTCACCATGGAACCGCGACCATACCCAAGCCCAGTGGAAGCCCCATGCATTGCGCTGGGGAGAAAACGGAAACAACAAAGAATGCCCTTGTGGCATGCGCCCTCCGGCTTACTCGGGGCCTGACGCTTTTGGTGGCCGAGCATGGTACCTTTGCCCGGGTCTACCCCAATGGTGCTGGAAAATCGGAGAATAGGGTTCCAGATCGCGGGCATACCCGCGCGTACGTCGCCTCACCAAGGCCCTTGAGGCCTATACTTCTCGCATAATGCCCAAATGCAAGCGGGCGAGTGCGTACCGTTCGAAGCAATGTGTTTTCTGTGTAGGACTTCTCTCAAGGGGCCTCATGAGGTGGTCCTCGCAAGCGACAACCCCCCCCCACACACACACACCCCACGCATCGTCATGTCCCATGTGTTGCTCCTAACTCTCAGACAGTCGGGGCAAGCATTGCTCCGAAACCCTTCGTCAGGCAAAGCGCATCCATCACATGCCTGGAGCAGCTCGGCTAGGCCTGCAAGCCTCGAGAAGCTGAGCCACGTCATCTCGCGACCTCACAAGGCGTGAAGAGGCTTGGGGTTGGCCTGCCACCAAGTTGCGCGGGTAAGGCCCTCACGATGCTCGTGCGAGTAGCTCTCGCCGATGGCTTTTCGGCAGCCCCGCGAGGCTGCATCAAGAGGCTACCCCAAGGGCTTCATGGGGTAAGATGGCCAATGAAACATGAGGCTGGGCAAGGCACTCCTAGCAGGCCAGCTCGGGAGACGGGCCCCCACTTGCCAGAGCGCGGGAAGGATGCGAGAAGGAAGATGCAGAAGGACGACGCAAGTCAAGGAGAACAGTGATGGCCGGCGCTGCAAGCTGGCTTTACATCAACTCGCTCAGGGTGATCCAAGAGGCGTCGCGGGAAGGGGGAGAATCCCGCGGCGGGCGCCACACGTCGAGCTTGGCCTTAGGCGGTTGGGGGCCGCGTTGCTTCACCCCTCCCATCGGGTGGAGTCATGCACAACGCAGGACGGGGGGCTACTATCGGGCCCCTTCGAATGGGAGTACCCGAGGCGCAATGTCGTGGACTGGTTCAATTCATCCCGGTGACAGGCCCAACAAGTAAGACCCTCGCGAGGCACGCATTAGGGGGTCGATATCAAGGGCCGCAAGAGGGACTCGCCTCCAAGGTGCGTCCCGAGGCCGCCTAGGGCCATCACAGGGCGGACTACTCAAGGGAAACCAGGTGGGGACGCGTGGTCCTGCCCCCTCACGTGGGTGATGCGAGCCACGCAGGAGGCGCATAGGCGGTGCTAGAAAGCACGGGAGGAGAGGCTTTACTGTTTGGTGCTATAGAGACAGAGCCAAAGCAACCCCAAAAGATTTCCTACTTGGTGTAAGAGGACCAAGGCCGAGGGCTCGACAGGGCGAAGGTTGATACGTCTCCATCGAATCTACTTTTCCAAACTCTTTTGCCCTTGTTTTGGACTCTAATTTGCATGATTTGAATGGAACTAACCCGGACTGATGCTGTTTTCAACAGAATTGCCATGGTGTTGTTTTTTTGCAGAAATGAAAGTTCTCGGAACGTCCTGAAAATTTACGGAGAATATTTCTGGAAAATATGAAAAATACCTGCGCAAAGATCCACCGGAGGAGATGGGCCAGTGGGCCACAAGCCCTATTGCCGCGGCCCCCCTGGCCGCGGCAACCAAGCTTGTGGGGCCCACGTGGGTCTCCCGCCCCCAAATCCAGCTCTATAAATTCACTTTCGTCCAAAAAAAAGAGAGAGAAGATTTCATCTCGTTTGCGATACGGAGGCGCCGCCACATCATATTCTTCATCTGGAGGGCAGATCTGGAGTCCGTTTTGGGCTCCGGAGAGGGGAAATCGTCGCCATCGTCATCATCAACCTTCTACCCTCTCCAATTCCATGAAGCTCTTCATTGTTCGTGAGTAATCTATTCGTAGGCTCGCTGGGAGGTGATGAGTAGGATGAGATCTATCATGTAATCGAGTTAGTTTTGACGGGGATTGATCCCTAGTATCCACTATGTTCTGAGATTGATGTTGCTACTACTTTGCCATGCTTAATGCTTGTCACTAGGGCCCGAGTGCCATGATTTCAGATCTGAAATTATTATGTTGTCACCAATATATGTGTGTTTTAGATCCGATCATGCAAGTTGTAGTTACCTACTATGTGTTATGACCCGGCAACCCCGGAGTGACAATAACCGGAACCACTCCCGGTGATGACCATAGTTTGAGGAGTTCATGTGTTCACCAAGTGCTAATACGTTGTTCCGGTTCTTTATTAAAAGGAGAACCTTAATATCCTGTAGTACCCTGTTGGACCCCGCTGCCACGGGATGGATGGACATTATATGTCATTCAAGTTCTTTTCCCTAAGCACGTATGACTACACAGGGAATGCATGCCTACATCACATTGACGAACGGGAGCTAGCCACATATCTCTCCGTGTTATAACTGTTGCATGATGAATGTCATCCAAACGAATCACCGACCCATTGCCTACGAGTTTGTCCCACTGCTGTTGTTACTTGTTTTGCTCTGCTGCTGTTACTTGTTTTGCTCTGCTGCTGTTACTTGCTACTGTTCCTACTTGCTACTGTTGTCACTACTGTTGTTCCTGGCCACTGCTGTTACTCGTTACACTGCTGCTACCTGCTACAATACTTTTTCTCGCGCCGATGACGGGAAATAATATTTTCCGTCCATGGTCAACTTCTGGCACCATTATTATGACAGCTAGGAATAGTCTGCCTTGTCAACAGATCATTTCTGGCACCGTTGCTATCATACTACTTTGCTACTAATACTTTGCTTGCAGATACTAATCTTTCAGGTGCGGTTGAATCTGACACATTCAGCTGCTAACACTTGAGAGTATCCTTTCACTTCCTGACGGGCGAACCAACAAATTTGGGTTGAATACTCTACCCTCAAAAACTCCCGCGAACCCATGCGCTGGTGGGCCATTGCAAGACAATTGCTAATTGTTGAGCAACTGGGAGCAGTTCTGGCTCCGTTGTCGGGGAGGCATCAAGTCAGGAACACGTCAACAACATTTCTCTAGTGTCGTTGCCGTTGACTGCTAGCAAGCAGAGGTCACCCTCGAGCCCACTAGTGCGTCATGGAGAAGGGCATTTATAGGCGAAGAACACCTTTGTCAGGGCAGGTTGCAGTCATGTCCCCTTTCAAAATGGTCGTTGTGCAACCCTTCCCTCCAATTGTGTTCTCGGGGAAGAGGACCAAGGTTAGTATAAAAGAGAAGCCCAACCTCCTTTGCACGGATGGGCTCCCCAATGCTACTCGTCTTCCGCCGCAAGCAATCAACACTAGCATTAGTAGGGATTTACACCAGAAGGTGGCCCGAACCTGGTTAAAGTGCTCGCGTGTTTTAGGTTGCTTCCCTTAGCTCAAGCCACCGGAGAGTCGCCATGAAGTCGAGAGGTGGAACACGGTCTGCGGAGCCCTGATTTCGACAACTTCCGAATGAAATCTAAACAGGTTCAGATGGTACGTTTTAGTCTGGCCCTTCTGTGCGGCCTTGGGATCGAGCGAAGCGGTCGAGGTATGATACCTGCAGGGAACTCATTCGAGAAGTTATGTCATTAGACTAATAGTCAAAAAACAACAGTTGGAATAGAAATGTCACACGGTGAAAGCATTTACGCTGAGGCCACATGCACGTCCTCCTTGATCTTTGGTAGGACAGCCTTCCGGTTCTTGGTAGTCGTTATCATAGGCTTCTTGGAGGCCTTCTCTGGCGATGCCGCAGGTTCAATCCGACCTAGCTTGGAGTTGCGGGTCGGGGCGGCACACACAGTCGGCTTGGTGACACTTGGGACCTTGGCTTCGCCAGCATGGGCCCCAGGGTCTTGGCATGTGATATGTCTCCGTCGTATCTACTTTTCCAAACTCTTTTGCCCCTGTTTTGGACTCTAATTTGCATGATTTGAATGGAACTAACCCGGACTAACGCTGTTTTCAGCAGAATTGCCATGGTGTTGTTTTTGTGCAGAAATAAAAGTTCTCGGAATGTCCTGAAAATGTACGGAGATTTTTTGTGGTATAAAAGAAAAATACCTGCGCAAAGATCCACTAGAGGGGGCGTGCCAGTGGTCCACAAGCCCAGAGGCCGCAGCCACCCCCCTAGGCCGCGCCGTGAGGGCTTGTGGGGCCCACGTGGCACCACCACCCCCAAACTCAGCTCTATTTATTTTGTCTCACCCGGAAAAAAAATCAGAGAGAAGGATTCTTCGTGTTTTACGATACGGAGGCGCCGCCACCTCCTGTTCGTCATTTGGAGGGCAGATCAGGAGTCCATTTCAGGCTCCGGAGAGGGGAAATCGTCGCCATCTTTATCATTAACCTTTCTCCATCGACAATTCCATGATGCTCTTCATCGTTCGTGAGTAATCTCATTGTAGGCTTGATAGACGGTGATGAGTTGGATGAGATCTATCATGTAATCGAGTTAGTTTTTGACGGGGATTGATCCCTAGTATCCACTATGTTCTAGATTGATGTTGCTACTACTTGGCTATGCTTAATGCTTGTCACTAGGGCCCGAGTGCCATGATTTCAGATCTGAACCTATTATGTTGTCGCCAATATATGTGTGTTTTAGATCCTATCTTGCAAGTTGTAGTCACCTACTATCTGTTATGACCCGGCAACCCCGGAGTGACAATAACCGGAACCACTCCCAGAGATGACCATAGTATGAGGAGTTCATGCATTCACCGCGTGTTAATGCGTTTGTCTGGTTCTTTATTAAAAGGAGAACCTTAATATCCCATAGTTTCCATTAGGACCACGCTGCCACAGGAGGGATGGACAATAGATGTCATGCAAGTTCTTTTCCCTAAGCACGTATGACTAAATACGGAATACATGCCTACATTAGATTGACGAACGGGAGCTAGTTACATATCTCTCCGTGTTATAGCTGTTACATGATGGATCACATCTGTCATACTCATCCATCACCGATCCACTGCCTACGAGTCTTTTACTACTGGTCCTCGCTACGTTACTTTGTCTAGGCTTATACCTTGCTACAAAAGGGATTGGGCCACTTTGCTGCTATTGCTATCACTTTGCTGCTACTGTTGCTATTGCTGTTACTTTGCTGCTGCTGCTACTGCTGTTCCTTGCTACTTCTCTGTTACTTGTTCCAAGATCCTTTTCCGACACTGTTGTCGGGGAAGAATAGTCATTCACCCATGTGCAACTTACTGGCGCCATTGATACAACAGTTAGGAATAGTCTGCCGTGAACAGATCGTTTCTGGCACCATTGCTATCATACTACTTTGCTACTGGTACTTTGCTTGCAGACACTAATCTTTCAGGTGTGGTTGAATCTGACAAACTCAGCTGCTAATACTTGTGAATATTCTTTCACTTCCCTTTTGGTGAACCAACAAATTTGGGTTGAATACTATACCCTCGAAAACTGTTGCGATCCCCTATACTTGTGGGTTATCAAGACCTTTTTCTGGCGCCGTTGCCGGGGAAGCACAGCTATATTCTCTGAGTCACTTTGGATTTTCGTCTGCTGATCACTATGAGGAATCCAAAAGATCCAAGAACTAAAATCCTGCCTTCCACTACGAGGAGGGGTAAGGAACTGCCATCTAGCTCTGCAGTTGATTCACATTCAGTATTGAGTAAGTTTGCGACTTCACCTCCTGCTAGAAATCTTGATATGTCGCCTGTGCTTGATGATGGTACTTCTGCTGCCTATGATGCTATGCTTGATACTATGCCTGATGATGCTATGCTTGATACTATGCCTGATGATGCTATGCATGATACTGCTTTGCCACTAGGTGCATTCCTTGATGCACATATTGCTAGAGTTGTTGCTAGACGTGATGATACTTGTGAAACTGCTGATACTATTGAAGTAGAACCTGCTATTTTGCCTGCTAGAACTAGCTCTCCTATGCCTAAATTGCGTGTTATGCCTGATACGCACTATGTTATGGAGGGAGAGATAGCTGAGGACTTTCTTGCATGTAAGGATAGCTATGATGTTGAGAAACTACTACGCAAGTGGAAAGAAAAATCTCTGAACGCTAGGATGAAATACGACCCGAAGTTTGCTACTTCGCCAATCTTTGTGACCGATAAGGATTATGAATTCTCTGTCGACCCTGAGTTAATCACTCTAGTCGAATCTGATCCTTTTCATGGTTATGAGTCTGAAACGGTTGTAGCCCATCTTACCAAACTGCACGATATAGCCACCCTATTCACTAGTGAGGAAAAGATCCGCCACTACTATATGCTCAAGCTGTTTCCTTTCTCACTAAAGGATGATGCTAAGACCTGGTTCACTTCTCTTGCTCCTGGTTGTGTGCGTAGCCCCCAGGATATGGTCTACTACTTCTCTGAAAAATATTTCCCTTCCCATAAGAAGCAAGCTTCCTTGCAGGAAATATACAACTTTTCTCAAGCTGAAGAAGAGAGTCTCCCACAAGCTTGGGGGAGGCTTATCCAGCTATTGAATGCTTTGCCTGATCACCCTCTTGAGAAGAATGAAATACTTGATACCTTCTATAATGGACTTACCGATGCTTCCAAAGACCACCTAGATAGTTGTGCCAATAGTGTTTTTAGGGAACAAATCGTAGAACAAGCTGAGATTCTGTTGAATAACATCTTGTGCAAGGAGAATGCTTGGACTATTCCCAAATCACCTCCTATGCCAACTCCGAAGAAAAGAGGTATTCTATACATCAGTCCTGAAGATATGCAAGAAGCCAAGAAATCTATGCGAGAGAAAGGCATTAAATCTGAAGATGTCAAAAATCTACCACCTATCAAAGAGATCCATGGTCTCGATAACCCGATACAGGTAGTAGAAGTAAATTCTCTGTGTAGGTTTGATGAGAGTGATATTCCTTTTGATAAACCTGCTAGCGTATGCATGGATGAATTTGATAACTTTGTTGCCAAACAACAGAGTTTCAATGATTATGTTAGTAGACAATTGGAACAAAATCCTCGTATGATTAATCATTTAAGTGCTCGTGTGGACAGAAACATCAATGTTCTTAAGCTTCTAAGTAAATATGCCTCTATGGTTACTACTCAGGTAGAACAAGTACTTAAATCTCAGAATTACTTGCTCAATGAGTTGAATGACAATTCCGTTAGAGTCGTCACTAGAGGCGGTATAATAACCTAGGAACCTTTGTATCCTGAGGGTCATCCGAAGAGAATCGAACAAGATTCTCAAGGAGTTAGCACTAATGCACTTAGTCATCCTAGGAAGAAGAAGAAAGATGATAGGAACCTGCACGCTAGCAACCCTATTACTGCTACACCTGAGAGTCCAAACGATGTCTCTGTCTCTGATGCTGAAACACAATCTGGTGATGAACATGAGCCTAATGATGATATCAATAGTGATGTTCATGAACATGCTCAACCTAGCAATGAAAAGGATCTGGAGATTGAATCTGATCATGTTAAGCCACAGCCTAAGAATAGAAGATACGATAAGAATGACTTCACTGCTAGGAAGTATGGTAAAGAAAGGGAACCATGGGTTCAGAAACCTATGCCCTTTCCTCCCAAACCATCCAAGAAAAAGGATGATGAGGATTTTGAGCGCTTTGTTGAAATGATCAGACCTGTCTTTCTGCAAATGCGTTTGATGGATATGCTCAAGATGTCTCTGTATGCTAAGTACATGAAAGATATTGTGACTAATAAGAGGAGGATACCTGAGGTTTTGATTTCCACCTTGCTCGCTCATTATACCTTCAAGGGTGGAACTCCTAACAAACTAGGTGATCCCGGTGTGCCCACTATACCTTGCTCCACTAAAGGCAACTACGTTAGAACTGCGTTATGCGACATTAGAGCCGGTGTTAGTGTTATGCCTCTCTCTCTTTATCATAGGCTTGAAGTAGATAAGTTGACACCCACTGAAATCTCTCTGCAATTGGCCGACAAATTAACTGCTTTCCCTATCGGCATTTGCGAGGATGTGCCTGTTGTGGTTGCTAACGTCACTATCTTAACAGACTTGGTTATCTTGGATATTCCCGAGGACGATGCCATGGCTTTCATCCTCGGAAGACCCTTTTTAAGCACTACAGGGCTGTTATAGATTGCAACAAGGGCAATGTCACTTTCCATGTCAATGGTAATGAGCATACGGTGCACTTTCTGAAGAACCAATATCAAGTACATTGCATCAATGCTATCGAAAAGACTTCATCGATTCCTATTGGGAGCTTTGAATGCCCTATTCCTCGTGTCAAGATGAAGTATGATTTGATTGTTGGGCAGATACATATCCCCATTGAGGTGACCTAGTGAGTATTCGAAAATTCTCCGTTCTTTTTTGCAATTCGAAAAGGTTTGTCGGAGAGACTTGATCAACCCCATTGACGGATTTCTTTCGATGACCATGAGATGGATGAATCAAGGAGTCACAAACCTCTGTTCCGAGATTTCACTTTAGGTTGCTTACAAGAAAGATGATAGATTTAGTTTAGTTTTCTCCGTTTTCTTTCTTTGCGTCCGGTAGAAAAGTACCCCCAAAATAAAAGTTCTCCGAACGTCCTGAAAATCTATTATGATTTTTTCTGGAATTTTTGAAAAATTCTAAGACAAAGAGTTTTTCTGGGGGCCACACACCAGTGGGCCACAAGCCCTAGGGGCGCGGGCACCCCCCTGGCCGCGCCACCCAGGCTTGTGGGGCCCACAGGAACCCCATCCACTCATTCTGGCTCTCATCTCGTTCTTTTACCTCCAGAAAAAATCGTTTCGCAGCTCAAACCCGTGTTCTTGCTCCTCTTGCTGGGATTTTCGATCTCTTTGCTCAAATCACCGTTCTCCGAACTGTTTTGGGGAAATTACTCCTTGGTAAGTGACTCCTCCATTGTTCCAATTAGTTTTTTCTCTAGTGCCTTATACTCCGCGTATTTTTGCTACCTTGGTGACCATGTTCTTGAGCTTTGCATGCTAATTTTAGCTGGTCCGAAGTAGTTTTGATGAGTAATATGGCTTCTAGGCCCTTGTGGGAGTAGTTGCTACGAGTTTTGTTGAGCCTTATTCACTTTTCCTTAGAATCACTAAATTTTTCAGAAATTTTCAGAGATAGAAAAGGGAAAAGATGAGGAGGTTCTTAAGAGGCTCGTCAAGCCGTGACCCCAAGGATTAGGGAGTGAGAAGACGCCCAAGTATTTGGTCCCTCGAGTCGGAGAAGTTTGAGCATGCGAGTGGCTAAGCGACGTGTTCTTATGCACCGCTGTAATTTATGAGGACTTTTATCACTTGGTGGAAAACGCAGGCCTTACCGCCTTCGTTGAAGATAAGTGTCCGCAATACCTCCTCCTCGCTAATATCTTTGTACAAAGCTTTAACTTCTATCCGAGGAAGAATCCTCCTATGGTTGAGTTTAAACTTTATGATATCCCCCAGCGCTTGTCACTCTAGGATTTTTGCAATGTTTGCAAATTACCTTACGTTGCGGATATTCATGAACCTCGTCAATGGGACTTGGAAGCTTTCATCGGTACTATTGTTGTAGGAGAGGAGAGAGGAGTGTCTTGCGCTAGAGATGCTAGCATTCATTTTCCCGTGCTTCGGTACTTCTCATTATTTGTGGGAAAATGTTTGATTGGCCGTGGGAAAGCTGGGTCCCTTAGTTCCCCAGATCTTGCGGTCTTGCACGAAGCCCTTTATAACGATAAAACTTATAGCTTGGGTGCTATAGTAGCTCACCGGTTGAACCTGAACCGTTCTAAAGGTGTTGTCTATGGAGGTACCTATGCTACCCGTCTTGCCAGCACTTTGAGATACCCATTAGACTAGAGGAGGAAGAAGAGGTTCTTCTTCCCGAGAGATATCTAGATTATGACAGCATGCACTACAAGAAATAATGTCAATTATGACTCCCTATATTGGTCATTGATTCATCATTGTTATCGTTTATTGACCTTTTTTTGACCAAATTTACAAGGTCAACAGTTGGCCGTCAAGAATGAACAAACATGACCTTTCCAAAATTTTGGTCGTAGATCTCTATTGACCAAAATTTTGGTTTGGTCATTACCCATTTTGTGTGAGCCACGTAGGATCTGACGTGGCCAAGCTGACGTGGCATTGCTAGTGACCAAATGGAATCATCATAAATTTTAGATCCGAGTCCACCAATCTAGCCTACATGGGCATGGCCCAATGGGTTGAAGCATTTTTTTGCTAGAAACACACATATCTCAGGATAGGCCCATTAAAAAATAAGTACAATAGAATAAAAGATTACAAATAAAATGTATATTTCATTTCAGTAGCATATCACATCAAATATAATACACCATCCACCGACTCCACGCATTAAGGTTCAAGGCCTAACAAGTGCACATCAAAATAATTTTACATGTGCGCACAGAAAAAGGACCCAACAAGTGCACAATGGCACATAAAAAGAGTTTGACGAAGATTGGATGAGAACTACAAGTTTCTTCTCATCCTCTTCCTCTGCACAATATGCCACTCTTGCCATTGCCGCCTGCAAGAAGAAAATGATGGTAAGGCTTAGAAAGCAGACTAAGGAAACTAGACTGGAGCTCCACAGTTTTGATTGAACTTGAGTGTCACCTAGTATTGAACAATACCATGTTCGGCCATTTAAACTTACAAATGTAGTTGGGATGCTGCTACTGTATTAGGATGGTTATCCCATCATTGTGAATCTGCACTGTTGCAGAAGACAGAAATGGAATCCATAAAGGGTAAAATATAGGAAAATGCGAAAAAGACAAGCCTCACAGCAAAGAATTAGGCCCCAAGAAGAAGCACAAATCATGCAGGCCAAGTAAACGTGATCTTAATGCATAATTTCACCGACTTGATGATAAGGAGTATAAGGTTTTGTTAGTTTTTGAGTTAGTCGAACCAGTGCAATCGGGGCTGATCATACTCTGAATATATTGAAATTTAAACCAGTCAAGTACCTGATCTTGCTAAAGGACGCAAATGTGTCTTTTCTAAAACATGAAGTCGTCCTGATAAAAGCACGGATTTTCACTTTGACCTGCAGTTGTTGATGATCTCAATGTGGAAGACTCTAGAACTATCTCTAGGTGCAGTCCTCAACAGTAATAAGACATGGTAGCAACTAGCAAAAAGTGCAAGATGTAGGATCAGGTTTCCTTTTCCATTAATTGTACATTTTTTGCTCTTCGTCACCTCTTTGAAAGCACACAATACACTAATTTTTCTTAGGTTTGGTTCCCATAGTTTTACATTGCTCAATACGCACGATGAATGTCTAAGCACCTATTTATTTCTAGGTTTGATATGTTGGTACATGCTGAGGAGAACGATATCGCTGGGTCTGCTCCTATTTTACGTCGATGCAAAGAGATAATGCAATCTATGTTGCATGTAAGTTTGTAAAATGTATTAGTTGGACACGCTCCTATTTTTTGTTGGCACCACATCTCTTACCTTGCCTCTTAGATTTCTTATACCCGCGGGAGAATGTGGGATGACTGTGTACGGCGTGCTAGATTATCAAATTTGTCTTGATGGAGACTTACATTGGTCTCCCAGCCTATCAATATTCGTGGAAGCTGCAAATTCAAGTAGTCAATTGCCATGAGGTGGACACTAACCGTCATCCAGGGTCCAGCCTATCGATCTTTGCTAATATATTAGTGTAACCTGCCCCCAGTCTAATAGTAATCTTGTATAACAGGAAAATATGATTTTTCCTTAAAGTTATTGCTTGCTTGTTTTCAAGCATAAACCAGATGGGAATGTGCTATTTTTGGCGATTAATCATGCGATTCTAGCTAAGCTCCATCAATTTAATTTAGTCCATAGCCATGGATGGTGTAAAGAAAATCCATACCATTATTTTTGCTTGAAATTCCTATAGCCATGGATGTGCACAGAAAGAATTACTGGACCATGCAGATGTGTTTTTCATAACATTTAGCATTGAAGCATTCCGTACAAAATATTATGCTCCTATTCACATATGTTTAAAGATACTTTTCACATACCACAACACTCGTCTGGGAAATACAACACTACACCAAAATTTTGAAGAAATAAACCGTTCCCAATCCGATGTAAGCTTGTAGGATAGATGTGTCCAAAATAAATCTATTTGGAGATGTAATCTATCCAAATTCTGCTACCTAGTTTTCTTACTGAATTCAACTTAATTCAAGCAAAATACTTGGCATAGAGTAAACGGAGACATACTCATGTAAAATGACAGAGAGGGGCGATACTGAAGAACTCCTCCTGTAACAGCTAGTTACTGACTGTTGTTGTGAGAGGAGATGCAGCCCGCATCAAGAAGAATTCCGACCACCACTATACCCTGATACCGAGACCACCAGTCATGTTAAAAGATTATACAACAGGAGAAATTGCTACATGAATATAGTATATAGGCACATAATTGCAATAGTTATACATTAGATGGGTGAATAAATAGACACATGCTCATATAAATTGATGTAGTGGGGGCAATACTGATTGCATTACTATGTTCATAGGAAATGGTAAAGGGTACACTGTAGTTTCTTTTTTGAAGTTATTACTTGATACAACTTCTGATTTATCCACTAATCTATGTGGATACTTTTGGAGCTAACTTGCCATTTCGTTGATCTAACTTATAGAGGCCCTGGTTGTCCTTTATGAATTTTCAAGTTGTGCATAAAAAAATTCAAGCAGCTAACACAATATTTATGCAGAGAGGTTAGGTTAGCTGAAACCAAATCAAAGTGAATACGATGATAGTCATAAGGTTATTTGACTTCTTTTTCTGTACTCCTTAAAATCAGAATCCGAATTCTTAGATCATGATTAGTATTTAATGCATTTTTCCGCAACCACCAAAGAGAGCACTTCATGTAAAGCATGTGCATGCGCTCCTGCTTTTTCTTCTTCTATGCATCTTTCTGCTTTTCTTCTTCTATGCATGCACTCCTGCAGCAATAGTCGAAGATCTGAGGAATACAGCCATCGGCAGGAAACATTTGGGCAACAAATTGAGGTATTTGAAGCATATACAACCATAGTCGCGAGCCTGTGAGATCTCCATCTAGTCGATTAGTCGGGCCTAACAAAGCAATCTATGCAGACGTTGTAGGAATGAAAAAATCTCTTAAAAATGAATCAAGGAGACATGGCTGGGTCCTGAAGTAATCACTCGGGCATCAATCAGAGACTGTCAAAGTACCTCTTCAAGCAGCAGACACATCTCGCCGCGCCCGTCCAACCATGACCAGCTCGTCTTCCAGCTAAGGACACGGACACGCCGCAAACCCCTGGCTCATGGAGTTGGCCTGTCTTTGGCCGAGTGTTCGCCGCGAGTGACTCGGTCGATGAGGCGTCGTACAAACAGGAGATGTCCCCGTATCATGAGGACACCAAGCACTAGTGATGTCCTCCTCCTCCTCGAGCTGGGCAAGGCCAACACGCTCCTGCCGTCATCGCCGTCTCCACACCATGTTAACCTGTAGGAAAGTGGTTGATAGGAGAAAAAGGTGAGGAGGAGAGGGTGGATCCACACGAGGAAGGATGGGAAGGTCCTACCTCTGCAATGTTGGCGACGGATCCTGCGAGCTTCGCCTTGCCATTGCCGGTTCCGGCGGGTTCCGACGGGGAAACCCTAGCCTCAGGCGAGGATGTGGGACCTGAGGCACGGACCTGGACGGAGGTGAGGGAGGGGCAGATCTGAGCATGGGGTTAACCGCAAATCGAAGCCAGCTCGAGTCCAACAACGTTTCCTCATGACGGCCGCCTTGTAGGGATCCTCCGCTAAGCCGGCCATCACGTCCATGGAGCGGACCATGGAGCGGATCACGCCCAGATCTTCCAGATCTTGGGGAGCAGCGCATGAATGGAGCTCTCCGGAACTAGCCGGCGTGGGTGGCGGCGAAAGCGAGGAGATCGTAGGTTGGGGTAAGGATAGGTTCACCCGAGAGAGAGATCGGACGGCTCCTTTTTTCCTTCCTCCTTTTCTTTAGATGGATGGATGGATCGGTGGACGGTGGGATTGCTGGGAACGGATGGTAGGATGTTTGCCATGTTACCAATCCGTGGCACAAATTATTCCACCAATGAAAATTAAGCATATGTAATTCTGTGTTTTTTATTTTGAGAATTAAGCATAGATTTTAGACAAACGTTATACTACAACCGACAGATAATCTCGGTTTGATCAGGCCCTCGGTTTTTAGGGAATTAATGAGTCAGGGACGGGACAAGCGGGGCGTGCATGGAGATCGGTCGACGGTTGTTTTTGCAACTTGTTTGTTGTTTCAAAAATTAATGTGTGAGGGGAGGCGACCGAACCACGCCAGGAGTTAGATCGGATGGCTCGCACGCGAAGATCCGATGATTGTGAGAAATATTGAGGGAAATATGGTACATTGCAATGAGCTATAATTTGATGGAGGATTTTATGGGAAGTGTCATGCCCTGGTAAGTTTTCAGAAATTATAAAGTAATATAAAATATAGTTTCTTTAAAAACTTAAAATATTACAAGAAACAAATATTGGATTGTGAGCTTAGATGGATTGTTAAATGGGGACCAAATTTTGTGGAGAGCTATGATTTGGGCTTATAGAATATGTGGCAAAAATTCAACTCATTAGGAGATGCGTAGCTAGTAGTTCCTTCACAAAGCTTCTAGCTGAAGAAAAACTTTCGAAATTTGCTGAGGACGATATAATAGGGAAATAGAGCTAAGTTTTTTTCATGAGGCAATGATCTGTGTAGGAAATAGTGCCCAAAGATATTGAGGGCAATCAAGAAATTATAATTCCGAATTGTCAACGTACTTATACTTTGTGGTCTTGTCAACACCAATATATACAAGACACGTAGGCGAAATTGTCGAGTTGTGTGCCTAGTCACCTCTATTTAATCCTATGACCTTCTTAATTTTTTCATGGAGGACCTACAATGCGGGCATAAATAGAGCTACACATGCCAGTAACCATTTTGTGCAATGGATCATGACCTTCTTGATAGAGATGGTCAAAATTTTCTAGGGTTTGGACCCTCTTAGACACCTCATGACCTTTTTGTATATTTTAGTCATAGATCTATGACCAATAAAACCTCCGTCATTATTTTTTGTCATAAATGAGCTTATTTCTTGTAGTGATGATTCGTGATGTTTGCTGTGTATCCCTGGCAATGGTGCCAGAAATACTTCTGCTACTGCAAGAAAAGACCTTCCAACGGTGCCAGAAATAGGCACGTCGACGGGAGAATACTTGGCTTGATCTTTCTGCTGCGGCTACGCCTTAAGGGACTTCCTAGGAAAGTATGCAAAGGATTTCCCCCGTGGCCTTGGAGCCTTGCGTTCGTGTTCCCTCGAAGCGGACAGGGTGATGTAGCACAACGACGGTAAGTATTTCCCTCAGTTTGGGAACAAAGGTATCAATCCGGCGGAAGAGTATCTCAAGATCCTGCACAAACACAAAAAGCTTGCACCACACTTTCTGCATCTACTACTATTACTCCACACGTCGACCGCTATCGAGCATGCATCTAGTGTATTAAGTCCATAAGAACAGAGTAACGCCTTAAGCAAGATGACATGATGTAGAGGGATAATCTCAAACCAATGATAAAAACCCCATGTTTTTACCCTTGATGGCAACTGCTTGATGTGTGCCTTGCTGCCCCTACTGTCACTGGGAAAGGTCACCACATGGCAGAACTCAAAACTAAGCACTTCTCCCGTTGCAAGAATGATAGATCTAGTTGGCCAAATAAAACCCAAGACTCAGAGAGACTTACAAGGATATTAAATCATGCATATAAGAAATCAGCAAAGACTCAAATATATACCATAGATAATCTGATCACAAGTCCACAATTCATCGGATCTCGACAAACACAATGCCAAAGAAGATTACATCGGATAGATCTCCATGAAGATCATGGAGAACTTTGTATTGAAGATCCAAGAGAGAGAAGAAGCCATCTAGCTACTTACTACGGACCCGTAGGTATGAAGTGAACTACTCACGAGTCATTAGAGGGGCGATGATGATGATGAAGAAGCCCTCCACCTCCAGAGTCCCCGTCGGCAGGGTGCCGGGAAGGGTCTCCAGATGAGATCTCGCGGAAACGGAAGCTTGCGGCGGCGGAAAAGTATTTTCGAGGCTCCCCTGATTTTTTGCGGAATATTTGGGAATATATAGGCAGAATACCTAGGTCAGGGGCCGGCCAGGGAGGCCACAAGCCTGCCCACCGCCGCCTCCCCCTACTGGCGGAGTGGGGGCTTGTGGGCTCCCTGGAGCACACCTGGCATGGCCCAAAAGCCACTTGGACTTCTTCCATTCAGGAATAAATCATTTGGGGGTTTTCTTCCGTTTGGACTTCGTTCCAAAATCAGATCTGAAAAGAGTCAAAAACAAAGAAAAACAGGAACTGACACTTGGCACTGAATCAATAAGTTAGTCCCAAAAAAGATATAAAAAGGTACATAAAACATACAAAGAAGGCAAGATAACAGCGTGAAACCATCAAAAATTATAGATACGTTTGAGACGTATCAAGCATCCCCAAGCTTAACTCCTGCTCGACCTCGAGTAGGGAAGTGATAAAATTGAATTTTTGATGCTTTCATGATACCTAGCATAGGTGTCCTTTGTAATTCGTCTTATGTGATGTGAATGTTCATATCCATTAGATTCAAAACAATAGTTTGCTATTCACGTGGAGACAATAATAACTCAAGCAAACTAGCAAAGTAATCATGAACTTTCAAAATAACAAGGCCAAAAGAAAGTTATCCCTACAAAAGCATATAGTCAGGCTATGATCTATCATCATTGCACAACGAATTTAAATCATGCACAACCCAGGTATTGGCCAAGTAATTGTTTCACACCTTTACCTTCTCAAACATTTTCAACCCTCACGCAATACATGAGTGTGAGCCATGGTTATAGCACTATAGATGGTGTGGAATGTGGTGGAGGTTGCAAGACAAAAAAAGAAGATAGTCACATTAACTAGGCATATCAATGAGCTGTGGAGATCCTCATCAATAGATATCAATGTGAGTGAGTAGGGATTGCCATACAAATGATGCACTAGAGCCACAAGTATGTGAAAGCTCTTAAACAAAACTAGTGGGTGTGCATCCAACTTGCTTGCTCACGAAGACCTAAGGAAATTTTGAGGAAGCCTATCATTGGAATATACAAGCCAAGTTCTATAATGAGAATTTCCCACTAGCTATATGGTGGTGACAAAACGAGCGACTCTCGATCATGAAGATCATGGTGCTCAATATGCACAAGTGTGGAAAAAGTGGTAGCATTGTCCCTTCTCTCGTTTTCTCTCATTTTTTTGGTGGGCTCTTTGGCCTCTTTTTTTATGGGATTTTTCGGCCTCTTTTATTTCCTCACATGGGACAATGATCCAATAATGATGATCATCACACTTTCAACTCAAAACTTAGAGAAATTATGACTCTATATGGAATGCCTTCGGTAGTGTACCGTGGCAACGATCTAGCATGGCATAGACATTAATGGAAACATCATGCTAGCTATCTTACGATCATGCAATGGCAATGTAGACATGGTGGCAGATGTCATGGTGGTAGTTGCATGGCAATATATCTCGGAATGACTTTGCAAAAGCCATAATAGGTAGCTATGGTGGCTGTTTTGATGGAGGCTAATGGTGGGTTCTGTGCACCGGCAAAAGTTGCGCGGCACTAAGAAGATAGTGACGGTGGAAGGTGAAAGTGCATCTGAACCATGGACTCAACATTAGTCATGAAGAACTCATATACTTGTTATAAAATTTTTATTAGTAATCGAAACAAAGCATTCAACGCATACTCCTAGGGGAAGGGTTGGTAGGTATAAACCATCGCGCGATCCCGACCGCCACGCAAAGGATGACAATCAATATTTTAATCATGCTCAGACTTCATCACATAGCGGTTCACCATACGTGCATGCTACGAGAATCACTAACTTCAACACAAGTATTTCTAGATCCACAACACCTTACTAGCATGACTTCAATATTACCATAACCACAACTCAAAACTAATTGAGATGAATCAAACTTCTCTAACTATTCAATGCACATGAAGGTGGAAGTTTTCATATCCCTTTGGATAACTACCCCTTTTGAGACTACTTTAAAAGCATAGATAAACTACCAAGCCATGCACCGCTGTGCTCGAAAAGATATAAGTGAAGCACATAGAGAAAAAGTATCTAGCTGAAAAGATATAAGTGAAGCTCGTGTGAGCTGAATTGTCTACCAGAAGATATAAGTGAAGCTCGACAAAATCACGGCGTGTGCATGTCTCTCTCTCTAGGTGTGCAGCAAGGATGATTGTGACACAAAAAAAATAGAAGACTCCTGTGACACAAGACGCTCCAAGCAAAAACACATAACATGTGGTGAATAAACATATAGCCCCAAGTAACGTTACCGATGGATTGAAGACGAGAGAGGGGATGCCTTCCCGGGGCATCCCCAAGCTTAGGCCTTTACGGCATCCTTGAATCTCTTGGGGTGCCTTGGGCATCCCAAGCTTGAGCTCTTGCCACTCTTTAACTTTTTGTCCAAAAGAACTTCACCCAAAACTTGAAAACTTCACAACACCAAACTTAAACAGAAACTCGTGATAACATTAGTACAAGAAAGCAAACCACCACTTCCTTAGGTACTGTAGCAAACTTAAATTCTACTTGTGCTGATGTTGGGTTACTGTACTTTCAATCTTCCATGGCTAATACCCCCCGATACTATCCATAGTTTCATCAAAATAAGCAACCAACACAACAAAAACAGAATATGTTAACATCAGACCAGTCTGTAGCAATCAGTATGTTTCGTATACCTCTAGTACTTCAAAACTTCTGACAAATTACGAGGGTTTGAAGAATTTGCGTTGAAATCAGCAGCAAAAAGAATCAACTCAAAATCTCTTACAGAAACAAAACGAAAACTCTTGTCATGAGCAGAAAGTTTCTGTCTTTTCCAGCGTGACCAAACGATCATCCTCAAGACTAATCATAACGGTTTTGCTTGGCACAAACGCAAAAAGAAACACAAAAAACACAATCATAACAGAACTATGAAAGTGTGGAAAACACAAAACATAAAGAAAAAGGATAGATTCGTTGGGTTGCCTCCGAACAAGCGCTTTTGTTTAACGCCCTTAGCACTACTGGAATTCCTATATTTGCCGTCCGCCAAATCTTTGCCGTCAGCCAGCAGACGGCGAAGAACCTCTTTACCGTGTGTTGGCAAAAAACAGAAGGTAAAGAGGAGGCTGATGGCAAAATAAATATTTGCCATCAGCCACCTCTTTGCCGTCTGCTGACAGACGGCAAAGGTAGGGATGGCCGACGGCAAAGCTGTCCCACCCCACCCCTCCTCTCTCCCCAACCCACCCTGGCCCCACCCACCCCTTTGCCGTCTGCCTGACTAGCTTTGCCGTCCGTGGCGGAAGGCAAAGGGTATCAGCGGCAGACGACAAAGGAGAAGGACCCCCGAAAAGATAACGGCGCCGCACGCCTATCTCTCTCCTCTCTCCCACGCACTCTCTCTCTCTCCCACGCGCTCTCTCTCTCTCGCACGCACGCCCTGCGCCCTGCGCCCTGCGCCCCCACCGCCGCAGCCGGCCCACCGCCGCCGCCGCCCCACCGCCGCCGCCTCCCCCCACCTCCCCACCGCCGCCCTGCGACCCCCCCTGTGGGCCTCCCTGCGCCCTGCGCCCCTGCGCCCTGCGCCCCCAGCGCCCCCAGCGCCGCCGCCGCCCCACCGCCGCCGCCGCCGCACCGCCGCCGCCTCCCCCCCACCTCCCCACCTACACACACCACCGCCGCCCTGCGCCCCCCCTCCTGCGGCCCTCCTCCTCCTCGGTGAGTTTTTTCCTTTTTTCGTTTAATTCATTAATTAGGTTAGTTAGGTTAGTTGTTAATTACCTATTGTTAGTTAGGTTAGTTAGGTAAGTTGTTAGTGGTTAGGTTAGTTAGGTTAGTTAGGTTAGTTTGGTTAGTTGTTAATTACCTATTGTTAGTTTTTAGTTAGGTTAGTTGTTAGTTGTTAGTTAGGTTAGTGGTTACGTACTGGTAATTAGGTTAGTTAGGTTAATTGTTAGTTGTTAGTGGTAATTAGGTTAGTTGTTAGTGGTATTACCCGTCGAGCTAGGTTAGTTGTTAATTACCTACTGTGTGTTAGGTTAGTTGTTAGGTTTGTAGTTGACCGTGTAGAGCCCTCCGGTCGCCGCCTATGCTTGCACTAGCCACAACGTTGAGGATATTACAACAGCTCGCAATAGTAGTTGTCGCACCGACACGACATCTCGACGACACCCCTGACACCCGTCACGATCCCCCGAAACCCCGACACGACGTCTCGACGACACCCCTGACACCCGACACGATGCCCCGAAACCCCGACACGACGCCCCGACACGACATCTCGACGACACCCCTGACACCCGACATGATGCCCCGAAACCCCGACACGACGCCCCGACACGACATCTCGACGACACCCCTGACACCCGACACGATGCCCCGAAACCCCGACACGACGCCCCGACACGACATCTCGACGACACCCCGGCATGAAATATTTTTTTCTGGAACCTGGAAAGTTTTATAAAGTAGTATAGGTAACCTGGAAAGTTTTATAGGTAACCTAGGAAGTTTTATAGGTAACCTAGAAAGTTCTATAGGTAACCTCGACCCCCGACCCCCGACAACACTCACCCTCGACCCCCGACCCCCTACCCTGACCCCCGACGCCACTGACCCCCGACCCCCGACGCCCGACGCCACTGACCCTCGACCCCCGACCCCCGACCCCCGACCCCCGACAACACTCACCCTCGACCCCCGACCCCCTACCCCGACCCCCGACGCCACTGACCCCCAACCCTCGAGCCCCGACACCTCTTCGGCCTCTTGTTGACCGAAAAGACCCCAATCCCCGACGCCAATGACCTTCGACCCGCGAGGACACTGACCCACATAGTTATGAGTTAGGTCATATAGTTATGTTAATTATAAAAACATCATATTTGTGTTGATCGGGTGAATTTCAATGTGCAGTTGTTCGACGACCTCCACGTGCGTTGGACGAGCTCCGCCCTTGCGTTTGTTGGTGAGCACAAATGACTTCTCCTCCTACCCCCTTAATTTGCTCTGTCGCGGTCTTCGTGCCGATGAAACTTGCTAGCTATAGGTTTCTTCAATCATGAGTATGCGTGACCAGTATGCGTCTCCCATTCGAAAGGGCGACATCTATAAATATGCATTTCTTTGCATATTTATAACCGCCATCCTTTCTAATTGTCCAACATTATCCATGGACAGCCCGAGTATCTGTAGACTGGGTTCCTTTTCCCGTATGCTGTGCTCTGGATCCGATGCGGAATTTCGTCAGTGCCTCCCTGTTGTTCTCCGGATGCACATCCTCTCTGTTTATTGCGGAGACGTGTATCAGGAGAACAGCGGGGACGTGCTGCCGAAATTTTGCGTTGGATCCGGAGCAGAGCATGGGAAAACGAACTCAGTCTACACATACTCTGGTGGGATTAGGACCTATCTTTACCTATTAGCGTGTAGGTTGCCTGGACGTAATAAAAATGGCGAACCTGATTAACCGATGAATATAGATGATGAATTATATATAAATATATTTCTTCTGTCTTTAGTAGCTCGCAAGATGAGTGATCGTGCGTGGATGTATACCGGTCACCCTAGTCAGAAAGAGATGACGAAAGAATGGTTTTTAAAAACAAAGGAATTTGTGAAAGCCGCATTCGCAAATGGCGAGGAAAGAAACTATTGCCCCTGTCCTGGATGCGACAACTATAAAAAGACGACAGAGGCTGTAATGATTAAACACCTGCAGAGGAGGGGTTTTAAGCCTAATTATACGTTGTGGACATTTCATGGTGAGTCTATACAACGCACAAGAGCTGAGGTGGTCCGTCGTCGCACGGACGAGCATGGTACTGGGATCGAAGACATGGTGCAAGACTTTGATGATGCTCGGGATTCGGAAGATGAGATGGAGGAATCTGCAAAGGCCTTTTATGAAATGTTGGAGTCTTCAAAACGTCCTCTCCATGAGCACACCGAGCTGTGTCAGCTGGATGCAATTGCACAAGTAATGGCTCTGAAGGCTCAGTTCAACTTGGGAAGAGAATGCTACGACTCGATGATGACACTATTTGGACGTTTCCTACCCAAAGGCCATGTCATGCCTGCAAACCTGTACCAGTCGGACAAAATACTTCGTGTACTTAAGATGCCCTATGAGAAGATAGATGCATGTGAGAAAGGATGTGTCTTATTTAGGAAGGAGTATGCACACTTGGACTATTGTCCCAATTGCGAGTCTTGCAGGTATCTTGTGGTTGACAACGGTATGGGTGAGAAGAGGCAGACCAAAATCGCAGTTAGTGTTCTTCGGTATATGCCAATCGTACCAAGACTTCAACGTCTTTTCATGGTCGAAGAGACAGCCAGACAGATGACATGGCACAAATTGGGCAAAAGAACCGAACTAGATGCGGATGGGAATAAGATGATGGTACACACATCGGATGGGGAAGCGTGGAAACATTTTGATGGATTGCATCAGGATAAAGCGACAGATCCAAGAAATCCTCGAGTCTGCGCCGCCACGGATGGTTTTAATCCCTTCGGGATGACGGCAACCCAATACAGTTGTTGGCCTGTATTTGTCATTCCACTTAATCTCCCCCCCGGGCAGATTATGCAAAGAAAGAACATATTTCTAACGTTAATAATTCCAGGGCCCAATTGTCCTGGGAAGAATATGAATGTGTACCTGCAACCGCTTAAGGATGAATTGGAAGAAGCTTGGGAAAATGGGGTCAAGACATACGATGCCGCTAGAAAAGAAAACTTCAAAATGCATGTGTGGTACATGTACTCTATGCATGACTTGCCAGCGTATGCGCTATTCTCTGGATGGTGTGTGCATGGAAGGTTCCCGTGCCCCCAATGCAAGGCAGCTCTTCAATTTCATTGGTTGAAGGAGGGTCGGAAGTATTCTTGCTTTGACTTGCATAGACAGTTCCTGGATCCTGACCATCAGTTCAGAAAAGACAAGAAGAACTTTACCAAAGGTAAAGTTGTCAAAAACTTGGCACCACATGCGTTCACAGGCCAACAGATCCTGGATCAGTTAAACGCCCTCGAGCCTGATCCAGAGCGTCCAGGGTATTTCAAGGGGTATAATTCAAAACACGCCTGGACTCACAAGCCATGCTTCTGGGATCTGCCGTACTTCAAAGACCTCCTTCTTCCACACAATATCGACATGATGCACACTGAAAAGAATATCGGAGAGGCTATTTTTGGTACATTGTTCGACATAGATGGGAAGACAAAGGATAATATTAAGGCTAGAGTCGATCAAGAGACACTATGTCATAGACCGTTACAAAACATGCGAGAAGGCAAAGGAAAGCAGAAGTGGTCGAAGCCAAAGGCCTCGTTCAATCTTGGAAGGCCAGCTATGAGGGAAATTATCTTGTGGGTCAAAATGCACTTGATGTTCCCCGATGGGTATGCAGCGAATCTAAAGAGGGGAGTGAGTCTTGAAAAATTAAAAATCTTTGGTCTCAAGAGTCATGATTGGCACATATGGCTAGAGCGGGTAATGCCGGTGATGTTACGTGGCTTTATTCCTGAGGATGAATGGCTAGTACTGGCGGAGCTGAGCTATTTCTTCCGTGCTCTTTGTGCGAAAGAATTGTCGCCTGGCGTGGTAGAAGACATGGAGGAGTTTGCACCGGAGTTGTTGCGCAAGTTAGAGAAGATCTTTCCACCGGGCTTCTTTAATCCAATGCAGCATTTGATTTTACATCTACCGACCGAGGCAAGATTGGGTGGGCCGGTGCAAGATCGTTGGTGCTATGCAACTGAGAGGATGCAGAAGACCCTTCGAGCTAAATGTAAAAATAAGCGTAGAATTGAAGCATCGATGGCTGAGGCATTCATTACTGAGGAGGTGGCAAACTTTGTGACAGCACACTACGAAGCCAAAAATCATCATTTGCATAATCCGAAGCCTCGGCACAATGATGGAGACCCTAAAAAAGGTGGGTCCAACCTCAGCCTATTCAAAGGGAAGCTCGCACCAGCCGGTGCTTCGAAACCAATAACGTTGGATATCGAAGAATGGCGGAACATTTCTTTGTATATCTTCAACAACCTAACAGAAGTGCGGCCGTACATCGAGTGAGTTCTCGACACATTTTCCCGTAACTTCTAATTCATTTGAACTGCTCTTATTCCCGGATATTTCAAACAGCTGTTACGTCGTCAAATTCTCGGATGGAGCGGTGATCGAAAATGATTCCGTCGAAGAGTATGAGCTTCTGTCAAAGACAGGAGGCGGCTATCCCGGTTTCATCTCTTGGTTCAAACAAACGGTAATTATCAATAATGGACCATTTCATTCTTGGTCTAACTTGCGGCTAATGCAACAACCGTTTCGTATTAAACTTGTAGGCTAATTCAGAGTCTATGGACGCCGAATTGAGACAAGTCGCTAATGGTTTTGACTATAAGGTCCGTTCATTTGAGAAATACAACATCAACGGGTATCTCTTTCGTACCTTTCGCAAAGAGCTATCTATGCCCGACCGGAAATCTACAAATTGTGGTGTCTCTGCTATCGGCGAAGGTGTTATCGAGTATTATGGAAGAGTTGAAGCAATTTATGAACTTCAATTCTATGGTGAAAACCCACCGAACTTCGTAGTCTTCAAATGTTATTGGTTCCAGCCGAAGGAGACTAGAAGGACTCATGAACATATAGGACTAGTCGAAATCAATCCAAACACCCATTTAGATGTTCCCGATGTCTATATTACGGCTCAACAGGCGACCCAAGTTTTCTACCTACCATGGGCATGCCAAACGGATAAGAATCTGGAAGGTTGGTATGTTGTTTATGAAGTGCCGCCACATGTCAGACCACCTCTCCCAAATGAACAGGATTATGAACCTCACATTAACCCAGACACATATGATGGAGAATTCTTCCAAGAAGCACGTCTTTCCAAGAAACGTTTCAAGAACCGCCGTGCATCATCCAAGAACATGGAAGTAGACAGCGACAATGAATCCGACTCCAGCCCTGAGCCGGAACCAGAAGACCTGGAACTCGTAGAGGTTACTGATGCGGATGACCTGTCAATGCTTCAACGATTAAAGGAAGGCCTTTCACAACTTCACGCCGTTGAACCCGATGAGCACGTCATTCATGAAGACATGCGTGATAGTGATGATGATGATGATGCATTTCTTGATGATGATTATTTGTTTGTAAGATTCAAAACTTAAATTATATATATTTTAATATTTACTATTCATGTACATATTATTATTCATGTCAGTCATTCAATTTTTTTTATGTTGTACTATTCATGGCAGGTGTTGAAAAGATGGTGGGCGGCGGTCCAGAGCCTTCTCGAGGGCAACCGTCTCCAGACGAAGCCGGCGCGAGCAACGTGGTGTTTCTCCTCCTTGATGACCACTACGGTAAGTTTCTCCTCCAAACTTAGCTTGTTTTCCTCTAAAATGAGATAATTAGCCAATTTAGCTCAAAAAAGACATAATTAGTGTAATTTAGCTCCAACGAGAGGAGAAGAGGAGAAGAAATAGGCAAAATGAAAAGAAAGAAGAAGAAGAGATGAAGAAGAAGAGAAGAAGGAGGAGGAGGAGGAGGAGGAGGAGGAGGAGAAGGGAGGAGGAGGAGGAGAAGGAGGAGGAGGAGAAGGCCTATCCTTCTCCTCTCCTCCTCCTCCTCCTTCCTTCTTCTTGATTTCTTCTCCTTCTCCTCCTCCGCCTTCTCCTCCTCCTCCTCCTCCTCTTGTTTTTCTTCTCCTTGTTCTCTTATTGCTTCTTCTCTTTCATATTATCCTTGGTTTAATTAACCCAACAATGACATAGTTAGCCCATTTAGCTCCAAAATACCGTAATAAGCTCAAAATGGCATAAGAACCTTGGTTAGCTCATGAATATTATATACTTAGCTTCTTTTCCTCTAAAATGACATAATTGGAATATTTAGCTCAAAAAAGACATAATAGGTAATTTAGCTCCAACAAGAGGAGAAGAGGAGAAGAAATAGGCAAAATGAAAAGAAAGAAGAAGAAGAGATGAATAAGAAGAGAAGGATGAGGAGGAGGAGGAG
The DNA here is from genome assembly GCF_904849725.1 of Hordeum vulgare subsp. vulgare. Lineage (NCBI taxonomy): Eukaryota > Viridiplantae > Streptophyta > Magnoliopsida > Poales > Poaceae > Hordeum > Hordeum vulgare. The sequence continues at coordinate 105,284,898 of NC_058521.1, read as the reverse complement.
GAGGAGGAGGAGGAGAAGGCCCTTGGCCTTCTCCTCCTCCTACTCCTCCTCCTCCTACTCCTTCTTCTTGATTTCTTCTTCTCTCCTCTTCCTCCTCTTTCTTCTTCTTCTCCTCCACTTTCTTCTTCTTCTTCTACCCATAATAGCTCAAAATGAAAAGGAAGAAGAAGAAGAGATGAAGAAGAAGAGAAGAGAAGAAGGAGGAGGATAAGGAGGAGGAGGAGGAGGAGGAGGAGGAGGAGAAGTGAGGAGGAGGAGGAGGAGGAGAAGGAAGATGCCCTATGAGAAGATAGATGCATGTGAGAAAGGATGTGTCTTATTTAGGAAGGAGTATGCACACTTGGACTATTGTCCCAATTGCGAGTCTTGCAGGTATCTTGTGGTTGACAACGGTATGGGTGAGAAGAGGCAGACCAAAATCGCAGTTAGTGTTCTTCGGTATATGCCAATCGTACCAAGACTTCAACGTCTTTTCATGGTCGAAGAGACAGCCAGACAGATGACATGGCACAAATTGGGCAAAAGAACCGAACTAGATGCGGATGGGAATAAGATGATGGTACACACATCGGATGGGGAAGCGTGGAAACATTTTGATGGATTGCATCAGGATAAAGCGACAGATCCAAGAAATCCTCGAGTCTGCGCCGCCACGGATGGTTTTAATCCCTTCGGGATGACGGCAACCCAATACAGTTGTTGGCCTGTATTTGTCATTCCACTTAATCTCCCCCCCGGGCAGATTATGCAAAGAAAGAACATATTTCTAACGTTAATAATTCCAGGGCCCAATTGTCCTGGGAAGAATATGAATGTGTACCTGCAACCGCTTAAGGATGAATTGGAAGAAGCTTGGGAAAATGGGGTCAAGACATACGATGCCGCTAGAAAAGAAAACTTCAAAATGCATGTGTGGTACATGTACTCTATGCATGACTTGCCAGCGTATGCGCTATTCTCTGGATGGTGTGTGCATGGAAGGTTCCCGTGCCCCCAATGCAAGGCAGCTCTTCAATTTCATTGGTTGAAGGAGGGTCGGAAGTATTCTTGCTTTGACTTGCATAGACAGTTCCGGATCCCGACCATCGTTCGAAAAGACAAGAAGAACTTTACCAAAGGTAAAGTTGTCAAAACTTGGCACCACATGCGTTCACGAGGCCAACAGATCTGGATCGTTAAACGCCCTCGAGCCTGATCCGAGCGTCGGGTATTTCAAGGGTATAATTCAAAACACGCTGGACTCACAAGCCATGCTTCGGACTCCGTAGACTTCAAAGACCTCCTTCTTCCACACAATATCGACATGATGCACACTGAAAAGAATATCGGAGAGGCTATTTTTGGTACATTGTTCGACATAGATGGGAAGACAAAGGATAATATTAAGGCTAGAGTCGATCAAGAGACACTATGTCATAGACCGTTACAAAACATGCGAGAAGGCAAAGGAAAGCAGAAGTGGTCGAAGCCAAAGGCCTCGTTCAATCTTGGAAGGCCAGCTATGAGGGAAATTATCTTGTGGGTCAAAATGCACTTGATGTTCCCCGATGGGTATGCAGCGAATCTAAAGAGGGGAGTGAGTCTTGAAAAATTAAAAATCTTTGGTCTCAAGAGTCATGATTGGCACATATGGCTAGAGCGGGTAATGCCGGTGATGTTACGTGGCTTTATTCCTGAGGATGAATGGCTAGTACTGGCGGAGCTGAGCTATTTCTTCCGTGCTCTTTGTGCGAAAGAATTGTCGCCTGGCGTGGTAGAAGACATGGAGGAGTTTGCACCGGAGTTGTTGCGCAAGTTAGAGAAGATCTTTCCACCGGGCTTCTTTAATCCAATGCAGCATTTGATTTTACATCTACCGACCGAGGCAAGATTGGGTGGGCCGGTGCAAGATCGTTGGTGCTATGCAACTGAGAGGATGCAGAAGACCCTTCGAGCTAAATGTAAAAATAAGCGTAGAATTGAAGCATCGATGGCTGAGGCATTCATTACTGAGGAGGTGGCAAACTTTGTGACAGCACACTACGAAGCCAAAAATCATCATTTGCATAATCCGAAGCCTCGGCACAATGATGGAGACCCTAAAAGGTGGGTCCAACCTCAGCCTATTCAAAGGAAGCTCTTGCACCGCGTGCTTCGAAACCAATAACGTTGGATATCGAAGAATGGCGGAACATTTCTTTGTATATCTTCAACAACCTAATGAAGTGCGGCCGTACATCGAGTGAGTTCTCGACACATTTTCCGTAACTTCTAATTCATTTGAACTGCTCTTATTCCGGATATTTCAAACAGCTATTACGTCGTCAAATTCTCGGATGGAGCGGTGATCGAAAATGATTCCGTCGAAGAGTATGAGCTTGTCAAAGACAGGAGGCGGCTATCCCGGTTTCATCTCTTGGTTCAAACAAACGGTAATTATCAATAATGGACCATTTCATTCTTGGTCTAACTTGCGGCTAATGCAACAACCGTTTCAGTATTAAACTTGTAGGCTAATTCAGAGTCTATGGACGCGAATTGAGACAAGTCGCTAATGGTTTTGACTATAAGGTCCGTTCATTTGAGAAATACAACATCAACGGGTATCTCTTTCGTACCTTTCGCAAAGAGCTATCTATGCCCGACTGGAAATCTACAAATTGTGGTGTCTCGCTATCGGCGAAGGTGTTATCGAGTATTATGGAAGAGTTGAAGCAATTTATGAACTTCAATTCTATGGTGAAAACCCACCGAACTTCGTAGTCTTCAAATGTTATTGGTTCCAGCCGAAGGAGACTAGAAGGACTCATGAACATATAGGACTAGTCGAAATCAATCCAAACACCCATTTAGATGTTCCCGATGTCTATATTACGGCTCAACAGGCGACCCAAGTTTTCTACCTACCATGGGCATGCCAAACGGATAAGAATCTGGAAGGTTGGTATGTTGTTTATGAAGTGCCGCCACATGTCAGACCACCTCTCCCAAATGAACAGGATTATGAACCTCACATTAACCCAGACACATATGATGGAGAATTCTTCCAAGAAGCACGTCTTTCCAAGAAACGTTTCAAGAACCGCCGTGCATCATCCAAGAACATGGAAGTAGACAGCGACAATGAATCCGACTCCAGCCCTGAGCCGGAACCAGAAGACCTGGAACTCGTAGAGGTTACTGATGCGGATGACCTGTCAATGCTTCAACGATTAAAGGAAGGCCTTTCACAACTTCACGCCGTTGAACCCGATGAGCACGTCATTCATGAAGACATGCGTGATAGTGATGATGATGATGATGCATTTCTTGATGATGATTATTTGTTTGTAAGATTCAAAACTTAAATTATATATATTTTAATATTTACTATTCATGTACATATTATTATTCATGTCAGTCATTCAATTTTTTTATGTTGTACTATTCATGGCAGGTGTTGAAAGATGGTGGGCGCGGGTCCAGAGCCTTCTCGAGGGCAACCGTCTCCAGACGAAGCCGGCGCGAGCAACCGTGGTGTTTCTCCTCCTTGATGACCACTACGGTAAGTTTCTCCTCCAAACTTAGCTTGTTTTCCTCTAAAATGAGATAATTAGCCAATTTAGCTCAAAAAAGACATAATTAGGTAATTTAGCTCCAACGAGAGGAGAAGAGGAGAAGAAATAGGCAAAATGAAAAGAAAGAAGAAGAAGAGATGAAGAAGAAGAGAAGAAGGAGGAGGAGGAGGAGGAGGAGGAGAGGAGGAGGAGGAGGAGGAGAGGAGGAGGAGGAGAAGGCCTATCCTTCTCCTCCTCCTCCTCCTCCTCCTTCTTCTTCTTGATTTCTTCTCCTTCTCCTCCTCCGCCTTCTCCTCCTCCTCCTCCTCCTTCTTGTTTTTCTTCTCCTTGTTCTCTTATTGCTTCTTCTCTTTCATATTATCCTTGGTTTAATTAACCCAACAATGACATAGTTAGCCCATTTAGCTCCAAAATACCGTAATAAGCTCAAAATGGCATAAGAACCTTGGTTAGCTCATGAATATTATATACTTAGCTTCTTTTCCTCTAAAATGACATAATTGGAATATTTAGCTCAAAAAAGACATAATTAGGTAATTTAGCTCCAACAAGAGGAGAAGAGGAGAAGAAATAGGCAAAATGAAAAGAAAGAAGAAGAAGAGATGAATAAGAAGAGAAGGAGGAGGAGGAGGAGGAGGAGGAGGAGGAGGAGAAGGCCCTTGGCCTTCTCCTCCTCCTACTCCTCCTCCTCCTACTCCTTCTTCTTGATTTCTTCTTCTTCTCCTCTTCCTCCTCTTTCTTCTTCTTCTCCTCCACTTTCTTCTTCTTCTTCTACCATAATAAGCTCAAAATGAAAAGGAAGAAGAAGAAGAGATGAAGAAGAAGAGAAGAGAAGAAGGAGGAGGATAAGGAGGAGGAGGAGGAGGAGGAGGAGGAGGAGAAGTGAGGAGGAGGAGGAGGAGGAGGAGGAGAAGGCCAAGGACCTTCTATCCTTCTCCTCCTCCTACTCCTCCTCCTCCTCCTCCTTCTTCTTGATTTCTTCTTCTTCTCCTCCTCCTCCTATTTCTTCTCCTCTTTCATATTATCCTTGGTTTAATTAACCCAACAATGACATAGTTAGCCCATTTAGCTCCAAAATACCGTAATAAGCTCAAAATGGCATAAGAACCTTGGTTAGCTCATGAATATTATATACTTAGCTTCTTTTCCTCTAAAATTACATAATTGGAATATTTAGCTCAAAAAAGACATAATTAGGTAATTTAGCTCCAACAAGAGGAGAAGAGGAGAAGAAATAGGCAAAATGAAAAGAAAGAAGAAGAAGAGATGAAGAAGAACAGAAGAAGGAGGAGGAGGAGTAGGAGGAGGAGGAGGAAGAGGAGGAGAAGGCCCCTGGCCTTCTCCTCCTCCTCCTCCTTCTTCTTCTTGATTTCTTCTTCTTCTCCTCTTCCTCCTCTTTCATCTTCTTCTCCTCCTCTTTCTTCTTCTTCTTCTACCATAATAAGCTCAAAATGAAAAGAAAGAAGAAGAAGAGATGAAGATGAAGAGAAGAAGAAGGAGGAGGAGGAGGAGGAGGAGGAGGAGGAGGAGGAGGAGGAGGAGGAGGAGGAGGAGGAGGAGGAGGAGGAGGAGAAGGCCAAGGACCTTCTATCCTTCTCCTCCTCCTCCTCCTCCTCCTCCTCCTCCTTCTTCTTGATTTCTTCTTCTTCTCCTCCTCCTCCTATTTCTTCTCCTCTTTCATATTATCCTTGGTTTAATTAACCCAACAATGACATAGTTAGCCCATTTAGCTTCAAAATACCGCAATAAGCTCAAAATGGCATAAGAACCTTGGTTAGCTCATGAATATTATATACTTAGCTTCTTTTCCTCTAAACTGACATAATTGGAATATTTAGCTCAAAAAAGACATAATTAGGTAATTTAGCTCCAACAAGAGGAGAACAGGAGAAGAAATAGGCAAAATGAATAGAAAGAAGAAGAAGAGATGAAGAAGAAGAGAAGAAGGAGGAGGTGGAGGAGGAGGAGGAGGAGGAGAAGGCCCCTGGCCTTCTCCTCCTCCTCCTCCTCCTCCTCCTCCTCCTTCTTCTTGATTTCTTATTCTTCTCCTCTTCCTCCTCTTTCTTCTTCTTCTCCTCCTCTTTCTTCTTCTTCTTGTACCATAATAAGCTCAAAATGAAAAGAAAGAAGAAGAAGAGATGAAGAAGAAGAGAAGAAGGAGGAGGAGGAGGAGGAGGAGGAGGAGGAGAAGGGAGGAGGAGGAGGAGGAGGAGGAGGAGAAGGCCAAGGACCTTCTATCCTTATCCTCCTCCTCCTCCTCCTCCTCCTCCTTCTTGATTTCTTCTTCTTCTCCTCCTCCTCCTATTTCTTCTCCTCTTTCATATTATCCTTGGTTTAATTAACCCAACAATGACATAGTTAGCCCATTTAGCTCCAAAATACCGTAATAAGCTCAAAATGGCATAAGAACCTTGGTTAGCTCATGAATATTATATACTTATCTTCTTTTCCTCTAAAATGACATAATTGGAATATTTAGCTCAAAAAAGACATAATTAGGTAATTTAGCTCCAACAAGAGGAGAAGAGGAGAAGAAATAGGCAAAATGAAAAGAAAGAAGAAGAGGAGATGAAGAAGAAGAGAAAAAGGAGGAGGAGGAGGAGGAGAAGGCCCCTGGCCTTCTCCTCCTCCTCCTCCTCCTTCTTCTTGATTTCTTCTTCTTCTCCTCTTCCTCCTCTTTCTTCTTCTTCTCCTCCTCTTTCTTCTTCTTCTTCTACCATAATAAACTCAAAATGAAAAGAAAGAATAAGAAGAGATGAAGAAGAAGAGAAGAAGGAGGAGGAGGAGGAGGAGGAGGAGGAGAAGGGAGGAGGAGGAGGAGGAGAAGGCCAAGGACCTTCTATCCTTCTCCTCCTCCTCCTTCTCCTCCTCCTCCTCCTTCTTCTTGATTTCTTCTTATTCTACTCCTCCTCCTATTTCTTCTCCTCTTTCATATTATCCTTGGTTTAATTAACCCAACAATGACATAGTTAGCCCATTTAGCTCCAAAATACCGTAATAAGCTCAAAATGGCATAAGAACCTTGGTTAGCTCATGAATATTATATAATTAGCTTCTTTTCCTCTAAAATGACATAATTGGAATATTTAGCTCAAAAAAGACATAATTAGGTAATTTAGCTCCAACAAGAGGAGAAGAGGAGAAGAAGTAGGCAAAATGAAAAGAAATAAGAAGAAGAGATGAAGAAGAAGAGAAGAAGGAGGAGGAGGAGGACGAGGAGGAGGAGGAGGAGGAGGAGAAGGCCAAGGACCTTCTATCCTTCTCCTCCTCCTCCTCCTCCTCCTCCTCCTCCTTCTTCTTGATTTCTTCTTCTTCTCCTCCTCCTCCTATTTCTTCTCCTCTTTCATATTATCCTTGGTTTAATTAACCCAACAATGACATAGTTAGCCCATTTAGCTCCAAAATACCGTAATAAGCTCAAAATGGCATAAGAACCTTGGTTAGCTCACGAATATTATATACTTTGCTTCTTTTCCTCTAAAATGACATAATTGGAATATTTAGCTCAAAAAAGACATAATTAGGTAATTTAGCTCCAACAAGAGGGGAAGAGGAGAAGAAATAGGCAAAATGAAAAGAAAGAAGAAGAAGAGATGAAGAAGAAGAGAAGAAGGAGGAGGAGGAGGAGGAGGAGGAGGAGAAGGCCAGGCCTTCTCCTCCTCCTCCTCCTCCTCCTCCTTCTTCTTGATTTCTTCTTCTTGTCCTCTTCCTCCTCTTTCTTCTTCTTCTCCTCCTCTTTATTCTTCTTCTTCTACCATAATAAGCTCAAAATGAAAAGAAATAAGAAGAAGAGATGAAGATGAAGAGAAGAAGAAGGAGGAGGAGGAGGAGGAGGAGAAGGGAGGAGGAGGAGGAGAATGCCAAGGACCTTCTATCCTTCTCCTCCTCCTCCTTCTCCTCCTCCTCCTCCTTCTTCTTGATTTCTTCTTCTTCTCCTCTTCCTCCTATTTCTCCTCCTCTTTCATATTATCCTTGGTTTAATTAACCCAACAATGACATAGTTAGCCCATTTAGCTCCAAAATACCGTAATAAGCTCAAAATGGCATAAGAACCTTGGTTAGCTCATGAATATTATATACTTAGCTTCTTTTCCTCTAAAATGACATAATTGGAATATTTAGCTCAAAAAAGACATAATTAGGTAATTTAGCTCCAACAAGAGGAGAAGAGGAGAAGAAATAGGCAAAATTAAAAGAAAGAAGAAGAAGAGATGAACAAGAAGAGAAGAAGGAGGAGGAGGAGGAGGAGGAGGAGGAGGAGAAGGCCCCTGGCCTCCTCCTCCTCCTCCTCCTCCTTCTTCTTGATTTCTTCTTCTTCTCCTCTTCCTCCTCTTTCTTCTTCTTCTCCTCCTCGTTATTCTTCTTCTTCTACCATAATAAACTCAAAATGAAAAGAAAGAATAAGAAGAGATGAAGAAGAAGAGAAGAAGGAGGAGGAGGAGGAGGAGGAGGAGGAGGAGAAGGGAGGAGGAGGAGGAGGAGGAGGAGGAGAAGGCCAAGGACCTTCTATCCTCCTCCTCCTCCTCCTTCTCCTCCTCCTCCTCCTTCTTCTTGATTTCTTCTTATTCTACTCCTCCTCCTATTTCTTCTCCTCTTTCATATTATCCTTGGTTTAATTAACCCAACAATGACATAGTTAGCCCATTTAGCTCCAAAATACCATAATAAGCTCAAAATGGCATAAGAACCTTGGTTAGCTCATGAATATTATATAATTAGCTACTTTTCCTCTAAAATTACATAATTGGAATATTTAGCTCAAAAAAGACATAATTAGGTAATTTAGCTCCACCAAGAGGAGAAGAGGAGAAGAAGTAGGCAAAATGAAAAGAAATAAGAAGAAGAGATGAAGAAGAAGAGAAGAAGGAGGAGGAGGAGGATGAGGAGGAGGAGGAGGAGGAGGAGAAGGCCAAGGACTTTCTATCCTTCTCCTCCTCCTCCTCCTCCTCCTCCTTCTTCTTGATTTCTTCTTCTTCTCCTCCTCCTCCTATTTCTTCTCCTCTTTCATATTATCCTTGGTTTAATTAACCCAACAATGACATAGTTAGCCTATTTAGCTCCAAAATACTGTAATAAGCTCAAAATGGCATAAGAACCTTGGTTAGCTCATGAATATTATATACTTAGCTTCTTTTCCTCTAAAATGACATAATTGGAATATTTAGCTCAAAAAAGACATAATTAGGTAATTTAGCTCCAACAAGAGGAGAACAGGTGAAGAAATAGGCAAAATGAAAAGAAAGAAGAAGAAGAGATGAAGAAGAAGAGAATAAGGAGGAGGAGGAGGAGGAGGAGGAGGAGAAGGCCCCTGGCCTTCTCCTCCTCCTCCTCCTCCTCCTCCTCCTCCTCCTTCTTCTTCTTGATTTCTTCTTCTTCTCCTCTTCCTCCTCTTTCTTCTTCTTCTTCTACCATAATAAGCTCAAAATGAAAAGAAAGAAGAAGAAGAGATGAAGAAGAAGAGAAAAAGGAGGAGGAGGAGGAGGAGGAGGAGGAGGAGGAGGAGGAGAAGGGAGGAGGAGGAGAAGGAGGAGGAGGAGAAGGCCAAGGACCTTCTATCCTTATCCTCCTCCTCCTCCTCCTTCTTGATTTCTTCTTCTTCTCCTCCTCCTACTATTTCTTCTCCTCTTTCATATTATCCTTGGTTTAATTAACCCAACAATGACATAGTTAGCCCATTTAGCTCCAAAATACCGTAATAAGCTCAAAATGGCATAAGAACCTTGGTTAGCTCATGAATATTATATACTTAGCTTATTTTCCTCTAAAATGACATAATTGGAATATTTAGCTCAAAAAAGACATAATTAGGTAATTTAGCTCCAACAAGAGGAGAAGAGGAGAAGAAATAGGCAAAATGAAAAGAAAGAAGAAGAAGAGATGAAGAAGAAGAGAAGAAGGAGGAGGAGGAGGAGGAGGAGGAGGAGAAGGCCAGGCCTTCTCCTCCTCCTCCTCCTCCTCCTTCTTCTTGATTTCTTCTTCTTGTCCTCTTCCTCCTCTTTCTTCTTCTTCTCCTCCTCTTTATTCTTCTTCTTCTACCATAAGAAGCTCAAAATGAAAAGAAAGAAGAATAAGAGATGAAGAAGAAGAGAAGAAGAAGGAGGAGGAGGAGGAGGAGGAGGAGGAGGAGGAGAAGGGAGGAGGAGGAGGAGAATGCCAAGGACCTTCTATCCTTCTCCTCCTCCTCCTTCTCCTCCTCCTCCTCCTTCTTCTTGATTTCTTCTTCTTCTCCTCTTCCTCCTATTTCTCCTCCTCTTTCATATTATCCTTGGTTTAATTAACCCAACAATGACATAGTTAGCCCATTTAGCTCCAAAATACCGTAATAAGCTCAAAATGGCATCAGAACCTTGGTTAGCTCATGAATATTATATACTTAGCTTCTTTTCCTCTAAAATGACATAATTGGAATATTTAGCTCAAAAAAGACATAATTAGGTAATTTAGCTCCAACAAGAGGAGAAGAGGAGAAGAAATAGGCAAAATGAAAAGAAAGAAGAAGAAGAGATGAAGAAGAAGAGAATAAGGAGGAGGAGGAGAAGGCCCCTGGCCTTCTCCTCCTCCTCCTCCTTCTTCTTGATTTCTTATTCTTCTCCTCTTCCTCCTCTTTCTTCTTCTTCTCCTCCTCTTTCTTCTTCTTCTTATACCATAATAAGCTCAAAATGAAAAGAAAGAAGAAGAAGAGATGAAGAAGAAGAGAAGAAGGAGGAGGAGGAGGAGGAGGAGGAGGAGGAGGAGAAGGGAGGAGGAGGAGGAGGAGGAGGAGGAGAAGGCCAAGGACCTTCTATCCTTCTCCTCCTCCTCCTCCTCCTCCTCCTCCATCTTCTTGATTTCTTCTTATTCTCCTCCTCCTCCTATTTCTTCTCCTCTTTCATATTATCCTTGGTTTAATTAACCCAACAATGACATAGTTAGCCCATTTAGCTCCAAAATACCGTAATAAGCTCAAAATGGCATAAGAACCTTGGTTAGCTCATGAATATTATATACTTAGCTTCTTTTCCTCTAAAATGACATAATTGGAATATTTAGCTCAAAAAAGACATAATTAGGTAATTTAGCTCCAACAAGAGGAGAAGAGGAGAAGAAATAGGCAAAATGAAAAGAAAGAAGAAGAAGAGATGAAGAAGAAGAGAAGAAGGAGGAGGTGGAGGAGGAGGAGGAGGAGGAGAAGGACCCTGGCCTTCTCCTCCTCCTCCTCCTCCTCCTCCTCCTCCTCCTCCTCCTCCTTCTTCTTGATTTCTTCTTCTTCTCCTCTTCCTCCTCTTTCTTCTTCTTCTCCTCCTCTTTCTTCTTCTTCTTCTACCATAATAAGCTCAAAATGAAAAGAAAGAAGAAGAAGAGATGAATAAGAAGAGAATAAGGAGGAGGAGGAGGAGGAGGAGAAGGGAGGAGGAGGAGGAGGAGGAGGAGAAGGCCAAGGACCTTCTATCCTTCTCCTCCTCCTCCTTCTTGTTTTTCTTCTCCTTGTTCTCTTATTTCTTCTTCTCTTTCTTCTTCAATTTAGCTTATTTGTCATATATGTTGTTGTTCTTCTTCTACTTACTTTCTTATTCCCATTTTGCAGATTGGATGTACTACATGCATGGAAGCTGGCGTTGGAGTGCTTTAGTTTCCTTTTTTATTTGAGTTGATGAACAATGTGTTGGTTCTTTGTATGTGTTGATGAACAATATATGTGGAACTATATGTATATATATATGGATGAAACTTTGTATATGTTGGTTTCTTTCGATATATGGATGTCCATTGATGAACAAATGACATTGGTGAACTTTATATGTATATCATATATGTGTTGTGAACTATATATCATATATGTGAACTTAATTATATATATTATTGCTGTGAAATAACATAAAATAAACAAAATAGTGACAATATGGGCTCTTTGCCGTCTGCTGGCTGATGGCAAAGGCCTTTGCCATCAGCCAGCAGACGGCAAAGGTGCCACATGGCACCCAGCTGTGCTTCCTGGGCAGTAGCAGCTGGCCATATAGGCTCTTTGCCGTCTGCCTATAGGCTCTTTGCCGTCTGCCTGCTAGGCTCTTTGCCGACTGCCTGCTGGTTGGCAGACGGCAAAGAAGAGGGCACAGAGGAGGGGCAGGAGTGGAGAGAGGTGGAGGGGAGGACAAGGCAGACGGCAAAGATTGACCAGCAGGCTGACGACAAAGATTGACCAGCAGGCTGACGGCAAAGAGCCTCCGTTAACCCCTAACGGAGGCAACGCCTCTCGACTGCCGTCTCAAGCTCTTTGCCGACTGCTCCTCAGGGAAGCTGACGGCAAAGAGCTTTGCCGTCCGCTTCGGTGGGGCAGACGGCAAAGAAGGTGATTTGCCGTCGTAGGCTGACGCAGAAAATTTGCCGGCCGTGACAATCTTTGCCGTCCGTGGTACTGTCTTTGCCGTCCGGGTGTTTGTCTTTGCCGTCTGTGATGGCAGACGGCAAAGAAGGTGATTCCTGTAGTGTAGCTAGGCGAAAGTGATGGAATCACGTATAGTCATCTTTGGTGCTCAAACCATAGGTAGCCCTCATCATAGATTCATAAGGCAATCTTATTTTCTTTCTAGGAAAGTTCTCCATGCCCTTCTTTAAGGGAAATTGAAATCTAATATTCCCTTCCTTCATATCAATGATAGCACCAATAATACTTAGGAAAGGTCTACCAAGAATAATGGGACATGAAGGATTGCAATCTATGTCAAGTACAATGAAATCCACGGTTACATAGTTCTTACTTGGAACAATCAGAACATCATCGATCCTCCCCATGGGCTTCTTGACGGTAGAATCCGCAAGATGGAAATTAAGAGAACACTCTTCAATCTCATGAAAACCAAGAATATCACATAAAGACTTCAGAATCGCGGAAACACTAGCACCCAAATCACACAAAGCATTGCACTCATAGTTTTTGATCTTGATTTTGATAGTAGGTTCCCACTCATCATGAAGTATTCTAGGTATCGAGACTTCTAGTTCGAGCTTCTCTTCAAGAGATTTCATCATAGCATCTACGATACGCGCGGTAAAGGCTTTTCTTTGGCTATAAGCATATGGAGAGTTTGCAATGGATTGCATCAAAGAAATGCATTCAAACAAGGAGAAATTATCATAATTGAATTCCTTGAAATCCAAAGTGGGAGTTTCGTTACTACCCAAAATTTTGATTTCTTCTACTCCACTCTCCACACCTTTATCATCAACATAGGTGGACTCCGAATCATTGGGCCATTTTCAACCAAAGTGGATTCATATCCAGCCCCTCCATAAGTAGGTTTGACACGCGAAAACAAAGATTTAAGATCTTCGTGATTTTCATCACAAATTTCAGGTTTAGCTGCCATCTTATTGACTAAGGTAGCCTGCTTGTCAGAAATTTGGACCACCAATTTTTCAAGATGAGCAAACTGGGAACTGAGTGCAAGGAAATCATTGGCCATATCATCGAAGTCTTTATTCAAGAAGACCAAAAAGGAATTTTGCTCTTTTAATTCCCTACGGAAGTAACTATTTTGGTCAAACTGTGAGGACATCAAACCTTTGACATTGATTTCAATCTCCTGCAATTTTCTGAAATAGTTTGGTTTGGCCATGAGGAAATATCTCTCACGAACAAACCCAAGAGCAGGCGGCGAAAGGGAAAGGAAAAAAGCAAAATAAAATGGCGAAGGAGAAAGGCGAATGAAAATGACAAATGTGAAGTGGGGGAGAGGAAAACGAGAGGCAACTCGCAACAAAACTAAATGCAAGAGAAGAGTTTGTGAGACCTACTTGGATAGATCTTGACTTCTCCTCCCCGTCAACGGCGCCAGAAATACTTCTGATGTTTGATGTGTATCCCTGGCAATGGTGCCAGAAATACTTCTGCTACTGCAACAAAAAACCTTCCAACAGTGCCAGAAATAGGCACGTCGACGGGAGAATACTTGGCTTGATCTTTCTTGTGCGGCTACGCCTTAAGGGACTTCCTAGGCAAATATGCAAAGGTTTTCCCCCGTGGCCTTGGAGCCTTGCGTTGGTCTTCCCTCAAAGCGGAAAGGGTGATGTAGCACATCGACGGTAAGTATTTCCCATAGTTTGAGAACCAAGGTATCAATCCGGCGAAAGAGTATCTCAAGATCCTGCACAAACACAAAAATCTTGCACCCAACGCTATGAAGGGGTTGTCTATCCCTTATAGATTGTTTGCCAAGTGAGAACTGAAAGCAACAAAGTAACAAAGCAAAGTAAAAGCGGAGTAGTAAACGATGGATGTGAATATACCCGGGGGCCGTACTGTTTACTAGTGGCTTCTCTCATGAAAGCAAGTACACGGTGGGTGAAAAAATTACTGTCGAGCAATTGATAGAACTGTGCATAGTCGTGACGATATCTATGCAATGATTATTTCTATAGGCATCACATCCGAAACAATTAGACCGATACTTTCTGCATCTGCTACTATTACTCGACACGTCGACCGCTATCCAGCATGCATCTAGTGTATTAAGTCCATAAGAACAGAGTAACGCCTTAAGCAAGATGACATGATGTAGAGGGATAATCTCAAACCAATGATAAAAACCCCATCTTTTTACCCTTGATGGCAACTGCTTGATGTGTGCCTTGCTGCCCCTACTGTCACTGGGAAAGGTCACCACATGGAAGAACCCAAAACCAAGCACTTCTCCCATTGCAAGAATCATAGATCTAGTTGGCCAAACAAAACCCAAGACTCGGAGAGAGTTACAAGGATATCAAATCATGCATATAGGAAATCAGCAAAGACTCAAATATATATCATAGTTAATGTGATCACAAGTCCAAAATTCATCGGCTCTCCACAAACACACCGCCAAAGAAGATTACATCGGATAGATCTCCATGAAGATCATGGAGAACTTTGTATTGAAGATCCAAGAGAGAGAAGAAGCCATGTAGCTACTAACTACGGACCCGTAGGTCTGAAGTGAACTACTCACGAGTCATTGGAGGGGCGATGATGATGATGAAGAAGCCCTCGACCTCCAAAGTCCCCTCGGGCAGGGTGCCGGGAAGGGTCTCCAGATGAGATCTCGCGGAAACGGAAGCTTGCGGAGGCGGAAAAGTATTTTCGAGGATCCCCTGATTTTTTGCGGAATATTTGGGAATATATAGGCGCAAGACCTAGGTCAGGGGGTGGCCAGCGAGGCCACAAGCCTGCCCACCGCCGCCTCACCCCTGGTGGCGGAGTGGGGGCTTGTGGGCTCCCTGGAGCCCACCTAGCTTGGCCCAAAAGCCCCCTGGACTTCTTCCATTCGGGATAAAATCATTTCGGGGTTTTTCTTCCGTTTGGACTCCGTTCCAAAATCAGATCTGAAAAGAGTCAAAAACACGGGAAAACAAGAACTGGCTGAATCAATAAGTTAGTCCCAGAAAAGATATAAAAAGGTACATAAAACATACAAAGAAGACAAGATAACAGCGTGAAACCATCAAAAATTATAGATACGTTTGAGACGTATCAGTTCGCCATGACTTTCTTGATAGAGATATAAATAGAAGGATGGTTTATAACCTGGAATTTAATCAGGGTACTCATGAGACTATTACTTTGCCTGCTCCTTCTTTGTTCAATCTTCATGCAGGCAGGTACACTATTATGCCCTCGGACATCTACGCATATTGGGGCCTAACCCAACCACAGGTGCCCATGCCCGAGCCACCACTCGAGTACCAGACGCCAGTTTATCAGTGGGAGCCAGAAGAGCTCACACAGCAGTGGCATCCTCAGTCCACTCTGGAGTACCCCGGAGCTGGTTATTTGCCTCCTTGGGAGTAGACCAACTTAGGCCAAAAGCCTAAGCTTGGGGGAGTACGTGTTCTCACCGACTTTACATTCTTTCTTATGCTTTCACCTTGTTAGCTGGTGTTCACACTTTGCCACTGTATCATCCATGCTAGTTTAGTTTCTTTTCTCGTTTTCTTTTCGTGTGTCTGTCTAGTTTGAGAAAAACAAAAAAGATTTTTTTTCTTCTTTTGCTTGTTGGGAGCTTTCCCGTGTAAATAGTTTTCTTTTTTCTTTGGGTCAAGGTAGAAGATAATGGTTACAATGTTTAGTGGCTCTTGCATGCATACCTGTTTAGCTTTCAAAGAGCCATATTACTTTGCCTTCTCCTTTGTGTTTGCCTGCAAATTCCATCGTAGTCCAATGCACGAGCACTCTTATTACTGTTCACATCATTCGGTCGTGCAAGTGAAAGGCAATAATGACGATATATGATGAACTGACTGAGCATGGAAAAGCTGGTATGAACCCGATCTGTTTTGGTTTTGTAAATATGACTAGCTCTCTATTCCTAGTTTAGCTTTGTTGTGAGAGAAACATGTTTGCAATGACAACTTAGAGATCATAGTTGCTTATGCCATGCTTACTTAGCTAGGAGTTTATAATGGTTTGTCTTGGTTGCCCACATGAATGTGGAGAGGACTATGATGTAGTATGATAGGATGGTATCCTCCTTTGAATGATTCAAGTGGCTTGACTTGGCGCATGTTCACGCATCTAGTTGAAACAAAATCAACATAGCCTCTATGATATTCATGTTCACGGTGATTTATGTCCTACTCATGCTTGCACTAAATGTTAGTTAATCTCAATGCATTTTGATGACCATTGTCGCTCTCTAGTTGGTCGCTTCCCAGTCTTTTGCTAGCCTTCACTTGTACTAAGCGGGGATACTGCTTGTGCATCCACTTCCATAAACCCAAAGTTGTGCCAAATAAGTCCACCATACCTACCTATGTGCGTTATCTACCTGCCGTTCCAAGTAAATCTGCATGTGCCACTCTCTAAACCTTCAAGAAATAATATGTTTTGCATGCCCGAACCGCTCATGTGGTGACAGGGGGCTATTGGTATCTTCCATGCTAGGCGTGTTATCCTCGATATGTGTTTATTCAATATCATTCACGAGAAAGGGGTCGGTAATTGGAATTCCCAGTTCCATACTCAAATCGAAAAGTATGGACGGTACCCGAGGATTCGGCTAGCCGTGGAGTGTGATTGATTGGTGGTGGGGGAGTTAAAACTTCACTTTTGTGTTTGGGAACCGCCTATAGCATGTGTAGCGTGGAAGATGGTGAGAACTCTTAGTCGTTGCGTTGACAATGAAAGCATGCCACCCAAAATTATTATCTCTATTTTAAAAGCTTGAGCTCTCACACCACTGCAAATCAATGCTTCCCTCTGTGAAGGGCCTGTCTATTTATGTTCCTGTTGAGTCATCCTCCTCTTACAAAAGCACCAATTAGAGAGCACCTCTATCATTTTTATGCTTTGCTTTTAACTGTGTTGAGTGTGACTGTGACTGGATCTTCGTTGCCTTGAATTACAATGTTTAGTCAGCCCTTGGTCTTTGAAGGCGCTCTGTATTTATGTTTTGCGGTCTCAGAAAGAACTAGCGAGATACCATCTATTGATATTGCTTCATGTTGTTATGAATGAAGTGTTGACATTTGAGGCTTATTATTATTAGCTCGCTAGCTGATTATGCCATTGATATGAGTTTACCGTGAGACCTAGTTGTCATTTGCTTCTGTGGTTTGCCTATGATCTTGCTGAAACTCTGGATATGAGTTAGACATAGTTGCAACAACAAGATCAAACAGAGTCCGACAAAGTTTTTCTTTGTCCCTTTCAGTATGTCAACTGAATTGCTTGAGGACAAGCAAGGCTTTAAGCTTGGGGGAGTTGATACGTCTCCGTCGTATCTACCTTTCCGAACTCTTTTGCCCCTGTTTTGGACTCTAATTTGCATGATTCGAATGGAACTAACCCGGACTAACGCTGTTTTCAGCAGAATTGTCATGGTGTTCTTTTTGGGCAGAAATAAAAGTTCTCGGAATGTCCTAAAAATTTACGGAGATTTTTTCTAGAATAAAAGAAAAATACATGTGCAAAGATCCACCGGAGGGGGCGTGCCAGTGGGCCACAGGCCACAAGCCGCGGCCACCCCCCTAGGCCGCGCCGTGAGGGCTTGTGGGGCCCACGTGGCACCACCGCCCCAAACTCAGCTCTATTTATCCGTCTCGCTCGGAAAAAAAAACAGAGAGAAGGATTCTTCTCGTTTTACGATACGGAGGCGCCGCCACCTCCTGTTCTTGATCTCGAGGCAAGATCTGGAGTCCGTTTCGGGCTCCGGAGAGGGGAAAAGGTTGCCATTGTCATCATCAACCTTTCTCCATCGACAATTCCATGATGCTCTTCATCGTTCATGAGTAATCTCATCGTAGGCTTGCTAGATGGTGAGGAGTTGGATGAGATCTATCATGTAATCGAGTTAGTTTTTGACGGGGATTGATCCCTAGTATCCACTATGTTCTAGATTGATGTTGCTACTACTTGGCTATGCTTAATGCTTGTCACTAGGGCCCGAGTGCCATGATTTCAGATCTGAACCTATTATGTTGTCGCCAATATATGTGTGTTTTAGATCCTATCTTGCAAGTTGTAGTCACCTACTATGTGTTATGACCCGGCAACCCCGGAGTGACAATAGCCGGAACCACTCCCGGAGATGACCATAGTATGAGGAGTCCATGCCTTCACCGCGTGTTAATGCATTAGTCTGGTTCTTTATTAAAAGGAGAACATTAATATCCCATAGTTTCCATTAGGACCCCGCTGCCACGGGAGGGATGGACAA
Source organism: Hordeum vulgare subsp. vulgare (assembly GCF_904849725.1). NCBI lineage: Eukaryota > Viridiplantae > Streptophyta > Magnoliopsida > Poales > Poaceae > Hordeum > Hordeum vulgare. The sequence goes on along the minus strand of NC_058521.1, from coordinate 105,266,696 downwards.
TAGATGTCATGCAAGTTCTTTTTCCTAAGCACGTATGACTACATACCGAATACATGCCTACATTAGATTGACGAACAGGAGCTAGTTACATATCTCTCTGTGTTATAGCTGTTACATGATGAATCACATCTGTCATACTCATCCACCGACGATCCACTGCCTACGAGTCTTTTACTACTGGTCCTCGCTATGTTACTTTGTCTAGGCTTGTCCCTTGCTACAAAAGGGATTGGGCCACTTTGCTGCTATTGCTGTCACTTTGCTGCTACTGTTGCTATTGCTGTTACTTTGCTGATGCTGCTACTGCTGTTCCTAGCTACTTCTCCGTTACTTGTTGCAATATCCTTTTTCGACACTGTTGTCAGGGAAGAATAGTCACTCACCCACGTGCAACTTACTGGCGCCATTGATACAACAGTTAGGAATAGTCTGCCGTCCACAGATCGTTTCTGGCACCGTTGCTATCATACTACTTTGCTGCTGATACTTTGTTTGCAGACACTAATCTTTCAGGTGTGGTTGAATCTGACAAACTCAACTGCTAATACTTGAGAATATTCTTTCGCTTCCCTTTTGGTGAACCAACAAATTTGGGTTGAATACTCTACCCTCAAAAACTGTTGTGATCCCCAATACTTGTGGGTTATCAGCGTGCCTTGGAACAAGTCTCGATCCGGAAGCCTAAGATGGTGAGGTCTCTGCCTAGTCCCAATCCTCCGAGTCATCTTTGCCCTCCTCAAACTCTGCCTCATCATCATTGTCGTCATCTCCTCCTAAACCATCAGGGAGCTCAATGTCACCCGCCACGTTGGTTGGCGCGCAGTCGATTTCCTGCACCAGGCTGATCGACACCGCGAAGGCGTGCCAAACAAATATCAAGTTCAAAAAATTAACATAAATACAACTGCAATGAAATCATCAAAAGAACTAAATTATGATTACCTCATTCGATGGATTATTCAAAGAGAAAGGGGCACCAACCTGATCCCCCTAGGGTTGTCGTGCACTGGAGTGATAGCCATGAGCTTCGCCTCCACCACCTTCACCCCGAGTTCCTCCGGGTGAGTTAGCATGGGGTTATTCGGACCCTCATACATCCACATGGGATGGGCCATGACCTTGAGGGTCTGAATCCTCCACTGGAAGAAGACCTCCAATAGATCCATACCATTGACGCCCATCTGCACCAGTCCAACTAGTGCGATCACCAACATTTAAACATCTACCTTCTCATTCTTTGACACGGTTAGGGAAGAGTCCAACTGCACTCCCTCCACCGAGTACGGCAGGAGTCCTGACTGGCCATCGTCGACTAAGACATCTTGGTAGTTAAACCAGCAGTCTTGCCAGCCCTTGACCGACTTGGGAAATGACATCTGCAGGAAGATAATATTCCCTCTAGTGTGGAAGCCTAAACCTCCGCAAAGCGGAACTACATTCGTCGTCTCCCCCAACCAAGAATACTTCTTCATCGTCATCACTCAGAAAGTATAAAGATGCTTGAACAACCCCAAATGGGGATGCTAACAGAGGAAGTCCTCACGGAAGGAAACAAAACTAGCCTACTACGAAATGGCGTTGGGGAGAGATTGGTGAGATCCGAAGAACTCAAGGAACATAGGGAAGAAGGGGTGCAGGGACATAGAGAAACCTTGCTCGACGTGGATGACGAGGAGCACCCTCTCGTCTCCTCGCGACGAGGGTTCGTGCTCACCCTTCTCTGGTAGTCGCCAATTTCCAGTGACCATGAGCCCCTGGCTCTCGAGCTCCTACATGCGATTCTTGGTGACGTGAGACGACAACCAGTCGCCTTGGATCCACCCTGTCCGCGATGCCCCGACACACGAGGGAGACGCACGCGAGCCCTTCTTTGCGAGGTCGGCCATCGCAGTTGCGGTACTCGTCATCATGGATGGTGGAGTCCGATCGGAGCGAGAGGCAGCGAGAAGCTCGCAAGCGGAACACTTGAGCAGGGTGGCGGAGAGGACGAGGGAGGAGAAAACCAGACCTGAGATTACTCTCTCTCTCCAAATATTCCTTTTATAAGCTCGGGTAGGAGATTCTCAACCGTCAATCAGCAGTCAAGATGAGATTTGCAAGATCCCGTGAACTGTGCACCTCTTGCACGTGGCTGAATCCCAGTCGCGGAAATTGAGGCATTGCGCCAATTTCTACACTATCCACGATGTCGCTATTTCCGTGCATCAATGCACGTCGCGCCCGATTTGAAACCGGCAAAAACCCCGCAACATTTTGATCCAATTGGATCCTGCATTCACTTTCCAAAAACGAGGTGATTCAGCCCGCCAAACACTCTATCCCTCTAAAGGTCTCAATTCACTCGGATATGTGCACATGTGATCAAGAGAGTTCCACTAGGATGCGAGTGGGATCAGTCCTAACTCTCGCTTGATCACTCGGAGCCCTTGGATTGCATTTATTCCAGTCGTCAATACGTTTCTCTAAGAGACGAAGTGTTGTTACCAAATGAGGACCCCCCGGTCAGTTCGACCATTCAGAATTTTGCAATCCTGAATGAGTGGTGGTTTATTTTGCATTCGAGTGGAACAACCCTCAGCTGCTTTCTAGAGGTCTCTAAGACGATGAAGACACCATGAAGTGTCTTTCACTCGACCAGTTAAAACTCAACCAATCGGGGGTTACTGATGGGGATACATACTACGGGTAGGGTCATAGACATCGCATCTAGTGCCCACCTAGGGCCCCACATAGTGTTTGAATTCCCAGAGCTCCCAATGCCCGTCAAGTTTCACTGAGACATATGGTGTCACTCGGCTACCCTCAAGTCAGTCGGACGCATACCAGCACATGGACCAGGGCAAGCGTGGACGACAAAAGGACTACAATGGCTAAGAGACTTGACATCTCACATAAAGCAGACTGAAGACTGACGTTACCCACTACAAGAAATATGCTCATACATGACGTTTTTAAGACGTCGTTGATGAATTCGTCATAAATCTATGACGATTTCATCTGAGATTGTCGTAAAGCGTTTGAGGGGATGAAATCTACATATAAATTACGATGATGTGAGTCAAAAACGTCGTAACCACATAAGATGAGATCGTCATAACTTTTACGATGATTATAAAAATGTCGTAACACTCAGAACCCCTCCCACGGATCGATGACATGGCGTCCATCCATCCATCCATCCATCTCTCCATCCCACATCCATCCATCCATCTATCTACAAGGAAAAAACTGAAAAAAAAAGATAACCCCACCCACAGCCCAAAACCCTAGCTCACATCCCCCATCTCCTCGCAGCCGCCACTGCCTCCTCCCCGTCCCCTCTCCCTCCCGATCCCCACCTCCTCCCAATACCCTACGAAGAGACCCCTGGTCGTCCCTCCGCCACACGCAGCGATGGGGGCGGCGCGGCGGGGCCTGCTTCTCGACTAGTGGTGTGGGATCCATGAGGACGAGGAGGTGTACGACGACCACGGCGACCCGTCCACGGCCAAGCATCGCCACCGCCGCCTCAACCAGGCCAAGGAGCAGTGGGAGGTGCAGGGCGCCAAGAAGGTGATCAACTCGGAGCTCTGCCACGCCTGCGCCAGCCCGCTCGTCTACTACTTCCCACTGGGCCACAGCGAGCAGGTCCCCGTCAGCATCCTTCTACCGCACCAACATTCCTCCTCCGTTTATCTGGTTTAGATCACTTCACTTAACTTCATGCATGGATTGCTGAGGTTTTTCTTGATGTGGCAAGTCGCAGCCACCACCAAGAAGACGCCCAACTCCCGAATCCCCAACTACCCGAGCCTGCCGTCACACCTGTTGTGCCAAGTCCACAACATCACCATGCATGTAAGCGCACACGGTTCATCTACAGATGGATTAGGAGTTAGTGGCCTTATGCATTAACATTATCCCTGATAAATGCTGGATTTCTTGTTTGGGGTTTGCACACGCTGACAAGGATACTTATGAGGTGTATGCACAGATGACGTTGCAACCAGTAAACTCTGTAAGTAATGTCAAGAAATGGAACTTGGTGAAAAAGTTCAGTGCAAGCTGAGCTGAATTTTTCTACATTGTTCACTGAAAGTGTAATAAAACTGTCACCTGATTCGAAGATTCTGTGAATTTCAGGAAACCGATGTGTTCCCGATCCAGTCTCTTAGCAGCTATGCCAAGAGCAAGCAACCGGCTGAGTATTTCTGCAAGAACTTGACCGCGAGCGATAGGAGCACGCACGACGGGTTCTCGGTGCTGCGAAGAGCCGCAGAGAAGTTGTTCCCACAGCTGGTATATATGAGCAACTTGTCCACATTTTCTTTTACCTACTTGGTTACTCTTTGTGAGTGCTTGAGCTCATACATATGTTATGTCCTTGGAACTTGTAGGATTACTCGATGCAGCCTCCTAACCAGGAAGCTTATCGTGCGAATGCTGCTTGACTTGCTTCTAACTTGTTCTGTGTTCATTCAAGGGTACATATTTTTGGTGTCCTGGGTCCTGGTGCCCGCATCGCTGTTAATCTTATTCTAAGATTCTCAGGAGCCAAAACTGAATATCATTAGTATCTTTCTTCAGTATCGACACTTGCCACATACAGTATTTGTTTGAGAAATACTACACGATTGTGGTGTGTACTATGTCTGCACAAAAATCTATATGGAACTTCAACAACCCGTTTATCTATATGATTCCAGGTTTAGGGATGCAGTAGTTCAGTTTAGACATCCAATAGATGTTAGGTTTAGGTTTAGGTTGTTTTACATAGCTAGCTGCAGATAATGCAAAGCCTTCACCTTAGGAAACTACATGTATATCTCTGAACTAAAATACATCCAAGTTCCTATTCATGCTACCACATAACTTATATTGTTGCCTTGTGTTGTTGTGGTTTTGTTGTCACACTTGCATAAGTAAAGTGGGCAGCATGAAACCTTAAGCGAACCCCTTCCTGCAAACTGAACTAAAGCTTTAGGTTTCGGGATTAGTTTTTATCAAATAAGCATGTGCCCTATAGCATATCTTCAGATTTTGGGATTTAAATGTCCTTTATTTTGTGTACCACAATACCAGGTGGTTAGCATGAGATTTTGTTTGCTTATTCTACTGATTTTTTTTAGCAATGCCGACATACATGGTTTACGATGTAACTGGTGGTCTGAAGCTTTTATAGAAGCATTTGCACATTCTCGATTTGAGGAGTTAGTTTAGGACTTACGAATTCAAGGAGCATTAAATTTTTTGTTTGATCTGCTGCTAAAGAATGATCCTTAATTTCATTGGCTATCTTGATTTCTTTTCTACGGCAGGTCTGGAGCTTGCATCGACTTTTATGTGTATTTTCTATTGTCTTTGGAGAACCGAGTTTTGAAAATGCATTGAGTTTGGAGTTGAGAATCTTCTGAACATTCACATCATTTATTTCATTCTTTTCAGCACAGCCAGGGTTTCGACGATGGCAGGAACGAGCAGTGGCAAGTGTTTCCTCACTTCCAATCTGTTTAATGTCCAGTTGATAGGAACATCCTAGACCACCTTCTGAAAAACCACAACCTTCACTACCCCGAAAAAGCATGGGTAGGTTCCCGACCTTTAAAACACATGATGAAACAAAATATTATTGATATGTATTCTATTTTCTTTATTAAGGTAACTAGCATACACAGTATATATATAATTCTAGACAAAGAAAGACAAGGGGCATTTTTAGTCCATCACACATGAATGGCGGCATCAGAATTCCAATTTATTATCAGTAATACAGAGCTGAAAATGATGTGCTATGTACATATAAGTATATAACTACCTGTTTAGGTCCAGTTTGGACTGTTAATATATTTCTGTAGAGCAATCTGAGTTCCAGTCTATTGCCTTACTGTCCTATAGCATTGCCATGTTGAACGCGAGAGGTACAAAATATGTACATGCTTCTCTGAGTATTCTGTAATTTGTCATGTCATTGAAAACTACTTAGTCTTCCATCATTTATTGTTAACTTGAGTCCATCTTTTTGTTCCACCAGTGTTTCTTCCAATATTGGATAGTTTTATGATATCTGACATGTATTCTTGCTATTATACTGTGACAGATGTGCCATACAAATGGTGTCATCCATCGGGACCTTAAACTAGAGAACTTCTTACATTCAAATAAGAAGATAAGTTCACCTCTAGACGCAATTGATTTTGGACTATCTGTGTTATTCACGACTAGCCTTCTCAAGAACATACTCTATTTAGCTAAATATAGTTAGTAACTAGTTCATGATTTAGGAAACTATTGTATTTGGCAAAGTACTAGCTAATGACTAGTTTGTGTTTTAATTCTCTGTCACAATTGTGATTACCATGCGAGCTTTATTAGATTGACAAAAACTAGTTGAAATCCACTTTATTAGGCAAGTATGTTTCCTGAACCTGAGGTGTGTAATTTGACGGAGTAACTTGTATATTGGCATATTCGTATTAAATAGCTGCTTACTGTCAGGTGACTGAACATTGGGGGCATCACTTTATGAGCAGCCACAAGTCTACCCATCAGTTCATAGTCCAGACACATTCCATATACTACTTTGCAGGTCTATTCTTTCCATTCATCCATTGTTTCTTGTAGCTCCAGGCATAGCAAACAACAATGCAAGCTCAGAAAGTCTTAAATATTTTGATTGAAAACTCCAAAAAATTCTTAAACGACCGCTGAAAAAATAAATAATTTGCCCCACCAACTGCCACCATTGCTAGTCACCTGTAGTGGTGAAAAGGAGCAGCAGAATCCCATATATGTAGCATTTTAAAGTTTTTAACTAATTTGTGTTATATGTGTTGGTCCTCATAATTTATTCCATTCTCTTCATTTATCCGTTGTATTGTATCCTAACATATTTTGGAACATGCGATTAATTTCAACTACAATTACTTGAAAAATACTTGCGTGAGTTTATCTGAAAATAAACCCACGTTATATGGAGAAACTGAACATTCTAATGAACAAATTAGTTCCAAACGTTGTAGAACAACAAGGTTTGCAATGTTGAACTATTTTCTGTTTTTCAAATACAAAATAACTTGCTCATTTTGGTGCATACATGTATCCCCATTGTTATCTTTATGATGATGTTTGTCACTAATATAATGTATTTACAGATGGATTGCAATCACTAGTATCACCGATAACTATGCATCGTTTTAGTTCCTCTATTTTTATTTGTGTACAGACTGCATACAACTTAACATGTTGTCAGATGTGCTTTTCTTTTGTTTCTAATCATTCTATTTTATAACATTCAGATGTTGGCCTTCATTCATGTTTCATCGCGAGCACTATGACGAAGAAGTCAGAAGAAAGCAAGGCATGCATGATCTAGGCATGCATGCACACTCTCGCATCTCAGGACATTCTTTTAATGCTGAATTTTCTTGGAATTTGGATGTAGTGCTGGTTTTGCTGAGAATTTGATGTATATTTGCATGCAAACAAAATTCAAATGCTGGGTGTTATGTACATATTGTTATAATACTGTCCTCATTGGAAAATACGCTGGCATTGAATCTGGGCTGGTTTTATGTTGATGATATAAATTTTATTTGGTAAAAATAGGCATGGGACAAATCTAGAATTGGTCAAAATGTCTATTGAACAAAATTTATTTGGGCTTTGAAAAGAGGAACTGAATCTATTGGTAGTAATTAAGGCTGAAATATAAATAGAATTGCGTAAAAAATGTGGAGGCTGAGAAAAGAAATGGATAGTAAAAGGCTATGGTTCAGAAATTAAAAAGGCCGAATTGTTGGCCTAGGCCCGTGTAGGTAATCAAAGCATAGAAAAAAAAATACACAATGGGCTATTTTAATGGGCTCGACCCACGTAAAGCACCGAACTGGACAACCCATGTAATCAAATGGGTTGACTGATTTCAACCATGACGTTTTGATTTCGTCGTAATTTTGCCACGTAGGACTGCCACGTAGGATTGGGTTTGATTGCCAACGACGATTTAGGATCGTCGTAAAGGTTACGACGATCCAGGAATCATCGTAAAAGTTACGACGATTTTGATCAAAACGTCGCTGCTGTTCAATTGTGACGCTCCGTTTTCGACGCTTGGTTTTTCGTCATGAGATCGTCGTAAATTAAAAACCGTGATGATGTAGCGACGAAAAAATAGTGTCGTGTATTAGCATATTCCTTGTAGTGACCAGTAACGCCATAGCTAAAGCTGTTGTTACTAGTAACTCCTGTAGTACAGTCATTTAATGACCTCGTAAAGGCGCACCATGGGCCTCGCGAACTCTATATAAGTTGCCCTGATACTGCTGGACAAGGGTTAAGCACCCCATGTATTGACACCCCCCATAAGCAACACTAATCCTCTGGGCATGAGACATAGGGTCTTTACCACTTCCGAGTGGGGCCTCAACTCATACACCTGAGTGTTACACTTGCTCCGTAGCTAGGCTCTTCCCCCTCACTCAGAGCGTGGTACTATTGTTAGGCTCGTTCCCTCGATAGTACATGCTGCGAGCACCACCATCCAAGACTGCTTCCCACAATGTTGCATGGAGGAAGTCCCACGAGCGGTGACCTGGCCACCCGCAGCTAATGATGGTAGATATGGCCGATCCAGATCAGGGATTCGCCACAGCCATAGAGACCAAACCTACGCAGCCCTCCACCTTGCCACCCAATATCCACGACCCTACAGACAACGCCTGCCGTTGCATCGTCGCGCTCCACGCTAGCATGCCAAGATTCTCTGACATCAGCCTCCCATGTAAGAAACAACCAAACGAGAGGAGGAAAAGTCTCGCCCAACGGCAGAGAGTGGGTGAGAAGAGAAGGAGGCCAAGGCCCGGTTGCACTAGAGTTTGCCTCTCCAGTCTCTCGTAGGAGTGACACAGTTGAGGAGGGGATCAAGACAAAACAAGATACTATGGCGTGGTAGCTTCTGGCCATAGGTTAGGCCACCACCCACCATAGGATCCCTCTCTATATTACTCTCAAGCGTGGTATGGAGAAAACAATACAAAGAAACAATGGCGAGAGAACTTTGGTACTTGTAAACTGCATTGGATTTTTCCCATGGAGGAGAGGAGATTGAGCACAGTAGATATAAGTATTTCTCTCAGTGAGAACCAAGGTTATCGAACCAATAGACGAATCACACAAACTCTCATTGTCAACACCTACACACATAGAACCAAACACTTGCGCCCAACACGAGAAAGAGGGTTGTCAAGACCCTTGAACTCGTTACTTGCAAGGATTAAACATTGATAGATAAATAATATAAATATAAAATAAAATAACATAAGATAAATGGCAACAATATTTTTAGGGTTTTAGGTATATATTTTGTGTAGACCTCGGGGCCATGGTTTTCGATAGAGGCTTCTCTCTCGAAGATAGCATACGGTGGGTAGACACATTGTTGTTGGCCAATTGATAGAATAGTGCATTGTTATGAAATATTTATTCATGGCAATCATCATGTATATAGGCATCACGTCCACAATCAACTAGATTGACTCATGAATGCATCTACTACTATTACTCCACTCATTTACCGTTATCCATCATGCATCTAGAGTATTAAGTATGAAACAGAGTAATGCTTGAATCAAGATGACATGATGTAGATAAAGTAAAATGAATTACTATGAATTAACTCCATCATTTGATGATTAATGGAAAAAATACAAATACATGTCATATTCCTTTCTACTGGGATTGAGCAACGCAAGATTGAACCCATCACAACGCACCACTCCCACTAAAGATAAACCAATCCGGTTGGCCAAACCAAACTGATAGATCGGAGAGAAATATGAGGCTATAATAATCATGCATAAAAGAATTAAGAGAAAACTCAATTAATATTCGTGAATAATCTGATAATAAATCCACAATTCATTGAATCCAAACAAACACACAAGAAGGAAGATTACATCGAATCACCATGGGAATCACAATGAACATTGTATTGAACATCGTAGAGAGTGATAGAGCTCTCTAGGTACTATCTATGGACTCGTAGGTGTGTGTTATACTACTCACACAACATCATGGGATCCGCAAGGTTGATGTAGAGGCCCTCCGTGATTGATACCTGATACGTCTCCAACGTATCTATAATTTTTCATGGTTCCATGTTATTTTCTTGTCAACTTTGGATGTTTTATATGCATGAATATGCTATTTTATATCTTTTTTGGGACTAACCTATTAATCAGTGCCAAGTGCCAATTTTTGTTTTTTCCGTGTTTTTGGCCCATTTTCAGACGGAGTCCAAATGGAATGAAACTTTACAATGATTTTTTTGGACCAAAAGAGACCCCCGAAGCTTTGAAAGAAGGCCACAAGCGCCACGAGGGAGTCACAAGCCCTGACGCTGCCACCACCCCCCTAGTTGGTGGCGACTAGGCTTGTGACCTCCTCGTGGGCCCTACCGACGTAATTCCACCGCCATAAATTCCTATAAATTCAGAAACCCCCAAAAAAAACCTAGATCGGGAGTTCCGCCGCCGCAAGCCTCTGTAGCCACCAAAAACCAATCTGGAGCCCGTTCTGGCACCCTGCCGGAGGGGGAATCCATCTACGGTGGCCATCTTCATCATCCCGGCGATCTCCATGACGAGGACGGAGTAGTTCTCGCTCGGGGCTGAGGGTATGTACTAGTAGCTATGTGTTTGATCTCTCTCTCTCGTGTTCTTGAGATGTCTTGATCTCGATGTACCATGGGCTTTGCTACTATAGTTGGATCTTATGATGTTCTTCCCCCTCTCCCTCTTGTAATGAATTGAGTTTCCCCTTTGGATTTATCTTATCGGATTGAGTCTTTGAGAACACTTGATGTATGTCTTGCACGTGTCTATCTGCTGTGATCAACTTGCGGGTTTGTGACATTGGGAACCTATGCACATGGGTTGGCACACATGGATTCATGTGAGTACTTGATGTATGTTTTGGTGATCAACTTGCGGGTTCGTGACATTGGGAACCTATGCACAGGGGCTGGCACACGTTTTGACTCTCCGGTAGAAACTTTGGGGCACTCTTTGAAGTTCTATGTGTTGGTTGAATAGATGATTCTGGGATTATGTGATGCATATCGTATAATCATGCCCACGGATACTTGAGGTGACAATGGAGTATCTAGGTGACATTAGGGTCTTGCTTGATATGTATCTTAAGGTGTTATTCTAGTACGAACTCTATGATAGATCGATCAGAAATAATAACTTTGTGGTGGTTTCGTTCCCGACAATAATCTCTTCGTTTGTTCCCCGCTATTAGTGACTTTGGAGTGACTCTTTGTTGCATGTTGAGGGCTAGTTATATGATCCAATCATGTTATCATTGTTGAGAGAACTTCACTAGTGAAAGTATGAACCCTAGGCCTTGTTTCCACGCATTGCAATACCGTTCATGCTCACTTTTGTTACTTGTTACCTTGCTGTTTTTGTAATTTCAGATTACAAAAACCTATATCTACTATCCATATTGCACTTGTATCACCATCTCTTCGCCGAACTAGTGCACCTATACAACTTACAATTGTATTGGGTGTGTTGGGATAAAAGAGACTCTTTGTTATTTGGTTGCAGGGTTGCTTGAGAGAGACCATCTTCATCCTACGCCTCCCACGGATTGATAAACCTTAGGTCACCCAGTTGAAGGAAAATTGCTACTGTCCTACAAACCTCTGCACTTGGAGGCCCAACAACGTCTACAAGGAGAAGGTTGCGTAGTAGACATCAAGCTCTTTTCTGGCGTCGTTGCCGGGGAGGTTAGCGCTTGAAGGTATATCTTTAGATCTTGCAATCGAATATTTTTATTTCTTGTTCTTTCGCTAGAAAACTACAAAAAAATGGAATTGAGGATGCCTCATATGCTCCATCTTTTCAATGTCTTTCCTGAGCATGATGGGAAGGAAAATTGTGCTCAAGTGATGAAAGAAGAATTACATAGAATGCTTGGCATAGAATATGTGAATGATGAGCATGATTGCAATGTTGTTAGCATGAATTCTATGAATCCCATGATGCTAACGATATGCAAAGCCACAAGCTTGGGGATGCTATATTTGATGAAGATGATCTTTTTAGTTCTTCCACTTTGAATGATCAAAATCATTTTGATGAAAGCATGCTCCCTATCTATGATGATTATTGTGAGGATACTTATGCTTTGAAGAAGATTGATGATAAAACTTGTCATACTCTCGAGAACCCCTTTGCTAAACCTTGCTTTTTCTTTATGGACACAATTTGTAGTGCTCAAGTCTTTTACGATACTCCCACTACTATTCTTGAGAATAGATTTCCTTATGTGGAGAGTAGTAAAATTTCTATGCTTGTAGATCATGAAAAGAATTCTTTAGGTGCTGGTTATATTGTTGAATTCATTCATGATGCTACTGAAAAGTACTATGAGAGAGGATCATATGCTTCTACTTATTGCAATAGTATCAAGCTTCCTCTCCATATGTTGAAATTTTTGAAGCTATGCTTGTTTTGCCTTCCTATGCTAGTTGATTCTTGCTCCAATAAATTGTTTGTTCACAAAATCCCTATGAATAGGAAGTGGGTTAGACTTAAATGTGCTAAGCATTTTCTCCATGATGCTCTCGTTGTCTTTCAATCCTTACCTTTTATGTGAGCATCATTTAAATCAATGCCTAGCTAAGGGCGTTAAACGATAGCGCTTGTTGGGAGGCAACCCAATGAATAAATTTTTCTTTGCTTTTAGCTTCCTGTTTTGTTTTCTCCACACCATCATAATTCTGTTATGATTGTGTCTTTTGTGTTTCTTTTTGTGTTTGTGCCAAGCAAAACCATTATGATTAGTCTGGGTGATGATTGTTTGATCATGCTGGAAAAGGAAACAAACTTTCTGCTCACGAAAATAATTTTCATTTTTATGCTGTAAGAGCTTTTGAGTTGATTCTTTTTTATGCTGATTTCTATGCAATTTCTTCAGACTGTCGTAATTTTTCAGATTTTTTGAAGTACCAAAGTTATACGAAATGTACAGATTGCTACACACTGGTCTGCTGTTAACAGATTATGTTTTTTGTTGTGTTGGTTGCTTATTTTGATGAAACTATGGATAGTATCGGGGGGTATTATCCATGGAAGAATGAAAATACAGTAACCCAACATCAGCATAAGTAGAATTTAAGTTTGCTACAGTACCTAAGGAAGTGGTGGTTTGCTTTCTCATACTAATGTTATCATGAGTTTCTGTTTAAGTTTCGTGTTGTGAAGTTTTCAAGTTTTGGGTGAAGTTCTGATGGAAAAAGAGATAAAGAGTGGCAAGAGCTCAAGATTGGGGATTCCCAAGGCACCCCAAGAGATTCAAGGATGCCGTAAAAGCCTAAGCTTGGGGATGCCCTGGGAAGGCATCCCCTCTCTCGTCTTCAATCCATCGATAACGTTACTTGGGGCAATATTTTTATTCACCACATGTTATGTGTTTTTGCTTGGAGCGTCTTGTATCGTAGGAGTCTTTTATTTTTGTTGTGTCAAATTCATCCTTTCTACACACCTAGAGAGAGAGACATGCACTCACCGTGATTTTGTCGAGATTCACTTATATCCTTTGGTACACAATTCAGCTCACATGTGCTTCACTTATATCTTTTGAGCTAGATACTTTTGCTCTGTGTGCTTCACTTATATCTTTTAGAGCACAGCGGTGCGTGAGCTTGGTATTTGATCTATGCTTTGAAAGTAGTCTCAAAAGGGGAAGTTATCCAAAGGGATACGAAAACTTCTACCTTCATGTGCATTGAATAGTTAGAGAAGTTTGATTCATCTCAATTAGTTTTGAGTTGTGGTTTTGGTAATATTGAAGTCATGCTAGTAAGGTGTTGTGGATCTAGAAATACTTGTGCTGAAGTTAGTGATTCCTGTAGCATGCAGGTATGGTGAACCGCTATGTGATGAAATCTGAGCATGATTAGTCTATTGATTGTCATCCTTTGTGTGGCGGTCGGGATCGCGCGATGGTTTATACCTACCAACCCTTCCCCTAGGAGTATGCATTGAATGCTTTGTTTCGATTACTAATAAAACTTTTGCAACAAGTATATGAGTCCTTCATGACTAATGTTGAGTCCATGGTTTAGATACACTTTCACCTTCCACCATCAGTATCTTCTTAGTGATGTGCAACTTTCACCGGTGCACAAAACCCACCATTAGCCTCCCTCAAAACAGCCACCATACCTACCTACTATGGCTTTTTCAAAGTCATTCCGAGATATATTGCCATGCAACTACCACCATGACATATTCCACCACGTCTACATTGCCATTGCATGATCGTAAGATAGCTAGCATGATGTTTCCATTAATGTCTATGCCATGCTAGATCATTGTCACGGTACACTACCGAAGGCATTTCAGATAGAGTCATCATTGCTCTAAGTTTTGAGTTTAAAGTGTGATGATCATCATTGATGGAGCATTGTCCCATGTCAGGAAATAAAAGAGGCCAAAGATGCCCACCAAAATAAATAAAAAAAGAGGCCAGAGAGCCCACCACAAGAAATATAAAAGAAAAATGAGAGAAAAAGGGAGAAGGGACAATGCTACCACTTTTCCACACTTGTGCATATTAAGCACCATAATCTTCATGATTGAGAGTCTCTCGTTTTGTGACCACCATATAGCTAGTGGGAAATTTTCATTATATAACTTGGCTTGTATATTCCTATGATGGGCTTCCTCAAAATTGTCTTAGGTCTTCGTGAGGAAGCAAGTTGGATACACACCCACTAGTTTTCTTTAGGAGCTTTCACATACTCCTAGCTCTAGTGCATCATTTGTATGGCAATCCCTACTCATTCACGTTGATATCTATTGATGAGCATCTCCATAGCTCATTGATATGCCTAGTAAATGTGACCATCTTCTCCTTGTTTGCCTTGCAACCTCCACCACACTCCAGACCACTTATAGTGCTAAAACCATGGCTCACGCTCATGTATTGCGTGAGAGTCGAAGAAGTTTGAGAAAGTAAAGGTGTGAAAACAATTACTTGGCCAATACCGGGGTTGTGCATGATTTAAATTTGTTGTGCAAGGATGATAGAGCATAGCCAGACTATATGATTTTGTAGGGATAACTTTCTTTTGGCCTTGTTATTTTGAAAGTTCATGATTACCTTGCTAGTTTGCTGGAAGTATTAGTGTCTCCACATCAATAGAAAACTATTGTTTTGAATCTAACAGATCTGAACATTCATGTCACGTGAGAGAAGTTAGAAAGGACAACTATGCTAGGTAGCATGCAACATCAAAAATTCATTCTTTATCACTTCCCTACTCGAGGATGAGCAGGAGTTAAGCTTGGGGATGCTTGATACGTCTCCAACGTATCAATAATTTTTGATGGTTCCATGCTATTATCTTGTCAACTTTGGATGTTTTATATGCATGAATATGCTATTTTATATCTTTTTTGGGACTAACTATTAACTCAGTGCCAAGTGCCAGTTTCTGTTTTTTCCGTGTTTTTGGCCCATTTTCAGACGGAGTCCAAATGGAATGAAACTTTACGTTGATTTTTTTTGGAACAAAAGAAACCCCCGAAGCTTTGAAAGAAGGCCAGAAGAGCCAGAGGGAGTTACAAGCCCTGACGCCGCCACCACCCCCCTAGTAGGTGGCGACCAGGCTTGTGACCTCCTTGTGGGCCCAGCCAACGTAATTCCACCGCCATAAATTCCTATAAATTCAGAAACCTCCAAAAAGAAACCTAGATCAGGAGTTCCGCCGCCGCAAGCCTCTGTAGCCACCAAAAAACAATCTGGAGCCCGTTCTGGCACCCTGCCGGAGGGGGAATCCATCTCCGGTGGCCATATTCATCATCCCGGCGATCTCCATGACGAGGAGGGAGTAGTTCTCCCTCGGGGCTGAGGGTATGTACGAGTAGCTATGTTTTTGATCTCTCTCTCGCTCGTGTTCTTGAGATGTCTTGATCTCGATGTACCATGGGCTTTGCTACTATAGTTGGATCTTATGATGTTCTTCCCCCTCTCCCTCTTTTAATGAATTGAGTTTCCCCTTTGAAGTTATCTTATCGGATTGAGTCTTTGAGAAAACTTGATGTATATCTTGCATGTGTCTATCTGCTGTGATCACCTTGCGGGTTTGTGACATTGGGAACCTATGCACATGGGTTGGCACACGTGGATTCATGTGAGTACTTGATGTATGTTTTGGTGATCAACTTGCGGGTTCGTGACATTTGGAACCTATGCACAGGGGTTGGCACACGTTTTGACTCTCCGGTAGAAACTTTGGGGCACTCTTTGAAGTTCTATTTGTTGGTTGAATAGATGATTCTGAGATTATGTGATGCATATCGTATAATCATGCCCACGGATACTTGAGGTGACAATGGAGTATCTAGGTGACATTAGGGTCTTGGTTGATATGTATCTTAAGGTGTTATTCTAGTACGAACTCTATGATAGATCGATCAGAAAGAATAACTTTGTGGTGGTTTCGTACCAGACAATAATCTCTTCGTTTGTTCCCCTCTATTAGTGACTTTGGAGTGACTCTTTGTTCCATGTTGAGGGCCAGTTATATGATCCAATTATGTTATCATTGTTGAGAGAACGTCGCTAGTGACAGTATGAACCCTAGGCCTTGTTTCCACGCATTGCAATACCGTTCGTGCTCACTTTTGTTACTTGTTACCTTGCTGTTTTTGTAATTTCAGATTACAAAAACCTATATCTACCATGCCTATTGCACTTGTATCACCATCTCTTCGCCAAACTAGTGCACCTATACTACTTACCATTGTATTGGGTGTGTTGGGGACACAAGAGATTCTTTGTTATTTGGTTGCAGGGTTGCTTGAGAGAGACCATCTTCATCCTACGCCTCCCACGGATTGATAAACCTTAGGTCACCCAGTTGAGGGAAAATTGCTACTATCCTACAAACCTCTGCACTTGGAGGCCCAAGAACGTCTACAAGGAGAAGGTTGCGTAGTAGACATAAATACCCCCTCAGGTAGGGCACTGGAACACATGGCTTCAGATGGGATCATGGTGGAACAGACACTTGCAGTGGAGCAAAAAGTGATTCGGGTGGTGTTGGTGTAAAAACCGGTAGATCTCAAGTAGTGGGTCCCGAACTATGGATATTTGATCGATGGGTAAGAGGAGACATGGGAGACAATATTTACCAAGGTTCGCGCCCTCTAGATGGAGGTAATTGTAACGTCCAAGATGCGGCACTATACATATTTGGGGACGAGGCCTTAATATGGATAGAGGCACATCTTAGCGTTTCCCAAGTACAGAAATCATCGTCAATACATTTATGAAGAGATGAGTATATGGTTTGGCTTAAACTCGCCACATACTAAATTACAAGCCACACAACATTATTGTAATCATCGAAAGTCAAGGTCCAACTACGGACAAGTTAAACGATAAAATGCAATGATTTGTCTCACTATCCCAGGAAACGACCAAGGTTCTCTAATCGTCGGGGTATGTCACGTACATGCCCCCACTGCATTCATCGAACTCCCACTAAAGCTCTGTACCATAAAAGGCCCCTCGATCTGTGCTACCTAGACCTATGGTGTTGTAGTAATCTTCGAGCCACAGGTGTCGGCATCAAAACCGGCGGATCTCGGGTAGGGGGTTCTAACTATGGATCTTGGATTTATGGGTAACAAGGGACAAAGGATACGATGTTTACCCAGGTTCAGGCCCTCTTGATTGAGGTTGAACCCTACGTCATTCTCTTGTTTATATTGATGATGGAGTATCGAGTACAGAGTTGATCTACCTCGAGATCATATGTTGTGGTCTAACCCTAATGATGTAGACGTTGTGTCTAATGAATATCTATTAACTAGTCTCGCCTAGGCTTATATAACACACCGGAGGCCTAGGATAATGAGATTCCTAGTCGGCTACGTCGGTGGAGAGGAGTGCCTATCTTGATCACGAAGTCTTGTGGAATCTTCCTCGTATGTGTGATCGGATTCCCGAAGTAGCCGAGAAATCTGGCCTGTAGAGATAGGCCCTCGTCCTGAGGACCCCTTAGTCTAGGACTCCCTCAGTAGCCCCTGAACTGGCCACCAATGGTTTAGTATTGATCCTTAGCATCACGCATCCAAAGTCTTCGGCTTGCGGGGCGAGTTCTTCTCCCCATTTATGTTTGGACAACACCAGTTCCGTCGTCGATGACTTCTCGATTTCCGAGCATGGGTCTTCAAGTTGGGGATACTCCTCGATTCTTCCGTATTGTTCTTCATGTTCGGTTGCCATTCTTGAATAGAGGTTCAACGAATCTTCCCATCAATGACATTGTGGATCGTCGGGGTGAATCCGAAGAGTTTCACACGTCGGGCATTCGTGGAGCCCCTTTAAGTTACCGGTCTTTATAAATGCCTTGTATTTTTTCATCCCACACCTCGGGTTTTAAGTGTTTCCCATGTGGCGGTGCCCTCTTGCCTCTGAGCTCCAATGCGGGACTACATTCGAGGTGTATTATTGTAGTCGAGCTCCAATGTTGGTCGGCATCTGAGGTGTCATAGATTACCTCGGTCTGTGAAAAATTGAAGGAATTCATCTGACTTAAATGCCAGAATAGTGTTTTACGGAGCCAGCCATTCACTTCCGAACTACATGCTCGACTGCTTCCGAGCTCGTGCAACACCTTGGTCTCGTGATACTTTTGCGGATTTTATTTGCGGTTGGTGTAATTTATTTACTACCGAGATATATAGCTAGTAGCACTCAAGGTGTGCGTCGGTCTAAAACCCGCGATGCACTCGAAGGATAAAAATAAAACCGATGATCCTAGTAGCTCCTGAGACTCGGGTCGATTCTAGAAATCGGCGTGAGCATCATTACCTTACTCGGCAACATACTTTAGGAATTAAAACACAGTGTGCAGTAACCCCCGAGACTCAGGTTGGGTGCGACCGACCAACCCGAGGATCGTAATCTCCTCGGAAATTGTTCTGCACTTGTTGTGTACGTTTTGAGAAGGCCAAGGTGTAGAACGGATGGAAATATGCCAAACTGTGGGTCGGAAAAGATTTTCCAATCAGTGTAATTTATTCTCTGATGAGCTATATAACTAGTAGGCCCCGAGACTTGGGTTGGGCAACATGACCGACGCTAGGATCGTATCTCCTCGGGAACTATTTCATCCACTAAGTGTGTTTTGACAACATCAAGATGGAGCTCGACAGGGAAGATGTTGAACTGTAGGTCAGAAAAAATTCTTCGAGCAGAACCACCTCACAGAACACCTCGAATAAGAGGAAGTCCCGCCTCCTGTAATAAAAAAACAGATAAATAGGGTACAGGTTCCAGAAGCTCGACAATACCAAGAACTTTAGCAAAACATTACATTCGAAACTAAATCAAGTTTCATTCACGTGTGCAATAGCCTCCGAGACTCAGGTTGGGTATGGCCAACCGACCCGAGGACCGAATCTCCTCGGAAACCGTACTGCACTTTGCATTTGTTGCATTGAATAAGCAATGCAGTAGCTCCCGAGACTTTGTTTGGGCTTGAGGTGAGTTGTGCTTCCCTTGCAACGGCGCCAGAAATTGTCGTGTTGGCGGCACCAGGAATCTTTTAGCTGCGGCTAGGCCTTAAGGGACTTCCTAGGCAAATATGCAAAGGATTTCCCCCGTGGCCTTGGAGCCTTGCGTTGGTGTTCACTCGAAGCGGAAAGGGTGATGTAGCACAACGGTGGTAAGTATTTCCCTCAGTTTGAGAACCAAGGTATTAATTTAGTGGAGGAGTATCTCAAGATCTTGCACAAACACAAAATCTTGCACCCAACGCCATGAAGGGTTGTCAATCCCTTAGAGATTGTTTGCCAAGTGAGAACTGAAAGCAACAAAGTAACAAAGCAAAGTAAAAGCGGAGGTGTAAACGATGGATGCGAATAGACCCGGGGGCCTTAGTGTTTACTAGTGGAAACTCACATGAAAACAAGTAGACGGTGGGTGAACAAATTACTGTCGAGCAATTGATAGAACCACGCAAAGTCGTGACGATATCTATGCAATGATTATATCTATAGGCATCACGTCCAAAACAAGTAGACCGATACTGTCTGCATCTACTACTATTACTACACAAGTCGACCACTATCCATCATGCATCTAGTGTATTAAGTCCATAAGAACAGAGTATCGCCTTAAGCAAGATGACATGATGTAGAGGGATAATCTCAAACGAATGATAAAAACCCCATCTTTTTACCCTTGATGGCAACTACTTGATGTGTGCCTTGCTGCCCCTACTGTCACTCGGAAAGGTCACCACATGGTAGAACCCAAAACCAAGCACTTCTCTCATTGCAAGAATCATAGATCTAGTTGGCCAAACAAAACCCAAGACTCGGAGAGACTTACAAGGATATCAAATCATGCATATAAGAAATCAGCAAAGAGTCAAATATATATCATAGATAATCTGATCACAAATCCACAATTCATCGGATCTCGACAAACACACTGCCAAATAAGATTACATCGGATTGATCTCCATAAAGATCATGGAGAACTTTTTATTGAAGATCCAAGAGAGAGAAGAAGCCATCTAGCTACTAACTACGGACCCATAGGTCTGAAGTGAACTACTCACGAGTCATTGGAGGGGCGATGATGATGATGAAGAAGCCCTCCAACTACAAAGTCCCCTCCGGTAGGGCGCCGGGAAGGGTCTCCAGATGAGATCTCGCGGAAACGGAAGCTTGCGGCGGCGGAAAAGTATTTTCGAGGCTCCCCTGATTTTTTGCTGAATATTTGGGAATATATAGGCCAAAGATCTAGGTCAGGGGGCGGCCAGGGAGGCCACAAGACCTGCCACCGCCGCCTCCCCCTGGTGGCGGAGTGGGGGCTTGTGGGCTCCGTGGAGCCCACCTAGCTTGGCCCAAAGGCCCCCTGATCTTCTTCCCTTCGGAAAAAAATCATTTCGGGGTTTTTCTTCCATTTGGACTCCGTTCCAAAATCAGATCTGAAAAGAGTCAAAAACATAGAAAAACACGAACTGACACTCGGCACTGAATTAATAAGTTAGTCCCAAAAAAGATATAAAAGGTACATAAAACATCCAAAGAAGACAAGATAACAGCGTGAAACCATCAAAAATTATAGATGCGTTTGAGACGTATCAAGCATCCCCAAGCTTAACTCCTGCTCGTCCTCGAGTAGGGAAGTGATAAAGAATGAATTTTTGATGCTTTCATGCTCCCTAGCATAGGTGTCCTTTGTAATTCCTCTTACGTGACATGAATGTTCAGGTCCATTAGATTCAAAACAATAGTTTGCTATTGACGTGGAAACAATAATAATTCAAGCAAACTAGCAAGGTAATCCTGAAGTTTCAAAATAACAAGGCCAAAAGAAAGTTATCCCTACAAAAGCATATAGTCTGGATATGCTCTATCATCATTGCACAACAAATTTAAATCATGCACAACCCCGGTATTGGCCAAGTAATTGTTTCACACCTTTACTTTCTCAAACCTTTTCAACTCTCACGCAATACATGAGCGTGAGCCATGGTTATAGCACTATAGATGGTGTGGAGTGTGGTGGAGGTTGCAAGACAAAAAAGGAGAAGATAGTCACATTAACTAGGCATATCAATGAGCTGTGGAGATGCTCATCAATAGATATCAATGTGAATGAGTAGGGATTGCCATACAAATGATGCACTAGAGCTAAGAGTATGTGAAAGCTCTTAAAGAAAACTAGTGGGTGTGCATCCAAGTTGCTTGCTCACGAAGACCTAAGGCAATTTTGAGGAAGCCTATCATTGGAATATACAAGCCAAGTTATATAAGGAAAATTTCCCACTAGTTATATGGTGGTGACAAAACGAGAGACTCTCAGTCATGAAGATCATGGTGCTTCATATGCACAAGAGTGGAAAAAGTGGTAGCATTGTCCCTTCTCTCTTTTTCTCTCATTTATTTTATTTATTTTATTTTTTATTTTTTTGGTGGGCTCTTTGGCCTCTTTTTTTCTGGTGGGCTTCTTTGGCCTCTTTTTTTCTCACATGGGACAATGCTCCATTAATGATGATCATCACACTTTGAACTCAAAACTTAGAGCAACCATGACTCTATATGGAATATCTTCGGTAGTGTATCGTGACAACGATCTAGCATGGCAATGTAGACGTGGTGGCACATGTCATGGTGGTAGTTGCATGGCAATATATCTCGGAATGACTTTGAAAAAGCCATAGTACGTAGGTATGGTGGCTGTTGTGAGGGAGGCTAATGGTGGGTTTTGTGCACCGGCGAAAGTTGCACGGCACTAAGAAGATGGTGATGGTGGAAGGTGAAAGTGCATCTAAACCATGGACTCAACATTAGTCATGAAGAACTCATATACTTGTTGCAAAAGTTCTATTAGTAATCGAAACAAAGCATCCAAAGCATACTCCTAGGGGAAGGGTTGGTAGGTATAAACCATCGCGCGATCCCGACCACCACGCAAAGGATGACAATCAATAGACTAATCATGCTAAGATTTCATCACATAGCGGTTCACCATACGTGCATGCTATGGAAATCACTAACTTCAACACAAGTATTTCTAGATCCACAACACCTTACTAGCATGACTTCAATATTACCATCACCACAACTCAAAACTAATTGAGATGAATCAAACTTCTCTAACTATTCAATGCACATGAAGGTGGAAGTTTTCGTATCCCTCTAGATAACTTTCAAAGCATATATCAACTACCAAGCCATGCACCACTGCACTCTAAAATATATAAGTGAAGCACATAGAGCAAAAGTATCTAGCTCAAAAGATATAAGTGAAGCACATGTGAGCTGAATTGTCTACCAAAAGATATAAGTGAAGCTCGACAAAATCATGGTGAGTGCATGTCTCTCTCGCTAGGTGTGCAGCAAGTATGATTGTGACACAAAAAAAAGACTCCTACGATACAAGACGCTCCAAGCAAAAAAACATAACATGTGGTGAATAAAAATATAGCCCCAAGTAATGTTACCGATGGATTGAAGACGAAAGAGGGGACACCTTCCCGGGGCATCCCCAAGCTTGAGCTCTTGCCACTCTTTATCTTTTTTCATAAGAACTTCACCCAAAACTTGAAAACTTCACAACACGAAACTTAAAGAGATACTCGTGACAACATTAGTACAAGAAAGCAAACCACCACTTCCTTAGGTACTACAGCAAACTTAAATTCTACTTGTGATGATGTTGTGTTACTGTACTTTCAATCTTCCATGGCTAATACCCCCGGATACTATCCATAGTTTCATCAAAATAAGCAACCAACACAACAAAAACAGAATCTGTTAACAGCAGACTAGTCTGTAGCAATCTGTAGATTTCGTATACCTCTAGACTTCAAAAAATCTGGAAAATTACGACAGTCTGAAGAATTCGCGTAGCAATCAGCATAAAAAAGAATCAACTTAAAAGAACTTACAGAACAAAAGAGAAAATTCTTATTGTGAGAAGAAAGTTTCTGTCTTTTCCAGCATGACCAAACGATCATCCCTAAGACCAATCATAACGGTTTTGCTTGGCACAAACGCAAAAAGAAACACAAAAAACACAATCATAACAGAATTATGAAAGTGTGGAAAACACAGAACAGAAATAAAAATGATAGATTCATTGGGTTGCCTCCCAACAAGCGTGTTTGTTTAACGCCCTTAGCTAGGCAAAAAGGTGATGAAATCACATATAGTCATATTTGGTGCTCAAACCATAGGTAGCCCTCATCATAGATTCATAAGGCAATCTTATTTTCTTTCTAGGAAAGTGCTCCATGCCCTTCTTTGAAGGAAATTGAAATCTAATATTCCCTTCCTTCATTTCGATGATAGCACCAATAGTCCTTAGGAAAGGTCTACCAAGAATAATGGGACATGAAGGATTGCAATCTATGTCAAGTACAATGAAATCCACGGGTACATAGTTCTTATTTGCAACAATAAGAACATCATCGATCCTCCCCATGGGTTTCTTGACAGTAGAATCAGCAAGATTCAAATGAAGAGAACACTCTTCAATCTCATGAAAACCAAGAATATCACATAAAGACTTTGGAATCGCGGAAACACTAGCACCCAAATCACACAAAGCATTGCACTCATAGTTTTTGATCTTGATTTTGATAGTAGGTTCCCACTCATCATGAAGTTTTCTACGTATAGAGCCTTCTAGTTCAAGCTTCTCTTGAAGAGATTTCATCATAGCATCTACGATATGCGCGGTAAAGGCTTTACTTTGGCTATAAGCATGTGGAGAGTTTGCAATGGATTGCATCAAAGAAATGCATTCAAAGAAAGAGAAATTATCATAATTGAATTCCTTGAAATCCAAAGTGGGAGTTTCATTACTACCCAAAATTTTACCTTCTTCTACTCCACTCTCCACACCTTTATCGTCAAGATAGGTGGACTCTGAATCATTGGGGCGTTTTTCAACCAAAGTGGATTCATATCCAGCCCCTCCATAAGTAGGTTTGACACGCGAAAACAAAGATTCTAGAGGAGACACACCAAGCACTTGAAGATCTTCGTGATTTGCGTCACTAGAACGCACCCTTTTAAACCATTCATGTCTAGCGCGAATTAGGGCGGTTCTTTATTTGCTCTCATTCATGGAGATACGCATAGCTTTCAAAGTTTCATCCAAGTTGACCTTGGGAGGAGCGCATCTAACTTTCAAAGCATCAATATCTCAAGACATCCTATCAACGCTCTTAGCGAAATCCTCTATTTTGAGTAGTTTTTCCTCTATGCATGGACGCATTGAAAATCTTTTGAAAGTTGATGAACTCTTTGATATTACTCTCTAGATCAGAGGGTAATTTGTTGTGATTTCCATAAGTGTTGTGGTAGGAATTGCCATAATTGTTAGAGGAGTTACTAGGAAAAGGCCTAGGAACATAGTTTCCTCTAAAAGCATTATTGTTGCCAAAATTACTCCTACCAACAAAATTCATGTCCAAACTAGCGTTGCTACTCTCAATCAAAGAAGATAGTGGCATGTCATTAGGATCTACGGTAGCGTTTCTACTAGCAACCAAATTCATCCACTTGTCCATCTTAGCACTAAGCGAGTTAATTTCTTCTATAGCGTGCACCTTTTTGCTAGCAGGCGACCTTTCAGTGTGCCACTGAGAGTAGTTGGTCATGATATCGTCTAGGAGTTTTGTAGCGTCTCCTAATGTGATTTCTGTGAACGTTCCACCGGAGGCGGAGTCCAAGATATTGTGAGAAGCGAAATTCAAGCCAGCGTAAAAGATTTGTATAATCATCCACAAACTCAAGCCATGAGCGGGGCAATTTCTAATCATAAGCTTCATCCTCTCCCAAGATTGTGCAACGTGTTCATGATCAAGTTGCTTGAAATTCATGATATCGTTACGTAAGGAGATGATCTTAGCCGGCGGAAAATACTTGGTTATGTAAGCATGTTTGCACTTATCTCAAGAATCGATACTATTTTTAGGCAAAGAAGAAAACCAAGTTTTTGCGCGATCTTGCAACGAGAAAGGAAAAAGTTTCAACTTAATCACGTCATTATCTGCATATCTTTTCTTTTGCATATCACAAAGCTCAATGAAGGTATTGAGATGGGATGCGGCATCTTCACTAGGAAGGTCAGAGAATTGCTCTTTCATAACAAGATTCAACAAAGATGCGTTGATTTCATACGATTCCGCACTACTGGTGGGAGGAATCGGAGTACTAATAAAATCATTATTATTAGTGCTCGAGAAGTCGCAAAGTTTGGTGTTTTCAGCCATGATAACTTCAACAAACAAACAAGCACACAAGAAAGCAAGATAACCGGCAAAGGCAAAAGAAAATAGCAAAGGAAAAAGGCAAATGAAAACGGCAAATGTGAAGTGGGGTAGAGGAAAACGAGACGCAACAGGCAACAAAAGTAAATGCAAGAGAAGAGTTTATGAGACCTACTTGGATAGATCTTGATTTCTCCTCCCAGGCAACGGCGCCAGAAATACTTTTGATGTCAGCTGTGCTTCCTTTGCAACGGCACCAGAAATTGTCGTGTCGA
The DNA here is from genome assembly GCF_904849725.1 of Hordeum vulgare subsp. vulgare. NCBI lineage: Eukaryota > Viridiplantae > Streptophyta > Magnoliopsida > Poales > Poaceae > Hordeum > Hordeum vulgare. The sequence goes on along the minus strand of NC_058521.1, from coordinate 105,240,614 downwards.
CGGCACCAGGAATCCTTCAGCTTTGGCTACGCCTTAAGGGACTTCCTAGGCAAGTATGCAAAGGATTTCCCCCGTGGCCTTGGAGCCTTGCCTTGGTGTTCCCTCGAAGCGGAAAGGGTGATGTAGCACAGCGGTGGTAAGTATTTCCCTCAGTTTGAGAACCAATGTATCAATCCAGTGGAGGAGTATCTCAAGATCCTGCACAAACACAAAAGCTTGCTCCCAACGCTATGAAGGGGTTGTCAATCCCTTATAGATTGTTTGCCAAGTGAGAACTGAAAGCAACAAAGTAACAAAGCAAAGTAAAAGAGGAGGTGTAAACGATGGATGTGAATAGACCCGGGGGCCGTAGTGTTTACTAGTGGCTTCTCTCATGAAAGCAAGTAGACAGTGGGTGAACAAATTACTGTCGAGCAATTGATAGAACCGCGCAAAGTCGTGACGATATCTATGCAATGATTATATCTATAGGCATCACGTCCAAAACAAGTAGACCGATACAGTCTGCATCTACTACTATTACTCCACACGTCGACCGCTATCCAGCATGCATCTAGTGTATTAAGTCCATAAGAACAGAGTAACGCCTTAAGCAAGATGACATGATGTAGAGGGATAATCTCAAACCAATAATAAAAACCCCATCTTTTTACCCTTGATGGCAACTACTTGATGTGTGCCTTGCTGCCCCTACTGTCACTGGGAAAGGTCACCACATGGTAGAACCCAAAACCAAGCACTTCTCCCATTTCAACAATCATCTCTACTATTAATGCAGCATGTGTCGTAGTGATGGTGCAACCACGACAGATGGTTCGACCTCGCTAGCAGTTCCATCGATAGATATGGAGGATCACATCCTTCTCTCGCATGATTAGAAAAAACCGACCCCCTCCTGGCCCACGTCACACGTCTCTTTCCAAGTCTCCCGCACCTCTCTCCCCAGATCCGTCCTCTCTCTCGTTCTCATGAGAAAAATCTCCGCTGCCGCCACCACACGCAGATGAGGAAGACTACATCAATCATCGCCGGCCGCGGGAACGGGAAGAAATCCAACCTACATCACGCCGCCGCTCCGTTTCGATTCCGATTCTGGCCGCCGGTCACCCTCTCCTCTCCCCTCCGGACAGACCACAAGGAGCGGCGATGCGCGGCGGGGACGGCCGTGGGCTGCCGAACCCATGCCTGACGATGCACCAGCCATGGGCGTCGCTGCTGGTGCACGGCATCAAGCGCGTGGAGGGCCGCTCCTCATAGTCGCCGGTCACAGGCCGCTTATGGATCCACGCCGCATCCAAGGTGCCCGACCCCGACACCGTCGCCGCCATGGAGGACTTTACCGGGAGATCTACACCGTCGACGGCGTCCACCACATCGACTTCCCCCGCCACTACCCCGTATCCCGCATCCTCGGTCCGTCCCATCCCAATCCCATCCATCATCTTCCTCCTAAGTCCTATTCTTGCTGACGCCATTGCCGGTAATATATATTTCTCAGGGTGCGTCGACGTGGTCGGCTGTGTCAGGTCCGAGGAGCTTGTCTGCTGGGAGGACGTGCCTCAATCAGTAAGACAACTTCATTCCCTTTCCTCTCCTCCTGTGCATGGCCTGGATTTGTGCAGCTTGACTGATTTGTACAACCCACTCAAACCGGCGATTAGGCCAGCGCCGCCGCTATCTGCTCCTCCCTCTCCCTTATCTATTTCTCTCCCCATCTCTCTCTACCAAGGCGGGCGCAAGGGACGGGAGGCACCCCTCACCGATCCAAAAGGCACGCGACAGCGGATGGAGAGGTGATGGGGCGACGAGCACAACCGGCGGCGGCAGCGAGTATTCCCGGTGAGAGATGGGATCGGGATTGGGATGGGAGGGAGTTGGTAGCTCCGGTTGAAATCGATCGGCGAGGCGAGGCGAAGCCTTGCCTAGCGCGACGTGGGTGGAGCGATTTTTCTTCGTGCCTATGTAGGGCTGCGGTTGGTTTTCGGAGGGTAAATAAAAAAACGGGACGACGTGGGTGGGAGGTAGCGATAGGAGAGGTCGAACCATCCCTTTGGTTGAACCATCACGACGGCATATCCCCCTTTAATAGTAGAGATTCTTGCTCACGCCATTGCCGATTATATATATATTTCTTAGGGTGCGTCGACGTGGTCGGCTGCGTCAGGTCCGATGAGGTCGTCTGCTAGGAGGACGTGCCTCAATCAGTAAGACAGGTTCATTCCCTTTCCTCTCCTCCTGTCCATGGCCTGGATTTGTGCAGCTTGACTGATTTGTACAGCCCAGTCAAACCATCGCTAAAATGGTGCTTCTTGAATTGATTGATTGCAGGTCAGGCTTGAAGGCTTGAAGGCTTGAAGGCTTGAAGGCTTGACTGACTTTTGCTAGCTGTGCGAGAATCCGCAAGTAAAACACCCCCCAAAAACACCGATGCATCAGTAAGTCGCAATTACTATGTTGTCATTGGCTACATTCACATCCCACCTTGTTGTTGATCGTTGCACCCACCTTATATGACCGAGACTGAGATGCCTGTTTTCTTCTTCCTATTTTCTACAATTTTCCATGCACTTCCAATTATCCAGAAGCTGGTGGTTCCCTTTGAGATGCGCGGTTACCAGGGTGTGTACAATTTGGAGAGAAGGGTTAGTTAGCAATGGTTGCTGCTAATATATTTAAGCAATGTTTTGCATCCTTCTTTTCTCACTATATGAATATCTTGAGCTTATTATGTATCGTCCTGTGTTACATTGCAGGTCTACGAGGGAGCAGCCAGGGGCCTTTCGCCTGTTCAAGGTCCACTGCCGGTCAACTTCCCGCTTCCAGATCCCAGAAACTCCTTGTCTCTCAAGCCGGGATCTCTCAATTTCGACTCTTGAAAGTCCGCCCTGGTCAAGACTGAGAGTGTTTCTGCAGCGATAGCCGGGGCTAGAGCTGGCGCAACTCAGTATTCGAGGAAGGATAGTAGTGCTGCCAGGATCTCGTCGTATGTAAGGCTTTGCTCATGGTGAGGCTAAGTATGGTGCTGCAGCAAGGCCAAGTGCGTGGAGGAGCACCTCCATCCCCCAACTACGACTTCCCATCTGACACCCATGAAGCGAGTACTCTGCTTCTCTCTATTGCCTACATGGACAGATTTACGTGGAGTAGAAATTATAGTATTATAAGGTTGAATATAAGGAGGAACAGAACATATGGCTAGCTAGATATTTGTTCGGGAATATTTTCATGTCAACCTATGAGAGCCCCTTTTCTGCCATGGATTTGGATTCTTTGCAGATGGCGTAGAAGAGAGATGAGAAAGATATGCAGACAACAAAGTCTCTCAAATGGAGATGAACAGTTTAGTTCCTCCCTCTATTATGGTTCCACAACCTGAGATAGTTCCTCCCTCTATTATGGTCAAGTTTGGAGTTGGAAATCACCTTATTGTCATACCTGAAAAAATAGCAACCTATAAAGACCAATAGGTATGACTATCTCATACTTGACATCACCTTATTGTCACTGTCTCAGCTACAAGCAGAATATTTGGTCTTTATAGGTTGCTATTTTTTCATTGTTGTTGATATTGTACACCAAAAACTGTGATGTGATCTGCTACCTACACATATGAACGACTATATGTTTGCATAAATTAGCCCCAGTTTCATGTCAGTTTAAAAGAGTACATGTTTTGTAATTTGGTGGTTGATAAATGGAGGAAAGTTCTAGATAAAAGGACGTGGTGGAGGGCGTTTCTCTTGTCGGGGTTGCCGTGGATGTGAGAATCCTACTTGGTGAAAGTCATTGGCGTGCTTCTCTGTCTTATGTCATCTTGTACAAATATATGGGAGGTTTGCTCTTCCTTATATCATTGCTTATTACACATGGCAAAGCTATACTCTAGAATTAATCATTATTAACCACTTTACAAGGAAAAAATGTGACTATTTTGGCAGCCATATGTTCATGATGTGAAATAGGTTGTTATTTTGTAGCATCCCACATGTACTAGACAACGCAACAATATTTATCATGTTTCAAGACACGAGTTTTTTGGTACAAAGGAAAAAGGGCAACTATTGTATTTGTTAACACTGTTGCCGCTATAATGGAAAAGGTATATATTCTTGCATATCATTTTATTTTATCTCATTGTGTAGTTTGCGTGTTACCTTTTCATTTCTATGTTGTTAGATGATCGTAAGTGATATTTTGCTACTAGATGTAGGGTTTCATAGTGCCTTTTGGCCAGTGCAATACATCATAGGTCATACAAAGGAGAAACATGTCTCCTCTACCGGCATACATATAAAATTTTCAGGTTATGCTAGCTAGCATATGTTGCAACCAAAAAAAATTGAATCAATTTCAGTCATGCAGACATAGCATACGCTTGATCATCTTTATTTTCTCCGGAATGTACGCTTTAAACAAAAAGGATTTGATCACAATTTGTAATAATACATCTCCTCACTGTCCCTAACAATACACTGAATCTTTTTGCAGGAATATATAGGACAAAGTGTCTTAGAAGAAAAGTAAGATTCCTTGCAAAATAGTATAGGACAAAGTTCTCCCTGCTCCTAATTCTGGGTTCTGCATAATTAACTAACATAGTAAACTCCTTTGCTTTCTGCATAGTTAACTAGCAGCAAGGACACTGCAAAGGTGGTATATTCCTTTAGTTTATTGTAATTCTCCTTGTGAAAGCCTTTCCTGTATGCCAAAGTTTGTATAGCTAGCATGATTGGTATGATTCGAATCTTCATTGTAGACCTGTGAATTGGCCAAGTTCTATCTTTTTTATATTTTAATTATATTCTGTTTGCAAGGGCAAACTTATACTCTGCAAATCTTGTTTGAAGAATGGTTGTGGCGAACATGATCGCTTTTTGTGTGCTAACTCCAACTCTACACTAGACGTTACATACATAGCAAAGAAGATTCATGATGCTGGTTCTAAGTATATATATTTTATCGGTGAGCGGCCAAAAATTGATGATGCAGTTACATCGACCAGTATAATTGGCTCATTATATTTGGGTATACTATAGCTAGGAAAAACTATATAATTATTTTTTACATCATTGTTTTAGTCTTTTATTTGTGTACAAATTAATGGCGAAGAAGACGGGAAGTGAAAGGAAGTACAAACCACCTTATATTCTTTCAAGGGAGGGGAATGTTGCCAGGGACACGGTCGTGCTTCATTAACATTGACGAGCATGAGGATTGTTGGAGAAAGGAAGTAGTTGAAAATGGCATGTGGGGGCGTGTAGAATCTACGATTTAATTTTATTTCACTCTGAAGATTGGTGGACTGTCATGACAAAACATAGGGTGTGTCTTGGAGTGTAAAGGTAATTATTTCATTGGTCAATAAAATCCAAAATTTTAATCCATAGCAACAAAAGGATATATAGTTCTCCCTACGCGTACTATTTATGACATGGTTGATGGGGCGAATGGCGATGTGCCATGCCCTATGATGCTCACCTCATAAAAATATTTTTAATCCATAGCAACAAAAGGATATATAGTTATCCCTACCCGTACTATTTATGACATGGTTGATGGGGCGAATGACTATGTGCCATGCCATATGGTGCTCACCTCATAAAAATGGAAGCTCGGCATCCCCACCCTGCTATTACTTTGATAATGGGTGTAAACAATGGTCACATGAAGAGTTGATGTCGGCATGGTGAAAAAGGACATTGACGGTAGAATGTAAGAGAGAAGATGGCAAAGCGTAGATAGTATGTATGGGAGAAGGGGCCGATGCGCGACTAGAGGACGTGATGATGAACTTATCACTTCTGCAGAAAAGAGAAGAAAAGGCTCGGTGTGCTTAGATAGAGGAAAAAGAATATGTCATCCTGTGGCAACGCACAGGCACTTACCTAGTAGATCTAGTTGGCCAAACAAAACCCAAGACTCGGAGAGACTTACAAGGATATCAAATCATGCATATAAGAATTCAGCAAAGACTCAAATATATATCATAGATAATCTGATCACAAATCCACAATTCATCGGATCTCGACAAACACACCGCCAAAGAAGATTACATCGGATAAATCTCCATGAAGATCATGGAGATCTTTGTATTGAAGATCCAAGAGAGAGAGGAAGCCATCTAGCTACTAACTACGGACCCGTAGGTCTGAAGTGAACTACTCACGAGTCATTGGAGGGGCGAAGATGATGATGAAGAAGCCCTCCAACTCCAAAGTCCCCTCCGGCAGGGTGCCGGGAAGGGTCTCCAGATATAAGTTAGTCCCAAAAAAGATATAAAAGGTACATAAAACATCCAAAGAAGACAAGACAACAGCGTGAAACCATCAAATATTATAGATACATTTGAGACGTATCAGGGCTCAAATGGTCAAATTAAGGATCGGTATTTATTTGACACAAACTTTGTTACGTTTCACACAATTTAAGTGTAATGATTATATGTATCCAAGTACTCTACATCATTAATGCTAGGATCCACATTGTACACCACTTTGTTGACTGACCATCGGCTTCAACCTCCTTGGCTAGTAGTCGAGGAGTGCTTGTCCTACTTTATAAAACCTTTATAAGGGCAAATATTTATGGAAAATAAGGCAATCCGGCCATACGGTTTTATAAAAAAGGTACGCACATGGATTACTTATTTAACGTAAAAACATCTTCTCGGAAAAATAGTTCATTTATAAGTTCCTTTTCCGAGGATATAATGTTTGACCATGATCTTGAAACCTCAACTCCGATCAACGTGAGAGGAAAATATTGAGGATTTAGTTCGGGGAATGTTCCCGAACTCTGTGGTCTTTAATGAACTGAAATTTTCACTTTCGTCATTGCCGACCAATTATATTATTAATATGGCTAGCTTTCGGCTTCACCTAGGCTATTGTACTAACATTGCTGACCCGGAAGTAACAATCACACAGGTGCTCCCTTTACCCCCTAGCCGAAAAATCGGGAACATAAGGGGTAAGCTCAGGAGCCAGGCAACAAATCTTGGCCAAAATCTTAAGTCAAATTGATGCATATTTATGGCATTATAACGATGATTATAGAAGGCAGCACTTGCATATTGAATACAAATGCTTTTATGCAATATGCTATTTTGACTCCATTGTGATTGTTTATAATCTCAAAGTGGCCCATCGTCGGCGTCCACCCCTTTCTAGATACTATGCAAGGTGTTTCTATACTAAGAAGACAACCCTTAGCCGATGTCGTGGTGCACGGATGTGGTTGTGTTTAGTCGAAACAAAACAATTGGATAATTAGGCTTGATAAATTTCACTTAGTCATAGGAGCTTTTAAGTAGGAAGGCAAGTTACTAGCCCCCGATTAGTGTTTGATAAGTCTCCAACGCATCTATAATTTATGATGTATTCATGCCATGTTTACAATAATTTTATATGATTTTGGTATGATTTGAATAGAACTAACCCAGACTGATGCTATTTTCAGCAGAACTACTGTGGTCTTGTTTTTGTGCAGAACGGGCTGAAAATTTACGGAGAATATTTTTGGAAAATACAATAAATACTGGAGCAAAAATATACCGGAGAGGATTCCCAAGGCAGTCACAAGCCTAGGGGCGCACCCCTGGCTTATGTGTTTACTATTCATTGATCTTCATCATAATCCAAGTATTTACTATTCACTCATCTTCACTTATATGTTTTGGAGTAGTTTTGTCATTTACGTTCGTGCTTCACTTATATCCTATGAGTAAATGGTTAAATGAATTGAATATCATAAATCTGAAATTAAAATGCTTCATATACTTATCCCATGGGGAGTAATGACTTCACACATAATAAGTATAGGTGGTAAAATTTATTGAAAGTTAGCAAACACCGCATTGGTCACTTGAACAGTTCATGAAAGAATATTGAAGGAAGAGAGATTCCACATATAAATATAATATCTTGGAAATCTTCTATGATTGTGAATGTTGGGGAACATTGCATGGGAAACCAAAAAATTTCTACGCACACGAAGACCTATCATGGTGATGATCATCTACGAGAGGGAGCTCGGATCCACATACCCTTGAAGATTGCTAAGCACGAAGCATTAAGAAATGCGGTTGATGTAGTGGAACGTATTTGCGATCCAAATCGCGTGTAACATCCCAAATTTTGGAATGTTAATATAATTGTTAGAATGATTGTTTGTTTGTCTGAGTGATTGAAACTTGAGTGGTGTTTGTAACTTTTCAAAAAAAAAACTTTTGAATGAGAGGGAATAAAATGATTTTCCCCTTCTCCAATGAATTCAAATTCATCCATTTAAAATCAATCAGAGAAGATGACATGACTTCTGCAACTATAAAGAATTTGAATGGAGCTGGCATTTGAATTTCTTTCGGTTTTGATTTGCAATTCTAATTTTCTTTTCTCCTCTCAAGAAATGCCGGGAAATACATTCTGTCAAACAGAAAAGAGAGGAGGAACATGACCCTCCAACACAGCGGCATTTTGAAAGTTATTTGAACCCTAAAACTTAGAGGGTCATTTGAAAATTATTTGCAAAAGAAAATAAATCTTTTAGGCAATTTTGTGAAAATAATTTTTTCTGAAGCTTTTATTCTGGCAGTGGAAAAATGTTAATCAAATTCTATATTTTCTTCTGATAATTTTGGTATATTATATGCCCATTTTTGGAATTTTTTTCGACCCCTAAAACCTTCCTTTTCTTCCCTTTTTTAAATAAAAGGAAATTTTGCTTCAATAGTAAATCGCCCGCGGGCATTAGGTAAGAAATCAGGCCCAATAACCCTGTCATCCCCTACCTCTCGTTCTTTCCTTCTCTGCCATGGCCACGTTCCACGGAGGCTTCCTCCCAAATTTTTTTCTCCGGGATTCGCGGATTTCTTTCCCTCCTAGCTTCTCCCGTCGCCCCTATAAGAATGCCCAGGTCCTCCTCGTTCCATTCCCATTGGAACCGCCGCCTCTCCCACCTCGTCCTCCCCCATGTGGACCTCGCCGGAGCCGGCCACAGGAACTCCCCCAACGCCACCCCATCGCCCCTGCCGAGCCCCTCCAGCACCGCACTCCCCGTCGCCACCCCGGACGCCCTGGCCCTCGTCGCCACCCCCCTCCACCGCCCCCCCTCCGCCACCCCACCCCTCATCGTTGACCCCACCCCGCCGGAGGTGCCCCATCGCCGGAGTGCCCCTCGCCGCTGCTCCTCCTGCCATCGTGGGTGCTCTCTGAAGCACGAGGTAACCCCCTCTCATTTACTTTTTTTTCTTTTCTTTTGTTTTACTTCTACCGTTAGATCTTTAAGCAATGCTCTAGATTAGATCTAAGTTACCCCTTCGGTCTTTTAGATAAAACCAATCGGTCTTTCTTTCACTTAATAATAGCCGAAGAGGTTTTTGTTAAGATGCGGCCGTTTGCTAGTATTTATTGCAGCAAACACCTTGCAACCAATCAGAGAGCGCCACGTGTACCCCAGTCCAATTAGATTCATTTTTCTTTTCTGTTTTAATTCCAAAAAATAGAGAGAGAGTTTTAATTCTGTTTTGATCATAACTTTTGATCCAGAACTCCAATGAGGTTTATTCTTTTTCCAATAGATCACAATTTTTCTGTAGTTGTCCAAAACATATTATTTGCCTATGTTTGAAATTTTCAAATTTAAATTAGATCAGATTTAGTTTAAACCTTGTTGTGCTTATTCTGGGAGTTTAAAAATAGATTTTTAATTAATTATTTTTGCTACTGATCATTAGTGATCTTATTTATCAGTGGTAAAAATTTCAGAATTGTTTGAGGATTTTAGCTCATTATTTCTGGTGAAACACTTTTTGTTTCACTTCTTTTAGGATTATGACTATATTTCTTTCTTTAGTTGTTTTTAAATTATTTTTCTTTTATATTTCAGAAAGATTATGTTTTGTTTCTGTTAGTTAACAGTAGGTTTGCAACAAGTTTGGATTTTATTTTTATATGTTATCATGAAATCAATTCCAGTTCTCTAATAACTTGCAATTGGTTTCTCTACTGTTTCGAATCCCGTTTGGAAATACTTTCAAATAGTTTTGTGAAAAAATACTTTATTTTATCTTAGTTAAATTTATATCTTAGTTCCCTGTTATTTAAGTATTTTAATTTTTTGTTAGACACAAACTATTTAGTGTTTGATGTAGTAGAAGACTCCCTAGTCATATCTGAAGTTTCCTTCGGATTCTTATTCGCTCTCTCTTTTGTTTTGATTGCTAGAATGCTTGCTAGTATGAGTGCTTACGTGAATGATATGGTTGTTATATAGATTTCATTGGAGAGTGATGAGTAGTCTATCAAGTTATTCCTCGAGAACGAAAATTCTTCTTCGTCAACATCACCAGGCAAGTCATTTGATCATGTATCACCTATGTTTTATGCATCGTAGTTCTACCATCCTATGCCCAATTGCATGTTGAGTAGCTACTTGGAAATTATGGTTACATATTGTAGTATCATGTGGTAGGCACCCAACAACCCCGTTACTTGGCCCAGGACGACAAATTACATATTGCTATGCTTGAGTAGACGGGATTTTGGTTGAGAGTTTATCACGAGTGATGTGAGAACAATTTAATAACCAAGACCGGTTAAGTCAAGACTTTTCAAGACCTCGTGATCCAATGCAACTCTGGGTGCAGGACGGTTGATCGGCTCCCTAGAGAAACCAGTGGATGACCCGGGATGCTGGAGACGTGCCATGACATCTTGCGGAAAGCTTCACCCAGGCTCAAAGAGACGGACGGATATTTTCAAGACCCAAGGCTTACCTGCACAGCCACAAGTCATTATGGGCTCTGGCTTGGTTGGACAACGCGGCGACTTTGGACAGGCGCTGCCAGCAGATGTAGAAGAACGGTAGGATTGGATGGGCACCGACAGGGATTCAGAGGGACCCGTTGAAAGACCATGTTTTGATCATCCGGTCTTCAAACACCCTGAAGTGCGAGGACATACACAGAGGCGATCAAATCTTGTGGGGAACGTGTGCAAAACTCTGCAGAGTACTCAAACCTAATCGTTTAGCCGTGTCCACAATCATGGACAACTTGAGCCAAAGGAACTGAAGTTATTTGAAATTCTCAACACAAATAATAATAATGATGTGGGAATTATTGATAAATTGGGTACAAGAGTTGGTTGGCAGAACCATCTCATTAACAACCAACAACGTAGTAATATTTTGCTTTTAGCCCCTCTTGTTGTAGGAGAATATTTGCTTTACGCTAAAACTTATAACCCCACCTGCCATATATGCATATAGTATAGATGATATTTTTCCCCCTCTCATATGTGACTTGCTGGCATATTCAATATGCTGACCTACACGGCTGGAACGTCTTATGTTGCAGATATTTTTCTTCGACGTGTAAGAGTACGATTCAGGGTTACGGCCTACACTCAACTTGTCGTTGGTGTTTATTGGGACTCCACTCCCTTGACTGCTTCCGCTGAGATATTTAAGGTATATATCAGTTTTACGCTATTTCCATGTGATTGCACTTTGATATATACATTGATGTACTGTGTGTGCCAGCATACTGATCCAGGGATGGCACAGATACACAGAGGCTTGACTCTTTTTGAGTCGGGTCGTTACAGATATGGTATCAGAGCACATGTTGACTGTAGGACGTGACCCTAGAAACTAGAAAACTCTTAGAAAAGGATCTCTCTAAAATTTTATTTCCAAGAACATTCTTTACCTCTCATCTCTTCTGACTTCATCAAATGTTCTCTCTCACCTCCAATAGTTAGACAATACCCTTACCCCTTTGACCTAATGAAGAATCGACGGAGTTCTACTTCAAAGTAAAGAGGATGTCACCATGCATTTGAAGAATTGAAGCTACACCCATTGAAGACTCTCAAGACCCGAAGAATTCAAAGACCCTGAAGCGTTCGAATATTTATATGACCATTAGAAGTCCAAACCCCTGTTATATACCCACGTTAGATACGATGATTTGGGAGCCATCATTGGTGTGTGTTTTCCAACGGCCACAACTAAAACCTATTCTCAAATATATTGTTTGTATTGTGTGTATCTTCCTCCCTCTCTTACCCGTCTCATCCCCAAAACCTCAACCCTACCAGATGGAGTATGAAGCTGGACTTGTAGTCTCTGGACCAATGACCCAGCTGGAGACTGATATATGGATTCAAAACATGGAGAACCACTTCAGGAGAAACTTGATCTCAAGGAAGTATGAAGTGGAACACGCTCTTCAGTACTTTACACAAAGTGTTGCAATCTGGTGGAAAATGCATCATGCCATACAAGGATTTAGTGGAGCAGAAACCTGGGACGAATTCAAGAAGACTTTGTTAAGATCTCGTCTTATTCAAAAGTGCTATGATAATCCGAAGGAGAAGACTTGTGCATGCAAGATCTGTGGAGAAATAGGACACACCCAAGAAGAACACCAGGATGGATGCACTAATTGTGAAGAAAATCACCCAGTTGAGGAGTGCCCAAGTAGTCACATTTACCCCAAGGTGCAACAAGTTGTCAAGCAGCAGAAAGATGTAGTGAAGGAAACCCTCAAGAAGAAGATTCTAGAAGAACCGGTGATGAACGTGTTGGAGAACGTTGCATGGGAAACAAAAAATTTCCTACGCGCACGAAGACCTATCATGGTGATGTCCATCTACGAGAGGGGATGAGTGATCTATGTACCCTTGTAGATCCTACAGCAGAAGCGTTAGTGAACGCGGTTGATGTAGTGGAACGGCCCTCACGTCCCTCGATCCGCCCCGCGAACAATCCCGTGATCAGTCCCACGATCTAGTACCGAACGGACGGCACCTCCGCGTTCAGCACACGTACAGCTCGACGATGATCTCGGCCTTCTTGATCCAGCAAGAGAGACGGAGAGGTAGAAGAGTTCTCCGGCAGCGTGACAGCGCTCCGGAGGTTGGTGATGACCTTGTCTCAGCAGGGCTCCGCCCGAGCTCCGCAGAAACGCGATCTAGAGGAAAAACCGTGGAGGTATGTGGTCGGGCTGCCGTGGAAAAGTCGTCTCAAATCAGCCCCAATACCTCCGTATATATAGGTGGGAGGGAGGGGACCTTGCCTTGGGGCTCAAGGAGCCCCAAGGGGGTCGGCCGAGTCCAAGGGGGGAAGGCTCCCCCCCAAACCGAGTTGGACTTAGTTTGGTGGGTGGGAGTCCTTCCCTTCCTTCCCACCTCCCTTTTTTCTTCTTTCTCTTTGATTTTTCTTTGTATGGCGCATAGGGCCCTTTTGGGCTGTCCCACCAGCCCACTAAGGGCTGGTGCGCCACCCTTATGGCCTATGGGCTTCCCTGGGGTGGGTTGCCCCCCCCCCCCCCCGGTGAACTCCCGGAACCCATTCGTCATTCCCGGTACATTCCCGGTAACTCCGAAAACCTTCCGGTAATCAACTGAGGTCATCCTATATATCAATCTTCGTTTCCGGACTATTCCGTGATCTCATCCGGGACTCTGAACAACATTCGGTAACCAACCATATAACTCAAATACGCATAAACCAACGTCGAACCTTAAGTGTGCAAACCCTGCGGGTTCGAGAACTATGTAGACATGACCCGAGAGACTACTCGGTCAATATCCAATAGCGGTACCTAGATGCCCATATTGGATCCTACATATTCTACGAAGATCTTATCGTTTCAACCTAAGTGCCAAGGATTCATATAATCCCGTATGTCATTCCCTTTATCCTTTGGTATGTTACTTGCCCGAGATTCGATCGTCAGTATCCGCATACCTATTTCAATCTCGTTCATCGGCAAGTCTCTTTACTCGTTCCGTAATACAAGATCCCGCAACTTACACTAAGTTACATTGCTTGCAAGGCTTGTGTGTGATGTTGTATTACCGAGTGGGCCCCGAGATACCTCTCCGTCACACGGAGTGACAAATCCCAGTCTTGATCCATACTAACTCAACTAACACCTTCGGAGATACGTGTAGAGCATCTTTATAGTCACCCAGTTACGTTGCAACGTTTTGATACACACAAAGCATTCCTCCGGTGTCAGTGAGTTATATGATCTCATGGTCATAGGAATAAATACTTGACACGCAGAAAAACAGTAGCAACAAAATGACACGATCAACATGCTACGTCTATTAGTTTGGGTCCAGTCCATCACGTGATTCTCCTAATGACGTGATCCAGTTATCAAGCAACAACACCTTGTTCATAATCAGAAGACACTGACTATCTTTGATCAACTGGCTAGCCAACTAGAGGCTTGCTAGGGACGGTGTTTTGTCTATGTATCCACACATGTAAATGAGTCTTCATTCAATACAATTATAGCATGGATAATAAACGATTATCTTGATATAGGAATTATAATAATAACTTTATTTATTATTGCCTCTAGGGCATAATTCCAACAGTCTCCCACTTGCACTAGAGTCAATAATCTAGCCCTCACATCCTCATGTGAATTAAATTGTAATAAATCTAACACCCATACAGTTCTGGTGTTGATCATGCTTTGGCCGTGGAAGAGGTTTAGTCAGCGGGTCTGCTACATTCAGATTCGTGTGCACTTTGCATATATTTACGTCCTCTCCCTCGACGTAGTCGCGGATGAGGTTGAAGCGTCGTTTGATGTGTCTGGTCTTCTTGTGAAACCGTGGTACCTTTGCTAAGGCAATGGCACCCGTGTTATCACAGAACAAGGTTATTGGATTCAGTGCGCTTGGCACCACTCCAAGATTCGTCATGAACTGCTTCATCCAGACACCCTCCTTAGCCGCCTCCGAGGCAGCCATGTACTACGCTTCACATGTAGAATCTGCTACGACGCTTTGCTTGGAACTGCACCAGCTTACCGCACCCCCATTAAGAATAAATACGTATCCGGTTTGCGACTTAGAGTCGTCCGGATCTGTGTCAAAGCTTGCATCGACGTAACCTTTTACGGCGAGCTCTTCGTCACCTCCATACACGAGAAACATCTCCTTAGTCCTTTTCAGGTACTTCAGGATATTCTTGACCGCTGTCCAGTGATCCACTCCTGGATTACTCTGGAACCTACCTGCCATACTTATGGCCAGGCTAACATCCGGTCTAGTGCACAACATCGCATGCATGATAGAACCTATGGCTGAAGCATAGGGGACGGAGCGCATATGCTCTCTATCTTCATCAGTTGCTGGGCACTGAGTCTTACTCACTCTCGTACCTTGTAGAACTGGCAAGAACCCTTTCTTGGACTGTTCCATTTTGAACCTCTTCAAAAATTTATCAAGGTATGTGCTTTGTGAAAGTCCTATCAGGCGTTTTGATCTATCCCTATAGATCTTAATGCCTAGAATGTAAGCAGCTTGTCCTAGGTCCTTCATAGAGAAACTTTTATTCAAGTAACCTTTTATGCTCTCCAAAAACTCTACGTTGTTTCCAATCAGCAATATGTCATCCACATATAATATTAGAAACGCCACAGAGCTCCCACTCACTTTCTTGTAAATACAAGATTCTCCAACCACTTGTATAAACCCAAATGCTTTGATCACCTCATCAAAGCGTTTGTTCCAACTCCGAGATGCTTGCACCAGTCCATAAATGGATCGCTGGAGTTTGCACACCTTGTTAGCATTCTTAGGATCGACAAAACCTTCAGGTTGTATCATATACAACTCTTCCTTAAGGAAACCGTTAAGGAACGCCGTTTTGACATCCATTTGCCAGATTTCATAATCGAAAAATGCTGATATTGCTAACATGATTCTGACGGACTTAAGCATCGCTACGGGTGAGAAAGTCTCATCGTAGTCAACTCCTTGAACTTGTGAAAAACCCCTTTGCCACAAGTCGAGCTTTATAAACGGTCACATTGCCGTCAGCGTCCGTCTTCCTCTTAAAGATCCATTTGTTCTGAATGGCCTTGCGGCCCTCAGGTAGTACCTCCAAAGTCCACACTTTGTTCTCATACATGGATCCTATCTCGGATTTCATGGCCTCTAGCCATTTGTTGGAATCTGGGCCCACCATTGCTTCTTCATAATTTGCAGGTTCATTGTTGTCTAACAACATGACTGATAAGACGGGATTACCGTACAACTCCCGAGCAGCACGTGGTCTCGTCGACCTACGTGGTTCGACAGAAAGTTGAACTGGAGTTTCATGATCATCATCATTAACTTCCTCCTCAACCGGCGTCGCAATGACAGAGGTTTCCCCTTGCCCTGCGCCACCATCCAGAGGGATGAGAGGTTCGACAACCTCGTCAAGTTCTATCTTCCTCCCACTCAATTCTCTCGAGAGAAACTCCTTCTCGAGAAAAGCTCCGTTTTTAGCAACAAACACTTTGCCCTCGGATTTGAGATAGAAGGTGTACCCAACTGTCTCTTTTGGGTAACCTATGAAGACGCACTTTTCCGCTTTGGGTTCCAGCTTTTCAGGCTGAAGCTTTTTGACATAAGCATCACATCCCCAATCTTTAAGAAATGACAACTTTGGCCTTTTGCCATACCACAGTTCGTATGGTGTCGTCTCAACGGGTTTTGATGGTGCCCTATTTAAAGTGAATGCAGCTGTTTCTAATGCATAACCCCAAAACGATAACGGCAAATCAGTAAGAGACATCATAGATCGCACCATCTCTAATAGAGTACGATTACGACGTTCGGACACACCATTACGCTGTGGTGTTCCAGGCGGTGTTAACTGTGAAACAATTCCACATTGTCTTAAGTGAGTACCAAACTCGAAACTCAGATATTCACCCCCACGATCAGACCGTAGGAACTTGATCTTCTTGTTACGATGATTTTCCACTTCACTCTGAAATTGCTTGAACTTTTCAAATGTTTCAGACTTGTGCTTCATCAAGTAGACATAACCATATCTACTTAAATCGTCAGTGAAGGTGAGAAAATAACGATATCCGCCACGTGCCTCCACGCTCATCGGACCACACACATCGGTATGTATGATTTCCAACAAGTCACTTGCACGCTCCATTGTTCCGGAGAACGGAGTCTTAGTCATCTTGCCCATGAGGCATGGTTCGCACGTATCAAGTGAATCAAAGTCAAGTGACTCCAAAAGTCCATCAGCATGGAGTTTCTTCATGTGCTTTACACCAATATGACCTAAACGGCAGTGCCACAAAAATATGGCGCTATCATTGTTAACTCTAACTCTTTTGGTCTCAATGTTATGTATATGCGTATCGCTATCAAGATTCAATATGAACAATCCTCTCACATTCGGTGCATGACCATAAAAGATGTTACTCATAGAAATAGAACAACCATTATTCTATGACTTAAAAGAGTAACCGCCTCGCAATAAACAAGATCCAGATATAATGTTCATGCTCAACGCAGGCACTAAATAACAATGATTTAAGTTCATCACTAATCCTGACGGTAACTGAAGTGACACTGTGCTGACGGCGATTGCATCAACCTTGGAACCATTTCCTACGCGCATCGTCACTTCATCTTTTGCCAGCCTTCGTCTATTCCGTAGTTCCTGTTTCGAGTTGCAAATATGAGCAACAGAACCGGTATCGAATACCCAGGCACTACTACGAGAGCCGGTTAAGTACACATCAATAACATGTATATCAAATACACCTGATTTTTCTTTGGTCGCCTTCTTATCTGCCAGATACTTGGGGCAATTGCACTTCCAGTGACCCATACCCTTGCAATAGTAACACTCCGTTTCAGGCTTAGGTCCAGCTTTGGTTTCTTCGTCGGATTGGCAACAGGCTTGCCGCTCTTCTTCGAATTGCCCTTCTTGCCTTTGCCGTTTCTGTTGAAACTAGTGGTCTTATTCACCATCAACACTTGATGCTCTTTACGGAGTTTAGACTCTGCGACTTTCAGCATCGCAAACAACTCGCCGGGAGACTTGTTCATCCCTTGCATGTTGTAGTTCAACACAAAGCCTTTATAGCTTGGCGGCAGTGATTGAAGGATTCTGTCAGTGATAGCTTCTTGCGGGAGTTCAATCCCCAGCTCAGCTAGACGGTTTGAGTACCCAGACATTTTGAGCACATGTTCACTGACAGATGAGTTTTCCTCGATCTTACAAGCATAGAATTTATCGGAGGTCTCATACCTCTCGATCCGGGCATTCTTCTGAAAGATAAACTTCAACTCCTGGAACATCTCAAATGCTCCATGACGCTCAAAGCGACGTTGAATTCCCGGTTCTAAGCCATACAAGACTGCACATTGAACTATTGAGTAGTCCTCCTTACGTGCTAACCAAGCGTTCTTAACATCCTGATCAGCCGTAGCGGGTGGTTCATCTCCTAACGCAGCATTAAGGACATAATCCTTCTTCCCAGCTTGTAAGATTAGCTTAAGATTACGAGCCCAGTCTACAAAGTTGCTTCCATCATCTTTCTACTTAGCTTTCTCTAGGAACGTATTAAAATTCAGGATGACTGTCGCGTGAGCCATGATCTACAACACAAATATATTCAAAGTGGACTTAGACTATGTTCAAGATAATTAGAGTTTAACTTAATCAAATTATTCGCTAAACTCCCACTCAAAAAGTACATCTCTTTAGTCATTTGAGTGGTTCATGATCCACTTACACTAGCTCAAGTCCGATCATCACGTGAGTTGAGTATAGTTTCAGTGGTAAGCATCCCTATGCTAATCATATCATCTATATGATTCATGATCGACCTTTCGGTCTCATGTGTTCCGAGGCCATGTCTGCACATGCTAGGCTCGTCAAGCTTAACCCGAGTGTTCCGCGTGCGCAACTGTTTTGCACCCGTTGTATGTGAACGTTGAGTCTATCACACCCGATCATCACGTGGTGTCTCGAAACGACGAACTGTAGCAACGGTGCACAGTCGGGGTGAACACAATTTCGTCTTGAAATTTTAGTGAGAGATCACCTCATAATGCTACCGTCGTTCTAAGCAAAATAAGGTGCATAAAAGGATTAACATCACATGCAATTCATAAGTGACATGATATGGCCATCATCACGTGCTTCTTGATCTTCATCACCAAAGCACCGACACGACCTTCTTGTCACCGGCGCCACGCCATGATCTCCATCAACGTGTTGCCATCGGGGTTGTCGTGCTACTCATGCTATTACTACTAAAGCTACATCCTAGCAAAATAGTAAACGCATCTGCAAGCACAAATGTTAGTATAAAGACAACCCAATGGCTCCTGCCGGTTGCCGTACCATCGACGTGCAAGTCGATATTTCTATTACAACATGATCATCTCATACATCCAATATATCACATCACATCGTTGGCCATATCACATCACAAGCATACCCTGCAAAGACAAGTTAGACGTCCTCTAATTTTTGTTGTTGCGTGTTTTACGTGGTGACCAAGGGTATCTAGTAGGATCGCATCTTACTTACGCAAACACCACAGCGGAGATATATGAGTTGCTATTTAACCTCATCCAAGGACCTCCTCGGTCAAATCCGATTCAACTAAAGTTGGAGAAACCGACACTTGCCAGTCATCTTTGAGCAACGGAGTTACTCGTAACGATGAAACCAGTCTCTCGTAAGCGTACGAGTAATGTCGGTCCAAGCCGCTTCAATCCAACAATACCGCGGAATCAAGAAAAGACTAAGGAGGGCAACAAAACGCACATCACCGCCCACAAAAACTTTTGTGTTCTACTCGAGAAGACATCTACGCATGAACCTAGCTCATGATGCCACTGTTGGAGAACGTCGCATGGGAAACAAAAATTTTCCTACGCGCACGAAGACCTATCATGGTGATGTCCATCTACGAGAGGGGATGAGTGATCTACGTACCCTTGTAGATCGTACAGCAGAAGCGTTAGTGAACGCGGTTGATGTAGTGGAACGTCCTCACGTCCCTCGATCCGCCCCGCGAACAATCCCGCGATCAGTCCCACGATCTAGTACCGAACGGACGACACCTCCGCGTTCAGCACACGTACAGCTCGACGATGATCTCGGCCTTCTTGATCCAGCAAGAGAGACGGAGAGGTAGAAGAGTTCTCCGGCAGCGTGACGGTGCTCCGGAGGTTGGTGATGACCTTGTCTCAGCAGGGCTCCGCCCGAGCTCCGCAGAAACGCGATCTAGAGGAAAAACCGTGGAGGTATGTGGTCGGGCTGCCGTGGAAAAGTCGTCTCAAATCAGCCCCAATACCTCCGTATATATAGGAGGGAGGGAGGGGACCTTGCCTTGGGGCTCAAGGAGCCCCAAGGGGGTCGGCCGGGTCCAAGGGGGGAAGGCTCCCCCCCAAACCGAGTTGGACTTGGTTTGGTGGGTGGGAGTCCTTCCCTTCCTTCCCACCTCCCTTTTTTTTCTTTCTCTTTGATTTTTCTTTGTATGGCGCATAGGGCCCTTTTGGGCTGTCCCACCAGCCCACTAAGGGCTGGTGCGCCACCCTTATGGCCTATGGGCTTCCCCGGGGTGGGTTGCCCCCCCCCCCCGGTGAACTCCCGGAACCCATTCGTCATTCCCGGTACATTCCCGGTAACTCCGAAAACCTTCCGGTAATCAAATGAGGTCATCCTATATATCAATCTTCGTTTCCGGACTATTTCGGAAACCCTCGTGACGTCCGTGATCTCATCCAGGACTCCTAACAACATTCGGTAACCAACCATATAACTCAAATACGCATAAAACAACGTCGAACCTTAAGTGTGCAGACCCTGCGGGTTCGAGAACTATGTAGACATGACCCGAGAGACTCCTCGGTCAATATCTAATAGCGGTACCTGGATGCCCATATTGGATCCTACATATTCTACGAAGATCTTATCGTTTGAACCTCAATGCCAAGGATTCATATAATCCCGTATGTCATTCCCTTTATCCTTCGGTATGTTACTTGCCCGAGATTCGATCCTCAGTATCCGCATACCTATTTCAATCTCGTTCACCGGCAAGTCTCTTTACTCGTTCCGTAATACAAGATCCCGCAACTTACACTAAGTTACATTGCTTGCAAGGCTTGTGTGTGATGTTGTATTACCGAGTGGGCCCCGAGATACCTCTCCGTCACACGGAGTGACAAATCCCAGTCTTGATCCATACTAACTCAACTAAGACCTTCGGAGATACCTGTAGAGCATCTTTATAGTCACCCAGTTACGTTGCGACGTTTGATACACATAAAGCATTCCTCCGGTGTCAGTGAGTTATATGATCTCATGGTCATAGGAATAAATACTTGACACGCAGAAAAACAGTAGCAACAAAATGACACGATCAACATGCTACGTCTATTAGTTTGGGTCCAGTCCATCACGTGATTCTCCTAATGACGTGATCCAGTTATCAAGCAACAACACCTTGTTCATAATCAGAAGACACTGACTATCTTTGATCAACTGGCTAGCCAACTAGAGGCTTGCTAGGGACGGTGTTTTGTCTATGTATCCACACATGTAAATGAGTCTTCATTCAATACAATTATAGCATGGATAATAAATGATTATCTTGATACAGGAATTATAATAATAACTATATTTATTATTGCCTCTAGGGCATAATTCCAACAGAACAAAAATATTGAAGACCCTGACGGACTAGGTCTGACCAGATTTTTCTCCAATGCATGCTACTCATGTGGAGAAGAAGGACACTATTCACAGGATTGCACGAAAAGAAGCCAAGAGTATCTGGGAAACTTCCCGACGGAGAAAGTGGAGTTTGATCCACTTGAAATAGAAGAACTGGCCAAAATGAAGGAGTCCGGAAAGAAGAAAAAGTACCCTCGGAGGAGCCAAATCTCTGTAGATAAAGACCTGAGTCATGTCATATGTTATAAGTGTATGGAATTTGGCCACCACAAACACATGTGCTACGGAAGGAAGCCAGAAACCCAAGGAGCAAAAGCAAACACTAAGACGCCTCGAGACTTGTCAGAACTCATTTGTTTTCGTTGCAAGGAAGCAGGACATTTTGCTAACGATTGTCCATAAAGGAAGAAAGCTAAATAGGAGTGGTTAAGTTTTGACCGCGACAATTAGTGTAATCTGAAGAACTCTTGTTTCTCATGAGATCTTGGAGGGAAATTTTTTGTAACAGAAGTCCCTGAGATTGTAATAACATCATGAATAAATGGAATTTATTGTCTCATGATTGCCAATGTTGAAACTCTATGCGTTGTTTCTTCGAACAAAGATCTCTGAACAATTATGAGGATATGAGAAAATATGGTCGATGCAGGCATGAGTATAATTCATTTTAAGTGTGGTAGTAATCGGTAAACCCACAGGATCCACTGAGTAGGAATGTACCATAACTACCAAGGAGATATATACATTCCTCTGAGTACCTATTTACTGACACCTGCAGATGACATCTTTCTACGAGTCATTCCTCAAGGGCCCAGAAACGATCATGACCCTGACCAGTGATCATGATTACCCGAAAATCCTGAAGGACATGATGAAGCACATTCATCTTGAAGGAGATGCAGTCTACAAAGGCTACCCATTCATGGAAAATGGAGTGGAACTTTGGTATGTGGAAGTACATCTCCACCGTGTGAAAGGAGTTTGTCCAAAGACTATAGGGCAATACTTTTCCATTTCACGTGTACCACGAGCAACCTTCTTTGATGCTGTTCGTGAAGCTGCCATGGAAGCCATACGTCAGATTGGAGAAATACTTGGAGCAAGACTCCGTCATACCCAGGAATACCTGAGTGAAGTGCATGCAGAGATGATGGAGATGAAGATCATGGCCACCATGATGAAGCAAAAGATGGATGATTTCAAGGAGCACATTGGAAAGTTCTAGTGGAACTAAAGTACCTCCAAGAGAGACGAATGAATAATGTTGGCAGAAATGCTCGACCATACCGAACAATGTGGATTGCAGCATTTGTAATAGAGTACTTTTGAATTTGAGTTTTTGATAAGAAATTAAGGATGTAATAAAGGATTGATTATGAAAGGAATATGATTTATGGATGAACCAATACCTTTTCATGGTAAACACACAAATGGAAAGTATCCCACAGAATGGAGTGTGTACCAAAAATAAGTCTGAGGATTATTATTATATGATGATTACCCCAAGAGTATGATGGAGGAAACACTACAGGATTTAAGGCGTAGTGATTCCAAGTATGCGTGCAACCCACAGACCCCGAGACTAATAAGGATCAAGTACTACCTATTTGGAGAAGGAAACTTGGGAAAAGCTAAGATGGATTAGCAAACATTTCCCTAGGAGCATACGAAAACCTGAGAGTTGTGAAGTTACGATAGATGTTTTGTTCAGCTTGCAGAATCATTGGATTTATCTGAACTTCGTTCGTGTACAAGAGAAATTCTGCAACGCTTGTGAGGATGCCCAAGTGTTAGAATACGAGATTCACTAAGCCTTATACAAGGTAATGATTTCAGTGCGACATGGCTTGGCAACCATGACGACTTACTATTATCATTCTCTTGCTATTCGGAATGGTAAATCTGAGAGACTTACCCATAGTGAGAGACAACGTTCTTTGAAACTTTTGTTTCAGCCTTAGAATGGTATGATGAAAGCCCCATGTACAT
Organism: Hordeum vulgare subsp. vulgare; assembly: GCF_904849725.1. Lineage (NCBI taxonomy): Eukaryota > Viridiplantae > Streptophyta > Magnoliopsida > Poales > Poaceae > Hordeum > Hordeum vulgare. Next base: position 105,217,097 of record NC_058521.1, on the reverse strand, counting down.
GGCAGTTGTTGTCACGTGTAGAAATTTTTTACGGTGAGGACAAAGACAATACCTCTCTCTCTCTGCAGGATAACCACAAATGGTAGACCACCATGAGAATCATCGATAGGTTATTTAGTATTAATCACGAGTCTGTCAGTTAAGAAGACCCAGTAAAGGAAGAAGCTTATATCAACAGAATAACCCTCGTTTTGATGGAGATGTTATGAATATAACGGAACATATGAAGACTGTGAGGAGTCAGATGCCAAAACCCCAGGGGATTGTTAAAGTTTTAAGGGACCAACAATCTTTATTTTAAGTGTGGTAGCATACCACTTTGCCGGAGGTTGGATTTGTTAGAAGACCCCAGACCCTAACCTTTTCTTTCGATCCTCTTCGAATCTCGAGGACGAGATTCATTGCCGGAGGTAGGTTTGTAACATCCCAAATTTTGGAATGTTAATATAATTGTTAGAATGATTGTTTGTTTGTTTGAGTGATTGAAACTTGAGTGGTGTTTGTAACTTTTCAAAAAAAAACTTTTGAATGAGAGGGAATAAAATGATTTTCCCCTTCTCCGATGAATTCATATTCATCCATTTAAAATCAATGAGAGAAGATGACATGACTTCTTCAACTATAAAGAATTTCAATGGAGTTGGCATTTGAATTTCTTTCAGTTTGATTGGCAATTATATTTTTCTTTTCTCCACTCAAGAAATCCCGGGAAGTACATTCTGTCAAACAGAAAAGAGAGGAGGAACATGACCCTCCAACGCAGCGGCATTTTGAAAGTTATTTGAACCCTAAAACTTAGAGGATCATTTGAAAATTATTTGCAAAAGAAAATAAATCTTTTAGGCAATTTTGTGAAAATAATTTTTTCTGAAGCTTTTATTCTGGCACTGGAAAAATGTTAATCAAATTCTACATTTTCTTCTGATAATTTTGGTATATTATATGCACATTTTTTGAATTTTTTTCGACCCATAAAACCTTCCTTTTCTTCCTGTTTTAAAATAAAAGGAAATTTTACTTTAATAGGAAATCACCCGCGGGCATTAGGTAAGAAATCAGGCCCAATAACCCCGTCATCCCCTACCTCTCGTTCTTTCCTTCTCTGCCATGGCCACGCTCGAGGGAAGCTTCCTCCCAAATTTTTTCTCCGGGATTCGCGAATTTCTTTCCCTCCTAGCTTCTCCCGTCGCCCTTATAAGACTACCCAGGTCCTCCTCGTTCCATTCCCGTTGGAACCGCCGCCTCTCCCCACCTCCTCCTCTCCCTATGGACCTCCCCGGAGCCGGCCACAGGAACTCCCCATCGCCACCCCATCGCCCCTGCCGAGCCCCTCCAGCACCCCACTCCCCGTCGCCACCCCGGACGCCCTGGCCCTCGTTGCCACCCCCCTCTGCCACCCCACCCCCCCCCCCCCCCCGCCGGCGACCCCACACTGCCGGAGTTACACCATCGCCGGAGTGCCCCTCGCCGCTGCTCCTCCTACCATCGTGGGTGCTCTCTGAAGCACGAGGTAACCCCCTCGCCTTTACTTTTTTTCTTTTCTTTTGTTTTACTTCTACCGTTAGATCGTTAGGCAACGCTCTATATTAGATCTAAGTTACCCTTTCGGTCTTTTAGATAAAACCGATCGGTCTTTCTTTCACTTAATAATAGCCGAAGAGGTTTTTGTTAAGATGCGGACGTTTGCTAGTATTTATCGCAGCAAACACCTTCCAACCAATCAGAGAGCGCCACGTGTACCCCTGTCCGATTAGATTCATTTTTCTTTTCTGTTTTAATTCCAAAAAACAGAGAGATTTTTAATTCTGTTTTGATCATAACTTTTGATCCACAACTCCAATGAGGTTTATTCTTTTTCCAGTAGATCACAATTTTTCTGTAGTTTTCAAAAACATATTATTTGCCTATCTTTTAGGATTATGACTATATTTCTTTCTATGGTTGTTTTTAAATTATTTTTCTTTTATATTTCGGAAAGATTATGTTTTGTTTCTGTTAGTTAACAGTAGGTTTGCAACAAGTTTTGATTTTATTTTTATATGTTATCATGAAATCAATTCTAGTTCTCTAATAACTTGCAATTGGTTTCTCTACTGTTTCAAATCCCGTTTGGAAATACTTTCAAATAGTTTTGTGAAAAAATACTTTATTTTATCTTAGTTAAATTTGTATCTTAGTTCCCTGTTATTTAAGTATTTTAATTTTTTGTTAGAAAAAAACTATTTAGTGTTTGATGTAGTAGAAGACTCCCTAGTCATATTTGAAGTTTCCTTCGGATTCGTATTCGCTCTCTCTTTTGTTTTGATTGCTAGAATGATTGCTAGTATGAGTGCTTACGTGAATGATATGGTTGTTATATAGATTTCATCGGAGAGTGACGAGTAGTCTATCAAGTTATTCCTCGAGAACGAAAATTCTTCTTCGTTTACATCACCAGGCAACTCATTTGATCATGTATCACCTATGTTTTATGCATCGTAGTTCTACCAACCTATGCCCAATTGCATGCTGAGTAGGTACTAGGAAATTATGGTTACATATTGTAGTATCATGAGGTAGGCACCCAACAACCCCGTTACTTGGCCCGGGACGACAAATTTCATATTGCTATGCTTGAGTAGATGGGATTCTGGTTGAGAGTTTATCACGAGTGATGCGAGAACAATTTAATAACCAAGACCGGTTAAGTCAAGACTTTTCAAGACCTCGTGATGCAATGCAACTCTGGGTGAAGGACGGTTGATCGGCTCCCTGGAGAAACCAGTGGATGACCCGGGATGCTGGAGACGTGCCATGACATCTTGCGGAAAGCTTCACCCAGGCTCAAAGAGACGAACGGATATTTTCAAGACCCAAGGCTTACCTGCACAGCCACAAGTCATTATGGGCTCTGGCTTGGTTGGACAACGCGGCGACTCTGGACAGGCGGTGCCAGCAGATGTAGAAGAAAGGATTGGATGGGCACCGATAGGGATTCAGAGGGACCCGTTGAAAGACCATGTTTTGATCATCCGGTCTTCAAACACCCTGAAGTGCGAGGATATACACGGAGGCGATCAAATCTTGTGGGGAACGCGTGCAAAACTCTGCAGAGTACTCAAACCTAATCGATTAGCCGTGTCCACAGTCATGGACAACTTGAGCCAAATGAACTAAAGTTATCTGAAATTCTCAACACAAATAATAATAATGATGTGGGAATTATTGACAACTCGGGTACGAGAATTGGTTGGCGGAAACATCTCATTAACAACCAACAGCGTAGTAATATTTTTCTTTTAGCCCCTCTTGTTGTAGGAGAAAATTTCCTTTATGCTAAAACATACAACCCCACCTTCCATATATGCATATAGTATAGATGATATTTTACCCCCTCTCATATGTGACTTGCCGGCATATTCAATATTCTGACCTACACGACTGCAACGTCTTATGTTGCAGATATTTTTCTTCGACGTGTAAGAGTACGATTCAGGGTTACGGTCTACACTCAACTTGTCGTTGGTGTTTATTGGGACTCCACTCCCTTGAATGCTTCCGCTGAGATATTTAAGGTATATATCAGTTTTACGCTATTTCCATGTGATTGCACTTTGATATATACATTGATGTACTGTGTGTGCCAGCATACTGATCCAGGGATGGCACAGATACACAGAGGCTTGTCTCTTTTTGAGTCGGGTCACTACATCGCCGCCGTCCCCCGATCCGTCCCGATCTAGCACTTACCGGAAGACACCTTCGCGTTTAGCACATGTACAGCTCGATGACGATCTCTGCCTTCTTGATCCAGCAAGAGAGAAGATGAGGTAGTTGAATTCTCCGGTAGCACGATGGTGTGGCGGTGATGATGGTGGAGCTACTCCGGTAGGGCTACGCTGTGCCGAACCTTTCTAGTTATGAGGTGTCACAAAGTAGTGGAGGGAGAGAGGTTTGCATAAAACACTACTAGAAATCAGTATTTTGCCATCAGCCTAGTCTTTGCCGTCTGCTAGCTGATGGCAAAGATTGTCTTTGCCGTCAGCTTCAGCAAAACAGATGGCAAAGCACAGGTTGATGGCATCCAATCTTTTTGCCATCCGTCAGCTCTTTGCCGTCTGCTAGCGGACGGCAAACAGTCCAGAGGCAGACGGCAAAGATGTAGATAGGCCCACCTGACCGCGGGGTGGCTAGGTCAAACAGGAGTCGGACCTTTGTCGTCTGCTAGCGGACGGCAAAGAGTCCGGAGGCAGACGGCAAAGCGCTAACTCCGTTAACGGCTCCTTCCCCCACCCCGCCCCTCTCTCTCTCTGTAACGGCTCATCCCCGCGCGCCCCTCGCTCTCTCTCCCCACCCCGCGCGCTCCTCTCTGTGTAACGGCCGCCAGGACCACCGTCGCACCGCCGCCCCCGTCGCGTCGCCGCCCCTACTGCCGCCCCTGTCGCGCCCCACTGCCGCCCCTGTTGCCCCCGCCACCGCCCCTCTCTCTCTCCCCCCACCTCGCCCCCGCTGCCGCTGCCGCTACCCCACCACCGTCGCGCCGCCGCACCTGGCGCCCCCGGCGCCGCCCCGCCACCCCCGCCACCCCGGCCCCTCCACAGCCGTCCCTCTCAGTGAGCCCCCACACCCCCACCCCCACCCCCCACCCGCATTATTTTTCACTAGTTTTATTATTTTTTAGTAGTTTTAGTAGTTTTTATTGTTAGTAGTTTTAGTGGTAGACTTAGTTAGGTTAGTAGTTTTAGTTAGGTTAGTAGATTTAGTTAGGTTAGTAGTTTTAGTTAGGTTAGTAGATTTAGTTAGGAGGAGAAGAGGAGAAGAGGAGGAGGACAAGAAGGGGACAAGAAGAAGAGGAGTAGGAGGAGGAGGAGGAGGATAAGAAAAAGAAGAAGAAGAGGAGAAGAAAAAAATAAGAAGGAGAAGAAGAAGAAAAAGAAGAAGAAGAGAAGAAAAAAATAAGAAGGAGAAGAAGTAAAGAAGAAGATATGAAGAAGAGAAGAAGAAGAGAAGAAGAGAATAAGAAAAAAATAAGAAGGAGAAGAAGAGAAAGAAGAATAAGTTGATTTTTTATTGTTTGGTATTTAGTGGTAGCTAGATTCTTTTTTAGTTACTTAGAGGTAGATTCTGTTTTTGTTATAGTGGTAGGTTCTGTTTTTGTTATTTTTTTGCTGTTTAGTGCTATCTAGGTTTAGCGATAGGTTTAGTTAGCTTGGTTAGTTAGGTTAGTTAGTTAGTTATCTTACTAGAAAGAATAGGAAGAAGAAGAAGAGGAGGAGGAGGAGAAGAGGAGAAGAGGAGGAGGAGGAGAAGAGGAGAAGAGGAGGAGGAGGAGAAGAAGAAGAAGAAGAAGAAGAAGAAGTAGAATAGGAGGAGGAGAAGACAAAAAGAAGATCACATGTTTGGTATTTAGTTTTTTTGGAATTAATTACTAGTTTTGTGGTAGATTCTGTTAGTTAATTAGTAGATTTAGTGGTAGATTCTGTTAGTTTATTCGCCCATCATTATTTCTTAGGTTCAAGACTACTTCAAAGAAGATCACATGTTCTTTTGTTGAAATCAAGTTTGTCAAAATAATGTATCGTCTATATTTATTGGTACCGGAGCAAAACAGGACAACTTAAATAATATTGCCATCCTCAAATGTAGAAAATATCGAAAAGTTTTATATAAAAGTGAAAAGTAGTATAGGTAACCTGGAAAGTCCTGTGGACCAAAAGGGCAATTTCTGGACCTGCGAACTTTGCGTGGTAGGTGCATGTCCATGCAGCAGGGTAATTTCCCCAACAATGACATAATTAGTGCATTTAGCTCCAAAATACCATAATAAGCTCAAAATGGCATAAGAACCTTGGTTAGCTCATTAATATTATATACTTAGCTTGTTTTCCTCTAAAATGGGATAATTAGCCCATTTAGCTCAAAAAAGACATAATTAGGTAATTTAGCTCCAACAAGAGGAGAAGAGGAGAAGAAATAGGCAAAATGAAAAGAACGAAGAAGAAGAAGAAGAAGAGAAGAAGGAGAAGGAGGAGGAGGAGGAGGAGGAGGAGAAGGCCAAGGACCTTCTATCCTTCTCCTCCTCCTCCTTCTCCTCCTCCTCCTCATTCTTGATTTCTTCTTCTTCTCCTCCTCCTCCTATTTCTTCTCCTCTTTCATATTGTCCTTGCTTTAATTAACCCAACAATGACATAATTAGCCCATTTAGCTCCAAAATACCATAATAAGCTCGAAATGGCACAAGAACCTTGGTTAGCTTATGAATATTGTATACTTAGCTTGTTTTCCTCTAAAATGACATAATTGGAATATTTGTGTTGATCAGGTGGATTTACATGTGATAGTTGTCTCGTCACTGTGAGGTCTGCTGTGCGAAGACCTGCCCGTGCGTTGCACGAGCTCCGCCCCTGCATTCGTGGGTCAGTACAAATTTTATCTCCTCCCCGCCCCTTCATTTAGTGTGGCTCGATTTCCGGTTGAAACATTCTAGATTTATGTAATTCAATTAATTTATCAGTATGCGTGACCAGTATGCGTCTCCCGTTCGAAAGGGCGACATCTATAAATATGCATGTCTTTGTATATTTATAACCGCCATCCTTTCGAATTGTCCAACATTATCCATGGACAGCCCGAATATGTGTAGATTGGGTTCATTTTCCCGTATGCTGTGCTATGGATCCGATGCGGACTTTCATCAGTGCCTCCCTGTTGTTCTCCGGATGCACATCCTCTATGTTTATTGCGGAGACGTGTATCAGGAGAACAGCGGGGAGGTGCTGCCAAAATTTTGCGTTGGATCCGGAGCAGAGCATGGGAAAACGAACCCAATCTACACATACTCGGGTGAGATTAGGACCTATCTTTACCTATTAGGGTGTAGGTTGCCTGGACGTAATAAAAATGGCGAACCTGATTAACAGATGAATATAAATGCTAAATTATATATAAATATATTTCTTCTATCTTTAGTAGCTACGCAAGATGAGTGATCGTGCGTGGATGTATACCTGTCACCCTAGTCAGAAAGAGATGACGAAAGAATGGTTTTTAAAAACAAAGGAATTTGTGAAAGCCGCATTCGCAAATGGCCAGGAAAGAAACTATTGCCCCTGTCCTGGATGCGACAACTATAAAAAGACGACAGAGGCTGTAATGATTAAACACCTGCAGAGGAGGAGTTTTAAGACTAATTATACGGTGTGGACATTTCATGGTGAGTCTATACAACGCACAAGAGCTGAGGTGGTCCGTCGTCACACGGACGAGCATGGTATTGGGATCGAAGACATGGTGCAAGACTTTGATGATGCTCGGGATTCGGAAGATGAGATGGAGGAATCTGCAAAGGCCTTTTATGAAACGTTGGAGTCTTCAAAACGTCCTCTCCATGAGCACACTGAGCTCTGTCAGCTGGATGCAATTGCACAAGTAATGGCTCTGAAGGCTCGGTTCAACTTGGGAAGAGAATGCTACGACGCGATGATGACACTATTTGGACGTTTCCTACCCAAAGGCCATGTCATGCCTGCAAACCTGTACCAGTCGGACAAAATACTTCGTGTACTTAAGATGCCCTATGAGAAGATATATGCATGTGAGAAAGGATGTGTCTTATTTAGGAAGGAGTATGCACACTTGGACTATTGTCCCAATTGCGAGTCTTGCAGGTATCTTCTGGTAGACAACGGTATGGGTGAGAAGAGGCAGACCAAAATCGCACTTAGTGTTCTTCGGTATATGCCAATTGTACCAAGACTTCAACGTCTTTTCATGGTCGAAGAGACAGCAGACAGATGCATGGTACAAATTGGGCAAAAGAACCGAACTAGATGCGGATGGGAATAAGATAATGGTACACACATCAGATGGGGAAGCGTGGAAACATTTCGATGGATTGCATTAGGATAAAGCGGCAGATCCAAGGAATCCTCGAGTCTGCGCCGCCACGGATGGTTTTAATCCCTTCGGCATGATGGCAACCCAATACAGTTGTTGGCCTGTATTTGTCATTCCACTCAATCTCCCCCCCCCCCGGGCAGATTATGCAAAGAAAGAACATATTTCTAACGTTGATAATTCCAGTGCCCAATTATCCGGGGAAGAACATGAATGTGTACCTGCAACCGCTTAAGGATGAATTGGTAGAAGCTTGGGAAACTGGGGTCAAGACATACGATGCCGCTAGAAAAGAAAACCTCAAAATGCATGTGTGGTACATGTACTCTATGCATGACTTGCCAGCATATGCGCTATTCTCTGGATGGTGTGTGCATGGAAGGTTCCTGTGCCCGCAATGCAAGGCAGCTCTTCAGTTTCATTGGTTGCAGGAGGGTCGGAAGTATTCTTGCTTTGACTTGCATAGACAGTTCCTGGATCCTGACCATCATTTCAGAAAAGACAAGAGGAACTTTACCAATGGTAAAGTTGTCAAAAACTTGGCACCACCTGCGTTCACAGGCCAACAGATCCTGGATCAGTTAAACGCCCTCGAGCCTGATCCAGAGCGTCCAGGGTATTTCAAGGGGTATAATTCAAAACATGCCTGGACTCACAAGCCATGCTTCTGGGATCTGCCTTACTTCAAAGACCTCCTTCTTCCACACAATATCGACATGATGCACACTGAAAAGAATATCGGAGAGGATATTTTTGGTACATTGTTCGACATAGATGGGAAGACAAAGGATAATATTAAGGCTAGAGTCGATCAAGAGACACTATGTCATAGACCATTACAAAACATGCGAGAAGGCAAAGGAAAGCAGAAGTGCTCGAAGCCAAAGGCCTAGTTCAATCTTGGAAGGCCAGCTATGAGGGAAATTATCTTGTGGGTCAAAATGCACTTGGTGTTCCCCGATGGGTATGCAGCGAATCTAAAGAGGGGAGCGAGTCTTGAAAAATTAAAAATCTTTGGTCTCAAGAGTCATGATTGGCACATATGGCTAGAGCGGGTAATGTCGGTGATGTTACGTGGCTTTATTCCTGAGGATGAATGGCTAGTACTGGCGGAGTTGAGCTATTTCTTCCATGTTCTTTGTGCAAAAGAATTGTCGCCTGGCGTGGTAGAAGACATGGAGGAGTTTGCACCGGAGTTGTTTTGCAAGTTAGAGAAGATCTTTCCACCGGGCTTCTTTAATCTAATGCAGCATTTGATTTTACATCTACCGACCGAGGCAAGATTGGGTGGGCCCGTGCAAGATCGTTGGTGCTATGCAACTGAGAGGATGCAGAAGACCCTTCGAGCTAAATGTAAAAATAAGCGTAGAATTGAAGCATCGATGGCTGAGGCATTCATTACTAAGGAGGTGGCAAACTTTGTGACAGCACACTACGAAGCCAAAAATCATCATTTGCATAATCCGAAGCCTCGGCACAATGATGGAGACACTAAAAAAGGTGGGTCCAACCTCAGCCTATTCAAAGGGAAGCTCGCACCAGCCGGTGCTTCGAAACCAGTAACGTTGGATATCGAAGAATGGCGGAACATTTCGTTGTATATCTTCAACAACCTAACAGAAGTGCGGCCGTACATCGAGTGAGTTCTCGGCACATTTTCCCGTAACTTCTAATTCATTTGAACTGCTCTTATTCCCGGATATGTCAAACAGCCGTTACGTCGTCAAATTCTCGGATGGAGCGGTGATCGAAAATGATTCCGTCAAAGAGTATGAGCTTCTGTCAAAGACAGGAGGCGGCTATCCCGGTTACATCTCTTGGTTCAAACAAACGGTAATTATCAATAATAGGCCATTTCATTCTTGGTCTAACTTGCGGCTAATGCAACAACCATTTCGTATTAAACTTGTAGGCTAATTCAGAGTCTATGGACGCCGAATTGAGACAAGTCACTAATGGTTTTGACTATAAGGTCCGTTCATTTGAGAAATACAACATCAACGGGTATCTCTTTCGTACCTTTGGCAAAGAGCTATCTATGCCCGACCGGAAATCTACAAATTGTGGTGTCTCTGCTATCGGCCAAGGTGTTATCGAGTATTATGGAAGAGTTGAAGCAATTTATGAACTTCAATTCTATGGTGAAAACCCACCGAACGTCGTAGTCTTCAAATGTTATTTGTTCCAGCCGAAAAATACTAGAAGGACTCATGAACATATAGGACTAGTCGAAATCAATCCAAACACCCATTTAGATGTTCCCGATGTCTATATTACGGCTCAACAGGCGACCCAAGTTTTCTATCTACCGTGGGCATGCCAAACGGATAAGAATCTAGAAGGTTGGTATGTTGTTTATGAAGTGCCGCCACATGTCAGACCACCTCTCCCAAATGAAAAGGATTATGAACCTCACATTAACCCAGACACATATGATGGAGAATTCTTCCAAGAAGCACGTCTTTCCAAGAAACGTTTCAAGAACCGCCGTGCTTCATCCAAGAACATGGAAGTAGACAGCGACAATGAATCCGACTCCAGCCCTGAGCCGGAACCAGAAGACCTGGAACTCGTAGAGGTTACTGATGCGGATGACCTGTCAATGCTTCAACGATTAAAGGAAGGCCTTTCACAACTTCACGCCGTTGAACCCGATGAGCACGTCATTCATGAGGACATGCGTGATAGTGATGATGATGATGCATTCATTGATGATGATTATTAGTTTGTAAGATTCACAACTTAAATTATATATATTTTAATCTTTATTATTCATGTACATATTATTATTCATGTCAGTCATTCAATTTTTTTATGTTGTACTAATTTCTTTTAATCTTTATCATGGCAGGTGTTGAAAGATGGTGGGCGCGGGTCCAGAGCGCTCGACGGGTTCTTCCCAGGCGCCCCGCACGAGGGGTGGTACTTCCCTTCCACCCCTATCTCTCCGTAGAGCCTTGGCAGACAGTCTTTCAACACCAGCCGAGGGTTCTTCTTCGTCGGCGGCATTGCCCACTGGGAGAGGTGCTGGTCGGGTAGGGAGGAAGGAGAAGGGTACAGGGAGAGGTGGTGGCCGCGGAAGATCCAGGAGGACTGTTGAGCCGTCCTTGCCACCACCACCAGCCCATTCACCCGAGCATAGGACTAGTATGGTCGACCCGTTTGCGGAGGAGGCTACGGGGACTCCGGTCCAGGAGCCTGGTGTTCACGGGCATTCGTCCCATGAGACTCCGGTCCAGGAGCAGCCTTGGGTCGAGGTGCATTCGGCCCAGGAGCAGCCGGAGGAGACTACGGTTCCGGAGGCTTCACCCCACGTGGAGAGGCCCGGATGGGAGCCTTGGCCGGATCGTACCGAGTTGCCGGATTGGACCGAGGGTCCGGGTGGCTCAGGGGGCGGGGATGGCCGGAATGAGCTTACGGATAGTGAGGGCAATGTGCAGGTGGACGGGGCCACCGTGTACAAGCGTGGTAGTACACGTCTCCCGGTCGCCCCGGCTACCCGCGTGCAGAGGCCGGTGATTAAACCTGAAGGAGATAGGTAAGTACATTTACCCTTTTTTTAGCTTTTGCCTTCAAGTTTGTTCAAATATCTAATGCGCTGACCTTATCATACTGCAGGGGATGGGTACACCCTCTTGGAGTCCGCAGGCTGAACTCCATCCTTGGTGTGCTTTGCCGGACAAATTTCCCGGGGTTTGTCATGTTGCCTGGTGAGGGTCAGGTTCCTACACTAGGATTTACCTGGGAGCACTACCAGGCTGCGCATGCCCCGCCGGAGGAGATTATAGATGGTTTCTTGTGCCACAAGAGGGCCGAGATGGTGATCAGGAGCTTTTGGGTAAATTATCCTTTTACGGAATCTAAAATTAACAATATACCTAATTATTGTACTAATCGGTGTTTTCACGTTTGATTGCAGACCTTCTATAGGTGTGAGGATGGATATGAGGAGGAGGCGGCCAGGGTTCTCGAGGGCGAGTGTAGGCGGTTACTACAGAACTTGCAACACAACGCTCGGCCGCAGGCTATTCGAGATTACTACGCCACACATGGTATTAAGAAGGAGAAGAAGGATTGTCGTGGAAAGTTTCTGAAGAAGGAGCAATACATGAAGGTAATTACCTATTCTTAAGTCCTTCTACGTAGTTTTCTTGATTTCATTCATAGGCGTAGCGCTGAAAATTCTTTCTAATAACTTACAGGTTCCCCCGAGATGGTGTGTGGATAAGATGGATTGTTGGGAGGCGTTGGTTGATGAGTGGTGCATAGGCAGCTGGCAAGCCGTCCACGAGAATGCGAAGGATCGGCGTAGCCAAATGGTTGGTGTGCCACACCATCAAGGCAGCGCCAACTTACTTCAGTTTGGGCGAAACTGGGTATGTGATTTGCTTCATGATTCATGCAATTCATTCTTGATGCTAATATTTTGTTCCTCTCTTTTAGGCGCATCACAATAAGACTGAGATGCCACACTTGTACGACCTTTATGGCATGGCCCATACTGCCTCGTACAAGAAGGCGAAGGCATTCTCTGAGTCTGACCTGGATGATCCCAGTAACTTCACCAACATATCATCCCACCAGAAGCTCGTGGCATACAGGGACGCGGGGAAGGCTACGAAAGGGGATGACTTTAACCCTAGCCAGGAACCTTTGGATCCAGAGCTGGTGATGATATCTGGTGGCGGGAGGCCCCATGGCTCGATAGCCATTGGAGATGGGATAATACGTTGTCCACTCACTCTTCCGGAGATCAAGGCGCGCCAGTCGAGAAGATGTCCTGAGATAACGCCTCGTCCACGCCCAGTCGAACTTGCCATCGAGGTTAATTGTACGGACTAAGAACACTTTCATCCATTTCATTATGTGTGTCACCATAGATCATTACTATGGTAACGAGGAATGGTTTTTCAGGCTGCTCTTCAGAAAGAGAGAGCGGCAAACCAGGCTGCTCTTGAGACAGAGAGATTGGCAAGCTAGGCTGCTCTTCAGGCTGCTCTTGATGAGAGGGACCAGACCACGGCACGATTGCTTGAGGAGGAGAGGGCCCGGAATGAGGCGGGTCGACGGGCCCTGTACGAGCTTTTTGTGGTATGTTATTTTTCACATTAGCCAAATCATGTGTGTAATGTCTGTTTCAATACTAACTAATACGACCCACTCTTCAGGGTCTGTGCGAGAAGAGCGGTCAAGTCCCTCCACCGATGCCCGTCTTCTCTTCGATTGGCACGGTGAGTTTCATTACAAACTAGTATTAATAATTGAGTGTCATCATGCTAACTGAGACATTGCAAAATATCTTTTCTGCAGAATAACTCCCGAGCGGCATCTCACGACCCTTCTCCAGGGCAACCGTCTCCAAACGAAGCCGGCGCGAGCAAACGTGGTGTTTCTCCTCCTTGATGACCACTACGGTAAGTTTCACCTCCAAACTTAGCTTGTTTTCCTGTAAAATGAGATAATTAGCCCATTTAGCTCCAAGAAGACATAATTAGGTAATTTAGCTCCAACAAGAGGAGAAGAAATAGGAAAAACGAAAAGAAAGAAGAAGAAGAAGAAGAGAAGAAGGAGAAGGATGAGAAGGAGGAGGAGGAGAAGGAGGAGAAGGCCAAGGACCTTCTAGTCCTTCTCCTCCTCCTCCTTCTCCTCCTTCTCCTCCTTGATTTCTTCTTCTTCTCCTCCTCCTCCTCCTTCTCCTCCTTCTCCTCCTTGATTTCTTCTTCTTCTCCTCCTCCTCCTCTTTCCTCTCCTCTTTCATATTATCCGTGCTTTAATTTCCCCAACAATGACATAATTAGTCCATTTAGCTCCAAAATACCATAATAAGCTCAAGATGGCATAAGAACCTTGGTTAGCTCATTAATATTATATACTTAGCTTGTTTTCCTCTAAAATGGGATAATTAGCCCATTTAGCTCAAAAAAGACATAATTAGGTAACTTAGCTCCAACAAGAGGAGAAGAGGAGATGAAATAGGCAAAATGAAAAGAAAGAAGAAGAAGAAGAAGAAGAAGAAGAAGAGAAGAAGGAGAAGGAGGAGGAGGAGAAGGCCAAGGACCTTCTATCCTTCTCCTCCTCCTTCTTGATTTCTTATTCTTCTCCTCCTCCTCTTTTTCTCCACTTCCATATTATCCTTCCTTTAATTAACCCAACAATGACATAATTAGCCCATTTAGCTCCAAAATACCATAATAAGCTCAAAAAGGCACAAGAACCTTGGTTAGCTCATGAATATTATATACTTAGCTTGTTTTCCTCTAAAATGACATAATTGGAACATTTACCTCAAAAAAGACATAATTTAGTAATTTAGCTCCAACAAGAGGATAAGAGGAGAAGAAATAGGCAAAATGAAAAGATACAAGAAGAAGAAGAAGAGAAGAAGAAGAAGAGAAGAAGAAGGAGGAGGAGGAGGAGGAGGAGGAGAAGGCCAAGGACCTTCTAGTCCTTCTCCTCCTTCTCCTCCTTGATTTCTTCTTCTTCTCCTCCTCCTCCTCTTTCTTCTCCTCTTTCGTATTATCCTTGCTTTAATTTCCCCAACAATGACATAATTAGTCCATTTAGCTCCAAAATACCATAATAAGCTCAAAATGGCATAAGAACCTTGGTTAGCGCATTAATATTATATACTTAGCTTGTTTTCCTCTAAAATGGGATAATTAGCCCATTTAGCTCAAAAAAGACATAATTAGGTAATTTAGCTCCAAAAAGAGGAGAAGAGGAGAATAAATAGGCAAAATGAAAAGAAAGAAGAAGAAGAACAAGAAGAGAAGAAGGAGAAGGAGGAGGAGGAGGAGGAGGAGGAGGAGAAGGCCAAGGACCTTCTATCCTTCTCCTCCTCCTCCTTCTCCTCCTCCTTCTCCTTCTTCTTCTCCTCTTTCATATTATCCTTGCTTTAATTAACCCAACAATGACATAATTAACCCATTTAGCTCCAAAATACCATAATAAGCTCAAAATGGCACAAGAACCTTGGTTAGCTCATGAATATTATATACTTAGCTTGTTTTCGTCTAAAATGACATAATTGGAACATTTAGCTCAAAAAAGACATAATTAGGTAATTTAGCTCCAACAAGAGGAGAAGAGGAGACGAAATAGGCAAAATGAAAAGATAGAAGAACAAGAAGAAGAGAAGAAGAAGAAGAGAAGAAGGAGAAGGAGGAGGAGGAGAAGGCCAAGGACCTTCGAGTCCTTCTCCTCCTCCTTCTCCTTCTTCTTGATTTCTTCTTCTTCTCCTCCTCCTCCTCTTTCTTCTCCTCTTTCATATTATCCTTGCTTTAATTAACCCAACAATGACATAATTAGCCCATTTAGCTCCAAAATACCATAATAAGCTCAAAATGGCATAAGAACCTTGGTTAGCTCATGAATATTATATACTTAGCTTGTTTTCCTCTAAAATGACATAATTAGCCCATTTAGCTCAAAAAGAAGGAGAACGAAGAAGAAGAAGAAGAAGAAGAGAAGAAAAAGAGAAGGAGAAGGAGAAGAAGAAGAAGGAGGAGGAGAAGAAGAGAAGAAGAAGGAGAAGGAGGAGAAGGAGGAGAAGGAGCCCTCCTTCTTCTTCTCTCCTTCTTCTCCTCCTTCTTCTCCTTCTTCTTCTCTTCTTTTTATTCTTCTCCTCCTCCTTCCCCTTCTCCTTCCCCTTCCCCTCCTCCTCCTCCTTCTTGTTTTTCTTCTCCTTGTTATCTTCTTGCTTCTTCTCTGTCTTCTTCAATTTATCTTATTTGTCATATATATGTTGTTGTTCTTCTTCTTCTGACTTTCTTATTACCATTTTGCAGATTGGATGTACTACATGCATGGAAGCTGGCGTTGGAGTGCTTTAGTTTCCATTTTTATTTGAGTTGATGAACAATGTGGAACTATATGTATATGTATATATGGATGAACAATATATGTGCAACTATATGTATGTATATATGGATGAAACTTTGTATGTGTTGGTTGTTTTGATATATGGGATGTACGTTGATGAACAAATGGCATTGATGAGCTTTATATGTATATCATATATGTGTTGTGACCTATTTATGATATATGTGCTATGAATTATATGTATATGTGCTGTGAAATTGAAAAAATAAATAAATATGTGATAATATAGGCTCTTTCCGTCTGCCAGCTGATGGCAAAGGCCTTTGCCGTCAGCTGACCGACGCAAAGGTGCCACGTGGCGCCCAGCTGTGCAACCTGGGCAGTAGCAGCTGGCCATATAGTCTCTTTGCCGTCTGCTTCCTGGGGGCAGACGGCAAAGAAGAGGGCACAGAGGAGGGGGGGAGGAGGAGGCAGACGGCAAAGAGTGGAAAGAGGGGGGAGGGGAGGACCCGGCAGACGGCAAAGATGGACGGGGAGGCAGATGGCAAAGATGGAGGGGGAGGGGAGGGGAGGAGAAGGCAGATGGCAAAGATGGGCGGGGAGGCAGACGGGAAAGATGGAGGAGGGGGCAGACGGCAAAGCCTTCGTTAACCCCTAATGGAGGCAACGCGTGTCGGCTGCCGTCTCAAGCGCTTTGCCGACTGCTCCTAAGGAAAGTTGACGGCAAAGAGCTTTGCCCTCCGCTTTGGGCGGGCAGACGGCAAAGAAGGTGCTATGCCGTCGTAGGCTGACGCAGAAATTTTGCCGGCCGTGACAATCTCTGCCGTGTGTGGTATTGTCTTTGCCGTCCGGGATATTGTCTTTGCCGTCTGTGATGGCAGACGGCAAAGAAGGTGATTCCTGTAGTGAAGGCTTGAGTTGCAAAAAACCTAAAACCCTCCACTATATATAGGAGGAACCAAGGGGAGGCTTGCCTTGCCTCCTAATCCAAGTAGGAGGCTTCGTCCTAAGAAAGGAGGAAGGTCGCCTACTCCAATTCGGTTTGGTGGAGGAGTCCATTCCTTCTTGTCCACCTCCTATTTTTTCCTTTCCTTTATTTTTGCTTCACCCGAAATAGCCCTATTCGGCTAGCCTCACCAGCCCACTAAGGGCTAGTGCGCCACTCATGGGCCTATTAGGTTCTCTCCCGGGTGGGCGGCCCCTCCCGGTAAAACCCTGGAACCCATTCATCACTCTCGTTACTTTAGCGGTAATGCCCGAAATCTTTCCGGAAGCCAAATGCAACAATCCTATATATCAAACCTCGTAAAGTCCGGGATCTCATTCGGGACTCCAAACAATATTCAGCTACCAACATCAAAGTGTGCAGACCCTGCGGGTTTGAGAACTATATAGACATGAATGAGACACTCTCCGGCCAATATCCAATAGCGGGACCTAGACGTCCATATTGGATCCTACATATTCTACAAAGATCTTATCGATTGAACCTCTATGTCAAGGATTCACACAATCCCGTATATCATTCCCTTTATCCTTTAGTATGTTACTTGCCCGAGATTCGATCGTCGGTATCTACATACCTATTTCAATCTCGTTACCGACAAGTCTCTTTACTCGTTCCCTAATACAGGATCCTGTGGCTAACTCTTTTAGTCACATTTCTTGCAAGGCTTGTTTGTGATGTTGTATTACCGAGTGGGACCAGAGATACCTCTCCATCACACGGAGTGACAAATCCTAGTCTTGACCCATGCTAACTCAACGGACACCTTCGAACATGCCTCTAGAGTACCTTTATAGTCACCCAGTAACATTGCGACGTTTGATACACACAAGGCATTCCTCCGGTGTGAGTGAGTTACATGATCTCATGGTCATAGGAATGTGTACTTGACATGCAGAAAACGATCATATGCTACGTTCATAGTTTGGGTCTTGTCCATCACATCATTCTCCTAATGATGTGATCCAGTCATCAAGTGATAACACTTGTCTATGGCTAGGAAACCTTAACCGTACTTGATCAACATGCTAGTCAACTAGAGGCTCACTAGAACATTGTTTTGTCTATATATCCACACATGCATTTATGTTTCCATTCAATACAATTATAGCATGGATAATAAACGATTATCTTGAAACAGGAAATATAATCATAACTATTTTATTATTGCCTCTATATTTCCAACAGTCTCCCACTTGCACTAGAGTCAATAATCTAGCTTCACATCCGTATGTGATTTACAACGTAATGAATCTAACACCCATACAGTTCTGGTGTTGATCATGCTTTTCTCGTGGAAGAGGTTTGGTCAGCGGATCTGTAACATTCAGATCCATGTGCACTTTGCGAATATTTATGTCCTCCTCCTTGATGTAATCGCGGATGGCGTTGAAGCGTCTCTTTATGTGTATGGTCCTCTTGTGAAACCTTGGTTCCTTGGCTATAGAAATGGCATCAGTGTTGTCACAGAATAGATTGATTGGATCCAGTGCACTTGGCACTACTCCAAGATCTGACATGAACTATTTCATCCAGACACCCTCCTTAGCCGCCTCTGAGGCAGCTATGTACTCCACTTTGCATGTAGAATCAGCTACACAGTTTGCTTGGAACTGCACCAGCTTACTGCACACCAGTTAAGAATAAATACGTATCCGGTTTGCGACTTAGAATCATCCGTATCAGTGTCAATGTGGGGACCCCGACTTACGAGTCGAGATCGCCGAATGAACGTGCTTAGTGATCCCAGAGATCAATGCCCACTAAACACACAAATACTGAAAATTAAGAGTCTTACATCCAACATACCGAAATAATAAATCAAAGGACCATCAAGGTCAAGTTCACATAGGCAGGGCCTCCAAGGCCAACTCACACCATAACATCTAATAGCGGAAATCTAGGGGCTAAGCAGGTTCCCATGCCATCAGCCTACCAATAGGCATTTTGACTGCGAAGCGTCCTAGTCCGCAGGTCCATCTCAGATGACGTACTTTTCTCCAAAATCTGGTCCTGCCATGTTTGGTCAATAAAATAACCATTGGCAAGCCAGTGAGTACTTCGAATGTACTCGCAAACAGCCCGTGATATGGATAATGCATTTGGTATGATAGCAAGTAATATGTAGTACTGGTGGATAACAACTTAACAATTAAATAAACATGATCAGAGGTGGATATGCAACTTAGCTAGATGGTATTTAGAAGAACAGGTTACAAATATCAACATATCTATTATGGGTTGAACACTTCGGGTTCACCCAATATGCCAAGTCACCAAACTTGGTCATATCCGCTCTTTCACATATCTTCTTCAACACACACACACTTACCCACACTTGGTTTATGCGAAAATGACTAGACGTATTTTAAGCAGCACCACCCAATTGTCCTTGACCGTGGACACGACTATTCGAATAGTTTACACTCTGTAGAGGTAGTACGCTGGACCCATGAAATCCGGGAAACTTCCGTGTCATCCACGACTCGCGGTATATAACATACCCGATGTAAGTTCCCGATCATTGCCTTTCCCCTGACGATACTAGTCAAAGAGATCCACGATATTGGTACCCAGCCCATATGATGTACGTCTTACGAGCACCGACTCTAGACAGTATCATCCATGTGGGAACCAACGGTGTGCCCAGAACACGTAAAAACGGCATAGTCGACCTACCTGGTACGTCTCTGTCACGAGAGTGACCACACATCACTCCAACCACTAGAAACGTGGCTCTTTGCTAGCACCGACCAAAGTAATCCACAGATCCCTGTCCCATAAAGGGTTATCGTGGTCGTACATGTAAGGTTGGGACGGTCGACACATCTTAAATCTAATCCCATTTCTGAAACCACTCACACCAAAATATACCCGGTGCACCACTTCTTCATAAGTGGCCACCTAACTCATCATCACTCTCGGGCATTAGTGGCACGCGACGGATTTTTCATAAACCTTTGGTATTAACCATCACCATGCTCATGCTTCTACTATGCTTAGCTCTACTTGTCAACATGATATTAGGGTGATCCTCATAGGTCGTAAGATCATGCTCAAATGCAAGTGCTCCGGAGGAGCCATCGGAAACATCATATCGATGATTTACCGAGTATTCATGATCATATGCAACAGGAATAATTGGACTACTACCATGCAAATAGTATTTCGCTCAAACATGGTCAAAGGGCTGCTTGTCTTGATTAACTAAGTATCCGGGGTCTTCGGGGTCTTCAAGTCCAACTCCTTCATCAAACGTGGTATCTATCGTCGTAGTAAATAGTAAAATAATAAGTAGCTCACTGATACATCCATTTTGCATCATGTTTTCATGTTGACATTTATCACTTTTTGGGCTGTTATTTCACTTCACGGTACAATACTTATGCCTTCTCTCTTATTTTGCAAGGTTTACATGAAGAGGGAGAATGCCGGCAGCTGGAATTCTAGCCTGAAAAAGGAGCAAATTTGAGATACCTATTCTGCGCAACTCCAAAAGCCGTGAAAATCAACGGGGAATTATTTTGGATTTTATGAAAAATAATGGGTGGAAGAAGTACCAGAGGGGCACCAACAGGAGGATACAAGCCTACCAGGCCCGGCCTACCCCCCTGGCCGGGCCTGGGTGGCTTGTGGGCCCCCTGTTGCCCCTCCGGCGCTCATCTTTTGCTATATGAAGGGTTTCGTTCCAGAAAAAATCGAGAGGAAGCTTTCGGGAGTAGCCGCCGCCGCCATGAGGCGGAACATGAGCAGAACCAATCTAGAGCTCCGGCAGGACGATCCTGCCGGGGAAACTTCCCTCCCGGAGGGGAAAATCATTGCCATCGTCATCACCAACACTCCTCTCATCGGAGGGGACTCATCACCATCAACATTTACATCAGCACCATCTCATCTCCAAACCCTAGTTCATCACTTGTAACCAATCTCCGTCTTGCGACTCTGATTGGTACTTGTAAGGTTGCTAGTAGTGTTAATTATTCTTTGTAGTTGATGCTAGTTGGATTACTTGGTGGAAGAGTTTATCTTCAGATCCTTGATGCTACTCAATACCTCTCTGGTCATGAATATGATTGTGCTTTGTGAGTAGTTACTTCTGTTCCTGAGGACATGGGATAAGTCATGCTAATAGTAGTAATGTGAATTTGGTATTCGTTTGATATTTTGATGTGTTGTATGTTGTTTTTCCTCTAGTGGTGTTATGTGAACGTCGACTACATAACAGTTCACCATTATTTGGGCCTAGAGGAAGGCATTGGGAAGTAGTAAGTAGATGATGGGTTTCTAGAGTGACAGAAGCTTAAACCCTAGTTTACGCGTTGCTTCGTAAGCGGCTGATTTGGATCCACTAGTTTAATGATATGGTTAGACTTTGTCTTAATTCTTCTTTCGTAGATGCAGATGCTTGCAAGAGGGGTTAATCATAAGAGGGATGCTTGTCCATGTAAGGGCGGTACCCAAGCGCCGGTCCACCCACACATCAAACTATCAAAGTAACGAACGTGAATCATATGAACATGATGAAAACTAGCATGACATAAATTCCCGTGTGTCCTCGGAAGCGTTTTTCCTCCTATAAGACTTTGTCCAGGCTTTTCCCTTGCTACAAAAGGGATTGGGACACTTTTCTGCACCGTCATTACTTTTGTTACTTTCTACTTGGTACGAATCATCTCACCACACAACCACTTGTTATCGATAATTTCACTGCTTGCACATATTACCTAGCTGAAAACCACTTGTCATATCCTTCTGCTCCTCATTTGGTTCGACACTCTTACTTATCTAGAGGACTACGATAGATCCCCTATACTTTTGGGTCATCAAGACTCTCTTCTGGCGCCGTTGCCGGGGAGTGAAGCGCCTTTGGTAAGTGGAACTTGGTAAGGAAACATTCATATAATGTGCTGAAATTTATTGTCAGTTATCACTATGGAAACTAATCCTTTGAGGGGCTTGTTTGGGGTATCTTCACCTTGAACGGAAGCACAAAGAGTTGCTCCTCAACCTGTTGCACCTATTGAAAATATTTGCTCTGAATTTCCTTCGGGTATGCTTGACAAACTGCTGGCTAATCCTTTTACAAGAGATGGAACATCACATCCAGACTTGCATCTAATCTATGTAGATGAAGTTTGTGGTTTATTTAAGCTTGCAGGTTTGCCCGAGGATGAGATCAAGAAGAAGGTCTTTCCTCTATCTTTGAAGGATAATGCGTTGACATGGTATAGGCTATGTGATGATACTGGATCATGGAACTACAATCGGTTGAAATTGGAATTTCATCAAATGTTTTATCCTATGCATTTAGTACATCGTGATCGGAATTATATTTATAATTTTTGGCCTCGTGACAAAGAAAGCATTGCTCAGGCTTGGGGGAGGCTTAAATAAATGTTATATTCATGCCCCAACCATGAGCTCTTGAGAGAAATTATCATTCAGAACTTCTATGCTCGGCTTTCTCATGATGATCGCACCATGCTTGACACTTCTTGTACCGGTTCTTTTATGAAGAGAGATATTGAGTTCAAATGGAATTTATTGGACAGAATTAAACGCAACTCTGAAGATTGGGATCTTGAAGAAGGTAAGGAGTCAGGTACGAATTTCAAGTTTGATTGCGTTAAATCCTTTGTTGAAACAAATACTTTTTGTGACTTTAGCGCTAAGTATGGACTTGACTCTGCGATAGTAGCTTCATTGTGTGAATCATTTGTTGCTCATATTGATCTCCCCAAAGATAAGTGGTTTAAATATCATCCTCCTTTAGAAGTCAATGTAGTTAAACCCAATCCAGTTGAAGAGAGAGTCATTTCCTATAATGATCATGTTGTTCCCAGTGCTTACATTGAGAAACCACATTTCCCTGTTAGGATAAAGGATCATTCTAAAGCTTCAACTGTGATACGTAGAGGCTACATTAGAACACCTACACCCCTGAGAAAATTAGAGTTGAACCTAGCATTCCTATTATCAAAGATCTTCTGTCCGACGATGTTGAGGGACATACTATTCACTTCTATGACGATGCTCCTAGAATTGCTAAACCTCACGCTAGAGACAAACATGGTCCTATTGTTGGCACGCCTGTTTTTTCTGTTAAGATAGGAGATCATTGCTATCATGGTTTATGTGACGTGGGTGCTACTGTTAGTGCAATACCTCAATCCTTATATGATGAAATCCAAGATGAGATTGCACCTATTGAGATAGAGCCTATTGATGTCACTATTCAGCTTGCCAATAGAGATACTATCTGCCATGTGGGAATTGTTAGGGATGTTGAAGTCTTGTGTGGTAAAACAAAGTATCCTGCTCATTTCCTCGTTCTTGCTACCACCCAATATAGCTTTTGTCCCATCATATTTGGCAGACCCTTCCTCTATACCGTCAATACTCATATTGACTGTGAGAAGCAAGCTGCCACTTTTGGTTTTGAAGGTGTGTCACATGAGTTCAATTTCTCCAAGTTTGGTAGACAACCTCATGAAAAGGAGTTGCCTAGTAAGGATGAAACTATTGCCTAGCTTCTATTGTCGTGCCTCCTACTGATCCCTTAGAGCAATACTTGCTTGAGCATGAAAATGATATACATATGGATGAAAGGGATGAGATAGATAGAGTTGTATTAGAACAATATCCTATCCTTAAGAATAATCTGCATGTTGAACTGCTTGGGGATCCACCCCCACCAAAGGGTGATCATGTGTTCGAGCTTAAACAGTTGCCTAATACTCTTAAGTATGCTTATCTTGATGAAAAAGAGATATACCTTGTCATAATTATTGCTAGCCTCTCAGAGCATGAAGAACAGAAATTACTAAAAACTCTGAGGAAGCATCGTGTTGCTATTGCATATACTCTTGATGATCTTAAGGGCATTAGTCCCACTCTATGCTAGCAGAAGATTAAAACTGATCTTGATTCCAAACCAATTGTTGATCATCAAAGGAGATTAAATCCTAAGATGAAAGAGGTAGTAAGAAAATAAATACTAGAGCTCCTGGAAGTAGGTATTATCTATCATGTTGCTCATAGTGATTGGGTGAGTCCGGTGCATTGCGTCCCTAAGAAGGGAGGTATTACCGTTGTCCCTATTGATAAGGATGAATTGATCCCATAGAGGATTATTACTAGCTATAGGATGGTGATCGATTTTAGGAAATTGAATAAAGCGACTAGAAAAGATCATTACCCTCTGCCTTTTATCGACCAAATGCTAGAAAGACTGTCTAAACACACACACTTCTGCTTTCTAGACGGTTATTCTGGTTTCTCCCGAATACCAGTCGCACAATGTGATCTGGAGAAAACCACTTTCACCTGCCCTTTCGGTACCTTTGCTTATAGACGTATGCCTTTTGGCTTATGTAATGCCCCTGCCACCTTTCAAAGATGTATGAAGGCTATATTCTCTGACTTTTGTGAAAAGATTGTCGAGGTTTTCATGGATGACTTCTCCGTTTACTGGTCTTCTTTTGATGACTGCCCCAGCAACCTTGATCGGGTCTTGCAGAGTTGCAAAGACACCAATCTTGTCTTGAATTGGGAAACGTGCGACTTTATGGTTAATGAAGGCATAGCCTTAGGACATAAAATTTCTAAAAGAGGTATTGAAGTCAATAAGGCTAAGGTTGATGCAATCGAGAAAATGCCATACCCCACAGATATCAAAGATATAAGAAGTTTCCTTGGTCATGTTGGTTTCTATAGAAGGTTTATTAAAGACTTCTCTAAGATTTCTAGGCCCCCTACCAATCTCTTGCAGAAGGATATTCCTTTTGTTTTTGAAGATGATTGGGAGAAAGCCTTTGAAATACTTAGGAAGGCTTTGATAACTGCACCTATTGTTCAACCACCTGATTGGAATTTACCTTTTGAAATCATGTGTGATGCTAGTGATTATGTTGTTGGTGTTGTCCTAGGGCAAAGAGTTGATAAGAAGTTGAATGTTATTCACTGTGCTAGTACAACTCTAGACAGTGCCCAAAGAAACTATGCTACTACAGAAAAGGAATTTTTAGCAGTCGTGTTTGCATGTGAAAAGTTCAGGTCTTACATAGTTGATTCCAAAGTCACTATTTGCACTGATCATGCTGCTATTAAGTACCTCATGGAGAAGAAATACGCTAAACCTAGACTTATCAAATGGCTTCTCTTGCTACAAGAATTTGATTTGCACGTTGTTGACAGGAAGGGTGCTGATAACCCCGTAGCAGATAACTTGTGTGGGTTGGAGAACATTCTTGATGACCCACAACCTATTGCTGATAGCTTTCCCGATGAGAAATTGAATGTCATCAATGCTTCACGTAGTGCATCGTGGTATGCTGATTATGCAAACTATATTGTTGCCAAATATATACCACCTAGTTTCACATACCAGCAAAAGAAGAAATTCTTATTTGACCTGAGACATTACTTTTGGGATGATCCTCACCTTTATAAGGAAGGAGTAGATGGTGTTAATAGACGTTGTGTACCTCAACATGAACAGGGACAGATCATACAGAAGTGTCACTCCGAGGCCTACGGAGGACACCATGCGGGAGATAGAACTGCACACAAGGTATTGCAATCAGGTTTCTATTGGCCCACTCTCTTCAAGGATGCCCGTAAGTTTGTCTTGTCTTGTGACGAATGTCAACGAATAGGTAATATCGTTAAACGTCAGGAAATGCCTATGAACTATTCACTTGGCATTGAACCATTTGATGCCTGGGGCCTTGATTATATGGGACCTTTTCCAAAATCCAACGGGTATACTCATATGGTAGTTGTTATTGATTATGTCACTAAGTGGGTAGAAGCTATCCCCACTAGTAGTGCTGATCACAACACCTCTATCAGGATGATTAAAGAAATTATTTCCCTAGATTTGGAGTCCCTAGATATCTAATGACCGACGGTGGTTCACATTTTATTCATGGCGCTTTCCGTAAAACGCTTGCTAAGTACGATGTCAACCATAGAATTGCGTCTCCCTATCACCCTCAATCCAGTGGTCAAGTAGAGCTAAGCAATAGAGAGATTAAACTAATTATGCAAAAGACTGTCAATAGGTCTAGAACAATTGGTCTAAGAAGCTCGATGATGCACTGTGGGCCTATAGAACTTCCTATAAGAATCTC
This sequence comes from Hordeum vulgare subsp. vulgare, assembly GCF_904849725.1. NCBI lineage: Eukaryota > Viridiplantae > Streptophyta > Magnoliopsida > Poales > Poaceae > Hordeum > Hordeum vulgare. The sequence continues at coordinate 105,191,261 of NC_058521.1, read as the reverse complement.
ATGGGCATGTCTCCGTACAAAATTGTGTACGGTAAAGCATGTCATTTACCTCTTGAGCTAGAGCATAAAGCTTATTGGGCAATCAAAGAGCTCAACTTTGATTTCAAACTTGCTGGTGAGAAGAGGTTATTTGATATTAGCTCGCCTGATTGATGGAGAACTCAGGCATATGAGAATGCCAAGTTGATAAATGGAGAACTCAGGCATATGAAAATGCCAAGCTGGAAGCGCCGATGGTTTCACCGTGGCTTGAAGGAGGGTCAGTGAGGGCTCGGGGTTCAAACCACGGTATTGAGGACATGGTTTGGAACCCCTGAGACTCACTGAGAGGGAGAGAGAGCGAGGAGTGTGCATGCATGGCCGCGGTCTTCTGGCCGAATCTGGCGCGCGGGGGCACGCGTCACTCCAGTCAACAAAGCTAGGGAGGTGGGGCCATGAGGCTACCCTGATATAGAGGGGTTGTCGGGGACACGAATGGGCAACGGGGGGAGGCTTGAACCGGCGGAGGCTGCCCACCTTTGCTTCGGGTGCACCCTGTAGCTTGCCTAGAGCGCAGTTTTGGCATGCTAGGGCATGCTGGTGCACTCTGTGGCGCCTTGGCCGTGTCTGGTGTGTCCTGGGGCTGTGTCTGAATGTACTTAGACGTTTCAGAGCTGAGGGACTCTCTACTGGCCATGGGATGTGATTAAAGGAGGGATGCCAGCTTTGAACCAGAACATAGAATGGGGTTTTTGGCTCTTCTGCTTGCATTAAAGGAGGGGCCACTCTCCTGCAATTGGGTAGTGGTGTTGGCTGATTAGTCAAGGAGTTTTGAGGAAAGTGTATGGGTGTGGAGTGAGGTAGGAGCTGATTTACTAATCTGGCAGAAGGTGTTCAACACGTGCTTGTGGTAGCTACACTTAACCACTTGTGATGAAAGTTAACAGTATTGAGTTTGGTGCAAAGATAGGATGATCCACCAAATTTGAGCTTCATTGGACAAGTTTGGCAATGTAAACTTGAAATTACCCCCAAATGGGCAGATATGTCCCTTCGAAAGGTAATGTGGGTAGATTACCCCCTGCAAATCCCATTTTTTGGTAGAGAATCCTTACTTGAGGTGTTGAACACTTCTACAAAGTTTCAAGCCATCTGGATAAACTTTGCAATGTAGAGATGTTTCAACTTGATTCTAGACACACAGGGTTTTAGGATTATTTAGTGAACCAAACCACCTTGGAATGAGGTGAAACTTGGTATGGCCACCAAATATAGCTTGGGAAGGTTGCTGGAACTTTATATGATTTTATTGGAAATATTTGAAAATATCAAAATAGACATAATAGGTTTTCAAGGATTTGCTCAAATGTTTTGAATGTAAATAGGGGTTGAAAATCTTATGTATGGAAAAATATCTCCTCTGAGTATCTCCAAAATTTTTCAGAATTTTCTAAGGCAGAAAAGTAATTTTTCATATAGAAATATCAGTTTTGGCCTTAGAAATGGTCATGCATATATAATAGGAAGATACTTTGTAAAATAATTATTTTACGATATTGGAGAGTTAAAATAGTTTTAAAACCAGATTACCATCTTTGGGTAAGGGCACTCCCTTGTCATCAAGGACTTGTAGTGCAACCCAAAGCAAGGTTTTTTTGAAATGGTCAAAAATAAGAAAAAGATCTTTGTAAATAATCATGTCATAAAATATGTTTTTTGAATCCACTCATTCAAGCATCCAAACATACAATGACAATCATGACACTTACAGCATTGGTTTTTGAATTTTTATAATAAACTGAGGATTTTAAACTACAGTTGAAGTGAGTTAATAAGAGGGTGTGACAGACCTACCCCCCTTACAAGAATCTCGTCCCCGGGATTCCTAAGCTATGTGCTAAAAAGGTGCGGCAATTTGGATCGGAGATAGTCTTCACGTTCCCATGTTGCTTCTGCCTCTGTGTGGTTGCTCCACTGAACCTTTAAGTACTTGATGGTGCGGCTTGTGGTGCAACTCTCTGCATCATCCAGGATGCGGATCGGCCTCTCACAATAGGCGAGGTCTACTTGAAGGTCGATGGCTTGATGGACAATGTCCTTATAAAGATCTGGATGGTTTGGCGCTTTCACACACTTCCGAAGTTGTGACACGTGGAAGACGTCGTGCACACCCGAATGTTCCGGAGGTAGCTCCAATTGGTAAGCAACCTCTCCCCGCCCTGCCGTGATCTTAAAAGGTCTAATGAACCTTGGAGAAAGTTCCCTTTGACATGGAAACGCTTGGTTCCCTTGAGAGGTGTAACACGGAGGTACACCTGGTCTTCCGGAATAAAGTCCACTTCTCTGCGGTGAGAATCCGCATAGCTCTTTTTTCATGACTTGGCCGCTTTTAAGTTCCCTCGGACAAGTTGCACCTTGTCTTCTGCTTCACAAAGAACTTCTGGTCCGAAAATCAATCCTTTGCCAGTCTCGGACCAGTTGAGCAGGGTGCGGCACTTCCGTCCGTATAGCACTTCAAATGGGGCCATCTGGAGACTGAACTGGTAGCTGTTGTTGTAGGAGAACTCAGCGAACGGCAGACAGTCTTCCCATTTGGTCCGATGTGCCAAGACACAAGCGCGGAGCATATCTTCAAGTAGCTGATGCACTCTCCGTCTGTCCCCCGTCTGCGGGTGGAAGGCAGTGCTGAAAGACAGCTTGGTTTCGAGAGCTTCTTGGAAGTTATTCCAGAATCTTGAGGTGAACTGGGTGCCTCGGTCAGATACAATCACCTTGGGAACTCCGTTGAGGCTCACAATACGATGGATATACAGGCAAGCCAATTGGCTTCCATCATAGGTGGTGCTAACCAGAATGAAATGGGCCACCTTGCTTAGGTGGTCGAAAATGACCCATATGCAGTTGTGCCCTTTGCTGGATCTGGGTAGACCGGTGATGAAGTCCATGCCGATTTTGTCCCACTTACATTCGGGCACTTGGAGAGGTTGTAGCAATCCGGCAGGCCATTGGTGCTCAGCCTTGACTCGCTGGCACACGTCGCATTTGGCAATATAGGACGCTATTTCCTCTTCATGCCATGCCACCAGAATCTTTCCGAATGTCCTGATACATCTTGGTGCCACCGGGGTGAATAGAGTAGGGTGTGTCATGAGCTTCTTGCAGGATCAAGTCCTTAAGTTCCATCTCGTTGGGTACGCATAAACGTTTCCCAAATCACACTACTCCTTGCTCATCCACTGAGAATTCGGAGGCCTTGCCTTCTTGGATCTTCTTCTTGATGCCTTCTATGCTCTTGTGCCCCTTCTGGGCCTCCTTGATGTCATGTGCCAGCGTGGGTTTGACTTCGAGGTTAGCTAGGAATCATGGTTCAACTAGCTCCAACCCGAAACTTTCCATCTCTTCATATAAGGCGGGTAGACTTTCTTTAAGCATGACGTTCAAGGTGTTGTCCTTCCGCCTTAAGGCATCGGCCACCACATTGGCCTTACCAGGGTGGTATTGAATGTTGAGGTCATAATATTTGATTAGTTCCAACCACCTTCGCTACCTCATATTCAATTCCCTTTGAGTAAAGATATACTTTAGGCTCTTGTGGTCGGTGTATATTTCACATCGTTTCCCCAGAAGGTAATGTCACCATGTCTTGAGGGCATGCACTACTACTGCCAACTCAAGATCATGTGTGGCGTAGTTTTCCTCATGCGGTCGCACTTGCCGTGACAGATAAGCCATGACCCTGCCGTCTTGCATTAGGATTCCACCGAGCCCGGTTCTTGAGGCATCACAATATATCACAAACTCCTTACTGATATTTGGTGTAGCCAATACTGGGGCGGTGGTCAATGTATTCTTCAACTCCTAGAAGCTTGCTTCACACTCCGGCGTCCATTCGAACTTCTTGCCTTTCTTCAAGAGTTGAGTCATTGGTCGAGCTATGCGGGAGAATCCTTCTACGAACATGCGGTAGTATCCCGCGAGTCCGAGAAAGCTTCTGAGTTCCTTCACATTGATTGGCGACTCCCAGTTGGTTACCATGATAATCATGGAAGGATCAACCGTTAATCCATTTGCGGTCATGGTATGACCCAAGAATCCAATTTCGCGCAGCCAGAACTGGCATTTGCTAAACTTTTCATAAAGCTGGTGCTCTCGAAGCTTTTCCAACACTAACCTCAAGTGTTGCTCATGCTCTTCTTCGGATTTGGAGGAAATTAATATGTCATCAATGAAAACAATGATAAACTTATCCAGCTATTCCATGAAGACCTTGTCATGAGGTACATGAAGTATGATGGGCATTGGTCAACCCAAATGACATGACAGTGCACTCGTATAGACCGTACCGGGTCACGAATGTAGTCTTGGTTATGTCCTCGTGTCGGATCATCAGTTGGTAATATCTAGATCGGAGATCAATCTTGGCAAATACCTTGGCTCCATTTAGCTTGTAAAATAAGTCTTCCATCTTGGGGAGTGGGTACTTGTTCTTGATCGTGACTTCATTGAGAGAACGGTAATCGACACAGAGTCTAATAGTCCCATCCTTCTTGGACACGAACAGAACAGGTGATCCCCAAGTTGATGCACTTGGACGGATGAATTACTTCCTGAGTTGCTCATCCATCTGCTTCTTCAAATATGCAAGCTCTCCGGATCCCATCCTATAAGGGTTCTTATAGATAGGCCTTGACCCGGGCATGAGCTCAATGATGAACTTGATGTCCCGGTTAGGAGGCATCCCTAGCAGCTCATCAAGAAAGACGTCTGGGTATTCACAGACTATCTGTACTCAATCCAGCTCTTCTCCCGATAGGCAATTTACCTGTGGGACTGGAGTGGATGTAGGCTGAGGGACATACTTGACTTTGACCCCTTGGTCGCTTGTCATGGTAATAGTCCTATTGGCACAGTCCAAGATGCTCTCGAGCTTAGCCAACCAATCCATCCCAAGGATCACTTCTAAGCCTTGCGACTTAATGACGATGAGATATGCTGAGAAGCTTATCCCATTAATATTGATCCGGCATCCTCTACGTCCTAGGTTAGTCCTTAGCATTTCTCTCTAGGTATGTACTGCCATTTTCCCGCTAAGTAGGGTAGGATTCAAACTACGTTTGTCCACAAACTTCTGAGTAACAAAAGAATGTGAAGCACCACAATCAAACAATTTTGTTGCCGCAGTGGAGTTGACGAGGAATGCCAGGATGCAGCCCGGGTCTTCCTGTGCTTCTTCTGCGGAGATCTGATTAATACCTCCCCTGTTGTGGTACTGCTGATTGAGAGGAGCTTGGTTCCTGCCTGGCGCTCCTTGACCCTGTCCTTGATTTGGCGCATTGGGGCGCGGTGCATCGGCTTTTTGTTGGGGCACTTCCTGGAGTAGTGCCCAGTGTGTCCACATCCAAAGCAGGTAACCTGCCCTGCGATGTTGGTCTTGACTCCACTGTTATTTGGCGGGTTGATTGCTGGCTTGGTGTTCACTTGCTGTTGGGGCTGGTAGTTCTGGCGGAATGTTGGTGCCTTGTACTACTATTGCTGATTGTTGGGTCTTGCTGGGGATGACTGCCATGGGCATGGCTTCGGGTTACTGGGTGCTCCACTACCCATGAGCTTGCGCTTACGGGTGTCGTCCATTACACGACGCTTATCCTCCAACGTGAGGGCCTTGTTAACCAGATCGCAGAAGGTCCGACACTCAAAGATAACCAGCTGATACTGGAGTGACTGCTGCAGTCCTTCCATAAAGCGTTCCACCTTTGATGCTTCAGTGTTGACGTCTTCCGGTGCATATCTTGAGAGGAGGTTAAACTTTTGCAGATACTCCTTGACGGTTCAACTGCCTTGCCTCAAGGCTCGAAATTCTTGCTTCTTAATGGTCATCATTCGAGCAGGAATGTGACCAGCGCGGCATCTTCCTTGAATACTGCCCTAGTGATTGCTTGCCCTTCTCGCATGATCTGGAACCCGTCCCACCAAGCTCTGTCCGTGCCTCCGAGAGAGTGAGAAGCATAAAGGACTTTCTCGCGAACATCGGTGCACTTGACCAGCGTGAGGAGGTCTTCGATGGTGCGGATCCAGTCATCAACATCCAATGGTTCAGTTGTCTCCGTGAATATAGGAGGCATAGTCTGCATAAACACAGACGGAGTAGAGCGACCGTTGCCATTTCCATTTTGTGGCGGATTGTCCACCAAGACTTGAGCCAACTGTTGGATGGCGGCATTGTTGGCTTGGAGGAACTGAGCCACAGTTAGGCTCTCCGGAGGAGGCGCTGGCGGAGGAATATCGCCTTGCTGCTGCTCGAGGTGATCTCCAGCTTGAGTGTTTCCACCGGTTCCCTGCTGCTGGCCAGAGGTGGCAGAGCTGGGGTTGCCGAAGGTGCTGGTGCGGATTGAAATCACCATCCTGTCAGGGGAGTAGACAGGTCAATATGCCGAATTGGCCGGGAATCACAAGGGATGATGTTCCTAGTTAAGGGGGGTTTGGTACTGTGCTAGTGTGCGAGTTAAACAAAGGTTTTTGGGAAATCTAATGCGTTGAATTAAAACAAGTGATGTAGTCGCTTACAAGATGCCTAAGGCAGGAATGCGGCTTGCATCAAACATGATCACACAACACTCATGGTTCTCATGAATCGATACACGGACTCAACTACGCATGGGGAGACTCCTAATTGCCTATGACATTCCTCTAAGCGGCGGACTGCTCGGTCTAGTATGCAGGCTCTGTAGGGTCTTCGCCTTCATCCTCGTCGGTACCTTCCTCCTTCAGAGGTGTCGGAGAGGGGAGCGGTCTATCATGGCGTGTCTTTGTTGGTTAAGTGGTGAGGAGCTCAGTATATTCTTCCGCGGTGAAATGACGACTGTGAATAGGAGTGGCCTGGAGCGGTGGTATTCCTCCTCGGAAGGCAATGCTGACTTCCCTCCAGGTGCTCCTTCCTTCTTGACCTTGCGGGTTTTCATCTTTTCCAGGCGAAGTAGGTCCTTGACTTGGTGTAGTTCTTGGCGAAGTGTAACTGATTCCTTGATAAGAAGATGAGTCAAGGTGTTGACAGAGAGGCTGAAGTAGGTCTGGAACTTGAGTGGCGTTCCATCCTCCATGGATGGGTTAAGCATCCAACTCCCGTCAATCATGTCCTTAATAAAAGGCAGGTGACGAGTAGCAGGCTCGTTAGCCATCTTGGGAAGGAGATCGCGAAGACGCACGAGCACCTCTCATGCCGCTGTCTCCATTGTGAACATCAGATTCTCCATCTGTGGTCCTTCAAAGAACCAACTAGCTCGGGAGTCGTTAGCCTTCACTATCACGTCCACGTGATATTCTTTTGTGTCGACGTTCACCCAGTGCTCGTGGTAGAGGAAAATGGGCGTGCAGTGTACTTGACACTTCTCGAGGCTATCTCCCAAGAGTAGGGGAAAGCCCGTCTCCAGAAGCATCTTAGGTACGGCGACCATCTACAAGGTGGTAGGAGAGGGTTAGAAACTTTTGTGGGTGTGGAAAATGTCAAGTGTAAGGGTTGAGTGCACTACTCGTCTCGGCTATCGTCCATGCTACCTAAGGCTTCCTACAGTCGGGATGGCTCTGATACCAGCTCTGTGGGGACCCCGACTTGTGAGTCGAGATCGCCGAATGAACATGCTCAGTGATCCCAGAGACCAATGCTCACCGAACACACATATACTGAATATTAAGAGTCTTACATCCAACATACCGAAATAATACATCAAAGGACCATCAAGGTCAAGTTCACATAGGCAGGGCCTACAAGGCCAACTCACACCGATACATCTAATAGCGGAAATCTTGGGGCTAAGCGGGTGCCCATGCCATCAGCCTACCAACTGGTATTCTGACTGAGAAGCGTCCTAGTTCTCAGGTCCGTCTCCAATGACATGCTCTTCTCCAAACTCCGGTCCTTCCATGTCTGGTCAATAACATAACAAGTGGCAAGCCAGTGAGTACTTTGAATGTACTCGCAAAAAACCCATGATGTGGATAATTCATTTGGTATGATAGCAAGTAATTTGCAGTACTGGTGGATAGCAGCTTAAAAGTTAAATAAACATGATCATACGTGGATATGCAACTTAGCTAGATGGTATTTAGAAGAACAGGTTACCCATATCAACATATTTGCTATGGGCTGAACACTTCGGATTCACCCGATATGCCAAGTCACCAAACTTGGTCATATCCACTCTTTCACATATCTTCTTGAACACACACACACTTACTCACACTTGGTTTATGCAGAAACGACTTGACGTAGTTTAAGCAGCACCACCCAAGTGTCCTTGATTGTGGACACTTCTATTTGAGTAGTTTACACTCTCTAGAGGTAGTACGCTGGACCCATGAGATCCAGGAAACTGCCATGTCATCCATGACTCGTGGTATATAACAAACCTGAGGTAAGTACACGATCATTGCCTTTCCCCTGTTGATACTAGACAAAGAGGTCCACTCGATTAGTACCCAGCCCACATCATGTACGTCTTACGAGCATCGACTCTGGATAGTATCTTCCATGCGGAGACCAACGGTGTGCCCGGAACACGTAAAAACGGCATAGTCGACCTACCTGGTACGACTCCATCACGAGAATGACCACACATCACTCCCGCCACTATTAATGTGGGTCTTTGCTAGCACCGACCAAAGTAATCAATAAAACCCCATCACATAAGGCCTTGTTCAGTTCCTTCAAATTCGAAGGGGTTTGAAGGGGATTGGGAGGGATTAAATCCCCTGCAAGTCAAAGTCCACCTCAATCCCCTCCAATCCTCTCCAATCCCCTCGTGGAAGGGATTAACCGGACAAGCCGTAAAGGGCTATCGTGGTCGTACATGTAAGGTTGGGACGGTCGACACATCATAAATCTAATCCCATTTCCGAAACCACTCACACCAAAATGTACCTGGTGCACCACTTCTTCATAAGTGGCCACCTAACTCATCATCACCCTCGGGCATTAGTGGCACCCGACGGGGTTGTCATAAACCTTTGGTATTAACCATCATCATGCTCATGCTTGTACTATGCTTAGCTCTACTTGTGAACATGATATTAGCATGACCCTGATAGGTGGTAAGATCATGCTAAAAATGCAAGTGCTCGAGGGGAGCCATCGGAAACACCATATCGATGATTTACCGAATATTCATGATCATATGCAACGGGAATAATTGCTCTATTAGCATGCAAAATGTATTTTGCTCAAACATGGTCAAAGGGCTGCTTGCCTTGATCAGCAAAGTATTCGGGGTCTTCAAGTCCAACTCCTTCATCAAACATGGTATCTATCGTCATAGTAAATAATAAAATAATAAGTACCTCACTCAAAAACAGAGCACAAAATCTCTTTAAAAATGTTATTCCATTCTGGTAAATCTATATCATCATTTTGAAAATATTTCTCTCTGGTTTTGATTAAGGAATCATTTTTAAAAATCATTTTAATAGAAGCTAAAATATTCAAAATAGCCTTTTTATTTATTGTTACAAAGAAAACATGTTTCAAAAATTTGTGAAAAGGCTCTATTAAATTCTACTCATTTTTAGAAGAATTGTGGTGAAAAAATAATTAAATTATACTTGATAAGAAATTTAACAAAAATCCTATAAAATTAGATTAACAGAAAAAGAAAAAGGGCTAAGGAAAATGCCTCGCTCACCCTGTGGCTTGGGCCGGCCCAGCTAGCCAGCTAGCCAGCTAGCCAGCCAGCTAGGTGAGGCGCGTGCGCGGCCAGGTTCAAACGTGACGTGCGGGCCCCTGCACTCAGCTGCAGAGAGGAGAGAGGGGGAGAGAAGAGCCACCGACAGGTGTGCCCCACGTGTTGGGGTTGTCTTCCACCTCTAGACAGAGGGGAGGGATGGCACGCCTGTGACGCTACCGATGCCCTCGAGCTCCGCTGATGGCAGAAATGGAACCAGCTCACCGTCGCCAACGTGCTGGTGGTCGAGGGGTCGACGGGGAGGCCCTGGTTCACCATCGAGGAGGTGGCTGCGGTGGAGCCTATTCGGGAGGTTGATGAACTAGGTGCTACGGGCAGGGATTAGCTCAGGGAGATGATGAAGAAGTCCCTGAGGCTGCTAGGGTCACGGAGAAGGAGAGTAGAGCGTCGGAGCTGGCCTGTAGCCCAAGATCGACGGATCTCCGAAGCGGCAGGGCCTCGGTCGATCTCGAGCACAGGAGCTCGCTGTGCTCGAATGTGGTCGCTAGGGGTTGATTTAGGCTCTCGAGGAGTTGGATGAGGGTGCTAGAGCGAGAGGGAAGGCCTATTTATAGGCCCCCGACGGGGCACCGAGCTGGAAGAGCCGGTGGTTTCACCGTGGCTCGCAGGAGGGGCAATGAGGGCTCGGGTTTTTTTAACCACGGTACTGCACACATGGTTTGGGACCCCTGGGACTCACTGAGAGGGAGAGAGAGCAAGGAGGAGCGTGCATGCCTGGCCGCGGTCGTCTAGCCGAATCTGGCATGCGTAGGCACGTGTCACTCCGGACAACAGAGCGAGGGAGGAGGGGAGCTGAGGCTGCCCTAATACAGAGGGGTTGTTGGGGACACGAATGGGCAACGGATGGAGGCTTGAACTGACCGGGGCTGCCCACCTTTGCTTCGGGTGCGCCCTGTAGCATGCCCAGAGGAGCATTGGCATGCCACGGCATGCTGGCGCACTCTGGGGCACCTTGGCCGTGTCTGGTGTGTCTCGGGGCTGGGTCTGAAGATACTTAGTCGTTTGAGAGTCGAGGGACACTCTAATGGCCATGGGAAGTGATTAAAGGAGGGATGCCAGCTTTGTATGAGAACTTAGAATGGGGTTTTTCGCTCTTCTGCTTGGATTCAAGGAGGGGCCACTCTCCTGTAGTTGTGGAGTGGTGCTGGATGCTTTGTCAAGGAGTTTGGAGGAAAGTGTATGGGTGTCGAGTGAGGTAGGAGCTGATTTACTAATCTGGCAGAAGGTGTTCGTCACGTGTTTGGGGGTAGCTACACTTTACCACTGGTGATGAAAGTTAACAGGATTGAGTTTGGTTCAAAGATAGGATGCTCCACCAAATTTGAGCTTCATTGGACAAGTTTGGCAATGCAAACTTTAAATCACCCCCAAATGGGCAGATATGTCCCTTCCAAAGGGAATGTGGGTAGATTACCCCCTCCAAATCCCATTTTTGGTAGAGACTCCTTATTTGTGGTGTTGAACACTCCTGCAAAGTTTCAAGCCATTTGGATAAAGTTTGCAATGTAGAGATGTTTCAACTTGATTCTGGACACACAGGGTTTTAGGATTATTTACTCAACCAAACCACCTTGGAATGAGGTGAAATTTGGTGTGGCCACCAAATATAGCTTGGGAAGGTTGCTGGAATTTTCTAGGATTTTTATTGGAAATATTTCAAAAGATCAAAATAGATATAATAGGTTTTCAAGGATTTGGTCAAATATTTTGAATGTAAATAGGGGTTGAAATTCTTATGTGTGGAAAATATATGTCCTCTCAGTATCTCCAAATTTTCTCAGAATTTTCTAAGGCAGAAACTACTTTGTCATATAGAAATATCATTTCGGACGTTAGAAATGGACATGCAGATAAAATAGGAAGATAATTTGTAAAATAATTATTTTATGATATTGGAGAGTTAAAATAGTTTTAAAACCAAATTACCATATTTGGGTAAGGGCTCTCCCTTGCCATCAAGGACTTGTAGTGCAACCCAAAGCAAGGTTTTTTTGAAATAGTCAAAAAAAGAAAAAGATCTTTGGAAATAATCATGTCATAAAATATGGTTTTTTAATCCACTCATTCAAGCATACAAACATACAATGACAATCATGGCACTCCCAACATTGGTTTTTGAATTTTTTTAATAAACTCAGATTTTTTAAATACAGTTGAAGTGATGTAAAAACAGGTTGTGACAGCCAAAGCTTGCATCGACGTAACCATTTTCGCCGAGCTCTTTGTCTCCTCCATAAACGAGAAACATTTCCTTAGTCATTTTCAGGTACTTCAGAATATTCTCGACCGCCGCCAAGTGTTCCACTCCTGGATCACTTTGAAACCTGCCTACCATACTTATGACTAAGCTGACATTCGGTCTTGCGCACAACATTGCATACATGATAGACCCTATGGCTGAAACCTAGGGGACGACACTCATCTTTTCTCTATCTTCTGCAGTTAGTGGACATTGAGTCTTACTCAACTTTATACCTTGTAACACAGGCAAGAACCCCTTCTTGGATTGTTCCATTTTGAACTTCTTCAAAACTTTATCAAGGTATGTGCTTTGTGAAAGAACTATTAGGTGTCTTGACCTATATCTATAGATCTTTATGCCCAATATGTAAGCAACTTCTCCTAGGTCTTTCATTGAAAAATGTTTATTCAAGTAATCCTTTACGCTTTCCAAAAACTCCACATTGTTTCCAATCAGCAATATGGCATCCACATATAATATTAGAAATGCTATAGAGCTCCCACTCACTTTCTTGTAAATACAAACTTATCCAAAAAATTGTATAAATCTAAACGCCTTAATCACCTCATCAAAGCGTTGATTCCAACTCCGAGATGCTTGCACCAGTCCATAAATGGATCACTGGAGCTTGCAGACCTTGTCAACATTCTCTAGATCGACAAAACCTTCGGGTTGCATCATATACAACTCTTCCTTAAGAAATCCGTTAAGGAACGCCGTTTTGACATCCATCTGCGAGATTTCATAATCGAAAAATGCAACTATTGCTAACGTTATTCGGACGGACTTAAGCATCGCTACGGGTGAGAATGTCTCATCGTAGTCAACTCCTTGAACTTGTGAAAAACCCTTTGCCACAAGTCGAGCTTTATAAACGCTCACATTACCGTCTGCGTCCGTCTTCTTCTTAAAGATCCATTTGTTCTGAATAGCCTTGCGACCTTCAGGTAATACTTCCGAAGTCCATACTTTGTTTTCATACATAGATCCTATCTTGGATTTCATCGCTTCTAACCATCTATTGAAATCTGGGCCCACCATTTCTTCTCCATAATTCGTAGGCTCATTGTTGTCCAACAACATGATTGACAAGACATGATTCCCGTACCACTCAGGAGTAGTACATGCTCTTGTCAACCTGCGAGGTCCGATAGTAACATGATCTGAAGCCTCATGATCATCATCATTAGTTTCCTCTCCAACTGGTGTTGCCTCGACAGAAATTTATTTCTGCACTGTGCTACCATCTTGTTGAAGTAGAGGTTCTACAACCTCATCAAGTTCTATCTTCCTCCCACTCGATTCTTTCGGGAGAAACTCTTTCTCAACAAAAGCTCCATTCTTAGCGACAAACACTTTTCCCTGGGATCTGAGATAGAAGGTATACCCAACTGTCTCTTTTGGGTAACCTATGAAGACACACTTTTCCACTTTGGGTTCCATCTTTTCAGGCTGAATCTTTTTGACATAAGAGTCACATCCCCAAACTTTAAGAAACGACAATTTTGGCTTCTTGCCATACCATAGCTCATATGGTGTCATCTCAACGGACTTTGATGGTGCCCCATTTAAAGTGAATGCAGTTGTCTCCAATGCATAGCCCCAAAATGATAATGGAAAATCGGTAAGAGACATCATAGAACGCACTATATCTAATAAAGTACGATTATGACGTTCTGACACACCATTACGTTGTGGTGTTCTAGGCGGTGTCAACTGTGAAACAATTCCACATTGCCTTAAGTAGCACCAAACTCGTAACTCAGATACTCACCTCCTCGATCAGAACGTAGGAACTTGATCTTCTTGCTACGCTGATTTTCAACTTCACTCTAAAATTGTTTGAACTTTTCAAATGTTTCAGACTTGTGCTTCATCAAGTAGATATAGCCATACCTACTCAAATCTTTAGTGAAGGTGAGAAAATAACGATATCCGCCGCGTGCCTCTATGCTCATTGGTCCGCACACATCAGTATGTATGATCTCCTACAAGTCACTTGCACGCTCCATTGTTCCAGAGAAAGGAGTCTTAGTCGTCTTGTCCGTGAGGCATGCCTCGCATGTGTCAAGTGATTCAGAATCAAGTGACTCCAAAAGTCCATCGGCTTGGAGTTTCTTCATGCGCTTAACACCAATATGATCTAAGCAGCATTGCCATAAGAAAGTGCCGCTATCATTCTTAACTCTACATCTTTTGGTCGTGGTGTTATGAATATGAGTGTCATCACAATCGAGATTCAATATGAACAAACCCCTCACATTGGGTGAATGACCATAAAAGAAATTACTCATATAAATAGAACAACCATTATTCTCTAACTTAAATGAGTAACCGTCTCGCAATAAACAAGATCCACATATAATGTTCATGCTCAACGCAGGCATTAAATAACAATTATTTGAGTTCATCACTAATCCCAATGGTAACTAAAGTGAGACCGTGCCGACGGCGATCGCATCAACCTTGGAACCATTTCCCACGCGCATCGTCACTTCATCCTTCGCCAGCTTTCGTTTATTCCGAAGTTCCTGTTTCGAGTTGCAAATGTGAGCAACAGAAATGGTATCAAATACCCAGGCACTACTACGAGAGCTGGTGAGGTACACATCAATAACATCTATATCATATATACCTTGTTTGGCGTTGGCCGCCTTCTTATCGGCCACATACTTTGGGCAGTTGCGCTTCGAGTGACGAGTCCCCTTGCAATAATAACGCTCAGTTTCCGGCTTTGGTCTAGCCTTGGGTTTTTTCGTCGGAGGGGCAACAACTCTGACACTCTTCTTGGAGTTACCCTTCTTGCCTTTGCCATTTTTCTTGAAACTAGTGGTCTTATTGACAATCAACACCTGACGTTCTTTCTGGATTTCTGACTCAGCGACTTTCAGCATCGCAAATACCTCGCAAGGTAACTTATTCATCCCGTGCATGTTATAGTTCAACACGAAGCTATTATAGCTAGGTGGCAGTGACTAAAGAATTCTCTCAGTCATAGCTTCTTGCAGTAGTTCAATCCCCATCTCAGCTATACGGTTAGAGTACACATACATTTTGAGCACATGTTCCCTAACAGACGAATTCTCCTCCATTTTGCAAGCATAGAACTTATCGGAGGTCTCATACCTCTCGATTCGGGAATTCTTCTCAAAGATAAACTTCAACTCCTAGAACATCTCATATGCTCCATGACGTTCAAAACATCTTTGAAGTCCCGGTTCTAAGCCATACAAAACTGCACATTGAACTAGTGAGTAGTCATCCTTACGTGTGTGCCAAGCGTTCAAAACATCTTGGTCTTCCATAGTGGGTGGTGCATCACCTAGCGCAGCATCAAGCACATATTGCTTTTGGCCAGCTTGGAGGATAAGCCTCAGATTTCGAGATCAGTCAACAAAGTTGCTTCCATCATCTTTCAGCTTAACTTTCTCTAGGAACATATTATAATTCAGGGTTGCTACTGCGCGAGCCATTAATCTACAACCATTTTTTTTGCAAAGATTACTTAGACTATGTTCGAGACACTTGAGTTTAGCTAATCATATTACTAATAAACTCCCACTCAAATAGACATCCCTCTAGTCATTCGAGTGTTGCATGATCCAAATTCACTAACTCAAGTCCGATCATCACGTGAGTTGAGTATAGTTTCAGTGGTGAACATCTCCATGTCACTAATTCATGCTCAACCTTTCGGTCTCTTGTGTTCTGAGGTCATGTCTGTACATGCTAGGCTCATCAAGTTTAACCCGAGTGTTCCGCGTGTGCAACTGTTTTGCACCCGTTGTATGTGAACGTTGAGTCTATCACACCCGCTCATCACGTGGTGTCTCGAAACAACGAACTGTCGCAACGATGCACAGTCGGGGAGAACACAATTTTATCTTGAAATTTTACTGAGGGATCACCTTATAATGCTACCGTCGTTCTAAGCAAAACAAGGTGCATAAAAGGATTAACATCACATGCAAATCATAAGTGACATTATATGGCCATGATCTTGTGCTTCTTGATCTCCATCACCAAAGCACCGGCATAATCTCCATCGTCACCGGCGCCGCACCATGATATCTTTCATCATTTTCTCCATCATTGTGCCACCATCGAGGTTGTTGTGCTATCTATGCTATTACTACTAAAGATCCCACCTAACAATATAGTAAACGCATCTACAAGCACAAATGTTAGTTTAAATACAACCCTATGGCTTCTGCTGGTTGCCGTAGCATCGACGTGCAAGTCGATATTTAAATATTACAACATGATCATCTCATACATCGAATATATCATATCATGTGTTTGGCCATATCACATCACATGCATACCCTGCAAAAACAAGTTAGAGGTCCTCTAATTTGTTGTTGCTTGTTTTACGTGGTTGCTATGGGTATCTAGTATGATCGCGTCTTACTTACGCAAAGCCACAACGGTGATATGAAAATTGCTATTTAGCCTTCTCCAAGGACCGCCTTGGTCAAATCCGATTCAACTAAAGTTGAAGAAACAGACACACGCCAGTCATCTTTATGCAACAAGTTGCATGTCTGTCGATGAAACTGGTCTCTCGTAAGTGTATGAGTAAGGTTGGTCTGGGCCGCTTCAATCCAACAATACCGCTGAATCAAGAAAAGATAAAGGAGGGCATCAAATTGAACATCAACGCCCATAAATTCTTTTGTGTTCTACTCGAGATATCATCTATGCATGAACCTGGCTTTGATACCACTGTTGGGGAACGTTGCATGGGAAACAAAAAATTTCCTACGCACACGAAGACCTATCATGGTGATGATCATCTACAATAGGGAGATTGGATCCACATAGCCTTGTAGATCACTAAGTGGGAACCGTTAACAAACGCGATTCATGTAGTGGAACGTCTTCGCGATCCAAATCGCCGCCGTCCCATGATCCGTCCCGATCTAGCACCAAATGGACGGAACCTCCGCGTTCAGCACACGTACAACTCGATGACGATCTCTACCTTCTTGATCCAGCAAGAGAGATGAAAAGGTAGGTGAATTCTCCGGCCGCACGACAGCATGGCGGTGATGATGGTGGAGCTACTCCGGCAGGGCTTCGCTGTGTCGAACCGATCTAGCTACTAGGTGTCATGAAGTAGTGGATTGAGAGAGGTTTGCACAAAGGCTTGAGTTGCAAAACCCCTAAAACCCTCCACTATATATAGGAGGAACCAAGGGGAGGCTTGCCTTGCCTCCTACTGCAAGTAGGAGGCTTTGGCCGAATCAAGGAGGAAGGTCTCCTCCTCCAATTTGGTTTGGTGGAGGAGTCCTTTCCTTCTTGTCCACCTCCTCTCTTTTTTCTTTCCTTTCCGTTGTTTTTGCTTTAGCTGAAATAGCCCTATTCGGCTGGCCTCACCACCCCACTAAGGGCTGGTGCGCCACCCATGGGCCTATTAGGTTCTCTCCCGGGTGGGTGGCCCCTCCCGGTAAAACCCCGGAACGCATTCGTCACTCCCGGTACTTTACCGGTAATCCAAGAAGTCTTTCCGGAAGCCAAATGCAAAAATACTATATGTCAATCTTCGTTTCCGGCCCATTTCGGAGACACTCATGATGTCCGGGATCTCATCCGGGACTCGGAACAACATTTGGTTACCAACATCAATAATTCCATTGTACTGAAAACGTCACTGATCCTTAAGTGTGCAGACCCTACGGGTTCGAGAACTATGTAGACATGACCGAGACACTCTCTCGCCAATATCCAATAGCAGGACCTGGACGTCCATATTGGATCCTACATATTCTACGAAGATCTTATCGGTTGAACCTCCATGTCAAGGATTCACACAATCCTGTATATCAGTCCCTTTGTCCTTCGGTATGTTATTTGCCCAAGATTCGATCGTCGGTATCTCCATGCCTACTTCAATCTTGTTACCGACAAGTCTCTTTACTCGTTCTGTAATACAAGATCCCGTGGCTAACTCTTTTAGTCACATTGGTTGCAAGGCTTATTTGTGATGTTGTATTGCCGAGTGGGCCCCGAGATACCTCTCCGTCACACGGAGTGACAATTCCTAGTCTTGATCCATGCTAATCAATGGACACCTTCGGAGATGCATGTAGAGTACCTTTACAGTTACGCAGTAACGTTGCAACGTTTGATACACACAAGGCATTCCTCCGGTGTCACTGTGTTACATGATCTCATGGTCATAGGAATGTATACTTGACATGCAGAAAATAATAGCAACAAAATGACACGATCATTTGCTACGTTCATAGTTTGGGTTTTGTCCATCATATCATTCTCCTAATGATGTGATCCCGTCATGAAGTGACAACACTTGTCTATGGCTAGGAAACCTTAACCATCCTTGATCAACAGGCTAGTAAACTAGAGGTTGACTAGGGACATTGTTTTGTCTATATATCCACACATGCATTTATGTTTCCATTCAATACAATTATAGCATGGATAATAAATGATTATCTTGAAACAGGAAATATAATAATAACTATTTTATTATTGCCTCTAGGGCATATTTCCAACAATGAATACCCGTTAATTGCTTTCAAACTTGAGAAAATTAGTTCAAGTTGGACAAGAAAGACAACGTAATGAGTTATGCTTGGGTATATTTTTATAGAAGTTATATTTTTATGGATCCTCCAACATGTGGTGCTTTCTTCCACCTCATACTAGCCAAAACTTCCGCACCAAGTAGAAATACTACTTGTGCATCCAAACACCCTTAAATCCAAAGTTGTTCCATATGAGTGCACCATACCTACCTATATGTGGTATTTACCTACCGTTCCAAGTAAATTTGCATGCGCAAACTATAAACCTTCAAATAATATTCTATTTTGTATGCCTGAATCGCTCAATATAGTGACAAGGGGTTGTCACTATCTTCCATGCTAGGTGAGTTATTCTCACGATATGTGTCGATTCACTATCATTCACGAGAAAGTGGCTGGTATTCGGGATGCCCAGTCCCATGCTAAAAAAATCAAATCAAAATATAATGAAACAAAACTCCCCCAGGATTGTTGTTTGTATGGACGGTACACGTGGATTCGGCTCGCCGTGCAGTGTGATTGATTGGTGGAGGGGGAGTAAAAACTTTACCATTCTGTTAGGGACGATACCAAGATCTCTCGGTTCTTATGTTGAAAATGAAAGCATACCGCTCAAAATTATTATTCATCTTTGTTTTAAAAGCTCGAGGTCTCGCACTTTTACAAATCAATGCTTCCCTTAGTGAAGGGCCTATCTTTTACTTTCTTGTACTTACCTTTATGCAAGAGTCATGGTGATCTTCACCACTTCCTATATTTCGCCTTTTTTTTCTTGGCAAGTGTCATGTGTTAGGGAATGATATAGACATATATATCCACACAAATATATTTGATCATGAATTATTATATTTGACAATTATATATATGATAAATAAGTTGGGAGGCGAAACATTAAGCCCATATCTTTCTCTCTATTCGATGGATGCTATTTGTTCTTAAAATATGCTTTGAGTGTCAATAATCATGGAAGACTATATGATAGTTGAGTATGTTGAATTTGCTAAATCAAAGCTCTTACGTAGACCCCTCAAGAAAATAAGATGAATTGCAATTGTTCGATGACTAGGATTATGGTTTGTTAGTTTTCTAGAAAAAATTTGGCCTATACTTTAACATGTGAATAGCTTGTTACTTAATCATGAGAAGTTATATGAGATGTTCTACTGTTTATGGTTTATATTGATGCTAGCAAAAGTGATTGGAAGTATCATTGATCAAACTTGTGCACTTGTTAACATTCACACTTCATAAATTATTTCTTTTACCATTTACCAACTCGAGGACGAGCAGGAATTAAGCTTGGGGTTGCTGATACGTCTCGAACGTATCTACAATTTACGAAGTATTCATTCCATGTTTACAATATTTTTTTATGATTTTGGTATGATTTGATTTGAACTAACCCGGACTAAACATTCTCGGAATGGGCTGAATATTTACGGAGAATATTTTTGGAAAATATAAAAAATACTAGAGCAAAAAGATACCGGAGAGGAGTCTCGAGGCAGTCACAAGCCTAGGGACGCCCCCCTAGGGCGCACCCCCTGGCTTGTGGGTCCCTTGGGAGTCGCCTTGATGTGAGACCGACGCCAAAAATTTCTATAAATCCCAAAAGCCCCCAGAACGGAACCTAGATCGGGAGTTCCGCCGCCACAAGCCTCCATAGCCATAAAAAAACCAATCGAGAGCCTGTTCCGGCACCCTGCCGGAGGGGGAAACCATCACCGGAGGCCATCTTCATCATCCCGGCGGTCTCCATGACGAGGAGGAAGTAGTTCATCCTCGGGGCTGAGGGCATGTACCAGTAGCTATGTGTTTGATTTGTCTCTCTCTCTCTCTCGTGTTCTTGAGATGGCACGATCTTGATGTATCGCGAGCTTTATTAATATAGATGAATCATATGGGTTTTCCCTCTCTATCTTCTTCTGATGAATTGAGTTTTCCCTTTGAAGTTTACTTATCAGATAGAGTCTTTAAGGATTTGAGAACACTTGATGTATGTGTTGCGATGGGATATCTGTGGTGACAATGGGATGTTCTATTGATCTACTTGATGTATGTTTTGGTGATCAACTTGCGGGTTCCGTGACCTTGGGAATCTATGCATAGGGGTTGGCACATGTTTTCGTCTTGACTTTCCGGTAGAAACTTTGGGGCACTCTTTGAAGTTTTTCTGATGGATTAAACATGATGAATCTGAAATTAGGTGATGCATATCATATGATCAAGCCCACAGGTTATTGAGGTGACATTGGGGTATGTAGGTGACATTAGGGTTTTGGTTGATGTGTATCTTAGGATGTTATTTGAGTACGAACTCTAGGGCTGTTCGTGACACTTATAGGGATAGCTCATAAGATTGATCAAAAAAGATAACTTTGAGGTGGTTTCGTACCCTACAATAATTTCTTCATTTGTTCTCCGCTATTTGTGACTTTGGAGTGAACTCTTTGTCTCATGTGAGGGATTTACATATGATTCAACTATGTTAGTATTTTTGAGATAACTTGCACTAGTGAAAGTATGAACCCTAGGCCTTGTTTCCAACCATTTATACAACGTTTTGCTCGATGTTTAGTGTTTGTTACCTTGCTGTTTTTATATTTTCATATTATAGAAACCTATATCTACCATCCATATTAAACTTGTATCACCATCTCTTTGCCGAACTAGTGCACCTATACAATTTGCCATTGTATTGGGTGTGTTGGGGACACAAGAGACTCTTTGTTATTTGATTGCAGGGTTGCTTGAGAGAGACCATCTTCATCCGACGCCTCACACGGATTGATAAACCTTAGGTCATCCACTTGAAGGAAACTTGCCATTGTCCTACAAAACTCTACGCTTGGAGGCCCAACACGAGTCTACAAGAAGAAGGTTGTCTAGTAGACATCAGAGTTTGATGCCCGCATTGGTCAAGCCATTAACACTATGGCCAATTATATGTAAGGCCCAGAGGGTAACCTCTATCGGTCTATAGTCTAACACTGTCATCGGGTCACGGACCAGTTGCGCTCATTGTGGCAGTCAGTTTTCGGCTTTCTCCACTAAGGTACTTGACCAGCCAGATCAGAAGTACAATCACAATGGTTCTCCATTTGCACACCTAGCTGATCAAAGGGCAATGTAGGAGGCAATTACAGGAGCCAGACAACCAACTATTGACCGAAGACATAATTCAAAACTGATGCATATAAAGCAATATCGGAGAACATTTTGTCGAGGGCTCCTCGGAGTACCTTGTCTTTTGGTGGGTTTGGCTCTAGTCGCAGTCCCTTGTTGATATTGTCGATACTTTAAAGGCATCCCCGTTCTACTGCGAGAGTTATGGTGCATACACATGTATCCCCTCAGACTCAAGTTGGGTGCGGTCGTCCAACTTGAGGGTCGAATCATCTCGGGAACTAGTCCAGATGTCATATGAGTTTTGCCAACGCCGAGGTGTAGGTCGGCAGGAAATATTATGAGCTACGCATTGGAAAAGAACTCTCGGGCGATGGACACCTTGATCATGAGGATGCCCCGCCTCTTAAAATAAAACATAAAATTAGATTAATGGTGTCTAAAGAATGCAAAACCAAAAAACTTTAAGTCCGAACTAAATCAAGTTTCTTGGTGCCAATAAGAAAGTTGGTCTTAAAAATAGTTTATGCTTTCATCGTGCTTTAACATGACACATCCCATCTCAAAATTTGAAGCGGGTCAGCCTTCGGCTTCAACCTCCATATCCCGAAGGAGGAGTGTTTCTCCGAGGCCACTTTAGCAAACTAAACTTGAGCGGCTTCAGAAAGAAACTTGAGCAAACTAAACTTGAGCGGCTTTTGAAAGCAACTTAACTGGTTAATGTACTCGGTGTGATGTGGTCCGAGCTTGTAGCGGTCCGAGGTCCCAGCCCCCAAGCCTGTAACGAGGTAGCCAATGAAGAGCTTGGTTGGATGAAGTGACAACACAAAATTTCGTAAGGGCCGAGGCGAAACTGCCAGTCGAGCCGCGGATATAGAGTGCTTCGGCAGTGTGACGGCGTCACGGTCATCTTGTCTAATGCTTGTTCTCACGGGTACAACTCATGCTCTTTAGGAACATACTCAACAGGATCCTCACACTCGTTCTTACCACCTGATGCTACCCAAATAAAATACACATCCAATGAACACACGACAACGTATAATGCTTCAAACAACATGATGCATGAGTGCAGTTATGAAAGGAGTATGGAAATGCTAACTAGTCATCTTTCTCATGCATTTGTTAATTTCTTACCATTCTGGATAGAACCTCATGTTTAGTTATTTGGGCATGCATGAACATGGCACAAATGGATGCGTCGTGAGAAAATGGTGCAAAAGTATATAAGGAATGTCGCAAACCGAGCTATGGATCTCTTGGAATTTACAAAACAAGATAAGAAAGGACACAATGACTAAACAACATTTGAGAGAGAGGTATGCACAATTTCTTGGCACTCCAAGTATGCCACCAGATTGGGCACGAAATTATTGGTGAAATAGACCTAAAATACATGCAAAACAACCAATCTGTCTACAATCAGCACCTTACCACTTTGTTCATGTGAAAACTAGTAGCTACAACGACTCAACAAGTTCAAAATAGAAATGAATATGAAGCTATCAAAGATAACAACAACCCGTAACTAACAATTGTTGGGGAACGTTGCATGGGAAACAAAAAATTTCCTACGCACACGAAGACCTGTCACGGTGATGTCCATCTATGAGAAGAGATTTGGATCTACGTAACCTTGTAGATCGCACAACAGGAAGCGTTAAGAAACGCAGTTGATGTCGTGGAACGACCTCACGTCCCTCGATCCGCCCTGCGAACTGTCCCATGATCCGTCCCGCGATCTGTCCCACGATCCGTTCCGATCTAGTGTCGAATGGGTGACACCTCCACGTTCAGCACACGTATAGCTCGATGATGATCTCGGCCTTCTTGATCCAGCAAGCAAGACGGAGAGGTAGATTAGTTCTCCGGCAGCGTGACGGTGCTCCGGTGGTGGTGAAGGATCTACTCCTGCAGGGCTCCGCCCGAGCTCCGCAGAAATACGATCTAGAGGTAAAACTATGGTGTCTAGATCTGAGTTGCACGTGGCAAAAGTTTTCTTAAATCATCCCTAAAACACCACTATATATAGGGGGGAGGGGGAGGAAGCTTGCCTTGAAGACAAAGTACCCAAGGGTGCGCCGGCTAGGAAGGGAGTAGGAATCCTACTCCAGTCCTACTCAAAATAGGATTGGAAAGTGGAGTCCTACTCTTCCTTCCCACCTCCCCTTTTTTTTATTTCTTTGGTTTTCTTCTTTATGGCGCCAAGGCCCTCTTGGGCTGCGACACCAGCCCACTAAGGACTGGTGCGCCACCCCTAGGACCATTGGGCTTCCCCCGGGTGGGTTGCCCCCCTCCCGGTGAACTTCCGGAACCCATTCGTCACTCCCGGTACATTCCTGGTAATGCCCGAAAACCTTCCGGTAACCAAATGAAACCATCCTATATATCAATCTTCGTTTCCGGACCATTCTGGAAACCCTCGTGACATCCGTGATCTCATCCGGGACTCCTAACAACATTCGGTAACCACACATATAACTCCACTATACTAAAACATTGCCGAACCTTAAGTGTGCAGACCCTGCAGGTTCGAGAACTATGTAGACATGCCCCGAAGCACTCCTCAGTCAATATCCAATAGCGGGACCTAGATGCCCATATTGGATCCTACATATTCCCTGAAGATCTTATCGGTTGAACCTCAGTGTCAAGGATGCATATAATTCCGTATGTCATTCCCTTTATCGTTTGGTATGTTACTTGCCCGAGATTTGATCGTCGGTATCCGCATACCTATTTCAATCTCGTTACCGGCAAGTCTCTTTACTTGTTCCGTAATACAAGATCCCGTGACTTACACTTAGTCACATTGCTTGTAAGGCTTGTGTGTGATGTTGTATTACCGAGTGGGCCCCGAGATACCTCTCCGTCACACGGAGTGACAAATCCCAGTCTTGATCCATACTAACTCAACGGACACCTTCGGAGATACCTATAGAACACCTTTATAGTCACCCAGTTACGTTGCAACGTTTGATGCACACAAGGTATTCCTCCGGTGCCAGTGAGTTATATGATCTCATGGTCATAGGAAGAAATACTTGACACGCAGAAAACAATAGCAATAAAACGACACGATCAATATGCTACGTTCATACTTTGGGTCTTGTCCATCACATGATTCTCCTAATGATGTGATACCGTTATCATGTGAAAACACTTGTCTATGGTTAGGAAACCTTGACCATCTTTGATCAATGAGCTAGTCAACTACAGGCTTACTAGGGATAGTGTTTTGTCTATGTATCCACACATGTATTTGTGTTTCCAATCAATACAATTATAGGATGGACAATAAACGATTATCACGAACAAAGAAATATAATAATAACTAATTTATTATTGCCTATAGGGCATATTTCCAAGAGTCTCCCACTTGCACTAGAGTCAATAACTAGTTCACATCACCATGTGATTTCAACGAATCCAACACCCATATAGTTCTGGGATCTCATCACGTCTTGCTTGTGAGAGAGGTTTTAGTCAACGGTTCTGAAACTTTCAGATCCGTGTGTTCTTTACAAATCTTTATGTCAGCCTATAGATGTTGCTACTATGTGCTATTCGGAAATACTCCAAATATCTACTCTACTATACGAATCCGTTTTACTACTCATATTTTAGTGTCAAAGCTTGGATCAACGTAACCCTTTACGACGAACTCTTTAACCACCTCCATACTCGAGAAGAACTCCTTAGTCCATGAGTTACTAAGGATAACTTTGAGTGATGTTCAGTGATTCAATCCTGGATCACTCTCTATACCTCTCGCGGTACACAACATGGCATACTCTAGAGTATACGGCTAAGGCATAGGGGACGACCTTCGTCCTTTCTCTTTTTTCTGCCATGGTTGGGCTTTTGAGTCTCACTCATATTCACACCTTACAACACAGCCAAGAACTCCTTCTTTGCCGATCTATTTTGAACTTCTTGAAAAACTTGTCAAGTCATACATTTCATTTTAAAGTTCTATTAAGCGTTCTGATCTATCTCTATAGATCTTGATGCTCAATGTTCAAATAATTCTATCCAGGTTTTCCTTTGAAAAACTCCTTTCAAACAACCTTTTATGCTTCACAGCAATTCTTCATTACTTACGATCAATAATCTGTCAGCGACACATACTTATTAGAAATTCCATAGTGCTCCCACTCACTTCTTTGGAAATACAAGTTTATCATAAACTTTGTACAAACCCAAAAGCTTTAATCATCTTAGCAAAGTGTATATTCCAACTCCAAGATGCTTGCACCAGTCCATAGAAGGATCGCTGGAGCTTGCATATTTGTTAGTATCCTTAGGATCGACAAAACCTTCTGGTTGTATTACATACAACCTTTCCTCAAGGAAACCGTCGAGGAAACAATGTTTTGACATCCTATGTTCAATATTTCATAAAAAATGCAACAACTACTAACATAATTCCAATAGACTTTTAGCATCGCTACGACTGAGAAAGTCTCATCATAGTCAACTCTTTTGAATTTGTCAGAAACATCTTTGCGACAAATCGAGCTTTTCTTAATAGTGACTTTTTCACCATCATCGTATGTCTTTATTTTAAAGATCCATCTTTACTGAATAGTCCTGTGACCATCAAGTAGTTCTTCCAAAGTCTACACTTTGTCTTCATACATGGATTCTCTCTTGGATTTCATGGCCTCCAGCCATTTGTCGGAATCCGGGCCCATCATCGCTTCTCCATAGCTCGTAGGTTCATTGTCGTTCAACAACGTGACCTCTAAGACATGTTACTGTACCACTCTGTAGTAGTACGCGACCTTGTTGACACACGAGGTTTGTAGTAACTTGAGCCGAAGCTCTAATGATCACCATCATCAGCTTCCACTTCAATTGGTGTAGGCGCCACAGGAACAACTTCCTGCACCCTGCTACACACTGGTTGAAGCGACGGTTCAATAACCTCATCAAGTTCCACCACCCTCCCACTCAATTCTTTCGAGAGAAACCTTTCCTCGAGAAAGGACCCGTTTCTAGAAACAAACACTTGATTATGGATCTGAGATAGGAGATGTATCCAACTGTTTTGGATATCCTATGAAGATGCATTTATCCGCTTTGGGTTTGAGCTTATCAGACTGAAACTTTTTCACATAAGCATCGCAGCCCCAAACTTTCAAGAAACGACAACTTAGGTTCCTCCAAACCATAATCTATACTCTGTCATCTCAATGGAAATACGCGGCGCCCTATTTAAAGTGAATGCGGTTGTCTCTAATGCATAACTCATAAACGATAGTGGTAATTTGATAAGAGACATCATAGTATCCACCATATCAAATAGGGCGTGGCTATGATGTTTGGAAACATCATCACACTATGGTGTTATAGGTGGCATGAATTGTGAAACAATTTCCACATTGTCTCAACTGTGTACCAAAACGCAACTCAAATATTCATCTCTATGATCATATCATAGACAGTTTATCCTCTTGTCACGACGATCTTCACTCTGAAATAGTTTTGAACCTTTCAATATTTCAGACTTGTGATTCATCAAGTAAATACTCGTGTATCTACTCAAATCATCAGTGAAGTAAGAATATAAGGATATCCACTGCATGCCTCAGCACTCATTGGACTGCACACATAAAAAATGTATTGCATCCAACAAGTTACTTTCTTATTCCATATGGTATGATTTTGCATGTCTCAAGTGATTCAAAATCAAGTGAGTCCAAACGATCCATCTGCATGGAGTTTCTTCATGCGTTTATACCAACAGGTATGGTTTGCATGTCTCAAACATTTCAAAAATGAGTGAGTATAAAGATCCATCGACATGGAGCTTCTTCATGCTTTTTATACTGTCATGACTCAAGCGGCAGTACCACAAGTAAGTGGTACTATCATTATTACTTTGTATCTTTTGGCATCGATATTATGAACATGTGTAACACTACGATCGATATTCAATAAACCATTGAAGGTAATTATTCAAGCAAATAGAATGGCCATTATTCTCTTTAAATGAATAATCGTATTGCAATAAACACAATCTAATCATATCCATGCTCAACGTAAACACCAAATAACAACTATTTAGGTTTCACACCAGTCCCGATGGTAGAGGGAGCGTGCGATGTTTGATCACATCAACCTTGGAAACACTTCCAACACGTATCGTCACCTCGCCTTTAGGTAGTCTCCATTTATTCCGTAGCTTTTATTTTGAGTTACTAATCACTTAGCAATCGAACCGGTATCTAATACCCACGTGCTACTAGGAGTACTAGTAAAGTACACATCAATATCTTGTATATCAAATATACTTCTGTTGAATTCGCCAGCCTTCTCATCTACCAGGTATCTAGGGTAGCTCCGCCTCAGTGACCGTTCTCCTCATAACAGAAGCACTTAGTCACGGGTCTGGGTTCAATCTTGGGTTTCTTCATTAGAGCAGCAACTGGTTTGCCATTTCATGAAGTATCCCTTCTAGCTCTTGCCCTTCTTGAAACTAGTGGTTTTACTAACCATCAACAATTGATGCTCCTTCTTGATTTCTACTTTCGCAGTGTCAAATATTGCGAATCGCTCAAGGATCATCATATTTATCCTTAATATGTTATAGTTCATCACGAAGCTCTAGCAGCTTAGTGGAAGTGACTTTGGAGAACCATCACTATCTCATCTGGAAGATTAACTCCCACTTGATTCAAGCGGTTGTTGTACTCAGACAATCTGAGAACATGCTCACCGATTTGAGCTTTTCTCCTTTACTTTGTAGACAAAGAATCTTGTCGGAGGTCTCATACCTCTCAACAAGGGCACGAGCATGAAATCCCAATTTCATTTCTTAGAACATCTCTTATGTTCCGTGACTTTTCAAAGCATCTTCGGCGCCTTGCTTCGAAGCCATTAAGTATTACGCACTGAACTATCACGTAGTCATCAAAAACGTGTATGTCAGATGTTCGCAACATCCAGAGACAACGCTCGAGGTGCAACACACCGAGTGGTGCATTAAGGACATAAGCATTCTGCACAGCAATGTGGACAATCCTGTGTTTCACGGACTCAGTCCGCAAAGTTGCTATTATCATCTTTCAACTAAATTTTCTCTAGGAACATATAAAAACAGTAGAGCTACAGCGCAAGCTACATCATAATTTGCAAAGACCTTTTGACTATGTTCATGATAATTAGTTCAATTAATCATAGTACTTAAGAACTACCACTCAAAAAATACATCTCTCTAGTCATTTGAGTGGTACATGATCCAAATTCACTAACTCAAGTCCGATCATCACGTGAGTTGAGAATAGTTTCAGTGGTAAGCATCTCTATGCTAATCATATCAACTATATGATTCATACTCGACCTTTCGGTCTCATGTGTTCCGAGGCCATGTCTGCACATTCTAGGCATGTCAAGTTTAACCCGAGTGTTCCGCGCGTGCAACTGTTTTGCACCCGTTGTATGTGAACATTGAGTCTATCACACCCGATCATCACGTCGTGTCTCGAAACGACGAACTGTCGCAACGGTGCATAGTCGGGGAGAACACAATTTCATCTTGAAATTTTAGTGACAGATCACCTTATAATGCTACCGTCGTTCTAAGGAAAATAAGGTGCATAAAAGGATTAACATCACATGCAATTCATAAGTGACATGATATGGCCATCAGCTCGTGCTTCTTGATCTCCATCACCAAAGCACCGGCATGATCTTCTTGTCACGGGCGCCACACCATGATCTCCATCATTGTGTCGCCGTCGAGGTTGTCGTTCTATCTACGCTATTACTACTAAAGCTACGACCTAGCAATATAGTGAACGCATCTGCAAACACAAACGTTAGTTTAAAGATAACCCTATGGCTCCTGCCGGTTGCCGTAGCATTGACGTGCAAGTCTATATTAACTATTACAACATGATCATCTCATACATCCAATATGTCACATCACGTCTTTGCCCGTATCATATCACCAGCATACCCTGCAAAAACAAGTTAGACGTCCTCTAATTTGTTGTTGCATGCTTTACGAGGCTTCTATGGGTATCTAGTATGATCGCATCTTACTTATGCAAAAACCACAACGGAGATGTGCAAATTGCTATTTAACATCGCCAAGGACCGCCTCGGTCAAAACCAATTCAACTAAAGTTGAAGAAACGGACACCCGCGAGTCATCTTTATGCAACGAGGTTGCATGTCAATCGATGAAACCAGTCTCTCGTAAGCGTATGAGTTATGTCGGTCCGGGCCGCTTCAATCCAAGAATACCGCTGAATCGAGTAAAGACTAAGGAGGGCAGCAAATCGAACATCACCGCCCACAAAACCTTTTGTGTTCTACTCGAGATAACATCTACGCATGAACCTAGCTCATGATGCCACTGTTGGGGAATGTTGCATGGGAAACAAAAAAATTCCTACGCACACGAAGACCTGTCATGGTGATGTCCACCTACGAGAGGAGATTTGGATCTACATACCCTTGTAGATCGCACAGCAGGAAGCGTTAAGAAACGCGGTTGATGTAGTGGAACGTCCTCACGTCCCTCGATCCGCTGTAGCGACCCGACTCAAAACGAGTCAAGGCTCTGTGTTTCTATGCCATCCCTGGATCAGTATGCTGGCACACACAGTACATCAATGTATATATCAAAGTGCAATCACATGTAAATAGCGTAAAACTGATATATACCTTAATTATCTCAGCGGAAGCGGTCAAGGGAGTGGAGTCCCAATAAACACCAATGGCAAGTTGAGTGTAGACCGTAACCCTGAATCATACTCTTACTCGTCAAAGAAAAACATCTGCAACATAAGACGTTGCAGCCGTGTAGGTCAGCATATTGAATATGCCGGCAAGTCACATAAGAGAGGAGTGAAAAGTAATCATCATAACTATATGAATATATGGCAGGTGGGGCTATAAGTTTTTAGCGAAAAGCAAGTTTTCTCCTACAACAAGAGGGGTTGAAAGCAAAATGTTACTACAAGGTTTGTTGTTAATGAGATGGTTCCGCCAACCAGTTCTCGTACCCGAGTTGTCAATAGTTACCCTCATCAAATATATATAATGGTGTTGAGAAATCCAGATAACTTCAGTTCCTTTGGCTCAAGTTGTCCATGACCGTGGACACGACTAATCGATTAGGTTTGACTACTCTGCAGAGTTTTGCACACGTTCCCCACAAGATTTGATCGCCTCCGAGTATGTCCTCACACTTCAGGGTGTTTGAAGACCGGATGATCAAAACATGGTCTTTCAACGGGTCCCTCTGAATCCCTGTCGGTGCCCATCCATTCCTACCGTTCGTCTACATCTGCTAGCACCGCCTGTCCAGAGTCGCCACGTTGTCCAACCAAGACAGAGCCCATAATGACTTGTGGCTGTGCAGGTAAGCCTTGGGTCTTGAAAATATCCGTCCGTCTCTTTGAGCCTGGGTGAAGCTTTCCGCAGGATGACATGGCCTCTCCAGCATCCCGGGCATCCACTGGGTTTTCCAGGGAGCCGATCAACCGTCCTTCACCCAGTGTTGCATTGCGTCCGAGGTCTTGGAAATCTTGTCTTAGTCCGGTCTTGATTATTATATCAACCTCGCATCACTCGTGGTATACACTCAACCGATAACCCGTCTACTCAAGCATAGCAAATATAACATTGTCATCCCGGGGCCAAGTATCGGGGTGTTATGTTCCTACCACATGATACTACAACTTACACTAAAGTTTCCAAGTACCTAGTCAGCATGCAAATTGGGCAAATAAGGTGATCTACTATGCATTGAAAACATAGGTAAAATAACATGATCAAAGATGACTTGCCTGTGATGTTGACGAAGAAGAATTTCTCGAGAAAATAACTTGATAGACTACTCGTCACTCTCCGATGAAAATCTATATAGCAAACATAACATTCACATAAGCACTCATACTAGCAATCATTCTAGCAATCAAACAAAAGAGAGAAAGCCAATGAGAAACCGAAAGAAACTTGAAATAGAACTAAAGAGTCTTCTACTATGACAAACACTAAATAGTTTTGTCTAACAGAAAAATATTAACAAAGAACTAATATATAAACCCTAACTAAGATAAAATAAAGTTTTTTTCACAAAACCTTTAAAAGTATTCCCAAACGGGATTTGAAACAACGGTGAAAACAATTGCACGTTACTACGGAGCTAGGATTGTTTTTGTGAAAACAAATAAACATAGAATAAAGTTTGTTGCAAAACTACTATTAACTAACATAAACAAAACAATAGTAATCTTTCTGAAATAATGAAGAAAATATTTTAAAACAAAAATAGAAAAGGAACTAGCCGAAATCCTAAAAGAGGTGAAACAGAAATTGTTTCATATGAAACAGTGGGCTAAAATACTCAAACAATTCTGAAACTTCTACCACAGTAAGATTTTATCACTAGAAACTAGTAGCAAAAAGAATCAACTCAAAATCATTTTTCAAACTCCTGGAATAGGCAAAACATGGTTTAAACTAAATCTGATCTAACTTATATTTAAAAATTTCAAACATAGACAAATTATATATTTTTAAAACTACAGGAAATTTGTGAAAACGAATCACTATCATTGGACTTCGGGGTCAAAGGTTGTGGCCAAAACAAAACAGAAACTTTCTGTTTTTGCAATTTAGACGGAAAAAACGGAAGCTAACTATCTACAAATAGGGGGTACATGTGGCATGTTGCTATTGGTTGCGGGAGGTGTTTGCTGCTAACTTAGGAGCAAACGGCCTAGGCTTAACAAAATTTGCTGGTTAAAGGAATAAGTGAAGTAAAAACCATTGGTTTTCTAAACTAAACCGAAGGGTTACCTAAGATCTAATCTAAGCCATCTACTAGAGATCTAAGGGCTAAAACTAAAACAAAACAAGACAAGTAAAAAAAAGAAGAAGGGAGGGGAGGTTACCTCGCTGGGAGAGCTGCTCCCGTGGCTGATGGGGGCCGATGGGGGGAGGTGGTGCTCCGGTGGGGGTCGCCGATGGGGAGGGGCGGGGCCGGCGGGAGTGGGGAAGGGGGGAGCGAGGGTGGGGGTACTCCTAGGAGGGGAGGGGGGGCGAGGTGGAGAGGGGGGCTATAGGGGCGAGGTGGAGGGGCTGCAGGGGCTTCCTGGCAATGGTGCAGGGGGTGACGAGGTGGAGGGAGGTGCGGTGGGGAGGGATGCAGGGGGAGGGGGCGGTGGAGGAGGGGAGATCGAAGTGAAGGAGAGGTGGACGGGCCGGCGAGGTGGAGAAGCTCCTGTGATGCTCTCCGGTGGGTTTCTGGTGACGACTCCGGCGAGGTGGGGCATGAGCTAGGGGCGAGGAGAGGTGAATTTTTCAACGGGAATGGAACGAGGAGGACGTGGGGCTTCTTATAGAGGCGACGGGAGGCGCCGGGAAGGAATGTGCTTCGCGAATCCCTGAGGTGGGGATTCTCCTCTCCATGGAAGGTAAGTTCTGTGTCACGTGGAGAAGAGATGGAGGTAGGAGATGATCTCCTGTTGGGCTATAATAGGTAAGTCTTAATGGGCCAGCATGCAATTCCTAATAAAAGGGATTTCCTTCCTATTTTCAAAACTATGAAACTAAAACGTTAAAAAGGAAATCAAATCAATTCGGAATAAAGAGTTTTTATATACTAAAATTATCAGAAAAATAAAATATAGATGATGGGCATTTTTCCACGGCAAAAATAAAAAACTTTAAAAAAATGTTTTTACAGAAATTCACTAAATTGCTTTATTTCTCTTTGCAAATATTTTTTCAAATAAACCTTGGGTTTCTTGGCTCAAATATCTCAGAAATTTTCCCGTACGTTGGAGGGTCATTTTCCTCCGCTCTCTCTTGCGTCCAAGAGGGTATTTCCCGGGCTTTTCGTGCGAGGAGAAAGAAATGGAAATGCAAAAGAATCCAATTTAAATATCTCCGTTCAAATTCTTTATAATTGAAGAAGTCATGTCATCTTCTCTCTTGGCTTTTCAAAAGCTTGAATTTGAATTCACCGGAGAAGGGGAAAGTCATTTTATTCCTTCTCTTTCAAAAGTTTCGAAAAGTTTCAAATCTCACACAAGTTTTAGTCACTCAGGCAACCAACAAACAATCAATCTAATGATTATATTAACATTCCAAAATTTATAATTTTGGGATGTTACAAACTACCACACTTAAAATGAATCTCGTCCTCGAGATTCGAAGAGGCTAGAAAGAAAGGTTAGGGTTTGGGGGTCTTCTAAGAATTCCAATCTCCGACAAGGTGGGGTGCTACCACACTTAAAATGAGAGATACTGGTCCCTCAAAATGCTTTAACGATCCTCTGGGGTTTTGGCAACTGACATCGCACAGTCTTCATATTAAATCCTTTGGTGATGCTCTCCCGTTGATATAAGCTTCTTCCGTCACTGGGTCTTCTTTACTGACAGTCTCGTGGTCTATTCTAAATAACATATCGATGGTTCTCATGGTGGTCTACCATTTGTGTGGTTATCCTGCAGAGAGAAGGCCTTGGTTTCATTCTCACCGTAAAATTTCCTACGCGTGACAACAAGTGCCGTGTACATGGGCGTTCATCATACCATTCTAAGGCTTAAACAAAAGCTTCAAAGAATGTCGTCTCTCTATATGAGTAAGTCTCTCAGATTTACCATTCCGAATAGCAGGATAAATGATAAGAGTAAGTCGTCATGGTGATCAATCCATTCCGCACCCAAATCATTTCTCTGTATATGGTTTAGCGAATCTCGCATTCTAACACTTGGGCATCCTCACAAGCGTTTCAGAATTTCTCTTGTCCACGAATGAAGTTCGGATAATCCGTTGGTTCTGCAAGCTCAACAAAACATCTATCGTATCTTCACAACTCTCGGGTTTTCGTATGCTCCTAAGAAAACGTTTGCTGATCCATCATAGCTTCTTCCATAAATCATATCCATTTCAGAATCGACCCTTTATTACATCCTTAATTTCTTATCAAAACTCCAATTCAAAAGTACTCTATTACAAATGCTGCCATCCACATTGTTCGTTATGGTCAAGCATTTCTGCCAACTTTATTCATCTGACTCTCTTGGAGGTACTTTAGTTCCACTGGAACTTTTCGAGGTGCTCCTTGAAATCATCCATCTTTTGCTTCATCATGGTGGCCATTAGCTTCATCTCCATCATCTCCGCACGTACTTCACTCAGGTATTCCTGGGTATGACGGAGTCTTGCTTCAAGTATTTCTCTGATCTGACCTATGGCTTCCATGGCAGCTTCACGAACAGCATCAAAGAAGGTTGCTCGTGGTACACGTGAAATGAAAAGGTATTGCCCCATAGTCTTTGTTCAAACTCCTTTCACATGGTGGAGGTGTAATTCCACGTACCAAAGTTCCACTCCATTTTCCATGAATGGGTAGCCTTTGTAGACTGCATCTCCTTCAAGGTGAATGTGCTTCATCATGTCCTTCAGGATTTTCGGGTAATCATGATCACTGGTCAGGGTCATGATCGTTTA
The DNA here is from genome assembly GCF_904849725.1 of Hordeum vulgare subsp. vulgare. NCBI lineage: Eukaryota > Viridiplantae > Streptophyta > Magnoliopsida > Poales > Poaceae > Hordeum > Hordeum vulgare. The sequence continues at coordinate 105,156,149 of NC_058521.1, read as the reverse complement.
TGGGCCCTTGCGGAATGATTCGTAAAGAGTTGTCATCTGCAGGTGTCAGTAAATAGGTACTCAGAGGAATGTATGTGTCTCCTTGGTAATGATGGTACACTCCTACTCAATGGATCCTGTGGGTTTACCGATTACCACCACACTTAAAATGAATTATACTCATGCCTGCATAGACCATACTTTTCTCATATCCTCATAATGTTCAGAGATCTTGCTCGTAGAGAAACAACGCATACACTTTCAACATAGGCAATCATGAGACAATAAATTCCATTAATTCATGATGTTATTACAATCTCAGGGACTTCTGTTACAAAAATTTCACTCCATGATCTCATGAAAAACAAGAGTGCTTCGGATCACACTTATTGCCATGATCAAAACTTAACTACTCCTTCTTAGCTTTCTTCCTTTGTGGACAATCGCTAGCAAAATGTCCTGCTTCCTTGCAACAAAAGCAAATGAGTTCTGACCAGTCACGAGGCTTCTTAGCTTCTGCTTTTGCTCCTTGGATTCCCGGCTTCCTTCCTGAGCACATGTAGTTGTGGTGGCCAAATTTCATACACTTGTAATATCTGACATGACTCAGGTCTACATCTGCACAGGTTTGGTTCCTCCGAGGGTATTTTTTCTTCTTTCCGGACTCCTTTATTTTGGCCAGTTCTTCTATTTCAAGTGGATCGAATTCCACCTCTTCTGTCGGGAAGTATCCCAAATACTCTTGGCTTCTCTTCGTGCAGTCTTGTGAATAATGTCCTTCTTCTCCACATGAGTAGCATGCATTGGAAAAAAATCTGGTCAGACCTTGTCCATCAGGATTTTCAATATTTTCGTTCATCACCGGTTCTTCTAGAATCTTCTTCTTGAGGGTTTCCTTCATTGCATCTTTCTGCTACTTGACAACTTGTTGCACCTTGGGGTAAATGTGACACTGAGCTGGGTAGTGGGTGGTTCCCTCACACAAGAAACAAGTCACCTGACTAGTTGGGCATTCCTCAGCTGGGTGATTTTCTTCACAATGAGTGCATCCATCCGTGTGTTCTTCCTGTGTGTGTCCTATTTCTCCACAGATCTTGCAAGCACAAGTCTTCTCCTTCGGATTATCATAGCACTTATGAATAAGACGGGATCTTAACAGAGTCTTCTTGAATTCTTCCCAACTTTCTGCTCCACTAAATCCTTGTATGGCATGGTGCATTTTCCACCAGATAGCAGCACTTTGGGTAAAGTACTGGAGAGCGTGTTCCACCTCATACTTCCTTGAGATCAAGTTGCTCCCGAAGTGGTTCTCCATGTTCTGAATCCATATCTCAGCCTCCAGTTGGGTCATTGGTCCAGAGACTACAAGTCCAGCTTCATACTCCATCTGGTAGGGTTGAGGTTTTGTGGATGAGACGGGTAAGAGAGGGAGGGAGATACACACAATACAAACAATATTTTTGAGAATAGGTTTTATTTGTGGCCGTCGGAAAACACACACCAAAGACGGCTCACAAATCATTGTATCTAACGTGGCTACATAAAGGGGGTTTGGACTTCTAATGGTCATATAATCATTCGGACACTTCAGGGTCTTCGAGTTCTTCGGGTCTTGAGAGTCTACTGTTGGTGTAGCTTCAATTCTTCAAACGCGTGGTGAAATCCTCTTTACTTTGAAGTAGAACTCCGTTGATTCTTCATGAGGTCGAAGGGGTAAGGGTATTGTCTAACTATTGGTGGTGAGAGAGAACATTTGATGAAGTCAGAAGAGATGAGAAGTGAAAAGGATGTTCTTGAAAATAATTTTTTTGAGAGATCCTATCCTAAGAAGTTTCCAGTTTCTAGGGTCACGTCCTACAATCAACATGTGCTCTGATACCATCTCTGTAGCGACCCGACTCAAAACGAGTCAAGACTCTGTGTTTCTGTGCCATCCCTGGATCAGTATGCTGGCACACACAGTACATCAATGTATATATCAAAGTGCAATCACATGTAAATAGCGTAAAACTGATATATATCTTAATTATCTCAGCGGAAGCGGTCAAGGGAGTGGAGTCCCAATAAACACCAACGGCAAGTTGAGTGTAGACCGTAACCCTGAATCATACTCTTACTCGTCGAAGAAAAACATCTGCAACATAAGACGTTGGAGCCGTGTAGGTCAGCATATTGAATATGCCGGCAAGTCACATAAGAGAGGAGTGAAAACTAATCATCTATACTATATGCATATATGGCAGGTGGGGCTATAAGTTTTTAGCGAAAAGCAAGTTTTCTCCTACAACAAGAGGGGTTGAAAGCAAAATATTACTACAAGGTTTGTTGTTAACGAGATGGTTCCGCCAACCAGTTCTCGTACCCGAGTTGTCAATAGTTACCCTCATCAAATATATATAATGGTGTTGAGAAATCCAGATAACTTCAGTTCCTTTGGCTCAAGTTGTCCATGACCGTGGACACGGCTAATCGATTAGGTTTGACTACTCTGCAGAGTTTTGCACACGTTCCCCACAAGATTTGATCGCCTCCGAGTATGTCCTCGCACTTCAGGGTGTTTGAAGACCGGATGATCAAAACATGGTCTTTCAACGGGTCCCTCTGAATCCCTGTCGGTGCCCATCCATTCCTACCGTTCGTCTACATCTGCTAGCACCGCCTGTCCAGAGTCGCCACGTTGTCCAACCAAGACAGAGCCCATAATGACTTGTGGCTGTGCAGGTAAGCCTTGGGTCTTGAAAATATCCGTCCGTCTCTTTGAGCCTGGGTGAAGCTTTCCGCAGGATGACATGGCCTTTCCAGCATCCCGGGCATCCACTGGGTTTTCCAGGGAGCCGATCAACCGTCCTTCACCCAGTGTTACATTGCGTCCGAGGTCTTGGAAATCTTGTCTTAGTCCGGTCTTGATTATTATATCAACCTCGCATCACTCGTGGTATACACTCAACCGATAACCCGTCTACTCAAGCATAGCAAATATAACATTGTCGTCCCGGGGCCAAGTATCAGGGTGTTGTGTTCCTACCACATGATACTACAACTTACACTAAAGTTTCCAAGTACCTAGGCAACATGCAAATTGGGCAAAGAAGGTGATCTACTATGCATTGAAAACATAGGTAAATTAACATGATCAAAGATGACTTGCCTGTGATGTTGACGAAGAAGAATTTCTCGAGAAAATAACTTGATAGACTACTCGTCACTCTCCGATGAAAATCTATATAGCAAACATAACATTCACATAAGCACTCATACTAGCAATCATTCTAGCAATCAAACAAAAGAGAGAAAACAAATGAGAAACCGAAAGAAACTTCAAATAGAACTAAAGAGTCTTCTACTATGACAAACACTAAATAGTTTTGTCTAACAGAAAAATACTAACAAAGAACTTATATATAAACCCTAACTAAGATAAAATAAAGTGTTTTTCACAAAACCTTTGAAAGTATTCCCAAACGGGATTTGAAACAACGGTGAAAACAATTGCACGTTACTACGGAGCTAGGATTGTTTTTGTGAAAACAAATAAACATAAAATAAATTTTGTTGCAAAACTACTGTTAACTAACATAAACAAAACAATTGTAATCTTTCTGAAATAATGAAGAAAATATGTTAAAACAAAAATAGAAAAGGAACTAGCCGAAATCCTAAAAGAGGTGAAACAGAAATTGTTTCATATGAAACAGTGGGCTAAAGTACTCAAACAATTCTGAAACTTCTACCACAGTAATATTTTATCACTAGAAAACAGTAGCAAAAAGAATCAACTAAAAATCATTTTTCAAACTCCTGGAATAGGCAAAACAAGGTTAAAACTAAATCTGATCTAACTTATATTTAAAAATTTCAAACATAGACAAATTATATATTCTTAAAAACTACAGGAAATTTGTGAGGTACTGGAAAACGAATCACTATCATTGGACTTCGGGATCAAAAGTTGTGGCTAAAACAAAACAGAAACTTTCTGTTTTTGCAATTTAGACGGAAAAAACTGAAGCTAACTATCTACAAATAGGGGGTACATGTGGCATGTTGCTATAGGTTGCGGGAGGTGTTTGCTGCTAACTTAGGAGCAAACGGCCTAGGCTTAACAAAATTTGCTGGTTAAAGGAATAAGTGAAATAAAAACCATTGGTTTTCTAAACTAAACCGAAGGGTTACCTAAGATCTAATCTATGCCATCTACTAGAGATCTAAGGGCTAAAACTAAAACAAAACAAGACAAGTAAAAAAAAGAAGAAGGGAGGGGAGGTTACCTCGCTGGGAGAGCTGCTCCCGTGGCTGATGGGGGCCGATGGGGGGAGGAGGTGTTCCGGTGGGGGTCGCCGGTGGGGAGGGGAGGGGCCGGCGGGAGTGGGGAAGGGGGGGGCGAGGGTGGGGGTACTCCTAGGAGGGGAGGGGGTGAGGTGGAGAGGGGGGGCTGTAGGGGCGAGGTGGAGGGGCTGCAGGGGCTTCCTGGCAATGGTGGAGTGGGTGACGAGGTGGAGGGAGGTGCGGTGGGGAGGGATGCAGGGGGAGGGGGCGGTGGAGGAGGGGCCGGCGAGGTGGAGAAGCTCCTGTGACGCTCTCCGGTGGGTTTCCGGTGACGACTCCCGCGAGGTGGGGCACGAGCTAGGGGCGAGGAGAGGTGAATTTTTCGACGGGAATGGAACGAGGAGGACGTGGGGCTTCTTATAGAGGCGACGGGAGGCGCCGGGAAGGAATGTGCTTCGCGAATCCCTGAGGTGTGGATTCTCCTCTCCATGGAAGGTAAGTTCTTTGTCACGTGGAGAAGAGATGGAGGTAGGAGATGATCTCCTGTTGGGCTATAATAGGTAAGTCTTAATGGGCCAGCATGCAATTCCTAATAAAAGGGATTTCCTTCCTATTTTCAAAACTAGGAAACTAAAACGTTAAAAAGGAAATCAAATCAATTCGGAATAAAGAGTTTTTATATACTAAAATTATCAGAAAAATAAAATATAGATGATGGGCATTTTTCCACGGCAAAAATAAAAAACTTAAAAAAAATGTTTTTTCATAAATTCACTAAATTTCTTTATATCTCTTTGCAAATATTTTTGCAAATAAACCTTGGGTTTCTTGGCTCAAATATCTCAGAAATTTGCCCGTACGTTGGAGGGTCATTTTCCTCCGCTCTCTCTCATGCGTGCAAGAGGGTATTTCCCGGGCTTTTCGTGCGAGGAGAAAGAAATGTAAATGCAAAATAATCCAATGCAAATATCTCCGTTCAAATTCTTTATAATTGAAGAAGTCGTTTCATCTTCTCTCTTGGCTTTTCAAAAGCTTGAATTTGAATTCACCGGAGAAGGGAAAAGTCATTTTATTCCTTCTCTTTCAAAAGTTTCGAAAAGTTTCAAATCTCACACAAGTTTCAGTCACTCAGGCAACCAACAAACAATCAATCTAATGATTATATTAACATTCCAAAATTTATAATTTTGGGATGTTACATCCGCCCCGCGAACCGTCCCACGAACCGTCCCGAGATCCCTCCCACGATCCGTTCCGATCTGGTGCCGAACGGACGACACCTCCGCATTCAGCACACGTACAGCTCAACGATGATCTCGGCCTTCTTGATCCAGCAAGCAAGACAGAGAGGTAGATGAGTTCTCCGGCAGCGCAATGGCGCTCCGGTGGTGGTGAAGGATCTACTCCTGCAGGGCTCCGCCCGAGCTCCGCAGAAATACGATCTCGAGGTAAAACTATGGTGTCTAGATCTGAGTTGCACGTGGCAAAAGTTGTCTCAAATCAGCCCTAAAACACCACTATATATAGGTGGGAGCGGGAGGAGGCTTGCCTTGAAGGCAAAGTCCCCAAGGGTGCGCCGGCTAGGAAGGGAGGAGGATTCCTACTCCAATCCTACTCAAAATAGGATTGGAAAGTGGTGTCTTTCTCTTCCTTCCCACCTCCCCTTTTTTTCTTTGGTTTTTGTAACATCCCAAAATTATAAATTTTGGAATGTTAATATAATTATTAGATTGATTGTTTGTTTGTTTCCCTGAGTGATTGAAACTTGTGTGAAATTTGAAACTTTTCAAAAAAACTTTTGAATGAGAGGGAATAAAATGACTTTCCCTTTCTCCGGTGAATTCAAATTCAATCTTTTCAAAGCAAAGAGAAAAGATGACATGACTTCTTCAACTATAAAGAATTTGAACGGAGATATTTGCATTTAATTCTTTTGCATTTCTATTCATTTTCTTCGTGCAAGAAATGCCGGGAAATAAATTCTAGAGAGGAGGAACATGACCCTCCAACCCACGGGAATTTTGAAAGTTATTTGAACCCTCAAACTTAGAGGGTCATTTGAAAATTATTTGCAAAAGAAAATAAACCTTTTAGGCAATTTTGTGAAAATAATTTTTTCTGAAGTTTTTATTTTTGCCGTGGAAAAATGCTCATCATTTATATTTTATTTTTCTGATAATTTTAGTATATAGAAACTCTTTATTTCGAATTGATTTGATTTCCCTTTTATCGTTTTAGTTTCCTAGTTTTAAAAATAGGAAAGGAATCCCTTTTAATTGGAAACACCTCGTGGCCCATTAAGACACTTTCCAAACTGGCCCAACACAGAATCATCTTCTTCCTTTGTCTGTCTCACTTCACAGCAAGTTTTCCTTCCATGGACACAAGATCTCCACCTCCGGGATTCGCGAAGCACCTTCCCTCCTAGCGCCTCCCGTCGCCTCTATAAGAACCCCCATGGCCTCCTCGTTCCATTCCCGTTGAAACCATCCCCTCTCCTCGCCTCTAGCTCGCGCGCCACCCTCGCCGGAGTCGGTCACCAGAGAGCTCGCCGTGCACCTCCACATCGCCCCTGCAACCCTCCCCACCTCGCTGCACCCCTCCCTGCCGAGCCCTCTCCACCCCTTCGGCCCCCTCCACCGCCGCCCCACCCCCTCGCCCTTCCCCACCATCGCCAGAGCTACTGCCCATCCCCGACCAGGAGATTTTCTCCAGGAACACCACCCCGTCGCCCCCCCCCTGCAGGCCCCCTCCACCTCGCCTCCCTCCCCTCCCTGGAGCCTCGCCACCCCCCCTCCACCGGATCCCCTCCCCACCGGCGACCCACCCCACCGGAGCTCTACCCCGACCCAGCCACCATCGGCCATTGCCAGCACGGGAGCTTCCCAGCCACGGTAAGGCTCCCTCCTTTCTTTTTTTTCTTTTACTTGTTTTGTTTTTTTTAGTTTTACCCTTAGATCTATTTTCAACGGTGTAGATTAGAGTAGATAACCTTTCGGTTTTTAAACAAAAACCGCACTGGTTTTTATTCACTTAACTTTTATCCAGGGAACTTTTTCTTATACTTCGGCCATTCGCTGTTTAGCCTATACCACGCACACCCATGAGCCAATCAGTGAGCACCACGTGTCTGTAGCAATTATTCTCTTTTTCTCTCTAGTTCCAAAAACAGAAAAGTTCCAATCTTGTTTAGCCCATAACTTTTGATCCCGAAGTCCAATGATGTTGATTCTTTTTCCAGTAGCTCACAAATTTCCTGCAGTTTTTAAAAACATATAATTTAAACCTTGTTTTGCTTATTCCAGGAGTTTAAAAATAGCTTTTAATTTGATTCCTTTTGGTACTCATCACTAGTGATCTTATTTATCAGTGGTAAAAATTTCAAATTTGTTTGAGTATTTTAGCTCACTGTTTCTTCTGAAACAATTTCTGTTTCACCTCTTTTAGGATTTCGGCTAATTCCTTTTCTATTTTTGTTTTAAAATATTTTATTTAGTATTTCAGAAAGATTATTGTTTTGTTTATGTTAGTTAACAGTAGTTTTGCAACAATTGTTGGTTTTATTTTTATTTGTTATCATGAAATCAATTCTAGTTCCTTAGTAACTTGCAATTGGTTTCCGCATTGTTTCAAATCCCGTTTGGAAATCCTTTCAAGTAGTTTTGTGAAAAATACTTTATTTTATCTTGGTTAAACTTATATCTTAGTTCCTTGTTATTATTTTCTGTTAGACAAAAACTATTTAGTGTTTGACGTAGTAGAAGACCCCCTAGTCTTATTTGAAGTTTCTTTCGGTTTCTTATTCGCTCTCTCTCTTTTGTTTTGATTGCTAGAATTATTGCTAGTATGAGTGCTTATGTGAATGATATGTTTGCTATATAGATTTCATCGAAGAGTGACGAGTAGTCTATCAAGTTATTTTCTCGAGAAATTCTTCTTCGTCAACATCACCAGGCAAGTCAATTTGATCATACTATCACCTATGTTTTATGCATCGTAGTTCTAGCCTCCTATACCCAATTGCATGCTGAGTAGGTACTTGGAAATTTTAGTAAAGGTTGTAGTATCATGTGGTAGGCACCCAACAACCCCGATACTTGGCCCCGGGACGACAAATTTCATATTGCTATGCTTGAGTAGACGGGATTTCGGTTGAGTGCATAACACGAGTGATGCGAGGTTGATTAAATAATCAAGACCGATTAAGACAAGATTTTCAAGACCTTGGACGCAATGCAACTCTGGGTGAAGGACGGTTGATCGGCTCCCTGGAGAAACCAGTGGATCACCCGGGATGCTGGAGACGGCCATGACATCTTGCAAAAAGCTTCACCCAGGCTCAAAGAGACGGACGGATATTTTCAAGACCCAAGGCTTACCTGCACAGCAACAAGTCATTATGGGCTCTGGCTTGGTTGGACAACGCGGCGACTCTGGACAGGCGGTGCTAGCAGATGTAGAAGAACGGTAGGATTGGATGGGCACCGACAGGGATTCAGAGTGACCCGTTGAAAGACCATGTTTTGATCATCCGGTTTTCAAACACCCTGAAGTGCGAGGACATACGCGGAGGCGATCAAATCTTGTGGGGAACGTGTGCAAAACTCTGCAGAGTACTCAAACCTAATCAATTAGCCGTATCCACGGTCATGGACAACTTGAGCCAAAGGAACTGAAGTTATCTGAAATTCTCAACACCATTATAAATACTTGATGAGGGTAATATTGATAACTTGGGTATGAGAACTGGTTGGCGGAACCATCTCATTAACAACCAACAATGTAGTAACATTTTGCTTTTAGCCCTCTCTTGATGTAGGAGAAAACTTGCTTTTCGCTAAAAACTTATAGCCCGCACCTGCCATATATGCATATAGTATAGATGATTACTTTTCACCCCTCTCTTATGTGACTTGCCGGCATATTCAATATGCTGACCTACACGGCTGCAACATCTTATGTTGCAGATATTTTTCTTCGACGAGTGAGAGTACGATTCAGGGTTACGGTCTACACTCAACTTGCCGTTGGTGTTTATTGGGACTCCACTCCCTTGACCGCTTCCGCTGAGATATGTAAGGTATATATCAGTTTTACGCTATTTTACATGTGATTGCACTTTGATATATACATTGATGTACTGTGTGTGCCAGCATACTGATCCAGGGATGGCACAGAAACACAGAGGCTTGACTCGCCTTGAGTCGGGTCGCTACAGTTTTCTTCTTTATGGCGCCAAGGCCCTCTTGGGTTGCCCCACCAGCCCACTAAGGACTGGTGCGACACCCCTAGGACTTTTGGGCTTCCCCCCGGTGGGTTGCCCCCCTCCCGGTGAACTTCCAGAACCCATTCGTCACTCCCGGTACATTCCTGGTAAAGCCCGAAAACCTTCCGGTAACCAAATGAAACCATCCTATATATCAATATTCGTTTCCGGACCATTCTGGAAACCCTCGTGATGTCCGTGATCTCATCCGAGACTCCGAGTAACATTCGGTAACCACACATATAACTCAACTATACTAGCACATCGCCGGACCTGAAGTGTGCAGACCCTGCGGGTTCGAGAACTATGTAAACATGCCCCGAGGCACTCCTCGGTCAATATCCTATAGCGGGACCTGGATGCCCATATTGGATCCTACATATTCCTCGAAGATCTTATCAGTTGAACCTCAGTGTCAAGGATTCATATAATCCCGTATGTCATTCCCTTTGTCCTTCGGTATGTTACTTGCCTGAGATTTGATCAGCCGTATCCGCATACCAATTTCAATCTCGTTACCGGCAAGTCTCTTTACTCGTTCCGTAATACAAGATCCCGTGACTTACACTTAGTCACATTGCTTGCAAGGCTTGTGTGTGATGTTGTATTACCGAGTGGGCCCCGAGATACCTCTCCGTCACAAGGAGTGAAAAATCCCAGTCTTGATCAATACTAACTCAATGGACACCTTCGGAGATACCTATAGAACACCTTTATAGTCACCCAGTTATGTTGCGACGTTTGATGCACACAAGGTATTCCTCCGGTGCCAGTGAGTTATATGATCTCATGGTCATAGGAACAAATACTTTACACACATAAAATAATAGCAGTAAAGCGACACGATCAATATGCTACGTTCTTAGTTTGGGTCTTGTCCATCACATGATTCTCGTAATGATGTGATCCCGTTATCAAGTGACAACACTTGTCTATGGTTAGGAAACCTTGACCATCTTTGATCAACGAGCTAGTCAACTAGAGGCTTACTAAGGACAGTGTTTTGTCTATGTATCCACACATGAATTTGTGTTTCCAATCAATACAATTATAGCATGGACAATAAACGATTATCATGAACAAAGTAATATAACAATAACTAATTTATTATTGCCTCTAGGGCATATTTCCAACAACAACAACAACATGGATTGGTTCATGAAGCAATGGCAATCAAGCTCTCAACATGGCAAGAAATATTACAGAATAGGACTTAATGAAAATCTCAGTTTGCACTTGCAGTTTTGAACATGATAGCATGTTGACAGCAATAAAACTCTACTCTACGACAACTTCCATGGGATGAAATTTAACAGGATGATAGAGGGCAATAACAACAACAAATCAGTCCCTCTAATCATAATCTGAAACTACACAGAATTCTTGGTACCATCCTCTAAACATGGCATGACAATAACAACAGACCCACAGACTTAGTCAAATTTCACAAAGAGAGTTCACAACAATTTACAACATCATGGCATGTTTGTGAGAGTGAAAAACTAAGATGCAACTCATATCTTGCAAAGCAATGTCACCATCTTGCAGAGGGCAACAACCTCTTCAATTAACTCCACTACAACAACATTGAAACATGCATTGGTTACTAGCTAGCATCCCCCAACATGGCATGATGAATAAACCCAACTTCCAGACTTAGAGAAAAACAAGGGACGCAACAATGCAGTTTTTTTAGCAGATTGACATATTACACAACAAAACATACTAGGATACAAGGTTCCTTCTTCCGAACCAATTACACATGATGACACAGGGTAACCTCAACTACAAACCATGGCGCTGGACCAACCACAAAGGATCAATAGATTCATGGTAACCATCAAGACAACATCGCAAGAAAATAAAGAGCTTCAACACTTATCATGACATGTTGTCAACAAGATAACCATGAAAACAACAATATTATCTTAGCATGTTGTCAACAAGATACCCACAAATCTAGAAGCTTATCACGACAAAGAAATTTACCATGGCCTAGTACCCTCAAAACCCTACCACATTCATGTTGACAAATTTTTCCATAGGTGCAAGGATTAAATCGTATGAAAATCACAAAATGGCATCTAATCACAAAATGGCATCTAATCACAAAATAACATTTTCACAAGCTTTCCTTAATGATAAAACTAAGGTCACCAATGGATTCACTCGATCTTTCTACCCCAAAATCTCTCCCTAATAATAAAGCGCGGAGCGCTTCTGTCGTCCGCCGTGGTCATTTTGCAAAAACACCCCTCGCTTTTCCATCATTCAACCTGCAGTCCGTTTTTGAGTGAAAAAAACGAATCGTTTTTTGCATTTTTCAGAAAACCCCCTGATATTTCAGGTAATCAACCAGCAGTTCGGATTTAAGTCAGAAAACGAATCCTTTTTTTTGCATTGTTTCGAAAACCCCCTGATGTTTCAGGTAATCAACCCACCCTCCGTATTTTAACAAAAAAACCCTAACTTTTCAGTTAATCAATGCACATTTTATCTAAAACAAAATTATCCATATCTTTTAAACCGTAACTCCGATTTTAACATGTTATATATGAAATTTGATTAAAAAATGTGTAGAATCTAAATAGGATGTTGTTTTTTGCTGTTGAATACTTCTTAAATATTATTTTTGGTGCAAACTTAATCTGTAGTGCACGGTCCTTTTTTCTGTCTTTTCGGCGACGATACGAATTGCAATAAACATCCATTAAATTAAAACCAAATTGAGAGGAAAGAAAACATCGTTAACAACACATGCACACCTTTGGAAAACCTCGCGTGGAGAAACAACATATTTCTCATCTTATTCCGAGTGAGTGTATATTCAAACGCATTTTCATTGTGTGAGCACTAAAATCATCGTCGGCAACACAAATGTGATGGCATGTGAAAATACATTATGTTGAAAGCGTATGTTATTTTCTTTTCCGTTGCAACGCACGAGCTCTTTTGCTAGTCATCTATCATATGCCTATGGTCCTATGAACAAAACTCCGACAAATTCAATTCAAAAATCACCCAATTCACTTATAACATGGTCTATGGCAAATTAGGGATATCCCTAAATGGCAACTTCCAGATCTGGACAGGGACAGACCTAGCACTTACCACAAATAGAATACCTCAGAAAACAAAGAAAAACAACAAACAAAAGAAATAAAAGAAAAGGGACCCACCTGGCATAGACACCAGGGCCCCTCGTGGGTTGACAAGTGGGATCGGGCCCCACTGTCACGCATGAATAAACGAATAAAAGGGGATGCGCCGGTGGGTTTTCAACCCAGGACCTCGGCTTGGGTGAGCTACTACTCTACGGCAAGACCGTTGACTGAAGGAGGGAGCTACTACTCTAGTACTGTCAAAGGCCTGGACTTGCCTCGTCCGGCAACAGAGAAGACATAGGCCTCTCCGGCGAGCTCTCAGGCGACAACCAGAAAACGCAAGCAACGACAGGTTTCTGGAAGCGACTAGGGGTCCCATTTTGCGGCTGCGAGGAGCTAGGGCGTGCGGGAGGGGATGTACGCAGGCGCGGCGGTAGAGGGTTTGCAGCGGCTCGAACATGACGGCGACGACGCAAACAGGAGGAAAACTTGCAGGAGAGGGGCAGGTTCGAACGGCGGCTCATCGGGTTCCCTTGGGACGAGGAGAACCGGTCGCGAGGCAAATAAGGGGTCGGGGATGCCTGATGCAGCGGCGCTCCTGGACAGGAGGCGTTGGAGGACCTCCCGGTCAGCTAGCGCCGGGAATCGGACGCGGGCGACGCGTGGAACCTTCATGGCATCCTTGAAAGAATGGGGGAATCCACCGGAGGCGATAGACAACGATGGAGACGGCCGGTGGGGCTCTGCTTCCTTTCTGAACTCTGTGAATCCCACTGTCTGAACTTACCAGGAGGAAGAAGGGGGAAGGGGAGAGAGGTGGCGGCGCAGGGAAAGGTAAGGAAGAACCCTAGGAGAGGGTGCGAGGCTTTATAGGAGGGGCCAGCCATGCCGTACTTGGCGTCCGTGCTGGTTCACGGTGCGGTCTTGCTCTCTGCTTCAGCAGGACGAAGACACCGTCACGAGGGAGCAGGTTTTTTTTTTGAGGGGTACGAGGGAGCAGGTGGCCGTGAGGAGGGCTAGTTGGGCCTCGGCGAACACTTGCTGGGCCAGAGATGGTAGAGGCCCAAGTGGGATGGGCTCTGTCCCTCTCTCTCCCGAAATCAAACGGTTTTCTTTTTAAAGAAATAGCAAGAAATAAATAAAATGCCACTGAGTTGAAAAGGGAGTTTGAGAGAAAAAAACATTTTTGAACTCACAAAAACCAGCACTATTTAATAAAAATAGTTTGGGCATTTTTAGAGCAAATAAATAATTCACATATTATTACTATAGGAATCTTTTTTTGCAAAGAATCAAAAGGTAAATATAGTAAAACATGGTTGAGAGCTATTATAAAATGCATATCAGATTATTATGAAGAAGAGCAACAGTTATTTGAGGTGAGAACAGCAAGCAACAACACCACATCTCTAGCATGGGAATAAGAAGAGTTGAGACATAATTTTAAAGGAATTGTAGAGAGGTTCCACAGAAGATAAATCTCTTGTTTGCAAGCACACAAACTCCACAACACACACTCCCACTCAATGTAACACAACAAGCATGATGCAAAATGAGATGATGATATGATGCCATGATGCAAAATGACATGAAGCACTTTTATTACTCAACCCACATGAGGGCAAAACTTGGAAGGTTCATACATGGAATATTACAAGGAAGGCATGGATTACACTTGTGCTCTTACAACTGTCCCACACTACACAAAGGATCTCGACCCGAGATCTAGGATTGAAAGAACTCAGGATATTCAAAATGGAGAAGGTCCTCATGTTCCCAAGTGTCCACTTTATGGGAATGGTGTGACCATTTAACTTTGAGGAATTTGATAGACTTGTTGCGAGTCTTCCACTCGGTCCCTTCGAGAAAGGCAATTGGATGCTCATGACGGGAAAGGTCTGGCTCGAGATCAATGTCTTGGAAGTCAAATGTGCGCTCGGGAGTCTTGAAACACCTCTGGAGCTGAGAGACGTGAAGCACATCATGCACATTGGAGAAATTTGATGGAAGGTCTAGTTGATAAGCAAGGTCACCTCTTTTGCCAACAATCTTTAAAGGACCCACAAAGCATGGAGCAAGCTTTCCTATGATACCATAGCAATGAGTGCCCTTCATGGGAGACACTCTGAGATAGACAAAATAATCGATCTGAAAAGTAATGTCATGATGCATGCTATCATAATAGCTCTTCTAAGAGGATTTAGCTGCCTTGAGATTACCCCGAGTGACACGACACATTTCTTCTACTTCAGTGATCATGCCATTCCCAATAATTTGCCGCTCACCAGTTTCGGACCAGTTGAGCGGGGTACGACATTTCCTGCCATAGAGAATCTCGAATGGACTTGCTTCAACTTGCTTGATAACTGTTATTGCATGAAAACTCGGCAAATGGGAGGTAGTCTCCCCACTTCAAGCCAAAAGAAATCACACAAGCTCTGAGCATATCTTCAAGAATTTGATTGACTCTCTGTACTAAAACGGACCTTGGTGCCCATCGTAGTCGGAAAGTTATCCTGTAACTTGGAAGTGAAGATGCTTCCACGATATGAAGAAATGAGCACATGAACACCATGCAAAGAAACTGTCCTTGAATTGTATAGCTCTGCCAGCTGAGCTACCGAGATAGATTCTTTGACTCGAAGGAAATGGGAAACTTTAGTCAACTTGTCGATGACCACAAAGATGGAATCACTAACCCTCTTGGACTTAGGAAACCCAGTGACAAAATCCTGTTGGAAATATGCCCTAGAGACAATAATAAATTAGTTATTATTATATTTCTTTGTTCATGATAATCGTTTATTATCCATGCAATAATTGTATTGATTGGAAACACAATACATGTGTGGATACATAGACAAAACACTGTCCCTAGTAAGCTTCTACTTGACTAGCTCGTTGATCAAAGATGGCCAAGGTTTCCTGACCATAGGCAAGTGTTGTCACTTGATAACGGGATCACATCATTAGGAGAATCATGTGATGGACTAGACCCAAACTAATGAATGTAGCATGTTGATCGTGTCATTTTATTGCTACTGCTTTCTGCGTGTCAAGTATTTATTCCTATAACCATGAGATCATATAACTCACTAGCACCGGAGGAATACCTTGTGTGTATCGAACGTCACAACGTAACTGGGGTGACTATAAAGATGCTCTACTGGTATCTCCGAAGGTGTCCATTGAGTTAGTATGAATCAAGACTGGGATTTGTCACTCCGTGTGACGGAGAGGTATATCGGGGCCCACTCGGTAATACAACATCACACACAAGCCTTGCAAGCAATGTGACTTAGTGTAAGTCACGGGATGTTGTATTACGGAACGAGTAAAGAGACTTGCTCATAAACGAGATTGAAACGGGTATGCGGATACTGACGATCGAATCTCGGGCAAGTAACATACCGATAGACAAAGGGAATGATATACGAGATTATATGAATCCTTGGCACTGAGATTCAAACGATAAGATCTTCGTAGAATATGTAGGATCCAATATGGGCATCCACGTCCCACTATTGGATATTGACCGAGGAGTCCCTCGGGTCATGTCTACATAGTTCTTGAACCCGTAGGGTGTGCACACTTAAGGTTCGGCGATGTTTTATGCGTATTTGAGTTATATGGTTGGTTACCAAGTGTTGTTCGGAGTCCCGGATGAGATCACGGACGTCACGAGGATTTCTAGAATGGTCCGGAGACGGAGATTGATATATAGGATGACCTCATTTGATTACCGGAAAGTTTTCGGACATTACCGGGAATGTACCGGGGGTGACGAATGGGTTCCGGATGTTCACCGGGGGGGGGGGGGCAGCCCACCCGGGGGAAGCCCATAGGCCTTAGGGGTGCCGCACCAGCCCTTAGTGGGCTTGTGGGAGAGCCCAAGAGGTCCTATGCGCAGGAGATAAAGAAATTAAAGAGAAAGAAAAAAGGGGAAGTGTGAAGGAAGGGAAGGACTCCACCTTCCAATCCTAGTTGGACTAGGATTGGAGGTGGACTCCTCCACCCCTAGTTTGGCCGACCCCTTGGGGCTCTCTTGAGCCTCAAGGCTGGTCCCTCCCCCTCCCTCCTATATATACTGAGGTATTAGGGCTGATTTGACACAACTTTGCCATGGCAGCCCGACCATAGACCTCCACGGTTTTTCCTCTAGATCGTATTTCTGCGCAGCTCGGGCGGAGCCCTGCTGAGATAGATCACCTCCAACCTCCGGAGCATCGTCACGCTGCCGGAGAACTCATCTACCTCTCCGTCTCTCTTACTGGATCAAGACGGCCGAGATCATCGTCGAGATGTATGTGTGCTGAACGCGGAGGTGCTGTCCGTTCGACACTAGATCAGAGCGGATCGTGGGACGGATCGCGGGACGGTTCGTGGGACGGTTCACGGGGCGGGTCGAGGGACGTGAGGACATTCCGCTACATCAACCGCGTTTCTTAAAGCTTCCTGCTGTGCGATGTACAAGGGTACGTAGATCCAAATCTCCTCTCATAGATGGACATCAGCATGATAGGTCTTCGTGCGCGTAGGAATTTTTTTGGTTCCCATGCGACATTCCCCAACAGTGGCATCATGAGCTAGGTTCATGCGTAGGCGTTATCTCGAGTAGAACACAAAAGTTTTTGTGGGCGGTGATGTGCGATTTGCTGCCCTCCTTAGTCTTTTCTTGATTCCGCGGCATTGTTGGATCGAAGCGGCTCGGACCGACATTACTCGTACGCGTACGAGAGACTGGTTTCTTCGCTACGAGCAAACCCGTTGCTCAAAGATGACTGGCGAGTGTCGGTTTCTCCAACTTTAGTTGAATCGGATTTGACCGAGGAGGTCCTTGGAGAGAGGTTAAAAAGCAATTCATACATCTCCGTTGTGGTGTTTGCGTAAGTAAGATGCGATCCTACTAGATACCCATGGCAACCACGTAAAACATGCAACAACAATTAAAGGACGTCTACCTTGTTTTTGCAGGGTATGCTTGTGATGTGATATGCCCAACGACGTGATGTGATATATTGGATGTATGAGATGATCATGTTGTAATAGTTAATATCGACTTGCACGTCGATCGTACGACAACCGGCAGGAGCCATAGGGTTGTCTTTAAACTAACGTTTGTTTTTGTAGATGCGTTTACTATATTGCTAGGAAGTAGCTTTAGTAGTAATAGCATAAGTAGCACGACAACCCCGATGGTGACACGTTGATGGAGATCATGATGATGGAGATCATGGTGTGGCGCCGGTGACAAGAAGATCGTGCCGGTGCTTTGGTGATGGAGATCAAGAAGCACATGATGATGGCCATATCATGTCACTTATGAATTGCATGTGATGTTAATCCTTGTATGCACCGGAGCATTATGAGGTGATCTCTCACTAAAATTTCAAGACGAAATTGTGTTCTCGCCGACTGTGCACCGTTGGTACAGTTCATCGTTTCGAGACACTACGTGATGATCGGGTGTGATAGACTCAATGTTCACATACAACGGGTGCAAAATAGTTGCACACGCGGAACACTCGGGTTAAACTTGACTAGCCTAGCATGTGCAGACATGGCCTCGGAACACAAGAGACCGAAAGGTCGAGCATGAATCGTATAGTTGATATGATTAGCATAGAGATGCTTACCACTAAAACTATTCTCGACTCACGTGATGATCGGACTTGAGATAGTGGATTTGGATCATGTACCACTCAAATGACTAGAGAGATGTACTTTTGAGTGGGAGTTCTTAAGTAATACGATCAATTGAACTAATTATTGTCGGTGAATACTCACAACATATGCCATAGGTAGGCTAAAGTCGGTGAGAACCGAAGGGACAAAGGTGGGCGCTGGGAACGAGGTTGGTACACGCATGGGACGCACGATGTACCCAGGTTCAGGGCTCTCCGTAGAGATAATACCCCTAATCATGCTTGTGTGTTTGATGTTTGGTAATAGAGTACAATGTTGCTCCTGGAGCTGTGTTGGGAGGAGGAAGAGGGGAGCAGCCGGCTCGTCTCTACCTCGCTCTCTGTTGGTTGGTGGGAGTGTAGTGTTGAATGACTGGCAAGTGATCAGCCCTTCTGCACGGGGGGCGGCCGGTGGGTTTTACAGACGAACCCGCCGGCCAACAATATGGATAAAGGGTACAAGCGTGGGACCCGGCTGGCCGCTTCGCCGGCTGGCCAGGGGCCCACGAGGGTCTTGTCCTATCGATGAGGGGCCCGCCGGCGGCATGATCTCGTTTACCTGTGGGACCCGCCGGCTGACCAATGGGGCTCCTGCGTAAGGTTGACGCTGGGTATGCGCTGTACGTCATGCGTCGCCCCGCGAGATTCTTCATGGGCAGGCTGTACGACCGCCTCCACTGTTCCCCACGCCGAGTGCAGTAATGGAGTGGGAGTGTGATGGTCTGACATCAGGCTAGGTGATGGATCAGAGCCGGGGTAGGTCTGCGGCGTGGCCGCTGACGCTCGTACCTGCTGGGCACCCCGATCCAGTACCTTTGTTGACGCGTAGCTACCTTTAATCGTGAGGTCCTTTCCTGACCTACGATCTGATGTGACTGATGATCCTTGGCCGCCTAGCCTGTTTGGTTAGCCGGCTCGCGGGTAGCCGCCTCCTCCTTAGTCCGGCTGGCGAGACCAGGCTGGCTCTGAAGGGGAGGCCGCCACCATTCTAGACGACAGGGGATGCCTAGCCGGCCAGAAAGGTGGCCGCCTCGTCGTTCAGCCGGTAGGCGAGGCCTAGCCGGTTAGAAGACTTGGGCCTTGGGAATCTCCACACCTTCATGTCTATTGGGCCGGGAATGAAGGAGCAGGCTCGATGAGCCTACCTGGGGTTATCCCCCCGACAGTAGTCCCCGAAGCTGGCGAGGTCCACCGCCTGCGGGCGAACGGCCTCACCGGCTTGTTGTCTTGTCTTGATATTTTGGCTTTTGTTTGCGGCGAAGGGCGCCGGCTCCGGAGCCGGGCATCTTCGAAGCGACGCTTCGGTCTGGTCGCAACGGGCCCGGAGAACGCCACGTGCCAGGCCCTGCCTGGCGTAATGATGGCGATTACTGCTCGACGGGACCGGGCCTGGGTCCCGCCACGACGCCCCCTCGGCTTCCGCGCAGGAGATCTTCTACAGATTTACTCCGTGACGATTGGGCTTAGAGGGGTGTTACCGCCCGTAATTCACGGCATTAATGGGGCCCGGCGTGCACCAGATCCCCACCCCACAACGCTTCGTGGGGTTTAAATGGGACGCGAGGGTTTCGAGGAGGCCATTCGCCCCCTCTTCTCGCCCCGCTCCGTGCCTTCTTCCTCCTGGCGTCCTGAGAAGAAGAGCTCGCGCCCTTCATCTCCTTCTTCTTCGCTTCCGAGACCTCCTCCGCTCGCTTCGAGCTCTCGCCACCAGTAGCCATGGCCGGGGGATCTTCTCCGAAGAGGTCGTCGGCGCATCAGGCGTCCTCGCAGGGGGCCGGGCTGGGTAGCGATGTCGACGCGGAGCTCATTGACGCGCTCCATCATCATCGGCTGCTGCCCCGGGCCTCCGAAGTGTCGGTGCGCCACCCTGGCTCCGAGGCCTCTCCCGCACCCGTCGCGGGAGAGGTGGTGGTCTTCATCGAGCATTTCTACCGAGGTTTCAGGCTCCCGGCCAGTTATTTCTTCGCCGAGTGGCTCTAGTTCTTCGGCCTGCAGCCGCATCATCTGGCGCCGAACGCAATACTGTAGCTGGCCGCCTTCGTGGTCCTGTGCGAGGGCTTCATGGGGATCGAGCCTCGCGTCGATCTATGCCGTAGCTTGTTCTCCTTCAAGCAGCAATCCATCGCCATGGAAAAAATCCGAGGTGGAGAAGCTACAAGGGCCGCGCCCCATGACGCCATGCGAGGCGGTGTTGGTGCACCACCGCCCGAAGTCCGGCTTCCCCAGATGCCTTTGCAAGACTCCATCAAGCATTGGCAGAAGGGGTTATTCTATGTGAGGAGCACCGACCCGGCCCAGGACGCCCTCAACATGCCCCCGTTCGCCATCGCCCCTCCGACGCAACAGAACTGGGAGGCGAAGACCCCCAAGCCGCATCCTGATGTGGCGCCCATTCGTGCTCACCTCGATATCTTGAGGGAGAGCGGCCTCCTCGGCCGCGACCTTCTCGCCGCCATGGTGGTCCGCCGGATTCTGCCTCTGCAGAGGCGGCCGCATCTGGTCTGCCAGATGAGCGGTCGGCTTGATCCGTGCCGGCTGTCCGTCAAGAGGCTCACCTCGGGCACTGTGGCGCGGAGGGTGAACCTTATCTCCACCGCCCGTATGGATGAGGGCGGGGAATGGACGTGGGGGATGGCCCCGTTCAACCGGGTTCATCCGCCTCCCATGGCAGCCTTTCTCCCTTCTTTTCTGTCGTTTTGTTTTGAAGCTGGTAGTGCTTGCTGAGCCGGGTTGAATTCCTTTTTTGTAGATGTTCCAGGCCCTGTAGGGGTCCCTCCCTCAGCCTGCTCCCGACGTGGAGGCGTCTGGCGCCTCCGAGATGGAGGATGAGGATGCGATGGAGCCCCGCTCGGACTCCTCCGCCGACACAGGAGATCCCCTGGAGTTGGAAGGGACCGAGCCGTCCGGTGAGTATCCGCGGCACGCCCTTGCAGACTGGACGGATGATGATGAGGAGGCCTCATTCTGCTCTGATGCAGCCTTTGAGGGAGACTCCGATGAGGTGGAGGAGGTCACCGGCCCACTCCCGTCACGCGGCCGACGTCAAGGTGGCGGAGCGACCGCTGCCGACGAGGCAGCCGGGAACAAGGGCAAGGGTGCCACAACTTCCCGGCCGGCCTCTAAGCGGCCGGTGCCGGGTCCCCTAGCCGGGCAGCGAGCAGGCGGCGCCAAGAGGCGCCCTGGAGGTGGTCGGAAGCAGGTCTCGGTAGTCGTCGGGTACGGTCTCCTCCTCTTCTCCCTTCCGTATTTTGAGATGAACTTTGTTCCTGAGAAGCTTGGCTTGTGAGGGAGGCGGAGGATGCGGATGAAGACACCGCCTCCGCGGCCGAGCGGCCTGGCTGGGCAGCGGCAGATGCTGCCAATAGGGAGCTGGAGGCAGAGTCCAGGTGGCGGTGGGACACGGCTGCGGGGAAGGCCGCCGTGGATCAGCCTTGCCCCAGCCGGGTCGATAGGCCGGCAGAGAAGCGTGCGAAGGCTAGACAGGATTCCTCCGCACACGCCCGTGTGGAGGAGCCAGCTGGCGATGCCGCCTCCAGGCCGGTGCCAAGGACCGAAGGGGCCCAGCTGTCTGAACCGGCCGCCCCAGAGCAGGTGGTCCTGGAGACGATCCCGGTTTCTCCCAGGGCCGAAGCGGCTCCTGACGTGCCGGTGCTGGATCTAGCCACGCCGGATGCGGCCCCTGATGATCCAGGGGCGACCATGGATGCACCGGACGCGGCTCATCCGCCTGCCACGGAGGGGGTAGCGCTGGCTGGGACGGCGCCCGAGTCGGCCGTCGAGCCGGCACCAGGAGCCGGCACCATCGTCGTCCCTTAGCGGGGCCCTGTTGCGCCAAGGGCAGGGGGCCGGCTTGGGAGCGGGCCCATGAAATCATGGCGGGTGGCGAACGCACCCCGGCTGAAAATGCCCGCCGGCACCATTCTTTCCGGCGTGCCGGAGCTGGTGACGCTGCTTGAGAGCGGCCGGACGAATGTGGAGTAGGCGGCCCGCGTGGTACGCGGTGACATGGAGTGCCTGGAAGCCCGCACCAAGGTAGGCCTTGTCTGTTTTTCTTTGCGCTTTTTTCTCTTCTCTTGGCGTCAGTGGGGGCGCGACAATGCACCCACTCGGTGTAGCCCCCGAGAATCGGGCGGGTTGGTTGCCAGCCGATCTGAATCTCTTGGAGGCCTTTTTCTTCTGCATATCTTTCTTCAGTGGGGGCGCGCAAGCGCACCCACTAGGTGTAGCCCCCGAGAATCGGGCTAGTTATGCTTTTAACTAGGTCGAATCTTAATTCTGATCCCTTTCTCTCCCCTTTGGCAGGCGCTATACGATGCTCAGGTACACGCGTACAACGAGCTTCGGGACAAGCACCTGGGGGCTGATAGCCGGATCACCGAGCTTGAAGTCCGGCTGGGCGAGGCTGCCACGGAGCGTGATGCCCTTCGCGAAGCAGGCGGACGGCTCCAAGAGCGGCTGGACCTTCTTCAGGCGGAGAAGAAGGAGCTCGAGGCGGCCGGCGGGGTTGAATTGGAGCGGCTGCGGGCCACGCTGCAGGAGAAGGAAGCCGCCTACTCTGCAGACATGGACCGCTTCGCGGCGCATTATCTTGAGGAGGCGAACCTCAAGGACGCTGCCTTGAAGGCGAAGGACGAAGCCCTTACCCAGAAGCAAACGCAGCTGGGTAAGGCGATGGAGTCCGCCGCGACCCTCCAGGAGGAAATCGCCCGCCTCACTCATGCGAGTGAGGTGCGGGAGCGCGAGGTCCTCGAGGTCTTTCACGAGACCGACGGCGCCTTCCAGCGTAGGCTTTCTTTCCTTGTTTTGTGTTTGGTTCTTTGGCCGTCTCCTCCTCTTGCTGTGTTCTTACGTCCTGGCTATGTTTACCCCTGATCTCTTCTCCGAGACCCAGGTCGCAACCGACACCGCCGTTGAGGTGTGCCGCGAGGAGCACCGCGCGACCGGGCAGGAGGTAGATACTACCTCCGGCTGGAGCGTCGAGGAGATCGGTGTGGGCCTTCGGGCCCGCCTGCACGTCCTGAGCGAGTCTGTGACTCAGCTCCAGGTTGCAGGTTCGTCGATGGTGGCGGCCCTGTGGCAGGAGGGCGTGGAGCCGACGACCATGAGTCGGCTTGCTCGCTGGCTCGCAGCGGGTGGAGAGCGCCTGGACGCCTGGCGAGCCTCCGCTGCGCGGTCTGGGGCTTATATGGCGCTGCGCTTGGCCAAGTCATGGTATCGCAACCTGAACTTGGGCAAGCTGGCTGCCCAGCGCGACGGCTCCGAGGCGGAGCTGCAGGGCATGGACGAGGAGCTCCGGGTGAGAGCCAGCGCCGTTGCCGGGTAAGCCGCCTTGGATGACTCCGTCTTGGAACGGGGTGAGAACGGCGGCGTGATCGCTGAGGATCTACACGGCCTTCAGCCCTACAACGTCGATGGCAGCGCCGAGGAGGCGGCCTGGGCTGCGGAGTCCACAGCCGCCTCCAGCAGTGGGGCATATGCCGACTCCGGGATAAGCGGAGCCGGGGGCCGCAACACGGGAGACGACGCATCTACCTCGGGAGGAGCCGAAGGCGGCGATGCTACCACATCAGGAGCGGCAGCCGAGATGACCAATGTGGCCGCTATCCCATAACTGGCGTCCCTTTGTGTTTTTTGTTCTACCCCCGGAGGGATGTAACGAATGTGGGCCGTGGGCCAATGCTTTTTTATGAATGTATATATTCAGCATTATATTCGTCACGAAGCGTGTTGTCTTATGACCCTATCTTTTGATTCCTGGTTGACTTCTCTTATCCGAAGCCATCAAGATGTAAAGAACAAGACATAAGCCAATCAGAGGCCGGCTAGAATGAACCAACTCAAGCCGGTCGTCACTAGTATAGCCGGAATTTGCATGTATTCGACCTGACCCGGCGTCACATCACGAATCTAGCGACCGGAGCCATCCCGCTGGTTCAAGAGAAGGACCGGGAATCAGCCGGTACACTATGTGCCCGACTACAAGGATTGACCGTTAGAGCGGCTGGCGAGCCCCCGAGCTTGTATAAAGCTAGCAAGGGACCGCGCTGCGTAGCCTCCGGGCTTAGGCAAGCCAGCAAGAGGTGGTACGCGGTGTATGCCGTACACTGAGTGAAAACTCTTTTAGCAAGAGAAAGCATGGAGCCTGCTTTTTTCCACCATATTTGTTGTTCATGGCAGTCAGAGGCCGTCTTGAGTCTTGAATGAGATCGTATGTACGATCGAGCCGGCCCGAGCCGGTCATTCCAAGTATAGCCGGACTGTGCATGTATTCGACCTGACCCGGCGTCACATCGCGAATCGAGCGACCGGAGCTAGCCGCAGGTTCAAGCGATGGACCGGGATTCAGCCGGTACACTATGTGCCTGACTACAAGGATTTGACCATCCAAGCGGCTGGCGAGCCCCCGAGCTTGTTCAAAGGTAGCAAGGGGCTGCGCTGCGTAGCCTCCAGGCTTAAGCAAGCCGTCAAGAGGTGGTACGTTGTGTAGCCCGTACACGTGAGTGAGAACTCTTGATAAAGAAACATGGAGCATGTCCTTTTTATTGCCTTCTTTGTTCCCTGAAGAGGGAGGAAGATACATGTGTATGCTCTTTCCTTTGCTTATCTTCCGCCTTTTAGCAATAGAACGGGCGAAGCAACGCCGCGTTCCATGGGCGCTCCGTTTCTTGGCTGGAGTCGTCCCTCTTGCGCTTCCTTGGCTTTTGGGCATCAATCAGGTAGTACGTGTTGTTGTGTAACGCCCTACTGATGATGAAGGGTCCCTCCCAGGGGGGGTGAGAGCTTGTGCTGGCCGGAAGTGCGCTGGATTCTTTTGAGGACCAAGTCTCCCTCCCTGAAAGAGAGGGGCTTGATCCTTTCGCTGTGGTAGTATCTCAGCTTCTGTTGGTAGATGGCCGTCCGGCTCAAAGCCATGTCCCTTGCTTCCTCGAGGAGATCCACACCGTCTTCTTTCGCCTCCTTCGCCTCCGTTTCTGTGTATAGGGTGACCCGAGGCGAGTCGAATTCGACATCCGTGGGGATGATAGACTCAGACCCGTATACCAGAAAGAATGGAGTGAAGCCGGTCGACCGGTTGGGCGTGGTGCGGAGGCTCCATAGCACAGCCGACAGTTCTTCGATCTAGCAGCCGACTGACCTGACCAGTGGTGCCACCACCCTTGGCTTGATGCCGGCTAGGGTCAGGCCGTTGGCCCTCTCCGCTTGGCCGTTTGACTGGGGGTGTGCCAGCGAGGCCAGGTCGAGCCGAATGCCTACCTTGGAACAGTAGAGTGCCAGGGTGCCCTTGGAGAAGTTGGTGCCGTTGTCGGTGATGATGCTGTGGGGAACGCCATATCGGACCGAAATGTCCGTGATGCACTTGACAGCAGTGGGGCCGTCAAGCTTCTTGATAGGCCTGGCTTCGATCCACTTGGTGAACTTGTCAATGGCTACTAGAAGATGCCTCATCCCTCCGCGAGCTGTCTTGAAGGGCCCAACCATGTCGAGTCCGCAGGCGGCGAATGGCCATGATAAGGGAATGGTTTTCAGGGCTCAAGGCGGCATATGGCTTTGTGTACGGAAGCGTTGGCAGCCTCCACATTTGTCCACCAAATCAACAACCTCCTCGAGGGCCATGGGCTAGTAGAATCCATGGCGGAATGCTTTGGCCACCAGGGTTCTGGAGGCGACGTGATGCCCACACTCCCCCTGGTGGATGTCTCTAAGGATCTCTTGCCCTTTTTCTGATTCGACGCAGCGTTGGAACACGCCGGTCGTGCCACGTCGTACCAGCTCGCGATTGATGATGGCGTAGGCGGCGGACCTGCGCTGGGTCTGTCTCGCCTCCGCCTCGTTCTGAGGAAGTTCGCCGCGAAGAAGGAAGGCCAGAATGGCCTGAGCCCATGATGGAGCCGACACAAGGGTCGCCTCCGCTTTGTCTTCACTGTTTGGGGCTTCCGCAGCCCCCGAGCTTGATGGCATCTCCGGTGCTGTTGCTGCAGCCGGCTCATCGTCTATCTCCATGACGTCCACCCACTTGGAGGATTCGAGCCCGAGCAGAGCCCGGGTTGTCGTTGTTGTAGTCGGGTGGACCAATGGAGCCAGATTAGGATCTGAAGCCGATGTAGTTGGTGGAGCCGACGGCGCTTGCACCGCAGACTCAGTCGGTGTCGTATTTGGAGTCGGTGCCGTCAGTGCAACCGGCATGGGGTCCGCAGCCGGCATAACTGGCGGAGCCTGCGACGCTTGTATCGTGGAGCCGGCCGGTACGAAGATTGATGCCGACTTCGGAGACGGCTTGATAGACGGCTTGTGGAGTTGCTCGAGGGAGACACCGGCTGGGATGGCCTGCCTTGTAGAGCCGATTTTTGCTAGCGTATTTGCCGCCTCATTTTCCGCCCTCGGAACATGGTGGAACTCACAGCCCTCGAAGGGGCCGCTGAGCTGCTGGATGAGGAAGCGGTAGCTTTCCATGTTGGCATCCCTGGCGTCCCATTCGCCAGAGACCTGCTGTACCACCAGGTTCGAATCGCCGAAGCATATGAGCCGCCGGATGCCAATCTCCTTGGCCAGCCGGAGGCCGTGAGCCAGTGCTTCGTACTCGGCGATGTTGTTGGAGGCGGCGAAGTGGATCTGGAGAGCGTACTTGAGCTGGCCCCTTTCAGGGACGTCAAGATGATGCCAGCTCCCAGTCCTGTCCGCATCTTCGAGCTGTCGAAGTGCATCCGCCAATGCGTGGAGTCTGGAGGCGGTGGCTCGAACTGGGTCTCGGCCCAGTCGACTAAGAAGTCGGCCACCACCTGTGATTTGATGGCGGTGCAAGGCTCGTACCGAATATCATGGTCCTCCATGGCGATGGACCATTTGGCGATTCTGCCCATGGCATCACGGTTGCCGATGATCTCTGAGAGTGGAGCCGTGCTCACCATGGTGATGGCATGCTCTTGGAAGTATTGTTTTAATTTCTTTGCAGCAAGGTAAACACCATAACACACTTTTTGATAATGAGGGTAGTTCTGCTTAGAGGCGGACAAGACCTCACTAAGGTAGTAGACAGGGCGCTGCATTGGCAGGGCCTTGCCTTCCTCTTTGTGCTGAACTACCAACACTACGCTGACCATGCGAGTGGTCGCCGCGATGTATATGAGTATGGGTTCCCTTTCAGACGGGGCTGCCAAGATTAGCAGGCTCGAGATTACCCGTTTGAGGCCGCGGAAGGCTTTGTCCGCCTGGTCGTTCCACTCGAACTTCGTCTTCTTCTTCATGAGCTGGTAGAGTGGAAGAGCTTTCTCGCCAAGCTGGCTGACGAACCGGCTGAGGTACGCCAAGCAGCCGGCGAACTTCTGGACGTCGAGGATCCGAGCCGGCCGCACCATCCGCTTGATGGTGCTAATTTTCTCAGGGTTTGCTTTGATGCCGCGGGCGGATACGAAGAACCCCTAGAGTTTGCCGCCTGGGACCCCAAAGACACACTTCTCCGGATTGAGCCGGATCTTGTATTTGCACAGATTGGCAAATGTCTCTCGCAGGTCGTCGAGGAGGCTGAAGTGCTGCTTCGTCTTGACGGCGATGTCATCCACATAGACGTGGATGTTTCTGCCAGTCTATGGCAGTAGGCACTACTGCATGCAGCGTTGGAATGTCGCACCTGCGTTCTTCAGACCGAACGTCATGGTGGTGTAGTAGTAGGCCCCGAAGGGCGTGATGAAAGAGGTCTTCACGCGATCGCCTAGATCCAGCTTGATTTGATGGTAGCCGGAAAAAGCATCCAAAAATGACAGCAGTTCGCAGCCTGCAATGGAGTCGATCACTTGATCTATCCTAGGCAACGCGAAAGGGTCTTTCGGACAGGCCTTATTCAGGCTAGTGTAGTCGATGCACATCCGCCACATGTTATTCTTCTTCAGCACCAGGACTGGGTTCGCCAGCCAGTCCGGGTGGAAAACCTCCATGATGAAGCTGGCTGCAAGGAGCCGGGTGATCTCTTCTCCGATTGTGAGCCGCTTTCCCTCGGCGAAGCGGCACAAAGGTTGTTTCATCGGCTTTGCATCCGGTCGCACGTGAAGTTGGTGCTCGGTGTACTTCCTTAGAACACCCGGCATGTCCTTGGGGGACCATGCAAAGATGTCCCGATTCTCACAGAGGAAGTCGACGAGCTCGCCTTCCCATTTGGGGCTGAGGCCAGCCCCGATGGTGACGCACTGCTTTGGGTTGGCTGGGTCGAGTGGGACCTGCTTGGTCTCTTTAGCCGGCTTGAAAGAGCCCTCGCCGGTCGATTGGGATGGAGGAGAAGGAATCATCGGCTGCTCGGTAGCCTGGGCCACGAGTCGGTCGATCTGCCGCTTCTCCTTGGCAATCACCAAGGCGACGGCGAGGCGGCTGCTATCTTGGGCACACTCGAGCGACTTCTTGTAGTCGCCAACAATAGTGATGATGCCCTTGGGACCCGGCATCTTCATCTTCATGTAGGCGTAGTGCGGAATAGCCATGAATTTGGCCAGAGCCGGTCTCCCCAGCAGCGCGTGATACGGGCCACCACCTCGAACCATATGGACTCACGACGGAAGTGGGCCTTGTCGCCGAAGAGGACGTCCAGCTGGATCTTGCCGACGGGCGAGCACGACTGCCCAGGCATGATGTCGTGGAAGACAGTGCTGGTTGGCAGGACGTCCGTCTCCTTGAGCCCGAGCTTGCGGAGAGTGTCGAGGTAGAGGATGTTGATGCTGCTGCCGCCATCAACCAGCACCCGGGAGAATCGGCAGGCGAGCCTCTTGGAGGCGAAGGTGGGGTCGAGGACGAGTGCGTATGACCACGGGTTGGGCATCACCGCAGGGTGGTCCACCCGACTCCATGTAATTGGTTTGTCGGACCAATGCATGTACTGGGGAACCAGGGGGACAGTGGCGTTTACCTCGCGCCGCCTTTGGCGGAGGCCGTGCTTGTCTTCGCCTTCGCTGGTGAAGACGACGAACGCTCCGTCTTGATGCGGGTAGTTGTCAGGGTGCGGGCCGTCGTCGCGATGCGGCGGCGGCGGAAGCGGAGCGTGATGGGGAGCCAGTGCACGGGGCGCCGCCTGCGCACCCGGGGGAGCCAGCATTCCCTCCCCCTGCGACAGCCGGCGTGCGATGCTGCACTGTCGAAGGGTATGGGCAGACGGCGCCGCCCCCGAATGTATCTTGCAGGGGGCGTCGAGTAGCTGCTCGAGAGTCTGCTTGGGCAGCCAGTTGGGGTTGCCCTGATTGCGACGTTTTCGTGGAGGGCCGGCTTGGGAAGCCGACGCCTCGCCCTCCATGTTGGCCACTAGCTTGTTGTTGGCCATCCGATCTTCCTTGCCCTTGTAGTTGTTCTGGCCGCCTCGGTTGTCCCCAGCCGGCTTGGGAGTAGCCGGCGCAGGCACAACCTTGTCCGCGGCGGTCACCTTGATGCGCATCGCGGAGTCGGACGTAGCGTACTTGTCCGCCTTGGCCATGAGCACCGCCAAGGAGGTGGGCTCGTCGCACATGAGCTTGTGCTTGAGGAGGGTGCCGTCTCGGCATCCGCCGATGAAGTACTGTATGGCTTGTACCTCATGCACCTCCTCATAGGAGTTGCAGAGCTCAGTCCACCGGGTGACGTAGTCGGCCTTCTGGACGCACATGGCCAGCTCGCGAGGCCGGCCTGGGCGTTTGTAAGCGTTGGTGAAGTTGCGGACGAATGCCTCCTCGAAGTCCACCCAGGAGTTGACGCTGCCGGTCGGGAGGCTGTTAAGCCACGTCCGGGCCGAGCCGGCCAGCATGAGTGGCACGTAGCGAACCTCTACGCGCTTGTTGCCCCTGGCGATGCCTACGGCCGTGGTGTAGTCAATCAGCTAGTCTTCTGGCTTGGCCGTGCCGTTATATTTCAGCGTATCCCGAGGCAGGGTGAAGCCTCGGGGGAACAGCTCCCCTCGGATCCGGGGGCCGAAGCAAGCCGGACCGACATGTCCGTCTTCCTCTAGGAGGGCCGAATGGGCCAGGGCGATGATAGACCGGCAGGCGTCCCGCTCTTCCTGGGAGGCGGGGGCGCTAGCCCCGGTGGCGAGAGGGGAGGATCCTCGATAGCCGGATGCGTGAGTTCTTTGCGGGGGAAGATCCTCGTACTCCGAGTCGCCCTCGTCGCCTCCACGACGTAGGCCCGAAGTGTGCTCGCTCTGGTGATGCAAGCGCCGGCCTTGGCTTCCCTCGCCCCTCCAACCGGCGAGCCCCTGAGTTCGGCCCCCGGACTCTGGATGAGCCTGGCCGGGGTCGAACCGTGCGTGCTGCTGGTTAGCGGCATCAAGGAGATCCTTGACGCGCTTCTCCTAGAAGGCGCGCTCCTCGCCTTCCAGGCTGTCCATTTCCTCCATGGCCGCCTGCGCCGCCCGCATGTTGGCCGCAGGAGTCTCGTAGGTGGCTAGGTGCCCGCCTACAACCTAGGCGACGAACCGTCCGCGGCTGCGGACCGATCCCAGCCTACTGGGGGACTCGGAAATCGGAGTAAGACCGTATGCAGAGTTGTACTCACGATGTGTAGCCTCCAACCGACGTTTCGCCGAGGCCACGGCGATGCTCTCCTCCAAGATGCGCTTGGGAGCCTCCTCCAGTGAGGCCCGAGCATTTGCAGGGTCGGCAGAAGCGGTGACCGGTGTCTTCAGGCCGGCGATGGCATCCTGAAGAGTGTCGGCGGTGGCCGCAGCGGGCTCGCCAGCGCATGCGGAGGCCTTGCCGGGAGCCGTGCTTGTGCCGGCACCGATAACCATCACCTCCACGGTGTTGGAAACGGCAGCGACGTGGTATGGGGGGAAGAACCCCACCGACGGTGGAGGGTCGTCGAAGATGAGGACGTTGCTGGGGTAAACGTCGTGGGCAGGCGCCTTAGCGATAGAGAGCCTGCTGAAGCTGGCGCAGAGCGCCTCAACTTCGTAGTCCTCGCCGAAGTAGCGTGGGCCCCGTTGAGGCGAAGGTCGCTGAAGAGAACGCTGAGGTTCTCCATGGCAGCGACGACGACTCTAGGAAGCGCCTCGTCGTCAGAATCTTCGTCCGAATCCGCATGGCGGACGGGGACGTCGATCATCATGGGCGTCGCTTCGTCGAAAGCGAGCTCCACGGGCATGCAAACTGATCCGGACGCGATGCATCCGGTGGTGTAGGTGCGGGGCCCCGCTCAGCGTGTGAAGCCAGTCGATGCCGCGATCGGCCGCACGGTGGGCGCCAAATGTCGGTGAATACTCACAACATATGCCATAGGTAGGCTAAAGTCAGTGAGAACCGAAGGGACAAAGGTGGGCGATGGGAACGAGGTTGGTACACTCATGGGACGCACGATGTACCCAGGTTCAACGCTCTCCGTAGAGATAATATGTAGCGACCCGACTCAAGACGAGTCAAGCCTCTCGTGTTTCCGTACCATCCCAAGATCATGCTGGTACACACACAGTACATAATGTATATATTCAAGAGTGTAATCACACAGCTTTATTAATCAAAATCTCATAAAGATTACTTTATTACAATAAAGATTTACAATAAAGTGGCTGAAGGCCAACTCATGAGATTTATCTAACGAAGACTAGCGGAAGCATCAGGTAGACGAGTCCATCCGACTCCAAGGGCATGTCGCTGAGCGTAGAATCATAGCCTCACTCCTGGTCGGAAAAGTACTCTGCAACATGATACGTTGCAGCCGTGTAGGTCAGCATATTGAATATGCCGGCAAGTCATCAAAGAGAGGAGTAAAAATAATAATAATCTATCTCTACATGCATATTTGGCCAGTGGAGCTAAGTTTTGCATAAAGCCAGTTTTATCCTACAACAAAAGGGGTTGAAAGCAAAATGTTTGTTGTTAACGAGATGGTTCCGCCAACCAGTTCTCGTACCCGAATAGTTGTTAACACCCACATCATTATTAAGTTGTGTCGAGAGTTCAGGGGAAATTCAATGCCTTCGGCTCAAGTTGTCCATGACCGTGGACACGGCTAATCGATTAGGTTGGGCACTGTGCAGAGTTTTGCACACGTTCCCCACAAGATTTGATCGCCTCCGGGTTTGTCCTCGCACTTCAGGGTGTTTGAAGACCGGATGATCAAAACATGGTCTTTCAACGGGTCCCTCTGAATCCCTGTCGGTGCCCATCCATTCCTACCGTTCGTCTACATCTGCTAGCACCGCCTGTCCAGAGTCGCCGCGTTGTCCAACCAAGCCAGAGCCCATAATGACTTGTGGCTGTGCAGGTAAGCGTTGAGTCTTGAAGTCTCCGTCTGTCTCTTCGAGCCTGGGTGAAGCTTTCCGTAGGATGACATGGCCTCTCCAGCATCCCGGGCATCCACTGGGTTCTCCAGGGAGCCGATCAACCGTCCTTCACCCAGAGTTGCATTGCGTCCGAGGTCTTGAGAATCTTGTCTAAGTCCGGTCTTGATTATTATATCAACCTCGCATCACTCGTGGTATACACTCAACTGATAACCCGTCTACTCAAGCATAGCATTAAGAAATTGTTGTCCCGGGGCCAAGTATCGGGGTGTTGTGTTCCTACCACATGAGACTACAACTTACACTAAAGTTTCCAAGTACCTAGGAAGCATGCAAATTGGGCAAAGAAGGTGATCTACTATGCATAGAAAACATAGGTAAAATAACATGATCAAAGATGACTTGCCTTGATGATAGTTGTCCTGCCCGAGCGTCTCTAAGTAACACGCTTCGCACTCCGGATGATCTACCGATACAAACACAAAGCACACCATAAGCAATTCAATCAATCTAATAATTTTATGAACATTCAAAAATTTGGGATGTTACAAACCTACCACAGTTTAAATGAATCTCGTCCTCGAGATTCGAAGAGGCTAGAAAGAAAGGTTAGGGATTGGGTGTCTTCTAACAAATCCAACCTCTGGGAAGGTGGGATGCTACCACACTTAAAATGAGAGATACTGGTCCCTTAAGATTTTAACAATCCTCTGGGGTTTTGGCATCTCACTCCTTACAATCTTCATACTAACTCCTCTGGTGATGCTCTTCCATTATACTCATAATGTTCTCATCAAAATCAAGGGTTCTTCTGTTGATACAAGCTTCTTCCGTTACTGGGTTTTCTTAACTGACAGTCTCGTGGTCAATTCTAAATAACCTATCGACGATTCTCATGGTGTTCTACCATTTGTGGTTATCCTACAGAGAGAGGGGTTTTGGTTTCATCCTCACCGTAAAATTTCTTACGCGTGACAACAGGTGCCATGTACATGGGGCTTTCAGTATACCATTCTAAGGCTTAAACAAAAGCTTCAAAGAACGTCGTCTCTCACTATGGGTAAGTCTCTCAGATTTACCATTCCAAATAGCAAGAGAATGATAATAGTAAGTCGTCATGGTGGCCAAGCCATGTCGCACTGAAATCATTACCTTGTATAAGGCTTAGTGAATCTCGTATTCGAACACTTGGGCATCCTCACAAGCGTTGCAGAATTTCTCTTGTCCACGAACGAAGTGCGGATAATCCATTGGTTTTGCAAGCTGAACAAAACATCTATCGTATCTTCACAACTCTCTGGCTTTCGTATATTCCTAAGAAAACGTTTGCTGATCCATCATAGCTTCTTCCATAAATCATATTAATTTCATAATCAATCCTTTATTACATCCTTGCTTTCTTCAAAATACTAACTCAAAAGTAATTTATTACAATTGCTGCCATCCAGATTGTTCAGTATGGTCGAGCATTTCTGCCAACTTTATTCATCTGCCTCTCTTGGAGGTACTTTAGTTCCACTCGAACTTTCCGAGGTGCTCCTTGAAATCATCCATGTTTCGCTTCATCATGGTGGTCATGAGCTTCATCTCCATCATCTCCGCATGCACTTCACTCAGGTATTCTTGGGTATGACGGAGTCTTGCTTCAAGTATCTCTCCAATCTGACGTATGGCTTCCATGGCAGCTTCACAAACAGCATCAAAGAAGATTGCTCGTGGTACACGTGAAATGAAAAAGTATTGCCCCATAGTCTTTGGACAAACTCCTTTCACATGGTGGAGGTGTACTTCCATATACCAAAGTTCCACCCCATTTTCCATGAATGGGTAGCCTTTGTAGACTGCATCTCCTTCAAGGTGAATGTGCTTCATCATGTCCTTCAGGATTTTCGGGTAATCATGATCACTGGTCAGGGTCATGATCGTTTCTGGGCCCTTGAGGAATGACTCGTAGAGAGTTGTCATCTGCAGGTGTCAGTAAATAGGTACTCAGAGGAATGTATGTGTCTCCTTGGTAATCATGGTACATTCCTACTCAGTGGATCCTGTGGGGTTTACCGATTACTACCACACTTAAATGAATTATACTCATGCCTGCATAAAACATATTTTCTCATATCCTCATAATTGTTGAGAGAGCTTTGCTCGTAGAGAAACAACGCATAGATTTTCAACATAGGCAATCATGAGACAATAAATTCCATTAATTCATGATGTTATTACAATCTCAGGGACTTCTGTTACAAAAATGTCACTCCATGATCTCAATGAAAAACAAGAGTGCTTCGAATCACACTTATTGCCCTCAGCAAAACTTAACTACTCCATTCCAGCTTTCTTCCTTTGCGGACAATCGCTAGCAAAATGTCCTGCTTCCTTGCAACGAAAGCAAATGAGTTCTGACAAGTCTCGAGGCTTCGTAGCTTTTGCTTTTTCTCCTTAGATTTTCGGCTTCCTTCCTGAGCACATGTATTTGTGGTGGCCAAATTTCATACACTTGTAACATCTGACATGACTCAGGTCTATGTCTGCAGAGATTTGGTACTTCCGAGGGTACTTTTTCTTCTTTCCGGACTCCTTTATTTTGGCCAGTTCTTCTATTTCAAGTGGATCAAACTCCACTTATTCCGTCGGGAAGTTTCCCAGATACTCGTGGCATCTCTTCATGCAGTCCTGTGAATAATGTCCTTCTTCTCCACATGAGTAGCATGCATTGGAGAAAAATCTGGTCAGACCTTGTCCATCAGGGTCTTCAATATTTTCGTTCATCACCGGTTCTTCTAGAATCTTCTTCTTGAGTGTTTCCTTCATTGCTTCTTTCTGCTGCTGGACAACTTGTTGTACCTTGGGGTAAACGTGACACTGAGCTGGGTAGTGGGTGGTTCCTTCACAAAGGAAACAAGTCACCTGACTACTTGGGCACTCCTCAGCTGGGTGATTTTCTTCACAATGAGTGCATCCATCCTTGTGTTCTTCCTGGGTGTGTCCTATTTCTCCACAGATCTTGCATGCACAAGTCTTCTCCTTCAGATTATCATAGTCCTTCTGAATAAGTCGGGATCTTAACAGAGTGTTCTTGAATTCGTCCCAAGTTTCTGCTCCACTAAATCCTTGTATGGCATGGTGCATTTTCCACCAGATTGCATCACTTTGGGTAAAGTACTGGAGAGCGTGTTCCACTTCATACTTCCTTGAGAACAAGTTGCTCCCGAAGTGGTTCTCCATGTTCTGAATCCATATCTCAGCTTCCAGCTGGGTCATTGGTCCAGAGACTACCAGTCGAGCTTCATACTCCATCTGGTAGGGTTGAGGTTTTGGGGATGAGACGGGTAATAGAGGGAGGGAGATACACACAATGCAAACAATATTACTAGAATAGGTTTTATTTGTGGCCGTCGGAAAACACACACCAATGACGACTCACAAATCATCGTATCTAACGTGAGTATATAAAAGGGGTTTGGTCTTCTAATAAACATTGGAACGTCTCGGGGTCTTCGAGATCTTCGGGTGTTGAGAGTCTTCAATTGGTGTAGCTTCAACTCCATGATGAAATCCTCTTTACTTTGAAGTGGGAGTCGGTTGATTCTTCACGTGGTCAAAGGGGAAAGGGCATTGTCTAACTATTTGAGGTGAGAGGAAACATTCGATGAAATCAGAAGAGATGAGAAGTGAAAGGTGTTCTCGAAAATAAGATTTTTGAGAGATCCTATCCTAAGAAGTTTCCAGTTTCTAGGGTCACGTCCTACAGTCAACATGTGCTCTGATACCATTTCTGTAGCGACCCGACTCAAGACAAGTCAAGCCTCTGGTGTTTCCGTACCATCCCAAGATCATGCTGGTACACACATAGTACATAATGTATATATTCAAGAGTGCAATCACACAACTTTATTAATCAAAATCTCATAAAGAGTACTTTATTACAATAAAGATTTACAATAAAGTGGCTGAAGGCCAACTCATGAGATTTATCTAACGAAGACTAGCGGAAGCATCAGGTAGACGAGTCCATCCGACTCCAAGGGCATGTCGCTGAGCGTAGAATCATAGCCTCACTCCTGGTCGGAAAAGTACTCTGCAACATGATACGTTGCAGCCGTGTAGGTCAACAATATGCCGGCAAGTCATCAAAGAGAGGAGTAAAAATAATAATCATCTATCTCTACATGCATATTTGGCCGGTGGAGCTAAGTTTTGCATAAAGCCAGTTTTATCCTACAACAGAAGGGGTTGAAAGAAAAATGTTTGTTGTTAACGAGATGGTTCCGCCAACCAGTTCTCGTACCCGAATAGTTGTTAACACCCACATCATTATTAAGTTGTGTCGAGAGTTCAGGGGAAATTCAATGCCTTCGGCTCAAGTTGTCCATGACCGTGGACACGGCTAATCGATTAGGTTGGGCACTGTGCAGAGTTTTCCACACGTTCCCCACAAGATTTGATCGCCTCCGGGTTTCTCCTCGCACTTCAGGGTGTTTGAAGATCGGATGATCAAAACATGGTCTTTCAACGGGTCCCTCTGAATCCCTGTCGGTGCCCATCCATTCCTACAGTTCGTCTACATCTGCTAGCAGCGCCTGTCCAGAGTCGCCGCGTTGTCCAACCAAGCCAGAGCCCATAATGACTTGTGGCTGTGCAGGTAAGCCTTGAGTCTTGAAGTCTCCGTCCGTCTCTTCGAGCCTGGGAGAAGCTTTCCGCAGGATGACATGGCCTCTCCAGCATCCCGGGCATCCACTGGGTTCTCCAGGGAGCCGATCAACCGTCCTTCACCCAGTGTTGCATTGCGTCCGAGGTCTTGAGAATCTTGTCTTAGTCCGGTCTTGATTATTATATCAACCTCGCATCACTCGTGGTATACACTCAACCGATAACCCGTCTACTCAAGCATAGCATTAAGAAATTGTCGTCCCGGGGCCAAGTATCGGGGTGTTGTGTTCCTACCACATGATACTACAACTTACACTAAAGTTTCCAAGTACCTAGGCAGCATGCAAATTGGGCGAAGAAGGTGACCTACTATGCATCGAAAACATAGGTAAAATAACATGATCAAAGATGACTTGCCTTGATGATAGTTGTCCTGCTCGAGCGTCTCTAAGTGACACGCTTCGCACTCCGGATGATCTACCGATACAAACACAAAGCACACCATAAGCAATTCAATCAATCTAATAATTTTATTAACATTCAAAAATTTGGGATGTTACATAATACCCCTAATCCTGCTTGTGTGTTTGATGTATGGGAACAGAGTACATTGTTTCTCCTGGAGCTGTGTTGGGAGGAGGAAGAGGAGAGCAGCAGGCTCGTCTCTAGCTTGCTCTCTGTTGGTTGGTGGGAGTGTAGTGTTGAATGACTGGCAAGTGATCGGCCCCTCTCCATGGGGGGCAGCTGGGGGGTTTTATAGACGAACCCGCCGGCCTACAATATGGATAAAGGGTACAAGCGTGGGACCCGGCTGGCCGCTTCGCCGGCTGGCCAGGGGCCCACGAGGGTCTTGTCTTGTCGATGAGGGGCCCGCCGGCTGCATGGTCTTGTTTACCTGTGGGACCCGCCGGCTGACCAATGGGGCTCCTACGTAAGGTTGACGCTGGACACGCGCTGTACATCAAGCGTTGCCCCGCGAGATTCTTCATGGGCAGGTTGTACGACCGCCTCCATTGTTCCCCACGTCGGTTGCAGTAATGGAGTGGGAGTGTGATGGTCCGACATCAGGCTAGGTGATGGATCAGAGCCGGGGTAGGTCAGCGGCGTGGCCGCCGACGCTCGTACCTGCCGGGCGCCCCGATCTAGTACCTTTTCTCACACGTAGC
Source organism: Hordeum vulgare subsp. vulgare (assembly GCF_904849725.1). Taxonomy (NCBI): domain Eukaryota; kingdom Viridiplantae; phylum Streptophyta; class Magnoliopsida; order Poales; family Poaceae; genus Hordeum; species Hordeum vulgare. The sequence goes on along the minus strand of NC_058521.1, from coordinate 105,117,810 downwards.
TACCTTTAATCGTGAGGTCCTTTTCTGACCTATGATCTGATGTGACTGATGATACTTGGCCGGCTAGCCTGTTTGGTTAGCCGTCTCGCGGGTGGCCGCCTCCTCCTCAGTCCGGCTGGCGAGACCAGGCCAGCTCTGAAGGGGAGGCCGCCACCATTCTAGCCGGCAGGGGATGCCTGGTTGGCCAGAAAGGTGGCCGCCTCGTTGTTCAGTCGGTAGGAGAGGCCTAGCCGGTTAGAAGACTTGGGCCTTGGGAAGCTCCACACCTTCATGTCTTTGGGGCCGGGAATGAAGGAGCACGCTCGATGAGCCTACCCCGGGGTTATCCCCTCGACAATTATCTTGAACATAGTCTAATGGTCTTTGCGAATTAAGATGTAGCTTGCGCTATAGCTCTACAATTTTTATATGTTCCTAGAGAAAATTTAGTTGAAAGTTGATAGTAGCAACTTTGCGGACTGAGTATGTAAAACTGAGGATTGTCCTCGTTGCTGCGCAGAAGGCTTATGTCCTTAATACACCTCTCGGTGCACTACACCTCGAGCGTCGTGTGTGGATGTTGTGTACATCCGACATACACGTTTCTGATGACTACGCGATAATTCAGTGCAAAATACTTAATGGCTTAGAAGCAAGGCGCCAAAGACGTTTTAAATGTCATGGAACATAAGAGATGTTCTAAAAGAGATGAAATTATGATTTCATGCTCGTGCCCTTGTTAAGAGGTATGAGACCTCCGACAAGATTCTTTGTCCACGAAGTAAAGGAGAAAAGCTCAATCGTTGAGCGTGTGTTCAGATTGTCTGAGTACGAGAATCGCTTGAATCAAGTGTGAGTTAATCTTCCAAATGAGATAGTGATGGTTCTCCAAAGTCACTGCCACCAAGCTGTGAGAGCTTCGTGATGAACTATAACATATCAAGGATAGATGCAATGATCCTTGAGCGATTCGCGGTGTTTGACACTGCGAAAGTAGAAATAAAGAAGGAGCATCAATAGTTGATGGTTAGTAAAACCACTAAGTTTCAAGAAAGGCAAGGGCTAGAAGGGATACTTCGTGAACCGGCAAAACAGTTGCTCCACTAATGAAGAGACCCAAGATTAAACCCAAACCCGAGACTAAGTGCTTCTGTTATGAGGGGAACGGTCACTGAGTCGGAGCTACCCTAGATGCTTGGTAGATAAGAAGGCTTGCAAAGTCGACGGAAGTATATTTGATATACATGATGTTGATGTGTACTTTACTAGTACTCCTATTAGAGCGAGGGTATTGGATACCGGTTCGGTTGCTAAGTGATTAGTAACACGAAATGAAAGCTACGGAATAAATGGAGACTAGCTAAAGGCGAGGTGACGATACGTGTTGGAGGTGTTTCCAAGGTTGACATGATCAAACATCGCACGCTCCCTCTACCATCAGGATTGGTGTTAAACCTAAATATTTGTTATTTGGTGCTTGCGTTAAGCATGAACATGATTGGATCGTGTTTATTGCAATACGATTATTCATTTAAAGAGAATAATGGTTACTCTATTTGCTTGAATAATCACCTTCAATGGTTTACTGAATCTCGATCGTAGTGTTACACATGTTGATGATATTGGTGCCAAAAGATACAAGGTAATGATGATAGTACCACTTACTTGTGGCACTGTCGCTTGAGTGATGTTGGTATAAATTGCATGAAGAGGCTCCATGCTGATGGATCTTTATACTTACTTGATTTTGAATCACTTGTGACATGCAAATCATACCACATGAGCAAGGCCTTGTTTTCATTGAGATGGAACAAGATAGTAACTTGTTGGAAGTAATACATTTTGATGTATGCAGTCCAATGGGTGCTGAGGCACGCAGTGGATATCATTATGTTCTTACTTCAGTGACGATTTGAGTAGATACATGAGTATTTACTTAATGAATCACAAGTCTGAAATATTGAAAAAAGTTCAATTGTGTTTCAAAGTGAATTTCGTCGTAACAAGAGGATAAACTGTCTATGATATGATCATAGAGATGAATATCCAAGTTGCGAGTTTGGGTACAAAGTTAAGACAATGTGGAAGTTGTTTCGCAATTCATGCCACCAAGAACACCATGGTGTGATGGTGTCATAGCCGCGACCTATTTTATATGGTGCATACTATGATGTCTCTTATCGAATTACCACTATCATTTATGGGTTATGCTTTAGAGACGACCGCATTGACTTTAAAAAAGGGCACCGCATAATTCCGTTGAGATGACACAGTATAGACTGATGTTTAGAGAAATCTGAGCTGTCGTTTCTTGAAAGTTTAGGGTTGCGACGCTTATATGAAAAAGTTTGAGTCTGATAAGCTCGAACCCAAAGTAGATGAATGCATCTTCATAGGATATCCAAAACAGTTGGGAGCATCTCCTATCTCAGATCCGGAAGCAAAGTGTTTGTTTCTAGAAAACGGGTCCTTTCTCAAGGAAAGGTTTATCTTGAAAGACTTGAGTGGGAGGGTGGTAGAACTTGATAAGGTTATTGAACCATCGCTTCAACCAGTGTGTAGCAGGGCGCAGGAAGTTGTTCCTTTGGCGCCTACACCAATTGAAGTGGAAGCTGATGATGGTGATCATTAAGCATTGGATCAAGTTACTACAAACCTCGCAGGTCGACAAGGTCGCATACTACTAAAGAGTGGTACAGTAACCCTGTCTTGGAGGTCATGTTGTTGAACAACAATGAACCTACGAGTTATGGAGAAGCAATGGTGGGCCCGGATTCCGACAAATGGCTGGAGGCCATGAAATCCGAGAGAGAATCCATGTGTGAGAACGAAGTGTAGACTTTGGAAGAACTACTTGATGGTCGTAGTACTATTAAGTAAAGATGGATCTTTATAAGGTAGACAGACGATGATGGTGAAACGTCACCATTAAGAAAAGCTCGACTTGTCGCAAGGATGTTTTCCGACAAGTTCACAGAGTTGAGTATGATGAGACTTTCTCACTCATAGCGATGCTAAAGGTCTATTGGAATTATGTTAGCAGTTGCTGCATATTTATGAAATATTGCACATAGGATGTCAAAACATTGTTTTCCTCGACGGAAAGGTTGTATGTGATACAACCGGAAAGTTTTGTCGATCCTAAGGATGCTAACAAGTATGCAAGCTCCAGCGATCCTTCTATGGACTGGTGCAAGCATCTCGATGTTAGAATATATGCTTTGATGAGTTGATCGAAGCTTTTGGGTTTATACAAGGTTTGTGAGAAACTTGTATTTCCAAAGAAGTGAGTGGGAGCACTATAGAATTTCTGATAAGTCTATGTGGTTGACATATTGTGGATTAGAAGTAATGTAGAATTTCTGTAAAGCATAAAAGGTTGTTTGAAAGGAGTTTTTCAAAGGAATACCTGGATTGCGCTACTTGAACGTTGAGCATCAAGATCTATGGAGATAGATGGAAACGCTTAATATAAATTTCAACAAGATGCATGCCTTAATAAGTTTTTGAAGGAATTCAAAATAGATTAGCGAAGAAGGAGTTCTTGGTTGTGTTGTAAGGTGTGAATTTGAGTAAGACTCAAAACCCGACCCCGGTAGAATAAAGAGAACAGGTGAAGGTCGTCTTCTATACCTTAGCCGTAGACTCTAAAGTATGCCATGCTGAGTACCGCACCTGATGTGTGCCTTGCTACAAGTCTGTTAAGAGGTACACAGGGTGATCCAGGATTGAATCACTGATCAGCGGTCAAAGTTATCCTTAGGAACTAATGGACTAAGGAATTTTTCTCGACTATGGAGGTGGTTAAAGAGTTCGTCGTAAAGGGTTACGTCGATGCAAGCTTTAACACTAATCCGAATAACTATGAGTAGTGAAACAGATTCATATAGTAGAGTAGATATTTGGAGTATTTCCGAATAGCACGTAGTAGCAACATCTATATTATGACATAAAGATTTGGAAAGAACAAACGAATCTGAAAGTTTCAGAACCGTTGACTAAAACCTCTCTCACGAGCAAGACGTGATCAGACCCCAGAACTGTATGGGTGTTGGATTCGTTAGAATCACATGGTGATGTGAACTAGATTATTGACTCTAGTGTAAGTGGGAGACTGTTGTAAATATGCCCTAGAGACAATAATAAATTAGTTATTATCATATTTATTTGTTCATGATAATCGTTTATTATCCATTCTATAATTGTATTGATTGGAAACACAATACATGTGTGCATACATAGACAAAACACTATCCCTAGTAAGCCTCTAGTTGACTAGCTCGTTGATCAAAGATGGTCAAGGTTTCCTGACCATAGGCAAGTGTTGTCGCTTGATAACGGGATCACATCATTAGGAGAATCATGTGATGGACTAGACCCAAACTAATGAACGTAGCATGTTGATCGTGTCATTTTGTTGCTACTGTTTTCTGCGTGTCAAGTATTTATTCCTATGACCATGAGATCATATAACTCACTGGCACCGGAGGAATACCTTGTGTGTATCAAACGACACAACGTAACTAGGGGACTATAAAGATGCTCTAGAGGTATCTCCGAAGGTGTCCGTTGAGTTAGTATGGATCAACACTGGGATTTGTCACTCCGTGTGACGGAGAGGTATCTTGGGGCCCACTCGGTAATACAACATCACAAACAAGCCTTATAAGCAATGTGACTTAGTGTAAGTCACGGGACCTTGTATTACGGAATGAGTAAAGAGACTTGCTGGTAAACAAGATTGAAATAGGTATGCGGATACTAACGATCAAATCTCGGGCAAGTAACATACCGAAGGACAAAGGGAATGACATACGGGATTATATGAATCATTGGCACTGAGGTTCAAACGATAAGATCTTCGTAGATTATATAGGATCTAATATGGGCATCCAGGTCCCTCTATTGGATATTGACCGAGGTGTCCCTCGGGTCATGTCTACATAGGTCTCGAACCCGCAGGGTCTGCACACTTAAGATTCGGCGATGTTTTATGCGTATTTGAGTTATATGGTTGGTTACCGAATGTTCTTCGGAGTCCCGGATGAGATCACGGACATCACGAGGGTTTCTGAAATGGTCCGGAGACGAAGATTGATATATAGGATGACTCATTTGATTACCGAAAAGTTTTCGAGCATTACCGGGAATGTACCGGGAGTGACGAATGGGTTCTGGATGTTCACCGCGGGGCCAACCCACCCGGGTGAAGCCCATAGGCTTTAGGGGTGCCGCACCAGCCCTTAGTGGGCTGGTGGGACAGCCCAAGAGTCCCTATGCACAGGAGATAAAGAAATCAAAGAGAAAGAAAAAATGGGGAAGTGCGATGGAAGGGAATGACTCCGGCTACCAATCCTAGTTGGACTAGGATTGGAGGTGGACTCCTCCACCCCTAGTTCGGCCGACCCCTTGGGGCTCTCTTGAGCCTCAAGGCAGGCCCTCCCCCTCCCTCCTATATATACTGAGGTATTAGGGCTGATTTGACACAACTTTTCCACGGCAGTCCGACCACATACCTCCACGGTTTTTCCTCTAAATCGTATTTCTGCGGAGCTCGGGTGGAGTCCTGCTGAGATAGATCACCACCAACCTCCGGAGAATCGTAACGCTGCTGGAGAAATCATCTACCTCTCCGTCTCTCTTGCTGGATCAAGAAGGCCGAGATCATCGTCGAGCTGTAGGTGTGCTGAACACGGAGGTGCCGTCCGTTCGGCACTAGATCAGAGCGAATCGTGGGACGGATCATGGAACGGTTCGTGGGACGGTTCGCGGGGCGGATCGAGGGAAGTGAGGACGTTCCACTACATCAACCGCGTTTCTTAACGCTTCCTGCTGTGCGATCTACAAGGGTACGTAGATCCAAATCTCCTCTCGTAGATGGGCATCACCATGATAGGTCTTCGTGCGCGTAGGAAATTTTTTGTTTCCCATGCGACGTTCCCCAACAAATCCATCTCCACATGATCGAATTTCCACTTGGGTATATGCGAAGTATGAAGAAGACGTGCTGGTCATTGATGTTCCGCCTTCACTCTACGACACACATCACACTCGTTCACGAACTGAGAAACATCATGTTTCATGCGAGTCCACCGGAACGCTTGCTTTAGAGCCTGATACATCTTAGAGATGGTTGTATGTATCGAGATAAGAGAATTGTGGGATTCATCCATGATAAGTTTTTATGAGCTCTCCTTTCGGAACCACAAGGCGATCCTTGAAGAACAAAGTATATTTTTCATCTACACGGAAGCACTTATACTTTGGAATGCTCTTTTCCAAGCCTGTCTTCACTTTCTTCACCATATCATCAAGAAGTTGAGCTTGGCAGAGTTGGTCTTCCAAAGTAGGAGAAATCTGAAGGTTGGAAAGAAATCCATGAGGAACTAATTGAACGTTGAGCTTCTTGAAAGATACACAAAGATTAGGCTCAAGTGGCTTGAGAATGAGACTATTGGAGTAAGCCTTTGTGCTCAAAACATCTGCAATCACATTTTCTTTGCATGGTGTATAATCAATGCTTGGATTGTAATCTTGGATCATCTCCACCCGATGTGTTTGACGAAGACCGAGTTTCAGTTGAGTTAAGATATATTTCAAACTCTTGTGATCAGTCTAGAGTTCAACATGTCTTCCCAACAAGAGGTGTCTCCAAGTCACCAAAGCATGGACAACTGCCGCCAACTACAGATCGTGAGTGGGGTAGTTCTTCTCACTTGGCTTCAACTGCCTAGAGATATAAGATACCACTTTCTTCTCTTCCATCACAACAACACCAAGACCTTGCAGAGATCCGTCACAGAAAACATGGAATGGCTTGGAATCATCAGTAGGTGTTTGAACCGGACCTTAAGTGATCTTTTCCTCGAGTGTATTGAATTTCAAATCACACTCTGGAGTCCAGACATATTTTACTCTGTTCCGAAGATGGTTGGACAAAGTATTAGCAATCTTGGACAAGTTCTCAACGAACCTTCCGGAATAGCTTCAAGCCCAAGAAAGCTTCAAAGCTGCTTGACATTCTGAGGAGGCTCCCACTGCAGAATGGTTTGAACCTTTTCAGGATCCACCTCTTGGAAATATGCCCTAGAGGCAATAATAAATTGTTATTATTATATTTCCTTGTTCATGATAATCATTTATTATCCATGCTAGAATTGTATTGATTGGAAACTAAAATACATGTGTGGATACATAGACAATACATTTTCCCAAGTGAGCCTCTAGTTCACTAGCTCATTGATCAAAGATGGTCAAGGTTTCCTGGCCATAGACAAGTGTTCTCACTTGATAATGGGGTCAGATCATTAATTAGGAGAATGATGTGATGGACAAGACCCAAACTATGAACGTAACATATGATCATGTCAGTTTATTGCTATTGTTTTCTGCATGTCAATGTATCTGTTCCTATGACCATGAGATCATGCAACTCCCGGACACTGGAGGAATAACTTGTGTGTATCAAACTGTGCAATGTAACTAGGTGACTATAAATGTGCTCTACACGTATCTCCGAAGGCGTCTGTTGGGTTGGTATGGATCAAGACTGGGATTTGTCACTCCATGTGACACAGAGGTATCTCATGGCCCACTCGGTAATACAACATCACAACAAGCCTCGCAAGCAATGTGAATAAGGAGTTAGTCACGGGATCTTGTATTAGAGAACGAGTAAAGAAACTTTCCGGTAACGATATTGAACTAGGTATGGAGATACAAACGATCGAATCTCGGGCAAGTAACATACCGAAGGACAAAGGGAACAACATACATGATTAACTGAATCCTTGAGATAGAGGTTTAACCGATAGAGATCTTCGTAGAATACGTAGGAGACAATATGCATATCCAGGTCCCGCTATTGGTTATTGACCGGGGAGTGTCTCATGTCATGTGTGCATAGTTCTCGAACCCGCAGGGTCTCTACACTTAAGGTTCGGTGACGTTTTCGGTATAGTTGAGTTATAGGTGTTGTTAACCGAAGGTTGTTCGGAGTCCCGGATGAGATCCTTGACATCACGAGGAGCTCCGTTCGGAGGTGCCGTCCGTTCGACACTAGATCGGGATGGATCGTGATGGGATCGCGGGACGGATCGTGATGAGATCGCGGGACAGGCTGCGATTTGGACCGCGAAGATGTTCCACTACATCAACCACGTTATATACGCTTCCGCTTAGTGATCTATAAGGGTATGTAGATGCACCCTCCCCTCTCGCAGATGATCATCACCATGGATAGGTATTGCGTGTGCGTAGGAAAAAATTTGTTTCCCATGCAACCTTCCCCAACAGTGGCATCATGAGCTAGGTTCATCCATAGATGATATCTCGAGTAGAACACAAAAGAGTTTGTGGGCGTTGATGTTCAATTTTCTACCCTCCTTGGTCTTTTCTTGATTTGGCGATATTGTTGGGTTGAAGCGGCCCGGACCAACTTTACTCGTACGCTTACGAGAGACCGGTTTCATCGACTGACATGCAACTTATTGCATAAAGATGACCACCGGGTGACTGTTTCTTCATCTTTATTTGAATCGGATTTGACTAAGGCGGTCCTTAGAGAAGGTTAAATAGCAATTTGCATATCACTTTGGGGCTTTGCGCAAGTAAAATGCGATCATACTAGATACCCATAGCAGCCACGTAAAACATGCAAGAACAAAATAGAGGACATCTAACTTGTTTTTGCAGGGTATGCATTTGATGTGATATGGCCAAAGACATGATACGATATATTGGATGTACGAGATGATCATGTTGTAACAGTTAAATATCAACTTGCACGTCGATGCTACGGCAACCGGCAGGAGCCATAGGGTTGTCTTTAGTTATTTTGCGCTTGGTGATGCTTTTCTTTATCGCTAGTAGTAGCTTTAGTAGCAATAGCATAGTTAGCACGACTATTTCGATGGAAGCACAATGATGGAGATCATGGTGTAGCGCCGGTGACGATGGAGATCATGCCGGTTCTTTGGTGATGGAGATCAAGAAGCACAAGTTCATGGCCATATCATGTCACTTTTGATTTGCATATGATGTTAATCCTTTTATGCACCTTATTTTTCTTAGGACGACGATAGCATTATAAGGTGATCCCTCACTAAAATTTCAAGATAAAATTTTGTTCTCCTCGACTGTGCACCGTCGCGACAGTTCGTCTTTTTCAGACACCACGTGATGATCGGGTTTGATAGACTCAACGTTCAGATACAATGGTTGCAAAACAGTTGCACACGCGGAGCACTGGGTTAAACTTGATGAGACTAGCATGTACATACATGGCCTCCGAACACAAGAGACCGAAAGGTCGAGCATGAATCATATAGTTGATATGATCAACATGGAGATGTTCACCATTGAAGCTAAACTCAACTCACGTGATCATCGGACTTGAGTTAGTGAATTTGGATCATGCGACACTCGAATGACTAGAGGGATGTCAATTTGAGTGAGAGTTCTTAAATAATATGATTAATTGAACTCATTACCATGAACATAGTCAAAAGGTCTTTGCAAATTATGTTGTACCTTGCGTTGTAGCTCTACTATTTTTGATATGTTCCTAGAGAAAACTTAGTTCAGTGATGATAGTAGTAATTATGCGGATTGGGTCCGTAAACTGAGGATTGTCCTCATTGCTGTGAAGAAGGCTTATGTCCTTAATGCACCACTCGGTGTACAAGACCCCGAGCATCGTGTGTCGATTTTGCGAACATCTGGCGTACACGCTTTTGATGACTACATGATAGTTGTGTGCATAATTCTTAAACGACATAGAATTGAGGCGTCGAAGACATTTTGAACATCACACAACATATGAGATGTTCCAAGAGCTGAAATTGTGATTTCAGGCTCGTGCCCATGATGAGGTGAGGTGACAATGTGTGTTGGAAGTAATTCCAAGGTTGATGTGATCAACATCGCAGGCTCCCTCTACCATCGGGATTAGTGTTAAACCTAAACAATTGTTATTTGGTGGTTGCGTTGAGCATAGACATGATTAGATTATCTTGATCGCAATACGGTTATTCATTTAAAGAGAATAATTGTTACTCTGTTTATTTGAATCATACCTTCATTTGTCTTGCACCTAAAATGAATGGTTTATTGAATCTCGATTGTAGTGTTACACATGTTCGTAATATTGATGCCAAAAGATACAAAGTAGTAATGATAGTACCACTTACTTGAGTCATATTGGTATAAAACGCATGAAGAAGCTTTGTGCTGATGGATCTTTGGACTCACTCTCTTTTGAAACGTTTGAGACATGCGAACCATGCCTATTGGTATAAACGCATGAAGAAACTCCATGCATGTTGGGGATATTACCTATGGTTTGACCCCCCCTATTGGGACGGGTTAGGTAAACGACGACTCTACAATCATGATCAAGATAAGCCCTGGCCTAGGGGCTGAGATGCGCCAGGAGAACTTAGACGAAGTGTCGGCCAGGGCCCATGAGCCGGATGGCGGTTCAAGACTAATGGAGAAGATAAGCCGCAAAGGAGGTTTCCTAGCTTGGAAGACACGATGACTTAGAGATAAGGAAAGCCACGATTTGTAATGTGGACAGTACTTTGTAAACCCTAGGACCTCGACCTGGATATAAAGGGCGAGTCTCCAGGGTTGATAGGTTAAATTAGAATCCATTGAGAGCAAGGCCAGGCGAGTTACGCCCTCCTTGTAATCGAATCCACCATCAATATACACAAAGTAGGACGTAGGCTTATACCTCCATAGGAGGGGCCGAACCTGGGTAAACCTGAGTCTCTCTTCCGCTCACCCGCTTTGAGTCGCCACCAAGGTGCGATGGCTCCATCACAAGTCCTTTCACGAGGACATCTGTCGTGACAAAACCACGACAGTTGGCGCCCACCGTGGGGCTAGCATACGGTGGAGTTGAGTTCTCAAAGGAGCCCTTCCAGGGTTAGGAAGCTACGCGGTCGTCATCATGACGAAGAGCCATCGTGGGAAGTACTACATCGACAACTCTCAGTGGGGACTAGAGACTGATTCAATCGAATCTGGATACAGGGTCCCCTTCGACAAGATTCACGTCTTTATTGGCAAGATCGGGGCCCCCGTACCTGAGCCAGAGACCTTCAACGACATCGTCGAGCCGGCCTGGTGCGCACATCCTACCAAGCATCAGGTCAGGAAACACCATGCTTTCGTTGGTTTTACGCAAGGAACCGACCTACCGGACGAGTCGGCGATCCTGGAGATCACCCGTGTCAACTCGGACGACGAGTCGTCCACGGGCGACAAAAATTCAATCTATCCTCTCCATGAAGGGCAGCTCGCGGGATTGCCCAAGGCAACAATCTCTGAGGACGTCGAAGGACCCCACCGTCAAGTCACCATCCACATGGCGGAAGCGACGGCCCCTTAGCCAAACGCGGCTGGTAGCAACGAAGCCAGCGGATCAGGGAAGACCCCTTCTCAAGCCATGGCAGATTTGGTAGCAGAGGTGGCCAAACTCACAGCGACCATTGTGACGCCGAAGAACCAGGAAGAAGTCAACACCGAGTTAGCAAAACTGAGGGAGGAGATGGTCAAAATCCAGCGCGACATCAATGGAGAAGGCGCCAGGATGGCGACACAATGGGCCCAAATCACCGCGGAGACAGAGCGGCTAAATGCGGAGGGATGGCGGCTTGATGACAACAGCGGGCCTCCGATGCGATTCACCAGAAAAGACATCAAAACCATCTGCCGGCCAATCTGAACCCAACTTGACCCTTCGATAGCCCACATACTCCTCGGATGGAGCCCAACCGGCCATGGCAAGTCGCCCCGCGTGTTGATCCGGCTCAGCCACCGTCCAACCCACAAGCACCTCAGCCAGTGGCGGCTCATGCACAACGCTTCCAGACACCGCGGGGTCACTTCTCAAACCTCGTTGACAACATGTTAGTAGCAACCCGCAACCTTGAATCTCTCCCCATTCACGGAAACTCTCCGGCTGAGGTAGAGGCGATGAACGCCATTGAGATGTTGAAAACGGCGGTAGTCCAACAGGCACAATATTCGTATAGCCACAAGCGGCTACACTCCACACCCTAGTCGAGTCACACCAGGAGTCGTCATGATGACCCACCCGCAGTATCCAGCAGCGAATGACGACGTCTACCGCAGATCAACCCGCCCCGGAATACCCGACATGCGGGCTCAAGAACACGTGGATGCAACCCGAGCCACCCGCCTGATGGAGACGTCGGCCGCGGTGGGCCAAGGTTATCCGGCTTATATGTTTCCTTCCCTCGCAGAGGCCGAGTCAGGTGGCAGGAACATTGGGATACCTTGTATGTCACCCGCCCTCCGCAACGAGCGTATGCCGAGAGATTTCAAAGGCCCACGTAAAGATACCAATAACACGCTGGATCTAGAGCTAGGGGCATGGATTGGAAGCTACGAGCTTGCAATGGATATGCTCGATGTGAATGAGGCAGTGTGCGCCAAGTATTTTACAATGATGCTTGAAGGGACAACGTGCACTTGGCTGAAGAACCTGCCGCCCAACTCCATCAACACCTGAGCCGAGTTGAAGGAACGTTTCATTATAAACTTCAGAGGGACATGCAAGTGCCCAATGACAACCGTCGACTTACAACACTGTGTCCAGCGCCCGGATGAGTCGGCCCACCACTGGACGCGACGAGTTGCAGAGGTGATTCATTCATCAGATGGCATTTCGGCATCTTATGCCATGCTGATCTTGGAGAAAAACTGTCATTACGAGCCTTTCGTATTGAAACTTGGGCGGCTCAAGCGTAAGGTGCAAGACATGGGGGAATTGATGGACACTCTGACTAGGTATGCCAAATCAGATGATACCAAAGATCCCGAGGAGGATGATGAAAAAATCAGCACCACGGGAGGGGCGAGTCATCCAAAGACCACCCTTAGTTACAGGGGCAAGGCGACTACCACCTCGCGATACAAGGCAAGAAGAGGCAGCAGGAAGGCGCAACGATTTCGTTGCCAATACTAACGTGGGGAACGGGAATCAGCGTCAGAAGAAAAAGAGCTTCATCGGGAAAAAGCCACGCAATTATCATGAGATTCTCAAGGGCCTCTGCCCACAGCATACCACCGTGGAAGGTCCATCTACCCATTCTTGGGAAAATTGTTATGTGATGCAGGAGTTTTGTGCCGAAGCACTCAAAAATGGGCAAGGAGGCCACAATGGCGGACACCCAGATCAATTTGGTGCAGGTAGCTCACACATAAACCTGTTCGGTGGTTTTCCTAACCCGTGCCCACAGGGAAGGTCATAGGGTAATGCCGGGTAGTATCACGTCCAGAACAGTCAACAATACAATGCGCAGGGTGCTTTTCAGCAGCAACCTCCGCAAGGCGGTTCCCAGCAGCAGAATGACAACGGTGGCTTTCAGAACAATCCTTAGCAGTTAAATTGCGGGCAGTATCATGTGTTCACCACCAGTACTTGGAGAAGGGACCAAAAGGTTAGACAGAAAACCTTCAGCGTTATTGAGTAGGCGCTTCCTAGGTACCTCAAGTGGTCTGAGCAACCTATTGTTTGGAGTAGGGAGGATCACCCGCCAGGGGTTGATAACCCTGGCGACTTAGCGTTGGTTGTGGCGCCTTAGGTAGGGGGATATACCCTCTCCAAGGTCCTTATGGACGGAGGCAGCAACATCAACATCTTATACTTTGATACTTTTCGACGGATGAATTTCTCGGTAGGCGATTTGATGCCATCCTCCACTGTCTTCCATGACATTGTCCCGGGTAAGTCGACATACCCTGTTGGATGGATCAAGCTTAATGTGGCCCTTGTCTCCAAGTCTAACTACAACAACGAGTCCCTTATGTTTGAGGTAGTCAAGATCAAGAGTCCTTACCACACGCTTTTCGGTCAGCTGGCTTATGCCCATTTCATGGCCCACCCATGTTATGTCTACCTTAAGCTCAAGATTTTAGGTACCAAAGGAACTATCACGATCAATGGAGACTCGAAGATAGCTCAAGAATGCAAAGCGGGAGACGCAGCTTATGCCGAGTCGTCTTGCGCAGCTGAGGAACTCAAGTTTCATCAGGCTAGTGTTGACCCGGTGGATATGACACCGCTCAAGAAACCCACAATCAACTCAGAGCCGCCCCTCGAGCTGACAGATGATACTAAGCTGGTGGATTTCATGCCCGGCGACTCTTCCAAGCAATTCACCATTGGGACGGGTTTGGACCCAAAATAGGAAAGCGCGCTCATCGAATTCATCCGTGATAATCGGGACATCTTTGCATGGAAACCTTCTCACATGCCGAGTGTACCAAGAGAATTCGCTGAGCACCACCTTAACATTGATCCTAAGATGAAGCCGGTTTGACAGTATCTTCGCCGGTTTGACGAAGAAAGGCGTAAAGTGATTGGGGAGAAAGTCGCTCGGCTCTTGGCCGCTGTGTTCATTGTCGAGGTCTTTCATCCTAAGTGGTTTTCCAATCTGGTTCTGGTACTCAAGAAGAATGTTACCTTCCGCATGTGTATTGACTACACCGACCTTAACAGGGCTTGCCCAAAAGATCCTTTTGCCCTCCCTCGTATTGATCAAATCATTGATTCTACAGCGGGTTGCGAGCGATTGTGTTTCCCGGATGCTTACTCAGGATATCACCAAATCAAAATGGCTTTGGTGGATCAGGAGAAGAAATCGTTCATAACTCCCTTTGGATCCTTTTGTTATGTGTCTATGCCGTTTGGGCTCAAGAGCGCGGGGGCGACTTATCAACGCTGCATCCAGAATTGCCTGCATAGTCAAATTGGGCGCAATGTTCACGCCTATGTTGACGACATAGTGGTGAAATCCCAGAAGAAAGAGTCACTCTTGGAGGACCTTAAGGAGACCTTTGACAATTTGCGCGAGTATCAGATGAGGCTTAACCCGACCAAGTGCGTTTTCGGTGTTCCTACAGGAAATTTATTGGGTTTCTTGGTGTCAGAATGAGGCATTGAGGCTAACCCGGAAATAATCAAGGCGATTACGTCACTTGGCAAGCCAGCTAATATCATACAAGTTCAGCGCATGGCGGGTCGTATTGCAGCCCTCAGCCGTTTCATAAGTCGCCTTGGGGAGAAGGACATCCCTCTTTATCAGCTGCTCAAGAAAACTAACCATTTTATGTGGACAGATTAAGCCAATGAAGTTTTCGAGGCCTTGAAGAAACAATTGGCTGAGCCGCCTATCTTAGCTGCTCCAGTTGATAAAGAGCCTATGCTCGTGTACATTGCTGCCAACTCCAAGGCAGTAAGCGTAGCAGTGGTCGTCGAGTGTAGGGAAGAAGGAACGGAATATCCGGTTCAAAGGCCGGTCTACTTTGTCAGCGAAGTCCTAACCCTCTCCAAACATCGTTATCCGCACTGGCAGAAGTTGGTTTCTGGGATCTTCATGGCGAGTCAGAAATTAAAGCACTATTTTCAGGAACATCCAATCACGGTAGTCAGTTCCGCGCCGCTCGGCGATATTATACAATATCGTGAAGCAGCTGGGCGGATTGCTAAGTGGGCCATTGAACTTGGTCCCCATCATGTGAAATATACCCCTCGCACTGCCATTAAGTCTCAGGACTTAGTGGATTTCATCAACGATTGGACCGAGTTGCAAATTTCAGAAGACAGACGTGACCACACGTATTGGACTATCCATTTTGACGGGTCTAGGCAGCTGGACGGCTCGGGGGCTGGCGTGGTATTAACCTCGGCTCAGGGTGACAAGTTCTGCTATGTTCTCCGACTCATGTTCCCGTGTACCAACAATGCGGCAAAATACGAGGTGTGCTCCATGGGCATAGAATTACCAAAGAGATGAATCACAGTCGAGTGAGATGCTTGGGCGACGTAGATCTGGTGGCACAACAAGTCTTTGGCATGTGGGATTCCAGATACCCTTTGATGGTGACTTATAGGCGTGCTATGTCACACGTGGCGGGTCACTTTCATGGTTATCACGTTGATCATATTGACCGGCGGCTCAACGTGGCAGTTGATGCTCTTTCACGACTCGGATCACAGCGTAAGCTGGTTCCGCCCAATGTCTTTTTGGATGTGTTGTATAACACATCAGTGAAATTGCCTTCGGAGGAGGATTTAGCGGTCCCTGACCCTGAGTCTCAACTTGTGGCGGATCTACGTGCTACCCCGGATTGGGAGGTCCCTTACATGGCATATCTAGCACGAGGTGAGTTACCTGCTGATGAGTTGCTGGCCCGCCAAATGATCCGGCGGTGCAAATCCGTGGTTATACATAAAGGCGAGTTGCACAAGTGAAGCACTTCTGCAATCTTTCAAAGGTGTGTCTCGTCTGCAGAAGGGTGTGTGGTTCTTAACGAAATACATGCAGGTGATTGCGGTCATCATGCCGGGTCACGCTCTTTGGTACCCAAAGCCTTTAGGCACGGATTTTACTCGTT
Source organism: Hordeum vulgare subsp. vulgare (assembly GCF_904849725.1). NCBI lineage: Eukaryota > Viridiplantae > Streptophyta > Magnoliopsida > Poales > Poaceae > Hordeum > Hordeum vulgare. The sequence goes on along the minus strand of NC_058521.1, from coordinate 105,101,397 downwards.
GACAGCCCATGTAGATGCTGAGAACATAGTACACAGATGTGATGGATGCCAAAAATTTGGGCGTCAGATGCATGTGCCGGTTCAGGAGTTGCAGATGATCCCAATTACATGTCCTTTTGCAGTGTGGGGACTGGACATGGTTGGCCCCTTCAAGATTTCATCTAACAAAAAGACTCACCTATTGGTGCAGGTTAACAAGTTTATCAAGTGGGTTGAAGCAGAGCCGGTCAGCAGTTGCGATGCAGACACGGCCGTCAAATTCGTCAAGAAGTTTATTTTCCACGTCGGGTATCCTCATAGTATTATTGGTTATGGTGCATAATATGATGTCTCTTATCAAATTATCACTATTGTTTTTGGGTTAGGCATTAGAGACAACCACATTCACTTTAAATATCGCACCACGTAATTCTGTTGAGATGACACCGTATGAATTATGGTTTGGAGAAACCTAAGGTGTCATTTCGTAAAAGTTTGGGGCTGCGACTCTTATGTGAAAAAGTTTCAGCCTAATAACTCGAACCCAAAGCGGATAAATGCATCTTCATGGGACACCCAAATAGTTGGGTATACCTCCTATCTTATATCAGAAGCAAAAGGTTAGTTTCTAGAAATGGATCCTTTCCCGACAAAAAGTTTCTCTCGAAAGAATTCAGTGGGAGGATGGTGGAACTTGATGAGATTGTTGAACCGTCACTTCAACCAATGAGTAGCAAGGCAGAGGAAGATGTTCCTGTGGCGCCTACATTAGTTGAAGTGGATAGCTGACCTCGTAGGTCGACAAGGAAACATACTGCTCCAGAGTGGTACATTAATCCTGTCTTGGAGGTCATGTTGCTAGACAACAATGATCCTACGTGCTATGGAGAAGCGATGGTGGGCCTGGATTCCGACAAATGGCTGGAGGACATGAAATCCGAGAGAGGGTCCATGTATGGAAACAAAGTATAGACTTTGGAAGAACAATTTGATGGTCGTAAGACTGTTAAGTACAGATGGAATCTTTAAAAGGAAGACACACGATGGTGAAAAGTCAGAATTAAGAAAGCTCGACTTGTCACAAAGATGTTTTCGACAAGTTCAAAGAGTTGACTATGATGAGACTTTCTCATTCGTATCGATGCTAAGAGTCTGTTGGAATTATGTTAGCACTTGCTGCATTATTTATGAATTCTTGCAGATAGGATGTCAAAATATTGTTTCCTCGACGGTTTCCTTGAGGAAAGGTTGTATGTGATACAACCAGAAGGTTTTGTCAATCATAAGGTTGCTAACAAGTATGCAAGCTCCAGCGATCCTTCTATGGACTCGAGCAAGCATCTCAGAGTTGGAATATATGGTTTGATGAGATGATCAAAGTTTTGGGTTTATACAAGGTTTGTGAGAAACTTGTATTTCCAAGGAAGTGAGTGGGAGCATGATACATCTCCGTCGTATCTATAATTTTTGATTGTTTCATGCCAATATTCTACAACTTTCATATACTCTTGGCAACTTTTTATACTATTTTTGGGACTAACATATTGATCCAGTGCCCAGTGCCAGTTCCTGTTTGTTGCATGTTTTTTGTTTCGTAGAATATCAATACCAAACGAAGTCCAAACGTAATAAAAACCTACGGGGATTTTTTTTGGAATATTTATGATTTTTGGGAAGAAGAATCAACGCGAGGCGATACACGGAGTGCGCACAAGCCCTGTCACCGCGTTCAGGGTGTGGGACCGCGGCACGCAGGCTTGTGGCCACATCTTAAGGCAGCTAGAGCCCTTCTTTCGCCGCAAGAAAAATAATACCCGGAAGAAAACCATGTTAAAATTTCAGCCCAATCGGAGTTACGAATCTCCGGGAATTTAAGAAACGGTGAAACAGAGAATCTGGGAGCGCAGAAACAGAAGGACACACAGAGAGATATCCAATCTCGAAGGGGCTCTCGCCCGTCCGCCGCCATGGAGACCATGGACCAGTGGGGAAACCCTTCTCCCATCTAGGGAGGAGGTCAAGGAACAACAAGAAGGAGGGGCGCTCTCACCCCCTCTCTCCCGGCGGCGCCGGAACGTCGCCCGGGACATCATCGTGTGACGGCGATCTACACCAACACCTCCGTCATCTTCACCAACATCTCCATCATCTTCCCCCATCTATATTTAGCGGTTCACTCTCCCGCAACCCGTTGTACCCTCTACTTGAACATGGTGCTTTATGCTACATATTATTATCCAATGATGTGTCGCTATCCTATGATGTCTGAGTAGATTATCGTTGTCCTATCGGTGATTGATGAATTGCTATGATTGATTTAATTTGCTTGTGGTTATGTTGCTGTCCTTTGGTGCCCATCATATGATCGCGCACGTGGATCACACCATAGGGTTAGTTGTATGTTGATAGGACTATGTATTGGCATGCTAGAGTGACAGAAGCTTCAAACCTAGCATAGAAATTGATGCATATGTGATTGAAGGGGGACCAATATATCTTATTGCTATGGTTGGGTTTTACCTTAATGAACGTTAGTAGTTGCAGACGCTTGCTAATAGTTCCAATCATAAGTGCATAGAATTCTAAGTAAGGGATGACATGCTAGTAGAGGCCTCTCCCAAATAATACTTGCTATCGATCTAGTAACATAGTCAATTTCTTAGAGACAATTCCGCAACTCCTACCACCACTTTTCCACACTCGTTAGACACTCGAAGTTGTTTCTTTATCTAACCAGCCCCTAGTTTTATTTACGTGTTCTTTACTTTGTTGCAAGCCTATCCTATCACTCCTACAAAGTACTTCTAGTTTCATACTTGTTCTAGGTAAAGCGAATGTAAAGTGTGCGTAGACTTGTATCGGTGGTAGATAGAACTTGAGGGAATATTTGTCCTACCTTTAGCTCCTCATTGGGTTCGACACTCTTACTTATCGAGAAAGGCTACAATTGATCCTCTATACTTGTGGGTTATCAAGACCTTTTTCTGGCACCGTTGTCGGGGAACAATAGCGTGGGGTGAATATCCTCGTGTGTGCTTGTTTTCTTTATCACTAAGTAGATTTATTTGCTATTCTAAGTTGTTCTCTATCTTTAGTTATGGATATGGAGCACGAAATACCAAAAACATTAGGTGTACTTGCTACTCATGGAGATGGGGAACCTCCTAAAACCCTCGATGCTCGTTATGTGGAAAATATTATGCACTGCTTTAATAATCCTGAGAAAGCCCCATTCAATTATATAACGGGATATAAGTTGGATCAACGTGAATACTTTAGGGATTATCGCTTGAATCAAAAAGGGAAACTTTTATGGGATCAAATCCATTTGTTGAAATGGTATGCTTGGGAACTATGCAAGAGAGACATGATGTTACTTGTTGCTCTAGGATGAAGGCTCCACACCTACCCTTTTCTTGTCAGTTTAATGATCATAGAACCTTGGATTCTTATGCTAATGGTATATATGATTACTTTGATGTGGATCAAATAGAAGAGTTTGTTGCTTTTATGGGTGCTTATGAAATTGAGGCTCTGTTTAAAAGGTGTGATGATAATGATGATGCTCCTTACCGATCTGAAAATTTTGCTATGCTTCGTTATTGTTATACTAATTATGAATATAATGCCCATATTGAATGATTTAAGGAGAAATCCTATGCTGCCCAAGAAGAGACTATTATTTTGCAGGAAACTATGGAAGAAGAAAATGCTGAAATTGTGAGCTCATTAGATGAAAAAGATGACGAGGAGAGCGAAGAACAAAAGGAGGAAGAGCGGACTAGCTACCCGTGTCCACCTTCTAATGAGAGTAACTCTTCTACTCATACATTATTTAATTTCCCTTCGTTCTTACCGAAGGATGAATGCTATGATCCCTTGGATTCGATTGAAATATCCCTTTTTGATGAACTTGATGCATGCTATGCTTGTGGCCGTCTTGCCAATATGAATGATTCTTATGAAGATGAGCTAGGTATAGTCCCTTATGTTAAACATGATGATTTTTATGAATAAAATATGCATGTCCTTGCTGCTCCTACTTGCAGTTATTATGAGAGAGGAACTACATCTCCACCTCTCTATGTTTCCAATACGATAAAATTGCAAGAAACTGCTTATGCTATGTATTGGCCTTTACTTGGTGTGCATGAATTGTTCTTTTATGACATGCCAATGCATAGGAAGAGAGTTAGACTTCGTCATTGCTTGATATATGTTACCTTGTGCTCACTACTAAATTTCAAATCATTGCTAATTAAAATTGGCTTTGATATACCTTGGGATCCGGGTGGATCCATTACTTGAGCACTTTATGCCTAGCTTAATGGCTTTAAAGAAAGCGCTGCCTGGGAGACAACCTGGAAGGTTTAGAGAGTCATTTATTTATGTTGAGTGCTTTTATTTAGTTTGAAAACAAAACAAAAATATCAAGGGGAACTTAAAACTTTTTCAAAAAGAGAAGCGATTGAAAGGTGATGCATTGCGGAAGTGAGGGTCAACCTTGAACACTTGTGTTCATGCTCATGGAAACAATGTAGAATTTTTCATGGAAGTTTCACACAAAAATAATTATCACCTTGTACAATTCCTTTGTGTTTTTAAAAATAATGTGCCAAGCAAAGCCTTTATGATTAGTTTGGGTGATAGTTGTTTGATCACGCAGAGAAAAGACAGAAACTTTCTGCTCACGAAATTAATTTTCATTTTTAATATGGAAGAGCTTTTGAGTTGATTATTTTTTCTTCTGATTGATATGCAAATTTTCCAGACGTTCGTAATTTTTCAGATTCCTACAGACTGTTCTGTTTTGACAGATTCTGTTTTCTATGCATTGTTCTCTTATTTTGATGAATCTATGGGTAGTATCGGGGGGTATGAACCATGGTGAAGTTGGATTACAGTAGATATAATGCTAATATGAATTTAGAATGAGTTCACAACAGTACTGGAAGTGGTGATTTATTTTATTATAATAACGGATCTCATGAAGTTTTGTTGAGTTTTGTGTGATTGAAGTTTTCAAGTTTTGGGTGAGAGCACGATGGATGAAGGAATAAGGAGAGGCAAGAGCCTAAGCTTGGGGATGCCCGAGGCACCCCAAGGTAATATTCAAGGAAGACTCAGGCGTCTAAGCTTGGGGATGCCCCGGAATGCATCCCCTCTTTCGTCTACAATCTATCGGTAATTTTACTCGAAGCTATATTTTAATTCGTCACATGATATGTGCAAATGCTTGGAGCGTCTTTTGTGTTTATTTTTCCTTTTTATTTTACGCACCATGCTGGTATGAGATAGTCCTATCATTTGAAGTTTGGATTGCCTGTTTCCCTACACATAGAAAACCGCCATTTGTAGAATGCTCTTTTGCTTCACTTATATTTGTTAGAGTGGTGCATATATTTTGTAGAAAGAATTAAACTCTCATGCTTCACTTATACCTATTTAGAGAGTTAACAGGAGTTGGCCATTCACATGGTTAGTCATAAAATCCTACATAAAACTTGTCGATCACTAAATATGATATGTTTGATTCCTTGCAATAGTTTCACGACATGAATATGTGATATTAGAGTCATGCTAGTGAGTAATTGTGTATTCATAGTAATACTTGTGTTAAGGTTTGTGATTCCCGTAGCTTGCAGCTATGGTGAACCGTTATGTGATGAAGTCGGAGCATGATTTATTTATTGATTGTCATCCTTTGTGTGGAGGTCGGGATCGCGCGATGGTTAACTCCTACCAACCTTTCCCCTAGGAGCATGCGTGTAGTACCTTGTTTTGATGACTAATAGACTTTTGCAATAAGTATGTGAGTTCTTTATGACTAATGTTGAGTCCATGGATTATACGCACTCTCACCCTTCCACCATTGCTAGCCTCTCTACTACCGCGCAACTTTCGCCGGTGCATTACACCCACCATATAGCCTCCCTCAAAACAGCCACCATACCTACCTATTATGGCATTTTCATAGCCATTCCGAGATATATTGCCATGCAACTACCACCGTTTCGTCTCATGACATGTGCCACCACTTCCATATTTCCATTGCATGATCGTAAGATAGCTAGCATGATGTTTCCATGGCTTGTCCATTTTTTGATGTCATTGTAATGCTAGATCATTGTCACGGTACACTACCGAAGGCATTTCATATAGAGTCATCATTGCTCTAAGTATTGAGTTGTAAGTGTGATGATCATTATTAATAGAGCATTGTCCCATTTGAGGAAATAAAAGAGGCCAGCGAAGCCCATTTACAAAAAAGAGGCCAAAGATGCCCACCAAAAAAAAGAAGAGGCCAAAGAGCCCACAAAAAATGAGAGAAAAGAGAGAAGGGACAATTGCTACTATCCTCTTTCCACACTTGTTCTTCAAATAGCACGATGATCTTCATGACAGAGAGTCTCCTATGTTGTCACTTCCATATACTAGTGGGAAATTTTCATTATATAACTTGGCTTGTATATTCCAATGATGGGCTTCCTCAAAATTGCCCTAGGTCTTCGTGAGCAAGCAAGTTGTGTGCACAACCACTAGTTTCTTTTGTGAGCTTTCATACACTTATAAGCTCTAGTGCATCCGTTGCGTGGCAATCCCTACTCACTCACATTGATATCTATTGGTGGGCATCTCCATAGCCCGTTGATATGCCTAGTTGATGTGAGACTATCTCCTCCTTCTTTGTCTTCTCCACGACCACCATATTCTATTCCACCTATAGTGCTATGTACATGGCTCACGGTCATCTATTGCGTGAAAGTTGAAAAGGTTTGAGAACACTAAAGTATGAAACCATTGCTTGGCTAAATCCGGGGTTGTGCATGATTTAAATACGTTGTGTGGGGAAGATGGAGCATAGCCATAATATATGATTTTGTGGGGATAACTTTCTTTGGCCATGATATTTTGAGAAGACATGATTGCTTTGTTAGTATGCTTGAAATATTATTGTCTTTATGTCAAATGATAGACTATTGCTTCGAATCACTCGTGTTTTAGTATTCATGCCATTATTAGATTATATGATCAAGATTTTGCTAGGTAGCATTCCACATCAAAAATTATCTTTTTTATCATTTACCTACTCGAGGACGAGCAGGAATTAAGCTTGGGGATGCTGATACGTCTCCGTCGTATCTATAATTTTTGATTGTTTCATGCCAGTATTCTACAACTTTCATATACTTTTGGCAACTTTTTATACTATTTTTGGGACTAACATATTGATCCAGTGCCCAGTGCCAGTTCCTGTTTGTTGCATGTTTTTTGTTTCACAGAATATCCATACCAAACGAAGTCCAAATGTAATAAAAACTTTCGGGGATTTTTTCCGAATATTTATGATTTTTTGGAAGAAGAATCAACGCGAGGCGATGCACAGAGTGCCCACAAGCCCTGTTGCCGCGGCTAGGGGGTGGGCCCGCGGCAGGCAGGCTTGTGGCCACTACTTAAGGCGGTTGGAGCCCTTCTTTCGCTGCAAGAACTATAATATCTGGAAGATAAATTTCAGCCCAATCGGAGTTATGGATCTTCGGGAATTTAAGAAACGGTGAAACGCAGAATCTGGGAGCGCAGAAACAGAAGGACACAGAGAGAGAGATCCAATCTCGGAGGGCTCTCGCCCCTCCGCCGCCATGGATACCATGGACTAGAGGGGAAACCCTTCTCCCATCTAGGGAGGAGGTCAAGGAAGAAGAAGAAGGAGGGGGGCTCTCTCCCCCTCTCTCCCGGCGGCGTCGGAACGCCGCCCGGGACATCATCGTGTGACGGCGATCTACACCAACACCTTCGTCATCTTCACCAACATCTCCATCATCTTCCCCCATCTACTTCACTCTCCCACAACCCGCTGTACCCTCTACTTGAACATGGTGCTTTATGCCACATACTATTATCCAATGATGTGTTGCTATCCTATGATGTCTGAGTAGATTATCGTTGTCCTATCGGCGATTGAGGAATTGCTATGATTGGTTTAATTTGCTTGTGCTTATGTTGCTGTCCTTTGGTGCCCATCATATGATCGCGCGCGTGGATCACACCATAGGGTTAGTTGTATGTTGATAGGACTATGTATTGACAGGCTAGAGCGACAGAAGCTTCAAACCTAGCATAGAAATTAATGCATATGGGATTGAAGAGGGACCAATATATATTATTGCTATGGTTGGCGTTTACCTTAATGAACGTTAGTAGTTGCGGACGCTTGCTAATAGTTCCAATCATAAGTGCATATAATTCCAAGTAAGGGATGACATGCTAGCAGAGGCCTCTCCCACATAATACTTGCTATCGATCTAGTAACGTAGTCAATTGCTTAGGGGCAATTCCGCAACTCCTAGCACCACTTTTCCACACTCGTTAGACACTCGTAGTTGTTTCTTTATCTAACCAGCCCCTAGTTTTAGTTACATGTTCTTTACTTTATTGCAAGCCTATCCTATCACTCCTACAAAGCGAATGTAAAGTGTGTGTAGAGTTGTGTCGGTGGTCGATAGAACTTGATGGAATATTTGTCCTACCTTTAGCTCCTCGTTGGGTTCGACACTTTTACTTATCGAGAAAGGCTACAATTGATCCTCTATACTTGTGGGTTATCAAAGCACTATAGTATTTCTAATGAGTATATGTGGTTGACATATTGTTGATCGAAAGTAATATAGAATTTCTGGAAATCATAAAGGGTTTTTTGAAAGGAGTTTTTCAAAGGAAAACATTGATTAAGCTACTTGAACATTGAGCATCAAGATCTATGGAGATTGATCAAAGCGCTTAACAGAACATTCAACGAAATGCATGCCTTGACAAGTTGTAGAAGGAGTTCAAAATAGATCGGCAAAGAAGGAGTTCTTGGTTGTGTTGTAAGGTGTGAATTTGAGTAAGACTCAAAAACCGACCACGTCAGATGAAAGAGAAAGGACGAAGATTGTCCCCTATGCCTTAGCCGTAGGCTCTAAAGTATGCCATGTTGTGTACCGCACCTGATGTGTGCCTTGCCATGAGTCTGTCAAGGGGTACAAAGAGTGATCAAGGATTGAATCATTGAACAACGGTCAAAGTTATCCTTAGTAACTAGTTGACTAAGGAATTTTTCTCTATTATGGAGGTGATTAAAGAGTTCATCATAAAGGGTTACGTCGTCGCCAGCTTCGACACTAATCCAGATAACTTTGAATAGTAAACCAGATTCGTATAGTGGAGTAGTCATTTAGAATAGTTCCAAATGGCGCGTAGTAGAAGCTTCTATTGGATGACGTAGAGATTTGTAAAGCACACACGGATTTGAAAGGTTCCGATCCGTTGACTAAAAACCTCTCTCACAAGCAAGACATGATCGAACCCTATAATTGTACGAGTGTTAGATTCATTACAATCACATAGTGAAGTGAACTAGATTATTGACTCTAGTGCAAGTGGGAGACTGTTGGAAATATTCCCTAGATGCAATAATAAATTGGTTATTATTATATTTCCTTGTTCATGATAATCATTTATTATCCATGCTAGAATTGTATTGATTGGAAACTCAAACACATTTGTGGATACATAGACAACACACTGTCCCTAGTGAGCCTCTAGTTGACTAGCTCGTTCATCAAAGATGGTCAAGGTTTCCTCGCCATAGACAAGTGTTGTCACTTGATAACGGGATCACATCATTAGGAGAATGATGTGATGGACAAGACCCAAACTATGAACGTAGCATATGACCGTGTCAGTTTATTTCTATTGTTTTCTGCATGTCAATGTATCTGTTCCTATGACCATGAGATCATGGAAATCTCGGACACCAGAGGAATACCTTGTGTGTATCAAATGTCGCCACGTAACTGGGTGACTATAAAGGTGCTGTACAGGTATCTCCGAAGCTGTGTGTTGGGTTGGCATGGATCAAGACTGGGATTTGTCACCCGATGTGACAGAGAGGTATCTTGGGGCCCACTCAGTAATACAACATCACAACAAGCCTTGCAAGCAATGTGCTAAGGAGTTAGTCACGAGATCTTGTATTACGGAACGAGTAAGGAGACTTGCCGGTAACGAGATTGAACTAGGTATGGAGATACTGACGATCGAATCTCGGGCAAATAACATACCGAAGGACAAAGGGAACAACATACGAGATTAACTGAATCCTTGACAAAGAGGTTCAATCGATAGAGATCTTTGTAGAATATGTAGGAGCCAATATGGATATTCACCTGTCGCTATTGGTTATTGACCGGGGGGTGTCTCATCTCATGTCTGCATAGTTCTCGAACCCGCAGGGTCTGCACACTTAAGGTTCAATGACGTTTTCGGTATGGTTGAGTTATAGGTGTTGGTAACAGAAGGTTGTTCGGAGTCCCAGATGAGATCATGGATGTCATGAGGAGCTCCGGAATGGTCCGGAGGTAAAGACTGATATATAGGAAACTGGTTTTGAACTCCAGAAAACTTTCACGTATTTCCGGCAGTGTACGAGGATGTGAAGAATGGGTTCCGGGGTCCACCAGGTGGGCCCACCCACCCCAAAGGGTCTCATGGGTTGTGGGAGGACGTGGAACAGCCTATAGTGGGATGGCCGAAGCCCCCACTAAAGCCCAAGGCGGATTGGAGCTGGTAAGGAAAGAAACCCAAAGGTGGAAAAGGTGGAATTGGTTTCCAAGTGGAGAGGAGGAATCCTACTCCTAGTAGGATTGGAGTAGGACTCCTCCACCTCCAATTTCGGCCAAACCTTGAGGGTTTGAGGCTGCCTCCTCCCCTCCCTCCCTCCTATATATACTAGAGGTTTTGGAGGTGAGGGCTAACCCTAATTGCCACGTGCTCCCTCTACTTCTCTCTAGATCTGTTTCTCCTCTAGTCTAATTCGGCGGTGCTTAGGCGAAGCCCTGCTCGATTAGTTCACGACCACCACCTCCACGACGCCATGTTGGAGTACTCATCTACCTCTATGCCCCTCTTGCTAGATCTAGAAGGCGTGGATTGTCATCGAGCTGTACATGTGCTATACGCGGAGGTGCCATCCGTTCGGCACTAAATCGGGATGTATCGTGATGGAATCGCGGGATGGATCGTGATGAGATCGCGGAACGGGCTGCGATTTGGATCGTGAAGATGTTCCACTACATCAACTGCGTTATATACGCTTTCTCTTATCGATCTACAAGGGTATATAGATTCACTCTCCCTTCTCGTAGATGAACATCACCATGGATAGGTATTGCGTGTGCATAGGAATTTTTTTGTTTCCCATGCAACGTTCCCCAACACCACCGTGATTCCCTCGACGGAGATGATATTCCCAAGGTACACCACTTCATTGAGCCAAAATTCACATTTTGAGGACTTAGCATAGAATTTATGCTCTCTTAGCTTATCGAGCACAAGCCTGAGATGTTCTGCATGTTATTCCTCAGTCTCTGAGAAGACTAGAATGTCATCAAGATACACCAAGAAAAAGTCATTCTTGAAGGGATAGAAGACATAATTCATCACACGAGAGAAAGTCAAAGCAGCATTGGCGAGACCAAAAGACATCACTGTGTACTCATAAGAGCCAAAGCTTGTCTTGAAAGCAGTCTTGGGAATATCTTATTCATGAATGCGGATTTGATGATAGCACATCTGCATATCAAGCTTGGAGAAAATCTTGGCCCCTTTCAATTGCTCAAACAATTCATTGATGTTGGGAAGTGGATACTTCTTTCCGATTGTCTTCTTATTCAATGGACGGTAATCGACACACAGTCGGTCCGTGCCATCTTTCTTCTTGACAAAAAGAACACCACAAACCCAAGGAGAAGAACTTAGAGTGAGCAGAACCAGACATTCTTGTTCATCTAGTTATTTCTTCAACTCTTTAAGCTCTTCGGGGCCAAGCTTATAAGTATGCTTGCAAACCAGTCCAGTTCGAGGCTCAAGTTCAATCACAAACACTACTGGCTGGTGAGGAGGCATTCCTGGATATTCTTCTCGAAAGACATCTTCAAACTCATAGACAACATGAACTTGAGAAATGGCTGAAATTTCACAATTCCCAATCAGAGAGAGTAGACGAATCGTGTCATCCCAAGCCACGAAAATGATCACGTCTTCCGAAGGATGAGTCAATTTGAATTGTTTGGCTTCACAATCGACAAAAGCCTTGTTCATCGCTAGAAAATCCATGCCAAGAATAAGATCAATATATGAATTGCCAAGAACAATTGGAGAAGCTAGGAAAAAAATAAATGTACATCTTGACACAGACATCTGAAACCACCCCATTCGAACTCATCAACATACCCGGGGAAACCACACACAATGGTTCCTCCAAAGTTTTTGAACGAAAATCTTGCTTCCATGTAAACCGTCTAGACATGAATGAATGCGATGCACTAGTATCAAATAAAACCTTTGTAGGAAAATAATTAACCAAGAGATTACCCATATTCACATCTGAGGAGTCCTTTGCATCAGCTGCATTGACCATGTTCACCCTTACTGCCTTGAGATTATGTTTCACCATGGCATAGCCTCGGGTCCTGATTGGAGGAGGAGGCAGAAGACGCTGTTGGCTGGTACACTTGTTGGAGTAGTGGCCCTTCTAACCACACTTGTGACAAGTCACCTGTGACAGCACATGAAAGTGAGATGGAGGAGCTCCTGACTTAGGCGACTGAGACATCTGCTAGAAACCTGGGTTGGGTGGGTGGGAAGATCCACGACCACCACACTACTTGAACTGCTGAGGAGGACAAGGCGGAGGAGGAACCCAGAACTTATGTTCCTTTGGAATAATATGATTCGAGGACGAAGAAGATTGAGAGTCCGTGAAGCACTTCCTTGAATTCTTGACCATGAGCAAAGTTGACTCATCCATGAGAGCCAAGTTATAGAACTGATCAAATGCAGGAGGGTCGTGCAGGGAAAGAGAAAGCTTCAAATTTTCCTTGAGACCACCTCGAAACTTATAGATCTTGCTCTTCCCATGTGGAACATCTTGCTTGGCATAACGGGCAATGTTCTGGAAGTCAATGTTGTATTGATAAACAAATGAGCTTCCTTGCTTCAGACTCCTGTACTTCTCACATATGCCCTCACCAAAGTTTGTCAAAATATGATGGGCTCTGAAATCTCGACAAAAGTCATCGCAACTGATCAATCGGCAACCTCTGGAATCCTTGAGCTGCTGCCACCACTCGGCTGCCTAAACCTTCAACTAGAAAGTAGCAAACGTGACAAAGTCCTCAGGCCTGACATTGATGCACTTGAAATCCTTACACCGGTCATGTACCCAATCATCTGCATGAAACAGTTGTGCACAACAAGTGAAGTACTTGGGTTGATTTGCTAGGAATTGATTGAGAGACGCAAACATGTGCTGGTTGTTGAAATTCCCTTGCCGACCCTGGTTCCTCTCTTGCATAATTTGAAGCAAAATCACAGTGTTCGCATTGGTCGCAACCATCAAAGCTTGCCACTCTTCCTAAGGAGGAGGAGGGGGTGGCAGAAGGTTTTGCATGCTCTCCATCACGACCCTGATTTTGGTGAGTTGCTGGAGCCATCCTGGAGACGGACAACAACATTAAACCACAGATGAAAGATGAAGCTGATAAGCTGAATCAAAGGCTTGAAATGTTGCAACATTCAGTATTAGAAATTTGCATTCAAACTATAATTAGTAAGAATGCTTCCATAAAATTATTTGATTCGAAAGCCAGTTGCAATTGCCAAGTTTGATCTAGAATTGCTCGGAATAAATGTATATCCCAACATACATCCGATGAAAGAATTTCCTAGGTGAATAATGGAATTCCCACCTAAGAACTTCCGAAAACTTTTTCGATTATGCTCTCTGGTTATGGGTCCGGGAACCTACTCGGTGTAATCAACTACACCTTTCCCACAACTTTCAACACACATCCGAGAAGTTTCGAAAATTTGTCTACCTCACACATTCGAAAACACAATGAAAACAAACCCGGTAAATCATCCGCGCTATCTCCACCGGTACTGGGGAAAAGTCACGACACTATTTGCGACCAAGCAAAGTATATATGCATTTTGATGTCCGCGTCCTTATATACTAAAAAATCTAATGATAACGATGTGCTCAAGAATCCCCTGGAGCTCAACTCCCCAGAATAAATCAAGTCAGACGGGAGGCACGAAGTCAGAACTCCATCACATCGGTATCATATAGACTCAACCAAGTTCGATAAATCAAAGGCTCATATGGTCGTATAGCTCTGATTACCAACTTGTAACGTATAAGATGCGGACCTATCCCTATTTGGGGATGATGCTTTAATATGGATAGAGGCGCATCTTAGCGTTTTCCAAGGACAAAAATCATCGCAAATACATTTATGAAGGGATGAGTATATGGTTTGGCTTACACTTGCCACATACTAAATTACAAGTCACACAACATTATTTCAAACATCCAAATACAAGGTCCGGCTATAGACAAGATAAACTATAAAATGCACCGATGTGTCTGGCTATCCTCGCACATGACCAAGGTCCTCTAATCGTTGGGTTACGTCATGTACATGCACTCACTGCCTTCATCTAACTCCCACTAACGCTTCATAGCGTCAAATGCCTCTGGATATGCGGTACCTGGACCTGTGGTGTTGTAGTAATTTTTGAGCCACAAGGACTCAGCAATCTTGCGACCATGATACTGGAGCTAATCAAGTTATTGGTTGTGGTAAGGTTAAGTGTTGAGGTTGCAACAACACTAAGAATATATGGTGGCTAACTTACGAGAACATAATGTAAAGTGAGTGGTCTATGCATGGCAGTCGTGAGCTACATAATGATCACTAAGTGATCGTGAACACCTACTTATGTCAGTCATAACCCCACCGTGTCGTCAGTCGGAGAAGGAGTTCACAAAAGAGACCGTCACAGTTACGCATATAGTTGGTACATTTTAATTAAGTTTAGGTCAAGTTTTCTAGAACCACATGTTAAACAATGTTTTCAACTTGCCAACTAACTGCAGGCCTGACTTTCAGAAAGATATTAGCCCCGCACGGGTGCTCCAACTAGTCCATCAAAACTACCACAAGCTACATAGGAAGCCTCGACCACAGAAAACCCGTGATCTCTTTGGATTACTTAGTGGAAAACCTCAACCTTGAGATAGACCAAAGTATCCTCGGAATCCTAATGCACAAGATATGTTGAGAAGGTAAAAACAAGTCCAGCAAGACCGCCCGAGCTGTCGACGAACCCGATAAGAGCCATGTATCTCATTCTCATGACATGAAGGATAAGCTACACACACGGGTCGTGATTGAGATCACCCAAGTTGCCCTGCGTTTGTCCCGCATAGTTCTCTCGGTTGAACCAACAATCATGAGGAGCACTGGGCCGGAGGTTCATTAATTATCCTCGGGGTAGCTATTCCCTGTGATTTTTAATTTTTAGGTTAATAGCAAACGGAGTACCAAAGTTGCGTCTTGGCAGACAAGTTTTGAACTAAAACAATTTATCAAGGGGGTCCCCGTACCAACCCCAAGCGGGTTAGGTGCGCTTAATTGGAAGATAACACCAGTAAGCAAAACTAGGGGGGCAAAAGCGGAACAAAAGACCGAGTAAAAGGCCAAGCCTTCTGCCTTTTACCAGTTATATAGGTGCATTAAATTAAATAGAATAATTAGATGATATGAGGGAAATGTCCATGTTATCACATGGATCATCCTGCACCTGCAACTAGCAAAACTATAAGATGGTTGAGCAAGTGCTACTCAGCCAATCAATTTTTTCTAGGATGTGGAGGGGTTATAGGATTTTCATGGAAATGTCTGGAGGCGTGATATTGAGGTGGTAGGCCGCAATTAATAGGGAAGGAAGTGAGTCATCTAAGCACAACAAAATTAGAAATGATATCAAGGTTAGAGTCATCTTGCTTGATGCTTGTTCTGACGGGTACTGTCGTGGTTTTGTCACGGCAGATGTCCTCGTGAAAGGACTTAGTATTGGAGCCATCGCACTTTGGTGGTGACTCAAAGGGGTTGAACGGGAGTGAGACGGCGATTTACCCAGGTTCGGCCCCTCGTGAGGAGGTAAAGTCCTACGTCCTGCTTTGAGTTGTATTGATGGAGTTTCGATTACAAGGAGGGCGTAACTCGCCAGACCTAGTACTCGATGATTTCTAACCTGCCCTCTTCTTCCCTGGGGCTTGCCTTTATATACAGGTCGAGTCCCTAGGGTTTACAAGGGTACTTTCCTTTCTACAAACCGTGATTCTCACGATCTCTAAGTCGCCATCTTTCCAAAGCATGGAAACCTTTTGGAAGTTGTAAACCGCCATACAACCTTCGGTCGTGCCAGGCCAAGGCCCGAACCATGCTTAGATGAATCACCAGATTTGGTGACCCGACCCAACTAGGGCGGGTTATCAATAGATAATATCCCCAACATTAGGCCCTAGATTGACTTGAATTTTCTTCACGCCAATATCCTTACTCAATTAAGGGCGATTAATTTTTCATCCTCTTTTATACGCCATGAACTTAATCTGCCATCTGTTAAGGAAAAACTTCAGTCGGCAGACCATTTCTCGCTGGTACCTTCTTATCCCTTGAATTCCGGAAAAGATAATGACGCAATCCCAACGGATCCTTCGGTATCGTTATCCCAAAATTTTCGGAGCGCCATCATGGCGAATATTTATGTTTTGGTGGTTCCCGCTCGTGGCGCCTCGATTCCAGCGCCTGCCCTGTTAAATAGGTGGGGGGAAGGACTGGGCGCATTCCACCCACCAGTCTTGTCGCCCTTCTCCCCATTATCACAGTGAAACCCTCATCGTCTTCAGTGAGCTCCGCCACCAACCGCGGTTCTCGCCGTCGTCCGAAAGTTTTGGTGCCGCCCGAGGATCTTGTCGCCACCAAGCACTTCGCCGCGGCTGAGCAGTTCGCCGTTACCGACCGTCTCGTCGTCATTGAACACCTCCTCGTCGCCGAACACTTCGTCGCCGCCGAATACTTCGACGCCGCCCAAGGTTTCCGTGCCCGTCCGAGGTTTTCGCGCCCGTCCGGAAGCCTTCGTCGCCGTCGACCATATCCAGCCGAATCCACCAGGTTAGGTTTCCATTATTCAAGAGCAGATCCCAATTTCCTTTCGAAGTTCATCACTGCCACATTACTTGGCGCTTCCCGAATAGTTGTTACCTGTTCCTGATTAATCGATGGCGTCGATGATGAGAAAATCAATGTCTTTGATACTTTTACCTGTCCGCTCTTGATTTGCACACTTAGAGTAGGACTTCACCAAATCAACAGTAGTATCCCATCTTAGTCGTAGGTTGCCATATCCGGTCATTTTCCACGTTTATTTTCGTCTGTCCAGTAGATCCATAATCTACGACTTTGTTATGCGAAAAATGTTTGTACTCTTCATACTTCGCCATTTTTTTCAAGATTAACCCTTAGGTAGCCAAAGTTTCGTAAGTCGGCCTAGCAACCTGACCCGGGCCTTCATTGGCGGATCAAAAATTTTCCTCAGCCAGCGGACAAATTACTTGGCAAGTCAAATGAAAACGTTTCACCTCTTACTGTAGGTGTTTTGGCGTGTCAATTTACCCGTACTTTATCCCTTTGTAGCATGGGCGCCGTCTTCAAAAGTGACCGGCTCCCTACCAAGGTTAATGACGTCATACTAGCGGATTATGTGAAAACGGGAAATTTGGACCCTCAGGATGTTATCGGTTGGTGCACCGGGTTCGGAGAAGAAATCCCCAATCCCAAAGAAGGGGAAATAGTTGTTTTCGTGGAACACCTTGAGCGAGGTTTTAAGCCGCCTGGATCGAAGTTCCTCAGAGACGCCATGGCTTTCATGAATGTCCACCTCCAAGATCTAGGGACCAACTCGATCAGCAACCTATGTCAGTTCCAAGTGTTTTGCGAGGCTTATTTGCAGATGGAACCCTCAGTTCCCTTATTCTGGTACTTCTTCCACTTAAATCGCCAAACAGAATTTCACAATGGCCCCATCCTGGAGCTCGGTGGTGTAAACGTTCAACGCCGCAGGGATACCCCATTTCCGTCACTCGCCATGCCAAGCCACCCTAAAGGCTGGGGCGAGTCTTGGTTCTATTGTCAAGAGACCTCACCTGTGGGTGAAAACAAACTTCTCGGTCATAGGGAAGATCGCCTTCCAACGAATTTCAAACTCCCAGACAAGCTCACCGAAGAGGAGGAGTCAGATTTTATCCCAGTATTGTCCGAGTTAAGATCTTTGACAAACAACGGCCTTACTGGAGTTGACTTGGTCCGCTGCTGGGTTGAATGGCGCATCCTCCCTTTAAGTCGCCGGGACGGGTTAATTTGTGAACTCGACGACACTCTAGATCATCCTCAGTGCTACTTCCACACGGCTCTAACAGAAAATGACATTGTCACCATCATTAAGAAGCTGACCGGCGAGCCCGCGGGAAAATGCGGCCAAATAGGTCTCAAACCTTTCTGCAAGATTAACCCGGCACCTAAGGTAAACAACTTTAACCCGCCTTTTGTCTTTTCCTTCTTATGTCTCATTCGAACTATTGCCTCCTATATACTATGCCATTTCAGAAAGGTGATAAATTTTGGTCCAAGAGGCCGAAGAAGTCAGCCATGAAGCAAGCTAGGCCGCCTCCAAAGAAGAAATCCAAGGGCAAGGGAAAAGCTGCTGTGACCGAACCATCCGAGGTCGATGAATCCCAAGTCGGCGACGCACCTTCGGAGGTAAAGACATATCCTCTCTTAACTCGCCATCCATTGCTGATAACTTTTGTATTTATACCTCTGCATCTCTTGAATAGAATGAAGACAATGAAAGCCAAGAGGATTCCGTAGAGGTAATTTTTGTTTCCTCCGATTCATCTCCTTCTCCACCTAAGCCGTCCAGGCGAATTTGTGGGAAAGTTCCCTTTTCACACCCAAATGCTTGTTTGGACCCAAATTTTCTTCTGAAGAAAGCACAACACACTTCAAATCGGAAGACCCGAAGTCATCCCGACGATCTGGTGTCCGGTTTACCAACAAGGAACAAGAAAAGGCCAAATGAGGTATCCTTTAACGACACTTTTTATGTCTTTTTGGATCGTATTTGTAACCTGCTTATATCTTCAAAGTACAATTCTTGCAGAGTTCTCCTCCTACATCTGGCGACTCAGTAATGTCGGCAATTTCGCCGATGATCCGTGTTCCTGGGTAAGTCTTTGATAATATTTACTTTTAATCTGATGGTGATAATTTTTCAGTCCTTTAACTGCACCCCCTTCTCCTCTCAGGGCACAGGCGAAGAAAAGAAAAACTGGCGGGTCAACTCCCATCATGGTCTCGGAGCCTACCGAAAAGTCGGCGCCGATCCTAGATAACCCGGACCAAGACAAACCTAAAGATCAAATGGATCTCCCTAGCTCTCCCAAGGAAACAATGGATGCCCCCAAGCCGCCAAGTCCATTGACAACAGCAGAAGACCCGGACGCTGTAATTATCACTGGTACTAGCTTCTCTAAACCGGCCACAACGGTTTTATCGAAGCGTGTATCATCATCATCTCAAACTGTTCCTGAGTATGAACTCTCCAAGGCTAAGCTCTCTCAATATTAACATCTGTAATTCAAAGAACTTTGCTCTGGTTTTGCAAGTCGTCTGGAGGCGAGTTATGAGATAGAGAAAAGCCTGCTTCGGATGCTGAAAAACAAACATGAGGTAAGCTTTGTTGTATCTATGTTATCCCCATTAACCCCCAAGGGCCGGGTCATCAGTAAAAAGATGAGCCGGGTCTTGATGACTTAAATTTTTTCTAGCAGTAACCCCCAAGGGCCGGGTCATCAAAAAAAAGATGAGCCGGGTCTTGATGACTTGAAAAACTTTCGACCAGTAACCCCCAAGGGCCGGGTCATCAGTAAAAAGATGAGTCGGGTCTTGATGAGTTGAAAAACTTTCGACCAGTAACCCCCAAGGGCCGGGTCATCAGTAAAAAGATGAGCCGGGTGTTGATGCTGTATAATTTTATCTGAAAAAATTATACATTAGCCCCCAAGTGTCAGTGATGTTGCTTGCAAAAGTTCTGAGACTTGCCCCTTAACCATATGCCTCAACAGGAATCTCTAAATCAGACTGAATCAGCACTTGGCGACTTGAAGAAAAGCTTATCTGATCAGCAGGATGCCCGGGCCAAATCGGAGGAGAAGTATCAACTGGTCCTAGCTGAGATGGAAAAGCTAAAAGCCGACTTAAAAAGGGCTCAAGCTGACCAAGATGTTTTAACAAAGCGAGCAGAAAAGGCTGAGGCCAAATTGGATACTGTACAACAAGAGCTGTCCGGCTTAAAACGTCATATCTCAAACATGGCGCAAGCCGTCTTTGGTAAATAACTAACTCTTGACCTTTGTAAACAAATAACTCTTATCTGAGTTGCTGATTATCATTACCCCTTAAACAGGTCCGAGAGCCGCCAACCTTCAGGATGATTGTGTCCTGACGCTAAAGGCGATTTACACGCTGACGGAGCAACTATATACCGGCAGTGTACTGACTGTGAAAGCGATGATGGGCGCCAAGGAGCCTATAACATCAATAAAGAAGATGCTTGGCTGCCTATCCACGCTTCCTCCCCAGATTGGCGAGTTAACTCGGTCAGCCGCCCGGAAAGGAGTGCTGACTACACTCAGTCGATGCTTAGCATATGCTCCAGAGATAAACCCAGAAGAAGTAGCGGCGGGCTTTCCTCAACTCAAGGATGATGGGTCAGAATTCGCCAAAGAGGACTACTAGCGTGTTGTCAAGGACTCCCGTCTGGCGGCGACTCAGCTTGCTGCAAGCCTGGACTTATCAAAATACCAGGCCGCCTATGACAATAAGAACAAGAAGGTCAACCCGCCAACCTTTGTGACGACCAGCTTAACTCCGCGTCGACCCAAGAATCCTTTTGACTTGGACGCAAATCTCTCATCAATCCTGACAGATGAAGATGAATTTGCCGCTCTATCCAAGTGTAACTGGGTACTGGGCAACTTGCAGATTGAGGTTCGCCAAAGCTCGCAGCAGGCTGATCCAAGGGCAACAGCAGAATAAAATTTCATTGATTTGGCCATGAGAGCCATGTAATAGGACTCCTTTAGGAATCGACACTGCTTTTGTGGCACCTTTAAAACATCCTTATGTCGCCCTTAAGGCGTTTTGAAATGCTTGATCCGCCATTTGAGGTTTTTTTATCATAATACTTGACCCGCCATGGATAGAGTGATTTTGATCATCAACCTGTTCTAAGCTTAAAATCATATATGAAATCATCTCAATGAATAATAAGTGATAACAAATAGCGGTCGCCCCAAAATATTTTGAGACGAATCAGAAAAAAGTCTGAAAAACCTTGCGGCAGTGCCAGGAACGTAAAAAATAACAATTTCGTCGGCTCATAAGGTCGCGACAGGATAGGGCGAGTGAAAAAAGCTCAAGCGCCACCCAAAATAGCAATTTCGTCGGCTCATAAGGTCGCGACAGGATAGGGCAAGTCAAAAAAGCTCAAGCGCCACCCAAAATAATGATTTCGTCGGCTCATAAGGTCGCGACAGGATAGGGCAAGTCAAACAAGCTCAAGCGCCATCCAAAATAATGATTTCGTCGGCTCATAAGTTCGCAACAGGATAGGTTGAGTCAAACAAGCTGAAGCGCCACCCAAGATAATGATTTCGTCGGCTCATAAAGTCGCGACAGGATAGGGCGAGTGAAACGAGCTCAAGCGCCACCCAAGATAATGATTTCGTGGGCTCATAAGGTCGCGACAGGATAGGGCGAGTCAAACGAGCTCAAGAGCCACCCAAGATAATGACTTCGTTGGCTCATAAGGTTGCGACAGGATAGGGCGAGTCAAACGAGCTCAAGCGCCACCCAAGATAATGATTTCGTCGGCTCATAAGGTCACGACAGGATAGGGCGAGTCAAACAAACTCAAGCGCCACCCAAGACAATAATTTCATAGGCCAAATGGATAATAAAATTGATCTCAATGAGAGGAAGCCCCCAAGTCGGGAGGCGTTTTAATTTTATTGCTTTATAATAAGGACTGAAAAACTTACAAAATGCAGAGCTTAAAAGCTCAAGTATAGTAAGGCCGCAAGTGGGCAATATTCCAGGGGCGAGTCGACTCAGCCTCCGTGGTTGGCCGGTTAGGCCGGAGATCCACCAGATACTAAGAGCCGTTGTGAAGATTTTTGCTGACGATGAACGGTCCTTCCCATGGTGGTGATAACTTATGCATGCCAGCACGATCCTGTATTAGCCGAAGCACTAAGTCGCCTTCCTGAAAGGTTCGGCTCTTGACCCGGCAGTTGTGATAACACCGTAAATCCTGCTGATAAATGGCCGATCGGGCCACAGCCAAGTCACGCGCCTCCTCTAAGGCGTCCAAAGAGTCTTCACACGCCAGTTCGTTGTCCTGTTCCACATAAGCGGCGACTCTGGGCGAGTCATGCCTTATGTCAGTGGGAAGAACAGCTTCTGCTCCATAGAACAGAAAGAAAGGGGTAAAACCCGTGGACCGGTTCGGGGTGGTCCGGAAGCTCCATAACACTGAAGGGAACTTCTCAACCCAACATCCCGGGGTTTTTTCCAAGGGAACCATGAGCCGGGGCTTGATTCCCCGTAAAACTTCCTGATTCGCCCGTTTCGCCTGCCCATAAATTGCGGGTGAGCGACCACAGAAACATCAAGCCGGATATGCTCTCGACGGCAAAACTCCTCCATCGCCCCTTGAGACAGATTAGTGCCATTATCAATAATGATACTGTGGGGATATCCGAACCGGAAGATCAGCTTTTTCAAGAATTTGACCGCCGTCTCCGCATCGCAAGTTCCAACAGGCTCTGCCTCAACCCACTTGGTGAACTTATCAACCGCCACTAGCAAATGGGTTTTCTTGTTGGATGACATTTTAAAGGGGCCAACCATGTCTAACCCCCAGACTGCGAAAGGCCAAGTGATGGGAATCATTCTTAGTTCTTGAGCCGGCACATGAGCCTGTCGTCCATAACGCTGGCTTCCCTCGCATCGACGAACTATCTCTTCTGCATCTGCATGAGCCGTCAACCAAAAGAAACCATTACGGAATGCCTTTGAAACCAAAGACCGTGACCCGACGTGATGCCCACAATCTCCGGAATGAATGTCATTTAGGATTATGCATCCTTCTTCGGAGGAAACACATCGTTGAAAAACCCCAGAGGCACTCCTCTTATATAATTCGCCATTGATGATCACCATGGATTTGCTTCGCCGAACAATTTGGCGGGCCAAAACTTCGTCTGTTGGTAACTCGCCCTGGGCGAAATAGGCTAGATAGGGAAGAACCCAATCCGGCGTGACGTGGAGAGCCGCCACGAATTGAGACTCAGGATCTGGTATCGCCAACTCCTCCTCTGACGGCAAACTTACAGAGGGATTATGCAAAATATCTAGAAAAACATTGGGGGGAACTGGCTTTCGCTGGGAACCAAGACGTGAAAGGGCGTCAGTTGCCTCGTTAAGGCGCCAGTCAATGTGATCAACCTGATAGCCATGGAAATGACCCGCCACATCGGAGACAGCTCTTCTGTAAGCCGCCATCACGGGGTCTCGAGAATCCCAAGTGCCTGAAACTTGCTGCGCCACCAGATCAGAATCGCCAAAACATCTGACCCGCGTAAGGTTCATCTCCTTGGCGAGTCGCAAGCCGGGAAGCAAAGCTTCATATTCCGCAGAATTGTTAGTGCACGGAAACATGAGTCAGAGGACATAACAGAATTTATCTCCTTGAGGGGACACCAGTACCACACCAGCCCCCGAGCCTTCCCGCTGTCTGGATCCATCAAAATAAATAGTCCAGTATGTAAGATCAGGCCCGTCTTCCGGGGCCTGCAACTCCGTCCAATCATTAACGAAATCAACTAAAGCTTGAGATTTGATGGCTGTCCGAGGGGTGTATCGTACGTGATGCGGCCCAAGTTCAATCGCCCACTTGGCAATCCACCCTATTGCCTCCCGAATCTGGATGATGTCCCCGTGGGGGGTGGAACTAACCATCGTGATGGGATGCTCCTAAAAAAAATTTGTAAGCTTCCGACTCGCCATAAACACCCCATACACCAACTTCTGCCAATGTGGGTACCGTTTCTTGGAAAGAGTTAGCACTTCGCTGACAAAATACATCGGGCGCTGCACTGGGTATTCCTTCCCTTCCTCCTTCGTTTCAATGACCACCACCACACTTACTGCTTTGGAGTTTGCCGCAGTATACAAAAGCATGGGTTCTTTCTCAGTCGGGGTGGCCAAGACCGGCGGGTTGACCAGTTGCCGTTTCAATGCTTCGAAAGCTTCATCTGCTTCCTCTGTCCAAACAAAATGCTCAGATTTCTTTAGTAATTGATAAAGGGGAATCACCTTTTCTCCCAGGTGGCTTACGAAGCGACTTAAAGCCGCAATGCGACCCGCCATTCGTTGGACTTGGTTAACATTTGCCGGTTTTCCAAGGGACGTAACTGCTTCCATTTTTTCCCGGTTAGCTTCAATGCCACGCTCAGACACCAGGAAACCCAACAATTTCCCTGCAGGAACACCAAAAACACACTTGGTGGGATTCAGCTTCATCTGATACACCCGCAGATTATCGAAAGTTTCCTTGAGATTCTCCAGTAGCGTCTCCCCCCTGGCGGGTTTTAATCACAATGTCACCGACATAGGCGTGGACGTTGCGTCCGATTTGGCTGCGGAGGCAATTCTGGATGCAGCGCTAATAGGTCGCCCCAGCACTATTGAGCCCAAACGGCATGGACACATAGCAAAAAGCCCCAAAGGGGGTTATAAAAGCTGTTTTCTCTTGATCCTCCACGGGCATCTTGATTTGGTGATATCCAGAGTAGGCGTCCAAAAAGCAGAAACGTTCACATCCCGCCACCGAATCAATAATCTGGTCGATGCGGGGAAGAGGGAAAGGGTCTTTTGGACAAGCTCTGTTGAGGTCCGTGTAATCAATGCACATACGGAAGGTACCATTCTTTTTGAGTACCAAGACCGGGTTAGCCAACCATTTGGGGTGGAAAACTTCTATGATGAATCCGGCGGCTAAGAGACGGGCAACCTCTTCCCCGATTGCCTTGCGCCGTTCCTCGTTAAACCTGCGAAGATACTGCCAGATAGGTTTTGCCTTTGGGTCAACATTAAGATGGTGCTCAGCGAATTCTCTCGGCACACCAGGCATGTCAGAAGGTTTCCATGCAAAGATGTCCCGATTCTCACGGATGAATTCGATGAGCGCGCTTTCCTATTTGGGATCCAGACCCGTCCCAATGGTGAACTGCTTGGATGAATCGCCAGGAACGAAATCAACCGTCTTAGTGTCATCCGTTGGTTTGAACTTGAGGGGCGGCTCAGCATCTGTCGTTGTCTTCTTTAAGGGTGACATGTCAGCCGGATCAACATTGGCCCGATGATATTTGAGCTCCTCTGCAGCGCAGGCGACTTCCGCATAAGCCGCGTCCCCTTCTTCACATTCCTTTGCAATCCTTCTATCCCCATCAACCGCTATGGGTCCCTTAGGACCAGGCATCTTGAGTTTAAGGTAAACATAGCATGGGCGAGCCATGAACCGGGCGTAAGCCGGCCGCCCAAATAGCGCATGGTAGGGGCTTTTCAATTTGACCACCTCAAACATCAGCGACTCACTCCTGTAGTTATATGATGTTCCAAATGCAACTGTGAGTCTGACTCGGCCTATGGGGTACGCCGACTAACCCGGGACGATTCCGTGGAATACCGTGGTTGAAGGCATCAAATCCTTTTCCAATAGGTTCATCCTTTGGAAAGTGTCAAAATACAAGATATTAATGCTGCTGCCACCATCCATTAGTACTTTTGATAGGGTGTACCCCCCAACTTGGGGAGCTACGACCAACGCTAAGTCGCCGGGATTGTCAACTCTTGGCGGATGATCCTCCCTACTACATGATATGGTCTACTCGAACCAGTGGAGGTACCTTGGAAGTGCCGGCTCAGACACACTGTACGCGCGGTGACTCACCTTTTTATCACGCCTGCAAGCATTGGTGGTGAAAACATGGTACTGCCCATTGCTTAACTGTTTGGGATTGTTGCGAAAGCCGCCGTTGTCATCCTGGCCCTGCGAAGCCCCCTGTGGGGGCGGTTGCTGAAAAACTCCGGGCGGGTTATACCGCCACTGGTGATGCACTGGATACTGGCCGCTGCACGGCTGCGAGCCCCCCTGAGCCCCCGGCTCGGGAAAACTGCCAAAGGGGTTCTGACGTTGGTTGGGTGCAGCAAACTGCTCATGCCGTTGGTCTGGGTCACCATTTTGCCCTTTCTTGATCACCTCCGCCCAAAACTCCCGCATCACGAGAAAGTTCTCCCAGGAATGAGTCGCCGGTCTGTCTGCCATGGCATGGTGCGGGCAAGGGCCCTTGAGTAACTCTTCATAGTAACGCGGCTTTTTACCACTGTATCCCCTTTTTTTCTTCTGGCGTTGGTTGCCATTGTTGGTGTTGGTATTGGCGACTAAATCCGAAGATTCCTCCTGCTGCCTTCTCTTGCCATTGGCTCCCTGATTGTGGCGGTTACGTCCCTGGAACCGGTCTGATTTTTGGATGACTCGCCCTTCTTTGGCGAGTTAGCTTTACCGTCCTCACCGGGATCTTTGGTGTCGTCCGCTTCAGCGTATGTAGTGAGGGTATCCATTACCTCCCCCATGTCTTGGACCTTTCGCTTGAGTCGCCCCAACTTCTGCATGAGGAGTTCGTCGTGGCAATTCTGCTCGAGGATCAACACAGCCTGAGCCGCCGTAATACCGTCTGATGAATGAATGATTTCTGCGACTCATCGTGACCACTGGTGGGCCGACTCATCGGGGCGCTGAACGCAGTGCTGCAGATCGACAATCGTCATTGGAAGTTTGCAGGTTCCTTGGAAGTTTTTGATGAAGCGCTCTTTCAACTCAGCCCAGGTGTGGATGGAGTTGGGGGGTAAGTTTTTTAACAAAGTACGCACTGTCCCTTCGAGCATCATCGTGTAGTATCTGGCGCAAACTGCTTCGTTTACATCGAGCATGTCCATGGCGATTTCATAACTCTCGACCCACGATGTCGGCTCAAGGTCCGGGGTGTAGTTAGGCACCTTTCTTGGTCCTTTAAAATCCTTGGGCATTCATTCGTTGCGAAGGGCGGCGGCCAAGCACGGCACCCCCACTCGTCCGCCGCTCCCGACGAGACGGGCCGGGGCGACTTGGATGTCCGGGAGATCCCGGCCCGGCGGGTTTTGATGATCAAGCGGGTTGTCCTGGGGGATGAGTCGCGGTCCGCTGTTTACAGCGGGCTGGTCCTCTGGCCGACTCCTGGTGTGACTCGCCTAGGGAGTAGAATGCAGCCTATCTAGGCTATGTGAGAACTGGGCGTTTTGAACCACCGTCGTCTTCAACATCTCAATGGCGTTCCTTGCTTCTATCTCGGGACGAGTATTGCCGTGAATCGGAAGAGATTCCAAATGGTGAGTTGCAGCAAGCACGTTGTCCACTAGGTTGGAAAAGTGACCTTGAGGCGTCCGGAATTGGGGAATGCGACCCACAATTGGTTGAACCGGCAGGTTAGGCGGTTGGCCCGGTCCTCCCCCTGGGCCGCTCCTGCCCCGGGAGTTCGCGGAGTATCGAATAGGCGGGTTGGGTTGAGATCAAGGGGCAGGCGACCCTGGTGCCTCCGCTGATGGACGGCGTCAGATGCGCGCTCGTGTCGTCAGTTGTCAGTATTTAAGCGAGTTATATCGGTGGTAATTTGAGCTTTCCGGGTCTCGATCCTCGCGGACTCCACCTCGGCATCCCGATGAACCTTTGGCACTGGTTCTCTTAGTTTTCCCAATTCCGTGTTTACTGCCTCCTGGTTTTCCGCTGTGATGGGGGTCGCCATAAGCCTTGTAATTTCCGCTGCTAATTCCACCAAGACAGCGGCCGGGCTTCTAGATGTCTCGCCAGTTCCATCCCCGCCCGCTGGGTTTGGCGAGGGTTGAGTCACCCCAGCCATGTAAATGGCAATCTGATGGCGGGTCCGGTTAAGAACTTCGGGGTCCATGGCCAGCGACAAGCCCCCGAGACAATCCCCATGTAGAGACCGGATTGAATCTGAATCGCACATGGACGATTCATCATTAGTGTTGATCGGTGTGGTTTCCTGGTTCGCTGAGTGTTCTGGTTCCTCCGATCCCTGCGTGAACCCAACAAAGACCAGGCGAGTTAGATTTAGCGTCGTAACTGGGGGGACGTACCTGGCCGGCTCGACGATGTCGGTGGAGATGTCCGGCTCTGGCACGGATGATCCGATCATGCCGATGAAGACGTTGATCTTGCCGAAGGGGGCCCTGTAACCAGATTTGATCGAATCCGCCTCGGGCCCCCATAGCAGGTTGTTGACGTAGTACTTCCCACGGTGGCTCCGAGTCATGAGCCCGGTCGCGTAGCTCCCAAACCCTGGTAGGGCTCCCTTTGAGAACTCAACTCCACCGTGCGCAGGCCCCATGGTGGGCGCCAACTGTCGTGGTTTTGCCACGGCAGATGACCTCGTGAAAGGACTTAGTATTGGAGCCATCGCACTTTGGTGGCGACTCAAAGGGGTTGAATGGGAGTGAGACGGCGATTTGCCCAGGTTCGGCCCCTCGTGAGGAGGTAAAGGCCTACGTCCTGCTTTGAGTTGTATTGATGGAGTTTCGATTACAAGGAGGGCGTAACTCGCCAGACCTAGTACTCGATGATTTCTAACCTGCCCTCTTCTTCCTTGGGGCTCGCCTTTATATACAGGTCGAGTCTCTAGGGTTTACAAGGGTACTTTCCTTTCTACAAACCGTGATTCTCACGATCTCTAAGTCGCCATCTTTGCAAAGCTTGGAAACCTTTCGGAAGTTGTAAACCGCCATACAACCTTCGGTCTTGCCAGGCCAAGGCCCGAACCATGCTTAGATGAATCGCCAGATTTGGTGACCCAGCCCAACTAGGGCTGGTTATCAATAGATAATACCCCCAACAGGTACAACTCTTGATATTTAGAAACTTAATAACTAGGATCCTCACATTCGTTCTGAGCACCTAATCCTACCCGAAGAAAATACACATCCAATGAACACAGAACAATGTACAATAGTTCAAACAACATGATGCATGTGTGTAGTTATGAAAGGAGCATGGCAATGCTAATTAATCATCTTTCTCATGCATTTATTAATTTGTTACCATTCTGGAAATTACCTCAAGGTTCTTATTTGGGCATGCATAAAAATGGAAAAAATGGATGCATCATGAGAAACCGGTGCAAAAGCATATAACGATCGTCGCAAACCGAGCTATAGATCTCTCAGAATTGACAAAACAAGATATTGAAGGCCACAATGACTAAACAACATTAGATACACAGCTATGAGAAATTTCTTGGCACTCCAAGTATGCGACTAGATTTGGCATGAAATTCTAGGTTAAACAGACCAAAAATACATGCAAAACAAGAAGCACAACTCACATAAAGCACAAAACAATACAACAAACAATCTGTCCACAAAGAGGAACATACTTTGTTCATGTGAAAATTAGTAGCTACAACCACTCAACAAGTTCAACTAAGACATGAATATTAAGCTATCAAAGAGCACAACAACCCCTAACTAACAACAACATTTATAGGTTCATGAAACAATGGCAATCAAGTTCTCAACATGGCAAGAAATATTACAGATTAAGACTTAGTGAAAATGTCAACAAGAACTATAGATCACTCCCACTAAGCATGAGCTAAAACTACACAAAATCCACGGTACCATCCTCTAAACATGGCATGATAATAACAACAAACTCTCAGACTTGGTCAAATTTCACAAAGAGAGTTCGCAACAATTTACAACACCATGGCATGTTTGACAGAGTGAAAAACTATGATGCAACTCTTATCTTGCAAAACGACGACACTATCTTGCAGAGGGCAAGAAGCTCTTCAATTAACTCCACTACAGCAACAACGAAGGATTCATAGATTATTGTCTAGCATCCCCCAACATGTCATGATGAATAAACCAAACTTCCAAACTTAGAGAAAAAAAGGGGTGCAACAGTGAACTTTTTTTAGCATATTGACATATAGGGCAACAGAACTAACTCGGATGCAAGGTTCCTTCTTGCAAACCAATTGCACATGATGAAGAAGGGTAACCTCAACTACAAATCAAGGCACTGGACCAACCACAAAGGACCAAAAGAACCATGGCAAGAAAATAACAAGTTCAACACATCGAGATTTTTGAGCATATGAAAACAACAATAGTATCTTAGCATCTTCTTAGCAAAGATCCCACAAATCCAGATGCTTATCATGGGAAATAAAATTACCATGGCCTAGTACCCTCCAAACACTACCACATTCATGTTTGCAAGTTTTTACATAGGTGCAAGGATTGAATCATATATATGAAAATCACAAAATGTCAACTTATGACAAAATATCATTTCCCAAAGTTGCCCAAATGATAAAACTAATGCCACCAATGGATTAGATGGATCTTTCTACCCCAAAATCATCTATCATATGCCTATGGTCCTATGGAAAAAATTCCCACAAATCCAATCCGAAAATCACCCAATTCACTTATAACATGGTATATGCCAAATTTGGCATATGCCTAAATGCCAACTTCCATATCTGGACAGGGACAAATCTGACACTTACCACAAATAAAAAATCTCAGAAAACATAGAAAAACAATAAACAAAAGAAATAAAATAAAAGGGACCCACCTGGCATAGACACCAAGGCCCCTCGGGGGTTGACAAGTGGGATCGGGCCCCACTATGAGGCCTAAATAAACGAATGAAAGGGGAGGCGCTGGTGGGTTTCGAACCGAGAACCTCCTGGTTCTCTCCATCGCGCCCTACAACTACGCTATCGCAAGACTGTTGACTGAAGGAGGGAGCTACTACTCTAGTAATGTCAAAGGCCTTGGCTTGCCTCCTCGAGCGACAGAGAAGATATAGGCCTCTCCGGCGAACACGAGAGAACGCAAGCAACGACGGGGTTTTGGTGGCAACTAGGGGTCCCATTTTGCGGCTGCGAGGAGCTTGGATATCATGCTCCATTTGTAAGGGATATGGTTCATGATTTGGGCTATCCCATGGGCGCAAAAGGACATGATTATATCGGGAAGTGGCGAAGTCTGAGCGATAGTAGAGGGTCTCTAGGTATCACAACATCTTATAAAATGGAAAACAACCTCCACACGCTTCTCTAGTCTCGCATTGCCATTGCCTTCCCAATCTCTTGAGCGCCACGCGCCCAGATTCATCCGCCCTCCAATCTCCTCAGGTCGCTCTCCTACCTCGACCATGGACAGTTCTTGTTCCCAAGACAAATGGGAGGTATCCTGCGTCGCGGACAACGATATCCAGGAGCTGAAACATCTTGGCTATATGTCCTCCAACATAGCTCATTGTTGTCCAAAGAAAGGTCAGGTCATCCCGACATCGAAGCAAGGCAAGAGGTTGGTGTTCATCCCCCATTTCGTTTGGGGACTTGGCTTCCCTCTCCACCCCTTTGTGAGGGGTCTCATGTTCTTCTACGGGTTTGATTTTCATAATCTCACCCCGAACTCTTTCTCGCACATCGCGTCCTTCATAGTTATCTACGAGGCCTTTCTACGGGTCCAGCCACACATCATCTTGTGAATGAAAGTCTTCAATGTTAAGCCGAAAGTAGTCGGCTGCCAACATGTGGTATATGTGAAGTAATGATTAGCAAACTCCCCCGAGAAGAGTGGTCGGATGGTACCTTCATAGATACCATCAAAATCTAGCAAAACAAGTGGTTTTACATCACCAAACCATGAGGCACGGACCGGGTTGTCTCCCCCAAATTTAGATCCGGACCTCCCACATGGCTGGTGTTGTGGCTGAGGAAGGTGCTCAACTAGGGGTCAACCGTAGTGATGGAGTCGCTAAAATGGTGCATCTCCAAGATGATAGAGAAGGGGCTTAAACTGACTAACGTGGTTCAGGTCATGCTTTTGCACTGCCTCCTACATTGCCTACAATGGGCTGCTCCTATGTGGTCCTACAAGCCAACAGACCCTGCCATCATGCTTCGCTTTTATCACAGCACACACGACAAGTTGTGGAAGGTGTAGTTTAAGTCCCAAAATATCTGGCCATCCGAGGATGAAGACAATGCCCTTGACACCGCACACCCTCCTCGAGCGGTTTGACACAATTTTACTCTTGTAGTTCGGGTGCTACATTTTAACAAGTCAGTTAACCCCTTATTCCCCACATTTAGCAGAACTGGCTAGAGAAAGCCAAATAGGTTAATAACCTGACACCGCTGCCAGAGGGCCACATGACGGTCTTGCTGGTAGAAATGCTGGTCGAGGGAGGCCCGATGAGGCCTTTGGTCAAGAGGACCCTCGAACACTAAGTCCGAGGACACCCAAGCCCCTTCTGCTCTTGATGGAGAGCGGGAAGAGGACGAGGAGGAGAGTAACTCCTCCCTAATAAGAATGAGGGAACCGTCCAATGACGCCGAGGGGCATCTACCTCCTCCTACCCCAAAAAGGTAATGAAGAGCGAAGATGGACCTATTCAACGATGGTCCGGACTCCTCCGAGGTGTTTGAGGCGTCCGAGTTGGTTCCTTGAAGGAACCCGAGGGTAAAGACCCGGACCCAAATGTATGAATCCGTAGACTCTATCATTCTTCCATATTGAGGTTTATTACTGACCATATGCATACCTTCCATGTTCTAGCCCACCGCCTGACCTCACACCATCCAGGCCTCGGAGGGGGATTCACTACTAGCTAAAGTGACAGAGAACGGGTCCGCATCATACACTACACCTCCCCCCGTTGTAGAGGAGATCGGGGAGGTATTATTCTGAAAGATCCCTCCTGAGCTGAACACGGGGGCGATGGTGATGACATCATGGCCAAGGTTACCACCTCGGTCACCGCAGACCAGGATGGAGAATCACTTGTGGCAAACAAAGGAGATCTCATCATCCCAAGCTCTCTCCAAAGACAATCTTGGAGACCGCCAGGCCCCTGGAGTTGTCCAATCCGGCTTCCACCAGTGGGGAAACCGAGGTGTCGCCACCAAAGTCACCCATGTAAGAGAGGGCCAAAACTAGCTGGCTGACAGTGATGGAGGAGGCTTTAAATGATTACTCCATCTCTGAAGAACATCGCACACTTCTGGGTGCGGTTTTACAAAGCATCTAGTCCATTGTCAGTTGATTGAAAGAGGGTTTTGACGGCCTCTTGATGCGATTCAAGGTAAATCATGTAGTACCTTTTTAAAAAGATAACTAAATTTATGATTTTATGCAATCCTCATATATAGTGGCCCCCAAGCCCTAGGTGAGTTTGAAAAACTTAAGCGGGGGTCAAATAGCTGAAAAAACACTGATAATAGTAAAAGTGAACCTTATCCCCAAGACTCTTGCCGGATTAAAGAAATCCTAGAAGAGGATTCAAAATCCTATAACTCGGGAGTCTGACATGTATGAGCTGTTATACATGCCTCATCCTCAGCAACAGCCACGAATGCTATGGAGCTGGTATAGATTAATCGAAGCTCAAGAGATGTGAGGATATCCATTGATTGATCACACTTCCACATATTGGCAAGTCTCCAACATATCTATAAATTTTGATTGTTCCCTATTGATATATTATCATTCTAGGATACTTTTGGGGTACTTATTTACCAATTTATATTATTTTTGCGAACTAACCTATTGACCCAGATCCCAATGCGAGTTGTTATTTTCTTCGTCTTTTTCACTATTCAGGTTTTCCATACCAAACGAAGTCCAATTGCCCTAAAACCTTTTGGTGTTTTTTCTCGAAGAAAAGAAGACCAATGAGAATCGGAAGAAGGCTGGAGGACTCCCGAGGGGCCCACAAGCCAACATGGCGTGACCTGGGGACGTCCTGATGGCTTGTGCCTCCCTCGTGGCTCTCCCAACTCCATTCTCTAGCCTATAAATTCTCATCTACCCTAAAAACACCAGAAGGAGTCTCGAAACACTTTTTACGCTCCCGCAAGTCTCTATTCTGATGGGATGTCGTCTGGAGTTCCGTTCTGGTACCCTACCAGAGGGGGCATCAATCATGGAGAGCCTCTACATCAACTTTGCTGCCATCACAAGGATTTGTGAGTAGTTCACCATAGACCTACGAGTCCATGGCAGTACCTAGATGGCAATCTCTCTCTCTTTTGATCTTCAGTATAATGATCGTCGCATCTTCGCTTTGATCCACATGATGTAATTCACTTTTGTGTGATGCATTTGTTGGGATCTGATGAATTGTGGTTTTATGTTCAGATTATTCATGATAAATATTTGGGTCTCCTTTGAAATGTTATATGATTCGTATGTGCATGATTATGATAGCTTCATAATTCTCTCTCATCTATTGAAATAGTTTGGCCAACTAGATTGCTATTTCTTCGGTGAGAGAGGTGCATTATAGTAGGTTCAACATGGCGAATTTCTACATCCGAGTGACAGAAGGGGACAAGGTGGTCTTTGTGTTGCTACTACTAAGGATAAAACGATATGGTTTATTCATATCGCTTGAATTTACTTTGTCTACATCATGTCATCTTTATCCAAGCAATACTCTATTTTACTTAATACTCTAGATGGATGCTAGAAAGTGGTCGATGAGTGGACTAATAGTAATAGGTGCAGGGAGGAGTCAGCCTATTTGTTTATGGACTTGAAACCTATATACACATGATCATTTTCGTGAAAAGAGCACAACTATCCACTTTTTGTCAATTGCCCAACAATATTTTGTTTACCCACCGTATGATATTTTTCATGAGAGATGCCACTAAGGAAAGCTATGGCCCCCGGGTATTTTCACAACACACTGATAAAACCTTCAATACCTTGCTTCCATCTATTTGTTTCTTTTTATTTTTTAATTTACTATTATCTACAAATATCTACATACCTCATTTGATTGCAAATAACAAGACAAGAGGATTGACAACCCTCTTCCCCGCGTTGGGTCCAAGTTGTTTATTCTTTTGTGTACAGCCGCTGAAGATGGTTGTGGTTGTAATTCCTATTGTTTTGATAAATTTTGGTATCATAACTAAGGGAAATATTTACTCATAATGTGCTGCGATAACCTGTTCCTCTTCATGGAAAACCCAACGCAGATTACAAGTATCAGGAAAGATTTCTGGAGCGGTTGCCGGGGAATATCATCGCCAACTACCAAGTAACTCCACATAAATTATCATTCACTTGTTCCTCTTTATATTTGCTGGCATATTTTGTTTTATCATAAAAAAGAAAAACATGAAAATATTTATCCTTGCTTGTTTTGCTTGTCACTAGATTGCATCTTCGCTCTCTAGTTTGCTTGAAACTTGCTATCATGTGTGAGTTTCAAGTTAGTGATCCCTCCGCCTCTAGTGAGGAAGCCCTTGATTGTCCATATTCACCTTGTGATGTGTATGCTAAAAGAAATTTTGAGGAATTTCCCAATGAAAAACTGGATAATCTTGCGAATGATGATCATCCTAAGGTAGAACCTATTACGCAAACTAAGAAACTTCACATAGGTAGTGGTAATATCATTGGAAAGAGTGTGATTAAAGATTTTTCACTTGTGCAGGATCATTACCTTTGGTAGGAGGTTCTATTTTGCTATAACTACAAGTTATGTGCATGCTATATCTTTCTTATAGTACAATTGGAAACACAATTCATGCATATGCATCCTTTCATACAATTGTTGTTCTTAGAATTCTCTAATTTCCATGAAGCTTCCACTAAACGACTAGCTACTATATTTCTTTTCCAAGAATATAGTAATGTCATACAAGAATCTAGGGTTATATTTTTTCATTATAGGGTCAACGGCGAGTGCCCGCTCATAAAGGGAATTCTTTATGAGTTGGAAGAAATAAAAAAACTAAGATCCACGGACTATGTTGCTTATTATGAGAATCTTAGAAAGATGGTTCCTTTTAATGTATTAGTTGATAATATTTCTGAACACAATGATCAATTTTCTATACCAAAACTTGGGTTGGATCTTGAGCTTCAATTAAAATTAAGGAAATAACTCCATGGGAACTTATACAATGAGGAACTAACTATCACTTATGAAAAACCCAAGGAAAATCCTCATGTTCCTCCCGATGTTGTGTTATTTAGTTAGGAAGCTTCATTCTTAAAGGATGGAATATGATTATAGCATGATGGGTCATTAATTCAGAGATGACAACACTTGAAGCTATGCAATATGCCTAGCTAGGGGCGTAAAGCAATAGTGTTTGTTGGAAGGCAACCCAATAGTTATCTTTAGTTTTGGTTTTTATTTTCCACTAGTTTGTGATAACATGATTATTACTACTGTAATGATTGTGTTTTTATGTTTTAATCAGTGCTTGTGC
The DNA here is from genome assembly GCF_904849725.1 of Hordeum vulgare subsp. vulgare. Lineage (NCBI taxonomy): Eukaryota > Viridiplantae > Streptophyta > Magnoliopsida > Poales > Poaceae > Hordeum > Hordeum vulgare. The sequence goes on along the minus strand of NC_058521.1, from coordinate 105,064,970 downwards.
CAAGTAAAACCTTCGGGACGATTTGCATGATGAGTAGAATTGATACGGTGCAAAAACAGAAACCTTGACGTCCAGTGCATAATTTCTATGATTTTACTCAAACGTCTTCTTAAGCTGAATGTTTACATAGTATTTCTATACAAATTCCTGAGGTATTACTAATTGTTTAGAATTTTTGTAGTTATATAAGTATAGGTTCATTGCAGATTACTACACACTTTTCTGTTGCAGTCAGGTTCTCTTTTGGCATGTGTAGTTTGCATGTTTTGATGATGCCATGGATTATATCGAGGGGTATAATCCATGGAGGAGTTAAGATACCATACCCTATTATAAACTTATAAGGTCACCTTAAAGTATTTTATATGTTGCTTATACTACCGGATCCCACGAAGTTTTGTTGAGTTTTATGTGATTGAAGTTTTCATGTTTTGGGTATTGTCCCGATGGACAAAGGATTTAGGAGTAGAAAAAGCCTAGTATTGGGGATGCCCAAGGCACCCCAAGGTAATATTCTAGAAAGACCCAAGCATCTAAGCTTGGGGATGCCCTGGAACGCATCCCCCGTTTTCGCCTCAATCCATCGGTATTTTACTTGGAGCTATATTTTTATTCATCACATGATTTGAGTTTTGCTAGTAAAGTCGTTTGGTCTTGTTTTATTTTAATTTTAGTTTACCACAATCATTGTTTTCTCAACACTACTATTTTAGAGAGACACCACATCATCAAAATTAGTTAGAATACTCTATGTGCTGCACTTATTCCTTTTGATCTTAGAAGTTGCTCTAGTACTTCGCTTATCTCTTTTTGAGCATGGTGGCGTGTAGATTGTATAGAAATATTATGCTATCGTTATTCACTTATATTTGTTTGAGAGATGTAAAAATAGTGACAATAATTAAATAATAATGGGTATTCAATGAGTGATAATTAAAACAATCATGTAGCACATATACTGAAGTTGTGGCTTAATGATATTGATGTGGTGATATGAAAAGGTGTGAGTGCATTATTATTAATTCACAGAGGTGTCGATATTAAGAGATGTCAAACTTGTGGTCCATCGACAAAATTAAAAGGGCATGTTTATGGTGTGTGAGCATTTCTATTCCTTGTTAAAATCCTAGCGTTGTTTTGAGTCGGAGTCGTGCGATGGTTAAGTCCAACAAACCCTCTCCCTCGGGGCATGCGAGTAGTACTTGATTTGTGATAAAACTAATACAACTTTGCAAAAAGTATATGATTTTTTCATTACTAAGATCATCTCCAACGGTCGTGCCAAAAAAGCACACGCACGCTAAAACTCCATTTTACCGCGCGCGGGATGGTTTCACTCGCTTCGGTGGACGCGACAAACTCGCGTGCACGGGAAAAGGCTCGCGGGCGCGTGCTAGATTTGACGCGCGGCGTCCAGCGCGCCTATAAAATGTAGCACTCGCCGCGTGCAATTCCACCGAATCTTAGTCACCCTTATCCCGCCATGCGCCCTCCCTCGCTTCATCACGCGCCCCTCTACCTCTATTCTCTCCTTGTCGCCGCCGCCGTGCCAACATGCCGCCGCGCCGCCATGGAAATTCTGGCTAACGCGACGTCCGCATGCACCCCTCTGACACGTTCTACTCTGAGATCCGATCCGGCGAGATGCGGCTCGGCCTCGCCACGTTCGACACCGCAAAGGAAGCCGCCCCCGCGTTCGACGCGGCGGCGTGGCCCATGAATAGGCCTCGAAGGGAGATGAACTTCCCCGAGGTGATGACGATGGAGTTGGCGCAGAACCTTGCGCCTCATCCATGGGTAGTCACCGACGAGGACTGTCGCCGGAGCCGGAGGCGGGAGTGTTGTCTCAGCATTGCTGAGATGGACGAGCATGCCATGGAGGCATGGCGCCGACAATTCCCGCAGGACATCCTCGACGAGCACCAATTCTTCGCACAAAGGAGGGCGGAGAGGGCGGAGCAAGCCGCCTATCATGCAGATAGGCGTACTCAGAAGAAAGCTGCACTCTTTGAGATGGAGCTGAAGGAAGCGTCAACTTGGTCCTCCAACGATGAACGCTGGTGTGACACCTTCATCACGACGGAGGAATGAGTCACCGGCGCGCCAGAGTCCCTCGACGACGACGATGAGTACTTTTTGTATCCGCTTTTTTATCGACGCTATGCTTTGTAGTTTTTTTAACTATCTAGACTATATATGAAACTATGTTTTATGTATCGTTTCTATCCTATGTGATAAAAAATGTGATGAAAAATGTGCTGAATTTTGCCGCGAGCGCGCCTCATTTTTGGGCTTCTGCTAGAGTGTTGCACGCGCGCCTAATATTTTGGCTACCACTAGAGCCAGCGGTTGACGGCACACTGAATTTTGGGATGGGCGCACTGTAAACATATATTTTGTGCACGCCGGCTTGGGCGCCCGTTGGAGATGCTCTAATGTGACACCATGGACATACGCAATCTCACCTCCTCATATTTGCTAGCCTCTTCGGTACCGTGCATCACCCGTTCTCACATTGAGGATAAGTGCAACTTTTGCCGGTGCATCCAAACCCTGTGACATGACACGCTCTGTTGCACATAAACCTGTTTATATCCTCCTCAAAATAGCGAACATACCTACCTATCATGGCATTTTCATAGCCATTCCGAGATATATCGCCATACAAATTCCATTGTCACTTCACATGACTAGTTCCTTCACCATCATAATGCTTTGCATGATCACATAGAGCTGACATAGTATTTGTGGCAAAGCCACTGTCCATCATATTTGCATGATCATATAGTGGTTGATGAGTGGACTAATAGTAATAGGTGTAGGCAGGATTCATCATATTTGTTTCTGGACGTGATGCCTTTATACAAATCATCATTTTCGCGAAAATTGGGTAACTATCCACTTATCTCTCAATTGCCCAATAGTAATTTGTTTACCCACCATATGATATTTTTCGTGAGAGATTACACTAGGGAAAGCTATGCCCCCGGGTCTATTCGTAACATATTGATAAAACCTTTAATACCTTGCTGCCATTTATTTGTTTTCTTTTTATTTTCCAATTTACAACTATCGACAACTACCTACACACCTCACTTGCTTGCAAATAACAAGACAAGAGGATTCACAACCCTCATGCCCATGTTGGGTGCAAGTTATTTGTTCTTTTGTGTGCCACCGTTGAAAACGGCTGTGTTTGATATTCCTATTGGTTCGATAAATCTTGGTTTCATGATTGAGGAAAATACTTACCCATATTGTGTTGTGATAACCCATTACTCTTCATGGAAAACCCAACGCAGATCACAAGTCTCAAATATTCATGCTATCCAAAACATACCATTATGTACAAGTAACATCAATGACTTCACGACATGCCAGTTTGAGAGATCGAGAGGTTTCTTTGTTCGATCGACGTACATATTACTTTATTTTATCAAGAAGAACATGGAGGAGGTGATGGAGAGCCGAGTTGGCTCATCAGATAACACTTATGATAAGAAATGTTGGACACTGACAGCCTACAAGTGCATAGGGTTGAGTTGCTCCTTTTTCAAAGTAAGATTATCGATCCCATAGGGAGCACTTGAATCAGGCTTTAATCCCTTGTAGAAAATTATGTAACTTTGTGCATGCAAGTAGTTCTAGACTTGAAAAAGTGTGAGGGAAGATTTAAGTATGATTGAGTAAAATGGAGACTTGTAACTAAATCATATAAAGTTAAATAAAAGACATGAGTAATAAGGGATACTGAAACAACAGAATTAAAAAGGCGTTCTCATGGAATCTGGAATCCCCATTGGTATGTTTCTCGTACTACTATGCCTAAGAATAGCATGGAGCGGATACTCAGGCCACTATTGATGATTATGCTCGACAGAGCCGGGTACAGAACATGTTCTACTCGTGTTAGACTCCATGCCATGCACGATGATGTCTACTACACAACTTTATTCTTGTAGACCTTGTTGGTCCTTCATGTGCAGAGTTTTGTAGGACAACATCAAATATCTCTCAAGTGGATGACCTAAGGTTTATCAATCCATGGGAGGTCTTGGATGAAGACGGTTTCTCTCAAACAACCTTGCAATCAAATACAAGAAATCTCTTGTACCCCCAACACACCGAAAACAATGGAAAATTGTATAGGTGCACTAGTTCAGCGAAGAGATGGTGATCCAAGTGTAGTATGGATAGTAGAAATAGATTTTTATAATCTGAATAAATAATAAAAACAGGTACAATTAGTAAACAACCATCAATATGGTATATTAATGCTTAGAAACAATTCCTAGGGTTCATACTTTCACTAGTGCAATCTCTCAACAATGCTAACATAATAGAATCATATAATCATACCTCAACATGCAACAAATAATCACTCCAAAGTTCATAAGTAGCAGAGAACATAATATTTAATTGTTGTAGGCAGTAGAACCACCTCAAAGTTATCCTTTCCGATCAATATTGAGCAATTCCTATAGGTGTCACAAGAAGCTCTAGAGTTCATACTAAAATAACACCTATGATACATATCAATCAACCCTAATGTCACCTAGATACTCCAATGTCATCTCAAGTATCCGTGGCTTAATTATTCGATATGCATTAAACAATTTCAGATTCATCATATTCAATGCAATACAAAGATATTCAAATAGTAGCCCAAATTTCTATCAGAGAAAGTAGGACAAGAACATGTATCAACCCCTATGCATAGATTACCCCATTGTCACCACGGGAATATGCAAGTTGAGTACCGAGACATAAATCAAGTGATCTCAAATCCAATATTCAATCCGACATAACAAGATCTCAAAGCGAATGATTCAATTATCCACAACAAGGTAGCAAGGGACTAACATCATATGATCCAACTATATTAACAAATCCCGTGATACATTAAGATCGTGCCATCTCAAGAACATGAGATAGATAGATAGATAGATAGATAGAGGGAGAGAGAGAGATATCAAACACATAGCTACTGGTACATACACTCAGCCCCGAGGGTGAACTACTCTCTCCTCGTCATGGCCACCGCCGAGATGATGAAGATGATGTCGGGTGATGATTGCGCCCTCCGGCAGGGTACTGGAATGGATCTAGATGGGTTTTCCTTCTACCCAGAGAGTTGCGGTGGAGGAACGCAAGTTCTAGTTTAACTTCCGTTGGTTTCTAGATTTATAAGAATTGGAATCATGTCAGTCACAACCACATGAGCCGTACAAGCTAACCGAGCGCGACCAGGGGTGGGCGCGCCGTGTTAGCTTGTGGCCCACATGTGGCTCCCCTCCGGTGGTTCTCAGCGATTAGATGAAGCAACTAATGGAGTTACACCAGATGGAGGAGCCGACCATGAAGGACCTCTGCATTAGGATATGGCCTACGGAGCCGCTGCTGCGTAGCTACTTTGGTTTGATGCAGAGGTTGTGCGATGCCACTCCTTGGATTGAAATTCTGAAGCATTGTGTATGCATCGAGGGATCTCGGATGGAATTTTCAAAGACTATGGTGCACTGGCCGAAGAACAGACCGACCGAAATGGCCACCAGACCCCCGCCTCCCGGGAAGTAGCATAGGCACCCCGAGTAGTACTTTCCAATCCCAATGGATGGTGCTCGGGCAATAGAAGCCTTGTGCCCGAAGCATATAACTTATGAGTGAGCATACTAGCACGTATTGCATGACAGTTCAACTCTGGTGCATTTATGATGCCCTTGCTCTACATGGATATCATGCTTTGTTTGGTTTATTTTAACTCCTATGTGGCTCTTTTATTCTGAAAGTTACGAGTCGTCGGCTTCAACCCCCTTGTAGGTGCTACACGAGGTATTTTGACCTCCGCACTATAACCCTTAGCTGATGTTTTGGTGCCCGGAGGCGGTAGTGAGGAAGGGAAACGAGGCAATCACACTATGTGGTTTAGTGCTTTCATTTAGCAATAGGAGCTTGACTGCGGGGACTAGACAAGCCGAGGTTGAAACCATTATCACTTGGTTTGTGTAAGTACAAAACCTTCGTCTAACATGGCGTAGCCTCCATTGATTTTTAGTTTAACACTTGTTACCAAATTGCCGACCGGTTCGCACCTATAATGAATGTTAGTTTTTGGCCTTCTCCACTAAGGTACTTAATCAGACGAGCTAGAAGTACAATCACAGTAGTTATCCCTTTACCCTCCTAGTCAAACATGCGGAACATAAGAGGGTAAACACAAGAGCTGGGCAACCCAACTATTTACCCAAGACATAATTCAGAACCAGTTTATATAATGCAATATCCATGAGGCCAGTCACGTAAGATGAAAAAGTGTCGGCATGATGCTTGGAGCGAGTTCTATAGTCGAACCCCCGGTCGATTAGCCGGCCGCATCTAAACAAAACATGTATTGAACTAGATTTGTTTTGGTGTCGAAGAGCGGAAAAAGGGTTATGCAATATAAATGACTGTTATGGGACCGTAAATATGGTCTTTATTTCCAATGAACTCGTGACGTCTATACATACGATAAACTGGTTTATGTCTTGCATGAACATACCCGTAGTGACATTACGTTATTCAAGTGATTCACTTGTTATTTCCAATGAACTGCCAAATAAACTGTTACATATCCTTTATTTTAAAATAGACTTACAGACGAAAGGTTTACACATGTCCTATGAGTTGTTTGACGTACCTATTGTGCTCTACTGCACGTCTGCGCCTTTGTTCTTCACATCGTGATCGATGATACCTCTCCAACGCATCGATAATTTATGAAGTATTCATGCCTTGTTTGCCTATGTTTACAATACTTTTATATGGTTTTGATGCACTTTACATGATTTATTTAGAACTAACCCAGACTAATGATGTTTTCACTAGAATTACCATGGTGTTGTTTTGTACATGTAGCTATGTATTCAAGCACTCTCTCTCTCTCTCTCGTTTTCTTGAGATGGCAAGATCTTGATGTATCACGAGCCTTGTTAACCTGTTGGATCATATGATGTTATTCCCTTGCTAGCTTGTTGTGATTAATTGAATCATTTACTTTAAGATATCGTAATGTTGGATTGAAAATTTTGGTTTGAGAAAACTTATTTATGTCTTGCATGAGCAGACCCTAGTGACATTAGGGTATTCAAGTGATTCACTTGATATATGTTATGGCATCAACTTGCGGATTCTGGTTACCTTGGGGATATATCCATAGGGGTTGATTGCACGTTTGCATACTATGTTCTCTAATAGAAATCTTGGGGTGCTCCTTGAAGTTCTTTGTGTTGGATTGAGTATGATAGATCCGAAATTGTTTGATGCATGTCGCATAATTTATCCATGGACACTTGAGGTAACATTGGAGTATCTAGGTGACATTAGGGTTGATTGATCTGTATCATGGGTGATATTCTAGTAGGAACTATAGGGTTGTTTGCGAAACTTATAGAAATAGCTCAAAAGATTAATCGCAAATAATAACTTTTAGGTGGTTCTACTACCTACACCAATTTCATCATATTGTTCTCCGCTAGATAGGAACGTTGGAGTAATTCTTTGTTGCACGTTGATGGATATTCATATGATTCTACTATGTTAGAACTATTTAGAGATTGCACTAGTGAAAGTATGAACTCTAGGCCTTATTACCAAGAATTTATATAACATTTTTCTCGCTTTTTTTGACTTACTATCTTGCTGTTTTATATTTTTATATTACAAAAACCTATATCTATTATCCATATTGCACTTGTATCACCATCTCTTCGCCGAACTAGTGCACCTATACAATTTCCATTGTATTGGGTGTGTTGGGGACACAAGAGATTTCTTGTATTTGATTCCAGGGTTCTTTGTGAGAGACCATCTTCATACTACACCTCCCACAGATTGATAAACCTTAGGTCATCCACTTGAGCGGAAATTTGTACTGTCCTACAAAACTCTGCGCGTGGTGACCGAACAACATCTACAAGACTAAAGTTGTGTAGTAGACATCAAGCTCCTTTCCGGCGTCGTTGTCGGGGAGGTGAGTGCTTGAAGGTATATCTTTAGATATACCAATTAAATATTTTAGTTTCTTTTTTCACTAGTTTGGTTTTTAAATTAAAACTACAGTAAAATGGAATTTAGGTTGTCCCATTTTCTTCATCCTATAATGACTTTTGTGAAAATGATGGTTCAGTAAATTTTGCTCAATTGATAGGGGAGGAATTTATTAAAATGCTTAATGTGAAATCCTTAAATAGTGAGAATGACTGTAATATTGTTGGTACGAATTCTTTGAACATCCATGATACTAATGATATGCAAAGCCACAAGCTTAAGGATGGTATGTTTGATGCACATGCTATTTTTAGTCCCCCAAGTTTTGATGATCAAATTTATTATGATGAAATCATGCCTCCTATCTATGATGACTATTGTGATGACATTTATGCTATAAAGACTAATGATAACCATGAAACTCGTCATCATGATTTTAATTTTCACAAGGATTATATCAATCAAGTATCTCATGATAGTTATTTTGTTGAGTTTTCTCCCACTACTATGAATGATAAGACTTTCGCTTGTGTGGGTAGTAATAAAATTATATTCTTGTGCATCATGAAAAGAATGCTTTCTGTGATATTTATATTGTGGAATTACTTCATTATGCTATTGAAAATTATTATGAGGGAGGAAGATATGCTTGTAGGAATTGCAATAATATCAAGTTTCCTCTCTATGTGTTCAAAGTTATGAAGTTATGCTTGTTTTGACTTTCTATGAAAATTGATTATTGCTACAATGAATTGTTTCTTGAAAAATCCCTATGCATAGGAAGTGGGTTAGACTTAACTATTCTTGTCATGTGATTCATGATGCTCTCTTGCATGCCTCATTTACTACTTTTTATACGAGCATCATTGCAATCATCATGCCTAGCTAAAAGGCATTAAAGAAAAGCGCTTGTTGGGAGACAAAACAACAATTTTACTTTATATTTGTGTGTGTTCACATGATTAAGCTACTGTTGTAATCATGTTGTTTTATTTCAATATGGTGCCAAGTAAAGCCTTTGGGATAGTGTGGGTACTTGCTAGTTTGATTTTGTGCAAAAACATAAACTTTTACGTCCAATGCAGAATTTCTATGATTTTACTAGAGAATCAAAGCATTCTGAAATTTTTGCACAGTTTTGATATGCAAATTCTTTGAGTTTTCTAATTTCTCAGAATTTTTAGAGATAAGGAAATATGGATTTCAGTCACATCTTCATAGACTGTTATGTTTTTTCACAGATTCTGTTTTACATGCATAGTTTGCTTGTCTTAGTGTTTCCATATGTTATATTTAGTGATATAAATTGTGAGAATGATATAATATGGTAGGTATTATGTGAGAACAATTAGGAATCTTGTGTTGATAGTAACTTGTGTTGATAGTACCTAAGTGAATGATCTATCTTATCATAGTACCTAAGTTTCGTTTAGTTTTGTGTGATTGAAGTTTTCAAGTTTTAGGTGAGATACCAATATGAGGTGAATAAGGAGAAGCAATAATGTAAGATTGGGGATTCCCAAGGCACTCCAAGGTAATATCCAAGGTAATACTCAAGCGTCCAAGGATGGGGATGCCCGTGAAGGCATCCCCTCTTCCCTCTCAAACATTATGAGTATATATTTCTTGGAGCTATATTTTTATTCGTCACATGATATGCGTTTTTCTTGGAATGTCATTTTTTTATCTGTTAGAAGTTATTTATGATATTTTATTCAATCAAAAGTTCCAAGAATTGCCTTTAGAATGCTTGAATTGCATGTGTGATGTGTGTTGTACAAAAAGAGAAACTTTTGCTATAGCATTTAAATTAGCAGATTTTACTGGAACATGGAAAGTTTCTGAACTTTTAGCACCGTCATGTCATACAAATTATTTATCTTGTCCTAAAGTTTCTGAATTGTTTGAGTTACATAGGTACACTTTTCGAAATAATTGCTACACACTGTCCTGTTTAGACAGATTATTATCATAGTTTTGTTATCTACCACTCCTAGAATTTTTAGGGCTTATATTGGTAGATATAAATTGTGTAAATGATATTATACCATACCTAATGTTTGAAAATTATTATTAAACTTGTCTTTGGAGTACATAAAGTGTTGATTCATTCTTACATGTACTAACCTATCTCACATGTTCTTTCCATGTTTTGTGTGGATGAAGTTTTTGAGACTTAGGTGAAACCGGGATATCAGAGGATTGAACAAGATATAAAAGCTCAATATTGGGGATTCCCAAGGCAACCCAAGTAAATATTACAAGAATTCTCAAGCAACTAAGCTTGTGGATGCTACCCATCCTACCTCTTTTCGTCAACAACTATCGGTTAGCCTTTGTTGATCCTAACTTCTTATTTATCCACATGATATGTGCTATTCTTGGAATGTGTTTTAGTTTTCCTTGACAATTTGAAATAAATATCATATCTGAAAATCTTTACTGAGAGAGAACCCTAACATAGCTAATTAATTGTTTGACTACTCATTGATCTTCACTTGTATCTTTGGAGACTAGTTTGATGTTTACTCTTGTGCTTCACGAATATCCTAAGAGTAAATTGTGAATGAATGAAATATCATAAAGTTGAAATTATAAATTCTCTATATTATTAGAAGAAATTTCACTTTTGGTTCTAGAAAGTAAAATCTATTGAAGTTTGACAATCATAGTATTGGTCATACATGCAATTCATGAATGATTAGTATAAGGAGATAACTTTCACATATAGATATATTATCTTGGAAATATTTCATGATTTCGAATAACCATTAATTATTTTCAGACTTGATAAAATAGATGAAGTTGGACAAGGAATACAATGTAATGGTTATGTTTGGGTATATCTGCCTAGAAGTTATATTGTTATGGATCGTCTAACATGTGGTGCTCGTTAAGAACCTTTTGCTAGCCTAAACTTCGTACTAAGTAGAGATACTACTTGTGCATCCAAATACTTGAGCCAAGTTTCTTCCATGAGAGTCCACCATACCTACCTATTTATGGTATTTCACTGCCTTTCCAAGTAAATTTGCGTGTGCCACCTCTAAACATTCAAATAACACCCTTTTTGTGTGCCTGTCCAACTCATGGAGAGATCACTACAAGAAATATGGTCATACATGACGTTCTTTAAGAGGTCGTTGATGAATTCGTCATAAATCTATGATGATTTCATCCGAGATGGTCGTAAACCGTTTGAGGGGATCAAATCTACATATAAATTACGATGATGTGAGTCAAAAACGTCGTCACCGTATAAGATGAGATCGTCATAACTTTTACAAAGATTATAAAAATGTCGTAACATATTCTAACTATGTTGACGTGTCACTCGTGGGTCCATTCTATCCCACCTCATCCATGTATTAAACTATTTTTATACGACTTTTCTGTTGGGCTATTTTTTTCAACTTACTTTTATATTGGCTGGTACTTTATCCTCCATGCTTGCTATTGGGCTGGTTTGTGGTCTGTCAAAAAGGCTCACATCATCAATTTTGCCTACGTGTCATGTCCATGTGTTATTTTTGCCTAGTTTGTGAAGCAACCTACTATTATTTCATTTCAGAAATTCTGGAAAAATTCTCATAAATACTTTGGATCATATATTCCTCAAATATGTGAAAACTCTTCCTTCCATAGTTTGAAAATAATTTAGCAATATTCATTTTCCTATTTTGTTCAGAATAGCACTTTGTGAAGGAAGTGTTATTTCTATTTCTTTGATTACCATCAATTTTTGTAGGCACTTTTTCCTATCGAAATCATTGTCTCATGAAAACTTTCGTAACCATTTGCCTAGTAATATTTCTCAGCAAATTTCCAAAGTTTGTTTTCAACTAACAACTTTGTGAAGGAAGTACTAGATAGGAATATCCTGATGAGTTGAATTTTTTCCACATCTTCTATGTGCCCAAAACATAGCTCTCCACAAAATTTTAGCCCCGTCTAACAATCCATGCGAGCTCATCATCCAATATTTGTTTCTGGTGATATTATCAGTTTGTGAAGAAACTACATTTTATATTGCTTTATAGTTGATGAAAATTTACCACGGAATGAAACTGACCATATAAACTCACTCCACCAAATTTTAGCTCATTTAATTCAGCCAGTTTCCCTCAATATTTTTCCCAATATCATGTTCAGTAGAGAGCATTGTGAAGGAAGTACAGTTTTGTTTATCCAAATTTTATGAAATTTTTAGAGTGCCTTAATGTGCCCAAATTATCATCCTCCTCCAAATTTCAGCTCAATCCAATAATCTATGTGAGCCCAGTTTCAATTACCATTTTCTGTCCTGATTGGCAGATTGTGAAGGAAGTGTCACTTTGGCATGTCCAAATGGTATTTGTTTTTACAGTGCCTTCATATGCCCAAATTAACATCATACACCAAATTTCAGCTCAATCCATTCAATCATTTGATCCTAGCTTCAACATCCATATTTGTGTATAGTGTGTTACTTTGCGAAGCAAGTGCCACCTATTTGAGCTAAAATTTTGCCAAGAGAGTCTCCTTAGTAGATGATCATCCTTAGCCAAAATTTAGGCCCATTGTCTATGTGCATTACCTGCACCGCTAATCAAACACTTGGCTGCTAATTCATGTTTGATCTTAGTTCTGTCTCCTCGTGAGATTCTTCTATTGTATTCTTCTTCCTAACACCTACCGAGGGATTGTCCAACCCACCAGACATGCCTATTCCACTCAGAACACATGGCAACGCAACGGTCACGTGGTGACCATGCGGCTGGTATGCAAGTTCACGCGCTCTCGAGTTGGGGCCCTCGACCACCATCCAAACCTCGATTTCAAGCCACCACACCATGTATTTATGATTAAATAGATACTGATGTACCTATAAATGATATTTGGGAAAAATGAAGACCAAACTATAATGCAGCTGCAGTTCAAATTTAACCAGCTTCCAGCTGAATCAACATAAATTTGTCTTTTCACAAGAGGTGGATAAAAGTTTTTAACACCCAACCATTTTGTCAATTGTACATTAAATATGGCCTAGTATTTCAGAAAAATGATTTGGTCCAATTTTGAAACAAATATATGGTAGGTCCTTCACAATTTGTTTTTCATTTTGGGCACTTGAAAAATGGAAAATGATTTTTACATACAAGGAAAATGAAAACTTCCTTAATCAGCATTGTTTGCCATTCCAATATGCACCCTTGTGCATACTATTATATCATTTCAACAAACTATCGCATGAATGTGGCCATAAGATTGATCATTTGGCTACAAAGCCATGAATCTTCACACATCATAGCCCAGTTCCAAGAACACTTTTCTTAAACAATTGTCGTATTACAAGTTTATTATTTTTCCTAGTAACTTTGTCACATATAATGACACAATGCAAAGGTTTTCCATTTTTTTGATTTTTTTTAATTTTTCTTGGCCATTTCAAAATGCGGTCAAAACAACGGGTATGACCGTTCCTACCTAGTGGTTGAATCTTGGAAATATTTTGGTGTTTCTCTGATTAAATAGATACTTGTGTACCTAGTAATGATTTTTGGAAAAATAAAGAGCAAACTATCATGTAGTTGCTGTTTAAATTTGACCAGCTTCCAACTGATTCAACGAAAATTTGTCTTTTTCACGAGAGGTCGATAAAAGCCTTTAACGCCCAACCATTTCGTCAATTGTACATTAAATATGTCCTAGTATGTTAGAAAAATGATTTGGTCCAATTTTGCAACAAATATATGGTAGGTCCTTCACAAAGAAAACTCATTTTGGGTACTCGAAAAATGGAAAATGAAATTTCCATCCAAAGAAAATGAAAACTTTCTTAGGCAACATTGTTTGCCATTCCAATACGCACCCTTGTGCACAATATGAGATCATTTCAACAAACTATGCCATGAATGAGGCCATAAGATTGATCATTTGGCTTGAAAACCATGAATCTTCACACATGATAGCCCATTTCTAAAAACACTTTTTCATAATAATTGTCATATTACAAGTTTATTATTATACCTGGTAACTTGGTCACATATGATGACACAATGCGAAGGTTTTTGAATTTTTTGATTTTTTCGAATTTTTCATGTCCATTTCACAATACGGTCCAAACGGCGGGTATGATGTTCGCAGTTAGGGCTTGATTTTTGCAAATATTTTGGAGTATCTATGAAGAAATAGATACTTTTTTACCTAGAAATGTTTTTTGAAAAAATAAATAGCAAGCCATGAGGCAGCTACAGTTCAAATTTGACCTGCTACCAACTAAATCGAGAGAAAGTTTTCTTTTTCATGAGAGGTGGATACAAACTTTTGGCACCCAACCATTTGGTCAATTGTATATTAAATATGTACTAGTATTTTAGAAAATTGATGGAGTCCAATTTTGCAACAAATATTTGGTAGGTTCTTCACAAAAAAACCCATTTTGCCACTCGAAATATGACTAAAAATAGCTAGAAAGATGAGAAATGCATACAAATTAGTCGTCATCTATAAAATGTGGTCTAACTCTAGTAAAATTTGTGTGATGCCCTTTTGCAAAATATTTTTGATAGATGCTTCAAAAAATTTCTCTATTTTTAGTACTTGGAAACTATTTTAAATCACTGATTTTTCAATCAATCTAAACTCTTTCCACGGATCGATGACATGGCGCCCATCCATCCATCCATCTATCTCACCATCTCACATCCATTAATCCATGTATCTACAGGAAAAAAATGAAAAAGATAACCACACCCGCAGCCCAAATTCTAGCTCAGATCCCATCGACCCCGCCCCCATCAACTTTTTGAACGTCACGCTCGTCGCCCTCCTCGCTCTGAGGGCTTCAAGCACTACCGCTGCGACCCCAACCTCTCCATGGGCATGAACCTCGGCAACATGGCCAAGATGCTTCACTGCGCCGGCAACAACGACATCATCACCATCAAGGCCGACGACAGCTCCAACACCGCCACCTTCATGTTCGAGTTGCCCAGCAAGCGACCCCCACTCGATATGTTTTCTCCCCTTTGCTCCTCGTGGTTACGTCGGTGACCCTGATCTGGATGGATGGATGGATGGATGGACAGATCAGGATAAGATTTCCGACTTCGAGATTAAGCTCATGGACATCGACAGAGATCACCTCGGCATCCCCGACTCGGAGTACTACGCCATCGTCTGCATGTTGTCCTCCGAGTTCTCCAGGATCTGCAAGGACCTCAGCGGCATCGGCGACACCGGTATGCTCATGTCCATCATAGTCTAATTTTTATTCTGCTGCGCTTGTGATCTCTATTTCTCGCTTGTCTGATGGCGGCTTTTGTTCTGTGCGTTGCAATTTTTATCTCTGTCACCAAGGAGGGTGTCAAGATATCCACTGCTGAAGACATTGGGACTGCAAACATCGTTTGTAGCCAGAACAAGACTGTTGATAAGGTATCTTTCTTGTGTTGTTTTTCCACTAGTTACTATGGATATATTGTCCTTCTAGGCATTTATATTGTGAAATTTTTGGGGTGTATTGCGTAACAGGAGTTTGGAATCTCATTTGCAGTTATGCTTGTATTTTATGAATACCTTAATTTTAGCAATAGGAATAGACAATCACACCTAATTCTCAAAGAGATCGTTTAGTGCTTACTCAATTATAATATTTGGACGATTAGGTAGATAATGTTGATGCTGTCCTTTACTTAAGATAATTAGCCTAAAATTTCTTATTTGCAGTTCATAGACACACACTACCCTACTGTTTGTTCCATTGCATAGACTAAAATGGCAGTCTCCTCTTCGTGTGTTGTGTCATGTGAGGGTTCAGGGCCGTAGAGTGTTCTTCGGAGGAGATGGATCGGCTAATGAAGGTGGAACAATGCCAGTTAAAGGTGTCGGACTGGTTCCTCAACAGTAAGAAGGACTACAAGGATGGAAGGTTCTCCCAGGTATAAACTCGACTCTCCCTCTTTTCTTTTTGCTCCATACTATTGGTTGATAGATGACTATGTTATATATTTAACTACTTATGGTGCTTGTACTTAACATATCAGTAGCAGCAGTTCATATCCACTCTGGTAGTATACAGTTCAAATTTTAATTATTAGCTAGGGTTGTTGATTGCCATGGTTTTCTGCTGTTAAGTTCATCTCCTAAACAGTAGGATATGTGAATGTATGGTTTGCAATTAGTAACCTCATGTGCTTCATGCTATAAGCTGGCCTGTGCTAGTCTCCCTGCTTGGACATTTGGGCTAGCTTATTGTGTGGGTAGTGAATTAATCCTTTTTTTACAAACACACAACATTGTAGCTTTGATTGGATGGTTATGGGCTGGAACTATGTATGTAGTTCAAAACAAACAATACCTGAAAGAACTATACCTAAAAGAAATATGTGCTCCCAGCAACAACTATGTATGCAGTTTGATAGGCCTCATCTTGTACAACAGTTGAAAACAAACAATACCTGAAAGAAGTATACAGTTTGACTATGTATGTGATGATCTTACTTCCTCAAAATTCTAAATCTTTGTGGTGCAAGCTCCTGTCCCGATGGACCACTACCAATCAACAATATTACACAGATTCTTGACTATCTGTTTTGTACTCTACTTCTTGTTTCTCATGGAAACTGTTGTTGCTGCTGCTGATACGGGGAGTCCTCTTTGGTGACACGGGCCACCGGAGAAGCTAGTGCTCTGCAACGCGTGTGGGACAAGATGGAGGACAAAGGGTACATTGGATAATTACACACCAGCGCATCATCGTGAAGATGCTGAAGCGGAGATGAAACAACCCAAGAAAAGTCCCATCCGCAGAATGGCAAAGAAAGAACCAACTTTAGGAACCATTTTGGTAGTAGTTATTGTGCACTTGATAACAGATTCTGTGATAGCACTTGGTTTGGTAGCAGATTTTGTGATAGCACTTGGTTTGGTAGCAGATTTTGTGCACTTGGTTGTGTAATTCTGTACCAGATTGTGCTACTGGTTTGGTAACAGATTTTGATTGTGTTACAGGTTTTGACTATATTATTGGATCTTGAAATGTGCTTCAAATTTTGTGGTGGGCTGTCATTTAGAGATGCTTCAGATATATGTGTATGGGCTTCAAAGTTGTATGGGCTGTTATTTATAGATCCATTAACAACATAAAAGAAAAAAGTTGCTGAATTCCAAAATGAAAAAGGCCAAAATTGAACTAGACAAAATGTATTTGGGCACTGAAAGGCGAGGGCCCAAATTATAATGATGAAAAAAATTGATTTTTTTACTAGAATTGGCTGTAAATAGGCTAAGGCCCCAATAAAAACCAATAAGAAAAAGCCAAAAAAAATAAAACCAGCCCGTGTGATCAATTGAAATGGGTTGGGCTCATTTCACCCATGACGTTTTGATTTCGTCGTAATTTTGCCAGGTAGAACTGCCACGTAGGATTGGGTAAGATTGCCAATGATGATTTAGGATCGTCGTAAAGGTTACGACAATGCACGTATCGTCGTAAAAGATACGACAATTTCGATCAAAATGTCGTGGCTATCAGTTTTTGACGCCTCGTTTTCAACACTTGGTTTTTCGTCGTAAGATCATCGTAAATTAAAAATTGTGACAATGTAGCGACGAAAATATAGAGTTGTGTATTAGCATATTTCTTGTAGTGGATGGGGCGGTTATTATCTTCCATGCTATGCGATTTATTCTCATGATGAGTGTTTATTCACTTGTCATTGCACGAGAGAGGCTGGTAACAAATATTCCCAGTCCTACATAATACAAAAATAAATAAACAAGAACTCCCCGTGGAAAATTGATTATTTGGAGGGCACCCGTGGATACAGCTAGCCATGGAATATGTTTGAACGGTTGAGGGGAGTAAAATTTCAGTTATGTTTCGGAACCGCCAATAATGTGATTAGCATGGAAGACATTGAAAACTCTATTGTGACATTGACAGGAAAGGCACACTACCCAAACTTACATATGCATATCTACTTTCAAACAATGAGCTTTGGCACGTATGCAAATCCCCGCTTCCCTCTGCGAAGGGACAATCAATTTACTTTCATGTTACCTACTTTTCATGTTGATTCAACTTCTTATTCCAACCCGAGTCTATTAGTTGGAAAGAACCATGTGGTTGGGAAAGATCCAAACATATAAATCAACTCGCATATATTTGATCATGATTCATTATTGTTGAAAATTATCTTTATAATAAATATGTTCGGAGGTGAAACATTAAGCCCCATTGTTTCTGTGTGTTCAATGGATATTATTTGTTATAAAATTATGCTTTGAGTATTACCTATCATAGAAGACTATATGATAATTGAGTATGTGGAGCTCTTACTTATACTTAATGGTGCATTGAAAAATGTTTGATGACTAAGAATATATGATGTTGAGTTTCAAGAGAATGCATTGTTTGAACCATGACATGTGAATTAATTTCTACTCAACCATGATGATTTTCACGAAAAAGTTGTTAGTTATGATGCTCAAAAAGGTGATTGGAATTATCTTTGATCAAACTTATATACTATGCTCGCATTCACACTACATAAATTATTTCTTTTATCACTTACCTACTCGATGACGAGTAGGAATTAAGCTTGGGGATGCTGATATGTCTTCAACTTATCTATAATTTATGAAGTATTGATGCCATGATTGCCTATGTCTACAATACTTTTATATGGTTTTGATGCACTTTCTATGATTTATTGTAGCGACCTGACTCAATACGAGTCAAGCCTCTGGTGTTTTCCGTACCATCCCAAGATCATGCTGGTACACACTCAGTACATCAATGTATATATCAAGAGTTCAATCAAACAGCTTTATTAATCGAAATCTCATAACGAGTACCTTATTACAATAATGAATTACAATAAAGTGGCTGAAGGCCATCTCATGAGATATCTAATGAAGACTAGCGGAAGCATCAGGTAGATGAGTCCATCCGACTCCAGGGCATGTCGTTGAGCATAGATCGTAGCCTCACACCTAGTCGGAAAAGTACTCTGCAACATGATATGTTGCAGCCGTGTAGGTCAGCATATGGAATATGCCGGAAAGTCATCAAAGAGAGGGGTAAAATAATAACCAACTATCTCTACATGCATATTTGGCAGGTGGGGCTATAAGTTTTGCATAAAGCCAATTTTCTTCTACAACAAGAGGGGCTGAAAGCAAAATATTACTACATTGTTTGTTGTTAACGAGATGGTTCCGCCAACCAATTCTCGTACTCGAGTTGTTGTTAATTCCCACATCATTATTAAGTTGTGTCGAGAGTTCAGGGAAATTTCAATGCCTTCGGCTCAAGTTGTCCATGACCGTGGACACGGCTAATCGATTAGGTTGGGCACTCTACAGAGTTTTGCACACGTTCCCCACAATATTTGATCGCCTGCGTGTATGTCCTCGCACTTCAGGGTGTTTGAAGAACGGATGATCAAAACATGGTCTTTCAACGGGTCCCTCTGAATCCCTGTCGGTGCCCATCCATTCCTACCATTCTTCTACATCTGCTAGCACCGCCTCTCCAGAGTCGCCGCGTTGTCCAACCAAGCCAGAGCCCATAATGACTTGTGGCTGTGCAGGTAAGCCTTGGGTCTTGAAGCCTCTGTCCATCTCTTCGAGCCTGGGTGAAGCTTTCCGCAAGATGTCATGGCCGTCTCCAGCATCCCGGGGTCATCCACTGGTTTCTCCAGGGAGCCCGTCAAACCGTCCTTCACCCAGAGTTGCATTTCTTCATGGGGTCTTGAAAATCTTGTCTTAACCGGTCTTGGTTATTTAATCATCCTCGCATCACTCGTGTTATGCACTCAACCAAAATCCCGTCTACTCAAGCATAGCCATATGAAATTTTCGTCCTGGGCCAAGTATTGGGGTTGTGGTGTGCCTACCACATGATACTACAACCTATACTCAAATTTCCAAGTACCTACGCAGCATGCAAATTGGGCAAAGAAAGGTGAAACTACCATGCATAGAAAAACATAGGAGATAGTATGATCAAAATGACTTGCCTTGATGATAGTTGTCTTGATCGAGCGCTTCTAAGTAACAAGCTTCGCACTCCGGGTGATCTACCGATACAAACAAATACACACCATAAGCACTACAATCATTAACAAGTAAAATAACATCACAAGTATAAAGTAGCTATGGCCTAAGTGAAAGAATTCACTACACCTCACTAAGGCAGAAATTGTTTCTGTTAAAACCCCAAGAAAAATATATAAATTTTTTTGAAACCTATACCACAGTAAGATATAATCACTAGGAAGCAGTAGCAAAAATAATAAAAAAATCATTTTTTAAACTCCTGGAATAAGCAAAACAAGGTTTAAACTAAATCTGATCTAATTCAAATTTGAATATTTCAAACATAGACAAATTATATGTTTTTAAAAACTACATAAAAATTGTGATCTATTGGAAAAAGAATCCA
This sequence comes from Hordeum vulgare subsp. vulgare, assembly GCF_904849725.1. NCBI lineage: Eukaryota > Viridiplantae > Streptophyta > Magnoliopsida > Poales > Poaceae > Hordeum > Hordeum vulgare. The sequence goes on along the minus strand of NC_058521.1, from coordinate 105,044,509 downwards.
CCTAATTGGACTTCTAGAACAAAAGTTATAAAAGAAACAAAACTCAAACTCTCTCTGTTTTTGAAACTATAACAGAAAAAGAAAAAAATCTACTAGTGAACAGGGGGGGGGGTATGTGGCAGCTCCTGATTGGCTCTGGGGTCGTGTGCTGCGGTGCTAACTGGCGAACGGCCGTTATTTAGACAAAACCTATCGGCTAAAATAATACGTGGAGAAAACCGGTTCGTTTTTTTTGTCTGAAAACTGAAAGGGTACCTAGCTTCTAACATCATTGCTTCTAGATCTAACGGCTCAGAGGGGTGGTGGCAGATGAACTCACAGGGGGGGGTCTGCCGGAGCTCACTCCGGCGAGCAGGAAGGTGGCGTGCTCGGGGGCATCGCTGCAGAGATCGCGGCGGCTGTGAAGGGGCCGAGGCGGTGGCGGTGTTCCTCCGGGTGCCTCTGGTGACGAAGGCGAGGCGAGGGAGTGCCCGGGAGAGCAGGGGGGGTCGGCCGGAGCTTCGACCGGGGCTGGGGTCCGGCGAGGGTGTCAGGGGGCGTGGGGGGGTCGAGCAGCTTGAGGTGAGGAGGGGAACAGGGTGCGGTGGAGGAGAGGGTTTTTTATAGAGGGGCTAGGGGGTCCGGGAGGGAAAGGTGGAGGAGATCGGGGGAGATCCGGCGAACTTGGAAGGCTCGGGACTAGGAAGGAAAGTGGAGAGCTAGAGGAAGGGGGTGGCGGTTCGGCCAGGGCGGGCCCGCCTGGCAGAGAGATTGAGAGGTGAGGCCGGGAGTCAGTGGCCGATCCGGAGTGAATCCGGATCCCGGCTAAAGGGGATCGGCCCAAATCTGGTATATGACGCTCGGGCGTTTTCCATATATAGCTCTTTTTCCTTTTTTTTCAAAAACAGAGATTAAAACTGTCACACCCTGTTTTTCACCACATGTATTTTATGTTGCAAAAATCAGAGCTTGTTAAAACTTTTTCAAATAATGTTGTGAGTGCAATATCAACCCTTGTTTGAGTGAATGCTTGCTTGTTTGCTGACTCAAACCCATGCAAAATTTATTATTTTAGTCTCTTCAAAAACCCTTTTTCCTTTATATCAAGATCACCTTCATCATGTTGGGATACACTACTAGCTCTTGAAGCCAAGTGGCACTTCTAACCAAAGTTGGTGATCTGATCCACATATTATTTTCATTCATTAAAAACATTAATTGGTGATTTAAAATACTATTTTCCTATTTTATATTTATGTGTGTTTCTAAGGCCACGAATGATATTCCCACAAGGCAAATTACTTTCCTGTCTTAGAAAATTCTGAGTAAATTCATGGAAGCTGAGAAGGACATATATTTTCCATATATAAGATTTTCAACCCTATTTTATATTAATATTATTTGAGTAAAACCCTGAAAACCATTTATGTCTGTTTTAGCTTTTTGAGATGTTTCCAAAGGAAATTATCTCAGTAAATTCCCATAAAATTACAGGAGCCCTCCCAAGCCATATTAGGTGCTCACATAAAATCTCACCTTGATCCAAGGTGGGGAAGTGAACCTAATGAGCCCAAAACCCTCTCTGTCCAGAGAAGAGTTGGAACAACTCTACATGGCAAAGTTTCTCCAATGGAGCTAAAACTTTGCAGAGGTGTTTGACACCCCAAATGAGGACTCCACATCAAAGATGGGATTTGTGACACTCTCATTGGCCACACTTCCTTTGTAAAGGATAGTACTGGTAATTTTGAGGCATTTTCAAGTTTACAAAGCCAAACTGGTTCAATGGAGCTCAAATTTGGTGAAACCCCATGTTTTTACCCCAAGACCAAACCTGTTAAGTTTCTGTTCCACTAGTGGAGTGGAAGCACCCGAAGTCACTGTCGAACACCTACTGACAGGAAGGTAAAACCCTCCTAGCCACTGTTTTACCCAATGGCAAGGCCCCAAACTTCGTGGGTAAGAGCCCCAGAACACCCTGAGCACCCAGTCAATCAGCCCCTCCACAACTCCAAGCACAAGTGACAAGAACTTCAATTTGAGCCGCACGGCAGTACTGGCAACACTAGTGTTCCTTGCTCCCTTGACCAGCTCGAGATCCCACTAGCACACAACGGCTAGGCACATTCCAGCAACACTCAGGACATGGAGGACACGTCCCAAGTGCCACAGAGCGAGCCAGCATGCCGTGGCATGCAAAAACTGCGCTCTGGGCACGCTGCAGAGAGCCTCCAACAAGGGGACGACACGCCGGCCAGTCCCAACCTCCCCAGTAATGTCCAAACGCTCCCCCGACAACCATTCAGTGCAAAGGGACCCCAGGGAACTTCTCCCCTTGCGCAAGAGCTCAGGCAACGTGTGCCCGTGCGCGCTCGACGCGGCCGAGCATGCACGGTCGCTGCGGCTCGACCCCACTTGCTTTCCCTCTGCGGCCGATTCACCAGGAGGTCCTAAACCATGTCCCGAACCCGTGGTTTCGCGGCCAGCACCTCACTGTGCTCGCACGCGCGCCACGATGAGTCACCGGCGTGCCCGAGTCGGCTCACCGTCGCTGGCCTATAAATAGGTCCCCCCGGCACCCCAGCACCCTCCAAGCAGCTTCAGCACAACCAGTAGACACCCCCTAGCCACCCAATCTAGCTCGCAGAGCCCCGGTGCTCGAGATCGACCGAGGCCCCTCCGCCTCGGAGCTCCGGTCGATCTCCGGCTACACGTCGGCTCCTGCGCTGCCCGACCTCCCATTGCATTCCCCTTGACGCTAGGACCACTTCCCCCAACTTGCCCAAGCGAATCCGTGCCCCTAGCCACTAGTTCGACGACGACCCGAAACCCTTCCGCCACGATCACCTCGTCGTCGGCGACCCAGACCACCTCCGGTGACATCCCAACCACGAGCAGTTAGGCGGAGGAACAAGGGACCCGTTCCCACTCCTAGATTTGCCTGAGGACAACGGCAGCCTCACCGGCGTCCGTCTCCACCTCTCTTGCCGGAGGTAGGAGAAGGACCCGACAGCTGGAGCCCACCTGTCGGTGTCCTGGGGTAGCCAGCGAGCGCAGCCGCTGACGCTGACCATAGGGGCCCGCAGGTCAGATTTGAACCTGGCCCGAGCGCCTGGTGACCATGCCTGCTGGCTGGGCCGGCTGGATCTTTTCCCCCTGGCCTTTTTATTTTTATTTTTAACCTGCAACTTAAATGATTTTTATAAAAATATTTAGCCAGTATAAAAACATGATTCCTCCACCAGTAATTTTCTAAAAATGTGTAGTAATTGATTCTGTAGTGTTTGACATTTATCAAAAACAGAAACTATTTTGGTATAATAAATTGATATTAAAAGCATTTGTTTGCTTCTGTTTGCTTTTAAATAAATATTCTTAGGTAATAAAAACCATAGGAAACATTTTCCAAAATAATAAACTGAATTTTTTTAAACTTTGCAACATTTTTAAAAGCACCTTGTGATCTGTTTTGGTGTGAGCTATTATTTATTTATTCCTTTCTCGATGGCAGAGTTACCGAGTGACGGAGGATCCGGAGCGGAAGACCTCGAAGACCCCGGATACCAAGCTCACCAAGGAAAGCAACCCTTTGACCATGTCTTGAGCACAAACATTGTTGCATGCTAGTATAGTTGGTACTTTCCGTAGGATGTGATCACGATGCCGGTTCATCATTGTGGTGATGGCACCGGAGGCTTCTTCAAAGCCCTTGCATGTTGATGATGTTATTCATGTGGCTCCTCGGAGCACAAGCATGATGAGCTTGACCCTACCACTTATAAGGATCATGCTACTGTCATGTTGACTAGTAGAGTAAGATCATAGCATTGAGCTTGACCCTACCCCTTGAGGGTCATGTTATTACCATGTTGACAAGTAAAGATAGAGCATTTTATCATGAGCATGATGATGAGTTAAATCAAAGAGTTTATGAAAACCCCGTCGGGTCCCACTAATGCCCGAGGGTGATGATGAGTTGGTGATCACTTTTGGTGAAGTGATGCACTGGTGTTTTTGTGTGAGTATGGTTTCGGAAATGGGATTAGATTTCTGATGTGTCGACCGTCCCAACCTTACCAGTATGACCACGATACTCCTTTATGGGACGGGGCTTTGTTGATTACTCTGGTCGGTACTAGCAAAGAGCCACATTACTAATGGCGGGAGTGATCGGTGTCACTCTCGTGATGGGGTCGTGCCAGGTAGGACGACTATGCCATTATTATGAGTTCCAGGCACACCGTTGGTCCCTGCATGGTTGATACAGTCCAGAGTCGGTGCTCGTAAGACGTACAACATGTGGGCTGGGTACCAATCGAGTGGACCTCTTTGTCTAGTATCCTCAGGGGAAAGATGATGATCGGGTACTTACCTCGGGTATATGTGATATACCGCGAGTCGTGGATGACACGGAAGTTTCCCGTTTCTCGTGGGTCCAGCATACTACCTCTGCAGAGTGTAAACTATTCGAATAGCCGTGTCCACGCTCAAGGAAAGTTGGGTGGTAATGCTTAAACTACATCCAGCGTTTCCGCATAAACCAGAAGTGTGTGTGTGTGGTCTTAAAAAAGGTGTTGTTTTGATAATCACAATAATATGATCAAGTTCGGTGACTTGACATATAGGGTCAACCCGGATGGTTTAGCCCTCATTAAAACATTCAGGGTATGAGAAGTCCGATAACTTGGCATATAGGGTGAACCCGGTGTGTTCAGCCCTTGGGTCAGATATGTCGATATCTGTAACCTGTTCTTATAGACTAATTCTTCAACTTGTTGCATATACCTGATCATTCCACCAAATTGCATCCCACCAAAGATATATGTTACTGTTATTCTTTGCTATAAATATTCATATCATGGGCTGTTTGCGAGTACATTCAAAGTACTCATTGGCTTGCCACTGGTTATATTATTGACCAGACATGGAAGGACCGGAGTTTGGCGACGAGTACGCCGTCGGAGACGAACCTGCGATCTAGGACACTTCCAAGTCAGAATGCATGTCGGTGTAGGCTTGATGGCATGGGCACCGCTTAGCCCTTTTCGATGTATCCGTTTAATTTGACTTTAGGCCTTGCTCTTGAACCCGACCTTCTGGTCGTTTGATGTAATAATTTCGGTACTTGGATGTAACACTCTATTATTCAGTATCTGTGTTCAGTGAACATTGATCCTTGGGGTCACTGGGCACGGCGATCTAGACTTGCTAGTCGGGGTCCCCACAAAAACAAATAAAAGGCAAGAAAATAAAATCCAAAAATAGGGGTATTATATACCAAAAATTTCAGAAAAAAAATTCTCTATCCATTTAACATTTTTTCAAAAAATAAATAAAAACTTTTAAAAAATGTTTTTTTCAGAAAAACCCAAAAAGCTTTATTTTCTGTTTGCAATTATTTTCACAATAAAACTTTGTTTTTCTTGGCTCAAAATATTTCAGAAATGCTTCACATTTTGGAGGGTCATTTTCCTCCGCTCTTTCTTGCGTGCAAGAAATTATTTCCCGGCACTTCTCGTGTGAAGAAAAAAAAACATAGAAATGCAAAAGGAAAAATTTGAGAGAATTCAAATGCAAAATTTTATTGCAAACAAAATGCATAGATTCTTAGCTACATTTGTAAAACATTCCAAATTAGGAAATTTGGGATGTTACATTTATTTAGAACTAACTCGGAGTGATGTAGTTTTGAGCAGAAGTACCATTGTGTTGTTTTTGTGCAGAAAATGGAAGTTCTTGGAATCGTCTGATTTTTTATAACTTTTATTGGAGGAAATAAGCAATATTTGAGCAGAGAACCACGGAGGGGAGCCACCTAAGGATCACTAGCCAACAAGGTGCCCCCTAGGCCGCACCCTGATGGCTTGTGGGGCCCACGTGGCTCCGTTTGGCGTGATTCCAACGCTGAAAAATCCTATATACACAAGAAACCCCAGAAATAAAGAAAGAACTCCTTCTCTGTCCCCGCAACTCTCGGCATCGATGAAAAACCCATCTGGAGCCTTGCTAGTACATTACCATAGAGGGGAAATCATCTCCAGTGGCCATCTTCATTATCTCGGCGGAGGCCATGACAAGTAGGGAGTAGTTCACCCTCGGGGTTGATGGTATGACCAGTATTTATGTGTTCAATATCTCTCTCTCTCTCCCGTATACTTGAGATGGCACGATCTTGATATATCATGGTCCATGTTAATCTAGTTGGATCATATCATGTTATTCCCTTGCTACCTTGTTGTGATGAATTGAACATTTCCCTTTAAGATCTTGTTATGCTGGATGGAATGTTTTGTTTTGAGAAGACTTGATGTATGTCTTGTATGCGGATAACCATAGTGACATTGGGGTATTCAAGTGATTCACTTAATACTCCCTCCGTCCCAAAATAACTGTCTTAACTTTGTACTACCTCTAGTATAAAAGTATACTAAGCTTTAGACACTTATTTTGAGAAGGAGGGAGTATATGTTATGGCATCAACTTGCGGATTCCAGTGACCTTGGGGATCTATGTATATGGTTTGATTGCACGTTTTCTTACTATGTTCTCCCATGGAAATCTTGGGGTGCTCCTTGAAGTTCTTTGTGTTGGATTGAATATAGTAGATCTGAAATTGTTTGATGCATGTTGAATAATTTATCCACGGATACTTGAGGTGACAATGGAGTGTCTAGGTGACATTAGGGTTGATTGATATGTATCATGGGTGTTATTATAGTACAAACTCTAGGGCTGTTTGTGACACTTATAGGAATAGCTCAAAAGATTGATCAGAAATAATAACTTTGAGGTTGTTCTACTACCTACACCAATTTCATCTTATTGTTCTCCACTATATTGGAACTTCGGAGTGATTCTTTGTTGCATGTTGTGGAATGATCATATGATACTACCACTGTTCATGAATCCATCTGATTAATCAGTTAATGGGCCAGTTAATCGCTACTCATTGGGTGGCCGATTCGAATAACACCTATTCATTGCGTTAACTTGTCGGGCTGATTAAATGGCTTGTCAGACCGATTAATAGGTTGTCAGGCCGATTAATCTTAGTTGGCCTACTAACTTGTGGGCCAAAAAGGCCCAATTTTTTGGCATGTAACCTCTCCGATCCTCCTCTCGCTCCTCAATAGCTAGGATTTGATCAAACAATACACTATTATGATATCTTGCATAGCTGAGACGATGAGAGTAGGGTATAATACATAAAAAACTAGAATATGTTCACAGGTTCCTATTTAATCTTCCGATTAATGGCCGACCGATTAATCCAGTTAATAGGACGATTCATCGATTAATCTCTACTCCCAAGGTGACCAAGTAGCTTGCAGTTACATATTTCCTTAACAATGGATACTACTATGTTAGCATTGTTGAGAGATTGCACTAGTGAACCTATGAACCCTAGGCCTTATTACCTAGCATTTATACAATGTTTCTCTCGTTGTTTTCCACTTGATACCTGATACGTCTCCAACATATCTATAATTTTTCATTCGTCCATGTTGATATATTATCATTCTAGGATACTTTTTGCACATTTATATACCAATTTGTAATATTTTTGAGCACTAACCTATTGACCCAGTGCCCAGTGTGAGTTCCTGTTTTCTCCACATTTTTCTGCCTTACAGGTTTACCCCACCAAATGAAGTCCAAATGCCACGAAACTTCGATATGATTTTTTTCTGGACTATATGAAGACCTGCAAGCATCAGAAGTGGACGAGGGGCCGCACGAGGGAGGCAAAAGCCAACAGGTTGCGACCCAGGGCTTGGCCATGCCCTGATGTCTTGTGGCCCCTTGGATGCCTCCCGACGTCCCTCTCTATCCTATAAAATCACAAATATTCAAAAACACCTAAGAGCACTCCCGAAACACTTGTACTGCTGTCGCAAGTCTCTGTTCCGATGGGAGGCCATCTAAACCTCCATTCCGGTGATTTGCCGGAGGGGAGATCAATCATGGAGGGCCTCTACATCATCCTTGTTGCCCTCACCATGATGTGTGAGAAGTTCACCATAGACCTACGGGTCCGTAGGCAGTACCTAGATGGCATGTCTCTCTCTTATGATCTTAAATACCATCTTCATCGCGTCTTCGCTTTGATCTATCCGATGTTATCACTATGTATGGTGTGTTTGTTGGGATCCGATGAATTGTGGGTTTATGATGAGATTATTCATGAAAAGTTTTGGAGTCACCTTTGATTATTATGATACTTAATTGCATGATCATCATAGCTTCGTAATGCTCTCCAATCTATTGAGATAGTTTGGCCAACTAGATTAATACTTCTTCACTGGGAGTGGTGCATTGTAGTAGGTTCAACTTGGCGAATTTCAATATCCCACTGACAGAAGGGGACAAGATATGTCTTTGTGTTTCTGCTACTAAGGATAAAACGATGGGGTTTATTCATATTAACTGAGTTTACTTTGTCCACATCATTTTATTTTTCTCCAAGCATCACTCTATTTTTACTTAATACGTAGAGAGGCAAGCATAGAAGCACTCTTGAAGTGGAGTAATAGTAATAGGTGTAGGCAAGAGTCGGCCTATTTTCTTATGGACGTGATACCTATATAGACATGATCATTGCCATGAAAATCAAATAATTATTCGTTGTTCTATCAATTGCCCAACAATAGTTTGTTTACCCACTATAAGCCTTTGCCATGAGAGATGCCATTAGGGAACACTACGGCCCTCGGGTCTATTCACTTATATATTTACAAACCCTACTACTACCTTACTGCCAATTTGTGTTTTATTTTATTTTGCAATTTACAATCATCAACAATTATATACACACCTCATTTGCTTGCAAATAACAAGATCAAGGGCATTGACAACCCTCTTGCCCGTGTTGGATGCAAGTTGTTTGTTTATTTGTGTGCAATCGCTGAAGATGGTTGAGGATTGTTATTCATATTGGTTCGATAAACCTTGGTTTTATAACTGAGGCAAATACTTACCTTTGCTTGTTCTTCTTTTTAATTGCTGTTATATTTAGTTTATATAGGTAGCTTCTCAAAAATTACGAACTATCAAGTAGCTTCTCAAAAATTCTTCTTCACTTATTCTTCTTTTTACTTGATGTTATATTTAGTTTATCACATAAAAATTAAAAATACAAAAATATTTACCTTTGCTTGTTACTAGTACTCTTGTTTGAAGTCATGACTAGTTCTTCTTTTGTTCGTGTTACTCCTGATAATGATGTTATAAATTTTAAACAAAGAGGAGGACAAAGTTTGAAAGATGCATGGTATAGGATTTGCAATGCGTTGTGTGATCTTGGTGCTAGTGTTTTAACCATGCCAAAAACTTTATGTGATGTGCTTGGTCTCAACAATATTGAAGCGTGTTCCCTAAGCTTGCATCTTGCAGATTCTACCATTAAGAAACCTTTAGGTAGAATTAATGAGTATCTTATTATTGCAAATAAAAATTATGTGCGTGTAGATTTAATTGTGCTTGATATTTATTGCAATCCTTCTTGTCCCATAATACTTGGAAGGCCATTCTTACGAACTATAGGTGCAATTATTGACCGAAGGAGGGAAACATAAGGTTCCAATTCCCATTAAATACAGGGATGTTACACTTTCCTAGAAATAGTATTAAACCACCTTATGAATCATCCATGAGAGCCACTTATGGGTTGAGTGTCAAAGATGACAACACTAGAAACTATGCATTATGCCTAGCTAGGGGCATAAAACAATAGCGCTTTTTGGGAGGCAACCCAATAGTTATCTTAATTTTCGTTTTGACTTTCTGTTCTTTCGTGTTGACATGATTATTGCCTCTGTAATGATTATGTTTTTATGTTTTAATTAGTTTTTTTTGCCAAGTAAAGCCTTTGGGATAATTTATTTGATGAGTATGATTGATGTTGTGCAAAGACAAAAACTTTTGTCTCCAGTGCAGAATTTTTAATTCTCTACTCGAGCGTGCTAAGTTCTTGAAATTCGTAAACTATATTGATATACAAATTCTCCACGTTGTCCTAATGTTTCAGAACTTTTAGAGTTACAAAATTATGGGATCTTTACAGATTGCTACATATTGTTTTGTTTTAAACAAATTCTGTTTTGCCTGCATAGTTTGCTTCCTTTTATGATGTTATGGATTATATGGGGGGTGTATAAGTCATGGATAAGTTAGAATACAATACCTATTATGCAATTATAAATTAATAATCAATTTATAACAGTACCTAAAGTATTCAATATGTTTCTTATATTAACGGATCTCATGAAGTTTTGTTGAGTATTGTGTGATTGAAGTTTTCAAGTTTTGAGTGTGATCGCGATGGGCCATGGAATAAGGAGTAGGAAGAGCCTAAGATTGGTGGTGCCAAAGGCACGCCAAGTATTATTCTAAGGAAGACTCAAGCGTATAAGCTTGGGTATGCCCCTGAAGTCATCCCCTCTTTCGTCTCAAACCATCGGTATGTCACTGGGAGCTACAGTTTTATTCATCACATGATATGTGTCTTGCTTGGAGCGTCGTTTGCTTTTGTTTGCTTTTACTTTTAGTTTGTCACAATCATAATTTTCTGGAAAAACCTTTTAGAGATATACTCATCTTCATTATGATTTGCTAGAATACTCTATGTGCTTCACTTATATCTTTTGAGCTTGGCAGTTGCTGTAGTACTTCATTTATATCTTTTCGAGCATCGTGGAGTGTAAATTTATAGAAGTAATTTGCTCTCATTCTTCACTTATGTTTGTTTGAGAGATGAATAAATAGTGACGGTAATTTGCATGGGTCCTAAGACTAGTCCAAAAAATATTAGGCATTCAATGAATGATAAATAAAACCATCATGTAGCACACATAGAGAAATTGTGAGTTAATGACATTTATATGGTAATATGAAAAAGGTGTAAGTCCATAATTTTTTATTCATATAAGTGTCAGGATTGAAGGGGTGTTAACTTGTTGTTCATCTAAATATTAAAGTGGCATGGTGATGATGTGTGAGCATTCTTATTCCTCGTTAAAATCCTAGTGTTGTCTCGAGTCGTGCGCGCGCGGCGGTAAACTCCTACCAACCCCTCCCTCGAGGCATGCGAGTAGTACTATTATGTGTGACAAAACTAAGAAAACTTCGCAATAAGTTTGTGAGTTCTTTATTAATATTGGGACACCTTGTACATACGCATCTTTACTATTTGCATAAGTTTGTGAGTTCTTTATTACTATTGTGACACCTTGCTAGCCCCTTCGGTACCTTGCGCAGCCCATTCTCACCTCAAGGATTGGTGCAACTTTCGCTGGTGCATCCACACCCCGCAGCATGATACGCTCTGTTGCACATAAGCCTCATTATATCTTCCTCAAATCGGAAATCATACCTACCTATTATGGAATTTCCATAGTCATCCGAGATATATTGCCATGCAAATTCCATTGTCACTTCACATGACTAGTTCGTTCATCGTCATATTGCTTTGCATGATCATATAGAACTGACATCGTATTTGTAGAAAAGCTACCTTCCATCATGTTTCTGATACATATCATGCTCGATCATTGCACATCCTGGTACACTCCTATAGGCATTCTCAGAGAGTCATATCTTCCTATCAGTACTCCTTATTGAGTTGTATGTAAATAAAAGTGTGATGATCATCCTTGTTAGAGCAATGTCCTAGTAAGGAAAGGATGATGGAGACTATGATTCCCCCACAAGTCGGGATGAGACTCCGGATGAAAAATAAATAAAATGGGGGATGCCAAATGATCCCACCATATATATAAAAAAACTATGGGGGAGGCAAAAAATAAATAATAGAAAAGCCCACCATAAAAAATGAGAGAAAAAGAGAGAAGGGACAATGCTACTATCCTTTACCACACTTGTGCTTCAAAGTGGCACCATGATCATCATAACGAGAGTCTCCTATGGTGTCACCTGCATATGCTAATGGGAATTATCTTATCATAATAAACTTGGCTTGTATATTCCATTGAAGGGCTTCCTCAAATGCCCTAGGTCTTCATGAGCAAGCAAGTTGGATGCACACCCCACTTAGCTTCAGTTGAGCTTTCATATACTAGTAGCTCTAGTGCATAATTTGCACGACAATCCCTACTCCTCGCATTGACATCTATCGATGGGCATCTTCATAGCTCGTTGGTACAACTAGTTGATGTGATATTATCTTCTCCACTTTTTACCCCTTTGATATCTACCACAATATTCTATTCCACCTATATGCTATTTCCAATGGTTCATGCTCATGTATTGCGTGAAGAATAAAAAGCTGATGCATATTGAAAAAGTATGATACAATTGCCTCACTTGAATACCGTGGTGCTTAACATTTGTATTTATGTGGTGAAGACGGAGTCATTCCTTGCTAATACAATAAAGATGAATAGGGGTTAAACATACTTTTAGGATAGTATACTTTGAAAATCAATAAATGTGTTGCTTATACTTAATAAATATTATTATGTTGCTCATTGTTAATTCATCATTTCTCAATGATCATACATAAAAGAGATTACATTATGGATAGCAAGTCACATAAAAAATTCTATTTTTTATCATTTACCTACTCAAGGACGAGTAGGAATCAAGCTTGGGAATGCTGATACGTGTCCAATGTATCTATAATTTTTTGATTGTTCCATGCTGATATATTATCATTCTAGGATACTTTTTGGGCATTTATATAGCAATTTATAATATTTTTTAGCACTAACCTATTGACCCATTGCCCAGTGCCGGTTCCTGATTTCTGCGTGTTTTTATGCTTTGCAGGTCTACCCTACCAAACGAAGTGCAAACGCCACAAAACTTTAATATGATTTTTTCTGGACTATATGAAGACCCGCAAGAATCGGAAGTGGACGAGAGGCCGCACGAGGGAGGCACAAGCCAACAGGGCACGACCCAGGGCTTGGGCGCGCCTTGATGGCTTGTAGCCCCCTGGATGCCTCTAGACGTCCCTCTCTGGCCTATAAATTCACAAATATTCCGAAAACTATAAGAGCACTCTCGAAACACTTTTTCCGCCGCCGGAAATCTCTGTTCCGACCGGAGGCCATCTAAACCCCCATTCCGGCAATGTGCAGGAGGGGAGATCAATCAAGGAGGGCGTCTACATTAACCTTGCTGCCCTCACCATGTTGTGTGAGTACTTCACCACGGACCTACGGGTCCGTAGGCACTACCTAGATGGCAATCTCTCTCTTTCTTATGATCTTCAATACCATGTTCACCGCATCTTTGCTTTGATCTATCTGATGTAATCACTATGTATGTTGTGTTTGTTGGGATCCGATGAATTGTGGGTTTATGTTCAGATTATTCGTGAAAAGTGTTTGAGTCACCTTTGATTAATATTTTTCTTAATTGCATGATCATCATAGCTTCGTAATGCATGGGAATGGCTCTCCACTCCTCCCTCTCCTCTACTCTCCTCCCTCCCTCGCCACCGCCTCTCCACTCCATCCAACCATGAAGATTTCTCCTGTTAGTCTAGATGGAGGGGCCCTTACACTGGGATTTCACGCCAAGTTTAGCCCTGGCAAATCAGGTGAGGCACAATTTTGGTACCACGGTGCATTTCTCTTCTCCCCGGAATGGCAAAGTTTTTGTTTTGGTGGTTTCTTTCTCTTCGGCCTCCTTCCCCTTGAATGTTGATTCAGTGGGCATTGCTCTTCAATGCTATTTGGGTGGGTTAACTTCGGGTTACTCTGTCCGCAAAATTTCTGCCAGAACTTTTCGGTTTAGTGTTCCCAACAACAAAGTGGGTGATTTCATCTATGGGCTTAAATATAGAGTATGGCCAGACTTTGTTTGTCATTTCCATATTTTCAAGGGACGTTATGCCCAGGCTATACATCATGATTCTCATCGGCATGCAGATGATGAACTGGTAGACATCTCGTCTAGAAGACCTTTGGCGATCAAAGCTAACTTAAGTTTTCTTCGAAATGAGACTGTCAAGGACCTTGCTCCAGTTTTGGTCACACTTCGAGTTTCGTTCATCTTGATCATATCAGCTTCCTCAATCGTAATGGGGGTGAAGCTTCCTCCTCACATACCGTGGCTCTTTCCAACAGTCAGATCAAAATCGGTGCATTCAAATTTGAATTCCGAAACGCCATCTTCGGAGGACAGCTCTCATAAGCACTTAATGGAGAGTTATGTCGCACTAGCGGAATTGGAGGATTTGGGGTTATCCCTTAATCCTGATTACATCTCTTTGGGCAGTTTCCTTTTTCGGATTAATATTCCATACCCTTCACCACCTCAGTGTTTATTAAAATTGGCATTTAAATATGCACCACATACTACGGAATGGCCGCCGGTGTTGGAGGCTCGTCACAAAGCGGATTTATCTCAAGCCCAATATTCTGTAGAGGAAATCTCGGGTTTACCCTTAACTGGCCAATTTTATGCTCCAGATGCCTTCAATGGGGCCATCATAAGCGTGATTGGTTCTCTCGATTAATTTGCATTAACTCCTCAGCTCATGATCATAAGGTGATTTCTTTCCCTGCGCTTCCTCAGTATCATTTGTCGCCAGACACATCTACTATACGGGGCAATATTCTCAAAGATCTCAATCGGACCAAGGTTGTCGTTACTCGCACAGTTCCCTCTCAGGGCAGAAAACATCGAGCTATTAGATGTAATTGGTGTGGGGCCAATGGACACGCGGAACAATCCTGCCTCAAGAGAGAAAAAGATTCTAAATGCATCTGGGTGCCCAAAGTTTCCATCTCTACCCCTCACGCTTCGCATTCTACGCCTTCTCAAAGAGATCTCATCACCCTCCTGACACCTCCACTGATACCACTTCCGTCGCACCCTCCGTTGTCAACTCCCCTATCACCGTCACCTTTGCTACCTCCATTACCATCCACTTCGATCACCATGGCCAACTATCCGTTGAACCAGGTGTCGTTTCTCCCGCCGGTCTTCGCCATTGAACCTTGTCCGACTGACAGACTAGTGCGAAATGGTATGGTGGTAGGTCCGATCCCACCTCTCAACCATGATTTCCTGGCAATAGCCGAGGCAAGCCACTACGTCCCTCTGCATCGTCGTGCGGCCATCCGCACTCAGATTGAAGGTTTGCTACATGAAGCCAAGATATTCCCCTCTGAATCTTCTGATCATACTTTGGGTATTGGGATTTTTGGCTTTGCGGACTCCTTTATGCGTGATACTGCCATTGCTACTCCACTAGAGCTTGAGGAGGAAGACCTCCTTATCACCTTTGTGCCGCATAATGAAGCCTTGAATCGCCGCAATATTACATTTGGGCCTGAACTATGGATTATGTACTTTGGTTTCCCTTATGATTACCAAACAAAGTATTACATCCAAAAATCGCTAGGTGGTTTTGGCTCTCTCATTTCCTGGTATAATCTGAGACAGGATAGAAGATTTGTGCCCCTCAAGGTAAGAATTCTTAATTTGCGGTTAATTCCGGAGAGCTTTGTAGTTTGGCAGCTTGGAGGAGCTCGGGGTTGCTGGACTTTTCAAGTGACTATCCTGCGTAGTAACGACTGGAAGGGGCTACTGCCTGAAGTTCCTCCTGCTGGGGAGGAACCTCGTCCTCCTGATGGTAACCCACATCCCCAATTTGGCCCCGATCTAACTGGTGAGCAACTGTACCAACAGCAGGTGCATGATTGGCTTGTTCAGAATGCAGCTCCTCCCAATGTGGCTCCTCCTGCTAATGAGGCTCCAAATCAGCAAGTACAAACTGGTGGATGGGGTGTGTGGCCGGCCCAACCCCCAAAAGAACCACACTTACCTCCATACCTTTATAACTTTCAGGCTTGGCTTGCTACTCAGGGTCTTCAAGTTCAAGATGGTATAGTACCTGAGGAGAACATTTCAGACAGTGCTTCCCAAGCTTGGAATGATGCCATCACAATTTCTAACAGCTCTGGTAGCACAAATATTTCTGCTGGTTCCCTGCCTCTAATAGTGATGCAGTCTCAATCAACACAAAAACAACACTCGAAGGGCCTTCTGAGGATATCTCTTGAAGTACACAATGAGGGCATCCGTTTTGGTCTTTCTGAACATGGAGAGTCAGTTCTCTCCTTGCTGTTAACTGACCCAGCTCCAAGGCAACAATTGAATGATTTCATCTTTAGGGCCATTAAGCCTCTCTTAGATTCTCGAGGGCCTTGGAACAATGGATATGGATTCAAGCATGAGTGCATGAATGTGGAATTTGAAGTGGCTTTGGGAGAGGAGGGTCTGATTCTCAGCAACACCTACTCTGCATTATCATTGACCACCTCAGCCTCTGCCATTGTGATAGAAGCACTCTCCCCTGAGCAATCTATGCCACCAAGTCTGAATCATCCTGTCACCCTAGTGGACTCAGAGCTCAACATGGTTTAGTCAATGGATATCTGTCAACAAGTCACGAGGGAAATAGTGGCAGAGACCTTTCCTGCTTTTGGTGGAGATCTTCAGTCAAGTTTGACTCCTTCTACAGGGCCATGAGGAGATAGGATCCCCGAGAAAAGCAAAGGTAAATTGAAGATTCATGTGGACACTACTAACCTTCACCGCAGTTTGTGCTCGAACAAGTATGATGGCTTCAAGTTTCCACCTATGGCAGAGGGTCGGGTTAGTAAGTCCAAAATCAAGCCCAGGGTGATACCTAATATATCACTATAAGATGTTGCTCGTGCCCTGAGGATCGATGTTCCCCTCCTACTGCCATTGGCACTATGCAAGCCATTGGGACACAGCTCTGTGCTATACCTGAAGAAGAGATCGCTGCTAATGAGCTACTCAGAGAGGTTTCAGGCTCTGAAGATGACCAAGCTTAAGCTTGTTCTTGTGGTGGCACTTTTACTTCTAATATGGTACTTTTGAATCATTGGAATGTTTTATGTTGGAACATACGTGGCCTTAATTCTCACAAAAAACACTTAGCTCTATCGAATGCTATGTGTGACAGTGGTTGCTCTATTATTTGTTTGCAAGAAAGCAAAATGCCATTGTTCGATGCTGATACTTTAAGATTCCTGTGCCCTAAACGTTTTGATAAATTCATCTATATTCACTCCAGAGGTGCTTCTGGAGGATTAGTTACGATCTGGAACAGCAATGTGTTTATAGGAGATGTATTCATTGAAGAAGAATTTTCCCTTGGGTTCAGTTTACATCGACACAATCAGCACATCCGTGGAAGTTGCTGAATATTTATGGCCCCTGTCAGGGGGAACAACACACTCGCTTGACAAACTAGCTCTTTGACCTTCACATCGCTGCATCCGATGATTGGCTAACTCTTGGGGACTTCAATTATATAAGGGCTCCGGCAAACCGTAACCTCCCTGGAGGTGATGTCCAAGACATGTTGACGTTCAATGAATTCATCAGCGAACAAGCGTTAATGGAGATTCCAATCAAAGGCAGAGCTTATACATGGTCGAATATGCAACAAAATCCCCTCCTAGAACAACTAGATTGGGTTTTCACCTCTCTGAATTGGACCTCTTCATTTCCCAACACCTTGGTACACCCTGATACGTCTCCAACGTATCTTTTATGGTTTCATGCTATTATGTTGTCAAACTTTGGATGTTTTCCATGCCTTTTATATATTTTTTGGGACTAACTTATTAACTCAGTGCCAAGTGCCGGATCCTGTTTTTTCCATGTTTTTGACCCCTTTCAGAGGAGAATTTGAAACGGAGTCCAAACGGAATAAAATCACCGAAAAGAATTTTTCCGTAACAGAAGAAGATCAGGAGACTTGAGAGCCAAGGCAGGGGGTCCCCAGGGGCCCCAAATGCCCCCACCCCGCGGCTAGAGGGGAGGCCGCGGCCCTCAGGCTTGTGGTCCCCCTGGACCTCCTTTGCCCTAGGTTTTGCGCCTATATATCCCCAAAAATGCAACAAAAATGAGGAGATCATCGAAAGTACTTTTCCACCGCCGCAAGCTTCTGTCTTTGCAAGATCCCATCTGGGGTACGTTCTGGTGCCCTGCCGGAGGGGGATTTGGATATGGAGGGCTTCTTCATCAACACCATGACCTCTCCTATGATGTGTGAGTAGTTCAGCATAGACATACGGGTCCATCAGTAGTAACTATATGGCTTCTTCTCTCTCTTGGATCTTCAATACAAAGTTCTCCATGATATTCATGGAGATCTATCCGATGTAATCTTCTTTTGCGGTGTGTTTGTCGAGATCCGCTGAATTGTGGATTTACTATCAGGTTATCTATGAATCTTATTTGAGTTTCTTCTGATCTCTCTTATGCATGATTTCATATCCTTGTAATTCTCTTCGAGTTGTGGGTTTTGTTTGGCCAACTAGATCTATGATTCTTGCAATGGGAGAAGTGCTTGGTTTTGGGTTCATACCGTGCGGTGACCTCACCCTGTGACAGAAGGGGTAGCGAGGCACGCATCGTGTTGTTGCCATCAACGGTAAAAAGATGGGGTTTTCATCATTGGTTTGATATTATCCCTCTACATGATGTCATCTTGCTTAAGGTGTTACTCTATTCGTCATGAACTCAAAAAGTAGTAGATGCAGAAAGTATCGGTCTACTTGTCTCGGACGTGATGCCTAGATGTATGATCATTGCCTTAGAAGCCTCTAGTGATAATTGCAATTTTGAGAGAAGCCTCTAGTGAACACTATGGCCCTCGGGTCTACTCCACACCATATTTTCAGCCTTACACTTTTTACTTCGTTGCACTTTCCGCCTTCAGATCTCACTTTGCAAACAATCTTGAAGGGATTGACAACCCCTTTAAAGCGTTGGGTGCAAGCTATTTTGTGTTTGCACAGGTACTCTGGACTTGAGGAGATTCTCCTATTGGATTGATACCTTGGTTCTCAAACTGAGGGAAATACTTACTGCTCCTATGCTGCATCACCCTTTCCTCTTCAAGGGAAAAACCAATGCAAGCTCAAGAGACGACAGAAGGATCTCTGGCACCACTGTCGGGGAACGAGTTTTGTTGACGTAGCAGAAGGATTTCTGGCGCCGTTTCCATGGAGGATGAATTCAAGAACTCATCCAGGTAAGTGTCGCAAACTCATCTCTTGCATTTACTTTGTTTGCCAGTGGCCTCTCGTTTTCCTCTCCCCCACTTCACCAATTTGCCTTTTTCGTTTGCTTTTTTCGTTTGCCCTTTTCTCTCGCTTGCTTTCTATTCGCTTGTGTGTCATGTGCCTTCAATATGCTTGCAGCTTCGCTTGCTGAAAATGTAGTGATATGGATCCTCATCCACTTGCTAATCTCTTTAAGAGATCCAATTATGTTGATCCAATTGCTAGTGAGTTGAGTGCAGTTGACCATTTTTATGGAGTTTTGCTTGAGATGCGTGAATCTGAAAATTGTGAGGAAGAAATTTATGAATTTATTCACGAGGGCTCCTTGGATGAAAAGCATGATTGCAATTGTTTCACTATAAATTCTATTAGTCACAATCATGCTAAAAATATGCAAAACCCTAAGCTTGGGGATACTAGTTTTGCTATGTCCACTACTTGTTGCAATGATCATGAGTGGGGAGATGATTTTTCTTATGATCTTGAAAATTTGTTTAAGGCTCATGATGAATATGATATTTGCAATATTATTGAAAGTGGGTTTGGAGAAGTCATCACTTTAGTTGATGATAACCCCACTATTTTTGAAGAGCGTCAACTTTGCATGCATGTGGATCATGAAAAGAATATCCTATGTGATAGTTACATTGTTGAATTCGAATATGATCCCACATTTAATTATTATGAGGGAGGAAAATATAGTGGTAGAAACTTTCATATCACTAAATCACCTCTCGTTATGTTGAGATTGCTATTGTCTCTTTCTTCTTCCTTGCACATGGCAACTATTGGTTGCCTTGACAATCTGTTTTCCTATAAAATGCCTATGCATAGGAAGTATGTTAGACTTAGATGTGATTTTCACATGCTTTATGATGCTCTCGTTGTGCTTCAATTCTTGTCTTTTGTGTGAGCATCATTAATGCCTAGCTAAGGGTGTTAAACAATAGCGCTTGTTAGGAGGCGACCCAATGAATTTATGTTTTTCTTTATGTTTTGGTTGCGTCCACACCATCATAATTCTGTTGTGATTGTGTTTTTTGTGTTTCTTTTTGTGTTTAAGCCAAGGAAAACCTTTATGACTAGTCTTGGTAATGGTTGTTTGATCCTGCTGGAAAAAGACAGAAACTTTTCGCTCACGAGATGATTCTTCATTTTTATTCAGAAAGAGATTTTGAGTTGATTCTTTTTGCTGCTGGTTGATACGCCTTTTTCCCAGGAAGTCGTAATGTTTCAGATTTTTTGAGGTACCAGAAGTATACGAAGTATACAGATTGCTACAGACTGGTCTGTTTTTGACAGATTTTGTTTTTGTTGAGTTGGTTGCTTGTTTTGATGAAATTATGGTTAGTATCGGGGGGTACTAGCCATGGAAAAGTGAGAATGTAGTATCCGAACACCAATATAGATAGAATTCAAGTTTGCTACAGTACCAAAAGAAGTGGTAGTTTGTTTTCTTGTGCTAATGTTATCACGAGTTTCTGTTTAAGTTTTGTGTTGTGAAGTTTTCAGGTTTTGGGTGATGTTCTCATGGACAAAGAGATAAGGAGTTGAAAGAGCTCAAGCTTGGGGATGCCCAAGGCATACCAAGCCAAATTCAAGGACACCAAAAAGCCAAAGCTTAGGGATGCCCCGGGAAGGCATCCCCTCTTTCATCTTCAATGCATCGGTAACATTACTTGGAGCTATATTTTTATTCACCGCATGATATGTGTTTTGCTGGGAGCGTCTTATGTCGTAGGAGTCTTTTCTTTTTGTTGTGTCACAATCATCCTTGCTGCACACCTTTTTGAGAGAGATAGACATGCACTCATCGTTATTTTGCTAGAATGCTAATAGTGCTTCACTTATATCTTTTGAGCTAGATACATTTGCTCTATGTGCTTCACTTATATCTTTTAGAGCACGGCGGTGCGTGACTTGGTAGTTGGCTTATGCTATGAAAGTAGCCCCAAAGGTGATAGGTACCCAAAGAGGATATAAAAACGTCCACCTTCATGTGCATTGAGTAGAAAGAGAAGTCTTGATTCCTCTCAATTAGTTTTGAGACGTGGATTTGGTAATATTAAGAGCTATGTTAGTAGGGTGTTGTGAGTCTAGAAATACTTGTGTTGAAGTTAGTGATTCCCATAGCATGCACGTATGGTGAACCGCTATGATAGGAAGTTGGAGCATAATTGATCTATCGATTTTCATCCTTTGTGTTGAGGTCGGGATCGCGTGATGGTTAACACCTACCAACCCTTACCCTCGGAGTATGCGTTTATCACTTTGTTTCGATTACTAATAAAAACTTCCACAACAAATATGTGAGTTCTTCATGACTAATATGAGTCCACCGTATATACGCACTTTCACCTTCCACCTTTGCTAGCCTCTTTAGTGCCGCACAATTCTCGCCGATGCACAAACCCACCATATGCCTTCCTCAAAACAGCCACCATACCTAGCTACTATGGCATTTTCATAGCCATTCCGAGATATATTGCCATGCAACTCCCACCGTTTTGTCTCATGACTTGTGTCTTCACTCTCATATTGCCATTTCATGATCATAAGATAGCTAGCGAGATGTTTTCAACGTCATACGCCATGCTAGATCGTTGCACATCCCGGTACACTGACGGAGGCATTTCCGATAGAGTCATCATCATTTTGAGCTTTGAGCTATGAGTAAATAAAAGTGTGATGATCATCATTATTAGAGCATTGTCCCATGTGAGGAAATAAAAAAAAGAGGCCAAAGAGCTCAAAAAAAAGAGAGGCCCAAGTTCCCAAATAAAAAAAAGGAGAGAAAAAGAGAGAAGGGACAATGCTACTTTCTTTTTCCACACTTGTGCTTCATAATAGCACCATGTTCTTCATGATTGAGAGCTTCTTGCTTTATCACTACCATATGCTAGTGGGAATCTTCATTATATAACTTGGCTTGTATATTCCAATGATGGGCTTCCTAAAAATTGCCCTAGGTCTTCGTGAGCAAGCAAGTTGGATGCACACCCACTAGTTCTCCTTTTGAGCTTTCACATACTTATAGCTCTAGTGCATCTCTTGTATGGAAATCCCTACTCATTCACATTGATATCTATTAATGGGCATCTCCATAGCCCTTTGATACGCCGAGTCAATGTGACCATCTCCTCCTTTTTGTCCTAAAACCACCACCACACTCTATTCCACCTATAGTGCTATATCCATGGCTCACGCTCATGTATTGTGTGATAGTTATAAAAAGTTTGTAGCGACCCCACTCAAGACGAGTCAAGCCTCTGTGTATCTGTGCCATCCCTGGATCAGTATGCTGGCACACACAGTACATCAATGTATATATCAAAGTGCAATCACATGTAAATAGCGTAAAACTGATATATACCTTAAATATTTCAGCGGAAGCAGTCAAGGGAGTGGAGTCCCAATAAACACCAACGGCAAGTTGAGTGTAGACCGTAACCCTGAATCGTACTCTTACTCGTCGAAGAAAAATATCTGCAATATAAGACGTTGCAGCCGTGTAGATCATCATATTGAATATGCCGGCAAGTCACATATGAGAGGGGGTAAAATATCATCTATACTATAGCAGGTGGGGCTATAAGTTTTTAGCGAAAAGCAAGTTTTCTCCTGCATCAAGAGAGGGCAAAAGGCAAAATGTTACTACATTGTTGGTTGTTAACGAGATGGTTCCACCAACCAATTCTCGTACCCATGTTGTCAATAATACCCACATCAATATTATTACTTCTGTTGAGAATTTCATATAACTTCAGTTCCTTTGGCTCAAGTTGTCCATGACCGTGGACACGGCTAATCGATTAGGTTTGAGTACTCTGGAGAGTTTTGCACACGTTCCCCACAAGATTTGATCGCCTCCGTGTATGTCCTCGCACTTCAGGGTGTTTGAAGACCGGATGATCAAAACATGGTCTTTCAACGGGTCCCTCTGAATCCCTGTCGGTGCCCATCCAATCCTACCATTCTTCTACATCAGCTAGCACCGCCTGTCCAGAGTCGCCGCGTTGTCCAACCAAGCCAGAGCCCATAATGACTTGTAGCTGTGTAGGTAAGCCTTGGGTCTTGAAAATATCCGTCCGTCTCTTTGAGCCTGGGTGAAGCTTTCCGCAGGATGTCATGGCCTCTCCAGCATCCCGGGTCATCCACTGGGTTCTCCAGGGAGCCGATCAACCGTCCTTCACCCAAAGTTGCATTGCGTCCGAGGTCTTGAAAATCTTGTCTTAACCGGTCTTGATTATTTAAGCAACCTTGCATCACTCATGTTATGCACTCAACTGAAATCCCGTCTACTCAAGCATAGCATTATGAACTTTGTCGTCCCGGGGCCAAGTATTGGGGTTGTTGTGTGCCTACCACATGATACTACAATCTATACTAAAATTTCCAAGTACCTAAGCAGCATGTAATTGGGCATAGGATGGTAGAACTAGGAAACATAAAACATAGGTGATAGTATGATCAAAGTGACTTGCCTGGTGATGTTGACGAAGAAGAATTTCTCGAGAAATAACTAGATAGACTACTCGTCACTCTCCGATGAAATCTATATAACAAACATATCACTCACATAAGCACTCATACTAGCAATCATTCTAGCAATCAAAACAAGAGAGCGAATAAGAATCTGAAAGAAACTTCACTAAAGCTAGGAGTCTTCTACTACATCAAACACTAAATAGTTTTTGTCCAACAGAAAATAAAAACAAGGAACTAAGATAAAATAAAGTATTTTTCACAAAACTATTTGAAAGTATTTCCAAACGGGATTTGAAACAGTGGAGAAACCAATTGCAAGTTACTAAGGAACTAGAATTGGTTTCATGAAAAACAATAAAAATAAAATAAAAACTTGTTGCAAAACTACTGTTTAACTAACAGGAACTAAACACAATCTTTCTGAAATAATAAAGAAAATATTTTAAAAGCAATTATAGAAAAGTAATAGCCATAATCCTAAAAAGAGGTGAAACAGAAATTGTTTCACAAGAAACCATAAGCTAAAAGTACTCAAACAAATCTGAAATTTCTACGACTGATAAATAAGATCACTAGTGATCAGTAGCAAAAAGAATCAAATTAAAATCTATTTTTAAACTCCTGGAATAGGCAAAACAAGGCTTAAACTAAATCTGATCTAATTCAAATTTGAAAATTTCAAACATAGACAAATTATATGTTTTTAAAAACTACAGAAAAATTGTGAGGTACAAGAAAAAGAATCAACTCCATTGGAGTTGTGGATCAAAAGTTATGGGCTAAACAAGTTTGGAACTTTTCTGTTTTTGGAACTAAACAGAAGAAAAAGAATAAAAGCTAACTAATGAACGGGCCACATGGCGATCTCTGGTTGGCTTAGACCTGTGCGCTCCGGTGCTAAACTAACAAACGTCCGCACATTAGAAGAAAACTGTTTGGCTAACTAATTAAATAAAAACAACCATCGATTCTTTTTAGAAAACCGAAGGGGTAAGTACCTTCTAATCTACACCGTGGGATCTAGATATAACGGTAAAACTACACAATACAAAAAAACAAAACAAGTAAAAGACAAAAAAGTAAGGAAGGAGGAGAGGGAGCCTTACCGTGACTGGCAAGGGCTGGAGCCTTCTCCGGCGAGGTGGGCAATCTCCGGCGGGGTGGGGTCGCCGGCGGGGGGGGGGGGGTGCGGTGCCGGTTGAGGAGGGGTGGGGCGACGAGGCTCCAGGGGGGAGGCGAGGGTGAGATGGAGAGGGTGCAGGAGGGGGCGACGGGAGGAGCAGGGCCTCCTGGTCGGGGCGATGCGGAGGAGCACCAGCTCCGGCAATGGTGGGGAAGGGCGAGGGGGTTGGGTGGAGCGATGGTGGGGAGGTGGCGGCGGGGTGGGGTGGGCTCGGCAGGGAGGGGAGGGAGTGCAGGGGTGGCCGGGGAAGGTCGGCGGTGCGTTCTTGTGGCCGACTCCGGCGAGGTCCACAGGGGGAGGAGGAGGTGGGGAGAGGCGGCGGTTTCAACGGGAATGGAACGAGGAGGCCATGGGGGTTCTTATAGAGGCGACGGGAGGTGCTAGGAGGAAGTATAGCTCGCGAATCCCAGAGGTGAAGATTTCTCTGTCCATGGCTAAGGAAAGCTTCTGTGACGTGAGGAAGAGATAGAGGAGGAAGAAGATCTTGTTGGGCCAGAGAAAAGGAAAGGTCTTAATGGGCCACCGTTTATTTCCGTTTAAACACGATTTCTTTCCTTTTTTCAAAACTAGGAAACTAAAACGACAAAAGGGAAATCAAATCAACTCGGAATATAGAGTTTCTATATACTAAAATTATCAGAAAAATAAAATCTAAATGATGGGCATTTTTCCACGGCAAAAATAAAAACTTCAGAAAAAATTATTTTCACAAAATTGCCTAAAAGATTTATTTTCTTTTGCAAATAATTTTCAAATGACCCTCTAAGTTTTAGGGTTCAAATAACTTTCAAAATGCCCGTGTGTTTGAGGGTCATGTTCCTCCTCTCTTTTCTGTTTGGCAGAATGTATTTCCTGGCATTTCTTGCACGAAGAAAACAAATAGAAATGCAAGAGAATTCAAATGCAAATATCTCCGTTCAAATTCTTTGTAGTTGAAGAAGCCATGTCATCTTCTCTCTTTCCTTTTAAATGATTTAATTTGTATTCACCGGAGAAGGGGAAAGTCATTTTATTCCCTCTCATTCAAAAGTTTTTTTAAAAAGTTTCAAATTTCCACTCAAGTTTCAATCACTCAAGCAAGCAAACAAACAAACTCATAATTATTTTAACATTCCAAAATTTGGGATGTTACAAATGTACCACACATAAAATGAATCTCGTCCTCGAGATTCGAAGAGGCTAGAAAGAAAGGTTAGGGTTTGGTGGTCTTCTAGCAATCCAATCTCCTGCAGAGTGGGATGCTACCACACTTAAAATGAGAGGTACTGGTCCCTTAAGATTTTAACAATCCTCTGGGGTTTTGGCATCTCACTCCTCACAGTCTTCATATCTTCCGTTATATTCATAACGTCTCCATAAAAAACGAGGGCTTTTCCGTTGATATAAGCTTCTTCCGTTACTGGGTCTTCTTAACTGACAGTCTCGTGGTCAACTTATAAATAACCTATCGACGATTCTCATGGTGGTCTACCATTTGTGGTTATCCTGCAGAGAGAGAGGCCTTGTCTTCATCCTCGCCGTAAAATTTCCTACGCGTGACAACAAATGCCATGTACATGGGGCTTTTCTTATACCATTCTAAGGCTTAAACAGAAGCTTCAAAGAACGTCGTCTCTCTACTATGGGTAATTCTCTCAGATTTACCATTCCGAATGGCAAGATAAATGATAAGAGTAAGTCGTCATGGTGATCAATCCATTCCGCACCCAAATCATTTCTCTGTATAAGGTTTAGGAATCTCGCATTCTAACACTCGGGCATCCTCACTAGCGTTGCAGAATTTCTCTTGTCCACGAACGAAGTTTGGATAATCCATTGGTTCTGCAAGCTGAACGAAACATCTATCGTATCTTAACAACTCTCAGGTTTTCGTATGCTCCTAAGAAAACGTTTTCCGATCCATCATAGCTTCTTTCCATAAATAATATTCATTTCATAATCAATCCTTTATTACATCCTTAATTTATCCTCAAAAACTCCAATTCAAAAGTACTTTATTACCAATTCTCCCATCCACATTGTTCGGTATGGTCGAGCATTTCTGCCAACTTTATTCATCTGCCTCTCTTGGAGGTACTTTAGTTCCACTCGAACTTTCCAATGTGCTCCTTGAAATTATCCATCTTTTGCTTCATCATGGTGGTCATAAGCTTCATCTCCATCATCTCTGCATGCACCTCACTCAGGTATTCCTGGGTATGACGGAGTCTTGCTCCAAGTATTTCTCCAATCTGACGTATGGCTTCCATGGCAGCTTCACGAACAGCATCAAAGAAGGTTGCTCGAGGTACACGTGAAATGAAGAAGTATTGCCCCATAGTCTTTGGACAAACTCCTTTCACATGGTGGAGGTGTACTTCCACGTACCAAAGTTTCACTCCATTTTCCATGAATGGGTAGCCTTTGTAGACGGCATCTCCTTCAAGATGAATGTGCTTCATCATGTCCTTCAGGATTTTTGGGTAATCATGCTCACTGGTCAGGGTCTTGATTGTTTCTGCGCCCTTGAGGAATGACTCGTAGAGAGTTGTCATCTGCAGGTGTCATTTCTGTAGCGACCCGACTCAAGACGAGTCAAGCCTCTGTGTATTTGTGCCATCCCTGGATGAGTATGCTGGCACACACAGTACATCAATGTATATATCAAAGTGCAATCACATGTACATAGCATAAAACTGATATATACCTTAAATATTTCAGCGCAAGCAGTCAAGGGAGTGGAGTCCCAATAAACACCAATGGCAAGTTGAGTGTAGACCTAACCCTAAATCGTACTCTTACTCGTCGAAGAAAAATATCTGCAACATAAGACGTTGCAGCCGTGTAGGTCAGCATATTGAATATGCCGGCAAGTCACATATGAGAGGGGTTAAAATATCATCTATACTATATGCATATATGGCAGGTGGGGCTATAAGTTTTCAGCGAAAAGCAAGTTTTCTCCTGCATCAAGAGAGGGCTAAAAGAAAAATGTTACTACATTGTTGGTTGTTAACGAGATGGTTCCACCAACCAATTCTCGTACCCATGTTGTCAATAATACCCACATCAATATTATTATTTGTGTTGAGAATTTCAGATAACTTCAGTTCCTTTGGCTCAAGTTGTCCATGACCGTGCACACGGCTAATCGATTAGGTTTGAGTACTCTGTAGAGTTTTGAACACGTTCCCCACAAGATTTGATCGCCTCTGTGTATGTCCTCGCACTTCAGGGTGTTTGAAGACCGGATGATCAAAACATGGTCTTTCAACGGTCCCTCTGAATCCCTGTCGGTGCCCATCCGATCCTACCGTTCTTCTACATCTGCTAGCACCGCCTGTCCAGAGTCGCCGCGTTCTCCAACCAAGCCAGAGCCCATAATGACTTGTGGCTATGCAGGTAAGCCTTCGGTCTTGAAAATATCCGTCCGTCTCTTTGAGCCTGGGTGAAGCTTTCCGCAGGATGTCATGGCCTCTCCAGCATCCCGGGTCATCCACTGGGTTCTCCAGGGAACCGATCAACCGTCCTTCACCCAGAGTTGCATTGCGTCCGAGGTCTTGAAAATCTAGTCTTAACCGGTCTTGATTATTTAAGTAACCTTGCATCACTCGTGTTATGCACTCAACCGAAATCCCATCTACTCAAGCATAGCATTATGAACTTTGTCGTCTCGGGGCCAAGTATCGGGGTTGTTGTGTGCCTACCACATGATACTACAATCTATACTAAAATTTCCAAGTACCTAAGCAGCATGCAATTGGGCATAGGATGGTAGAACTACGATGCATAAAACATAGGTGATAGTATGATCATAGTGACTTGCCTGGTGATGTTGACGAAGAAGAATTTCTCGAGAAATAACTGGATAGACTACTCGTCATTCTCCGATGAAATCTATATAACAAACATATCACTCACATAAGCACTCATACTAGCAATCATTCTAGCAATCAAAACAAGAGAGCGAATAAGAATCCGAAAGAAACTTCACTAAAGCTAGGAGTCTTCTACTACATCAAACACGAAATAGTTTTTGTCCAACAGAAAATAAAAACAAGGAACTAAGATATAAATTTAACTAAGATAAAATAAAATATTTTTCACAAAACTATTTGAAAGTATTTCCAAACGGGATTTGAAACAGTGGAGAAACCAATTGCAAGTTACTAAGGAACTAGAATTGATTTCATGAAAAAATATAAAAATAAAATAAAAACTTGTTGCAAAACTACTATTTAACTAACAGAAACTAAACATAATCTTTCTGAAGTAATAAGGAAAATATTTTAAAAGCAATTATAGAAAAATAATAGGCATAATCCTAAAAAGAGGTGAAACAGAAATTGTTTCACAAGAAACCATAAGCTAAAAATACTCAAACAAATCTGAAATTTCTACCACTGATAAATAAGATCATTAGTGATCAGTAGCAAAAAGAATCAAATTAAAATCTATTTTTAAACTCCTGGAATAGGCAAAACAAGGTTTAAATTAAATCTTATCAAATTCAAATTTCAAAATTTCAAACATAGACAAATTATATGTTTTTAAAAACTACAGAAACATTGTGAGCTACTGGAAAAAGAATCAACTCCATTGGAGTTGTGGATCAAAAGTTATGGGCTAAACAAGTTTGGAACTTTTCTGTTTTTGGAACTAAACAGAAAAAAAAAGAATAAAAGCTAACTAATGAACGTCCGCACATTAGAAGAAAACTGTTTGGCTAACTAATTAAATAAAAACAACCGTCGGTTCTTTTTAGAAAACCGAAGGGGTAAGTACCTTCTAATCTACACCGTGGGATCTAGATCTAACGGTAAAACTACACAATACAAAAAAACAAAACAAGTAAAAGAAAAAAAAGAAAGGAAGGACGAGAGGGAGCCTTACCGTGACTGGTGGGGGTTGGAGCCTTCTCCGGCGAGGTGGGCAATCTCCGGCGGGGTGGGGTCGCCGGCGGGGGGGTGCGGTGCCGGTGGAGGAGGGGTGGGGCTGCGAGGCTCCAGGGGGGAGGCGAGGGGGAGATGGGGAGGGTGCATGAGGGGGCGACGGGAGGAGCAGGGCCTCCTGGTCGGGGCAATGTGGAGGAGCAGCAGCTCCGGCGATGGTGGGGAAGGGCGAGGGGGTGGGGTGGAGCGGTGGTGGGAAGGTGGCGGCGGGGTGGGGTGGGCTCGGCAGGGAGGGGAGGGAGTGCAGGGGGTGGCCAGGGAAGGTCGCTGGTGTGTTCTTGTGGCCGACTTCGGGGAGGTCCACAGGGGGAGGAGGAGGTGGGGAGAGGCGGCGGTTTAAACGGGAATGGAACGAGGAGGCCATGAGGGTTCTTATAGAGGCGACGGGAGGTGCTAGGAGGAAGTATAGCTCGCGAATCCCGGAGGTGAAGATTTCTCTGTCCATGGCTAAGGAAAGCTTCTCTGACGTGAGGAAGGGACAGAGGAGGAAGAAGATCTTGTTCGGCCAGAGAAAAGGAAAGGTCTTAATGGGCCACCGTTTATTTCCGTTTAAACACGATTTCTTTCCTTTTTCAAAACTAGGAAACTAAAACGACAAAAGGGAAATCAAATCAACTCAGAATATAGAGTTTTTATATACTAAAATTATCAGAAAAATAAAATCTAAATGATGGGCATTTTTCCACGGCAAAAATAAAAACTTCAGAAAAAATTATTTTCACAAAATTGCCTAAAAGATTTATTTTCTTTTGCAAATAATTTTCAAACGACCCTCTAAGTTTTAGGGTTCAAATAACTTTCAAAATGCCCGTTTGTTTGAGGGTCATGTTCCTCCTCTCTTTTCTGTTTGACAGAATGTATTTCCTGGCATTTCTTGCACGAAGAAAACAAATAGAAATGCAAGAGAATTCAAATGCAAATATCTCCGTTCAAATTCTTTATAGTTGAAGAAGTCATGTCATCTTCTCTCTTTGCTTTTAAATGATTGAATTTGAATTCACCGGAGAAGGGGAAAGTCATTTTATTCCCTCTCATTCAAAAGTTTTTTTAAAATGTTTCAAATTTCCACTCAAGTTTCAATCACTCAAGCAAGCAAACAAACAAACTAATAATTATTTTAACATTCCAAAATTTGGGATGTTACAAAGTTCGAGAAAGTAAGAGTGCGAAAACAATTACTTGGCCAATACCGGGGTTGTGCATGATTTACATTAGTTGTGTGAGGGTGATGGAGCATAGCCAGACTATATGATTTTGTAGTGATAACTTTCCTTGGCCTTGTTATTTTGAAAGTTCGAGATTACCTTGCTAGTTTGCTTGAACTATTATTGTTTTCATGTCAATAGCAAACTATTGTTTTGAATCTTACGGATCTGAATATTCATGTCACGTGAAAGAAGTTGCAAAGGACAACTATTCTAGGTAGCATTTCACATCAAAAATTCATTCTTTATCACTTCCCTACTCGAGGACGAGCAGGAGTTAAGCTTGGGGATGCTTGATACGTCTCCAACGTATCTATAATTTTTGATGTTTTGCATGCTATTATCTTGTCAAACTTTGGATGTTTTGCATGCCTTTTATATATTTTTTGGGACAAACTTATTAACTCAGTGCCAAGTGCGAGTTCCTGTTTTTTCCATCTTTTTGACCCCTTTCAGAGGAGAATTTGAAAGGGAGTCCAAACAGAACAAAATCCCCGAAAAGAACTTTTCTGTAACAGAAGAAGATCAGGAGACTTGAGAGCCAAGGCAGGGGGTCCCCAGGGGCCCCACAAGCCCCCACCCCGCGGCCAGGGGGGAGGCCGCGGCCCTCAGGCTTGTGGGCTCCCTGGACCTCCTTTGCCCTAGGTTTTGCGCCTATATATCCCCAAAAATTCCACAAAAAATCAGGAGATCATCGAAAGTACTTTTCCGCCGCTGCAAGCTTCTGTCTCCGCAAGATCCCATCTGGGGCATGTTCTGGTGCCGTGCCGGAGGGGGGATTCGGATACGGAGGGCTTCTTCATCAACACCATGACCTCTCCGATGATGCGTGAGTAGTTCACCATAGACCTACGGGTCCATATCTAGTAACTATATGGCTTCTTCTCTCTCTTGGATCTTCAATACAAAATGTAATCTTCTTTTGCGGTGTGTTTGTCGAGATCCAATGAATTATGCATATATGATCAGATTATCTATGAATATTATTTGAGTTTCTTCTGATCTCTGTTATGCATGATTTCATATCCTTGTAATTCTCTCCGAGTTGTGGGTTTTGTTTGGCCAACTAGATCTATGATTCTTGCAATGGGAGAAGTGCTTGGTTTTGGGTTCATACCGTGCGGTGGCCTCACCCAGTGACAGAAGGGGTAGCGAGGCACGCATCATGTTGTTGCCATCAAGGATAAAAAGATGGGGTTTTCATCATTGGTTTGAGATTATCCCTCTACATCATGTCATCTTGCTTAAGGCGTTACTCTGTTCGTCATGAACTCAATACACTAGATGCATGTTGGATAGCGGTCGATGTGTGGAGTAATAGTAGTAGATGCAGAAAGTATCGGTCTACTTGTCTCGGATGTGATGCCTATATGTATGATCATTGCCTTAGATATCGTCATGACTTTGCACGGTTCTATCAATTGCTCGACAGTAATTTGTTTACCCACCGTGATATTTGATATTTTGAGAGAAGCCTCTAGTGAACACTATGGCCCCGGGGTCTACTCCACACCATATTTTCAGCCTTACACTTTTTACTTTGTTGCACTTTCCGCCTTCAGATCTCACTTTGCAAACAATCTTGAAGGGATTGACAACCCCTTTGAAGCGTTGGGTGCAAGCTCTTTTGTGTTTGCGCAGGTACTGTGTACTTGACGAGATTCTCCTACTGGATTGATACCTCGGTTCTCAAACTGAGGGAAATACTTACTGCTCCTGTGCTGCATCACCCTTTCCTCTTCAAGGGAAAAACCAACGCAAGCTCAAGAGATGACAGAAGGATCCCTGGCGACTGCCGGGGAACGACTTTTGTTGACATAGCACACCCCTTGGCTCGCCCTATTTCTGATCATATCCCATGTTCAGTGGTGATTCAAACAAACATCCCTCGAAACAAAACCTTTCGTTTTGAAACCTACTGGATTGCACACCCAGGATTCATGGACACGGTATCGCAAGCATGGAATAAACCCATCAAGCATGGCAAAGATAGCAATAAAGCGGTACGGTTTGTGCTAAAACGCTGGAGCAGAAATATCTCCCGCCTCAAAGTAGCAATTGACAACTCCAACAAGACGTTGCTTGAGATAGATGCGATCGTGGACAAACGAAAACTCACAACACCGGAAAGAAATTTCAGGATAATCCTCAAAAACCACTAGTCAGACTGTTGCAATATCAGAAAGATTACTTGTGTAAAAGGTGTACAGTAAGAAGGATCAAGTTCGGGGATGAGAATACAAAGTTCTTTCAAACGGTGGCGACTGAATGTTATAGACGTAACTATATCGCCACGCTCAAAACAACGGATGGCATCGTGGTTGAGAAGCATGCATACAAGGAGGCTCTTCTGTTGGACACCTATAGAGCGTGGATGGGCACGTCAAGATCGCCGGGCATACGTTTTGATCTAGCCCCACTAATGCGACAAGGAATCGATTTTGAGGCCCTCATTGTCCCTTTTGAAAGAAAAGAAATTGATCCCGTTGTAAAAGAGATGCCAGCTGACCGAGCACCAGGACCGGATGGGTTTAAGGGGGCTTTCCTAAAGTCTTGCTGGCCCATCATCAAAAAGGAATTTTATGATATCTGTGATGAGTTTCACCGAGGTACTCTAAACATAGAATCCCTTAACTACGGACACATAACTTTGATCCCAAAAACGGTTTCGCCCTAGACAGTGAATGACTATCATCCAATCATGCTGCTTAACTGTTGCCACCAGATGATCACCAAGATCCTGGCATAGCGGCTTCAGAAAGTCATCCTACCTATTGTACATCGAAATCAGTATGGCTTCCTCCGGGGTAGATCTATACATGACTGCCTGGCGTGGGCTTTTGAATACATCCATCAATGCCAAAGCTCCGGAAAAGAGGTGGTCCTTCTTAAGCTGGACTTTGCTAAAGCATTTGACACTGTCGAACATTCAGCCATGATTAAGATCATGCAACATATGGAATTTAACTCGAGGTCGATTGGATGGATCAAATGCATCATCGGGAAAATCGTCGGTACTGCTGAATGGAATCCCTGGCAAAAAATTTACCTGTAGATGTGGAGTCAGACAGGGGGACCCTCTATCCCTATTGATCTTTGTTCTGGCGGCAGACCTTCTTCAAACTGAGATCAATAAAGAGCTAAGTATTGGAACCCTGTCGCACCCCGTCGATCCTAGGGGTGACACTGAGTTTCCAGTGATCCAATACGCCGATGGCACCATCATCATCATGCGAGCGTGCCCCATCCAAGCTGCAAGAATGAAACGCATACTTGACGACTATACTGCAACCATCGGCCTTAAGATCAACTATCAGAAATCAACACTAGTACCCATCAACATGACACCTGACGCATGCAACACTATCATGTAGATCTTTCGATGCGCGCAAGCATCCATGCCGTTGACTTATCTAGGGCTTCCGCTTGGGACGTCCAAACCCACTGGTTTAGACATGACACCGCTAGTCTGTAAAGCAGAGAGGAAGATCATGGCTGCCATGTCGTTGATGTCGCACGCGGGCAGACTAGCTCTGATGCACTCTCTCATCGGGTCGCTCCTCGTGTTCTCGATGGGGACTCTCAGAATCCCCCGACAATCGTGGAGCAGCTTGATAAGATCCGGAGGCGGTGTCTGTGGAGGAAGAAGACGGCTGATGGGTTTAAGAGCAATGCCCTAGTGGCCTGGGAGTTGGTTTGCCGCCCCAAGGAAAATGGGGGCCTAGGGGTCTTAACCCTCAAGCTGTAGAACGATGCCATGCTCCTGAAGATGCTGCACAAATTATAAAACCGACGGGATATCCCCTGGGTATCGTTGATCTGGAACACACACTATGATGATACGATACCCCATGTGCGAGATCAATGTGGCTCCTTCTGGTGGCGAGAGTTGGTTAAGCTCATGACGGTGTTTCGAGGGGTAACACAGGTGAAGGTAAACAATGGACTTTCGGCGCTCTTTTCGAAGGAAAACTGGAACAATGCCATCTACGCAGAAAAGTTCCCCAGAGCTTTCTCTTTCGCTAGCTCTGAGGATGCTTCCGTTCAAACCTTCCTGGGAACACGCTCGCTGCAAGGTGTCTTCTCGCTGCCACTGTCGGAGCAAGCCCATGAGGAAATCAAGATGATGCAGCAGGAAATAAGAAGTGGTGAGCTCAACCCTAGTGGAGATGACTCGATATGTGCTTGGGACGCTGACACTTTCACGACAGCAGCGTATTGCCGATTTTACTTCGAAGGGGCCACAGCTCATGCAGCGTTTAGCTGACTGTGGAAGTCGAAGTGTGTCCCCAAGATCAAATTGTTCGGATGGTCCCTATTGATGGACAAGCTTAATACGAGAAATATGCTCAAAAGAAGACATTACAATATCGGGTCTACTTTGGATTGCCTGCTGTGTGACCAACGTGCGGAGGAGACCCTTGAACACCTCTTCTTCGGATGTCGCTTTAGCCAACATTGTTGGGATATGCTGAACATCAAGTGGGCGACTCGTCCACATAGACTGGAGATACTACAACATTAGAAGACGGTGCATCCCCGGAACATGTTCATGGATATCTTCCTCGTGGCAGCCTGGAGTCTGTGGAAGGAACGAAATAACAAGTGTTTTGAGAATGTAACCCCCTCTCTGGGATCTTGGCGACGTAGATTCATTAAGGACTTCTCCAATCTTAGATATCGGGTGCCTTCTAGAAAGGTGCAACTCATAGATACCATTGTTGCAAATCTAGCCGACGCCTCCTAATATGTAACTCCTCACATCACAAGCCCCCCCTCCCCACACCCACCTCACACCCCACCTATGTATGTGTAAATGTTGGTTTGATATATACATGCAGTAGGAGCCTTTCCTACTGTCTTACACTAAAAAAAAGGTTCGTAATGCTCTCTGATCTATTGAGATAGTTTGGCCAACTAGATTAATATTTCTTTAGTGGGAGTGGTGCATTTTAGTAGGTTCAACTTAGCGAATTTCTATATCTCAGTGACAGAAGGGGACAAGATGCGTCTTTGTGTTGCTGCCACTAAGTTTAAAATGATGGGGTTTATCCATATTAATTGAGTTTACTTTGTCTACATCATGTCATTTTTCTCCAAGCATTACTTTGTTTTTATTAATACGTAGAGAGGCAAGCATAGAAGCACTCTTGAAGTGGAGTAATATTAATAGGTGCAGGTAGGATTCGGCCTATTTTCTTATGGACGTGATGCCTATATACACATGATCATTGCCGTGAAAATCGTATAATTATTCGTTGTTCTATCAATTGCCCAATAGTAATTAATTTACCCAGCAAATGCCTTTGCTACGAGAGATGGCATTAGGAAACGCTACGGCCCCCGGCTCTGTTTACTTATATATATTTACAAACGCTACTACTACCTTGCTGCCATTATTTGTGTTTTATTTTATTGTGCCATTTACAATCATCAACAATTATCTACACACATCATTTGCTTGCAAATAACAAGATCAAGGGGATTGACAACCCTCTTGCCCGCGTTGGGTGCAAGTTGTTTGTTTCATTGTGTGCAATCGCTGAAGATGGTTGAGGATTGGTATTCCTATTGGTTCGATAAACCTTGGTTTCATAACTGAAAGAAATACTTACCCGCATTGTGCTGCGATAGCCCATTCCTCTTCACGAAAAACCCAACGCAGATCACAGTCATTGATACATTGCTATTATATATTTTAATATTACAAAAACCTATATCTACTATCCATATTGCACTTGTATCACCATCACTTCACCAAACTAGTGCAGGAATACAATTAACCATTGTATTGGGTGTGTTGGGGACACAAGAGATTTCTTGTATTTCATTGCAGGGTTCTTTGAGATAGACCATCTTTACCCTAGAAGTCCCATAGATTGA
The DNA here is from genome assembly GCF_904849725.1 of Hordeum vulgare subsp. vulgare. NCBI lineage: Eukaryota > Viridiplantae > Streptophyta > Magnoliopsida > Poales > Poaceae > Hordeum > Hordeum vulgare. Next base: position 105,007,758 of record NC_058521.1, on the reverse strand, counting down.
TAAGCCTTAGGTCATCCACATGAGGGAAAATTGCAAAAAAACTGTCCTACAAAACTTTGCGCTTGGAGGCCCACCGTAGTCTACAAGAATAAAGCTGTGTAGTAGACATAAATCGGTGAGCGGACCTTTGAGAGAGGGTCTTGAATGGTTATGGTAGTATGTTACCTTGATGCTGGGGTAGATCTTAGATGGTACCTATTTTTTCCTGAATACGTGTTTCACCATAGCTCGGTGAAACCGAACAATTGGTCCTTGTATAATTGCTGCTAATAGTTGTCCATGGTATTTTGAGCACTAAATTGTGCCTCTAAGGCACGTACTTTGCGGCTAGTGAGGTCATGTTTTGGGGAGCATGTTTCTATTTATGTTGAGTGTCAGAAGACTCCGGGAGTTGTGGTAGGGCTCGGGCTAGTTTATTCGCCTCTCGTGCCTTGATGGCGGACTGGGACTTTAGACCCTCATTGCCGATCTGGACTTCGGCTGCTAGAGCCATTGTGTGCTCCTTAGTTTGGAGTGAGCGCTTAGTGTTTCCATTGATGGTGATTATACCCTTGGGTCTGGGCATCTTATGCTTCAAATATGCGTAATGAGGGACGATGCTGAAATGAGCGAATGTTGTACAGTTGAGAAGTGCGCGATAGCCGATGCGGAAAGGGACGATGTAGAAGATAAGTCTTGCATTGCGGAAGTTGTCGAGTGAGCCCAATAGTACTTCCAAATTACTATACCCGTGCCGCTGGCTGTGATGCGTGGGATTACCCCTTTATAGGTGGTGCTGTTGGGTTTCATCCTTGATGGATCAATACCCATTCTTCTTGTTGTATCTGAGTAAATTAGATTGAGGCTCCTACCTCCGTCCATCAGGACTCTAGTTAGGTGGTACCCATTGATAATGGGGTAAAGTACCTGGGCCACTAACCCTCCATGACAGATACTCTAGTCGGGTGGTGTCGGCATCAAAACCGGCAGATCTCGGGTAGGGGGTCCCAAACTATGGAGCTTAGTTCGAAGGGTTGCATGAGAGGGGGAGACAATGTTTACCCAGGTTTGGGCCCTCTTGAGGAGGTAAAACCCTACGTCCTGCTTGAATATATTGATGGGGGAACAATGGTAATAGAGTTGATCTACCTCGAGATTGTATGAGCTAACCCTAGATGAGATAACCTGCCTATATGTATAAGGGCCTATGGTTTATATAGACACTAGGGCCCCTAGGGTTACATGTTACCAACATAGATCGGGAGTAGACGGATCGAACTACTCATCCTGCCTTGGAGTGCATGCTTGTATTTGGAGCTTTCCATCTTGATCATGCAGTCGTTAGATAATCCAGTCTTCAATGACATAGCCCATAAGATCGACCCATGAGGGTTAACCCGACTACCCGATGACCCCTTAATTCAGAACTCCCTCAGTATCCCCCGAACTAGCGTTCAACGTCGATGTGTGTGGTCTTCGGTAGCCGAACACATAAACAAATCGTCTTGCACGACGAGTTCCCTTTATATTCGGCTAACATTAGCCTAGTCATTTCACCGACGTAGTGTTATCGAAAACATGTATCATTAAATCCCGAGGCTATTAAAGTCCCAAAGGTGAATAGTAACCCATCAAACAATTATTATGACGAGAAGTCACAATAACAAATAGTGAGTAAAGATCGATACGCGGCTCAAGACCACTTTCCTCGGGACACCTTCCATCATCAACATAGATCGTGTCCATATTTAAGGGATTTCAATTTAATGACCCGAGCCAATCTACGCACGTCCCAATGGTGCGTTTGTTTCGGGAGGTGGAGGAGCTGGTGGTGAAGTAAGCGGAAACCCTGATTCTATCATTGTGTTCTCACTCGGTCAAGGGAGGTCACTCGGTCTGCTTTGCGGCAATCGGATGCTCCCAGCACTCGGTCCACACCAAGGCAGGGACAATGAGGGGACTGGAACATCCAACGACTTAAGAACATGCATGAAGGCCCATGAAGACCCACGTTACTAGTAACATCAGGGATTATGGTGACCGTTACTTGTAACTTCCCTCTTTATTATCATTTATTGCCTTACAGTGGTGCTCGGCCGGTCATGGTAACCACTCTATAAGCCACTCCCGGGGTTATATGAATTAGGGGTATGAACTAAGGGGTGATGTCTAGCTAGGCGGAGTGGATGCACTCAGTTTTACGAGGTCAGGCCCGACTCGGAGGTGGTAATAGCCCTATGTCTTGAGCCCGGAGGTTGGTGTTTGCCTATGGGGATGTAAAAGATTACAAGTGCTGAACCTTGAGCCGGTGCCCGGGAATGGCATATATAGTGGTTTCCATGACCAACCGAGCACCATTACACGGAAATAAATGATAATAAAGAGGGAAGTTACAAGTAACGGTGGCCTTAATCCCTGACATTACTCGTAACGCGGGTCTTCATGGGCCTTCACGCATGTGTTTAAGTCCTTGGACATTGCAGTCCCTTCATTCACCCTTCCTTCCTGTGGACCGAGTGCTGGGAGCGTCCGATTGCCACAAAGCAGACCGAGTGACCTCACTTGACCGAGTGAGAACACAATGACGGAATGAGGTTGAGATTATCAAGATGACTTGTAGGATACTAATGTCCTTATGGGTACTTAGGTGGGCCCTATGGAAATGGGTCCGTAGGCCTACCCCTTAAGTATAACCCCATTAGTAGCCCCCGAATCGGTAGAGGTTTTCTGGCCGAGTGAATGACTCCCTTGGTGTTCCGGAGACACACCGGTCGTCGTTAGAGGAGGCATCATTCGTACTTTTAGATAGCCACTACGGATTCAAGAGCAAGAAATCACGAATGTCAGGGCATGCCGGTAAGTTCACATTTGGTAAGATCGAATACCTTTCGGGGAGATTTTTTCGATGATTTGGAGCACCATGGGACGAGAGTTCCATGTATTTAGTTGGCGAGATGGAACGGATTCACCCGTACGAGGGTAGAGGTGGCCTGATCGCCTTTTTGTGTCACACGGATGATTGGGGTCCCACAGAGGGACAGGTCGGAAGAGTTCTCGACCAACCTCGTCACACGCCGTGGACGCGGAGTCCATTCGGACCGTGAGGTGGGAGTGGTTTCCTCAACAAATTTGGATTGGACACGCACACAGGGGCAGCAAAATTTGAGGCGACGTGGTTAGTGGAGGTAGTGACGCGACGCCCCGATTTCTGTGCCTACACTATCGCATTGTGCTATAGTACGCGCTGTAGCCGAGATACTGTGGATCTTCCTCGGGGCGGCAGCACACTTGATGGGGCTATTGGGGAACGTAACAAGGGAAACAAAAAAATTCCTACGCACACGAAGACCTAGCTTGGTGATGTCCATCTACGAGAGGAGATTTGGATCTACATACCATTGTAGATCGCACGGCAAGAAGCGTTAAGAAACGCGGTTGATGTAGTGGAACGTCTTCACTTCCCTCGAATCATCCCACAAACCGTCCCGCGATCCGTCCAATGATCCGTTCCGATATAGTGTTGAACGGACGGTACCTCCGAATTCAGCACACGTACAACTCGACGATGATCTCGGCCTTCTTGATCCAGCAAGTAAGATGGAGAAGTAGATGAGTTCTCTGGCAGGGTGACGGCGCTCCAGTGGTGGTGATGTCTACTCCTGCAGGGCTACGCCCGAGCTCCACAGAAATCCGATCTAGAGGTAGAACTATGTGGTCTAGGGTTGAGTTGCACGTGGCTAAAGTTGTCTCAAATCAGCCCTAAAACACCACTATATATAGGAGGGAGGGGAGGGCTAGTCTTGAGGGACAAGCCCTCAAGCGTGCGCCGGCCGCCAGGGAGGAGCAGGACTCCTCCTCCAATTCGGTTTGGGAAGGAGGAGGCCTCCTCTTCCTTCCCAACTCCCTCTTTCCCTTTTTCTTTTCCTTTTCTTATGGTATTTCTTTATGTGGCACTAAGGGCCCCTTGGGCTGACTCCACCAGCCCACTAAGGACTTGTGGCGCCACCCTAATGCCTTGGGCTCACTCCCGGGTGGGTGGGCCCCTCCCGATGAACTCCCAGAACCCATTCGTCACTCCCGGTACACTGTCGGAATTGCCCGAAACTTTCCGGTGACCAAATGAAACTATCCTATATATCAATCTTCGTTTCGGGACCATTCCGGAAACCCTCGTGACGTCCGTGATCTCATCCAGGACTCCGAACAACATTCGGTAACCTCACATATAACTCAATTATACTAAAACATCACCGAACCTTAAGTGTGCAGACCCTGCGGGTTCAAGAACTATGTAGACATGCCCCGAGGCACTCCTCGGTCAATATCCAATTGCTGGACCTAGATGCCTATATTGGATCCAACATATTCTCCGAAGATCTTATCGGTTGAACCTCAGTGTCAAGGATTCATATAATCACGTATGGCATTCCCTTTGTCCCTCGGTATGTTACTTGGCCGAGATTCGATCATCGGTATCCGCATGCCTATTTCAATCTCGTTACCGACAAGTCTCTTTACTCGTTCCGTCATACAAGATCCCGTGACTTACACTTAGTCACATTGCTTGCAAGGCTTGTGTGTGATGTTGTATTACTGAGTGGGCCCCGAGATACCTCTCCGTCACACAGAGTGACAAATCCCGGTCTTGATCCATACTAACTCAACGAACACCTTCGTTGATACCTGTAGAACACCTTTATAGTCACCCAGTTACGTTGTGATGTTTGATGCACAAAAGGTACTCCTTCGGTGCCAGTGAGTTATATGATCTCATGGTCATAGGAATAAATACTTGACACGGAGAAAACAATAGCAATAAAATGACACAGTCAATATGCTACGTTCATAGTTTGGGTCTAGTCCATCACATGATTCTCCTAATGATGTGATCCAGTTACCAAGCAACAACACTTGCACATAGTCAAAAAACCTTGACTATCCTCGATCAACTGGCTAGCCAACTAGAGGCTTGCTAGGGACATTGTTTTGTCTATGTATCCACACATGTATCTATGTTTTCATTCAGTACAATTATAGCATGGATGATAAACGATTATCTTTAAACAGGAAATATAATAATAACTATTTATCATTGCCTCTAAGGCATATTTCCAACAGTCTCCCACTTGAAGTAGAGTCAATAATCTAGTCCTCACATCGCCATGCTTACATTGTAATAAATCTAAGACCCATACAGTTCTGGTGTTGATCATGTTTTGTGCGTGGAAGAGGTTTAGTCAGCAGGTCTGCTACATTCATATCCCTGTGCACTTTGCAAATATTCACGTCCTCTCCTTCGAAGTGGTCGCGGATGAGGTTGAAGCGTCGATTGATGTGTCTAGTCTTCTTGTGAAAGCTTGGTTCCTTTGCTAGAGCAACGTCACGAGTGTTGTCACAGAACAGAGTTATTGGATTAAGTGCGCTCGGCACAACTCCAATATCCATCATGAACTGCTTCATCCAGACACCCTCCTTTGCTGCCCCCGAGGCAGCCATGTACTCCGCTTCTCATGTAGAATGTGCTATGATGATTTGCTTGGAACTGGACCAGCTTACCGCACCCCCATTAAGAATAAATACGTATCCGGTTTGAGACTTAGAGTTATCCGTATCGGTGTCAAAGCTTGCGCCGACGTAACCCTTTACAACGAGCTCTTCGTCACCTCCATAAACGAGAAATATTTCCTTAGTGCTTTTCAGGTACTTCGGAATATTCTTGAGCGTCGTCTAGTGATCCACTCCTGGATTACTCTGAAACCTACCTGCAATACTTATGGCCAGGCTGACGTGTGGTCTAGTGCACAACATTGCATACATGATAGATCCTATGGCTAAAGCATATGGGACGGAACTCATCTGTTCTCTATCTTTCGCAGTTGCTGGGCACTGAGCCTTACTTAATTTTATACCTTGTAATACTGGCAAGAACCCTTTCTTGGACTGATCCATTTTGAACTTCTTGAAAACTTTATCAAGGTATGTGCTTTGTGAAAGTCCTATCAGGCGTCTCGATCTATCCCTATAGATCTAAATGCCTAGAATGTAAGCAACTTCTCCTAGGTCTTTCATAGAGAAACTTGTATTCAAGTAATCCTTTATGCTCTCCAAAAACTCCACGTTGTTTCCAATCAGCAATATGTCATCCACATATAATATTAGAAACGCCACAGAGCTCCCACTCACTTTCTTGTAAATACAAGATTCTCCAATTACTTGTATAAACCCAAATGCTTTGATCACCTCATCAAAGCGCTTATTCCAGCTCCGAGATGCCCGCAGCAGTCCATAAATGGATCGCTGGAGCTTGTAGACTTTTTTAGCATTCTTTGGCTCGACAAAACCTTCGGGTTGCATCATATACAACTCTTCCTTCAGAAAACTGTAAGTGTATCTTGTGCCCCTTAGTAATTTTGGTGGTTTGAAGACTTATAGGTTAAGTATCTAATGTGTTTATGAGTGTACACAGGATCTATAAGTCTCTGAGGAGTTTGAGATATTTGATGAATATCGACCCCTAGAAATGTGTATCTTCGGTTGAAGAAATAGGTCTGAAGCTGAAGAATTGAATCGCGAAGAATCTGCGAAGAAATTGATATTCCTCATGAAGATATTGAAATTGAGGAATTCTGTGTGTCCTGAAGAAAATCATTTTGAAGAGTTTGAAGCATGAAGATTTACTCTTTCTGTTTTATTTTCTTCACACTTGAGTAACAGGAAAACCGTACTGTTAAAGGGGGTCGAAGTTACACTTTGGAATGAATTTCCTCATGATGCTCAACCCAAGCCTAATCCTACCAAAAGCCTCAAGTGAGGAATATGAGTTACATGAGGACTCTCACAGTTGAGGGTTCCGACCGTTTCGAAAGACACGCCACATCATTGGTCTTACCCACACCAACGATCATATTATTTAAGGGCATTAGTGTCAAATCATGTCGGGATGCTCCCAGTCTATAAATAGCCGCCCCCCACAACCATTAGCTAGTTGGCTGCGCCATTAGGAACTGACACTTGTCATAAGAGCAACCCAATTCCTCAGAGTCTTCGAGAGCAATTCATTAGTGAGGAAATAACCTATACACCGAAACCACAAACCTAGAACCTAGTGATTGAGCATCACTGAAGAAGTTGTTCCTGTGTGGGACTGAAGCCTTTTACCTTTGAGGACTGTGGATCCTCCAAACGGTTAGGCGTCATGGTCTAGAGCTTTCCAGCAGTCAATTGTGGATCGCCGGGTGACCAAGTTTGTGAGGGTTTGGAAGTCTGCCCTGAAGACTTACCACGAGTGTTGGGCGAGGACTATGTGTTCTTAGCCCAAGGAGAACACGGTAGGGACTGTGTGTCCCGGGACTGTGTGTCCTTTGGTTTCAATACCAAGCCGCTCCAAACGAGATGTACGACTGTCACAGCAGTTGGAACTGGGTCATCAACTACTGTCTTCGCTGAGAGACGGGTTCTAATTCCTCAACTCCTTACTTTCCTCAGATTATGTGTTGATGACTTTCACTGTTACTGTTTGAAGAATTTGCTGAAGACTTTCTCTGAAATTCCTCAACCCCAAATTCTTCACACTAGTTAATCCTCATCTGTTTTCTACGTGCCTGTTCACTGTGCAATATGTTTTCACATTCCTCACACTGAAAAACTGTTGTTGTGAAACTTTGCACTTCTGATCCTTTACTGTTTCCGCTGTAAGTTAGTCATCAGTGAGGAATTTCCTCAAAAGGAATTTCCTCAGTGATGAAATTCTAAAAATGTCCTATTCACCCCCTAGACGATATAACGCACTTTCAATTGGTATCAGAGCAAGGTACTCCCTTGTTCTTTGTGATTTTGGTTTAACCACCTGGAGTTTTAGTTATCTCGACTCCAGGCATGTTCAAGGTTACTGCAGCATGTCCTACTTTCGAAGGAAAGAACTTTCCCTTCTGGAAGAACAAGATGCAAATGCATCTACAAGCCATTGGCAATAATCTCTCGTATATTGTGGAACATGGCGTCCCCATCATCTGTGCTAGTGTATGTGCTGTTGATGTGAAGAAATTCAAACAACTTGATTCTCAAGCGAAGAATATCATCTGTGGTCATCTGAGCCCAGGCCGGTTTGGAAGAGTGAGTGCTTTGGGCTCTGCAACACTTATCTGGGAGAGACTGTGCAAAGTAAACGAAGGAGTATCAACCCAGCGTGACTCTCGTGTTGATATTCTTCGTAATCTCTTCAATGGCTTCAAGAGGCATGACAATGAAATTTCCCAAGATACCTTTGATCGCCTCAATGACATATCAAATGAACTGCAAGCACTGGGAGCTCGAGACATTACTGATCACGAAGTTGTGAAGAAACTGCTAATATCTTTGGATTCTTCATTTGATACTTTAGTCCTGATGATTCAAGAAAGACCAGACTACAAGATGCTTGATCCAGCTGATATACTCGAAAGACTCAATACTCATGAATTCCAGCTAGAAGAAAAGAAAGATCTATATGGACCAAGCTATTCTAGACCACGTGCACTGAAGGCTAGAGCAATTTCCTCATCTGAAGAAGAAGATTCGGATGATAGCATTGGTGACCCTGAAGAATTTGGACAGGAGCTTGCAATGCTTGTGAGGAAATTCCAGAGGTTTACACGACGTGGCCAGTCCGGTAAATCTTCAAGAAGAGACATGAGGAAATCAGAATCTTCATCTGAGGACTACAAGAAAAGAACCTGCCACAAATGCAAGAAATCAGGTCATTACATTGCTGACTGTCCCCGTTGGGGAGAGGAATCAAAGAAGAAGAAATACAAGGATGAAAGTTCTGATGACTCGAAGAAGAAGAAGAAATCTTCAAAATCCTCATCTTCAAAGCCCTCATCGCACAAGAAGACTAGTTTCAGAAGGGCTCGGGCACTTATTGGCAAGGAAATGGATTCCGAGGCAAAATCAGAGGAATGTGATGAAGAAGAGGGTTCTGATATAGACAGGCTATTCTTGCACTCGCAACCACTTTCGTCAGCAAGTCAATCTTCAACCTTGAAGAAGATGATAACACCATCCACACTGATGACTATGCTGATGACTTCGCTCCAACCTATTGCTTCATGGCAAAAGGTTCAAAGGTACCGAATGATGCTTCCTCCTCTGATTCAAGTGACTGTGAATCTGATGATTATAAAAAACCCAGTTACAATAAACTTGCTATCATTGCCACTAAACAACAAACTGCCGTGGAAAAGCTTCAGAAACTGCTAGGTAGAAGTGATGATCTGGTGAATAATGAAATGAATCTTACACAAATCCTCACTAAAGATGTAAAAAGTCTTCAGTCTAGATTTGATAATCTTCAAGATCGTCATGATACACTCCTCGCTGATCATGAGAAACTTTCCTATGAATTTCTTCGAAGGAAGCTTGATCTAGAGAAGCTGAGTATTTCTCATGATGATCTTCGTATGGAAAATGATTCATTACTAGCTCAACAGATCAGCACTGCACAATCTGAATTCATTCCTCCAGGTCTTAAATGCATTGAACGCGAAATTGCTAATTCTTCACCAGAATCATCAAATGCTTCTATTGCTACAAATTCTTCAACTACACCTATAGTGTCTATTTCCTCACTTGAGGAAAACACAAATTTTACTTATGAAAATGCGGGGTTGAAGGAATTGTATGTGACAGGCATATACAAAAGCCTCAAAGGACATCAAACCCTTTGTGATGTGCTCAAAAAGCAGATCTTGAACAGGAACCCGAGGAAAGAAGGAATAGCCTTTGAGAGGAAATTAAATGCTGATGGATCTTATTGGAAACCTGAGCAGTATCCCAAAACCTCATGGGTTGCTGGTACTGGGCCTCCGTTTGATCCATCCAATCTAACTGGCTTTTCATGTGAATTATCCTATTCCTCACATGAGTCATTTGACTCCAACTATAAACTGTTCAAAAATCAATCTGGTGAAGTATTTGCTCGATCTGTTGGAACTAACTGCGGCAATGGTCATCCCTTGAGGAAAATATGGGTTCCCAAAAGCGGTCTTGAAAATCTTCAAGTGAATGTCCTCATGACACCACCGATGAAGAATCTCAACCCCAGATCAAATTCCTCAGGACGACCAAAGTCTTCAAGAGGATCAAAATCCTCAACTGGTCAAAATTATGCTCGTACCCGTGCTAATGTGTCTAACATGCAGGGAATCTACAAGGAATATGAATATGAACGTTACTCTTCAAATCATTATGTTCATAAATCCTCAAACTCGTTTTCTCCATATTCATATGAGTACTTTAACCCCCCTACTCTTAAAAGAAGTGCATTAGCTTCAATGCCACCTTTCTCATATGGTGCTCGCAGGATGATGAATGCTTTACAACCCTTCAGATGTGGGTGGTGAAGAAATCAAACTAATCACTTCTGCAGGTCAGGTCTCCAGATGAAAATCATCATCTGAAAAAGTTGCTGGAGACCTGAGGAAATGCTTGATAGGACGCAAGCTAATATTGATGAAATAGAAATATTTCCCACGTCCTCATAATTCCGTTGTGATGAAATTCTTATCTAATTAAATTGATATCATATTCTTCAAATCTGAAGCATAGGAGATGGTAAGCTGTATTAATTCATCTGCAGGATGATAAACCCAAGAATACTGAGTGGGTTCTTGATAGTGGCTGCACACATCACATGACTGGTGATAAAAGCTTGCTGATGAATATGCCACTGACTCCATCACCTCCGAAGCAAATCACATATGCTGACAAAGGTAAAAGCAAGGTATTGGGACTTGGCAAAGTTGCTATTTCCAAGGATAGGCATATGGACAAAGTGATGCTTGTTGAATCCGTTGGTTTTAATCTAATGTCAGTCTGGATGCTTTGTGATCTTGATATGATTGTTATCTTTGGTAGATATAGATGTGTAGTCATCATGGAATCTGACAGATCCAAAGTCTTCGAAGGAGTAAGAAGAGGGGATTTGTATATTGTTGATTTCTCTACAGGTCCTCAACCATCCACTTGCTTACTAGCAAAAACCTCAAAAGGATGGCTCTGGCACCGAAGACTAGGTCATGCAGGCATGAGGAATTTGCACACGCTCGCGAAGAAGAAGCATGTCATCGGCATCGAATCGGTCAAATTCCTCAAGGATCATCTCTGCGGTGCATGTGAATCTGGAAAAATGACCAGATCCAAGCATCCCTCGAAGACTATCATGACCACTACTAGTCCCTTCGAATTGCTTCATATTGATCTATTTGGACCTACTCACTATGCCACACTAACCAATGCAGCATCTTTATATGGCTTCATCATAGTTGATGATTATTCCAGATATACATGGGTGCATATCATAGTATATAAAACTGAAGTGCAGGAAATCTTCAAACAATTTTCTTCAAGGGCCTCGATGAACTTTGCCATCAAGATCAAACATATTAGGAGTGATAATGGAAGAAAGTTCAAAAACACCGGTCTTGATGATTATCTTCATGAACTTGGTATTACTCACGAATTATCTGCTCCTTATACTCCTCAACAGAACGGTGTTGTCGAAAGGTAGAATAGGACTCTGGTTGAGATGGCAAGAACTATGCTTGAAGAATATTAGACTCCTCGTCGCTTTTGGCCTGAAGCAATCAACACTGCATGCCATATCATAAACAGGGTATATCTTCACAAATTCCTCAAGAAAACCTCATATGAACTCCTCACTGATAAGAAACCCAATGTAAGTTATTTCAAAGTCTTCGGTGCAAAATGTTGGATTAGAGATCCTCACCATAGCTCAAAATTTGCACCTAAGGCACATGAGGGTTTTATGCTCGGTTCTGGAAAGGACTCACACACCTACAGAGTCTTCAACAACTATCACAAGAAAGTTGTTGAGACTGTAGATGTGCGGTTTGATGAAACTAATGGCTCGCAGAGAGAGCAATTGCCTTCTGATCCAGATAAGCTGGCTCCTGAGGAAGCAATAAAGCTCAAACCTACTGAAGACATTGTTCCCACTGAGGAAATTGGTGAAGAAACGATTCCCATCACTGATGAAAATCCTCAACGACATCAACGCGCCAGGTCCTCTCAATCGCTCAAAAGCTTCACACTTGGTTAACTGTTGTCGGCATTTTTCCTTTGTATCTATCACAGAACCCTCAAAAGTTGCTGAGGCTTTCCTGGAACCGGAGTGGATCCAAGCGATGCAAGACGAACTTCTTCAATTCAAGCTGAATGACGTATGGGAGCTTGTCAAACGACCAGATGCTCGCAAGCACAACATCATCGGTACCAAGTGCATTTTCCGAAACAAGCAAGATGAGGACGGTCAAGTGGTGAGGAACAAGGCACGACTTGTAGCCCAAGGCCACACCCAGGTTGAAGGAATAGATTTCAATGAAACTTTTGCACCTATTGCTAGACTTGAAGCTATTCGAATACTACTTGCTTATGTTAATCATCATAACATCAAATGGATGTGAAAAGTGCATTCCTCAATGGTAAGCTTGGGGAAGAAGTATATGTTGCTTAGCCCCCAGGTTTTGAGGATCCAAAGAATCCAGACAAAGTCTTCAGACTCAAAAAGGCTCTCTATGGTCTCAAGAAACCCCTCGGGCATGGTATGATACATTGAAGGAATTCCTCATGAAGAAAGGCTTCAAACCTGGTTCACTCGATCCAACTATTTTCACTAAATCCTATGATAATGAGCTATTTGTGTGCCAAATATATGTCGATGATATCTTATTTGGCTATACTGACAAACGATACAGTGATGAATTTGCTTACATGATGAGTGAAGAATATCAGATGTCTATGATGGGGGAGCTGAAATTCTTCTTAGGTCTTCAAATTCGTCAACAACAAAATGTAAACTTCATATCACAGGAGAAATACCTCAAGGATGTTCTGAGGGAATTCGACATGCATGAATGCGAAGGTGCCAAGATTCGAATGCCTACCAACGGCCATCTCGGCACTGACGAAAATGGTAAAGAATTTGATCAGCAGGTATATCGCTCTATGATTGGCTCTTTATTGTATCTATGTGCATCTAGGACAGATATAATGCTTAGTGTTTGCATGTGTGCACGTTTTCAAGCAAAACCGAAGGAATCACACCATTAGGCTGTGAAGCATATTATTCGATACTTAGCTCACAGACCAACACTAGGATTATGGTATCCCAAGGGCTCCAATCTTCATTTGGTAGGATATTCCGATTCTGACTATGCTGGTGATCGTGTGGATCGCAAGTCAACTTCTGGTACATGTCATTTCCTCGGAAGATCACTAGTTTGCTGGTCCTCAAAGAAGCAGAACTGCGTATCACTCTCCGCTGCCGAAGTTGAATACATTGTTGCTGGTTCATGCTGTGCTCAATTACTATGGATGAAGCAAACACTCAAGGACTACGGCATCAACATGAAGAATGTGCCTCTCTACTGCGACAATGAGAGTGTAATCAAGATTGCATACAACCCAGTACAACACTCTAAGACTAAGAAAATCCAGATTCGTCATCATTTTCTTCGGGACCATGTTCTCAAGGGCAATATCCTCATCGACCATGTGAAGACTGATGATCAACTGGCAGATATCTTCACTAAGCCCTTGGATGAGAAAAGATTTTGCAAGTCGTGATGTGAGCTAAATATCTTAGAATCTTCAAATGTTTTGTAAAAACATGCACACATCCTAACACTTATGCAAAATTGATGACTTAGATGTGCAACACATGATGAATCGATTTTCTTCAACTAATGAAGAATATCACTCTAAGTGTGAAGAAATCAACGAAGAAATTGATTCTCAGGGCCCTACGACAATTGTACGCAGCGTCTGTAATCAACATTCTTATATGGTGGGTCACGCCACCGCCGAATGTGAAATTCCTCAAGTTGATTTTCTTCAATGTTCCATGTCCTCAAAATGTGTTTTTCTTCAAAACAGTTGTTCTTCATTGTGACGATGTATCTCAAAATCTTCAAGTTACTCAAATCTTCAAAAACACTTGATGACTTTCGTTTGACTAGATAGAGTGTGATTTCAAGTCCTCAATAGCATTCACTTATAGCTATTTCTTCAAGTTGATATTTCATCTAAGTGAATGTGATCGGACCCTCCTTTCCCTCTTTGCTACTCTCATCCAGTCTATTCGATTCTTCATATGCGTTCTACTTGAAACTTTGTTCAAAATCCTCACCGCGTCCTTGTCAGCTGATGATTTTGTAACAAAAATCCTAAAATCTTCAAAAATTGTCTCTTTAATGCACAATAACTGAACCCCACTTCCCACATTCGGATAACCATGATCTCCACTATCTCCACCGCCTTGCTCGGGAACTACACGTGTCCTGTGGAGACGTAGAGGTAGGGGCTGTTTGGTCCGAATTCTTCGCGCCAACAGTAACTGTCTGGCCATAAATATGTCCTTATCCCCCTCGGCAAACTCTTCTTCGCCCCATCGCTCTCTTGCTACAGCAAAAAGCACCAAACCCTAGCGCCACCGCTGGAAGTCTCGTCGCCGACGAAGAAGAGCTTCACTGCCTCGACTTCTCCATCATTGGAACCATGCCGGAGTCGGACCATCTTCGTCCGCCGCCGCCGTAGACGTCCTCTGCCGCCGGGTTAGGGCGTATTGGACACGCAACTGAAGAGCTTCTCTCCACAACTTTTCTGTGTTCTTCGTGCGCGCCTTCAAGGGTAAATAAAAACCCCATTTTTACAGCAAGTTAGATCTACTATTTTACATCTCCAATGTGAAATCTGTTTTTCCTCTAGAATCGATATGCACTTGATTCCTCAAACACTTCCTATCACCACACCATTGATGAACTTCACTAAGCATCTAAGATTTTCACGAGATTCCTCAATTGTGCGAATTTTCGGATCTGTACATCTCTCGAACCCAAGAGCAGTATGCTTAGGTAAATTCCTCAACCACTGATTAAATTCATCAACTGTGAAACTTTTTCATTTTCTTCAAATTAGAGAACGCATATGACCTCTCCAAATTCCTCGCAATTATACTCTGTTCGCAGGTACACACATGTCAGCTGATGAATCTCTCGGTTCTCAACACATTAACTCATTTGCAGCGTTTCTTCTAGAAAATCTTCAAGTCTCATCAGAATCCTCAAGAGCTCAATCTCATCAGCAAAATCCTCAGCTGAAGAAAATGGAGGATGACAGAAAACAGAAGGGTGGGAAGAAACTCGAGCAGAACACAGCTTTGGATATCCCTGAGGATATTTACTTGGACTATTGTACACCTGATTAAAATGAAACAATGGCCAAGAGAAAGATTCGGTTGCAGAAGATAGATTGCCGATGGGCTAAGGAATGGAAGGAATACACATTTGTAACTGTCAAGTATGCGAAGAAATTTGCCCTGAAGCCTCCTGGCAAACGGGCCCCACTTGAGGCTCATCAAGTAGCACATCCCTCAAGCCTCAAGACCATTGATGACTATCCAGATGAGAAGGACAAGCATTTGGCTAAGCTCAAGAAGCAGGCAGATGCTGCAGTGAGGAAATTCAATGAATCCTCAGCTGCTGCCTCAACTACAGCTACTTCCTCTATCGCTGAGACCACTGGTTCAGCAATTCCTCAACCACACTCCATGCCGTCAAAACCAAGGGCTCCAAAGCCTCAAGAGAAATCTGCTCAGGCATCAGTTACAAAACCCTCAGCGCCAAAACCCTCAGCGCCAAAATCCTCAGCACCACCAGCAAAGCCTCAAGAGATACCAGTACAGAAGCCGGTCATGAAGCCACTGACCGCTACCTCCAGCTCCTCACTCCCAGCTGCAACCAGCTCGGAGACAAAGTCTTCACAACCTCCTGTGAAGACTCAGGTGTCTACTGAAAGAGCAACACAGCCAAGCCCCAGCAAAATCATCACAGTCCCGTCTACATCAGAGGGTAGTGATGAATATGATGATCAAACCCTGCAAGCTATAATCATAAACAAGCAGGAGAGGGTAGCTCGGTAGCGCTATTCCTCTGGCCATGGATCCCAAGGTCCTCCTAGACTACATAAACATCTGGTATGACGACCCCAACACTCCGCTTGATGATTTGAAACTTCCCCCCTGGCATCAACCACATGGTGGCCACATTCATCAACGAGGCCAAGTGGAAAGAACAGGAAGCCAAGCAGGCCAAGGTTGCAAAGCTTAAGAAGGAGAAATTCCTCAAGCAGAATCTCCTCAGATTGACGCCTGATGCACTGGTGTCAACTCAGGCTGAGTTGAAGACTTTGACTGATAAGTACTCCAAGCTATCTGATCATCAAAGTCTCAAGAGCAAAGTGAAATTCCTCAAGCTGATGAAATTCAAAGTCCTGAGAAAAATCCTCAAGATGAGGAACATGTTGACCCAACTCCTCCATCTCAGCAAGATCTTCACACTGAGGCTCAGAATGAACCTATTCCTTCACCGGAGCAGAACCCTCAACAGGAAGCTCCAGTTGATGAAATTCCCCAGCCTGATGCCCAGCCTGAAGCCCAAGTTGATGAAATTCCTCACCCTGAGGGCAATGCTGAGGAAAATGCACCTGATCAAGACAATGCCTTCGTCGTGCTCAACCCCGAGACTGCAATTGTTGTCTCCCCTCCTGTTCCTCAGCAAAAACTTCAGCCAGTATAGCGTCAGCCATTCTCCAAGTGACCGCAGTTTCAAAAGGAGAACTTCTTTGAAGAGCGCATGTACTTCGTTGGAGAGAATCCTTATGATAAGCATCAAATGAGACATTTGAAGTTTTGGACGAGGACACAGCTGAATTACTATGCCTCTGTGCTGTGTGGAAGAAACAAGATATTCCAGCACATGCATATTCCTCACGTTGAACTTGAAGCAATACCGTGCCTAGCTCCAGTCCTCAATGTCCTCCATGAAGCTGGTCTGCTGCCAATGTGCTCCGACATCTCTGATTGGAACACTGAGCTCATTCTTCAGTTTTATGCCACTCTTCACATATCTGGCAACCCTGAAGACATTAACACCTGGGTGTTTGACTGGATGACACAAAACAGTCACTACAAGGCTCCTGCTTCTGAGCTCCTTCGTGAACTGCCCATATCAATTCCCTCAGAGGAGGCTGTGAAGCTTTACGGTGAGCGTGAGCTGCCCAACGGGATGATGGAAGTCCTCATGAAGCGTTTGGCTGAAGGGCAATCACCGAGAAAAACCTTCCTCGTCCACGAGCTCAAATATACACCAAGGTCTGTTTACAGAATCCTCTGCAGTGTGCTCGCGCCGAACAAAGGCCATGACAATGATGAAGATGTTGTGGGCATCATGAAGAATATCCTCTTCAACATCATCCATGGTATTCCTATCAACATACATGATTTCTTCTTGAGGACTTTGGCCGACAATGCTATGTGTCCATTTTATCACAAGATATATTCCCCATGGATCATGAGGTTCATCAGGACTAGGACAAGCATCAACTTCCAAGCTGATTTCTAAAACCATGTTGGTTATATGCCTCCTATCCGGGTCAACAAGAAGACTTTCGAGCCAGTTGAAGGAAAAAGGCAAGTCAGTGATTGATGAAGGCCGTAGGCCCCTTGATGGCCAGTTCAGAGAGCCAGAAGCTTATTCTTCATGGGATGATACTGAGACTCACCTGGCAAGCTCCGTTCCTTCTTGCGTGATGAATACAAGAGAGCTTCTTCTCAGTCTTCCCCAGAAGGTGGATCGCAATCAAAAGTGGGTCAAACGCCAGTTTGGCGCCATTGTGAAAACCCTCACTGAAACACAGAACTCTGTGAAGCTTAACCATCACTATCTGCATGGGGTCTTTGATCGCACCTGGGCTACACTTGCTCATCTGAAGACTCAGATAGAGCTTGAAGAAATGGACTTTGAGCGAGACTTTGACTGGTCGTGGCCTCCCAAGAAGAAGTTCAGGCCCATTCCAGTTCCAGACCTTGCAGACAGTTCCTTTTCTTCATTCCGCACTTCTAAAACTGATGAAGAACAGCCTGACACTGCCACTGGTCCAAGGAAGAAGACTACTCCCAAGAAGCATCACGCCTCTTCATCAACCGCCAAGAAGTAAAGTGTTCACATGCGTTAGTCCTCAGTTTGTCCCTTTTTGTCACTTGATGACAAAGGGGGAGAAACTTGAGAGATAGTCTTCAAGCGGGATATTTTGGGGCTTATGAACTATATTTAAGTTACAAACTCTTGGCACTTCTGAAGTTTTTATGTAATGAGTTGTAACTTAAGCCCGATGGTACTCTGACGCTTTTGAACGTTTTTCTTCGCATGCTTGTTCCTCAAGTTTTAATGCACGCATGCTCGAATTCGTCAGATACCATTTGTCATCATGCATCTTCATTTTCTTCATACTATATGTTACATGTATGCATGATTTACAAGACTCAGGGGGAGATCTCCATGATATAAATCATCAATGTGCATATGTTGTGAAAAGAAAAATCCTAAAGATATGCACATCTTCAGGGGGAGTCTCTGTGAATCTTGATTTCAAATTCCTCCATTAAGTATTTACACTTCATATTGTTATCCCTGTTGAAGACTTAACCTAATTGTCATCAACCACCAAAAAGGGGGAGATTGTAAGTGCATCTAGTGCCCCTTAGTGATTTTGGTGGTTTGAAGACTTATAGGTTAAGTATCTAATGTGTTTATGAGTGTACACAGGATCTATAAGTCTCTTGGGAGTTTGAGATATTTGATGAATAACGACCCCTAAAAATGTATATCTTCGGTTGAAGAAATTGGTCTGAAGCTGAAGAATTGAATCGCCAAGAATCTGCGATGAAATTGATATTCCTCATGAAGATATTGAAATTGAGGAATTCGGTGTGTCCTGAAGAAAATCATTTCGAAGACTTTGAAGCATGAAGATTTACTCTTTATGTTTTATTTTCTTCACACTTGAGTAATAGGAACACCGTACTATTAAAGGGGGTCGAAGTTACACTTTGGAATGAATTTCCTCATGATGCTCGTACCAATCCTAATCCTACCAAAAGCCTCAAGTGAGGAATACGAGTGACATGAGGACTCTCACAGTTGAGGGTTCCGACCGTTCCGAAAGCCATGCCACATCATTGGTCTTATCCACACCAATGGTCATATTATTTAAGGGCATTAGTGTCAAATCATGTCGGGAAGCTCCCAGGCTACAAATAGCCGGCCCCCACAACTATTAGCTGGTTGGCTGCTCTGTTAGGAACTGACACTTGTCATAAGAGCAACCCAATTCCTGAGAGTCCTCGAGAGGAATTCATCAGTGAGGAAATACCCTATACACCGAAACCACAAACCTAGAACCTAGTGATTGAGCATCATTGAAGAAGTTGTTCCTGTGTGGGCCTGAAGCCTTTTACCTTTGAGGACTGTGCATCCTCCAGACGGTTAGGCGTCACGGTCTAGAGCTTTCCAGCAGTCAATTATGGATCGCCGCGTGACCAAGTTTGTGAGGGTTTGGAAGTCTGCCCTCAAGACTTACCACGAGTGTTGGGCGAGGACTGTGTGTTCTTAGCCCAAGGAGAACACGGTAGGGACTGTGTGTCCCGGGACTGTGTGTCGTTTGGTTGCAATAACAAGCCGCTCCAAACCAGATGTATGACTTTCACAGCAGTTGGAACTGGGTCGTCAACTACTGCCTTCGCTGAGAAACGGGTTCTAATTCCTCAACTCCTTACTTTCCTCAGATTGTGTGTTGATGACTTTCACTGTTACTATTTGAAGAATTTGCTGAAGACTTTCTTTGAAATTCCTCAACCCCAAATTCTTCACACTAGTTAATCCTCATCTGTTTTCTGCGTGCATGTTCACTGTGCAATCTGTTTTCACATTCCTCACACTGAAAAACTGCTGTTGTGAAACTTTGCACTTCTGATCCTTTACTGTTTCCGCTGTAAGTTAGTCATCAGTGAGGAATTTCCTCAAAAGGAATTTCCTCAGTGATGAAATTCTAAAAATCTCCTATTCAACCCCCCCTCTAGTCGATATAACGCACTTTCAAAAACCGCTAAGGAACGCCATTTTGACATCCATCTGCCAGATTTGATAAACGAAAACTGCAGCTATTTCTAACATGATTCGAACGGACTTAAGCATCGCTACCGGTGAGAATGTCTCATCGTAGTCAACTCCTTGAACTTGTGAAAAACCCTTTGCCACAAGTCGACCTTTATAAACGGTCACATTACCGTCTGCGTTCGTCTTCTTCTTAAAGATCCATTTGTTCTGAATAGCCTTGCGGCCTTCAGGTAGTACTTCCAAAGTCCACACTTTGTTCTCGTACATGGATCCTATCTCGCACTTCATGGCCTCCAGCCATTTGTTGGAATCCGGGCCCACCATTGCTCCTTCATAATTCGCAGGTTCATTGTTGTCTAACAACATAATTGATAAGACAGGATTACCGTACCACCCAGGAGTAGTACGCGATCTTGTCGACCTGCGAGGTCCGATAGGAACTTGTACCAAAGTTTCATGATCACCATCATCAACTTCCTCCTCAACCGGCGTCGCAATGACATGGGTTTCCCCTTGCCCTGCGCCACCATCCATAGGGATTGGAGGTTCAACAACCTCATCAAGTTCTATCTTCCTCCCACTCAATTCTTTCGAGAGAAACTCCTTCTCAAGGAAAGCTCCATTTTTAGCAACAAACACTTTGCCCTCGGATTTGAGATAGAAGGTATACCCAACTTTCTCTTTTGGGTAACCTATGAAGACGCACTTTTTCGCTCTGGGTTCCAGCTTTTCAGGCGAAAGCTTTTTGACATAAGCATCACATCCCCAAACTTTAAGAAATGACAACTTCGGTCTTTTGCCATACCACAGTTCGTATGGTGTCGTCTCAACGGATTTTGATGGTGCCCTATTTAAAGTGAATGCAGTTGTCTCTAATGCATAACCCCAAAACGATAAAGTCAGAGAATAATGCAGCTATCTCTAATGACATCATAGATCGCACCATTTCAAACAAAGTATGATTACGATGTTCAGACACACCATTACGCTGTGGTGTTCCACGCGGTGTCAACTATGAAACAATTCCACATTGTCTTAAGTGAGCACCAAACTCAAAACTCAGATATTCACCCCCACGATCAGACCGTATGAACTTGATCTTCTTGTTACGATGATTTTCAGCTTCACTCTGAAATTCCTTGAACTTTTCAAACGTTTCAGACTTGTGCTTCATCAAGTAGACATGACCACATCTACTCAAATTGTCAGTGAAGGTGAGAAAATAACGATATCCGTCGCGGCGTGCACACTCATCGGACCGCACACATCGGTATGTATGATTTCCAACAAGTCACTTGCACGCTCCACTTTTCAAACGTTTCAGACTTGTGGTTAAAAAAATAGACATAACCACATCTACTCAAATCGTCAGTGAAGATGAGAAAATAACGATATCCGTCACGCGCGTGCACACTCATCGGACCGCAAACATCGGTATGTATGATTTCCAACAAGTCACTTGCACGCTCCATTGTTCCGGAGAACAGAGTCTTAGTCATCTTGCCCACGAGGCATGGTTCGCACGTTTCAAGTGAATCAAAGTCAAGTGACTCCAAAAGTCCATCGGAATGGAGTTTATTTATGCGCTTTACACCAATATGACCTAAGCGGTATTGCCATAAAAACATGGTGCTATCATTGTTAGTTCTAAATCGTTTGGTCTCAATGTTACGTATATGTGTATCATCTCTATCAAGATTCAATATCAACAATCCTCTCACATTGGGTGCATGACCATAAAAGATATTACTCATAGAAATAGAATAACCATTATTCTCTGACTTAAATGAGTAACCGCCTCGCAATAAACAAGATCCAGATATAATGTTCATGCTTAACGCAAGCACTAAATAACAATTATTTAATTTCATAACTAATCCTGATGGTAACTGAAGTGAAATTGTGCCGACGGCGATTGCATCAACCTTGGAACCATTTCCCACGCGCATCGTCACTTCATCCTTCGCCAGCCTTCGCTTATTCCACAGAACCGGTATCGAATACCCACGCACTACTACGAGAGCAGGTTAAGTACACATCAATAACATGTACATCAAATATACCTGATTTTTCCTTGGCCGCCTTCTTATCAGCCATATACTTGGGGCAATTGCGCTTCTAGTGACCCAGTCCCTTGCAATAATAACACTACTTTTCAGGCTTAGGTCCAGCCTTGGGTTTCTTCGTCGGATTGGCAACAATCTTGTCACTCTTCTTGGAATTACCCTTCTTGCCTTTGCCGTTTCTTTTGACACTAGTGGTATTATTCACCATCAACACTTGATGCTCTTTACGGAGTTCTGACTGTGCGACTTTCAGCATCGCAAATAACTCACCGGGTGACTTGTTCATCCCTTGCATGTTATAGTTCAACACAAAGCTCTTGTAGCTTGGTGGCAGTGATTGAATAATTCCGCCAGTGATAGCCTCTTGCGGGAGTTCAATCCCCAGCTCAGCTAGACGGTTTGAGTACCCAAACATTTTGAGCACATGTTCACTGACAGACGAATTCTACTCCATCTTGCAAGCATAGAATTTATTGGAGGTCTCATACCTCTCGATCCGGGTATTCTTCTGAAAGATAAACTTCAACTCCTGGAACATATCAAATGCTCCATGACGCTCAAAGCAAAGTTGAAGTCCCGGCTCTAAGCCATACAAGACTGCACATTGAACTACTGAGTAGTCCTCCTTACGTGTTAACCAAGCGTTCTTAACATCTTGGTCAGCCGTAGCGGGTGGTTCACCTCCTAACGCAACATTAGGGACATAATCCTTCTTCCCAGCTTGTAGGAGCAACTTAAGATTACGAGCCTAGTCTACAAAGTTGCTTTCATCATCTTTCAACTTAGCTTTCTCTTGGAACGTATTAAAATTCAGGGTGACTGTTGCGTGAGCCATTGATCTACAACACAAATATTTCAAAGTGGACTTAGACTATGTTCAAGATAATTAGAGTTTAACTAATGAAATTACTTGCTAAACTCCCACTCAGAAAGTATATATCTCTAGTCATTTGAGTGGTACATGATCCAAATTCACTAACTCAAGTCCGATCATCACGTGAGTTGAGGATAGTTTCAGTGGTAAGCATCTCTATGCTAATCATATCAACTATACGATTCATGCTCGACCTTTAGGTCTCATGTGTTATGAGGCCATGTCTACACATGCTAGGCTCGTTAAGCTTAACCCAAGTGTTCCGTGTGTGCAACTATTTTGCACCCGTTGTATGTGAACGTTGAGTCTATCACACCCGATCATCACGTGGTGTCTCGAAACGACGAATTGTAGCAATGGTGCAAAGTCGGGGAGAACACAATTTCGTCTTGAAATTTTAGTGAGAGATCACCTCATAATGCTACCGTCGTTCTAAGCAAAATAAGGTGCATAAAAGTATTAACATCACATGAATCCATAAGTTATATGATATGGCCATCATCTTGTGCTTCTTGATCTCCATCACCAAAGCATCGGCATGATCTTCTTGTCACCGGCACCACACCATAATCTCCATCATCATGATCTCCATCAACGTGTCGCCATTGAGGTTGTCGTGATACTTATGCTATTACTACTAAAGTTACGTCCTAGCAATATAGTAAACGCATCTGCAAACAAAAACGTTAGTTTAAAGACAACCCTATGGCTCCTGCCGGTTTCCGTAGCATCGACATGCAAGTCGATATTAACTATTACAACATGATCCTCTCATACATCCAATATATCACATCACGTCATTGGCTATATCATATCACAAGCATACCCTTCAAAAACAAGTTAGACGTCCTCTAATTTGTTTTTGCATGTTTTACATGGCTGCTATGGGTATTGGTTCCGGTTATTGTCACTCCGGGGTTGCCGGGTCATAACACATAGTAGGTAACTACAACTTGCAAGATCGGATCTAAAACACACATATAATGGTGACAACATAATAATTTCAGAACTGAAATCATGGCACTCGGGCCCTAGTGACAAGCATTAAGCATGGCAAAGTAGTAGCAACATCAATCTCACAACATAGTGGATACTAGGGATCAATCCCCGTCAAAACTAACTCGATTACATGATAGATCTCATCCTACTCATCACCTGCCCAGCGAGCCTCCGAATAGATTACTCATGAATGATGAAGAGCTTCATGGAATTGGAGAGGGAAGAAGGTTGATGATGACGATGGCGACGATTTCCCCTCTCCGGAGGCCAAAATGGACTCCAGATCTGTCCTCCAGATGAAGAACAGGATGTGGTGGCGCCTCCATATCGCAAACGCGACAAAATCTTCCCTTTTTATTTTTTTCTGGGCGAAAGTGAATTTATAGAGCTGGATTTGGTGGCGGCAGAGCCATGTGGGCCCTACTAGCTTGGTTGTCGCGACCAGGGGGGTGGCAGCGGCAACAGGGTTTGTGGCCCACTCGCCCATCCCGTCTGGTGGATCTTTGCGTAGGTATTTTTCATATTTCCCAAAAAAAATCTCCGTAAATTTTTAGGACGTTCTGAGAACTTTCATTTCTGCACAAAAACAACACCATGGCAATTCTGCTGAAAACAGCGTCAGTCTGGGTTAGTTCCATTCAAATCATGCAAATTAGAGTCCAAAACAAGGGCAAAAGAGTTTGGAAAAGTAGATACGATGGAGACGTATCAACTCCCCCAAGCTTAAAACCTTGCTTGTCCTCAAGCAAATCAGTTGACAAACTCAAAGAGAAAGAAAAACTTTGACAAACTCTGTTTGATCTTGTTGTTGCAACTATGTCTAACTCATAACCAGAATTTCAGCAAGATCACAAGTTAACCACATAAGCAAGTGACACGAAGTTCTCACGGTAAACAAATATCAATGTCATAATCAGCTAGCGAGCAAATAATAATGAGTTTCAGATACCAAAAATTCAATCAAAACAAGCATGAAGGAATATGAATAGGTGGTATCTCTCTAGCCCTTTCTGAGACCAAGAAACATAAATGCTGAGCACTTTCAAAGATCAAGGGCTGACTAAACATTGTAATTCATAGCAACGAAGATCCAGTCATAGTCATACTCAATATCAATCAAAAGCAAAACATAAAAATGAAAGAGGTGCTCTCTAATTGGTGCTTATATAAGAAGAGGATGACTCAACAGGAAAATAAATAGACATGCCCTTTGCAGAGGGAAGCATTGATTTGTAGAGGTGCCAGAGCTCAAGCTTTGAAAATAGAGATAATAATTTTGGGTGGCATGCTTTCATTGTCAAGCAATGACCAAGAGTTCTCAATATCTTCCATGCTACTCATGCTATAGGAGGTTACCAAACAGAAAAGTGAAGTTTTAACTCCCCCACCACCAATCAATCACACTCCACGGCGAGGCGAATCCTCGGGTACCGTCCATACTAACATCAATCCGGGGGAAGTCTTGTTTTATAGTTATGTTTTTTATTTAAGCGTGGAATTGGGCATTCCAATTACCGGCCCTTTTCTCGTGAATGACAGTGAATAAACACATGTCGAGGATAACACGCCTAACATGGAAGATATCAATAGCCCCCTGTCACCACATGAGCGGTTCGGGCATGCAAAACAGATTATTTCTTGAAGTTTTAGAGAATGGCACATGCAAATTTACTTGGAACGGCAGGTAAATACCGCAAATAGGTAGGTATGGTGGACTCTCATGGAAAAAAATTTGGGTTTATGGAAGTGGATGCACAAGCAGTATTGCGCTTAGTACAAGTGAAGGCTAGCAAAAGACTGGGAAGCGACCAACTAGAGAGCGACAACAGTCATCAGGATGCAATGAGTTTGACTAACATGGAATGCAAGATTGAACAGGATATAAATCACCATGAACACGAACATCATAGAGGCTATGTTGATTTTGTTTCAACTACATGCATGAACATGCGCCAAGTCAAGCCACTTGAATCATTCAAAGGAGAATACCATCCTATCATACTACATCATAGTCATCTCAAAATCTATGTTGGCATTCAAGACAAACCATTATAAGCTCCTAGCTAAATAAGTTGTCATTGCAAACATGGTTCTCTCACAACAAAGCTTAATCTGGGATAACAAGCTAGTCATATTTACAAAAACAAAATAGATAGAGTTCATACCAGCTTTTCCAGCCTCAGTCACTTCATCATATATCATCATTATTGCCTTTCACTTGCACGATCGAACAATGTGAACAATAATAAGCGTGCTAGTGCAATGGACTAAGCTGAATCTGCAGGGAAACACAAAGGATAAGACAAAGTAATATGGCTCTTCGAAAGCTAAACAGGTATGCATTCAAGAGCCACTAAACATTGTAACCAATATCTTCTACCTTGACCCAAAGAAAAAGAAAACTATTCACACGGGAAAGCTTCCAACAAGCAAAAGAAGAAAGGAAAATCTTTTTGGGTTTTCCAAAAGGACACAATGGAAGAAAATAAGAAAACGAAAATAAACTAGCATGGATAATACAGTGGCAAAGTGTAAACACCGAGGAACAAAGTAAAAGCATAAGCATGAATGTAAGGTCGGTGAGAACACGTATTCCCCCAAGCTTAGGCTTTTGGCCTAGCTTGGTATACTCCTAAGACGGGAAATAACCAGCTCCGGGATACTCCAGAGCGGACTGTGGATGCCACTGCTGTGTGAGCTCCTCTGGCTCCCACTGATAAACTGGCGTCTGGTACTCGACTGGCGGCTCGGGCACGGGCACCTGTGGTTGGGCTAAGCCCCAATATGCGTAGATGTCCGAGGGCATAATAGTGTACCTGCCTGCATGAAGATCGAACAAAGAAGGAGCAGGCAAAGTAATAGTCTCTCGAGTACCCTGACTCAATACCAGGTTATAAATCATCCGTCTACTAGCATCTCTATCCAGAAAATCATAGCGAACCATGCTGTCATAATCCAGATATTTCTCAGGAAGAAGCATCTCTTCTTCCTCGTGAAGTCTAATAGGTATCTCAAAGTGTCTAGCAAGACGAGTAGCATAGATACCTCCATAGACGACACCTTTGGAACGGTTTGTGTTCAACCGCTGAACTACAATAGCACCTAGGCTATAAGATTTAGTGCTATAAAGGCCTTCGTGCAAAACCGCAAGGTCTGGAGAGCTAAGCGATCCAGCCTCCCCACGGCCAATCAAACATTTTCCCACAAATAATGAGAAGTACCGAAGCACAGGGAAATGTATGCTAGAAATTCTAGCGTGAGACGCTCCTCTCTCCTCTCCAACAGCAATAGTACCTATGAAATCCTCCATGTCCCGCGGACGAGAATCATGAATATCCCCAACATAAGGTAATTTGCATGCATTGCAAAAATCTTGTAGTGTCATGCACCGGGGGATATCGTACAACATGAACTCAACCATGGGAGGATAAAAGTTGAAGCTTTGAACGAAAATATTGGTGAGGAGGAGGTATTGTGAGCACTTATCTTCAACGAACGCGGTAAGACCTGCGTTCTCCACCAAGTAATAAAAGTCTTCATAAAGCCCGATAGTGTGCAAAAATTCATCACTTGGCCACTCGCACGCTCGAACTTCTGTGACTCGAGGAACCACGTACTTGGGGTGGTTCTTCTCATCCTCCTTGGGGTTACGGCTTGAAGATCCTGTCAAGAACCTCCTCATCTTTTTCCTTTTCTAGCTTTGAAAAATTCTGAAATTTTTAGAGACTACGAAAGAAAAGTGAATAAAGAGTAACCCAACTTGTAGTAACTATACCTACTAGTTCCTAGAGACTGTATCACGCGCTAAAACTACTTGGGAACAACTAAAATCAACATTTCAAGCTCAAGAACAGGGTCACCAAGGTAGCAAGAATATGCGAAGGATAAAGCACTAGAGCAAAAACTAATTTGACCAATGGAGGAGTCACTTACCAAGGAGCAATTTCCCCAAAACGGTTCGGAGAATGATGCTTTGAGCAACGAGATCGAAAATCACAGCCAAATTAGCAAGAACACGGGTTTGAGCTGCGAAACAATTTTTTCTGGAGGAAGAAGAAGAGGATGGGAGCTGGAATGAGTGGAGGTGGGCCCCGTGGGCCCCACAAGTTTGCTTGCCGCGGCCAAGGGGGTGGCCGTCGTGACAGGGCTTGTGGCCCACTAGGGTGGCCCCCAGGCCAGCTCTCTGTCCTAGTATTTTGCAAATATTCCAGAAAAAATCATACTAGATTTTAAGGACCATCGGAGAACTTTTATTTTCGGGGTATTTTTCTCCGGGACGCTAAAACAGAAAACAGGAAAAACTAAACTAAACCTATCATTTGTCTTCTAAGCAAAAGAAAATGAAAGCTTAAAACAGAGGTATGTGACTCTTTGATTCATCCATTTCATGGTCATCGAAAGAAATCCGTCAATCGGGTTGATCAAATCCTTATGAGAAAACTTTCTCGAATTGGAAAAGAGAATGGAGAATTTTCGAATAGCCACTAAGTCACCTCAATGGGGATATGAATCTTCCCAACAAGCAAATCATATGTCATCTTGACACGAGGAATAGGGCATTCAAAGCTCCCAGTAAGAATCGATGAAGTTTTTTCGATAGCATTGATGCAATGTACTTGCTATCGTTTCTTCAGAAAGTGCACGGTATGCTCATTACCATTGTCATGGAAAGTGACATTGCCATTGTTACAATCTATAATAGCCCCTGCGGTGTTTAAAAAGGGTCTTCTGAGGATGACAGCCATGGCAACGTCCTCGGGAA
Organism: Hordeum vulgare subsp. vulgare; assembly: GCF_904849725.1. Taxonomy (NCBI): domain Eukaryota; kingdom Viridiplantae; phylum Streptophyta; class Magnoliopsida; order Poales; family Poaceae; genus Hordeum; species Hordeum vulgare. The sequence goes on along the minus strand of NC_058521.1, from coordinate 104,979,069 downwards.
TATCCAAGATAACAAAGTCTGTTAAGATAGTGGTGTTAGCAACCACAACAGGCACATCCTCGCAAATGCCAACAGGGAAAGCAGTTGATTTTCGGCAATTTGCAGAGAAATTTTAGTGGGTGTCAACTTATCTAGTTCAAGTCTACGATAAAGAGAGAGAGAGGCATAACACTAACTCCGGCTCCAAGGTCACATAAGACAGTTCTTATGTAGTTTCCTTTAATTGAGCAAGGTATAGTGGGCACTCCGGGATCACCAAGTTTCTTAGGAGTTCCACCTTTGAAAGTGTAATTGGCAAGCATGGTCGAGATCTCAAGATATGGTATCTTCCGTTTATTGGTCACGATATCTTTCATATACTTGGCATATGGAGACATTTTGAGCATATCAACTATCCGCATCTGCAAAAAGACGGGTCTTATCATTTCAATAAAGCGCTCAAAATCCTCATCATCCTTTTTCCTGGATGGCTTAGGAGGAAAGGGCATAGGTCTTTGAACCCATGGCTCCCTTTCTTTACCATGCTTCCTAACAGTGAAGTCATTCTTATTGTATCTCTTAGGCTGTTGGTTATCAGGATTAACCGTAGGTTCAATCCCCACATCCTCATCATTGCTAGGTTGAGCATTATTATGAACATCGCTGTCCACATTGTCACTGGGTTCATGTTCATCGCCAGATTGTGTTTCTGCATCAGGCGTAGAAATATCATTTGGTTCTTCAGGTGTGGCAGTATTTGGTGAACTAACATGCAGGTTTCTATCATCCTTCTTCTTATCCTTAGGATGACTGGGTGCATCTGCATTAATTGCTTGAGAATCTTGATTAATTCTCTTAGGATGACCTTCAGGATACAAAGGTTCCCGAGTAAGTTTGCCTCCTCTAGTAACGACTCTGACAGAGTTGTCATTTAATTCATTGATTAGGTCATTCTGAGCTTTAAGTACTTGTTCTACGTGAGTAGTAATCATAGAGGCATGTTTACTCAAAAGCTTCAGATCATTGACATTTCTGCCTACACAAGTACTTAATGACTAAGCATACGAGTACTTTGTTCCAAATGTCTGCTAACATAATCATTGAAACTCTGTTGTTTGGCAACAAAGTTGTCAAATTCATCAAAGCATAGGCTAGCAGGTTTATCAAAAGGAATATCACTCTCATCAAACCTACGCAGAGAATTTACTTCCACTACCTGTATCGGGTTATCCAGATCATGGATCTCTTCGATAGGTGGCAGATTTTTGACATCTTCAGATCTAATGCCTTTCTCTTGCATAGATTTCTTGTTTTCTTGCATATCTTCGGGACTGAGGAATAGAATACCTCTTTTCTTCGGAGTTGGCTTAGGAGGTGGTTCGGGAATAGTCCAAGCATTATCGTTGATCAAGATGTTATTCAGTAGGATCTCAGCTTGATCTACAGTTCGTTCCCTAAAAACACAACCAGCAAAACTATCTAGGTGGTCTTTAGAGGCATCGGTAAGTCCGTTATAGAAGATATCAAGTATCTTGTTCAACTTAAGAGGGTGATCAGGCAAAGCATTCTGTAGCTGGACGAGCCTCCCCCAAGCTTGTGAGAGACTCTCTTCTTTGAGTTGAGCAAAGTTGTATATTTCCTGCAAGGCAGCTTGCTTCTTATGGGCAAGGAAATTTTTCTCATAGAAGTAATTGTAGCCACCCGACTCAAGACGAGTCAAGCCTCTGTGTCTCTGTGCCATCCCTGGATCAGTATGCTGGCACACACAGTACATCAATGTATATATCAAAGTTCAATCACATGTAAATAGCGTAAAACTGATATATACCTTAAATATCTCAGCGGAAGCAGTGAAGGGAGTGGAGTCCCAATAAACACCAACGGCAAGTTGAGTGTAGACCGTAACCCTGAATCGTACTCTTACTCATCGAAGAAAAATATCTGCAACATAAGACGTTGCAGCCGTGTAGGTCAGCATATTGAATATGCCGGCAAGTCACATAAGAGAGGGGTGAAAAGTAATCATCTATACTATATGCATATATGGCAGGTGGGGCTATAAGTTTTAGCATATAGCAAATTTCCTCCTACAACAAGATGGGCTAAAAGCAACATGTTACTACATTGTTGGTTGTTAACGAGATGGTTCCACCACCCAATTCTCGTACCCATGTTGTCAATAATACCCACATCAATATTATTATTTGTGTTGAGAATTTCAGATAACTTCAGTTCCTTTGGCTCAAGTTGTCCATGACCGTGGACACGGCTAATCGATTAGGTTTGAGTACTCTGCAGAGTTTTGCACACGTTCCCCACAAGATTTGATCGCCTCCATGTATGTCCTCGCACTTCAGGGTGTTTGAAGACCGGATGATCAAAACATGGTCTTTCAACGGGTCCCTCTGAATCCCTGTCGGTGCCCATCCATTCCTACCGTTCGTCTACATCTGCTAGCACCGCCTCTCCAGAGTCGCCGCGTTGTCCAACCAAGCCAGAGCCCATAATGACTTGTGGTTGTGCAGGTAAGCCTTGGGTCTTGAAAATATCCGTCCGTCTCTTTGAGCCTGGGTGAAGCTTTCCGCAGGATGACATGGCCTCTCCAGCATCCCGGGCATCCACTAGGTTTTCCAGGGAGCCGATCAACCGTCCTTCACCCAGTGTTGCATTGCGTCCGACGTCTTGAAAATCTTGTCTTAGTCCGGTCTTGATTATTATATCAACCTCGCATCACTCGTGGTATACACTCAACCGATAACCCGTCTACTCAAGCATAGCATTAAGAAATTGTCGTCCCGGGGCCAAGTATCGGGGTGTTGTGTTCCTACCACATGATGCTACAACTTATACTAAAGTCTCCAAGTACCTAGGCAACATGCAAATTGGGCAAAGAAGGTGATCTACCATGCATCAAAAACATAGGTAAAATAACATGATCAAAGATGACTTGCCTGTGATGTTGACGAAGAAGAATTTCTCGAGAAAATAACTTGATAGACTACTCGTCACTCTCTGATGAAATCTATATAACAAACATATCACCCACATAAGCACTCATACTAGCAATCATTCTAGAAATCAAACAAAAGAGTGATAGCGAATGAGAAACCGAAAGAAACTTCAAATGGAACTAAAGAGTCTTCTACTACGTCAACCACTAAATAGTTTTGTCTAACAGAAAATAATAACAAGGTACTAAGATATAAGTTTAACTAAGATAAAATAAAGTGTTTTTCACAAAACCTTTGAAAGCATTCCCAAACGAGATTTGAAACAACGGTGAAAACAATTGCACGTTACTACGGAGCTAGAATTGATTTCATTAAAACAAATAAAATAAAACTTGTTTGCAAAACTACTGTTTATCAAACAGAAACAAAACATAATATTTCTGAAATATAAAAGTAATTAATTTAAAAACAATTATAGAAAAAAATAGCCATAATCCTAAAAGAACTAAAACAGAATCTGTTTTGGTAAAAACCCCAAGTAAAAATATGTAAAAAAAACTGAGACTAAGACTACTGAAAGATATGATCAATAGGAAGCAGCAGCAAAAAGAATCAAATTAAAAGCTATTTTTAAACTCCCGGAATAAGCAAAACAAGCTTTAATTCAAATCTGATCTAACTCAATTTTTATAAATCCAAACATAGACAAATTATATATCTACAGAAACTGCATAAATGTTTTGATCCAACGCAAAAAGAATCACCTAATTCGGAGTTATAGACTAATAGATATGAATTTTCTAAGATTGCAATTTTCTGAAAAAACTGCAATACGGGATTTCGTGAATCTCACCATGGGTGACACAGAGGAAGAACTCCGGCGAGGTAGCTGCTCCGGCGAGGTGGGGAGGTCGCCGGCGGGGTGGGAAATCGGCGGAGGAGTAGCACGGCAGGTGGTGGGGCGCTGGAGAGGCTCGGCAGGGGTGATGGGGATGCGCCACGAGACCTACTGTACTCCGTTCTTGACAGGAAGATGACGATGGTGGCACCATGGCTACGAGCAGGGAGAAGGCGAGGTGATGGGGAAAATGGAACGAGGAGTGGAGGGGCGTTCTTATAGGGGTGGTGGGAGGCGCCGGAAAGGAAAGGGCTTCGCGAATCCCGGAGGTGGGGATTCTCTTCTCCATGGAAGGAAACTTCGTGTGACGTGAGGGAGAGAGGAGGAAGAAGATGATCCTCTGTTGGGCCAAATTTGGAAAGCTCTTAATGGGCTAGCTCCTATTTCCTAATAAAAGTGATCTCCTTCCTATTTTCAAAACTAGGAAACTAAAACGTTAAAAAGGAAACCAAATCAATTTGGAATAAAGAGTTTTTGTATACTAAAATTATCAGAAAAATAAAATATAGATGATGGGCATTTTCCACGGCAAAAATAAAACTTCAGAAAAAATGTTTTTCCAAGAATCCCTAAAAGCATTATTTCTTTTTGCAAATAATTTTCAAATGATCCTCTAAGTTTGTGGGTGCAAATAACATTCAAAATGCCTGGGTATTTGAGGGTCATGTTCCTTCGCTCTTTAGAATGTATTTCCCGGCATTTCTTGCACGAAAAAACGGATAGAAATGCAAGAGAATTCAAATGCAAATATCTCCATTCAAATTATTTATAGTTGAAGAAGTCATGTCATCTTCTCTCTTTGCTTTTAAAAGCTTGAATTTGAATTCACCGGAGAAGGGGAAAGTCATTTTATTCCCACTCATTCAAAAGTTTCGAAAAGTTTCAAATTTCACACAAGTTTCAGTCACTCAGCAAACAAACAAACAATCGATCTAATAATTATATTAACATTCCAAAATTTATAATTATGGGATGTTACAAACTACCACACTTAAAATGAATCTCGTCCTCGAGATTCAAAGAGGCTAGAAAGAAAGGTTAGGGTTTGGGGGTCTTCTAACAAATCCAATCTCCGGCAAGGTGGGATGCTACCACACTTAAAATGAGAGATACTGGTCCCTCAAAAATGCTTTAACGATCCTCTGGGTTTTGGCAACTGACATCGCACAGTCTTCATATTAAATCCTTTGGTGATGCTCTCCCGTTGATATAAGCTTGTTCCATCACTGGGTCTTTTTAACTGACAGTCTCGTGGTCAATTCTAAATAACATATCGATGGTTCTCATGGTGGTCTACCATTTGTGGTTATCCTGCAGAGAGAGGGGTCTTGGTTTCATTCTCACCGTAAAATTTCCTACGCGTGACAACAGGTGCCATGTACATGGGCTTTCATTATAGCATTCTAAGGCTCAAACAAAAGCTTCAAAGGACGTCGTCTCTCTCTATGGGTAAGCCTCTCAGATTTACCATTCCGAATAGCAAGAGAATGATAATAGTAAGTCGTCATGGTGATCAATCCATTCCGCACCCAAATCATTTCTCTGTATAAGGTTTAGCGAATCTCGCATTCTAACACTTAGGCATCCTCACAAGCGTTGCAGAATTTCTCTTGTCCATGAACGAAGTTCGGATAATCCATTGGTTCTGCAACCTGAACGAAACATCTATCGTATCTTCACAACTCTCAGCTTTTCGTATGCTCCTAAGAAAACGTTTGCTGATCCATCATAGCTTCTTCCATAAATCATATGCATTTCATAATCAATCCTTTATTACATCCTTAATTTATCCTCGAAAACTCCAATTCAAAAGTACTTTATTACCAATGCTGCCATCCACATTGTTCGGTATGGTCGAGCATTTCTGCCAACTTTATTCATCTGCCTCTCTTGGAGGTACTTTAGTTCCACTCGACCTTTCCGATGTGCTCCTTTATTTTGGCCAGTTCTTCTATTTCAAGTGGATCAAACTCCACTTCTTCCGTCGGGAAGTTTCCCAGATACTCTTGGCTTCTCTTCGTGGAATCCTGTAAATAATGTCCTTCTTCTCCACATGAGTAGCATGCATTGGAGAAAAATCTGGTCAGACCTTGTCCATCAGGGTCTTCAATACATTCGTTCATCACCGATTCTTCTAGAATCTTCTTCTTGAGGGTTACCTTCATTGCTTCTTTCTGCTGCTGGACAACTTCTTGTACCTTGGGGTAAATGTGACACTGAGCTGGGTAGTGGGTGGTTCCTTCACACAAGAAACAAGTCACCTAACTACTTGGGCACTCCTCAGCTAGGTGATTTCCTTCACAATGAGTGCATCCATCCTTGTGTTCTTCCTGGGTGTGTCCTATTTCTCCATAGATCTTGCATGCACAAGTTTTCTCCTTCGGATTATCATAGTACTTCTGAATAAGTCGGGATCTTAACAGAGTGTTCTTGAATTCGCCCCAACTTTCTGCTCCACTAAATCCTTGTATGGCATGATGCATTTTCCACCAGATTGCAGCACTTTTTGTAAAGTACTGAAGAGCGTGTTCCACTTCATACTTCCTTGAGATCAAGTTGCTCCCGAAGTGGTTCTCCATGTTCTGAATCCATATCTCAGCTTCCAGCTGGGTCATTGGTCCGGAGACTACAAGTCCAGCTTCATACTCCATCTGGTAGGGTTGAGGTTTTGGGGATGAGACGGGTAAGGAAGATACAAACAATATTTTTGAGAATAGGTTTTAGTTGTGGCCGTCGGAAAACACACACCAATGACGGCTCACAAATCATCGTATCTAACATGGGTATATAACATGGGTTTGGACTTCTAATGGTCATATAATTATTTGAACACTTCAGCGTCTATGAATTCTTCCGGTCTTAATAGTCTTCAATAGGTGTAGCTTCAATTCTTCAAACGAGCGATGAAATCCTCTTTACTTTCAAGTAGAACTCCGTTGATTCTTCATGAGGTCAAAGGGTAGGGGATTGTATAACTATTTGAGGTGAGAGAGAACATTTTATGAAATCAGAAAAGATGAGAAGTGAAAGGTGTTTTTCAAAAATAGAAATTTTTTTGAGAGATCCTTTCCTAAGAAATTTCTAGTTTCTAGGGGTCACGTCCTATAGTCAACATGTGCTCTGATACCATCTTTGTAGCGACCCGACTCAAGACGAGTCAAGCCTCTGTGTTTCTGTGCCATCCCTGGATCAGTATGCTGGCACACACAGTACATCAATGTATATATCAAAGTGCAATCACATGTAAATAGCGTAAAACTGATATATACCTTAATATCTCAGCGGAAGCAGTGAAGGGAGTGGAGTCCCAATAAACACCAACGGCAAGTTGAGTGTAGACCGTAACCCTGAATCGTACTCTTACTCGTCGAAGAAAAATATCTGCAACATAAGACGTTGCAGCCGTGTAGGTCAGCATATTGAATATGCCGGCAAGTCACATAAGAGAGGGGTGAAAAGAAATCATCTATACTATATGCATATATGGTAGGTGGGGCTATAAGTTTTAGCGTAAAGCAAATTTTCTCCTACAACAAGAGGGGCTAAAAGCAACATGTTACTACATTGTTGGTTGTTAACGAGATGGTTCCACCAACCAATTCTCGTACCCATGTTGTCAATAATACCCACATCAATATTATTATTTGTGTTGAGAATTTCAGATAACTTCAGTTCCTTTGGCTCAAGTTGTCCATGACCGTGGACACGGCTAATCGATTAGGTTTGAGTACTCTGCAGAGTTTTGCACACGTTCCCCACAAGATTTGATCGCCTCCGTGTATGTCCTCGCACTTCAGGGTGTTTGAAGACCGGATGATCAAAACATGGTCTTTCAACGGGTCCCTCTGAATCCCTGTCGGTGCCCATCCATTCCTACCGTTCGTCTACATCTGCTAGCACCGCCTGTCCAGAGTCGCCGCGTTGTCCAACCAAGCCAGAGCCCATAATGACTTGTGGTTGTGCAGGTAATCCTTGGGTCTTGAAAATATCCGTCCGTCTCTTTGAGCCTGGGTGAAGCTTTCCGCAGGATGACATGGCCTCTCCAGCATCCCGGGCATCCACTGGGTTTTCCAGGGAGCCGATCAACCGTCCTTCACCCAGTGTTGCATTGCGTCCGAGGTCTTGATAATCTTGTCTTAGTCCGGTCTTGATTATTATATCAACCTCGCATCACTCGTGGTATACACTCAACCGATAACCCGTCTACTCAAGCATAGCATTAAGAAATTGTCGTCCCGGGGCCAAGTATCGGGGTGTTGTGTTCCTACCACATGATGCTACAACTTATACTAAAGTTTCCAAGTACCTAAGCAACATGCAAATTGGGCAAAGAAGGTGATCTACCATGCATCAAAAACATAGGTAAAATAATATGATCAAAGATGACTTGCCTGTGATGTTGACGAAGAAGAATTTCTTGAGAAAATAACTTGATAGACTACTCGTCACTCTCTGATGAAATCTATATAACAAAAATATCATCCACATAAGCACTCATACTAGCAATCATTCTAGCAATCAAACAAAAGAGAGATAGCGAATGAGAAACCGAAAGAAACTTCAAATGGAACTAAAGAGTCTTCTACTACGTCAACCACTAAATAGTTTTGTCTAATAGAAAATAATAAAAAGGAACTAAGATATAAGTTTAACTAAGATAAAATAAAGTGTTTTTCACAAAACCTTTGAAAGCATTCCCAAACGCGATTTGAAACAACGGTGAAAACAATTGCACGTTACTACGGAGCTAGAATTGATTTCATGAAAACAAATAAAATAAAACTTGTTTGCAAAACTACTGTTTATCTAACAGAAACAAAACATAATATTTCTGAAATATAAAAGAAATTAATTTAAAAACAATTATAGAAAAAAAAATAGTCATAATCCTAAAAGAACTAAAACAGAATCTGTTTGGGTAAAAACCCCAAGTAAAAATATGTAAAAACAACTGAAACTAAAACTACTGAAAGATATGATCAATCGAAAGCAGCAGCAAAAAGAATCAAATTAAAAGCTATTATTAAACTCCCGGAATAAGCAAAACAAGCTTTAATTCAAATCTGATCTAACTCAATTTTTATAAATCCAAACATAGACAAATTATATATTTACATAAACTGCATAACATTTGTGATCCAAAGCAAAAAGAATCACCTAATTCGGAGTTATAGACTAATATATATGAATTTTCTAAGATTGCAATTTTCTGAAAAAACTGCAATACGGGATTTCGTGAATCTCACCATGGGTGACACAGAGGAAGAACTCCGGCGAGGTAGCTGCTCCGGCGAGGTGGGGAGGTCGCTGGCGGGGTGGGGAATCGGCGGAGAAGTAGCACGGCAGGGGGTGGGGCGCTGGAGAGGCTCGGCAGGGGTGATGGGGAAGCGCCACGAGACCTACTGTACTCCGTTCTTGACAGGAAGATGAGGATGGTGGCACCGTGGCTACGAGCAGGGAGAAGGCGAGGTAATGGGGAAAATGGAACGAGGAGAGGAGGGGCGTTCTTATAGGGGTGGTGGGAGGAGCCGGAAAGGAAAGGGCTTCGCGAATCCGGGAGGTGGGGATTCTCTTCTCCATGGAAGGAAACTTCCTGTGACGTGAGGGAGAGAGGAGGAAGAAGATGATCCTCTGTTGGGCCAAATTTGGAAAGCTCTTAATGGGCTAGCTCCTATTTCCTAATAAAAGTGATCTCCTTCCTATTTTCAATACTAGGAAACTAAAACGTTAAAAAGGAAATCAAATCAATTCGGAATAAAGAGTTTTTATATACTAAAATTATCAGAAAAATAAAATATAGATGATGGGCATTTTTCCACGGCAAAAATAAAACTTCAGAAAAAATGTTTTTCCAAAAATCCCTAAAAGCATTATTTCTTTTTGCAAATAATTTTCAAATGATCCTCTAAGTTTGAGGGTGCAAATAACATTCAAAATGCCCGGGTATTTGAGGGTCATGTTCCTCCGCTCTTTAGAATGTATTTCCCGGCATTTCTTGCACGAAGAAAACGGATAGAAATGCAAGACAATTCATATGCAAATATCTCCGTTCAAATTATTTATAGTTGAAGAAGTCATGTCATCTTCTCTCTTTGCTTTTGAAAGCTTGAATTTGAATTCACCGGAGAAGGGGAAGTCATTTTCTTCCCTCTCATTCAAAAGTTTCCAAAAATTTCAAATTTCACACAAGTTTCAGTCACTCAGCAAACAAACAAACAATCAATCTAATAATTATATTAACATTCCAAAATTTATAATTATGGGATGTTACAGTAATAGACAATATCCTGGGGACTACTCACACATCCAGGAGCAGGAGAAGCGAACCAGGCTTTAGCATCATCCTTTAGAGAGAAAGGAAACAACTTAAGGATATACTAGTGGCGGATCTTCTCCTCACTAGTGAAAAGGGTGGCTATATCGTGCAGTTTGGTAAGTTGGGCTACGACCGTCTCAGAGTCATAACCGTGGACAGGATCAGATTCGACTAGAAAGATTATCACAGGATCGACACAGAATTCATAATCCTTATCGGTGATAAAGATAGGTGAAGTGGCAAACTTTGGGTCGTATTTCATCCTAGCTTTCAAAGATTTTTCCTTCCACGTGAGAAGTAATTTCTCAGCGTCATAGGCATCCTTACACGCAAGAAAATCCTCAGCTATCTCTCCCTCCATAACATAGCCCTCAGGTATATCAGGAAATTCATATCTAGGAGTAGAAAAAGCAGGTTCTATCTCAATAGTATCGGCAGTTTCAGAAGCATCACAAGCATTGGCAGTAACTCTAGCAATATGAGCAACGAGGAACACTCCTAGTGGCACATCAGGCAAAGTAGTATCTCTAGCAGTATCAAGCATAGCATCATCACGCAAAATAGCATCTCTAGCATCATCAGGCAAAGCAGCATCAGGCATAGCATCTCTAGCAGTAGCATCATAAGAATCATCAAGCACAGGCGACATATTAAGATTTCTGGCAGGAGGTGATGTCGCAAACTTACTCATAACTGAAGGTGAATCTAGTGCAGAGCTAGATGGCAGTTCTTTACCTCCCCTGGTAGTTGAGGGCAAGACTTTGGTTTTTGGATCCTTCAGATTCTTCATAGTGATCAGCAGATATAAATCCCAAGTGACTCAGAGAATATAGCAATCGCCTCCCCAGCAACGGCGCCAGAAAAATGCTGCCTAGCAGATCCCCGGCAACAACACTAGAAGAATGTTGTTGACGAGTCCCTGACTTGATGCCTTCGCGACAATAGAGCCAGAACTTCTCCCAGTTTCGCAACAATTAGCAATTGTCTTGCAATGGCCCACCAGCGCGTGGGTTCGCGGAAGTTCTCGAGGGTAGAGTATTCGACCCAAATTTATTGTTACGCCAGTCAGGAGGTGAGAGAATACTCTCGAGTATTAGTAGATGAATGTGTCAGATTCAACCACACCTGAAAGATTAGTATCAGCAAGTAAAGTATCAGCAGCAAAGTAGGAGGATAACAACGGTGATAGAAATGATCTGTTGACGGTAAACTATTCCTAACTGTCGTATCAATGGCGCCCGAAGTTGCCCGTTGACGGAAATTGTCTTTTCCCGTCAACGCCGAGCGAACCAGAATTGTAGCTGGGAGCAGCAGTGTAACTAGTAACAACAGTGGCAAGGAACAGCAGTAGTGACAGCAGTAGCAAGTAGCAACAGTAGCAAGCGACAGTTGTAACAGCAGTAACAAGACAAGGAACAGCAACAGTGGGACAAACTCATAAGCAATGGGTCGGTAATTCGTTTGGATGATATTCATCATGCAACAGTTATAACACGGAGAGATATGTGGCTAGCTCTCAATCGTCAATGTGATGTAGGCATGCATTCCTTGTGTAGTCATACGTGCTTAGGGAAAAGAACTTGCATGACATCTGTTGCCCATCCCTCCCGTGGCAGCGGGGTCCAAAAGGATACTACGGGATATAAAGGTTCTCCTTTTAATAAAGAACCGGAACAGCGCATTAGCACTTGGTGAACACATGAACTTCTCAAACTATGGTCATCACCGGGCATGGTTCCGATTATTGTCACTCCGGGGTTTGATACGTCTCCATCGTATCTACTTTTCCAAACTCTTTTGCCCTTGTTTTGGACTTTAATTTGCATGATTTGAATGGAACTAACCCGGACTAACGTTGTTTTCAGCAGAATTTTTGTGCAGAAATGAAAGTTCTCGGAACGTCCTGAAAATTTACAGACAATTTTTCTAGTAAATATGAAAAATACCTGCGCAAAGATCCACCAGATGGGATGGGCCAGTAGGCCACAAGCCCTGTTGCCACGGCCACCCCCCGTGGCCGCGACAACCAAGCTTGTGGAGCCCACGTGGCTCTGCCGACCCCAACTCCAGCTCTATAAATTCACTTTCGCCCAGGAAAAAATTAGAAGAGAAGATTTCGTCGCGTTTGCGATACGGAGGCGCCGCCACATCCTGTTCTTCATACGGAGGACAAATCTGGAGTCCGTTTTGGGCTCCGGAGAGGGGAAATCGTCGCCATCGTCATCATCAACCTTCTTCCCTCTCCAATTCCATAAAGCTCTTCATCGTTCGTGAGTAATCTATTCGTAGGCTCGCTGGGCGGTTATGAGTAGGATGAGAACTATCATGTAATCGAGTTAGTTTTGACGGGGATTGATCCCTAGTATCCACTATGTTCTGAGATTGATGTTGCTACTACTTTGCCATGCTTAATGCTTGTCACTAGGGCCCGAGTGCCATGACTTAAGATCTGAAATTTTTATGTTGTCACCAATATATGTGTGTTTTTGATCCGATCTTGCAAGTTGTAGTTACCTACTATGTGTTATGACCTGGCAACCCCGGAGTGACAATAACCGGAACCACTCCCGGTGATGACCATAGTTTGAGGAGATTATGTGTTCACCAAGTGCTAATGCGTTGTTCTGGTTCTTTATTAAAAGGAGAACCTTAATATCCTGTAGTATCCTTTTGGACCCCACTGCCACGGGAGGGATGGACAATAGATGTCATGCAAGTTCTTTTCCCTAAGCACGTATGACTACACACGGAATGCATGCCTACATCACATTGACGGACAGGACCTAGCCACATATCTCTCCGTGTTATAACTGTTGCATGATGAATATCATCCAAACGAATCACCGACCCATTGCCTACGAATTCGTCCCACTGCTGTTGTTACTTGTTTTGCTCTCTTGTTGTTACTGTTGCTATTTGCTACCTCTGTCACTACTGCTGTTCCTTGCCACTGCTGTTACTCGTTACACTGCTGCTACCTGCTACAATTCTGGTTCGCTCGGCGTTGACGGGAAAAGACAATTTCCGTCAACGGGCAACTTCTGGCGCCATTGATACGGCAGTTAGGAATAGTCTGTCGTCAACAGATCGTTTCTGACACCGTTGTTATCGTTCTACTTTGCTGCTGATACTTTGCTCGCAGATACTAATCTTTCAGGTGTGGTTGAATCTGACACATTCAGCTGCTAATACTCGAGAGTATTCTCTCACCTCCTCACTGGAGTACCAACAAATTTGGTCGAACACTCTACCCTCGAAAACTTCCGCGAACCCACGCGCTGGTGGGCCATTGCAAGACAATTGCTAATTGTTGAGCAACTGGGAGCAGTTCTGGCTCTGTTGTCGCGAAGGCATCAAGTCAGGGACTTGTCAACAACATTCTTCTAGTGCCGTTGCCGGGGACTGCTAAGCAGCATTTTTCTGGCGCCGTTGCCGGGGAGGGTTTTGCTATATTCTCTGAGTCACTTGGGATTTATATCTGCTGATCACTATGAAGAATCTAAAAGATCCAAAAACCAAAGTCTTGCCCTCAACTACGAGTGGAGGTAAGGAACTGCCATCTAGCTCTCCACTTGATTCTCCTTCAGTTATGAGTAAGTTTGCGACACCACCTCCTGCTAGAAATCTTGATATGTCACCTGTGCTTGATGATGCTTATGATGGTACTATGCTTGATGATGCTATGCCTGATACTGCTAGAGATGCTATGCCTGATACTTCTAGAGATGCTATGCCTAATACTGCTAGAGATGCTATGCCCGATACTGCTAGAGATGCTATGCCTGATACTGCTTTGCCTGATGATGCTAGAGATGCTATTTTGACTCATGATACTATGCTTGATACTGCTTTCCCTGATGATTCTAGAGATACTACTTTGCCTGATGTGCCACTAGGGGTATTCCTTGATGCTCATATTGCTAGAGTTACTGCCAATGCTCGTGATGCTTCTGAAACTGTCGATACTATTGAGATAGAACCTGCTTTTGCTCCTGCTAGATCTAGCTCTCCTAGATATTAATTGCCTGATATACCTAAGGGTTACGTTATGGAGGGAGAGATAGCTCAAGATTTTCTTGCGTGTAAGGATGCCTATGACGTTGAGAAATTACTTCTCAAGTGGAAGGAAAAATCTCTGAAATCTAGGATGAAATACGACCCGAAGTTTGCCACTTCACCTATCTTTATCACCGATAAGGATTATGAATTCTCTGTCGATCCTGAGATAATCTCTCTAGTCGAATCTAACCCTTTCCCCGGTTATGAGTCTAGACGTTCGTAGCCCATCTTACCAAACTACACGATATAGCCACCCTTTTCAGAAGTGAGGAGAAGATCCGCCACTACTATATCCTTAAGCTGTTTCCTTTCTCTCTAAAGGATGACGCTAAAGCCTGGTTCGCTTCTCTTGCTCCTGGATGTGTGAGTAGTCCCCAGGATATGGTCTATTACTTCTGTGAGAAATATTTCCCTCCCATAAGAAGCAAGCTGCCTTGCAGGAAATATACAATTTTGCTCAACTCAAAGAAGAGAGTCTCCCACAAGCTTGGGGGAGGCTCTTCCAGCTATAGAATGCTTTGCGTGATCACCCTCTTAAGAAGAATGAGATACTTGATATCTTCTATAACGGACTTACCGATGCTTCTAGAGACCACCTAGATAGTTGTGTCGGTTGTGTTTTTAGGGAACGAACTGTAGAACAAGCTGAGACTCTACTGGATAACATCTTGATCAACGATAATGCTTGGACTATTCTCGAACCACCTCCTAAGCCAACTCCAAAGAAAAGAGGTATTCTATTCCTCAGTCCCGAAGATATGCAAGAAGCCAAGAAATCTATGCAAGAGAAAGGCATTGGATCTGAAGATGTCAAAAATCTACCACCTATCGAAGAGATCCATGGTCTCGATAACCTGATACAGGTAGTAGAAGTAAATTCTCTGCGTAGGTTTGATGAGAGTTATATTCCTTTTGATAAACCTGCTAGCCTATGCTTTGATGAATTTGACAACTTTGTTGCCAAACAACAGAGTTTCAATGATTATGTTAGCATACATTTGGAACAAAGTACTCGTATGCTTAGTCATTTAAGTGCTTGTGTAGACAGAAATGTCAATGATCTAAAGCTCCTGAGTAAACATGCCTCCATGATTACTACTCAGGTAGAACGAGTACTTAAAGCTCCGAATGACCTGCTCAATGAATTAAATGACAACTCTGTCAGAATCGTTACTATAGGAGGCAAAATGACTGAGGAACCTTTGTATCCGGAAGGTCATCCTAAGAGAATCGATCAATATTCTCAAGGAATTAATGCCGATGCACCCAGTCATCCTAAGGAGAAGAAGAAGGATGATAGAAACCTGCATGTTGGTTCACCAAATACTATCACACCTGAAGAACCAAATGATATTTCTCCGTCTGATGCACAAACACAATCTGGTGATGAACATGAACCTGGTGACAATGTGGACAACGATATTCATAAAGATGCTCAACCTAGCAATGACAAGGATGTGGAGATTGAACCTACGGTTAATCCTGATAATCCACAACCTAAGAGATACGATAAGAATGATTCACTGCTAGGAAGCATGGCCAAGAAAGAGAGCCATGGGTTCAGAGACCTATGCCCTTTCCTCCTAAGCCATCCAAGAAAAAGGATGATGAGGATTTTGAGCGCTTTATTGAAATGATAAGACCCGTCTTTCTGTAGATGTGGTTAGTTGATATGCTCAAAATTTCTCCATATGCCAAGTACATGAAAGATATCGTGACCAATAAACAGAAGATACCAGATCTTGAGATCTCCACCATGCTTGCCAATTACACTTTCAAAGGTGGAACTCCTAAGAAACTTGGTGATCCCGGAGTGCCCACTATACCTTGCTCCATTAAAGAAAACTACGTAAGAACTGTCTTATGTGACCTTGGAGCCGGAGTTAGTGTTATGCCTCTCTCTCTTTATCGTAGACTTGAACTGGATAAGTTGACACCCACTGAAATCTCTCTGCAAATGGCCGACAAATCAACTGATTTCCCTGTTGGCATTTGCGAGGATGTGCCTGTTGTCGTTGCTAACACCATTATCTTAACAGACTTTGTTATCTTGGATATTCCCGAGGATGATGCCATGGCTGTCTTCCTCGGAAGACCCTTTTTAAACACTTCAGGGGCTGTTATAGATTGCAACAAAGGCAATGTCACTTTCCATGTCAATGGTAATGAGCATACTCTGCACTTTCGGAAGAAACGATATCAAATACATTGCATCAATGCTATCGAAAAAACTTCATCGATTCTTATTTGGAGCTGTGAATGCCCTATTCCTCGTGTCAAGATGAAGTATGAATTGCTTGTTGGGGAGATTCATATCCCCATTGAGGTGACTTAGTGGCTATTCGAAAATTCTCCGTTCTCTCTTGCGATTCAAGAAAGTTTTGTCATAAGGATTTGATCAACCCCAGTGACGGATTTCTTTCGATGACCATGAAATGGATGAATCAAAGAGTCACATACCTCTGTTTTAAGCTTTCATTTTCTTTTGCTTAGAAGAAAAATGATAGGTTTAGTTTAGTTTTTCATGTTTCCTGTTTTAGCGTCCCGGAGAAAAAAACCTCGAAAATAAAAGTTCTCCAATGGTCCTGAAAATCTGGTATGATTTTTTCTGGAATATTTGAAAAATACTGGGACAGAGAGCTGGCCTGGGGGCCACCCCAGTGGACCACAAGCCCTGTCACCGCGGCCACCCCCTGGCCACGGCAAGAAGCTTGTGGGGCCCACAGGGACCCCCTCCACTCATTCCAGCTCCCATCCTCTTCTTCTACCACCAGAAAAAATTGTTTCGCAGCTCAAACCCGTGTTCTTGCTCATTTGGCAATGATTTTTGATGTCCTTGCTCAAAGCACCATTCGCCAAACCGTTTTGGGGAAATTACTCCTTGGTAAGTGACTCCTCCATTGGTCCAATTAGTTTCTACTCTAGTGCTTTATCCTTCGCGTATTCTTGCTACCTTGGTGACCCTGTTCTTGAGCTTTAAATGTTGATTTTATCTGGTCCCAAGTAGTTTTAGCGCGTGATACGGTCTCTAGGCACTAGTAGGAGTAATTGCGACGAGTTGGGTTAATCCTTACTCACTTTGCTTTCGAAGTCTCTAAAAAATTTCAGAATTTTTCAGAGTTAGAAAAAGGAAAAGATGAGGAGGTTCTTGAGAGGCTCTTCAAGCCGTAACCCCAAGGAGGATGAGAAGAACCCCCCCCCAAGTACGTGGTTCCTCGAGTCACGGAAGTTCGAGCTTGCGAGTCGCCAAGTGATGAATTTTTGCGCGCTTCGGGCTTTATGAAGTCTTTTATTACGTGGTGGAGAACGCAGGTCTTACCACGTTCGTTGAAGATAAGTGCTCACAATACCTCCTCCTCACCAATATTTTCGTTCAAAGCTTCAATTTTATCCGAGGAAGAATCCTCCCATGGTTGAGTTAATGTTGTACGATATCCCCCAGTGCATGACACTACAGGACTTTTGCAATGCATGCAAATTACCTTATGTTGGGGATATTCATGATCCTCGTCCACAGGACCTGGAGGATTTCATAGGTACTATTGCTGTTGGAGAGGAGAGAGGAGTGTATCGCGCTAGAATTTCTAGCATACATTTTCCTGTGCTTCGGTACTTCTCATTATTTGTGGGAGAATGTTTGATTGGCCGTGGGGAGGCTGGATCACTTAGTTCTCCAGACCTAGCGGTTTTGCACAAAGGCCTTTATAGCACTAAGACTTATAGCCTAGGTGCTATAGTAGCTCAGCGGTTGAACACAAACCGTTCCAAAGGTGTCGTTTACGGAGGAATCTATGCTACTCGTCTCGCTAGACACTTTGAGATACCCATTAGACTTCGCGAGGAAGAAGAGATGCTTCTTCCTGAGAAATATCTGGATTATGACAACATGGTTCGCCATGATTTTCTGGATAGAGACGCTAGTAGACGGATGATTTATAACCTGGTATTTAGTTAGGGTACTCGAGAAACTATTACTTTGCCTGCTCCTTCTTTGTTCGATCTTCATGCAGGCAGGTACACTATTATGCCTTCGGACATCTACGCATATTGGGGCTTAGCCCAACCACAGGTGCCTGTGCCCGAGCCGCCAGCGGAGTACCAGACGCCAGTTTATCAGTGGGAGCCGGAGGAGCTCACACAGCAGTGGCTTCCACAGTCCGCTCCGGAGTATCTCGGAGCTGGTTATTTCCGCCTTGGGAGTAGACCAAGCTAGGCCAAAAGCCTATGCTTGATGGAGTACGTGTTCTCACCAACCTTACATTCATGCTTATGCTTTCACTTTGTTCGTCGGTGTTTACACTTTGCCAATGTATTATCCATGCTAGTTTATTTTCGTTTTCTTGTTTTCTTGTTTTATGTCCTTTTGAGAAAGCCCAATAAGATTTTCCTTTCTTATTTTGCTTGTTGGGAGCTTTCCCGTGTAAATAGTTTTCTTTTTCTTTGGGTCAAGGTAGAAGATATTGGTTATAATGTTTAGTGGCTGTTGCATGCATACATGTTTAGCTTTCAAAGAGCTATATTACTTTGTCTTCTCCTTTGTGTTTCCCTGCAGATTCAGCTTAGTCCATTGCACGAGCACGATTATTATTGTTCACATCGTTCGATCGTGCAAGTGAAAGGCAATAATGATGAGATATGATGAAGTGACTGAGACTGGAAAAGCTGGTATGAACTCAATCTATTTTGTTTTTGTAAATATGGCTAGCTTGTCGTCCCAGATTCAGCTTTGTCGTGAGAAAACCATGTTTGCAATGAAAACTTAGAGATCATAGTTTCTGATGCCATGCTTATTTAGCTAGGAGCTTATAATGGTTTGTCTTGAATGCCAACATAGATTTTGAGATGACTATGATGTATTATGATATTATGGTATTCTCCTTTGAATGATTTAAGAGGCTTGACTTGGCACATGTTCATGCATGTAGTTGAAACAAAATCAACATAGCCTCTATGATGTTCGTGTTCATGGTGATTTATATCCTGTTCATGCTTGCATTCCATGTTAGTCAAACTCATTGCATCTTGATGACTGTTGTCGCTCTCTAGTTGGTCGCTTCCCAGTCTTTTGCTAGCCTTCACTTGTACTAAGCGAAATACTGCTTATACATCCACTTCCATAAACCCAAAAGTTTTTCCATGAGAGTCCACCATAAATACCTATGTGCGGTATTTACCTGCCGTTCCAAGTAAATTTGCATGTGCCATTCTCTAAACCTTCAAGAAATAATCTGTTTTGCATGCCCGAACCGCTCAGGTGGTGACATGGGGCTATTGGTATCTTCCATGTTAGGCGTGTTATCCTCGACATGTGTTTATTCACTGTCATTCACGAGAAAGGGGCCGGTAATTGGAATGCCCAGTTCCACGCTTAAATCGAAAACATAACCATAAAACAAGACTCCCCTGGATTGATGTTAGTATGGACGGTACCCGAGGATTCGGCAAGCCGTGGAGTGTGATTGATTGGTGGTGGGGGAGTTAAAACTTTACTTTTTTGTTTGGGAACCACCTATAGCATGAGTAGCGTGGAAGATATTGAGAACTCTTGTTCATTGCGTTGACAATGAAAGCATGCCACCCAAAATTATTATCTCTGTTTTCAAAGCTTGAGCTCTGGCACCTCTACAAATCAATGCTTCCCTCTGCGAAGGGCCTGTCTATTTATTTTCCTCTTGACTCGTCCTCTTCTTATATAAGCACCAATTAGAGAGCACCTCTGTCATTTTTATGCTTTGCTTTTGATTGATATTGAGTATGACTATGACTGGATCTTCGTTGATATGAATTACAATGTTTAGTTAGCCCTTGATCTTTCAAAGTGCTCCGCATTTATGTTTTGCGGTCTCAGAAAGAGCTAGCGAGATACCACCTATTCATATTGCTTCATGCCTATTTTTGATTGAATTGTTGGTATTTGAAACTCATTATTATTTGCTCGCTAGCTGATTATGCCATTGATATTAGTTTACCGTGAGACCTTTGTGTCACTTGCTTATGTGGTTAACTTGTGATCTTGCTGAAATTCTGGTTACGAGTTAGACATAGTTGCAACAAAAAGATCAAACAGAGTTTGTCAAAGTTTTTCTTTCTCTTTCAGTTTGTCAACCGAGTTGCTTGAGGACAAGCAAGGTTTTAAGCTTGGGGGAGTTTGATACGTCTCCATCGTATCTACATTTCCAAATTCTTTTGCCCTTGTTTTGGACTCTAATTTGCAAGATTTGAATGGAACTAACCCGGACTGACGCTGTTTTCAGCAGAATTCCCATGGTGTTGTTTTTGTGCAGAAATGGAAGTTCTCGGAACATCCTGAAAATTTACGGAGAATTTTTCTGGAAAATATGAAAAATACCTACGCAAAGATCCATCAGAGGGGATGGGCCAGTGGGCCACAAGCCCTGTTGCCGCGGCCACCCCCCTGGCCGCGGCAACCAAGCTTATGGGGCCCACGTGACTCTGCCGCCACATCTCCAGCTCTATAAATTCACGTTCACCTAGAAAAAAAATCAGAAGAGAAGATTTTGTCGCGTTTGCGATAAGGGGGGTCATAACACATAGTAGGTAACTACAACTTGCAAGATCAGATCTAAAACACACATATATTGGTGACGACATAATAATTTGAGATCTGAAATCATGGCACTCGGGCCCTAGTGACAAGCATTAAGCATGGCAAAGTGGTAGCAACATCAATCTCACAACATAGTGCATACTAGGGATCAATCCCCGTCAAAACTAACTCGATTACATGATAGATCTCATCCTACTCATCACCGCCCAGCAAGCCTACGAATAGATTACTCACGAACGATGAAGAGCTTCATGGAATTGTAGAGGGAAGAAGGTTGATGATGACGATGGCGACGATTTCCCCTTTTCGGAGCCCAAAACGGACTCCAGATCTGTCCTCCAGATGAAGAACAGGATGTGGCGGCGCCTCCATATCGCAAACGCGACGAAATATACTCTTTTTATTTTTTTCTGGGCGAAGGTGAATTTATAGAGCTAGAGTTGGGGCGATAGAGCCAAGTGGGCCCCACAAGCTTGGTTGCCGCGGCCAGGGGGGTGGCCGCGGCAATAGGGCTTGTGGCCCACTGGCCCATCCCCTCCGGTGGATCTTTGCGCAGGTATTTTTCATATTTTCCAGAAAAATTCCCCGTAAATTTTCAGGAAGTTCCGAGAATTTCATTTCTGCACAAAAAGAACACCATGGTAATTCTGCTGAAAACAACATCAGTCAGGGTTAGTTCCATTGAAATCATGCAAATTAGAGTCCTAAACAAGGGCAAAAGATCTTGGAAAAGTAGATATGATGGAGATGTATCAGGTATCTAGTATGATCGCGTCTTACTTACGCAAAAACCACAACGGATATGTGCAAATTGCTATTTAACCTCTCCAAGGACCGCCTCGGTCATAACCAATTCAACTAAAGTTGAAGAAACCGACACCCGCCAGTCATCTTTATGCAACGAGGGTGCATGACAATCGATGAAACCAGTCTTTCGTAAGTGTATGAGTTATGTCGGTCCGGGCCGCTTCAATACAACAATACCTCCGAATCGAGAAAAAACTAAGGAGGGTAGAAAATCGAACATCACGTCCACAAAACCATTTGTGTTCTACTCGATATAACATCTACACACGAACCTAGCTCTTATACCACTGTTGGGGAACGTAGCAAGGGAAACAAAAAAATTCCTACGCACACGAAGACCTATCATGGTGATGTCCATCTACGAGAGGAGATTTGGATCTACGTACCCTTGTAGATCGTAGAGCAGGAAGCGTTAAGAAACGCGGTTGATGTAGTGGAACTTCTTCACGTCCCTCGAACCATCCCATGAACCATCCCGCGATTCGTCCCATGATCCGTTCTGATCTAGTGCCGAACGGACGGCACCTCCGCGTTCAGCACACGTACAACCCGACAATGATCTCCGCCTTCTTGATCGAGAAAGCAAGACGGAGAAGTAGACGAGTTCACCGGCAGTGTGACGGCGCTCCGATGGTGGTGATGATCTACTCCTGCAGGGCTCCGCCCGAGCTCGGCAGAAATCCGATCTAGAGGTAGAACTATGTGGTCTAGGGTTGAGTTGCACGTGGCAAAAGTTGTCTCAAATCAGCCCTAAAACACCACTATATATAGGAGGGAGGGGGAGGGCTAGACTTGAGGGACAAGCCCTCAAGGGTACGCCGGCCGCGAGGGAGGAGGAGGGCTACTCCAATTCGGTTTGGGAAGGAAGAGTCCTCCTCTTCCTTCCCACATCCCTCTTTCCCTTTTTCTTTTTCTTTTATTTTGGTATTTATTTATGTGGCGCCATGGGACCCTTGGGCTGACTCCACCAGCCCACTAAGCACGTGTGGCGCCAGCCTAGTGCCTTGGGCTCACTCCCGGGTGGGTGGCCCCCTCCCGGTGAACTCCCGGAACCCATTCGTCACTCCTCGCACACTGCCGGAATTGCCCGAAACTTTCTAGTGACCAAATGAAACCATCCTATATATCAATCTTCATTTCCGGACCATTCCAGAAACTCTGGTGACGACCGTGATCTCATACGGGACTCCGAACAATATTTGTCAACCACACATATAACTCAACTATACTAAAACATCACCGAACCTTAAGTGTGCAGTCCCTGCGGGTTCGAGAACTATGTAGACATGCCCCGAGGCACTCCTAGGTCAATATCCAATAGCGGTACCTGGATGCCCATATTGGATCCTACATATTCTCCAAAGATCTTATCGGTTGAACCTTAGTGTCAAGGATTCATATAATCCCGTATGTCATTCCCTTTGTCCTTCGGTATGTTACTTGTCCGAGATTCAATCGTCGGTATCCGCATACCTATTTCAATCTCGTTACCGGCAAGTCTCTTTACTCGTTCTGTCATACAAGATCCCGTGACTTACACTTAGTCACATTGCTTGCAAGGCTTGTGTGTGATGCTGTATTACCAAGTGGGCCCCGAGATACCTCTCCGTCACACGGAGTGACAAATCCCAGTCATGATCCATACTAACTCAACGGACACCTTCGGAGATACCTGTAGAACACCTTTATAGTCACCTAGTTACGTTGTGACGTTTGATGCACATAAGGTACTCCTCCGGTGCCAGTGACTTATATGATGTTATGCTCATAGGAATAAATACTTGACACGCAGAAAACAATAGCAATAAAACGACACGATCAATATGCTACTTTCATAGTCTGGGTCTAGTCCATCACATGATTCTCCTAATGATGTGATCCAGTTACCAAGCAACAACACTTGCACATAGTCAGAAAACCTTGACTATCCTTGATCAACTGGCTAGCCAAGTAGAGGCTTTCTTGGGACATTGTTTTGTCTATGTATCCACACATGTATCTATATTTTCATTGAATACAATTGTAGCATGGATAATAAACGATTATCTTTAAACAGGAAATATAATAATGACTATTTATCATTGCCTTTAGGGCATATTTCCAACACGGATATCTTCTCTTATGGTATTTAAGGCCTTCAAGCGCCACTGTGAAAGGGGCGACGCGAAGGCCGAGTGAGCCAATAGGGGATCGCGTGGATCTTCGTCTAGCACCGAGGAGCTCCTACCGAGCTGGATCCAGGGTGATTGGCTACTGTCCGAGGTCACGGCCGGGCGTCTGCAGGAGCTGGAGAGCGAGGGTCTCATTGCTCCGGGGAGGTGGTGGCTGTCGAGCGCTAGGAATTCGAGCCAGTGCCAAGAGATGATGAGCGAGTGCCGCTCGTCACTGATGTCCACTACACAACCTTCATCTTGTAGACTCGTGGTGGGCCTCCATGCGCAGAGTTTTGTAGAAAAGTAGCAAATTTCCCTCAAGTGGATGAACTAAGGTTTATTAATCTGTGGGAGGCGTAGGATGAAGATGGTCTCTCTCAAGCAACA
This sequence comes from Hordeum vulgare subsp. vulgare, assembly GCF_904849725.1. Lineage (NCBI taxonomy): Eukaryota > Viridiplantae > Streptophyta > Magnoliopsida > Poales > Poaceae > Hordeum > Hordeum vulgare. The sequence continues at coordinate 104,954,951 of NC_058521.1, read as the reverse complement.
CAACAATCAAATAACAAAGTGTCTCTTGTTTCCCCAAAACACTCAATACAATGGTAAATTGTGTAGGTGCACTAGTTCGGTGAAGAGATGGTGATATAAGTGTAATATGGATGGTAGATATTTTTTTTTGTAATCTGAAAATATAAAAACAGTAAGGTAACAAATTGTAAATAGCAAGCAAAATGTTGTATAAATGCTTGGAAAGAGGGCCTAGTGTCCATACTATCACGAGTGCAAGTTCTCTCAACAATACTAACATAGTTGAATCATATATAAATCCCTCACGTGCGACAAAGTGTTCACTCCTAAGTCACAAATAGTGTAGAACAAACAAAGAAATTATTGTAGGGTATCAAACCACCTCAAAGTTATATTTTCTAACCAATCTTATGAGCTATCCCTATAAGTGTCACGAACAGCCCTAGAGTTTGTACTAAAATAACACCTTAAGATACACATCAACCAAAACCATAATGTCAACGAGGTACTCCAATGTCACCACAAGTACCCATGGGCATGACTATACGATATGCATCACATAATTTCAGATTCATCATGTTCAATCCAACACAAAGAACTTCAAAGAGCCCCAAAGTTTCTACCGGAGGGTCAAGACGAAAACATATGCCAACCCCTATGCATAGGTTCCGAAGGTCACAGAACCCGCAAGTTGATCACCAAAACATACATCAAGTGGATCAATAGAACATCCCATTGTCACCACGGATATCCCATTGCAAGACATACATCAAGTGTTCTGAAATCCTTAAAGACTCAATCCTATAAGAAAACTTCAAAGGGAAAACTCAATTCATCACAAGAACATAGAGAGGGGAAAAGTCCATATGATTCATCTATACTAGTAAAGCTCGCGATACACAAAGATTGTGCCATCTCAAGAACACGAGAGAGAGAGAGTGAGAGATCAAACACATGGCTACTGGTACATACCCTCAGCCCCGACAGTGAACTACTCCCTCCTCGTCATGGAGACCGCCGGGATGATGAAGATGGACTCTGGTGATGGTTTACCCCTCCAGCAAGGTGCCGGAATGGGATCCCGATTCGTTTTTCATGGCTCTAGAGGGTTGCAGCAGCAAAACTACTGCTCTAAGTTTCTTTCTGGGGGTTTTAGGATTTATGGGAATTTTTGGAGTCGGTATCACGTCAGTAAGGTTCTCGAGGAGGTCACAAGAGACAGTGCCGAGGCTAAGGGGTGGCCACGCCTGGCAGGCTTGTGACCTCCTGGTACACTTCTTGGCCCAGCTTCTCGCTCCAGTATTTTTTATATTTTCCAAAAATATTATCCGTAAATTTTTAGCCCATTCCGAGAACTTTTATTTCTGGACAAAAACGACACCATGGTAGTTCTGCTGAAAACAGTGTCAGGCCGGGTTAGTTCTAATAAAATCATACCAAAATCATATAAAATTGTTGTAAACATGGCATGAATACTTCATAAATTATAGATACGTTGGATACGTATCAGTCACTCTTGTTAAGAGAGGTTTCTCCCCGCATCCACATCTTTTCCTTCGAGCTTTCCTAGCCTTCTTCGGTGCGCACTTGCATCATCTTCCTCGGAATGTTGTTTCCTACTTAGCTTCCTTCCTTTCCCTATGTGAGAACTTCCTTGGTTGCCTTCCGCACTGGGGTTTCTTCAAGCACCTGTTTACTTGCCGAGTGATGACTGTTAAGAAGTCCACTCAGTCACGGGGCAAAACCAATGTAGTGCAGCTCTGTGGAGGTCTAGGTATCCAGCTCAGGGGCAAGAGTAGCTTCCCCAAATGAGCTTCCCCGATTCCGTGAAGGGGTGGCAGGACTCTTGGTTCTACTACAAAGATGTTTCTGTTGGAGAGGGTCATTCGATTCTTCCACCATATTCCACCAATAGTGTTCAGTCGGCTCCTGCCTTGACCGTGTCGAAGGCGGAGAAATTGACGTAGATATTCTGGTGATTGTGCTTGTTGTTGTGATGCGCAATGGCATCAACGGACTGGACCTCCTGGAAGTCTTCTTTCAGTGTAGGATCCAACCCATTCAGGCCAGAGCCCATCCCATGTTTATGTACAAGGGGCCAGATAACCGAACTCGTGTTCACCTGGAGGAGCTTACAAGAGGCAGCTCGAAGATAAGATCATGGCCATCACTTCGGTGAGGGACAACCCCAGGGGGACTAGGACGGTTCCTCCTTTCTAAGTGGAAGTTCCGTCAAATGAGGTAAGCTACTATCCTTTACAACCGAGTGGTTTTCCACATTGTCCCGGTACTTGTTGGTAACTTGATCTTCTCCACTCAACAGGCTTTTGCCGGGCTAGTTAGCTCCGTCCTGGTGGTTGACCAAATGCCCGTTGACGTGGAGAGCGACACCGAGCGCCCGAAGGGTTCTGATGCACGTGGTCAAGAAGACAACGATGAAGAAGAAGAAGATGAGGAGGTGGAGGAGAGAGATGACGATGATTAGGGGGATGAGGTGGAGTCTTCTCCGTGTGATGAGATCCCACCTGAGGCCCGCAGCAAGGCGCGCCAGGATCCGAGGACCCGTGTTGGGAACCTGAGGACCCCAAGGGTGAGAAAGCCGAGTGTATAGGCGATGTCGACTCGTAGTTACAAACTGGCTGAAGTGAGGCCACGACATCGCCGGAGAAGACTACCAAACAGCCCAAGGTCGCGAGCTCCAAACCCCGAAAGGGTGTCTTGCCGCGCATCAAGGTCGATGTGCCCATCGCTTCGGCGTAATTTTTGTTGCCGAATGACTTTGTCTTTGTTGGCTATGTTTCACCGAATGATTTTTGTATTCTTGTTGTGTATATTGCAGGAACGATACCTTGACCGCATCTTTGGAAACCCAGACCGCTGACAAGGGGAAGACTGATGCTGACACTTCTTCTTTCAAATGTAAGACTTGATTTTTCTGAAGGCTCACTCGGTATTCAGCGTTGGGCCGTTTACTTCTTGTGAACATGTGCAGGACCACGAGACATGATTGACCTTGACCCTGACGCTCCTTCTGCAGTTGAAGAGGCGACCAAGCAAGCCGCCGCTCCTGGTAGAGTGGTTCCCAGAACCAAGACTTCTAAGGCCCGCGAGACTACCTCGGCTGGGACGTCACTCGGCATGCATCCGCTGCCTCCTCCAACGGATCGCCGCATGTTCCAGCTCCACCACATCCCAAAGGCTGAGGCGGAGGCGCGCAAGGAAGCCTTGGCACAGCTGGACCTGATGGTCGGATCATTGAAGAATGTGTATGACGCAATCCAGGCCATGGCCAAGAATGTCTGAGTAAGTTTGAATATGAGTGGGTGTCCCGAGTGGATAAACACCCACTAGGTGTTGATGTTGTTTTACAGTGGGGGCGCACCGGTAGTATCAGTTTCCATCTGGTTTAGTAGTAGTCAACAAGGTAGGGAGCCTTGTCTCCTCTTATTCTTCTAATGGGGGTGCGCTGAGCGCACCCATTGGGTGTAGTCCCCGAGACTGTCCTAGACTGAGGGAGTCGGCGGTAGTCTTAGAATTGTTGTTGTATTTTTGTTGACTTGACCCTGTTGTCAGCAGACTGCTTGTGGGCCCATGGACCGTACCGAAGCGTCCGACCAAGAGCTGTTAGATTTGCGCCTCAACATTGAAGCTGAAAAAGACAAGTGCACTCGCCTCGAGCAGGAGAAGAAAGCTGTTGAAGGTAAGCTTTGCCGACCGAATGAATCTTGAATTGATTTTCTTTCTTGTCCGACTGAGGCTATCTTGCTAGATTGCCTTGCTGAGAGGCCGAAGAATTCTATTTCTTTAGTCGCCACGAAGGAGGCCCTCGAGAAGAGGGATGTAGAACTTGCGTTAGCGAAGAAGGAAGCCAGTCCAAAGACCAAGGCGGCTGAGGCCAAGCTAAAGGCCGTTGAGAAGCACGAGGAGGAGAAGCAACTATTGAAGGCGGCCGTTGAAAAGACTGCATGAGAGATTGGCGACCTGAAGAAGAGCTACGCCGAGTGGGAGACCAAGTTCTTGGAGGTCAGTGCCAAAAGAGACGAGCTGGAAAAGTTCGTTGAGGACTTCGGCTTAGACCTCGTCGGCAAGCTCAACGGTATGGCTGAATCCCAAATGATTTCTGTTGTTGTCTTTTCATTTCCGAGTGGCGATTCTCATCCTTTGTCTTTGATTGAATCTAGCTCTATGTGTCGATCTTGAGGAGGAGACGACTTTGATTGAGAAGGAGTTGAACCCGAAGGCTGGGCTTATGAAGGATAGTACCGCCATCACTCTCCTCCGACTGGAAGCTCGCATCAATTATGCGCTAGGATGCTTCATATGGATCCATTCGGCTATGGTGGAGGTTGATGAGGGGACCGGCCCTGAAGAAGAACCCATCAAGGACACTCACACGATTGTTGATCGAGTGAAAACTATTCCCATGCACCTTCAGTCTTGGAAGAAGTTGGTGGCTCGTGCTGGAGCAGACATTGCCGTCACATAATTGGACAATGAGAAGCTTAAGAAACTCCGAGTGGTCAACAGGAAGAGCCTCAAGTTTGGGGACATCATGGAGATGTTCATGGAGGCTGCCACCCGGCACGCCGATGGCATCGACCTTGATACCTACGTGGAGGCAGTGGGGTCTCCGTCCTTTGAGTGATCCTCAGAAAAAAACACTTAAGCTTCAATTTACCTCGGTATGCCGATTGGTTTTATGTAACCCTTTAAACGCCGAGTGAGCCTTGGGCTTTCTCACACGCACCCTTTGTTTGGACTGAAGTGCGTCTTTTTTCGCTTTGAACTGCATTTGGATTTTGTTACCCTTGTATGGATTTGCTTTTGCTCAGACGAAGACAGGTTCATGACCGAGTCCTCGAGCGTGGAGGTTCGTCCTCACTCGTGAGACTTCATTCCTTAGGAGAAAAAGGATTTTGTTGCTTAAGGATGATTGTTCTTGTTCATCTTGGCTCCCGAATGGAGTTGTTGCCTTCATTCGGAACCCCTTTAACTTAGGTGAAGGCTTGCTCGCGGCTAAGCCCCTGAGTGTGGAAGTTTCCACAATTACTCGGGGTAGGGTTTACCGTAGGCGAAGGAGGTTCGCTACCGCGATGATAGTTCTTTCGAAGTCGTTGATGGCCATGTCCATCATGGTGTACGAATGGCGACCGTGTCGTCATTCGCAGATGCTTTGACTTAGGTGAAAACTGGTTCGCAGCCAAGCCCCTGAGCGTGGACGCGATCCTCACTCGGCGTAGGTTTTACCCTAGGCGAGAATAGGTCCGCAACTAGGAATGATTGTTCTATTCATCTTGGCACCCAAATGGAGGTCTTGCAGCTCACTCGGAACCCCTTTGACTTATGCGAAAGCTGGTTCGCAGCTAAGCCTCCGAGGGTGGAGGTTTCCAAAATCACTCGGGGTAGGGTATACCTTAGGCGAAATAGGTTCGCTACCAAGAAATGATCATTCTGTTCATATTGGCACCCGAATGGAGGTCTTGTGTCCATTTGGAACCCCTCTAACTTAGCCGAAAGCTAGTTTGCGACTAAGATCCCGACTGTGGAGGTTTCCACGATCACTCGGGGTAGGGTTCACCTTATGCGAAACGGATTCGCTACCAAGATGATAGTTCTTGAAAACTCTATAATGGTCTTGTCCATCAAGGTATCCGAATGATCATCACGACTTAATTCGGAACCATCTTCACTTAGGCGAAAGCTGATCCGTAGCTAAGCCCTCGAGTGAAGAGGTCGTCTTCACTTGAGGCAGGATTTTCCTTGGGCGAAAGCGGAATCGCTGTTAAGGAATGATTGTTCTATTCATTGTGGTGTCCGAACGGAGGTCTTGCCTTCATTCGGGACCCCTTTAACTTAGCCAAAAAATGGTTTGCGGCTAAGCCCCCGAGTGTGGAGGTTTCCATGACCAATCGGGGTAGGGTTTAACTTAGGCGAAACAGGTTCCCTACCAAGAAATGTTCATCATGTTCATCTTGGTGCCCGAATGGAGGTGTTGTCTCCATATGGAACCCCTCTAACTTAGGCAAAAGCTGGTTCGCGGCTAAGCCCCCGAATGTGGAGGTTTCCACGATCACTTGGGGTACGGTTCACCTTAGGAGAAATGGGTTCGCTACTGAGATGATAGTTCTTGTGAACTCGCTGATGGTCCTGTCCATCAAGGTATCGGAATGACGATCATGACTTCATTCCAGACCATCTTGACTTAGGCGAAAGCTGGTCCGCAGCTAAGCCCCCTAGTGAAGAGGTCATCTTCACTCGAGGTAGGATTTTCCTTAAAGATAGGTTCACGGTTAAGTTTTTATGCCCACTGGGGTGTATTTCACCAGAGTGGAGTATCCGAAGATAGTCGAAAAAGTAAGCACTTTATATTATTCTGTTCATTCGGGTTCATTACGTGAATAAAGATAGTTCTATGTGTAGAACTTGCAGAGCAGGTCCGCGTTCCAAGTTTTGGGTTCCTCCGTGTCATTATCGATGTTGTACAATTGGTAGGCACCATTGTATAGAACTTTGGAGATGGCTTATGGCCCTTGCCACGGAGGCGCCAGCTTGTGGGGTCTATGTTGGTCCAGTCGGAGGAACAGATCTCCCTCTTGAAACGCTCGGCCCCTGACTTGTATTATCATGGTAGCATCGAAGGTCCTACTAGTACGTCGTGGATCAGATGAGGGCTAGATCCCTCTCTTCCCCTAGAAGATCAAGGTTATCTTGGCGATCTGCTTCAGCTTTGGCTTCATTGTACTGCTCCACTCGGGGGGGAGTTATGACGCAGGTCACTCGAGAAGATGGCTTTCGAGCCGTATACCAAGAAGAAGGGAGGTCGCCCGATGGAGTGATTTGGATTCGTTCGCATACCCCATAGGACATATGGCAACTCCTCGACCCAGGTGTCAGTGGTGTATTTGAGATCCCTCATCAATCAGGGCTTCAGGCCTTGGAGTGTCATGCCATTCGCCCGCTCGTCTTGTCCATGCAACTGCGGGCGTGCCACAGAGGTATAGTTAATCATTGTGCCTTGGCAGTGGTAGAACTCGTGGAATTCATCCAAGTTGAAGTTGGACCCGTTGTCTGTGATTATGTCATGGGGCACTCCGAATCGGAAGATGATCTGTTGAATGAAACTCACGGCGATCGCCGAGTCCAAGCTTTTAATGGGCTTGGCTTCGACCCACTTGTGAACTTATCCACCGCAACCAGCAAGTGAGTGAATCCACTCGACCCGGTGCGTAGAGGGTGGACTATGACGAGGCCCCATACGGCGAATGGCCAAGTGAGTGGGATGTAGGCTTGTGTGACTGGTTTTTGTGGAAATGGCATCCAACACACAAGGCCACCATTTTCTTTGCCGCCTGATTGGTGTGGGGCCAGGAAAAACCCGCTCGGAAGGCCTTTGCCACCAAGGTCTGAGAGGACTCATGGTGGCCCCAGGTTCCCGAATGGATCTCTTGCATGATTTGAAGCCCTTCCTTCGGAGAGATGCACTTCTCGCTCACTCCTGAGGTACTCTTTTTTTATAATTTGTCCCCGAGTACTTCAAAAGCTTTAGACCGCTGAACGATCTAGAGGGCTTCCTCCTTGTCTTCGGGAAGCTCTTGCCGGAGCAAGTAAGCTAAGTAAGGTTGTGTCTACTCGGGGATGATGACCAACATCTCGTGGATGAGTTCGACCATGGCCGGGACATAAATCTCAGTCGGATCGGATGGACCGATTGCTTGTGGGGTGTCATCGGTAAAAGGGTCCTCCTTAACCGAGGGGGCGCGTAAGTGCTCGAGGAACACGCCCTTTGGAACAATCCTCCGAGTGGACCCGATCTTCACCAAGTCGTCAGCTGCTTGGTTCTGGCTCAGGGCACACGGTGTAGTTCGAGTCCTTCATAGTTTTCTCGAGCTTTCTGACCAGCTGCAGTAGGCTATCATAGCTGGGCCTTGAATGTCCCATTCCTTCATGACTTGGTTGATGACGAGATCCGAGTTGTCGTAAACCATCAATCGGCGGATACCGAGTGAGATGGCCATGTAGAGCCCATACACGAGGGCCTCGTACTCGGCCTCGTTGTTGGACGAATCGAATTAAATCTGGAGCACATAGCTGAACCGGTCTCACTTGGGGGGAAACGAGGACAACCCCATCCCCCGAGCCATGTAGCATCTTGGATCCATCGAAGAACATACTCCAATGCTCGGGGACGACTTGAGCAGGTTACTCTTTACCCGCTCGAACAGAAAATCTGCCAGGGCCTAAGACTTGATCGCTTTCTTGGCTTCAAACTTGACCTCCAGCGGCAGGAATTCAATCGTCCATTTGGCCACTCGGCCAGTAGCATCCCGATTGTGCAGAATTTCTGCTAGGGGAGCGTCACTGATGACTGTGACCGAATGATCTTGGAAGTAGTGAACCACCTTCTTTACAGTCAGGTAGATCCCATAAACCAACTTCTGATAGTGCGGGTACCTTTGCTTTGAAGGGGTGAAGACTTTGGAAATGTAGTATATTGGTCTTGTACCTTGTGAGATTTGCCTGATTATTCCCACTACATGGTGAGTGATAACCCACAAGTACAGGGGATCAATTGTAGCCTTTCTCGATAAGTAAGAGTGTTGAACCCAACCACGAGCTAAAGGTAGGACAAATATTCCCTCAAGTTCTATCGAACATGGATACAACTCTACGCACACTTTACGTTTGCTTTACCTAGAACAAGTATGAAACTAGAAGTACTTTGTAGGTCTGATAGGATAGGTTTGCAAGATAATAAAGAACACGTAAATGAAAACTAGGGGCTGCTTAGATAAAGAAACAATTACGTTAGTTTAACGAGTGTGGAAAAGTGGTGGTAGGAGTTGCGCAATTGTCCCTAAGAAATTGACTATATATGTTACTAGACCGGTAGAAAGTTTTATGTGGGAGTGGCCACTGCTAGCATGTCATCCCTTACTTGGAATTCTATGCACTTATCACTGGAACTATTAGCAAGCATCCGCAACTACTAACGTTCATTAAGGTAAAACCAAACCATAGCAATAAGATATATTGGTCCCCCTTCAATCCCGTATGCATCAATTTCTATGCTAGGCTGAAGCTTCTGTCACCCTTGCCCTCCAATACATAGTCCCATCAACATACTACTAACCCTATGGTGTGATCCACGCGTGTGCTCATTTGATGGGCACCAAAGGACAACAACATAACCACAAGCAAATTAAACCAATCATAGCAATTCATCAATCACCGATAGGACAACGAAAATCTACTCAGACATCATTGGATGGCAACACATCATTGGATAATAATATGAAGCATAAAGCACCATGTTGTAGTAGATGGTACAGCGGGTTGCGGGAGAGTGGACCGCTGAATATAGATGAGGGAAGGTGATGGAGGTGTTGGTGAAGATGACGGAGGTCTCGGTGTAGATCGTCGTCACACGATGATGTCCCGGGCGGTGTTCGGGCGCCGCCGGGAGAGAGGGGGAGAGAGCCCTTCTTCTTCTTCTTCTTCTTCCTTGACCTCCTCCCTAGATGGGAGAAGGGTTTACCCTCTGGTCCATGGTCTCCATGGATGTCTCTCTCTGTGTCCTTCTGTTTCTACGCTCCCAGATTCTGCCTTTCACCGTTTCTTAAATTCCGGAGATCCGTAACTCCGATTAGGCTGAAATTTTAACACTATTTTCTTCCGGTCATTAGCTTTCTTGCAGCGAAAGAAGGGCCCCAACCGCCTTAGGTATTGGTCACAAGCCTTCCTGCCGTGCCCTAGGGGGGGATGCGCCTCCTGGGCTTTTGACCCCCTCGGGCATCGTTTCTCGTTGATTCTTCTTCCCAAAAATCATAAATATTCCAAAACATCCCTGTAGGTTTTTTATTGCGTTTGGACTTTGTTTGGTATGGATATTCTATGAAACAAAAAACATGCAACAAACAGGAACTAGCACTGGGCACTGGATCAATATGTTAGTCCCAAAAATAGTATAAAAAGTTGCCAAAAGTATATGAAAGTTGTAGAATATTGGCATGAAACAATCAAAAATTATAGATACGATGGAGAGGTATCAGCATCCCCAAGAGTAATTCATGCTCGGCCTCGAGTAGGTAAATGATAAAAAAGATAATTTTTGATGTGGAATACTACCTAGTATAATGTTGATCATATAATCTAATCATGGCATGAATACTAAAACACGAGTGATTCGAAGCAATAGTCTATCATTTGACATAAAGACAATAATATTTCAAGCGTACTAACAAAGCACTCATGTCTTCTAAAAATATCAAGGGAAAAGAAAGTTATCCCTACAAAATCATATAGTCTGGCTATGCTCCATCTTCCCCACACAACGTATTTAAATCATGCACAACCCCGGGTTTAGCCAAGCAATCGTTTCATACTTTAGTGTTCTCAAACTTTTTCAACTTTCACGCAATACATGAGCGTGAGCCATGGACATAGCACTATAGGTGGAATAGAATATGGTGGTTGTGGAGAAGAGAAAAAGGAGGAGATAATCTCACATCAACTAGGCGTATCAACGGGCTATGGAGATGACCATCAATAGATATCAATGTGAGTGAGTAGGGACTGCCATGCAACAGATGCACAAGAGCTATAAGTGTATGAGAGTTCAAAAAGAAATTAGTGGGTGTGCATCCAACTCGCTTGCTCACGAAGACCTAGGGCAATTTGAGGAAGACCATCATTGGAATATAAAAGCCAAGTTCTATAATGAAAAATTCCCACTAGTATATGAAAGTGACAACATAGGAGACTCTCTATCATGAAGATCATGGTGCTACTTTGAAGCATAAGTGTGGTAAAGGATAGTAGCATTGTCCCTTCTCTCTTATCTCTCATTATTATTATTATTATTATTATTATTATTTTCCTATTTTTTTGGTGGGATTCTTTGGCTTTTTTTTTATTTGGGCTCCATTGGCATCTTTTATTACTTCCTCACATGGGACAATGCTCTAATAATGATGATCATCACACTTTTATTTACTTACAACTCGATAGTTAGAACAAAATATGACTCTATATGAATGCCTCCAGCGGTGTACCATGATGTGGAATGATCTAGCGTAGCAATGCTATCAAAAAGCGGACAATCCATGAAAACATCATGCTAGCTATCTTACGATCATGCAAAGCAATATGACAATGATGGTTCGTGTCATAATAAACGGAACGGTGGAAGTTGCATGGAAATATATCTCAGAATAGCTATGGAAATGCCATAATAGGTAGGTATGGTGGCTGTTTTGAGGAAGGGTATATGGTGGGTGTAATGCACCGGCGAAAGTTGCACGGTACTAGAGATCTGGCAATGGTGGAAGGGTGAGAGTGCATATAATCCATGGACTCAACATTAGTCATTAAGAACTCACATACTTATTGCAAAAGTCTATTAGTCAACGAAACAAGGTACTACACGCATGCTCCTAAGGGAAGGTTTGGTAGGAGTTAACCGTCGCGCGATCCCGGCCTCCACACAAAGGATGACAATCAATAAATAAATCATGCTCCGACTTCGTCACATAACGGTTCACCATACGTGCATGCTACGGGAATCACAAACCTTAACATAGGTATTTCTACGAATACACAATTACTCACTAGCATGACTCTAATATCACATCTTCATGTCGCAAAACTATTGCAAGGAATCAAACATATCATATTCAGTGATCTACAAGTTTTACGTATGATTTTATGACTAACCATGTGAATGACCAACTCTGGTTAACTCTCTAAATAGGTATAAGTGAAGCATGAGAGTTTAATTCTTTCTACAAAAGATATGCCCCGCTCTAACAAATATAAGTGAAGAAAAAGAGCATTCTAAAAATAGCGGTTTTCTATGTCTAGGGAAACAGGCAATCCAAACTTCAAATGATATAAGTGAACCACATGAAGCATTCTATAAAACCATACTCAAAAGATATAAGTGAAGTGCAAACAGAATTATATAAATCAACCAAGGACTATCTCCTACCATCATGGTGCATAAAATAAAAAGGAAAAATAAACACAAAAGACGCTCCAAGAATTTGCACATATCATGTGACGAATAAAAATATAGCTCCGAGTAAAATTACCGATAGATTGTAGATGAAAGAGGGGATGCCTTCCGGGGCATCCCCAAGCTTAGATGCTTGAGTCTTCCTTGAATATTACCTCGGGGTGCCTCGGTCATCCCCAATCTTAGGCTCTTTCCTCTCCTTACTCCTTCATCCATCGTGGTCTCACCCAAAACTTGAAAACTTCAATCACACAAAACTCAACAAAACCTTCGTGAGATCCGTTAGTATAATAAAGTAAATCACCACTTTAAGTACTGTTGTGAACTCATTTCAAATTCATATTAGCATTATATCTACTGTAATCCAACTTAACCATGGTTCAAACCCCCCCCCCCCCCGATACTACCCATAGATTCATCAAAATAAGAGAACAATGCATAGAAAACAGAATCTGTCAAAAACAGAACAATCTTTAGTAATCTGAACATTTACCATACTTCTTATTCTCCTAAAATTCTGAAACATTACGAAAATTAGGGAAATTTTCATATCAATCATAAGTAAAAAGAATCAACTCAAAAGATCTTTCTGGATAGGAATTAAAAATAATTTGGTGAGCACAAAGTTTCTGTCTTTTTCAGCATGATTAAACAACTATCACCAAAACTAATCATAAAGGATTTACTTGGCACATTATTTTTATAATACAATGGAATTGTACAAGGGGATAATTATTTTTGCGAAAAAATTCCATGAAAAATTCTACATTGTTTCCATGAGCATGAACACAAGTGTTCAAGGTCGACCCTCACTTCCGCAATGCATCACCTTTCAATCGCTTCTCTTTTTGAAAAAGTTTTAAGTTCCCCTTTATATTATTTTTTGTTTTTAAACTATATAAATGTAGCGACCTGACTCAAGACGAGTCAAGACTCTGGTGTTTCTGTACCATCCCAAGATCATGATGGTACACACACAGTACATAATGTATATATTCAAGAGTGCAATCACACAGCTTTATTAATCGAAATCTCATAAAGAGTACTTTATTACAATAAAGGAGTACATTAAAGTGGCTGAAGGCCAACTCATGAGATTATCTAACGAAGACTAAGCGGAAGCATCAGGTAGACGAGTCCATCCGACTCCAAGGGCATGTCGCTGAGCGTAGATCGTAGCCTCACTCCTGGTCCGAAAAGTACTCTGCAACATGATACGTTGCAGCCGTGTAGGTCAGCATATTGAATATGCCGGCAAATAATCAAAGAGAGGGAGTAAAATAATAATCAACTATCTCTAGATGCATATTTGGCCGGTGGAGCTAAGTTTTGCATAGAGCCAGTTTTATCCTACAACAAGAGGGGTTGAAAGCAAAATATTACTACAATCTTTGTGGTTAACGAGATGGTTCCGCCAACCAGTTCTCGTACCCGAATAGTTGTTAACACCCACATCATTATTAAGTTGTGTCCAGAGTTCAGGGGAAATTCAATGACTTCAGCTCAAGTTGTCCATGACCGTGGACACGGCTAATCGATTAGGTTGGGTACTCTGCAGAGTTTTGCACACGTTCCCCACAAGATTTGATCGCCTCCGGGTTTGTCCTCGCACTTCAGGGTGTTTGAAGACCGGATGATCAAAACATGGTCTTTCAACGGGTCCCTCTGAATCCCTGTCGGTGCCCATCCATTCCTACCGTTCGTCTACATCTGCTAGCACCGCGTGTCCAGAGTCGCCGCTTTGTCCAACCAAGCCAGAGCCCATAATGACTTGTGGCTGTGCAGGTAAGCCTTGAGTCTTGCAGTCTCCGTCCGTCTCTTCGAGCCTGGGTGAAGCTTTCCGCAGGATGACATGGCCTCTCCAGCATCCCGGGCATCCACTGGGTTCTCCAGGGAGCCGATCAACCGTCCTTCACCGAGAGTTGCATTGCGTCCGAGGTCTTCAAAATCTTGTCTTAGTCCGGTCTTGATTATTATATCAACCTCGCATCACTCATGGTATACACTCAACCGATAACCCGTCTACTCAAGCATAGCATTAAGAAATTGTCGTCCCGGGGCCAAGTATCGGGGTTGTTGTCTTCCTACCACATGATACTACAACTTATACTAAAGTTTCCAAGTACCTAGGCAGCATGCAAATTGGGCAAAGAAGGTGATCTACCATGCATCGAAAACATAGGTAAAATAACATGATCAAAGATGACTTGCCTTGACGATAGTTGTCTTGCTCGAGCGTCTCTAAGTAACACGCTTCGCACTCCGGATGATCTACCGATACAAACACAAATCACACCATAAGCACTTCAATCATGCGAGAAGTAAAAATAACATCACATGCAATGATTTGCGAAAGCCTAAGCAAAAGAATTTATCACGCGCCGGTATGGCAGAAACTTGTTTCTGTTGAAAACACCAGTAAAAATACTTTTAAAATTCTAAAAAACATCTACCACAGTAAGATTTTATCACTAGAAAACAGTAGCAAAAAGAATCAACTCAAAATCATTTTTCAAACTCCTGGAATAGGCAAAACAGTGTTTAAATTAAATCTGCTCTAACTTATATTTAAAAACTACAGGAAATTTGTGAGCTAGTGGAAAAAGAATCAATGTCATTGGACTTCGGGATAAAAAGTGGTGGCCAAAACAAAATTGAACGTTTCTGTTTTTGCTATTTTTGACAGAAAAACTGCAGCTAACTAGTACTACAAAGGGGTACACGTGGCCAGTTGCTAGTGGCTGCGGACTTGTTTGTTTCAACGCTTCGGGCAAACGGCCGAAGACTAGAAAATTGGCTGGTTAATTCAAAAGTGACTAAAAGAACCTACTGGTTTTCTGAGATAAACCGAAAGGTTAACTAGATCTAATATAAACCGTTGCATGAAGATCTAAGGGCTAAAGGAGTGCATGCAATAACAGAGAGGAGAAAAGAGATAGCTACCTGCTGGGCAGTGAGTTGCACCGACGAGGGGCTGGCCGGCGAGGGAGGAGAGGTCTCCGGGGCGGTGGAGGGCTTCGGGGAGGTGGCGGCGGGGTCCTCCTCCGCGGGGGAGACACGCTCGGGGGAGAGGGAGCTCCGGGGGGTGGCTCCCAGGGCGAGGCCGAGGGTGGCAGCCTCGGGCTGCTGCTGCTGCTCCGACGAGGCTTGTGGCGGCGGCGGCTCGTGGAGGCGGCGACGGCTAGGGTTGGGAAGGGGTGGCTCGGGGGTGGGGGTATTTATAGGCTTAGGAGGGGGTGAGGTATAAGGAAGGAGGAGAGGGAGTACTGGGAGGGAATCGCGAGGGAGAAGGGGTTGGTCTCGGCTCGGGGCAGAGGAGGAAGGAGGAGAGAGAAAGGTGACGGGGAAGGAGGCTTCGGTCGCGGGGCCCATGGGTAGGAGAGAGGGGGAGGCAAGGCAGGAGAGGGAGAGACAAATTGGGGAGGGATCCATACTGGGGAGGAGCTGCTCGGTTTCGGTTTCTGTCGGGCAGAAGAAGAAGGAAAGGAGAGGAGAGAGAGGGTGACGTGGGGGAGAGGGGGCTCGGGCGGGGCCCGCAGGCAGAGAGAGGGAGGCGGTGGGGTGTGACTCGGGCAGTGCCCCACTGGCCAGCGAGAGGGGGTAGAGGGGAGGTTGGTCTGGTTGGGCTTAACGGGATTCGAATCCCAGGGAGTGGGGAGTTTCGGCCCATGTGGCTAAGGCACGCCCAGGGCGACGGTTCTAAGAAAAAAATGTTTCCTAATGTAAAACCTTTTCCGAAACAGAAAGTAAAAACTAAATAAAAGGAATTAAATCAAAATATCTATATATGGTATTATATATCAAAAAATCAGAAAAACTATCTCTACCCGAATAACATTTTTCTAAAGCCAAAATAAAAACTTTAAAAAAATGTTTTTTCAGAAATTCCCAATTTGCTTTATTTCTTTTTGCAATTATTTTTGCAAAAGAATTTTGGGTTTTCTTGGCTCAAATATTTCAGAGATTTGCCCGCACTTTGGAGTGTCATCTTCCTCCGCTCTCTCTCTTGCGTGCAAGAGAGTTTTCTCCGGACATTTCTCGCGTGAGGAAAAATGGAAAAACAAAAGAATTGAAATGCAAATATCTCCGTTTAAATTATTCATAGTTGAAGAAGTCATGTCATCTTCTCTCGTTGCTTTAAAAGATTGAATTTGAATTCACCGGAGAAGGGGAAAGTCATTTTATTTCCTCTTGTTCAAAAGTTTTGAAAAGTTTCAAATTTCACACAAGTTTCAGTCACTCAGCAAACAAACAAACAATCAATCTAATAATTATATTAACATTCCAAAATTTATAATTTTTGGATGTTACAATAAAAGCACTCAACGGAAATAAATGATTCTCTAAAACTTCCGGGTTGTCTCCGAGGCAGCGCTTTATTTAAAGCCATTAAGCTAGCCATAAAGTGCTCAAGTAATGGATCCACCCGAATCCCAAGGTATATCAAAGCCAATTTTAATTAACAATGATTTGTAATTTAGTAGTGAGCACAAGGTAACATATATCATGCAATGATGAAGTCTAAATCTCTTCCTATGCATTGGCATGTCATAAAAGAACAATTCGTGCACATCAAGTAAAGGCCAATACATAGCATAAGCAGTTTCTTGGAATTTTATCGTATTGGAAACATAGAGAGGTGCAGATGTAGTTCCTCTCTCATAATAATTGCAAGTAGGAGCAGCAAGCACATGCATATTATATTCATCAAAATCATCATGTGTAGTAGTAGAAGGCAACTCATCTATGTAATCCCTAATAAGAGCAAACTTCTCCGATATAGTGTAGTTGGGAGAGTTCAAAAAGATAATAGGACTATCATAAGTGGGTGCGATAGCAACAATATCATGTTTAACATAAGGAACTATAGCAAGTTCATCTTCATAAGCATCATTCATATTGCATCATGGCCACAAGCATAGCAAGCATCAAGTTCATCAAAAAAGGATATTTCAAACGAATCCAAGGGATCATAGCAATCAACATAGCATTCATCCTTCGGTAAGAACGAAGGGAAATCAAACAATGTATGAGTTGAAGAGTTACTCTCATTAGAAGGTGGGCACGGGTAGCTAGTCCGCTCTTCCTCCTTTTGTTCTTCGCTCTCCTCGTCATCTTTTTCATCTAACGAGCTCATAGTTTCAGCATTTTCTTCTTCCATAGTTTCCTACAAAATATTAATCTCTTCTTGGGCAGCGTATAATTTTTCCATAAATCGATAAATTTGGGCATTATATTCATAATTAGTATAACAATAACGAAGCATAACCAAATTTTCAAATCGGTAAGCATCATCATCATTATCATCACACCTTTTAAAGAGAGCTTCAATTTCATAAGCACCCATAAAAGCAACAAACTCTTCTATTTGTTCTACACCATAGTAATCATGTATACCACTATCATAAGAAGCCAACGTTTCATTAGCAATAAATTTACAAGAAAAGGGATGGTGTTGAGCCTTCATCCTAGAGAAACAAGTAATATCATATCTCGAGCATAGCTCCCAAGAATACCATTTCAACATATGAATTTGATCCCATAATAGTTTCCCTTTTTGAGTCAAGCGATAATCCCTAAAGTATTCACGTTGATCCAATGTGTATGCCATTATATAATTTAATGGGGTTTTCTCAGGATTATTAAAGAAGTGCATAATATTTTCCACATAACAAGCATCGAGGGTTTTAGGAGGTTCCCCGTCTCCATGAGTAGCAAGTACACCTAATATTTTTGGTTTTTTGTGTTCCATATCCATAACTAAAGATAGAGAATAACTTAGAAAAGCAAATAAATCTATATAGTGATAAAGCAAACAAGCACACACGAGAATATTCACCCCACGCTATTGTTCCCCGGCAACGGCACGAGAAAAAGGTCTTGATAACCCACAAGTATAGGGGATCAATTGTAGCCTTTCTTGATAAGTAAGAGTGTCGAACCCAACGAGGATCTAAAGGTAGGACAAATATTCCCTCAAGTCCTATCGACCATCGATACAACTCTACGCACACTTTATGTTCTCTTTACCTAGAACAAGTATGAAACTAGAAGTACTTTGTAGGTGTGATAGGATAGGTTTGCAAGATAATAAAGAACACGTAAATGAAAACTAGGGGCTGCTTAGATAAAGAAACAATTATCTTAGTTTAACGAGTGTGGAAAAGTGGTGGTAGGAGTTGAGGAATTGTCCCTAAGCAATTGACTATGTTACTAGACCGATAGCAAGTTTTATGTGGGAGAGGCCACTGCTAGCATGTCATCCCTTACTTGGAATTCTATGAACTTATGATTGGAACTATTAGCAAGCATCCGCAACTACTAACGTTCATTAAGGTAAAACCCAACCATAGCAATAAGATATATTGGTCCCCCATCAATCTGTTGGGGAACGTCGCATGGGAAGCAAAAAAATTCCTACGCGCACGAAGACCTATCATGGAGATGTCCATCTACGAGAGGGGATGTGTGATCTACGTACCCTTGTAGACCGTACAGCAGAAGCGTTAGTGAACGCGGTTGATGTAGTGGAACGTCCTCACGTCCCTCGATCCGCCCCGCCAACCGTCCCGCGATCAGTCCCACGATCTAGTGCCGAACGGACGGCACCTCCGCGTTCAGCACACGTACAGCTCGACGATGATCTCGGCCTTCTTGATCCAGCAAGAGAGACGGAGAGGTAGAAGAGTTCTCCGGCAGCATGACGGCGCTCCGGAGGTTGGTGATGATCTTGTCTCAGCAGGGCTCCACCCGAGCTCCGCAGAAACGCGATCTAGAGGAAAAACCGTGGAGGTATGTGGTCGGGCTGCCGTGGAACAGTCGTCTCAAATCCGCCCTAAAACCTCCGTATATATAGGGGGAAGAGGGGGAGCCTTGCCTTGGGGCTCAAGGAGCCCCAAGGGGGTCGGCCGAGCCAAGGGGGGAAGGTCTCCCCCCCCAAACCGAGTCCAACTTGGTTTGGTGGGTGGAGTCCTTCTTCCCTTTCCCACCTCCTCCTTTTTTTTCTCTTTGATTTTCTTCCGATGGCGCATAGGGCCTTCTTGGGCTGTCCCACCAGCCCACTAAGGTCTGGTGTGCCACCCCCAAGGCCTATGGGCTTCCCCGGGGTGGGTTCCCCCCCCCCCCGGTGAACTCCCGGAACCCATTCGTCATTCCCGGTACATTCCCGGTAACTCTGAAAACCTTCCGGTAATCAAATGAGGTCATCCTATATATCAATCTTCGTTTCCGGATCATTCCGGAAACCCTCGTGACGTCCGTGATCTCATTCGGGACTCCGAACAACATTCGGTAACCAACCATATAACTCAAATACGCATAAAACAACGTCGAACCTTAAGTGTGCAGACCCTGCGGGTTCGAGAACTATGTAGACATGACCCGAGAGACTCCTCGGTCAATATCCAATAGCGGGAACTGGATGCCCATATTGGATCCTACATATTCTACGAAGATCTTATCGTTTGAACATTAGTGCCAAGGATTCATATAATCCCGTATGTCATTCCCTTTGTCCTTCGGTATGTTACTTGCCCGAGATTCGATCGTCAGTATCCGTATACCTATTTCAATCTCGTTTACCGGCAAGTCTCTTTACTCGTTCCGTAATACAAGATCCCGCAACTTACACTAAGTCACATTGCTTGCAAGGATTTTGTGTGATGTTGTATTACCGAGTGGGCCCCGAGATACCTCTCCGTCACACGGAGTGACAAATCCCAGTCTCGATCCATACTAACTCAACTAACACCTTTGGAGATACCTGTAGAGCATCTTTATAGTCACCCAGTTACGTTGCGACGTTTGATACACACAAAGCATTCCTCCGGTGTCAGTGAGTTATATGATCTCATGGTCATAGTAACAAATACTTGACACGTAGAAAACAGTAGCAACAAAATGACACGATCAACATGCTACGTCTATTAGTTTGGGTCTAGTCCATCACATGATTCTCCTAATGATGTGATCCCGTTATCGAGTAATAACACTTGCCTATGGCCAGGAAACCTTGGCCATCTTTGATCAACGAGCTAGTCAACTAGAAGCTTACTAGGGACAGTGTTTTGTCTATGTATCCACACAAGTATTGTGTTTCCAATCAATACAATTATAGCATGGATAACAAACGATTATCATGAACAAAGAAATATAATAATAACTAATTTATTATTGCCTCTAGGGCATATTTCCAACACAATCCCGTATGCATCAATTCCTATGCTAGGCTGAAGCTTCTCTCACCCTTGCCTTCCAATACATAGTCCTATCAACATACTACTAACCCTATGGTGTGATCCACGCGCGCACGCATATGATGGGCACCAAAGGACAGCAACATATCCACAAGCAAATTAAACCAATCATAGCAATTCATCAATCACCGATAGGACAACGAAAATCTACTCAGACATCATAGGATGGCAACACATCATTGTATAATAATATGAAGCATAAAGCACCATGTTCAAGTAGAGAGTACAACGGGTTGCGGGAGAGTGGACCGTGGAATATATATGGGGGAAGGTGATGGAGGTGTTGGTGAAGATGACGGAGGTGTTGGAGTAGATCGCCGTCACACGATGATGTCCCGGGCGGCGTTCTGGTGCCCCCGGGAGAGAGGGGGAGAGAGACCCCCTTCTTCTTCTTCTTCCTTGATCTCCTCCCTAGATGGGAGAAGGGTTTAACCTCTGATCCATGGTCTCCATGGTGGCGGAGGGGTGAGAGCCACTCCGAGATTGGATCTCTCTCTCTCTCTCTCTGTGTGTCCTTCTATTTCCGCGCTCCCAGATTCTGCCTTTCACCGTTTCTTATATTCCCAGAGATCCGTAACTCCAATTGGGCTGCAATTTTAACACGATTTTCTTCTGGATATTAGCTTTCTTGCGGCCATAGAAGGGCCCCAACTGCAATAGGGATTGGTCACAAGCCTGCCAGCCGCGCCCTAGGGGGGCGCGCCTCCTAGGCTTGTGACCCCCTCGGGCATCGTTTCGCGTTTTTTCTTCTTCCCAAAAATCATAAATATTCCAAAAAAATCCCCATAGGTTTTTTATTGCGTTTGGACTTCGTTTGGTATGGATATTATGCGAAACAAAAAGCATGCAACAAACAGGAACTGGCACTGGGCACTGGATCAATATGTTAGTCCGCAAAATAGGATAAAAAGTTGCCAAAAGTATATGAAAGTTGTAGAATATTGGCATGAAACAATCAAAAATTATAGATACGATGGAGACGTATCAGTGAGTAGCGATGTATAGGAGAAAGGGCTCCCAGCTGCACGGAGCAACCTACACCGGATGGGTGGAAAGCAGGGCCTTGAGTTGGTCGAATGGGACCTACGCCTCATCAGTCCACTCAAACCTGTCAGCTTTCTTCAACAGTCAGTAGAGAGGCAAGGCCTTCTCTTCGAGTTGGGAGATAAACCGACTTAGGGCAGCGAGGCAGCCCGTAACCCTTTGCACATCATGAATGTGCTCCGGCCGTCTCATCTGGACGATGGCTCCGATCTTGTCGGGGTTAGCATCGAGCCCTCGCTCGAAACGAGAAAACCGAGTAATTTACCAGCTGGTACACCGAAGGTGCACTTTGGTTGGATTGAGCTTGATTCCGAAGTATCGAAGGTTGGCCAAGGTTTCGGCGAGGTCCTCCTGAAGGTCGGAACCTTTACTTGACTTGACCATGATGTCGTCCATGTACGATTCAACATTCGGACTGATGTGTCTCTATAAATATTTTTGAACCATACGCTGGAATGTAGCCCTAGCGTTTTTGAGACCGAATGGCATCGTAATGTAACAGAAACACACGAATGGGGTGATGAAAGTTGTTCTTATTTCATCCGGTTCGTACATTCGGATCTGGTGGTACCCGGAGTAAGCATCCAGGAACGACTGGTGTTCACATCTGGTAGTAGAATCCATGATTTGATCTATGCGAGGCAAGGGGAAGTGGTCCTTCGGGCAGGCCCAATTGAGGTGCTTGAAGTCAATACACATTCGGAGTGTATTGTTCTTCTTCGGCACTAGGACAGGTTCACCAACTACCCGAAGTGGTAGACCTCACGGATGAACTCGGCAGATAGGAGCTGAGCGATCTCCTTGCCGATTGCCTTACGCTTCTCCACAGAGGAGCGACACAGGTGCTCCTTGACGGGCTCAATCTTTGAATCCACTCGGAGGCGATTCTCAGCCAGCTCCCTGGGGATCCCCGGAATGTCAGAGGGCTTCGATGTGAAGATGCTCCAGTTCTCACGGAGGGACTGGATGAGCTTGGCTTCCTATTAGTCACTGAGCGAGGTGGAGATGTTCGTCGCAAAGGCACTCAGCTCGGTTGGGTGGATCTCGACCTGCTTCGTCTCGCCAGCAGACTGAAAAGCGGATTCAGTAGTTGGCCTCTTTGACTTGAGTAGGTCTCCAGTATCCACTGCCTTCTTGTACCCATCCATCTAGGTTGCAAGGACCTGCTCGTTGGCGACCTTAGAGCCTTGCTGGAGGCACTCTTCGGCAACCTTACGATTGCCGGTCACCGTTATCACGCCCTTCGGACCTGGCATCTTAAGTTTAAGATACACATAACATAGGCGTGCCATGAAACATACGTAGGCGAGCCTACCCAGGATGGTGTGATAGGTGCTGCGAAAGTCGACCACCTAGAAGTTCAACCTGTCCTTGCGGAAATTTTTCACGCTGCCAAATACCACGGTGAGATTGATTTGACCGAGTGACTCGGCTCTCTTCCTGGGGATGACCCCATGGAAGTGCATATTTCTCTTGCTCAAACAGGACAATGGGATGTCCATGGCCTTGAGAGTGTCCACATAGATGATGTTGAGGTCGCTTCCTCTGTCATAAGGACTTTTCACAGTCGAAACCCGTTGACTGAGGGGTCGACCATGAGTGCCTGCCTCCCGGGGGTGGCTATGTTGTCCGGGTGGTCCGACTGATGAAAGGTGACGAGCATTTTTGCCCAGTAAAGGTAATTTGTGACACCCAAAGCCGCCATGTTTACCTCCCGATTGCTCACTTTCAATCGGTTCTTGCTCTCCACGTTGGCGAAGATCATGAGGGTCGCCTGAATGTTAGGATACCCGGAGGTACCTACAGGGTCATCCTCGTCCTCCTTGTCCTCGAAGGTCTCTCTACCCATTTCCTTCTTAAACAGACGGGAGTCGCGAGCCGTGTGTTTGGCAGGGATAGTTTCCCCTTCCTAGTCTTTGCGAGAATGGATCGAACATGGCTGGTCGAGGAGAGTGCTCTTCAACTCGGCTCTATTCTTGCCAGCCCAATCCTTTTTCTTCTTGGATTTATTTTAGCCTTCTCTAGGGACAGCAGCTACTTCGGCTTTACCTGATGGGTCGCCTTTTCTCTTTTGCTTCTTGCCAGTGTTGCCCGCCTGAGGGGCTTTGCTTGCTCGGCCTTTGTCGCAGCGGAGGCGGTCTTCTTCCTCGCCATTCGTGTACTTATTGGTGATCTCCATAGTCCTACCGAGATACTGGTCTCTCGATCGGCCGAACTTGATGATAAGCTCTCGATACCGAGTGCCTGCTTTGAAAGTGCACACGGCCTGATGCTCGGTGACTTTCTCAACGGTGTTGTGGTAACTGGTCCACTTCTGAATTTACTCTCGGAGACTCCCGTTGGGATTCTAGACACAGTGTTGTAGCTCCGTTTGTCCACCCGGGCGTTTGTATGTGCCCTCGAATGTCTTGACGTACACTCGGGCAAGGTTGCCCTAGTTGTGGATGCTGTTGGGAGGCAGCTGGTTGATCCACGCCCTTGCGGACCCGTCCAACATGAGGGGCGGGAGTTTCATCACAACGTAGTCGTCACGACGCTGATTTAGACGGCCACTTTGTAGTCTTCCAGTCAGGTCTTTGGCTTCGACTCGCCATTGAATTTGCTGATCCCCGTGGAAAACCGGTAGTTGGAGGAGATTTCAACCTCTCGGATGAATCGGCCGAAGCACTCGAGGCCGGACACTCCCCGGCATACTCGTGATCGATCATTCACTTGCCGCCTGATGATGGATCGAGCATTGAACTCGGGGGCCTGGTAGTCGCCGCCCTTGTGACCCCATCGTCGATTGGCCGATGGTCCTGGGGACGACGACCGAGTGAGCCACTCCCCTCAGGGGGTGACCGACTTCGGTCTTGATGAACTTGCCTCTAGTCTCCATGCAGGCCTCTTTGAAGAGGAGGAGACCTTGGGCGTCGCCTGGGCACGTGCGTACTAGGGTCCGACTGCACGACGTCCGCCTGAATGGACCTTCTATGAACGTGATGCCGTGCCTGCGGTGTAGAGTTCTGTTAAAGGGCTCTGTTCAAGAGAGCTTGGATCTGCCAAATGCCTTCTCCGGCCACGCAATTACTCGGTTGGATGGAATCAGCGATCCGATTGGCAGCGGCCAGGTTCAGCAGAGGCTTCTGCATCACTTCGATGTACCGCGGGCAGTCGTTGGGAAACAACTACCTACGACTAGAGCTCGGCTGGTCTCTCACAGGCCGAGGGTCGATTGAGTGATGGAGCCGCTCGAGGCGCTCGCTCTCGGCCAAGTAGCTAGGCCAATCACGCGTTCTCCAGCGTGATCTCCTCCGGGGTATTCCCGATGATGATGGTGCAAAGGGCTTGGTCGCTCCTCCGCCGTAGTTCTTCTCTCTGCTGCTCGGTGAGCGGTTGTATAATATGATGGTGGCCGTCGCCGTGGCGATGCTCCCTGCCATCACACCCGAGAGAGTTCTCAGAGGCGTGGCCCGGGTGATCATGAAGCTTCGTATCAAGTTACTAGTAAACCTCATAGGTCGAAACGGAAATGTACTGCTCCAGAGTAGTATGGTAATCCTATCTTGGAGGTCAAGTTGCCGGACAACAATGAACCTACGAGCTATGGAGAAGCGATGGTGGGCCTCTATTCGATGAATGGTTGGATGCCATGAAATCCAAGGTAGTATCCATGTATGAAAACAAAGTGTAGGCTTTGGAAGAACTACTTGACGGTCGTAAGAATGTTAGGTATAGATGAATTTTTTGAAAGGAAGACGGACGATGATGGTAAATATCACCATTTAGAAAGCTTGACTTATTGCAAAGAAGTTTTCGACAAGTTTAAGGAGTTGACTGCGATGAGACTTTCTCACTCGTAGAGATGCTAAAAGTCTATTGGAATTATGTTAGCAGTTGTTGCATTATTTATGAAATCTTGCAGATAGGATGTCAAAACATTGTTCCTCCACGGTTTCCTTGAGGAAAGGTTGTATGTGATACAACCAGAAGGTTTTGTTGATTCTAAGGATGCTAACAAGTATGCAAGCTCCAGCGATCCTTCTATGGACTGGAGCAAGCATCTCGGTGTTGGAATATATGCTTTGATGAGATGATTAAAGCTTTTGGGTTTATACAAGGTTTATGAGAAAATTGTATTTCCAAGAAAGTGAGTGGGAGCATTATAGAATTTCTGATGAGTATATGTGGTTGACATAATGTTGATCGGAAATGATGTATAATTCCTGGAAAGCCTATAGGGTTGTTTGAAAAGTGTTTTTCAAAGGAAACCCTGGATTATGCTACTTGAACCTTGAGCATCAAGCTCTATGTACATAGATCAAGACGCTTGATAAAACTTTCAATGAAATACATGCCTTGACAAGTTTTTGAAGGAGTTCAAAATAGATCAGCAAAGAAGGAGTTCTTGGCTATGTTGTAAGTTATGAGTAGTGAGTAAGAGTCAAAACCTGACCACGACATAATACACAGAAAGTACGAAGGTCGTCCCCTATGCATTAGCAGTAGGCTCTATAGTAGGCTATGTTGTGTACTGCACCTGATATGTGCCTTGCCATGAATTTTACAAGGGGTACAAAATTGATCCAGGAATGGGTTACTGGACAGCGGTCAAAATTTATCCTTAGTAACTAGTGGACTATAGAATTTACCTCAATTATGGAGGTGATAAAAGAGTTCGTCATTAAGGTTTACGTCGACGCAAGCTTTGACACTAATTCATATGACTCTAGGAAGTAAACCGGATTCATATAGTGGAGCAGTCATTTGGCATAGTTCCAAGTGGCGCATGGTAGCTACATCTATAGGTTGAAACAGAGATTTGTAAAGCACACACTGATCTTAAAGGTTCAGACACGTTGACCAAAAACCTCTCTCACAAGCAAGATATGGGAGTTAGATTCATTACAATCACATAGTGATGTGAACTAGATTATTAACTCTAGTGCAAGTGCGAGACTGTTGGAAATATGCCCTAGAGGCAATAATAAATTGGTTATTATTATATTTCCTTGTTCATGATAATCGTTTATTATCCATGCTAGAATTGTATTGATTGGAAACACAAATACATGTGTGGATACTTAGACAACACACTGTCCCTAGTGAGCCTCTAGTTAGCTC
Source organism: Hordeum vulgare subsp. vulgare (assembly GCF_904849725.1). NCBI lineage: Eukaryota > Viridiplantae > Streptophyta > Magnoliopsida > Poales > Poaceae > Hordeum > Hordeum vulgare. The sequence goes on along the minus strand of NC_058521.1, from coordinate 104,928,557 downwards.
GTTGATCAAAGATGGCCAAGGTTTCCTGGTCATAGACAAGTGTTGTCACTTGATAACGGGAGCACATCATTTGGAGAATGATGTGATGGACAAGACCCAAACTATGAAGGTAGCACATAACCGTGTGAGTTTATTGCTACTATTTTCTGCATGTCAATGTATTTGTTCCTATGACCATGAGATCATGCAAATCCCGGACACCGGAGGAATACCTCGTGTGTATCAAACGTCGCAACGTAAATGGGTGACTATGAAGCTGCTCTACAGGTGTCTCCGAAGGTGTATGTTGGGTTGGCGTGAATCAAGACTGGGATTTGTCACTCCGTGTGGCGGATAGGTATCTCGGGGACTACTCCGTAATACAACATCACAACAAGCCTTGCAAGCAATGTGACTAAGGAGTTAGTTACGGGATCTTGTATTATGGAACAAGTAAACAGACCTGCCGGTAACGAGATTGAACTAGGTATGGAGATATCGATGATCGTATCTCGGGCAAGTAACATACCGAAGGACAAAGGGAACAACATACGGGATTAACTGAAGCCTTGACATAGAGGTTCAACCGATAAAGATCTTCGTAAAATATGTAGGGGCCAGTATGGGCATCCAGGTACCGCTATTGGTTATTGACCGGAGAATGTCTCGGGTCATGTCTCCATAGTTCTCGAACCGGCAGGGTCTGCACTCTTTTGGTTCGGTGACGTTTCGATACTATCGAGTTATGTGTGTTGTTAACCTAAAGTTGTTCGGAGTCCCGGATGAGATCCTGGACGTCACGAGGAGTTCCGGAATGGTCCGTAGATGAATATTGATATATAGGAAGTCCCATTCTTGTCACCGGAAAAGTTTCGGACGTCACGGGTAATGTACTAGGGGTGCTGGGAGGGTTCCGGGGGTCCACTGGGAGGGGCCCACTCACCTCAATGGCCACATGGGCCTAAGCGGTGGTGCACCAGCCCCTAAAGATGCCCATGCGAAATTGGAAGGGAGGAGACCAAAGGGGAAGGAGTCCTCCCAAGACTCAACCTGTCTTGTGGAGGAAGGTGTCCTTGTTGGGGGAGGACTCTTCCCCCTTTGCTTCGGCCGAAGTCCTCCTTGGAGGACGGGCGAAGGCAGCCTCCCCTCCCCTTCCTCCTATATATATACTAGAGGGCTCCTGAGGGCAGATCTACGAGATATAGCCACGGCTACCTCTCTCTCCCTCTAGATCTGTTTCTCCTCTAGTCTAGTTCAGCATTGCTTGGCGAAGCCCTGCTAGATTAGTTCACCACCGTCACCACCACGCCGTCGTGCTAGAGAACTCATCTACCTCTTCGTGTCTCTTGCTGGATCAAGAAGGCTGAGATCGTCATCGAGCTACACGTGTGCTGAACACGGAGGTGTCGTCCGTTCGGCACTATATTGGGATGGATCGTGATTGGATCGCGGGACGGATCCTGATGAGATCGTGGGACGGGCGGCCATTTGGATCACCAAGATGTTCCACTACATCAACTGCATTATATATGCTTCTTCTTAGCGATCTACAAGGTTATGTAGATTCTCTCTCCCCCTCGTAGATGATCATAACCATGGATAGGTGTTGTGTCTGCGTAGGAAATTTTTTGTTTCCCATGCAACGTTGTTCAATAGTGGTATCCCGAGCTCGGTTCATGCGTAGATGATATCTCGAGTAGAACACAAAAGATTTGTGGGCGTTGATGTTCAATTTGCTGCCCTCCTTAGTCTTTTCTTGATTCAGCGATATTGTTGGATTGAAGCGGCCCGGACCAACATTACTCATACGCTTACAAGAGACCGGTTTCACCGACTAACATGCAACTTGTTGCATAAAGATGATTGCCGGGTATCTGTTTCTTCAAGTTTAGTTGAATCGGACTTGACCGAGGCGGTACTTGGAGAAGGTTAAATAGTAATTTGCATATCACGGTTTTGGCTTTGCATAAGTAAGATGCGATCATACTAGATACCCATAGCAGCCACGTAAAACTTGGAACAACAAATGAGAGGACGTCTAACTTGTTTTTGCAGGGTATGCATGTGATGTGATATGGCCAAAGACATGATACGATATATTGGATGTATGAGATGATCATATTGTAATAGTTAAAATATTGACTTGCACGTGGATGCTACGGCAACCGACACGAGCCATAGGGTTGTCTTTAACTATTTTGCGCTTGTTGATGCTTTGCTTTATCCCTGGTAGTAGCTTTAGTAGTAACAACATAGTTAGTGTGACAACCTCGATTGCAGCACAATGATGGAGATCATGGTGTGGCACCGATGGCGATGGAGGTCATGTCGTTGCTTTGGTGATGGAGATCAAGAAGCACAAGTTCATGGCCATATCATGTCACTTATTATTTGCATGTGATGTTAATCCTTTTATGCACCTTATTTTGCTTAGAACGACGGTAGCATTATAAGGTGATCTCGCACTAAAATTTCAAGATAAAATTGTTTTCTCCCCGACTGTGCACCATTGCGACAGTTCATCGTTTCAAGACACCACGTGATGATCGGATGTGATAGACTCAACGTTCCCATACAACGAGTGCAAAACATTTGCACACGCGGAACACTCGGGTTAAACTTGACGAGCCTAGCATGTACATACATGGCCTTGGAACACAAGTGACCGAAAGGTCGAGCATGAATCATATAGTTGATATGATCAACATGGAGATGTTCACCATTGAAACTATACTCAACTCACGTGATGATCGGACTTGAGTTAGTGAATTTGGATCATGCGACACTCGAATGTCTAGAGGGATGTTAATTTGAGTGGGTGTTTATTAGTAATATGATTAGCTAAACTCAATTATCATGAACATAGTTAAAATGTCTTTGCAAATTATGTTGTAGCTTGCGCTGTAGCTCTACTGTTTTTGATATGTTCCTAGAGAAAACTTAGTGGAAAGATGATAGTAGCAATTATGCGGACTGGGTTCATAAACTGAGGATTGTCCTCATTGCTGGGCGTAAGGCTTATGTCCTCAATGCACCGCACGGTGTGCTGAACCCCGAGCTTTGTTTGTGGATGTTGTGAACATCTGACATACACGTTTTTATGACTACATGATAGTTCAGTGTGTAATGCTTAACGACTTAGAATTGAGGCACCGAAGATGTTTTGAACATCACGGATCATGTGAGATGTTCCAAGAGCTGAAACTAGGATTTGAGGCTCGTGCCCGCGTTGAGAGGTATGAGACCTCCGACAAGATTCTTGGCCTGCGAAGTAAGGGAGAAAAGCTCAATCATTGAGCATGTGCTCAGATTGTCTTAGTACTACAATCACTTGAATCGAGTGGGAGTTGATCTTCCAGATAAGATAGTGATTCACATATTTCTCCAAAGTCACTGCCACCAAGCTATTGATTGACATGTCATGAAGTATAACATGTCAGGGATAGAGATGATGATCCCTGAGTTATTCGCGACATTTGACGCCGCGAAAGTAGAAATCAAGTAGGAGCATCAATTGTTGATGGTTAGTACAACCACTAGTTTCAAGAAAGGCAAGGGCGAGAAGGGATATTTCATGCAATGGCAAACCAGTTGCTGCTCTAGTGAAGAAACCCAAGGTTGAACCCAAAGCCGAGACTTAGTGCTTCTGTAATGAGGGGAACAGTCACTGAAGCGGAACTACCCTAGATACTTGGTAGATGAGAAGGTTGGCAAAGTCGACAAAAGTGTATTGGATATACATGATACTGATGTGTAATTTAGAAGTAATCCTTGTAGCACCAGGGTATTAGATATTGGTTCGGTTGCTAAGTGTTAGTAACTTTAAATAAAATGTATGGAATTTACAGATGCTAGAAAGGGTGAGGTGATGATGTGTGTTGGAATAAATTTCAAGGTTGATGTGATGAAAACATCACACGCTCCCTCTACAATCGGGATTGGTGTTGAACCTAAATAAATGTTATTTTGTGTTTGCGTTGAGCATGAACATGATTAGATCGTGTTTACTGCAATACGATTATTCATTCAAAGAGAATAATGGTTATTATATTTGCTTGAATAAATCCCTTCAATGGTTTATTGAATCTCGATCGTAGTGATACACATGTTCATGATATTGATGTGAAAAAATACAAAGTAGTAATGATAGTACCACTTACTTGTGGCACTGCCGCATGAGTCATATTGGCGTAAAACGCATGAAGAAGCTCCATACTGATGGATCTTTGGACTCACTCGTTTTTGAAACTATTGAGACATGCGAACCATGCCTATTGGTGTAAACGCATGAAGAAACTCCATGCAGATGGATCGTTTGGACTCACTTGATTTTGATTCACTTGAGACATGGAAATCATGGGCAAGATCACTGATGGCCTCGTTTCCAGAGAGATCAAGAAAGTTACTTATTGGAAGAAATACATTTTTTATGTATGCGGTCCATTGAGTGCTGAGGCACGTAGTGGATATCTTTATGTTCTTACTTCACGGATGATTTGAATAGATACTAGTATATTTGCTTGATGAAACACACGTCTGAATTATTGAAACGTTCAAGTAATTTAGAGTGAAGTTGAAGATCATCGTGACAAGAGGATAAAATGTCTACGATATGATCATGGAAATGAATATCTGAGTTGCGAGTTTGGTGCACAATTAAGACAGTGTCCAAAATGTTTCACTACTAATGCCACAAGCAACATCATAGTGTGATGGTGTGTGTGAACGTCATAGCCGCTCCCTATTGATATGGTGCATACTCGGATGTCTCTTATCGAATTACCACTCTCGTTTTTGGGTTAGGCATTATAGACAACCACATTCACTCTAAATAGGGCACCACGTAATTCCGTTGAGACGGAACCATATGAACTATTGTTTGGAGAAACCTAAGTTGTCGTTTCTTAAAAGTTTGGGGATGTGACGCTTATGTGAAAAACAATTGGCCTGATAAGCTCGAACCCAAAGCGGATAAATGCATCTTCATAGGATACCCAAAACAGTTGGGAATACCTCCTATCTCGGATCCGAAAGCAAAGTGTTTGTTTCCACAAAAGGGCCCTTTCTCGAGAAAGAGTTCCTCCTGAACGAATTGAGTGGGAGGATGGTGGAAACTCACTAAGGTTGTTGAACCATCACTTCAACCAATGAGTGGCAGGGCACATGAAGATGTTCCTGTGGCGCCTACACTAGTTTAAGTGGATAGTTGATGATGGTGAACATGAAGCTTCGGATCAAGTTACTACCAAACCTCGTAGGTCGACAAGAAAACGTACTGCTCCAGACTAGTACGGTAATCCTGTCTTGGCGGTCATGTTGCTGGACAACAATGAACCTATGAGCTATGGAGAAGCAATGGTGGGCTCGGATTCCGACGAATGGTTGGATGCCATGAAATCCAAGGTAGGATCATGTATGAAAACAAAGGGTAGACTTTGGAAGAACTACTTGATGGTCGTAAGAATGTTAGGTCCAGATGGATCTTTTAAAAGGAGATGGATGATGATGGTAAATATCACCATTTAGAAAGCTCGACTTGTTGCAAAGAAGTTTTCGACAAGTTCAAGGAGTTGACTGCGATGAGACTTTCTCACTCGTAGTGATGCTAAATTTATGTTAGATTTATGTTAGCAGTTGCTACATTATTTATGAAATCATGCACATAGTTTCCTCGACGGTTTCCTTGAGAAAAGGTTGTATGTGATACAACCAGAAGGTTTTGTAGATCCTAAGGATGCTAACAAGTATGCAAGCTCCAGCGATCCTTCTATGGACTGAAGCTAGCATCGCGGAGTTGGAATATACGCTTTGATGAGATGATCAAAGCTTTTGGGTTCATACAAGGTTTGTGAGAAACTTGTATTTCCAAGAAAGTCAGTGGGAGCACTATAGTATTTCTAATGAGTATATGTGGTTGACATATTGTTGATCGGAAATGATGTAGAATTTCTTGAAAGCATATAGGGTTGTTTGAAAAGTGTTTTTCAAAGGAAAACCTGGATTAAGGTACTTGAACCTTGAGCATCATGATAATGCACAAGTTTTTGAAGGACTTCAAAATAGATCCGCAAAGAAGGAGCTCTTGGCTGTGTTGTAAGGTATGAGTATTGAGTAAGACTCAAAACCTTACCACGGTAGAAGAAAGAGAAAGGACGAAGGTCGTCCCGTATGCAATAGTTGTAGGCTCTATAGTATGTTATGTTGTGTACCACACCTGATATGTGTCTTGCCATGAATCTAACAAGGGGTACAAAAGTGATCGAGGAATGGATTACTAGGCAGCGGTCAAAAGTTATTCTAAGTAACTACTGGACAAAGGAATTTTTCTCGATTATGGAGGTGATTAAAGAGTTCGTCGTAAAGGGGTACGTCGATGCAAGCTTTGGTACTAATTCGGACGACTCTCAGTAGTAAACTAGATTCGTATAGTGGAGCAGCCATTTGGAATAGTTTGAAAAGGCGCGTGGTAGCAGCATATATAGGTTCAAATAGAGATTTGTAAAGCACACACGAATCTGAAAGGTTCAAACCCATTGACTAAAAACCTCTCACACAAGCAAGATATGATAAAACCCCAGAAGTGTATGGGTGTTAGATTCATTACAATCATATAGTGATGTGAACTAGAATATTGACTCTAGTGCAAGTGGCAGACTGTTGGAAATATTCCCTATTGGCAATAATAAATTGGTTAATATTATATTTCCTTGTTCATGATAATCGTTTATTATCCATGCTAGAATTGTATTGATTGGAAACAATGGATACATATACAACACAGTGTCCTAGTGGGACTCTAATTGACTAGCTCGTTGATCAAAGATGGTCAAGGTTTCCTAGCCATAGACAAGTGTTGTCACTTGATAACAGGATCACATCATTAGGAGAACTATGTGATGGACAAGACCCAAACTATGAACGTAACATATGACTGTGTTAGTTTATTGGTACTATTTTCTCCATGTCAATGTATCTGTTCCTACGACCATGAGATCATGCAACTCCTGGATAGCGGAGGAATACCTTGTGTGTATCAAACGTCGCAACATAACTGCGTGACTATAAAGGTGCTCTGCAAGTTTCTTTGAAGGTGTATGTTGGGTTGGCGTGAATAAAGACTGGGATTTGTCACTCCGTGTGATGGAGAGGTATCTCGGGACCCACTCGGTAATACAATATCACAACAAGCCTTCCAAGCAATGTGACTAAGGAGTTAGTTGTGGGATCTTGTATTATGGAACGAGTAAAGAGACTTGCCGGTAACAAGATTGAACTAGGTATGGAGATACTAATGAACGAATCTCGGGCAAGTAACATATCGAAGGACAAAGGGAACAACATACGAGATTAAGTGAATCCTTGACATAGAGGTTCAACCGATACATATCTTCCTAGAATATGTATGAGCCAATATGGGCATGTAGGTCCCACTATTGGTTATTGACCGAAGAATGTCCCGTGTCATGTCTACAAATTTCTCGAACCCGCAGGGTCTGCACAGTTAAGGTTCGGTGACGTTTTGGTATTATTGAGTTATGTGTGTTGGTAACCGAAAGTTGTGCAGACTCCCAGATGAGTCCCCGGACGTCATGAGGAGTTCTCGAACAGTTTGGAGATGAACATTGATATATAGGAAGTCCCGTTTTGGTCACCAGAAAAGTTTCGCGAGTCACGAGTAATGTATTGGGGTGCCGGGAGGGTTCCAGGGGTCCACCGGGAGGGGCCCACTCACCCCAAGGGCCGCATGGGCCTAAGGGGTGGCGCACCAGCCCCTGGTGGGCTGGACGACCAGCCCCTAAGGAGGCCCATGCGAAATTGGAATGGAGGAGGCCAAAGGGGAAGGATTCCTCCCAAAACTCAACCTCCCTTGTGGAGGAAGTAGTCCTAGTTGGGGGGGGGGACTCTTCCCCCTTTTCTTCGGCCGAAGCCCTCCTTGGAGAAGGACCAAGGCAGTCTCCCCTCCCCTTCCTCCTATATATACTAGAGGGTTTTGAGGGCAGCTGTAAGAGATATAGCCACGGCTGCCGCTCTCTCCCGCTAGATCTGTTTCTCCTCTAATCTAGTTCAGAATTGCTTGACGAAGCCCTGCTGGATTAGTTCACCACCACCAGCACCACGCCGACATGTTGGATCAAGAAGGCGGATATCATCATCGAGTTGCACGTGTGCTGAACGCGGAGGTCCTGTCCGTTCGGCACTAGATCAGGATGGATCATGATGGGATCGCGGGACGGGCTGCGATTTAAATCGCTAAGATGTTCCACTACATCAACTGTGTTATATACTCTTCCAATTAGCGATCTACAAGGGTATGTAGATTCACTCTCCCCCCTCGTAGATGATCATCACCATGGATAGGTGTTGTGTGTGCGTAGGAAATTTTTTTGTATCACATGCAATGTTCTTCAACACAAGTTTCGTCATGATGGCAAAAGTGTGGAAATATCCAATTGCGCTGAATTTGCTTGAAGTGTAGCCCCACGGTGGGTGCCAAATGTTAGGGGAATTATCCTGACAATAGTACTAGGGGTATGAACTAAGGGGCGATGTCTAGCTAGGCGCAGTGGATGCACTCAGATTTACGAGTTCTAGCCCCACTCGGAGGTGGTAATAGCCCCACGCCTCGAGTTCGGAGGGTCTTCTTTGCTTATGGGGATGTAAAAGATTACAAGTGCTGAACCTTGAGCCAGTACCCGTGAGTGGCTTATATAGTGGTTGCCACGATCGGCCAAGCACCATTACAACGCAATAGATGATAATAAAGATTGAAGTTACAAGTAACGGTGGCCTTAATCCCTGGCATTACTGGTAACGTAGGTCTTCATGGGCCTTCACGCATGTTTTTAAGTCCTTGGGTGTTGCAGTCCTTCATTGACCCTGCCTTGTTGTGGACCGAGTGTTGGGAGCGTCCGATTGCCGCAAAGCAGACCGAATGACCTCACTTGACCGAGTGAGAACACAATGACCGAATGAGGTTGAGATTATCAAGATGAATTGTAGGACACTGATGTCCTTACGGGTACTTAGGTGGGTCCTATGAAAACGGGCCCATAGGCCTGCCCCTAAAGTATAACCCCGTCACCCACCACAGGCATTCCCAACCCTTGCTCCTTCTTCCTCCTCGCTCAAGTGCCCAGATCCATTCTATATCCCATCCCTCCATTCGCCTTGCGTCTCAAGCTTTGCAATGGCTAGGTCGAGCGCTCATGCAAAATGGGAGGTCTCATGCATCTCCAAAGGAGATATCCAGGAGCTGAAGTGTTGCGTCTACATCGCCACCGACATCGCCCACCGAGCACCCGAAAGTGCCAGGTGTTTCCTACGCCAAGGCCAGGCCAGCGGGTGATCTTCGTCCCACACTTCCTGTGGGGACTCGTCTTCCCTTTTCACCCCTCGTTAGGGGTCTGATCTTTTATTCTATGGTGGATTTTCATGATCTCCCCCAAACTCCATCATGCACATATTGGTCTTCATCACCATCTACAAAGCTTTTCTGCGGGTTCATCCACATTTCGGTATCGGGCTCAAGGTCTTTGGTGTTAAGCCGAATTCGTTCTGTAGCCAGCATGCCCACTGCGGTGGGGACATGATAAGCAAGATCTGCCATGTGACATGTCCGGAGGGCACACTCATCGACACCATCAGTAACTGGCAGAAGGAGTGGCTCTATATCACAGAGTTTTGGTTTGTTCCTCCGGTGAAGCTGATCTCATGGGTCGGGAAAGGACTGGACTTGGGCTCGTCTTCGGACATGCAGCAGCTGCAAAACCGCATCACACACATGGTGGAGTCTAATATCTGGCTGGCCGATGTGGTCCAAGTCACGCTATATCTCCATATCCTTCTCTGTCAGCGTCGGGACAACCTGATGTGATCTCACAAGGCCGACCAGCCTTGGACGGCGCTCGAGTTCTACCGCACCACCCATGAAAATCTATGGCGGGTACTGCTCAAACCGCAGCAGGAGTTGCCGGCCTAGGACGAAGATACCAGCTTGGACGACAATACTCCCCCGTTGGATGTACGTATGAGCCTTATATCTATTCAAAGTTTCCATTTTATCTAAGGTATTATTATCATTTTTTTCTTCACGGAAGTGGTTGGAACTGGCCAAGAACATAGAAGGCCCAGCTCCCCTGCCTGAGGAACCTCACACTCCTCTGCTGGAGAAGATGCTAGTCGAGTCATACGTGGCGTCGGACGATAAGAAGAAGGAGATCCGCGGGGGTCTCCGTTCAAGGAGTCCTCCGGATACAAAATACGAGGACACCCATGCCTCCTCTACCCACGAGGGGGAGGAAGTGGACGATGAGGAAGAGAAATACTCTCTTCAGGTGAGGAAGAGGGCAACATCAGAGGCGGCCGAGGAGGTGCTACCTCCTCGGGATTTGAAGAAGCCTTGCAAGCGCCAGGTTGCCCTTCTTAGTGCATGCTCGGATTCCAATGAAGAGGTCAGGGCGGCTCCTCTCCGAATACTAAGGGTCAATTATTCCAATTTTTATCAAAAATAAGGACCGAGCTTTTTCTATCAGAGCCAGGTCTGTGATATTATGATGATCGAGTGTGGGAGGGGGATTCTCTGCCTGCCGAGTGGGACGAGAGTGGGAACGCATCCCACAACACCCCTCCCTAGACCTCGGACGATCTAGCCGAGGTGACTTCCCATCAAGCCCCGCCGACCACTACTGAGGAGGTGATGGTCGAGGCGGATACATCAGGCGCCATGGATCGGGAGTTCCTGGCCGAAGAAGAGACACGAGCCTCCGAGGACCGAGAGGTTCCAACTGGTGTTAATACATTGGTCACCGAGGACAAGGAGATTTTAACCGAGGTACAGACTTCAGTCATTGAAACTCAGGGGGCATGTTCCTTTTCCGTAAGCGGGGAAAAGAACCCAATTCCGTCTGAGCATTGCACGGGGAAAACTCTGGGGACCTGATGCTCTTTCACATTCTATGCCACCCCAGCACCGCCCACAATAGAACAAGGTATGGCTGTGGGGCCGACCATAATGGAGGACGCCTTGACCCGCTCCTCTATAGCTGAAGAGCATCGCACCCTTATGGGTGTGATTTTAAAAAGTATTCAGTCTCTCAACAGCAGACTGAATAAAGGCTTCAATGGCTTCCTCACGGTATTTAAGGTAAGCCATGTAACATTGTAGGATTTGTTTTCCAAAGTTATATATATATATATTGTTGGGGAACGTCGCATGGGAAACAAAAAATTTCCTACGCGCACGAAGACCTATCATGGTGATGTCCATCTACGAGAGGGGATGTGTGATCTACGTACCCTTGTAGACCGTACAGCAAAAGCATTAGTGAACGCGGTTGATGTAGTGGAACGTCCTCACGTCCCTCGATCCGCCCCGCGAACCGTCCCGCGATCAGTCCCACGATCTAGTGCCGAACGGACGGCACCTCCGCGTTCAGCACACGTACAGCTCGACGATGATCTCGGCCTTCTTGATCCCGCAAGACAGACGGAGAGGTAGAAGAGTTCTCCGGCAGCGTGACGGCGCTCCGGAGGTTGGTGATGATCTTGTCTCGGCAGGGCTCCGCCCGAGCTCCGCAGAAACGCGATCTAGAGGAAAAACCGTGGAGGTATGTGGTCGGGCTGTCGTGGAAAAGTCGTCAAATCAGCCCTAAAAGCTCCGTATATATAGGTGGGAGAGGGGGGGCCTTGCCTTGGAGCTCAAGGAGCCCCAAGGGGGTCGGCCGAGCCAAGGGGGGAAGGTCTCCCCCCCCCCAAACCGAGTCCTACTTGGTTTGGTGGGTGGAGTCCTTCTTCCCTTTCCCACCTCCTCCTTTTTTTCTCTTTGATTTTCTTCCTATGGCGCATAGGGCCTTCTTGGGCTGTCCCACCAGCCCACTAAGGGCTGGTGTGCCACCCCCAAGGCCTATGGGCTTCCCCGGGGTGGGTTGCCCCCCCCCCCCCGGTGAACTCCCGGAATCCATTCGTCATTCCTGGTACATTCCCGGTAACTCCGAAAACCTTCCGGTAATCAAATGAGGTCATCCTATATATCAATCTTCGTTTCCGGACCATTCCGGAAACCCTCGTGACGTCCGTGATCCCATCCGGGACTCCGAACAACATTCGGTAACCAACCATACAACTCAAATACGCATAAAACAACGTCGAACCTTAAGTGTGCAGACCCTGCGGGTTCGAGAACTATGTAGACATGACCCGAGAGACTCCTCGGTCAATATCCAATAGAGGGACCTGGATGCCCATATTGGATCCTACATATTCTACGAAGATCTTATCGTTTGAACCTCAGTGCCAAGGATTCATATAATCCCGTATGTCATTCCCTTTGTCCTTCGGTATGTTACTTGCCCGAGATTCGATCGTCAGTATCCGCATACCTATTTCAATCTCGTTTACCGGCAAGTCTCTTTACTCGTTCCATAATACAAGATCCCGCAACATACACTAAGTCACATTGCTTGCAAGGCTTGTGTGTGATGTTGTATTACCGAGTGGGCCCCGAGATACCTCTCCGTTACACGGAGTGACAAATCCCAGTCTCGATCCATACTAACTCAACTAACACCTTCGGAGATACCTGTAGAGCATCTTTATAGTCACCCAGTTACGTTGCGACGTTTGATACACACAAAGCATTCCTCCGGTGTCAATGAGTTATATGATCTCATGGTCATAGGAACAAATACTTGACACGCAGAAAACAGTAGGAACAAAATTGCACGACCAACATGCTACGTCTATTAGTTTGGGTCTAGTCCATCACATGAATCTCCTAATGATGTGATCCCGTTATCAATTATCAACACTTGCCTATGGCCAGGAAACCTTGGCCATCTTTGATCAACGAGCTAGTCAACTAGAGGCTTACTAGGGACAGTGTTTTCTCTATGTATCCACACAAGTATTGTGTTTCCAATCAATACAATTATAGCATGGATAATAAACGACTATCATGAACAAAGAAATATAATAATAACTAATTTATTATTGCCTCTAGGGCATATTTCCAACATATATATATATACTTTTATGGGTATAACAGCCCCCGAGCCATGGGTGTTTGGAAAGGTAAACTCACCCGTGGCTCGAAAATTTGTGAGAAAAACAAAGAACGGCCCAAAGACTTGTTTAAATTGTTTTGTTTGAGAATTTTCAGTGAGCAATGTTTGCCCCGATAATTCGAAACCGGACTAACATATTGTTTTACCTTGTAGGCCTCATCCTCGGCTCCCAACGCCAATGCTTTGGAAATAGCCGACCAAAACCGGAAACTCAAAGTTTCTAATGAAGAGCTTGACCGCATAAATGGTCAGCTTAAAAAGAAGCACGGTAAGTTGGGTCAAAGAATTTCATACTGTCCTTTAGTAATAATTTTGTTAAGGAGCGTCCTGGCTGTACCAGCTGACTCTTTCTATTCTAACTTTCTTAGCAGCCCAAGACCAAGAGCTTGAGAATATCAGGGCTGAGGTCGAGAAACCCAAACGAGAGGTCGCTGCTAACAAGGTGGAGACTGAAGAAGCGGCTGCTGAGCTGGACACCCTCAAAGTCGTGAGCAGCAAACATGATGCCACGGTGACGGAGATCCAGTAGGAGCTGGAAGAGGCGACCTTAAAGTGTGAGGCCTTGTAGCAGAAATCTCAAGAGCACATGGCCGATCACACCAAACTATCCGCCGAGCCTTAATCAGAGTGGGTGGAGCGGAGGTTCTATCAAGAAGAAGTGCGCCAAGCCAACCTTATAGCAACCGGTAAGCAATACTTACTGCAATGTGCCTTTGGTGGAAACATGTAAGCCTCTGTGTTTCTGTGCCATCCCTGGATCAGTATGCTGGCACACACAGTACATCAATGTATATATCAAAGTGCAATCACATGTAAATAGCGTAAAACTGATATATACCTTAAATATCTCAGCGGAAGCAGTCAAGGGAGTGGAATCCCAATAAACACCAACGGCAAGTTGAGTGTAGACCGTAACCCTGAATCGTACTCTTACTCGTCGAAGAAAATATCTATAACATAAGACGTTGCAGCCGTGTAGGTCAGCATATTGAATATGCCGGCAAGTCACATATGAGAGGGGGTAAAATATCATCTATACTATATGCATATATGGCAGGTGGTGTTGTAAGTTTTAGCGTAAAGCAAATTTTCTCCTACAACAAGAGAGGGGCTAAAAACAAAATATTACTACGTAGTTGGTTGTTAATGAGATGGTTCCGCCAACCAGTTCTCATACCCGAGTTCTCAATATTACCCTCATCAAATATATATAATGGTGTTGAGAAATCCAGATAACTTCAGTTCCTTTGGCTCAAGTTGTCCATGACCGTGGACACGGCTAATCGATTAGGTTTGAGCACTCTGCAGAGTTTTGCACACATTCCCCACAAGATTTGATCGCCTCCGAGTATGTCCTCGCACTTCAGGGTGTTTGAAGACCGGATGATCAAAACATGGTCTTTCAACGGGTCCCTCTGAATCCCTGTCGGTGCCCATCCAATCCTACCGTTCTTCTACATCTGCTAGCACCGCCTGTCCAGAGTTGCCGCGTTGTCCAACCAAGCCAGAGCCCATAATGACTTGTGGCTGTGCAGGTAAGCCTTGGGTCTTGAAAATATCCGTCCGTCTCTTTGAGCCTGTGTGAAGCTTTCCGCAAGATGTCATGGCCGTTTCCAGCATCCCAGGTCATCCACTGGTTTCTCTAGGGAGCCGATCAACCGTCCTTCACCCAGAGTTGCATTGCATCACGAGGTCTTGAAAAGTCTTGACTTATCCGGTCTTGGTTATTAAATTATTCTCGCATCACTCGTGATAAACTCTCAACCAGAATCCAGTCTACTCAAGCATAGCAATATGAAATTTGTCGTCCCGGACAAAGTAATGGGGTTGTTGGGTGCCTACCACATGATACTACAATATGTAACCATAATTTCCAAGTACCTAGTCAGCATGCAAATTCGGCAAAGGATGGTAGAACTACGATCCATAAAACGTAGGTGATACATGATCAAATGACTTGCCTGGCGATGTTGACGAAGAAGAATTTCTCGAGAAATAACTTGATAGACTACTTGTCACTCTCTGATGAAATCTATATAACAACCATATCATTCACGTAAGCGCTCATACTAGAAATCATTCTAGCAATCAAAACAAAAGAGAGAGCGAATAAGAATCCGAAGGAAACTTCAAATAAGACTAGGGAGTCTTCTACTACGTCAAACACTAAATAGTTTTTTCTAACAGAAAATAAAATACTTAAATAACAGGGAACTAAGATATAAATTTAACTAAGATAAAATAAAGTATTTTTCACAAAACTATTTGAAAGTATTTCCAAACGGGATTTGAAACAGTGGAGAAACCAATTGCAAGTTATTAGAGAACTAGAATTGATTTCATGATAACATATAAAAATAAAAATCATAACTTGTTGCAAACCTACTGTTAACTAACAGAAACAAAACATAATCTTTCTGAAATATAAAAGAAAATAATTTAAAAACAATTATAGAAAAGGAAATAGCCATAATCCTAAAAGAGGTGAAACAGAAATTGTTATAGGAGGAGGTGGGGAGAGGCGGCGGTTCCAACGGGAATGGAACGAGGAAGACCTGGGCATTCTTATAGGGGCGACGGGAGAAGCTAGGAGGGAAATAACTTCGCGAATTCCGGAAGGGGAGGATTTCTTGGCTCCCTACCATGGAAGGTGCCTGAAAACGGGAGGAGGGAGTCCAGAGGAAGGAGAAGATCCTCTGTCGGGCTAGAATAGGAAGTTCCTTAATGGGCCAGGGTAAGTTTCCAAAAAAAAACGATTTACTTCCTAATAATTAAAACAGGAAAGAATAAATATGAAAAGGAAATAAATTCCTTCCCGAAAATATAAGTGTTATATACCACAAATATCACAAAAATAAATCCGAGAAGATGGACATTTTTCCACGGCCAAAATAAATACTTCAAAAAATATTTTTTTCAAAAAATCCCTAAAACCTTTATTTTCTTTTTGCAAATATTTTCTCAATTAAATTTTGTTTTCTTGGCTCAAAATACTTCAATAAATGCCCCTGGCTTTGGAGGGTCATGTTCCTCCTCTCTTTTCTGTTTGACAGAATATTATTCCCCGGCATTTCTTGAGTGGAGGGAAAATAGAATTTGCAAATTAAAATAGAAGGAAATTCAAATGCCAGCTCCATTCAAATTCTTTATAGTTGAAGAAGTCATGTCATCTTCTCTCATTGCTTTTGAATTTGAATCTACCGGAGAAGGGGAAAGTCATTTTATTCCCTCTCATTCAAAAGTTTTTGAAAAGTTTTAAATTTCACTCAAGTTTCAATTACTCAAGCAAACAAACAAACAATATAATAATTATATTAACATTCCAAAATTTGGGATGTTACGAACCTACCACACTTAAAATGAATCACGTCCTCAAGATTCGACGAGGCTAGAAAGAAAGGTTAGGGTTTGGGGGTCTTCTAACAAATCCAACTTCCTCCAAAGTGGGGTGCTACCACACTTAAAATGAGAGTTACCAGTCCCTCAAATTTTTAACAATCCTCTAGGATCTTGGCATCTGACTCCTCACAATCTTCATACTAACTCCTCTGGTGATGCTCTTCCATTCGATTCATAATGTTTCCATCAAAAACCGAGGGTTCCTTTGTTGGTATAAGCTTCTTCCGTTACTGGGTCTTCTTAACTGACAGTCTCGTGATCAATTCTAAATAACCTATCGGTGATTCTCATGGTGGTCTACCATTCGTGGTTATCCTGCAGAGAGAGAGGTCTCGGTTTCATGCTTACCGTAAAATTTCTTACACGTGACAACAAGTGCCATGTACATGGGGCGTTCATCATACCAGTCTAAGGCTTAAACAAAAGCTTCAAAGAACGTTGTCTCTCACTATGGGTAAGTCTCTCAGATTTACCATTCCAAATAGCAAGAGAATGATAATAGTAAGTCGTCATGGTGGCCAAGCCGTGTCGCACTGAAATCATTACCTTGTATAAGGTTTAGTGAATCTCGTATTCTAACACTTGGGCATCCTCACAAGCATTGCAGAGTTTCTCTTGTCCATGAACGAAGTTCGGATAAATCCAATGATTCTGCAAGCTGAACAAACATCTATCATTTCTTCACAACTCTCAGGTTTTCGTATGCTCCTAAGAAAACGTTTGCTGAAACAAGTTTCCTTTTCCAAAAAGATAGTACTTGATCCTTATTAGTCCCAGGGTCTGTGGGTTGCAGGCATACTTGGAATCACTACGCCTTAAATCCTTTAGTGTTTCCTCCATCATACTCTTGGGGTAACCATCATATAACAAAAATCCTCAGACGTATTTTTGGTTCACACGCCACTTGGTGGGATACCATAAGAAGGTATTGCTCATCGATAATTCATATTTTCTTTCATATTCAATCCTGTATTACATCCTTAGTTTCTTCTCAAAAACTCCAATTCAAAAGTACTCTATTACAATGCTGCCATCCACATGGTTCGGTATGGTCAAGCATTTCTGCCAACATTATTCATTCGTCTCTCTTGGAGGTATTTTAGTTCTGGAACTTCCCGAGGTGCTCCTTGAAATCATCCATATTTCGCTTCATCATGGTGGTCATGAGCTTCATCTCCATCATCTCCGCACGTACCTCACTCAGGTATTCCTAGGTATGACGGAGTCTTGCTTCAAGTATTTCTCCAATCTGACGTATGGCTTCCATGGCAGCTTCACAAACAGCATCAAAGAAGGTTGCTCGTGGTACACGTGAAATGAAAAAGTATTGCCCCATAGTATTTGGACAAACTCCTTTCACATGGTGGAGGTGTACTTCCACATACCACATTTCTACTCCACTTTCCATGAATGGGTAGCCTTTGTAGACTGCATCTCTTTCAAGATGAATGTGCTTCATCATGTCCTTCAGGATTTTCGGGTAATCGTGATCACTGGTCAGGGTCATGATCGTTTCTGGGCCCTTGAGGAATGACTAGTAGAGAGTTGTCATCTGCAGGTGTCAGTAAATAGGTACTTAGAGGATTGTATATGTCTCCTTGGCAATCATGGTACATTCCTACTCAGTGGATCCTGTGGGTTTACCGATTACTACCACACTAAAAATGAATTATACTCATGCCTGCATAGACCATATTTTCTCTTATCCTCATAAATGCTCAGAGATCTTTTCTCGTAGAGAAACAACGCATACAGTTTCAACATAGGCAATCATGAGACAATAAATTCCATTTATTCATGATGTTATTACAATCTCACGGACTTCTATTACAAAAAAATTCACTCCATGATCTCATGAAAAACAAGAGTTCTTCAGATTACACTAATTGCCGCGGTCAAAACTTAACTACTCCTTTTTAGCTTTCTTCCTTTGTGGACAATCGCTAGCAAAATGTCCTGCCTCCTTGCACCGAAAGCAAACGAGTTCTGACAAGTCTCGAGGCGTCTTAGCGTTTGCTTTTGCTCCTTGGGTTTCCGGCTTCCTTCCTGAGCACATGTATTTGTGGTGGCCAAATTCCATACACTTGTAACATCTGACATGACTCAGGTCTATATCTACAGAGATTTGGCTCTTCCGAGGGTACTTTTTCTTCTTTCCGGACTCCTTTATTTTGGCCAGTTCTTATATTTTAAGTGGATCAATCTCCACTTTTTCCGTCGGGAAGTTTCCCAGATACTCTTGGCTTTCCTTCGTGCAATCCTGTGAATAATGTCCTTCTTCTCCACATGAGTAGCATGCATTGGAGAAGAATCTGGTCAGACCTTGTCCATCAGGGTCTTCAATATTTTCGTTCATCACCGGCTCTTCTAGAATCTTATTCTTGAGTGTTTCCTTCATTGCTTCTTTCTGCTGCTGGACAACTTGTTGTACCATGGGGTAAATGTGACATTGAGCTGGGTAGTAGGTAGTTCCTTCACAAAGGAAGCAAGTCACCTGACTACTTGGGCACTCCTCAGCTGGGTGATTTTCTTCACAATGAGTGCATCCATCCTTGTGTTCTTCCTGGGTGTGTCCTATTTCTCCACAGATCTTGCATGCACAAGTCTTCTCCTTAGGATTATCATAGCACTTCTGAATGAGACGGGATCTTAAGAGAGTCTTCTTGAATTCATCCCAAGTTTCTGCTCCACTAAATCCTTGTATGGCATGGTGCATTTTCCACCAGATAGCAGCACTTTGGGTAAAGTACTGGCGAGCGTGTTCCACTTCATACTTCCTTGAGATCAAGTTACTCCCGAAGTGGTTCTCCATGTTCTGAATCCATATCTCAGCTTCCAGCTGGGTCATTGGTCCAGAGACTACAAGTCCAGCTTCATACTCCATCTGGTAGGGTTGAGGTTTTGGGGATGAGACGGGTAAGAGAGGGAGGGAGATACACACAATACAAACAATATTTTTGAGAATAGGTTTTATTTGTGGTTGTCGAAAAACGCACACCAATGACGGCTCACAAATGATCGTATCTAACGTGGGTACATAAAAGGGCTTTGGACTTCTAATGGTCATATAATTATTCGAACACTTCAGGGTCTTCGAGTTCTTTGGATCTTGAGAGTCTACTGTTGGTGTAGCTTCAATTCTTCAAATGAGTGGTGAAATCCTCTTTACTTTGAAGTGCGACTCAGTTGATCCTTCATGTGGTCAAAGGGGTAAGGGTATTGTCTAACTATTGGAGGTGAGAGGGGACATTCGATGAAATCAGAAGAGATGAGAAGTAAAAGGTGTTGTTGAAAATAAATATTTTGAGAGATCCTTTCCTAAGAAATTTCCAGTTTCTAGGGTCACGTCCTACAGTCAACATGTGCTCTGATACCATTTCTGTAGCGAACCGACTCAAAACGAGTCAAGCCCCTGTGTTTCTGTGCCATCCCTGGATCAGTATGCTGGCACACACAGTATATCAATGTATATATCAAAGTGCAATCACATGTAAATAGCGTAAAACTGATATATACCGTAAATATCTCAGCGGAAGCAGTCAAGGGAGTGGAGTCCCAATAAACACCAACGGCGAGTTGAGTGTAGACCGTAACCCTGAATCGTACTCTTACTCGTCGAAGAAAATATCTGCAACACAAGACGTTGCAGCCGTGTAGGTCAGCATATTGAATATGCCGGCAAGTCACATATGAGAGGGGGTAAAATATCATCTATACTATATGCATATATGGCAGGTGGTGTTGTAAGTTTTAGCGTAAAGCAAATTTTCTCCTACAACAAGAGAGGGGCTATAAGCAAAATATTACTACGTAGTTGGTTGTTAATGAGATGGTTCCGCCAACCAGTTCTCATACCCGAGTTATCAATATTACCCTCATCAAATATATATAATGGTGTTGAGAAATCCAGATAACTTCAGTTCCTTTGGCTCAAGTTGTCCATGACCGTGGACACGGCTAATCGATTAGGTTTGAGTACTCTGCAGAGTTTTGCACACGTTCCCCACAAGATTTGATCGCCTCCGAGTATGTCCTCGCACTTTAGGGTGTTTGAAGACCGGATGATCAAAACATGGTCTTTCAACGGGTCCCTCTGAATCCCTGTCGGTGCCCATCCAATCCTACCGTTCTTCTACATCTGCTAGCACCACCTGTCCAGAGTCACCACGTTGTCCAACCAAGCCAGAGCCCATAATGACTTGTGGCTGTGCAGGTAAGCCTTGGGTCTTGAAAATATCCGTCCGTCTCTTTGAGCCTGGGTGAAGCTTTCCGCAAGATGTCATGGCCGTCTCCAGCATCCCGGGTCATCCACTGGTTTCTCTAGGGAGCCGATCAACCGTCCTTCACCCAGAGTTGCATTGCATCACGAGGTCTTGAAAAGTCTTGACTTATCCGGTCTTGGTTATTAAATTATTCTCGCATCACTCGTGATAAACTCTCAACCAGAATCCCGTCTACTCAAGCATAGCAATATGAAATTTGTCGTCCCGGACAAAGTAACGGGGTTGTTGGGTGCCTACCACATGATACTACAATATGTAACCATAATTTCCAAGTACCTAGTTAGCATGCAAATTGGGCATAGGATGGTAGAACTACGATGCATAAAACATAGGTGATACATGTCAAATGACTTGCCTGGGGATGTTGACGAAGAAGAATTTCTCGAGAAATAACTTGATAGACTACTCGTCACTCTCCCATGAAATCTATATAACAACCATATCATCACGTAAGCACTCATACTAGCAATCATTCTAGCAATCAAAACAAAAGAGAGAGCGAATAAGAATCCGAAGGAAACTTCAAATAAGACTAGGGAGTCTTCTACTACGTCAAACACTAAATAGGCTTTTTCTAACAGAAAATAAAATACTTAAATAACAGGGAACTAAGATATAAATTTAACTAAGATAAACTAAAGTATTTTTCACAAAACTATTTGAAAGTATTTCCAAACGGGATTTGAAACAGTGGAGAAACCAATTGCAAGTTATTAGAGAACTAGAATCGATTTCATGATAACATATAAAAATAAAAATCATAACTTGTTGCAAACCTACTATTAACTAACAGAAACAAAACATAATCTTTCTGAAATATAAAAGAAAATAATTTAAAAACAATTATAGAAAAGGAAATAGCCATAATCCTAAAAGAGGTGAAACACCAATTGTTTCTCAAGAAACAATGTGCTAAATTACTCAAATAATTCTGAAATTTTTACCATTGATAACTAAGATCACTAGTGATCAGTAACAAAAAGAATCAAATTAAAAGCTATTTTTAAACTCCTGGAATAAGCAAAACAAGGTTTAAACTAAATCTGATCTAATTCAAATTTGAAAATTTCAAACATAGACAAATTATATGTTTTTAAAAACTACAGACAAATTGTGATCTACTGGAAAACGAATCAACCGCATTGGAGTTGTGGATCAAAAGTTATGATCAAAAGAAAATTGTATATGTCTCTGTTTTTGAACTAAAACTGAAAAATAAAACAAACAGGGTATCCACGTGGCAGCTTCTGACTGGCTGATGGGTGTTTGCTGCGAGGGAATCTAACAAACGGCCGAAAACTATCTAAAACCTCTTCGGCTAAAGTTACTAATAAAAACAACCGCCGGTTCTTTTAAAAGAATCGAAGGGGTATTCAAGATCTAATCTCGCACGTTGCTTAAAGATCTAACGGTAGGAAGTAAAACAAATGAAAAGAAAAAAGAAAAAGAAAAAGAAAGGAGAGGGAGTTACCTCGTGCACGATGGCAGGGAGGAGCAGTGGCGAGGAGGAGGCACTCCGGCGAGGGGCGAGGTCGCCGGCGAGGGTGGGGCGGCGGAGGAGGGTGCGTGCGACGGAGGGGGAGGGTCGGCACTTCGGGCTGGGACGCCGGGTGCCCTGGTCGAGTAGGGGGCGAGGGGGGGCAGCTCCTGGTCTTGATGTGGAGCTCCTGGAGGGATCTTCGGCGGGGTGGGGAGGGGTGCAGGGGGGGCCGACGGGGTGGGGTGGCACAGGAGATGCAGGGGGGCGATGGGGAAGGTCGGCGGGGGTGGGGAGGGGGTGCAGGGGCGGTGGGGAAGGTCGCCGACGAGTTCCTCTGGCCGGCTCCGGCGAGCTCC
Source organism: Hordeum vulgare subsp. vulgare (assembly GCF_904849725.1). Taxonomy (NCBI): domain Eukaryota; kingdom Viridiplantae; phylum Streptophyta; class Magnoliopsida; order Poales; family Poaceae; genus Hordeum; species Hordeum vulgare. The sequence goes on along the minus strand of NC_058521.1, from coordinate 104,905,999 downwards.
GCAGGGGGAGGAGGAGGTGGGGAGAGGCGGCGGTTCCAACGGGAATGGAACGAGGAGGACCTGGGCATTCTTATAGGGGCGACGGGAGACGCTAGGAGGGAAAGAACTTCGCGAATTCCGGAAGGGGAGGATTTCTTGGCTCCCTGCCATGGAAGGTGCCTCAGCACGGGTGGAGGGAGTCCAGAGGAAGGAGAAGATCCTCTGTCGGTCCAGAATAGGAAGTTCCTTAATGGGCCAGGGTAAGTTTCCAAAAAAACGACTAACTTCCTAATAATCAAAGCAGGAAAGAATAAATATGAAAAGGAAATAAATTCCTTCCCGAAAATATAAGTGTTATATACCACAAATATCAGAAAAATAAATCCGAGAAGATGGACATTTTTCCACGGCCAAAATAAATACTTCAAAAAATATATTTTTTTCAAAAAATCCCTAAAAGCTTTATTTTCTTTTTGCAAATATTTTCTCAATTAAATTTTGTTTTCTTGGCTCAAAATACATCAACAAATGCCCCTGGCTTTGGAGGGTCATGTTCCTCCTCTCTTTTCTGTTTGACAGAATATTATTCCCCGACATTTCTTGAGTGGAGGGAAAATAGAATTTGCAAATTAAAATCGAAGGAAATTCAAATGCCAGCTCCATTCAAATTCTTTATAGTTGAAGAAGTCATGTCATCTTCTCTCATTGCTTTTGAATTTGAATCTACCGGAGAAGGGGAAAGTCATTTTATTCCCTCTCATTCAAAAGTTTTTGAAAAGTTTCAAATTTCACTCAAGTTTCAATTACTCAAGCAAACAAACAAACAATATAATAATTATATTAACATTCCAAAATTTGGGATGTTACAAGTCTTGGTGATTCTGAAGAACTTGGTCACGAACTTGCTATGCTTGTGAGGAAATTCCAGTAGTTCTAAAGGCGTGGCCAGTTCGTAAGTCTTCAAGGAGAGATATGTGGAAATCAGAATCTTCATCGCAGGACTACAAGAGAAGAACCTACCATAAATGCAAGAAATCTGGTCACTACGTTGCTGATTGTCCTCATTCGGTGAAGCAATAGAAGAAGAGATACAAGGATGTCACTTCTGATGACTCAAAGCAAATAAGAAATATTCAAAGTACTCATCCCCAAAGTCCTCATCGCACAAGAAGACCAGCTTCAGAAAGGCTAGGGCACTTATTGGCAAAGAAATGGATTCTGAAGAAGAATCTGAAGAATGTGATGAAGAGGAATGTTCTGAAGTGGAGTGAGATTCAGGTGTGGCAAGTAGGGGTGGGCACTATAAAACCGTAAACTGAAAAACCAAACCGAACCGAACCATATGAACCGATTTATCAGTTTATTTGGTGGTTTGATTTTTGGTTCGGTGGGAAATTTCAACGTTGTTCGGTGTTTTGTTTTTGTTCGGTTTTTGGTGCCTAGAAACCAAATAGACCGAACAAACCAATATGTGGGATATCCCATGTAATACCTTATTTCCGAAAGTGCAACAGTATGGAGGCATCACGCATTTCCCCACACATGATACATTTCACGTTCCATGTGATTTTTCTACTTAATTATGGTTACTAGTTTGCTTGACCAAATAAACCATAGAATGATATTAAGGTTGCTAGAACTTGTGATTATCTTTTTGCATATTATACAATCCAAATCAGTGCTCTCGAGTCATTCCACTTATACTGACAAGTGTATGAATTTTTGTTTTTCAGTTAACCGAACAAACCGAACCGATATATTATGGTTAATATGGTTCGGTTTTTAAATTTTGATTGATTATTTCGGTTTCTATTCCTTCCCAACCGGAATTATATAGAACCGAATATACCGACCCATATTAACCATATAAACCGAACGCCCAGCCCAAGTGGCATCTATGAATAAATGATTTGTTTGAGAACAATCATGGCCAAGGTGATCCTTGGTGAACCTGGGTGTATCCTTCAATACAACACATGTGATAAAATTATTGCTAAAGGTTTGGACTTCATTCTTGAGGAAGTGTGTGACTTTAGAGTCACTGCCAAAACATATAGACTTGCATGCTTAAAATTGGTTAGTCACTATGAAAGTACAACCACGATGTGATGTGGACCTTGCAATAGTGTTTGAGACACTCGCTAAAATTTATGGGATCCATCTTGATGGATGGATGATGCTACAATTAGAAATATTGATGTAGGCTCAATTTCCATGCCTTTTACCAACGTAATAGAAGGTAATCACATGTATATGCATATATTTCCATAGTTTCCTATGACATATTCAAGCAAAATGTGCAAGAACAATATTTACTATGAGAGTAAAATATTTTAGTGAACAACAACAATGAATGCTTCGGAGGTCAACTTCTAGTACGACTGACGCCTTATAGCCATATGTGTAGACCTCAATTTATATAGGATAACACTTTGAAGATAATCACCAATAAGGTGTAGATCTCGCAGTAATAGAAAACATAATCCGAGTAGATGTCCATATCTCTATTACCTTATGTTATGCTATGTTTATGAAAATCACTTTTAAGGTAGTCATATGCCAGGATGACATGATGTAGGCCTCACAGTAATAGTGGATCATCCGCGAAATTATGCAGTAGATGCCTGCTACTGCAACAAAAGACCTTCCAACGGCGCCAGAAACAAGTTGTTGACGGGAGACTATTCTTGTCTTGATTCTCCTCAGCAACGGTACCAGGAATCCTTCTGCTACGGCTACGCCTTTAGGGACTTCCTAGGCAAATATACAAAGGATTCCCCCGTGGCCTTGGAGCCTTGCGTTGGTGTTCCCTCGAAGTGGAAAGGGTGATGTAGCACAGCGGCGGTAAGTATTTCCCTCAGTTTTGAAAACCAAGGTATCAATCCAGTGAAGGAGTATCACAAGTACCTGCACAAACACAAAGAGCTTGCTCCCAACGCTATGAAGGGGTTGTCAATCCCTTATAGATTGTTTGCCAAGTGAAAACTGAAAGCAACAAAGTAACAAAGCAAAGTAAAAGCGAAAGTGGAAACGATAGGTGTGAATAGACCAGGGGGCCGTAGTGTTCACTAGTGGCTTCTCTCATGAAAGCAAGTAGACGGTGGGTGAACGAATTACTGTCGAGCAATTGATAGAACCGCGCAAAGTCGCGACGTTATCTAAGGCAATGATTATATCTATAGGCATCACGTCCAAAACAAGTAGACCGATACTTTCTGCATCTACTACTATTACTCCACACGTCCACCGCTATCCAGCATGCATCTAGTTTATTAAGTCCAAAATAACAGAGTAACGCCTTAAGCAAGATGACATGATGTAGATGGACAATCTCATATCTACGACAAAGCCCATCTTGTTACCCTTGATGGCAACTACACGATGTGTGCCTTGCAGCCCTTACTATCACTGGGAAAGGTCACCACATGGTAAGAACCCAAAACCAAGCACTTCTCCCATTGCAAGAATCATAGATCTACTTGGCCAAACAACACCTAAGACTTGGAGAAACTTACAAGGATATAAAATCATGCGTATAAGAAATCAGCAAAGACTCAAATATATATCATAGATAATCTGATCACAAATCCACAATTCATTGGATCTCAACAAACACACCGCCAAAGAGGATTACATCGGATAGATCTCCATGAAGATCATGGAGAACTTTGTATTGAAGATCCAAGAGAGAGAAGAAGCCATCTAGCTACTAACTACGGACCCGTAGGTCTGAAGTGAACTACTCACGAGTCATTGGAGGGGTGATGATGTTGATGTAGAAGCCCTCCAACTCCAAAGTCCCCTCCGGCAGGGCACTGGGAAGGGTCTCTAGATGAGATCTCGCGGAAACGGAAGCTTGCGGCGACGGAAAAGTGTTTTCGTGGACGCCCTGATTTTTTCTGGATTTTTAGGGAATTTATAGGCCAAAGACCAAGGGCAGGGGAGCGCCAGGGAGGCCACAAGCTTGGTTGTCGCGGCCTCCCCCCTAGCCGTGGCAACAGGGCTTGTGGGCTCCCTGTGGGCCCACTTGCTTGGCCCTCAAGCCTCCCGATCTTCTTCCCTTCTGGCAAAAATCATTTTGGGGATTTTATTCCATTTGGAATCCGTTCCAAAATCAGATCTGAAAAGAGTCAAAAACACAGAAAAAATAGGAACTAGCACATGGCACTGAGTTAATAAGTTAGTCCCAAAAAAGATAAAAAAGGTAAACAAAACATCCAAAGTTGACAAGATAACAGCGTGAAACCATCAAAAATTATAGATACGTTTGGCACCAATACCTTGTGATTCACAAATAAAATGTGGTGTAGTCATATTGAGTATGACACTTTGTAATCATTGTTTGAATTACATTAATTTTGCCAGAGAAAAAAATCATTTGCAAAACATAGTTGTTACACTTATCATAAAGAATGCTAGTACCTTGGGGCACATTCCGTGTATTTGAACAGAAATTTGTATGGACATACACAAAATTACCATAGAGCTTGAGATCTATCATGTATATTAGAACAAGCCAAGGGTTCAAAGAAAAATATACGAGAGTTTCCGCTATTAACAGAAACATGATGGACAAATTAAAGAATTGCATATGGATAAGAATTCCGCGATCCTTATCTCGTGCTTGTGACTCTCACCATGGCAAACCACCGCCACTCGCACAGTTACTATTCCCTGTGGGTTTTTTTTGTTTAGCCGCCGTCTCCATTGGTGGTTAGGAACTCCGGCAAGAAGGCACCGCGCGGGGAAGCCCGGGACCGAGGACCGTCGATGCCGGGAGTCGCCGCACTCCTCTGGCTGTTGCTGGAGGCCAACTTTACGCTAGACGGAACCGGGCAACGGTCGTGGTTGGTAGCGGGCATCGTCGCATTGCCTCTTACAGCCCTAGTCACTTATCCGCGTCGCCGTGTACGCTCTTGCCGTTACGTCTCGTGGAAGAACAGCCGAGGCGCATGGGCCCGGGAGCCGCTGGTGATGCTGATGAATGATTGATCCAGCACAAGAAAAACTGAAGAGCGTGTGGTACCTTTTTCCTCTTTGCATCACTAGATCGATGGGATTCTCTTTCTATGCCTTTTTCTCACGGGCCTCATTCCTGGTAAAGCATGTGTTGTGCATGCATGCACAAATCTGAAAAAACAACCTTGCTTCTTCCTAGATCGAGAGAATGCGTCAGACTGAGAGGTCGTGGCAACGCGCTTGTTGGAGACCTGCGCCGCCCTGTAGGGTGAGGCGTGGATTGCCGCCGGTTCCAGCGCTACTCGACGAGTCGCCGGTGAACCTTCTTTGTCAAATTCCTTCGTTCGCCTAATACGGCTGACGAATTCCCTCCAATTCCGGTTTGGAGTAGCGATGACATCTCCTGCGCAGAGGCAACCAAGTTACTAGATCTTTGATCTTAATCACAAAAGACAACCAAGTTGTCTTTCCAATGATTGATTTCATGCACGGATGTGTGCTCTTGTTTGTGATCTTGGGCATGCTCTCAGGTGCATCGTGAATGCCGCAATGAAAGTCTGCATCCCAGCATCGCTGTTGTTGTTCGACGGTCGTGCTCGGGGATGCACCTGGTTCCGCTGCCAGAGATTTCACGCGTGCACAATCGCTGCGTGGGATGGCCTATTTCTCTCATCGGAGAGAAAAGGGATGATAACGTGTCAGAGTAAAACGAGATTAAATGAAAGTGAATCGACGATTAGTCCTGTTTCTATTGATTCTCAAGTATATATACATCTGGAAGAGGTGGGAAGAAGAGGTGTCTGTTCAGAGGCATCCCTCCATAGCAGGTGCGTGTTGACAATAGAGAGAGATAGGAGACACGACAGTTCGGGGTTGGACACATCCCTTGACTAATTAATCTACTAATTAATTTCTAACACAATTCACTCAATATTCTATAGAAGAGAACCTTTTGGAAAAAGAAAGAAAAATTGAAGGGAAATACAATAGCATAGACCACATCATCACTCAAACACCATTCCCCAAATAGTACGAAGCCGACTTAAGGTCTTGATTGAATTGTTTTTTTTAACCGAGCTTCCCCCCTTTCCATTATTGAGCATAGCGGAAATACACAGTTTTTCCGAACTAGAACAAGAACAAGGGAAAGAGGGAGAACCGAGTTCGGGGCAATACCAGGAAACCCACCATTTGTGCCTGTCATCAGGAACACAAGACTATGGGGTGAAAACCTAGTATCACCCAAACCCGCCAGAAACTAGGAAAGAAAAAACATCACCAAGTACTGCAATCAGTCCTACCAGACAACAAGAAACAAAATCCACCAGTACTACGACAGACCACACAAGGCGAGCAAAACATAAACAACAAAAGACCAAATGGAACACCAGCATCAGCAACATCCGCCACCAGCTTGATCCACAACCCAGCAATTCACCACTCATCCCATTTATCACCTTCCTCGTCCTGCTCGCTGGATTCTGGCAATGGAGGACCACAGAGCAACAACATCTGTGATGCATTTTCTTTTAGCATCTCAGCACCTTTCTTAATAACCTCAGCCATTTTCGACTTATGCAGACCTGCCCAATATTGTATAAAAGCACATGCTGTGAAAACAATTTCGAAGGGGTTATTAATCCATATTTGAAAAAAGTGGCACGATTGCGTGCCAGCCACATCGCCCAACATATCGCAGCAAGACCAACATTATAAACATCATTACAGGCAGGCAAGAATGTATTAATCCAAGCATAATATTGCCACATAGAATTAGGCCCACACTCAGTCCCCAGCATTGAACCCACAGTCCTCCATACTACTCTAGCAACAGGGCAAAGAAACATCACGTGCTGGGCAGACTCCAGCTGATCACAAAATGAATAGGTTGGATCCCCCTGTCAGTGCCTTTTTTCAGGTTGTCTCTAGTTAGAATGGCCTCTTGGCACAATTGCCACATAAAGATCTGGATTTTCAAAGGTATTTTTGCCCCCCATATCCATTTATAATTAGAACCGGCCAAATTTCTCTCTAGCCAGCGATACTTAGATCTAGTAGTATATTCCTGAGAACTATCAAGTTTCTAGTAGATCTCATCATCCTTTTCTCTATCCATCTTCTCCACAACATAGTTCTTAAGCTCATTCCATTTCTTGAGCATATCATTGGTAAGCCTTCTTCTAAAGGAATAAAAAGGATTCATAGATTCAACTTTGTCAACCGTATTATTCTGATCTATACAAAACTCAAATAGATCAGGAAATTTATCTTTAAGAGTGAAATTATCACCCAGATCATCAAACCAGAGGCAAGCGATATTACCCTTGTTAACCCGAATACCTCTACCAGCCGTATAGTAGTCTTTAACTTTCAGAAGCGCTTTCCAGCATGGGGAATCACTGGCTCTCTGTTTAACCAATGCAACAGATGATTTTTTTAGGTATTTGGCTCTCACAATGTCCTGCCACAACCCTTTCTTTTTATCTAACTTCCACCACCATTTGGTTAATAGACTAATGTTCTGCTTTCTCAAGTCCTTGACTCCAAGCCCTCCTTTCACTTTGGATCTACATACTCTTCCCCATTTCACCATATGATAACCTCTCTTTTTGCCATTGCGAGGCTAAAAGAACTTTCTCCTAGGTTTATCCCATCTCTCCAAGGTTGACTTATTAATCAGAAACATAGACATATAGTATGAAGGAATATGGGACAGTACTGCATTAACCTTGATAAGCCTTCCCCCACTATATAAAGTGTCACTGATCCAGGATTCACCATGGTTGACAAACTTATCATCTACAAACACCCAATCACTGCCCTTAAGGCCAGCGTAGCTGACAGGGACACCCAGATATTTGATAGGAAAATCTCCAATTTCGTAATTAAACATCTCAACATACTTTCTCACAGTATCATCATCAGCCCCAACTGAAAAAAATCTCACTTTAAAAAAATTAATCTTCATGCCCGACATGATTTCAAAAAGATACAACAAAAGCTTGATGTTTAACACTTCCCTAGGGTTATCTTCAAAACAAAGGATGGTATCATCTGCATACTCCAAGATGGCGACCCCATGCTCTACCAAGTCAGACAACAAACCCGTAAAAAGGTCATTCTCCTGCTCCTTAAGGACCACTTTGGTCAGATAATCAGCTCCCAAATTAAACAGAAATGGGGAAAGGGATCACCCTGCCTCACTCATTTGGCACTTTGAAAGTACTCTGTACCCCCCACCAGGATTTTTCCAATCCACCATACCCACTTGGGATCAAAATTTCTCTTAGTACGGCATTCAAGCAAAAAAGTTCTAGTTTACTTTATCATAAGCTTTCTCAAAATCAAGCTTGAGTACAGTTCCAGATTTCTTACGAACATAAGAATGGTGCATAATTTCATGAAGGGACATAATTTCATCCATAATATCCCTACCTTTAATAAAAGCATTCTGGTGCCTACTAAATAGAGTATCGCAAAGGGTTCAAGTCTGATAGTAAGCACTTTAGTGATTAGCTTATATATGCATCTAAGCAGGCATATGGGCCTGAACTGCTCGATCTTATCAGCCCCAACCACCTTGGGGAGTAAAGTAATAATCCTGTAGTTGAGCCTATCCACATCTAGTTTATTGTCATATAACCAATCAAAGAGCATTCTCACATCATTTTTCACCACACCCGAGCAGCTTTGAAAGAACTCAATCGGGATATTGCCAGGTCCTGGAGCTTTATTATGCTTCATAGAAAATAAAGCATTCTTAATCTCTAATTCTGAGAATGGTCTTAGTAAGATAAAATTGTCAATCTCCTTCAGTTTCTCCTACTTTTTCCACATGATACTATATATCCCACACAGGTTCCTAGGAGCCGGGCCAAATAGTTCTTTGTAAAAGTTTGTAGCATGCATGAGGAGACTCTAATTGCCTGCAATAACCATGCCATCACAACTAAGAGAGATAATAGTGTTTCTCCTCCTCCTTCCATTCACAATCCTATGGAAATAGCCAGTGTTCCTATCACCCTTAAGGAGCCAGTTATCATGAGATCTCTGTAGCCATGATATTTCCTCTTGCATTAAGATATTATTCAATTCCACCTCAAGATCCACTTTCTTGCAATAAAGCTCAGGTGATAGAGTGTCAGTTTCTTGCAACTTTTCTAGGTGCCCAAGTTCCTCTCTCACCACTTCCTCCTAAGCCTTTCCTTACCAAAGTTGTTCAAACCCTAGCCTTTAAAAAAATCTCTTTAACTTTATATTCATGATATCGATAGGATTTTTAGAACCTACAGGCCTCATCCAAATCTTGGCAACCAAAGGTAAGAATTCAGGATTTTGCAACCACTTTAAGCCAAATTTGAACCCCCTATTCTTGGGAGTAATATGAATATTGTCTTCTTTGTTCAAGATCAGGGGCAATGATCTGAGATATCCCTCACAATTTTTCTAACAAAAGTGAAAGGAAAAAGACATTCCCAAGAATTGGACATAAGCACCTTATGCAATTTTTTCAAGGGTTGGATTGTTCTGATTATTCGACCACGTATATTGACCACCACTCATATCAACCTCTCTCAGGGAGAGTGTATTGATAATGGCATTAAAGAGATTAGAAGAGTGACCCATCTTAGCTTTCTTATTTTTCTCATTGGTGAATCTCAAAATATTAAAATCTCCCCCAATGATGTAAGGGCATGTCACATTCCCACACATATTGGATAATTCAGTAAGGAAATCCACCTTATGCTCTTCATGTGTAAACCCATAAACTGTCATTATGCAATAATTGTCTTTCCTACATTTATCCAAAATCTCCAGTTTCATTATGTATTTACCAGCTACACAATCTTTAATATCAAAACAACTATTTTTGACTCCACAAATAATACCTCCATATTTTCCTACAACACGAATCCACTTCCAACAAAAGTTATCTCCGGGATCAAATTTCCTCAAGAACTTAGAGGAAAAGTCTTTTTTCATCGTACTTGAATACCAACAAAATCAAGCTTGAAATCTCTAATCATATCACCCAAGTAAGTAGCCATACCTTTCTTCCCCATCCCCCTACAGTTCCAAAAGATACAAATCATTTCTTTTTGTTTTTGGGGGATTGAGTTTTGTTGCCAGGTTTACCAAGATCAATGGTCTTACCTACAACTCCACCCAATTTCTGGTTTTGACTTCTAGTTATAGGCTTAGAAATCACGACATTAACTTTCCTCCTTTCTTTTTTCCTAGACCTCACAATTTTGAATCCTTCCTCATCCAGGTCCCCCTCATCCCCTCAAGATGTGTTAAGGGGAGAAGATTCTGTTGGAAATATGCCCTAGAGGCAATAATAAATTAGTTATTATTATATTTCTTTGTTCATGATAATCGTTTATTATCCATGCTATAATTGTATTGAATGAAAACATAGATACATGTGTGGACACATAGACAAAACAATGCAAGCCTCTAGTTGGCTAGCCAGTTGATCAAAGATAGTCAATGTTTTCTGACTATGTGCAAGTGTTGTCACTTGATAACTGGATCACATCATTAGGGGAATCATGTGATGGACTAGACCCAAAATATGAACATAGCATATTGATCGTGTCGTTTTATTGCTATTATTTTCTGCATGTCAAATATTTATTCCTATGACCATGAGATCATATAAATCACTGGCATCGGAGGAATACATTGTGTGCATCAGACGTCGCAACGTAACTGGGTGACTATAAAGGTTCTCTACAGGTATCTCCGAAGGTGTCCGTTGAGTTAGTATGGATCAATACGGGGATTTGTTACTCCGTGTGATGGAGAGGTATCTCAGGGCACAGTCGGTAATACAACATCATACACAAGCCTTGCAAGCAATGTGAATGAGTTTAAGTCACGGGATCATGTATTACGGAACGAGTAAAGAGACTTGCCGGTAACGAGATTGAAATAGGTATGCGGATACCGACGGTCGAATCTTGGGCAAGTAACATACCGAAGGAAAAAGGGAATGACATTCGGGATTATATGAATCCTTGGCACTAAGGTTCAAACCGATAAGATCTTCGGAGAATATGTAGGATCCAATATGGGCATCCAGTTCCCTCTATTGGATATTGAGCGAGGAGTGTCTCGGGTCATGTCTACATAGTTCTCGAACCCGCAGGGTCTGCACACTTAAGGTTCGATGATGTTTTAGTATAGTTGAGTTATATGTGTGGTTACTGAATGTTGTTCGGAGTCCCGGATGAGATCACGGACGTCACGAGGGTTTCCGGAATGGTCCGGAAATGAAGATTGATATATACGATGGTTTGATTTGGTCACCGGATAGTTTTGGGCATTAACGGCAGTGTATCGGGAGTGACGAATGGGTTCTGTGTGTTCACCGGGATGGGCCCACCCACCCGGGAGTGAGCCCAAGGGCCTAGGGTGGCACACCAAGTCCTTAGTGGGCTGGTGGAGTCAGCCCATGAAGGCTATGGCGCAACAAGCAAAAATACCAAAGGAAAGAAGAAAAAAAGGGGAAGGTGGGAAGGAAGGAGTGGACTCCTTCCCCACCAAACCGAATTGGGGTTGGAGTCCAACTCCTTCCCCTTGGCCGGAGCACCCTCGAGGGCCTTGAGCCCCAAGGCTAGCCCCTCCCATCCTCCTATATATATTGGTGGTTTAGGGCTTTTTGAGACACAACTTTGCCACATGCAACTCTAGCCTATTCCACATAGTTTTACCTCTAGATCGGATTTCTGCGGAGCTCGGGCGGAGCCCCGCAGGAGTAGATCATCACCACCACCGGAGCGCCGTCACACTACTGGAGAACTCATCTAATTCTCCGTCTTGCTTGCTAGATCAAGAAGGCCGAGATCATCGTCGAGCTGTACATGTGATGAACGCGGAGGTGTCGTCCGTTCGGCGCTAGATCGGAACGGATCGTGGGACGTATCGCAGGGTAGTTCGTGGGACGGTTCGAGGGACGTGAAGACGTTCCACTACATCAACCGCGTTTCTTAACGCTTCCCGCTGAGCGATCTACAAGGGTACGTAGATCCAATCTCCTCTCGTAGATGAACATCACCATGATAGGTCTTCGTGTGCATAGGAAAATTTTGTTTCCCATGCAACGTTCCCCAACAGATTCCCCTGCAGCATTAGTAATTAACAACACATTTTCTTGTTGTTTTTCATTGTTACTCATTTTCTTAGCTATATTAGCTCTAGATCTCTCCATCTCTCTAATAACATCAATAACAGTAAAGTTATCATCTGGTATATTTACTCCCATTTGTGAAGCCGTGGATATAATTTCCATATTAGACAACACATCAAAAGAATTATCAGATATAGGATCATTACCTTGCAGGTTTCTCTTTTTTTCCATCTTCTCAGCTCTGGCACCTACATGTTCCACCCCAACAGTCCTTTTGCTGAACCTGGCCTGCACTTCCTCCAAGACAGGAGGAGTAGGGATAACATCCACACATTCACTGGACTCAAAAGGAGATTGCACAAAGTATGTCTGATCTTCCTTCTGACAAGTATTATCATCAAGTTCCATGTCAGTAACAGTAGGTTCTCCAACACAAGCATCCAGACAATAGGAGAATTTTCTGTTGATCACAGGGCTAGGGACAATTTGCATTGAATTCATCACAATATTTTCATAAGAAGTACCCTCGGTAGGCCCTTTTTCACTTTCTCTCATCTCGCTTTTCTCTGCCTCAGCAGCCATAGTATCTATGAGCACCATATCATCAATTTCCTCACTATCCTCCTCAGATTGGATTTCATCACTATTTTCATGATTCTGTTCACTCTCATCATTTTCTTGAACCGAATCCAAATTCATGTTCTTCATATTTTCCCCCCAGACATGCCAAAGGGAGTCGAAGACTCACCCATAGTGGATGAAGAGGCATTTTGCCCCTCCGGGCGATTATTCTGAGTAAGTCTAGCCCTTTTTGGGGAATTCCGCCCATCAGTTTCCATTTGCACATTAACTTTTTCTTTAGGAGGATTTTTCACAAGGATCTTATCCACATAGAAGAAAAAATCATAAAAGTGTCCCCCAACACTCCTTCTGCTGAAGTAGGAATATCCTCAGCATCTCTACACCCCAACTTAATTCTAACTGACTCGGGTCTGTTTATAGTAGCTTTATCAATCTCCACAGTCACACCAACCAAGGAACCCACATAGGCAATATTTTTTTTCATGTCTTTTGTCCAAAGGGATATTGCTAACATTCACCCAAGCAATGTTAAGTATACCCTCGGCCCCCACAGATTCTGACCATTTTCTCAAGTTAATAACAGCCCCACAACTCTTCACATTCATACTTTCAGCAAAATAGGCTTTGTCTACATCTCTAGGTGAAGCAAACCTCATCACAAAGGTGTTTGGACCAATAGACCTAGCAAAGCATCTACTCTTTGTGTTAATAAATGCCTTGAAAAATTCCTCCAACTGCCTACTAGAGGCTTGCCCCTGAACCATACAAATAACAATGAATCTATTCCTATCAGTATTCTGATTCGGGGTGTTATGATCATGTATGTAGAAGAATCCCTTCCCTCTAGCTTGAAACCCGCACATCGGAGCCACACATTCCCAAGGAAGCATCGTATTGCACACAGAAATCAGATGACCATGGTTTCCACATCTACCACATATAGCACGTGGACAGTACGCATTCAAGTGACCCGTATCCTTGCTGGTAGCTCAAACCTCAGCACCTCCCACTAGTGGGGAGATGTTCCTCTTGCTGGGGGTAGGATGGCGACGATCCTGAGCCTGAGGTTGCTTTCCACCCACTGCACCGCCAGCCACGGTGTTGTTGCGGTTGTCGCCCCATCTCTCGGATCCACGCGCACCTCCTTGTTCCATCGCCGCCACATCTCATCTTGCCTTGTCGGACGACCCATGGCGCAGATCTACATTGGAGGAACCGCTATCGTCGTTGTCACGCATCCAAACCATGTTGCGGCCACCGCCGTCACCACCACGACCGAAGCGACCGCCACCGCGTCCGAACCTCCCTTCCCCGCCGCCATCTCCTCGATTGAAGCGGTTTCCACCTTCACGCCCGCCATGGATTGCGCCCTCAGTGGCAAAGCAGCAACTCGCGCGAACGATCTCTGATCCCCTCCCACCTTTCCTTCCCACCAGCTGAAGGTAGAGGAAACCCTAGGAGAGGAAACCCTAATCGAGTTCCAGAAGTGGCTGAGGAGGGAGTCGAGGTCGAGATCGAGATCGGGATCCAAAGTGGGGGTTCGTGTGGGGGTGGGGGTGGGTGGGTATGTGGCAGCCCTAGCTTTTGTAGCATCCGGACCCCCATGTACCACGGCCGCATCTCTCGCAGGCCGCGACACGGGTTTGGTCCCGAGGATCCCAGGATCAAACGACCGAGACGGTACATGGCCACCGCGTAGGGGCACATGCACGTGCCCGATGGCGACCTCCCTCTCGGATGGCGGCGCCGGCGGCGAGGGTCGTCGGCCGGACTCGCGTGTCGCCGACGTTAGGGAAGGGGAAGTCAACATCTACCACCCGTCTCCACCCAAGAAGTCGACGACAACAAAGCTAGGATGGCAGAAAAGCTAGGGAAGGGTTGTCGCAAATGAGGGGGAAGAGAGGAAAGGAAAAAAGGCTGGTCTGGCTAGGTCGGGAAGATTTCCTTGATTGAATTGTTGTTTCCAAGCATAACACCCTTGTAAAATATAGCGTGGGAAAAGAAATTGAATCGGCATCAAACAGATGCTTGAGTTGCCATTTTTAAATTGTGTAAATTGTACGTCAGTTTTTGAAATTACATCTACATAGGACCGGTTTATGAAACATTTCTCGACACATTAGTTTTTGCCTATGAATGACATGTGCCGCCCGCTGCGAGCACTAGTGTGCCGCCTACGCATGCACACTAGCGGCTTGCCATATCACGTGTTTCGGTGCCACTTTGGGAAGGATTTGAATATTCTCAACGGTTTTTCTACTGGTTTTCCATTTTACGTCTTTTTATTATTATGTTGTGCTTTTTTTTTCTTATCTCTTCAAAAATTTGAACATTTTTTAAGTTCACAATTGTTTATTCAGATTTGTGATTCTCCTAAAATTCGTGAACATGTTTATTTCGAAATTTATTTGTTTGAATTTGTGAATATGGATTTTAATTCCTGAATTATTTGTAAAATTCACAAATTTTATTTGAATTTTCGCAAATATTTGTTGAATTCCATGAACTTTTCTGAATTCGAGAGCTTCTCTAACATATTTTGATCCCCAGCATTTTGTAATGTGCAAATGTTTTATGAATCGGGAGAGGATTTTTAAATTCCGTGATTTTTTCGGAATTAGGGAACATGTTTTGAATCCACAAATATTTATTAGTTTGTGGACATGTTTTTTCACAAACATTTTTTGAATTCCTGCATAATTTTTACTTTGCAAAAACAAAATCATGATTGTTTTGAATTTACTGACTTTTTCTTCACATGAATATTTTTTGTATTCAATAATATACATTTCAAATTTAAAATAAACTGAGGAAAAGTATGAAATAAAAAAAACAGCCATGCAGTCTGTCGCTGGCTCCCCTTGCACTTGCTGGGCCAGGTCCATATCGCGTTGGGCCATGCGAGTTGTACTGCTTTACTCTTTTTTTAGCTGTGCATTGCTTTACTTATTCCTGCGCTGATCCTCAAAAAGAAAAAAAATCCTGTGCTGGATTGGTTTGGTGTGGAGAGAGACCGATTGGTCTCAAACGGTTTCAAGTTTCAACCCACGGTCTGAAACCAGATGGAGGTGGTGAGCCCCATGTATGGACTGATTTTGTAGCAGGGGGAACAGAACGCAGCCGGCGATGTCGAGTTCAGGGTGGTGGCGTGCTAGGGGAACAGAAGTGAAACTACAAGGGAATATTTTCCAAGTAGCTCCCGGGAAGGGAAATGATCTTAAGCCCGTATTTTATCGTTTTATTTGTAAGAGCAAGCATAGTACTCCCTCAGTCTCATAATATAAAAGCATCTCTTACAGGTGGAAAACTATAGGGAGTGTATAGCTAGATCGAGAGCTCCGCGAAGTCTCGGGCGAGCACGTACGGTGACTGATTCATGAACAAAGATCATATCGGCTGTTAGCGTGTATAAGTACTTCAGTACCATAATATGGTCAACTATGTCCATGTGACTGTGATGATGCATCACGCGGGAACGGCACCATCATGACGCCCTGCTGCGTGCTGGGTGTTAGGGAGACACGCATCTCAGGACTAGTATTATGATGATCGATGAGATGACCACCTACGTCCGTAACTGCTCGATCATGTACAAGCGGAGCAGCCTGGTTAGGAAGCGTTCGTGACCC
The DNA here is from genome assembly GCF_904849725.1 of Hordeum vulgare subsp. vulgare. Classification (NCBI taxonomy): domain Eukaryota; kingdom Viridiplantae; phylum Streptophyta; class Magnoliopsida; order Poales; family Poaceae; genus Hordeum; species Hordeum vulgare. The sequence goes on along the minus strand of NC_058521.1, from coordinate 104,889,715 downwards.
TATGGAGAATCAGTTCTGATACAAACAAAGCAAGGGATCGTACAAGTGGGGATGTCCTGAATCGGTCAGTTAATTCAGAGATTGCATGTTGTATCTTACCCTCTAACTGTTGAAAACAAAACAGAAAAGAAGGAAAATGACCACCTCTAGCGCTAGCCGACTAGCCGTTGCAGGCCTGCCGACTAAGATGAACCGTGAATGGATGAGCTCATGACGTCTCGAGATGTTTGAAGGTGGCATGGACAGAGTTGAAGCTAGGGCGAAAGGGAATATATCGAAGTTAATTAACTAAGCATAAAAGTCAAACCCCATACGCGGTCTAAAATATGCGGGTACGTAAACATCTTGAACGGGCAAATACACACGCGGGCGCATACGCATGGCGCGATGATGCAGTGCAGCGTCGCAGACCCTGCGCTGAAACAGGAGATTTCCTTTTTCTGTTAGAGGTGCACGTCGTTGTTACATTCACCCACTTGGCGTTGGTGACCTCGGATTTCAGGATTGTGGGTGGAAGGCCCAACTACGGATGAAAATCATACTTCGACTCAATCGTTGTCGATGGTAACAGCGCCCTAAGGTGTCGTCTTTTTTCTTGGAGGTATCGTTATGGAGTTGTTCATCCTTCGTATCTATCATATAACGTGTGATCTTTGGATGAAAATATAAGAACAGGCAATGCCAGATCGGGTGACAACGGTGTCTTTAACATCGTTTTCCTTCTTGAAGGCGTCACCTTGGAGATTCCGACAATGGGTCTGGTGGTGTTCTGATTGGATGTAGACTGTGGGTTTGTGGTGCTGCTGGCAGATCTTTTTTCTTTTTTTCTTTTTTGCGCTGTCTTTTGTAGTGCTTTCCTCTTCGGAGGGCAACTGTAACACCATCTTCTCATCAATGGATTTAACAGTTTTACTGTTGATGTTTAAAAAAACTTTGTTTTTCTTTTTTAGACCAGTCAGCAGCGCGCTTTCGGTGCCCATAAGTAGGTAGGTCTGCTGTCTGTGGAGTCAGTTCAGGGTGATTGACGGGCTTCTGCACTAGTGTAAAACTATACGTTGTGTGGAAAATATTTACGGTCCTCACCAACCGGTCAATATGATGTCGTTAGGACATCTTGGACCATCACCTTCGAATCAGCCGCATCCATTTGGACGAGTAGCGGACCTGGTTTATTGTGCCAGGGTGAGCCAATAGTGTACACTCATAAATTATTTTATTTATTTTATCTATCTTGCTATGGTACATAAGATGTTTAATGAATTCAGGGTGGGTCATGGCCCACCCTGGCCACCCTCTACCCCCCGCACTGATTTGAACTATGTTATACCTACCGCGAAAGCTATCTAATGCGTGACTGTATCGGTTCATCGAGTGGTTTCGACATACTTTTTCTAGCAAACCCATGACAAACGTGAGGGTCTTTGCGAGTGTCCACATTACACACATAGGACTCCAACAATCTCGGCCCACCCAAAACCCTTCCCGGACCTCGCGGTCCCTTTCTAGCAAACCCTTCCCACATTGTCACTCCGGGGTTGACGGGTCATAACACATAGGAGGTTACTACAACTTGCAAGATAGGATCAAGAAAACACATATATTGACGAGAACATAATAGGTTCAGATCTGAAATCATGGCACTCGGGCCCTAGTGACAAGCATTAAGCATGGCAAAGTAGTAGCAACATCAATCTCAGAACATAGTGGATACTAGGGATCAATCCCCGTCAAAACTAACTCGATTACATGATAGATCTCATCTAACCCATCACCGTCCAGCAAGCCTACGATGAGATTACTCACGAACGGTGAAGAACATCATGAAATTGGCGATGAAGGAAGGTTGGTGATGACGATGGCGACGATCTCCCCTCTCCGGAGCCCAGAACGGACTCGAGATCTGCCCTCGGGAGGAAGAACAGGAGGTGGTGGCGCCTCCGTATCGTAAAACGCAATGAACTCTTCTCCTTGATTTTTTCCGGACGAAAGGGACAAAATAGAGCTAAGATTGGAGGCGGTGGAGCAATGTGGGCCCCACAAGCCTGCCAGGCGCGACCGGGGGGGGGGGCGCGCCTGGTGGGCTTTTGGGCTCCACGCTCCACTTCCTCCGTTGATTCTTGCGCTAGTATTTTTATATATTCCACAAAACTTCTCCGCAAATTTCCAGGTCACTCTGAGAACTTTTATTTCTGCGCAAAAACAACACCATGGCAATTCTCCTGAAAACAGCGTTAGTTCGGGTTAGTTCCATTCAAATCACGCAAATTAGAGTCCAAAACAAGGGCAAAAGAGTTTGGAAAAGTAGATACGACGGAGACGTATCAACTCCCCCAAGCTTAAAACCTTGCTTGTCCTCAAGCAATTCAGTTGACAAACTGAAAGAGACAAAAGAAAAACTTTTACGAACTCTCTTTGATCTTGTTGTTGCAACTATGTCTAACTCATAACCAAAATTTCAGCAAGATCACAAGCAAACCACATAAGCAAATGACATCTAGGTCTCACGGTAAACTCATATCAATGGCATAATCAACCAGCGAGCAAATAATAGTAAGTTTCAAACGTCAACACTTCAATCAAGACAATCATGAAGCAGTACGAACAGATGGTATCTCGTTAGCTCTTTCCGAGACCGCAAAACATAAATGCAGAGCACCTTCAAAGACCAAGGGCTGACTAAACATTGTAATTCATGGCAAAGAAGATCCAGTCATAGTCATACTCAACATGAGTCAAAAACAAAGCATAAAAATGACAGAGGTGCTCCCTAATTGGTGCTTTTATAAGAAGAGGATGACTCAACAGGAACATAAATAGACAGACCCTTCGCAGAGGGAAGCATTGATTTGGATAGGTGCTAGAGCTCAAGCTTTGAAAACAGAGATGATAATTTTGGGTGGCATGCTTTCATTCTCAACGCAATGACTAAGAGTTTTCACCATCTTCCACGCTACACATGCTATAGGCGGTTCCCAAACAGAAAAGTAAAGTTTTGACTCCCACACCACCGATCAATCACACTCCACGACTAGCCGAATACTCGGGTGCCGTCCATACCAACATCAATCCAGGGGGGGTTTGTTTGCAATTATATTTTCGATTTGAGCATGGAACTGGGCATTCCAATTACCAGCCCCTTTCTCGTGAATGATAGTGAATAAACACATATCAAGGATAACATGCCTAGCATGGAAGATATTGATCGCCCCTTGTCACCACATGAGCGGTTCGAGCATGCAAAAAAGATTATTTCTTGAAGGTTTAGAGAGTGGCACATGCAAATTTACTTGGAACGGCAGGTAGATACCGCATATAGGTAGGTATGGTGGACTCATATGGAACAACTTTGCGTTTATGGAAGTGGATGCACAAGAAGTATTCCCGCTTAGTACAAGTGAAGGCTAGCAAAAGAGTGGGAAGCGACCAACTAGAGAGCGACAACACTCAGCAAAATGCATTGAGATTAACCAACATTGAGTGCAAGCATGAGTAGGACGTAAATCACTATGAACATGAATATCATAGAGGCTATGTTGATTTTGTTTCAACTACATGCGTGAACATGCGCCAACTCAAGCCACTTGAATCATTCAAAGGAGGATACCATCCTATCATACTACATCATAGTCATCTCAAAATTCATGTTGGCATCCAAGACAAACCATTATAAGCTCCTAGCTAATTAAGCATGGCATCAAAAACTATGATCTCTAAGTTGTCATTGCAAACATGTTTCTCTCACAACAAAGCTGAATCTGGAATGATGAGCTAGTCATATTTAGAAAAACAAAATAGATCGAGTTCATACCATCTTTTCTAGGCTCAGCCACTTCATCATATATCATCATTATTGCCTTTAACTTGCATGACCGAATGATGTGAACAATAATAAGAGTCCTCGTGCATTGGACTAAGCTGGAATCTGCAGGCAAACACAAAGGAGAAGACAAAGTAATATGGCTCTTTGAGAGATAAACAGATATGCATGCTAGAGCCACTAAACATTGTAACCATGGTCTTCTACCTTGACCCAAAGAAAAAGAAAACTATTTACACGGGAAAGCTCCCAACAAGCAAAAGAAGAACAAGAAAATCTTTTTGGGTTTTTCTAAAACTAGACAAACACACGAGAAGAAAACGAGAAAAATAAAACAAACTAGCATGGATGATACAGTGGCAAAGTGTGAACACCGACTAATAAAGTGAAAGCGTAAGCAAGAATATAAAGTCGGTGAGAAACACGTACTCCCCCAAGCTTAGGATTTTGGCCTAAGTTGTTCTACTCCCAAGGAGGGAAGTAACCAGCTCCGAGGTACTTCGGAGTGTACTGAGGATGCCACTGCTGTGTGAGCTCCTCTGGCTCCCACTGATAAACTAGCGTCTCGTACTCGACTGGTAGCTCGAGCACGGGTGCGTGTGGTTGGGCTATGCCCCAATATGCGTATATGTCCGAGGGCATAATAATGTACCTGCCTGTATCAAGATTGAACAAATAAGGAGCAGGCAAAGTACTATATCACGAGTACCCTAACTAAATACCAGGTTATAAATCATCCTTCTATTTATATCTCTATCAAGAAAGTCATGGCGAACCATGCTATCATAATCTAGATATCTCTTAGGAAGAAGAATGTCTTCTTCCTCGTCCAGTCTAATGGGTATCTCAAAATGTCTAGCAAGACGAGTAGCATAGATACCTCCATAGACAACGCCTTTAGAATGGCTCGCGTTCAACCATTGAGCTACATAGCGCCCAAGCTATAAGACCGCAAGATCAGGAGAGCTAAGGGCTCCAGCTTTCCCACGTCCAATCAAACATTTTCCTACAAATAATGAGAAGTACCGAAGCACGGAAAAATGTACGCTAGTAGCTCTAGCGCAAGACACTCCTCTCTCCTCTCCTACAACAATAGTATCTATGAAAGCCTCCAAGTCCCTTGGACGAGGTTCATGAATATCCCCAACATAAGGTAATTTGCAAACATTGCAAAAATCCTGGAGTGACATGCGCTGGGGGATATCATATAATTTGAACTCAACCATAGGAGGATTCTTCCTTGGATAGAAGTTAAAGCTTTGCACGAAAATATTAGTGAGGAGGAGGTCTTACGGACAATTATCTTCAACGAAGGCGGTAAGGTCTGCGTTCCCCACCATGTAATAAAAGTCCTCATAAAGTCTGGCGGCGCGTAAGAACACATCGCTTGTCCACTCGCATGCCCGAACTTCTGCAAGTCGGGGGACCGGATACTTGGGTTTCTTCTTCTTACTTCCATCATCCTTGGGGTCACGGCTTGAAGAGCCTCTTAAGAACCTCCTCATCTTTTCCCTTTTCTATCTCTGAAAATTTCTGAAATTTTAGTGACTCTAAGGAAAAATGAATAAAGTCCAATGAAACTTGCAGCAACTACTCCAACAAGTGCCTAGAGGCCATATCACGCATAGAAACTACTTGGGACCAGCTAAAATTAGCATGCAAAGCTCAAGAACAGGGTCACCAAGGCTGCAAAAATACGCGATGTATAAGGCACTAGAGCAAAAACTAATTGGACCAATGGAGGAGTCACTTACCAAGGAGTAATTTCCCCAAAACAGTTCGGTGAATGGTGCTTTGCACAAGGAGATTGAAAATCCCAGCAAGAAGAGCAAGAACACGGGTTTGTGCTGCGAAACGATTTTTTCTCGAGGTAGGAGAAGCAGATGGGAGCTAGAATAAGTGGAGGGGGTGCACGTGGGGCCCACAAGCCTAGGTGGCGCGGCCAAGGGGGGCTTCCCGTGCCTCCAGGGCTTGTGGCCCACTGGTGTAGCCCCGTGACTAGCTCTTCGTCTCAGTATTTTTCAAAAATTCCAGAAAAAATCATACTTGATTTTCAGGACATTCGGAGAACTTTTATTTCTGGGGTACCTTTCTACGGGACGCTAAAAGAAGAAAACTAGGAAAACTAAACTAAATCTATCATTTTTCTTCTAAGAAACCGAAGGTGAAAGCTTGGAACAAAGGTTTGTGACTCCTAGATTCATCCATCCCATGGTCATCGAAAGAAATTCGTCAATGAGGTTGATCAAGTCTCCTTGACAAACTTTTTTGAATCACATAAAAAAGAACGTAGAATTTTCTAATAGTCACTAGGTCACCTCAATGGGGATGTGCATATCCCCGACAATCAAATCATACTTCATCTTAAGAGGAGGTATAGGGCATTCAAAGCTCCCAATAAGAATCGATGAAGTTTTTTCGATAGCATTGATGCAATGTACTCGATATTGTTTCTTTGGAAAGTGCATTGTATGCTCATTACCGTTGACATCGAAAGTGAGATTGCCTTTGTTGCAATCTATAACAGCCCCTGTAGTGTTTAAAAAGGGTCTTCCAAGGATGACCGCCATGGCATCATCCTCGGGAATATCCAGAATAACAAAGTCTGTTAAGATAGTGACGTTAGCAACCACAACAGGTACATCCTCGCAAATGCTGATAGGAAAAGCAGTTGATTTGTCGGCCATTTGCAGAGAGATTTCAGTGGGTGTCAACTTATCGAGTTCAAGTCTACGATAAAGAGAGAGAGGCATAACACTAACACCGGCTCCAAGGTCGCATAAAGCAGTTCTAACATAGTTGCCTTTAATGGAGCAAGGTATAGTGGGCACTCCGGGATCACCTAGTTTCTTAGGAGTTCCACCCTTGAAGGTATAATTAGCGAGCATGGTGGAAATCTCAACCTCAGGTATCCTCCTCCTATTAGTCACAATATCCTTCATGTACTTAGCGTACGGAGACATTTTGAGCATATCTGTCAAACGCATTTGCAGAAAGACATGTCTAATCATTTCCACGAATCGCTCAAAATCCTCATCATCCCTTTTCTTGGATGGTTTGGGAGGAAAGGGCATGGGTTTATGAACCCATGGTTCCCTTTCTTTACCATGCTTCCTAGCAATGAAGTCATTCTTATCGTATCTCTTATTCTTAGGTTGTGGGGTTATCAAGATCGACTGGTTCAATCTCCACATCCTTATCGTTGCTAGGTTGAGCATCAACATGAACATCACTATTGATATTATCATTAGGCTCATGTTCATCACCAGATTGTGTTTCGGCATCAGAGACAGAGACATTGTTTGGACCCTCGGGTGTAGCAGCAACAAGGTTGCTAGCGTGCAAGTTCCTATCATGTTTCTTCTTCTTCCTATGATGACTAGGTGCATCAGTGCTAACTCCTTGAGAATCTTGTTCAATTCTCTTAGGATGACCCTCAGGATACAAAGGTTCCTGGGTCATTCTACCGCCTCTAGTGACGACTCTGACAGAATTGTCATTCAACTCATTGAGCAAGTCATTTTGAGCCTTAAGTACTTGTTCTACCTGAGTAGTAACCATGCATGCATGCTTACTCAGAAGCTTAAGATCATTGATGTTTCTGTCCACACAAGCACTTAAATAACTAAGCATACGAGCATTCTGTTCCAATTGTCTGCTAACTTAATCATTGAAAGTTTGTTGTTTGGCAACAAAGTTATCAAATTCATCCAGGCATAAGCTAGCAGGTTAGTCAAAAGGAATATCACTCTCATTGAATCTACGAAGAGAATTTACTTCTACTACCTCTATTGGGTTATCAAGACCATGGATCTCTTTGATAGGTGGTAGATTGTTGACATCTTCAGATTTAATGCCTTTCTCTCTCATAGATTTCTTAGCTTCTTTCATATCTTCAGGACTGAGGAATAGAATACCTCTTTTCTTAGGAGTTGGCTTTGGAGGCGGTTCAGGAGTAGTCCAAGCATTCTCATTGCACAGGATATTATTCAATAGGATCTCAGCTTGTTCTACGATTCGTTCCCTAAAAACACAACCAACACAACTATCTAGGTGGTCTCTAGAAGCATCGGTAAGTCCATTATAGAAGATATCAAGTATTTCATTCTTCTCAAGAGGGTGATGAGGGAAAGCATTCAGTAGCTGGACGAGCCTCCCCCAAACTTGTGGGAGACTCTCTTGTTCAACTTGCGCAAAGTTGTATATTTCCTCCAAGGCAGCTTGCTTATTATGGGCAGGCAAATATTTCTCACAGAAGTAGTAGATCATATCCTGGGGGCTATGCACACAACTAGGAGTAAGATAAGTGAACCAAGTCTTAGCATCATCCTTTAGCGAGAAAGGAAACAGCTTAAGGATATAGTAGTGGCGGATCTTTTCCTCACTCGTCAATAGGGTGGCTATATCGGGAAGTTTGGTAAAATGGGCTACAACCGTTTCAGACTCATAACCGTGAAAAGGACCAGATTCGACCAAAGTGATTAACTCAGGGTCGACAGAGAATTCATAATCCTTATCGGTCACAAAGATAGGCGAAGTAGCAAACTTTGGGTCGTATTTCATCCTAGCGTTCAAAGATTTTTCTTTCCACTTGAGCAGTAATTTCTCAACATCATAGCTATCCTTACAAGCAAGAAAGTCCTGAGCTATCTCTCCTTCCATAACATAACCCTGAGGCATATCAGGCAATTCATATCTAGGAGAACTAGTTCTATCAGGCAAAATAGTAGGTTCTACTTCAAAAGTATCAGCAGTTTCAGAAGTATCATCACGTCTAGCAGCAACTCTAGCAATTTGTGCATCAAGGAATGCACCTAGTGGCAAAGCAGTATCAAGCATAGCATCATCATAAGCATCATGGGAAGCAGAAGTAGCATCATCAAGAACATGCGACATATCAAGATTTCTAGTAGGAGGTGGTGTCGCAAACTTACTCATAACTGAAGGTGAATCAAGTGCAGAGCTAGATGGCAGTGCCTTACCTGTCCTCGTAGTTGAGGGCAAGACTTTAGTTCTTGGATCTTTCGGATTCCTCATAGTGACCAACAGACGTAAATCCCAAGTGACTCAGAGAATATAGCTATGCCTCCCCGGCAACGGCGCCAGAAAAGAGTCTTGATAACCCACAAGTATAGGGGATCGCAACAGTTTTCGAGGGTAGAGTATTCAACCCAAATTTATTGATTTGACACAAGGGGAAGCCAAAGAATATTCTCAAGTATTAGCAGTTGAGTTGTCAATTCAACCATTCTTGAAAGACTTAGTATCTATAGCAAAGTATCAGTAGCAAAGTAGTGTGACAGCAACAGTAGCAACAGAGTAACATTAGTAGCACTGAAAGCAGTAGCGGCAAAATAACGTAGCAAGGACCAGTAGGAAAAACTCGTAGGCAATGGATCGGTGATGGATGATTATGCCGGATGGTATTCATCATGCAACAGTTATAAGATGGAGAGATATGTAACTAGCTCCAATTCGTCAATGTAATGTAGGCATGTATTCCGTATGTAGTCATACGTTCTTAGGGAAAAGAACTTGCATGACATCTATTGTCCATCCCTCCCATGGAAGCGGGGTCCTAATGGAAACTACGGGCTATTAAGGTTCTCCTTTTAATAAAGAACCGGACCAAAGCATTAACACTTAGTGAATACATGAACTCCTCATACTATGGTAATCTCCGGGAGTGGTTCCGGCTATTGTCACTCCGGGGTTGCCGGGTCATAACACATAGTAGGTGACTACAACTTGCAAGATAGGATCCAGAACACACATATATTGACGAGAACACAATAGGTTCAGATCTGGAATCATGGCACTCGGGCCCTAGTGACAAGCATTATGCATGGCAAAGTAGTAGCAACATCAATCTCAGAACTTAGTGGATACTGGGGATCAATCCCCGTCAAAACTAACTCGATTACATTATAGATCTCATCCAACCCATCATCATCTAGCAAGCCTACGATGAGATTACTCACGAACGGTGAAGAGCATCATGGAATTGGCGATGAAGGAAGGTTGGTGATGACAATGGCGACGATCTCCCCTCTCCGGAGCCCAGAACGGACTCCAGTTCTGCCCTCCAGAGGAAGAACATGAGGTGGCGGCACCTCCGTATCGTAAAACGCGATGACCTCTTCTCCTTGAGTTTTTTCCGAACGAAAGGGACTAGATAGAGCTGAGATTGGAGGCGGCGGAGCAACGTGGGCCCCACATGCCTGCCAGGCGCGGCCAGGGGGGCCCGCGCCTAGTGGGCTTGTGGGCTCCACGCTCCACTTCCTGTGTTGATTCTTGCACCAGTATTTTTTATATATTCCACAAAAATTCTCCGTAAATTTCCAGGTCATTCCGAGAACTTTTATTTCTGCGCAAAAACAACACCATGGCAATTCTGCTGAAAACGGCGTTAGTCCGGGTTAGTTCCATTCAAATCATGCAAATTACAGTCGAAAACAAGGGCAAAAGAGTTTGGAAAAGTAGATACGATGGAGACGTATCAGCGGTCGATGGAGTCGTACTCGCGATGATTCAAATTGCCGAAGATCTGTTCCGAACACCGAACATACGGTGTCTCCGTGTTCAACACACCTACAGCCCGGGGACGTCTCCTTATTGATCCAACAAGGAGGGAGGAGAAGTTGAGGGAGAACTCCGGCAGCACGACGGCAGGGTGGCGGTGGAGTATGTGGCTCTCCGGCAGCGCTTCGCCAAACACGCAGAGGAGGAGAAAGAGGTGGAGAGGTAGGGCTGTGCCATAGGTGATCAAATCAGGTGTGTTGGAGCCCTCCCAATCCTCCACTATATATAGGAGGGTGGGAGAGGGGGTGCACCACCCCTAGGGAAATCCTAGGAGCTGCAGCAGCCGAAGGAGGAGGAGGTGGAGGCGCCCTAGGTGGCTTGCCACCCAAGGTAGCCCCTAGGGTTTGGCCTTGGGACCCTTCCTTTGTGACTTGGACATCCTCCCCTTGGCGCACCAGCCCACCAGGGGCTGGTTTCTCTCCCCTTTCAGCCCTTGTGGCCCTCCGGGATAGGTGTACCCTCGCCGTGGACCCCTGGTACCCTTTCGGTGGTCCCGGTACAATACCGATAGACCCAGAAACTATTCCGGTGACCAAAACTGGACTTCCCATATATAAATATTTACCTCCTGACTATTCCAGAACTCCTCAGAACGTCCGGGATCTCATCTGGGACTCCGAACAACCTTCATTAACCACATATACGATTCACATAACAACTCTAGAGTCACCGAACCTTAAGTGTCTAGACCCTACGGGTTCGGGAAACATGCAGACATGACCGAGACATCTCTCCGGCCAATAACCAACAGCGGGGTCTGGATATCCATGTTGTATCCCAAATGTTCCACCATGATCTCATCGAATGAACCACGATGTCAAGGATTTTTTCAATCCCGTATACAACTCCCTTTGTCTACCGGTATGACACTTGCCCGAGATTAGAAAACATCATCTCGTTACCGGCAAGTCTCTTTACTCGTTCCGTAAAACATCATCTCGTGGCTAAATCCGTGGTCACATTGAGCTCAGTATGATGATGCATTACCGAGTGGGCCCAGAGATACCTCTCCGTCAGACGTAGTGACAAATCCCAGTCTCGATTCGTACCAACCCAACAGACACTTTCGGAGATACCTGTAGTGCACCTTTATAATCACCCAGTCACGTTGTCACATTTGATACACAGAAAGCACTCCTATGGTATCCGGGAGTTGTACAATCTCATGGTCTAAGGAAATGACACTTCACATTAGAAAATCTTTAGCAGATGAACACGAAGATCTAGTGCTATGCTTAGGATTGGGTAATGTCCATCACATCATTCTCCTAATGGTGTGATCCCGTTATCAATGACAACCAATGTCCATGATCAGGAAACCATGACCATCTATTGATCAACGAGCTAGCCAACTAGAGGCTCACTAGGGACATGTTCTGGTCTATGTATTCACACATTATTACGGTTTTGGTTACTAGAATTATAGCATGAATAATATGCAATTATCATGAACAAGGAAATATAATAATAACCAATTTATTATTGCCTCTAGGGCATGTTTCGGTATTTGGATATTTGATGTGGGTTGGTCAGAAGGCCTTATTACACACTAACCATCTGAGTGGGAAAAATTATGGGTACTCGACGTCACTAACCATCCGAAGCTCTTCAGACATCAGCGATGTAGCGGCGCGCGCCCGAGTGGTCCCGAGATGCATCTCTCTTGTATTAAGGGGTGCTAGGACTGACATCGGCCGCCCTCGCATCATGCAGGAGCGCGGAGGGAAAGTGGGCCCATGACCCATTTGTGCTTAGGAGTTAGACCGGCGGGCTGGCCTCTCTGCTGAGCTTAGGTGGGGCTGCGACGTGTCGATATTCCAAGGCCGGGCATGACCCAGAAAAGTGTGTCTGGCCAGAGTGTTATCGAGCGCGTCGGGGAATATGTTGTGCACCCCTGCAGGGAAGAACTTATCTATTCGAATAGCCGTGTCCACGGTTACAGGACGACTTGGAGTTATGCCCTGATCTTATACAACTACAACTGTTACTTAACTGGAGTTAGTTTCCCCGGGATTGCTTCCTTGCAGGGAGTCGAGGAAGGATCTCTGGGCGTGACCTCATATTAATATTGCTGCAACAATATGACTATCAATTGTGTTATCTTGTTCTACTATCGTCTATTGCTGCAAGACCCTGAAGATGATGGTCTTTGATAAGACTAGGCCTTTTCTCTATTCTCGCATTGCTGCAGTAAGTCCACATATAAACCCCTTCTTTGATATTGATGCATACTTAGCATAGTTCTGATGTAAGACTTGCGAGTATTTGGATGGGTACTCAACGTTGCTTTGCTCCCCCTTTGTCCCCTTGGTCCGTTGCTGCGACCAGATGATGGAGCCCAGGAGATGGAGTTTCCTGCCGACGCCTGCCACCCCGATGGTGACTTCTTTGTGGAGGCCGCTGAAGACCAGGAGTAGTTAGGAGGTTCCCAGGCAGGAGGCCTCGCCTCGTTCGATCGTGCTTCTTTTGTGCTAGCCTTCTCTAAGGCACCCCATGTTTTATGTGTGTACTCAGATATTTGTTGCTTCCGATGACTTGTGTGTTTATCGAGCTTCTGTATTCTAGCCCTCGAGGCACCTGGCTTGTAATATGAAGTTTGTATTGTTTTATTTGTGTCTAGAGTTGTGTTGTGATATCTTCCCGTGAGTCCTTGAGTTTGATCATACGCATTTGCGTGTATGATTAGCGTACGATTAAATGGAGGGCGACACACGTTTCATGAAGTATCCCTTCTTGCCCTTGCCCTTCTTGAAACTAGTGGTTTTACTAACCATCAACAATTGATGCTCCTTTTTAATTTCTACTTTCTGTTGGGGAACGTCGCATGGGAAACAAAAAATTTACTACGGGCACAAAGACCTATCATGGTGATGTCCATCTACGAGGAGGATTTCAGATCTACGTACCCTTGTAGATCGCACAGCAGAAGCGTTAATAAACGCAGTTGATGTAGTGGAACGTCCTCACGTCCCTCGATCTGCCCCGCGAACCGTCCCACGAACCGTCCCGCAATCCGTCCCACGATCCGCTCCGATCTAGTGCCGAACGGACTTCACCTCCGCATTCAGCACACGTACAGCTCGACGATGATCTCGGCCTTCTTGATCCAGCAAGAGAGACAGAGAGGTAGAAGAGTTCTTTGGCAGCATGATGGTGCTCCGGAGGTTGGTGGTGATCTAATCTCAGCAGGGCTCCGCCCGAGCTCCGCAGAAACGTGATCTAGAGGAAAAACCGTGGAGGTATGTGGTCGGGCTGCCGTGGCAAAGTTGTCTCAAATCAGCCCTAATACCTCCGTATATATAGGTGGGAGGGCAGGGGCCTTGCCTTGAGGCTCAAGGAGCCCCAAGGGGGTCGGCCGAAGGGGGGAGGAGGATTCCTCCTCCAATCCTAGTCCAACTAGGATTGGAAGGTGGAGTCCTTCCCTTCCTTCCCACTTCCCCTTTTTTTCTTTTCTCTTTGATTTTCTTTTATTCCTGTGCAGGGGCCTTCTTGGGCTTGCCCACCAGCCCACTAAGGGCTGGTGCGGCACCCCTAAGGCCTATGGGCTTCCCCTGGGTGTGCTGCCCCCCGGTGAACATCCGGAACCCATTCGTCATTCCCGGTAAATTCCCGGTAATTTCGAAAACCTTCCGGTAATCAAATGAGGTTATCCTATATATCAATCTTCATCTCCGGACAATTCCGGAAACACTCATGATGTCCGTGATCTCATCCGGGACTAAAAACAACATTCGGTAACCAACCATATAACTCAAATACGCATAAAACAACGTCGAACCTTAAGTGTGCAGACCCTGCGGGTTCGAGAACTATGTAGACATGACCCGAGGGACTCCTCGCTCAATATACAATAGCGGGACCTGGATGCCCATATTGGATCCTACATATTCTATGAAGATTTTATCGTTTGAACCTCAGTGCCAAGGATTCATATAATCCCGTATGTCATTCCCTTTGTCCTTCGGTATGTTACTTGCCCGAGATTCGATCGTCAGTACCCGCATACCTATTTCAATCTCGTTTACCGGCAAGTCTCTTTACTCGTTCCATAATACAAGATCCCGTGGCTTACACTAAGTCACATTGCTTGCAAGGCTTGTGTGTGATGTTGTATTACCGAGTGGGCCCCGAGATACCTCTCCGTCACACGGAGTGACAAATCCTAGTCTTGATCCATACTAACTCAACGGACACCTTCGGAGATACCTGTAGAGCATCTTTATAGTCACCCAGTTACGTTGCAACGTTTGATACACACAAAGCATTCCTCCGGTGTCAGTGAGTTATATGATCTCATGGTCATAGGAATAAATACTTGACACGTAGAAAAAAGTAGCAACAAAATGACACGATCAACATGCTACGTCTATTAGTTTGGGTCTAGTCCATCACATGATTCTCCCAATGATGTGATCCAGTTATCAAGCAAAAACACCTTGTACATAGTCAGAAGACCCTGACTATCCTTGATCAACTGGCTAGCCAACTAGAGGCTTGCTAGGGACAATGTTTTGTCTATGCATCTACACATGTATCTAAGTCTTCATTTAATACAATTATAGCATGGATAATAAACGATTATCTTGATACAGGAATTATAATAATAACCTATTTATGATTGCCTCTAGGGCATAATTCCAACACTTTCGTAGTGTCAAACAACTTGAATAGCTGAAGGATCATCATATCTATCCATGATATGTTATAGTTCATCACGAAGCTCTCGTATCTTGGTGGCAGTGACTTTGGAGACTATCACTATCTCATTTGGAAGATCAACTCCCACTCGATTCAAGTGATTGTAGCACTCAGACAATCTAAGCACATGCTCAATGATTGAGCTTTTCTCCCTTACTTTGTAGACAACGAATCTTGTTGGAGGTCTCATACCTTTCAACAAGCACACGAGCAAGAAATCCCAATTTCATCTTTTGGAACATCTCATATGTTCTGTGACGCTCAAAACGTCTTCGGTGCCTCAATTCAAAGCCATTAAGTATTACACACTGAATTATCACGTAGTTATACAAAAACCGTGTATGTCAGATGTTCGCAAAATCCACAGACGACGCTTGGGGTTCAACACACCGAGCGGTGCCTTAAGGACATAAGCCTTCTACGCAGAAATGAGGACAATCCTCAGTTAACGGACCGAGACCGCATAATTGCTACTATCATCTTTCAAATAAGTTTTCTCTAGGAACATATAAAAAACTGCAGAGCTATAACGCAAGTTATAACAGAATTTGTAAAGACCTTTTGACTATCTTCATGATAATTAAGTTCATCTAATCAAATTATTCAATGAACTCCCACTTAGATTGACATCCCTCTAGTCATCCAAGTGAAACATGATCCACGTCAACTAGCCCGAGTCTGAATATCACGTGAGACGGACTAGTCATCGATGGTGAGCATCTCCATGCTGATCGTACCATCCATACGACTCATGTTCGACCTTTCGGTCTCCCGTATTCCGACGCCAAGTTTGTACATGCTAGGCTCGTCGAGTCAACCTAAGTGTTTTGAGTGTGTAACTCTGGCTTACACCCGTTGTATGCGAACGTTATTATTTATCACACCCGATCATCATGTGGTGCTTCAAGACAACGATCCTTTGCAACGGTGCACTGTTAGGGGAATAGATATCTCAAAATTTTAATGAGGGATCATCTTATCTTTGCTACTGTCGTTCTAAGCAATAAGATGAAAAACATGATAAACATCACATGCAATCATATAGTGACATGATATGGCCAGTATCATCTTCATCATTTGATCTCCATCTTCGGGGCATGATTATCTTTGTCACTGACACGACACCATGATCTCCATCATCATGATCACCATCATTGTGTCTCTGTGAAGTCGTCTCGCCAACTATTACTTCTACTACTATAGTTAATCGTTAGCAATAAAGTAAAGTAACCACATGGCGTTGCATCTCATACAATAAATTAAGACAACTCCTATGGCTCCTTCTAGTTGTCATACTCATCGACATGCAAGTCGTGAATACTATTACAAGAACATGATCAATATCATACATCACATACGTAACATCACATCATTCTGGCCATATCACATCACATAGCATACCCTGCAAAAACAAGTTAGACGTCCTCTAATTGTTGTTGCAAGTTTTACGTGGCTGATTTGGGTTTCTAGCAAGAACGCTTCTTACCTACGTAGCAACCACAACATTGATATGCCAATGCTATTTACCCTTCATAAGGACCCTCTTCATCGAATCCGATCCGACTAAAGTGGGAGAGACAAACACCCGCTAGCCACCTTATGCAACAAGTGCATGTTTGGCGGTGGAACCAGTCTCACGTAAGAGTACATGTAAAGTCGGTCCGGGCCGCTTCATCCCACGATGCCGCAGAATCAAGATAATACTAGTAACGACAAGCAATTGACAAAATCATCGCCCACAACTTTTGTGTTGTACTCGTGCATAGAATCTACGCATAGAACCTTGCTCGGATGCCACTGTTGAGAGATGTAGTAATTTCAAATAAATTCCTACGTCACACAAGGATATATCTAGGAGAAACCAGCAAGGATAAAAGGGGTAGAGAATCTTCATACTGTTGAAGATTGCATAGTGGAAGCATTACTAGGAACGCAGTCGATGGAGTCGTACTCGCGGCGATTCAAATCACGGAACATCCGATTCGAACACCGAACGTACGGTGTCTCCGTGTTCAACACACCTACATCCCAAGGACATCTCCTCCTTCTTGATCCAGCAAGGAGGAAGGAGAAGTTGAGGGAGAACTCCAACAACACGACTGCGTGGTGGTGATGGAGTATGTGGCTCTCCGACAGGGCTTCGCCAAGCACCGTGGAGGAGGAGAAAGAGGTGGAGACGTAGGGCTGCACCATAGGTGATCAAATTAGGTGTGTTGTAGCCCACCCAATCCTCCACTATATATAGGAGGGACTGACAGGGGGTGCACCGCCATAGGGAAACCCTAGGAGGTGCGGCAGCTCAAGGAGGGGGAGGCGGAGGCGCCCTAGGTGGCTTGCCACCCAAGGCAACCCCTAGGGTTTGGCCTTGGCCCCCTTCCCTTGTGGTTTGGGTCTCCTCCCTTTGGCGCACCAGCCCAGCAGGGGCTGGTTCCTCTCCCCTTTCAGCCCATGTGGCCTTCCAGGACAGGTGGACCCTCCCGATGGACCCCCGGTACCCTTTCGCTAGTCCTGGTACAATACCGATAAACACCAAAACTATTTCGGCGACCAAAACTGGACTTCCCATATATAAATCTTTACCTCCAGACTATTCTGGAACTCCTCATGACGTCCAGGATCTCATCCGGTATTCCGAACAACCTTCAGTAACCACATGTATCATTCCCACAATAACTCTACCGTCACCGAACCTTAAGTATGTAGACCCTACGGGTTCGGGAAACATGCAGACATGACCGACACAAATCTCTGACCAATAACTAATAGGGGTGTCTAGATATCCATGTTGGCTCCCACATGTTCCACGATGATCTCATCGGATGAACCACGATGTCGAGGATTCTTTCGATCCCGTATACGAATCCCAGTCTTGATTCGTACCAACCCAACAGGAACTTCCGGAGATACCTATAGTGCACCTTTATAATCACCTAGTTATGTTGTGACGTTTGATACACCCAAAGCACTCCTATGGTATCCGGGAGTTGTACAATCTCATGGTCTACAGAAATGATACTTGACATTAGAAAATCTTTAGCAGGCGAACAAGAAGATCTAGTGCTATGCTTAGGATTGGGTCTTGTCCATCACATGATTCTCCTAATGATGTGAACCTGTTATCAATGACATCCAATGTCCATGATCAGGAAACCATGACCATCTATTGATCAACGAGCTAGCCAACTAGAGGCTCACTAGGGACATGTTGTGGTCTATGTATTCACACATGTATTACGGTTTCCGGTAAATACAATTATAGCATGAATAATAGACAATTATCATGAACAAGGAAATATAATAATAACCAATTTATTACTGCCTCTAGGGCATATTTTCAACAATTTCATATCAGCACCATCCAATGGATGGAGAAGAACATTACTGACATCTTGTTGAATCAAAACAGTCTCGAGAGATTCGAGGTGAAAGATCCATGACCTGGGTATCAAGGTGATGGAATTAACAACAATTGTTAATTATCTAAAGCATGAAGTTGAAGCAGTACACACTCCACGCTCGAGCAGTGATGACCGTGATACGTCTCTTCCAACTATCACTGAGTTCAGGACCCAGGCTAGATCCAGACCGTCTTCATCAGCTCAAGCATCAGCTTCATTAGCTCGACCAGCTCCTGCACCGCCAATGTCTACACCACCACCTCAAAGGATATCTGCTGAAACCTTCGCTAATGCTCTCCCGTCGACTCCATCAATAGCTACCGCAGGAGATCCATCCCAGAGCGATGCTTAGTTCTAGTCCTTTGGACGTTTTGGTAACTTGTTGGGAAGGGGGAGAAGTGTATAAAACACTAGGGCTTCAAGAGATAGTGTGTTTTTTTATTTTTCTCTTTGGTTTTCAAAAACATTTGGACTTTTGGATGTCTTAAACTTCTTTATGTATGATCATACAATTTCATTGTTGATGCTACTATTTCATACCTTGAGCTATCTACATGATGATCATTCACTCATTTGTTTGGTGTTACGTGCATTACTATTCATTCATATCATTTATGCGCACCACTGATACTTGTGATCTCCACTGGGTTTTCTATGAAGAGTGACAAGTTATCGTACCACAATGCAGGTAAGTATTTCCCTCAGTTATGAAACAAAGGTTTATCGAACCAATAGAAATATCAACCAGAACCGTCTTCAGTGGCTGCACACAAAAGAACAAACAACTTGCACCCAACACAGGCACGAAGGTTGTCAATGCCCTTGGTCTCGTTATTTGCAAGCAAAATAGGTGTAGATAATTATTAAATGCGAAATAAAATAAAAGCAAATAACTGGAAACAAGGTATTGGAGGTTTTACCAATATGTTGTGAATAGACCCGGGGGCCATAGTTTCCCTAATGGCATCTCTCATGAAAATAGCACACGGTGGGTAAACAAATTATTATTGGGCAATTGATCGAAGAGGGGATAGTTATGCGATTTTCATGGCAATAATCATGTAAATATAGCATCATGTTCATAAACAAATAGGACGACTCCTTCCTGCACCTATTACAATCACTTCACTTGAAGAGTGCTTCTATGCTTGCATCTCTACATATTACGTTCATGACAAACGAAGTAAAGCTTGGAAGAAGATGACATGATGTAGAAAAAGTAAACTCAACCAATATGAATAAACCCCGTCGTTTTACTCTTAGTAGCAGCAACACAAAGACGCAACTTGTTCCCTTTTGTCACTAGGATATAGAAACTCGCCAGGTTGAACCTACTAGAACGCGTCTCTCTCACAGAAGAAATATCTATCTAGTTGGCCAATTATTTCAATAAGTCAGAGAGAATTACGAAGATATCAAAATCATGCACAGAAGAATCATATTATATATCATAGGAGTCTCAAATATTTATCATGAATAATCTGAACATAAACCCACAATTCATCGGATCCCAACAAACACACTCCACAAAAGAGATTACATCATATGGATCAAAGTGAATATGCGATGGTCATTGTATTGATGATCAAAGAGAGAGATTGACATCTAGGTACTGACTATTGACCAGTGGGTCTCTGGTGAACTACTCACACATCATGATGAGGAAAACAAGGATGATGAAGTGGACTTTCGTGATCGATCCCCCCTCTGAGGGGGTGCGAGAACGGAGCTCCAGATGGCCTATCGTTTGAACAGAGACTTGCGGTGGTGTAAAAATTGTTTTGGAACTCCCTCTGGTGTTTTTAGGGTAAATAAGAATTTATAAGCCGAAGAACGGAGTTGGGAGGGCCATGAGGGGGTACAAACTATCAGGCCACACACCCCATGTTGCGCCCTCATAGCTTGTGGGCCCCTCGTGAGGCCTCCAACTTTCTGCCCATACTCATTGGTCTTCTTTTGGTTGAAAAAAATCATCAAAAAGTTTCATGGCAATTGGACCTCGTTTGGTATGGAAAACCTGCAAAGTGAAAAACACACAAAAAACAGCAACTAGCACTGGGCACTGGGTCAATACGTTAGTGCTTAGAAATAATATAAAATGGTAAATAAATACTCCAAAAGCATACTAGAATGATAATATATCAACATGGACCAACAAAAAATTATAGATACGTTGGAGACGTATCAAGCATCCCCAAGCTTAAGTCCTGCTCATCCTCGAGTAGGTAAATGATAAAAAAAGAATTTTTGATGTGACATGCTATCCATGATGTAACCTTATCTATGCATACTCATTGAGAAATGATTACTTAACAAATATTAACATAGCAATACTTATAGGTATAAGAAGAAAATCATTAATCTTTCATAGTATACGATGCTCAAAGATTGTTTTACCCCCATCCATCGTTATTATATTAGAAAGGCATGGCTCCATCTTCACCACATTAATATAAATGTCAAGCACCACGGTATTCAAGTCAAGGAATTGGATAGTAATTTTTCAATATGCATGAACTTTTTATTCTTCATGCAATACATGAGCGTGAAACATTAGACATAGCATAAACGTGGAATATCATATGGTGGTAGGTTTAAAAGGGATAAAAGTGGAGAAGATAGTCTAACATCAACTAGGCATACCAATGATCTATGGAGATGCCCATCGGTAGATATTGATGCGAGGAGTAGGGATTGCCACGCAAATGATGCACAAGAGCTATAAGTGTCTGAAAGCTCCACGGAATCTAAGTCGAGTGTGCATCCGACTTTCTTGCTCATGAAGACCTCAAACATTTGAGGACGCCCGTCATTAGAATATACAAGCCAAGTTTATGAAAAAGTGATTCCCACTAGCATAAGAATGATATAACATGAGGCTCTCTATATGAAGAACCACGTGCCACTTTGAGGCACGAGTGTGGTAAAGGGTAGTAGCAAAGTCCCTTCTCTCAATTTCTATCATTTTTGATTTGGTGGGCTAATTTGGCCTCCCCCATCTTTATTTCACCACAGGTACAATGCTCTAATAGTGATGATCATCGGACTTTTACTTACTTACAACTCATGGATAACTCGATATGATGAACTATGAAGCAATATGACTCAAATATGAATGCCTCTGTCAGTGTACCAGGATGTGCAATGATCTAGCATGACCTATATTCAGCATACGATAATTGGTGGCTTTGCCACAAATGCTATTGTGAATGGTGGCTTTGCAAAAAATAATATGTCAGCTCTATATGATCATGCAAAGCAATATGATGATGAACGAACTAGTCATGTGAAGTGATGGTGGAATTTGCATGGCAATATATCTTGGAATGCCTATGGAAATGGCATAATAGTTAGGTATGGTGACTGTTTTGAGGAGGATATAATAAGGCTGATGTCTAATAGAGCATATCATGTCACGACATTTGGATGCGCCGGCGAACGTTGCACCAATCCTCGAGGTGAGAATGGGCTATACACGGTAGTACAGAGGCTAGCAAATATGAGGAGGTGAGATTGCTTGTGTCCATGGTGTCACATTAGTCATAAAGAACTCATATACTTATTCCAAAGTTATATTATTCATATCAAAAATCAAAGTACTACTTGCATGCCCCGAGGTAGAGGGTTGGTAGGAATTAACCATTGCGCGACTCCGACTCGAAACAACACTAGGTTTTCAACAAGGAATAGAAATGCTCACACATCATCACCATGCCCTTTTAATTTTCCAGATGTTCAAGAAGTTTTGACATCTCTTAATATCGACACCTCTATGAAGTAATGATTATGCACTCACACCCTTCCATATCACCACATCAATATCATTAACCACAATTTCCCTATATGTGCTACATGATGGTTTTAATTATCACTCATTGAAAACTCATTATTTTTGATCTAGTCTTATTACCCATGCAAATTACCATCACTATTTATTAAATATCAAAAAAATAAAAGTGAAGAACAAGAGCATAATATTTTTATAAAATCTACATGCCACTGTGCTAAAAAAAGATAGAAGTGAAGTACTAGAGCAACTGTTTAGCTCGAAAGATATAAGTGAATCACATAGAGTACTCTAACAAATTGTGATGATGTGATTTCTCTCTCAAATAGGTGTCCAGAAAACAATGATTATGGTATACTGAAAGTAAAAGCAAAGAAAAGCAACCAAAAACAAACAACGCTCCATGCAAACTCATATCATGTGACGAATAAAAATATAGCTCCAAGTAACATACTGATAGATTGAGTCGAAAAGAGGAGATGCCTTTTGGGGCTTCCCCAAGCATAGACGCTTGAGTCTTCCTAAAATATTACCTTGGGGTGCCTTGGGAATTACCAATATTAGTATTTTGCTGCTCCTCAATCCTTTGTCCGTCGAGACGATAACGAAAACTTGAAAAATTCAATCATATAAAACTCAACAAAACTTTGTGAGATCCATTAGTATAAGCAACATATCAAATACTTTCAGGTGTTGTTACATACTGATACTTATTTTACTTTTTTAGCATAGGGTACTGTATCTAAATTCATCCATGGATTATACCCCCGATATAATCCAGAGCATCATCAAAACAAGCAAACTATACATGAAAAAACAGAATTTGACTGAAGCAAAATAGTCTATAGTATGAAACTATACTTCTGTAACTACAAAAGAACAAACAGCTTGCACCCAACGTCAGGAAGGGGGTTGTCAATCCCCTTGGTCTCGTTATTTGCAAGCAAATGAGGTGAATAGATAATTTTAAAATGCAAAATAAAATAAAAGCAAATAAACGGTAGCAAGGTATTGGAGGTTTTAGCAATATGTTGTGAATAGACCCGGAGGCCATAGTTTTCCATAATGGCATCTCTCATAAAAATAGCACACGGTGGGTAAACAAATTACTGTTGGGCAATTACTAGAAGAGAAGATAGTTATCCGATTTTCATGGCAATGATCATGTAAATATAGGCATCACATTTATAAACAAATCAGTCGACTCCTTCCTCCACCTATTACTATTACTTCACTTCAAGAGCTCTTCTATGCTTGCCTATCTATGTTTTAAGTTCATGACAAACGAAGTAATAATTGGAGAAAGATGACATAATGTAGACAAAGTAAACTCAACCAATATGCATAAACCCCAATGTTTTACCCTTAGTAGCATCAACACAGAGAAGCAACATGCCCCCCCCTCTATCACTAGGATATAGAAACTCGCCAGGTTGAACCTACTAGAACGCACCTCTCTCACCGGAGAAATATCTATCTAGTTGGCCAATCATGTCCATCAACCCATTATTCCCAACCCTCTCCTAAGTTAGGTTTGGAATTGTTGTGCCATGAAGATCAAAATGTTTGCCTGGATGCTCATTATGGATAGGTTGAACACCCAAGATATGCTTGAGAGATGCCACTGGAATGTTTCTGATTCAAACTTATGTGTTCTGTGTCATGCAAGAGTCAAGGAGGATAGGGATCATCTCTTATTCAACTGCATGTTCAGCACTAGGGTTTGGAATTATCTTCAGATTACTTGGTAGGGTACCTCCATGTGGGACACTTCTTTGGCAGCCAAGAAAGATTTTCAGCATCCTTTCTTCTCTGAAGTTGTGTTTACTTAATGTTGGAATATTTGGACCATCAGAAATGCAAGGATTTTCAACAATGAGTGTCCAAGATTCAACAGATGGAAGTCTAACTTCACTCATGATATCTCCCTTTTAGCTTATAGGATTAAGGCTAGATCTAAGGAAGATCTCCTTAAGTGGATTTCCTTCCTACATCCATGAGGTTTTTATACCTACACCCCCTTCCCCCTTTTGTATATTCTAATCCTTTCATGTACATAAACTCCCTTTAGTTTGTAATAGAATAAAAGGTTGTGGGGTGATTACCCTACAGTAGTTGGTCAAAAAAAGTATTTCAATAAGTCAGAGAGAATTACGAAGCTATCATAATCAAGCATATAAGAATCATATTATATATCAGAGGAGACTCAAATAATTATCATGAATAATCTGAACATAAACCCACAATTCAGTGGATCCCATCAAACACACCACACAATAGGAATAACGTCATATGGATCAAACAAAAGATGCGACGATCATTGTTTTGAAGATCAAAGAGAGAGATTGCCATCTAGGTACAAATTATGGACCCGTAGGTCTGTGGTAAACTACTCACACATCATCGTGAGGGTAGCAAGGTTGATGAAGAAGCCCCTCGTGATCGATCCTCTTCCAAAAGGGTTCCAGAATGGAGCTCTAGACGGGCTCCCGTTGGAAATGAGAGTTGTGGCAGTGTAAAAAGTGTTTCGGGGCTCCCTTTGCTGTTTTAGGGTAAATAAGAATTTATAAGACACCAAATGGAATTGGGAGGGCCATAAGGGGGCACAAGCTATCGGGTCGCCCCAGGCCTCACCCTGATAGCTTATGGGACCCTCATGCGGCCTCCATCTTTCTTCCGGTGCTCGTTGGTCTTCTCTAGGTCTATAAAAATCATCAAAAGGTGTCAGGGTAATTGGACCTCGTTTGGTATGGAAAACCTGCAAAGTGAAAAATACATAGAAAACAACAACTAGCATTGGGCACCGGGTTAATAGGTTAGTGATTACAAATGATATAAAATGGTAAATAATTACTCCAAAAGCATACTAGAATGATAATATATCAGCATGGAACAATAAAAATTATAGATACATTGGAGACGTATCAACCACCAAGATGTATGTGACATGGAAGAGTGACCCATGGCCCTAATCGATTATGCATTTGCATTCAAATGCAAATTTAAAAAAATGCACAAATTTAGGGGGAGATCTTCCTTTTCACATACTTCTCAAAGCAACGGTGCTAATCATTGATTATACCTTTTGTCGAATCTTTGATCTATATGTTGTCATCAATTATCAAAAAGGGGGAGATTGAAACCAAAACTCCCCCCTAAGATGGTTTTGGTAATTAATAGCAACATATGTGTCATTGAACTAATGATTCTATCAAGTATATTTCAGAAAATTTCAAAGATTCATTGGATAAGGATCGTGTTGAGAACCCGTGGATGCAAGGAACATCTATTGGCAACAAGTTGGAAGATTCTATATTTTACATTTTTGTGAGAAATCACATTTTGAGTCCATAGGAAAGCCAATACTATTAAAGGGGATGAGGTGACGATGATGATTTGGTTGCTCAATTTCATAGATATATCCACCAAAAATACTCGTGAAATTCTCCTTCAAAATTCTCTGTCCAAAGCCTATACATCAAAATTGGTGCCTCCAACTTTATCAAGTCGGCCATACCGATTTTTATCTAACACAAAACCTATGCCAAACCCTAGCATCTCGGTGCCACAACATTCCATTTGGTGCCACCGAGGTAAGTGACAAACTTCCTGGTTAGCCCTTTTCAAGGATCGGAATTTCTGATTTCTGGAATCGGTCTCACCGAGATTTGGACACTAACCTAGGTCACCCATACCGGTACCACCGAGATTTCTATACTGGTCTCATCGAGAAGACAAAAGTTGCCACATTTTTTACTAGTCGGTGCCACTGAGTTTCACTTCGGTTTCACCAAGTTGGGTAATAATGCTGTAATGGTTGGATTCTTGGAGATGCCTATATATACCCATCCACCACCTCTCGTTCGTAGAGGAAGCACTCAAAACACACATACACTTGCCATATCCATTTTTTGAGAGAGAGAGAGAGAGAGCCACCTACTCATGTGTTGAGATCAAGAAATTCAAACCATACCATTTGAATCTTGATTTCTAACCTCCCCAAGTTGCTTTCCACCCAATCAATCTCTTCTAACCAAGCCAAATCTGTGAGAGAGTGATTAAGTGTTGAGGAGACTATGTTTTGAAGAACAAGAGCAAGGAGTTCATCGTACTACTGCATCTATTACCTTTTGGAGGGTGGTGCCTCCTAGTTGTGTTAGGTGTTGCTTTGGAGCCTCCTACTTCATGTTGTGGAGTTGAACCAAGAAGTTTGTAAGGGCAAGGCGATCGCCTACTTCGTGAAGATCTACCCTGAGTGAGGCTAGTCCTTCGTGGACTTAAGCCATGATGGAATATACATGGTTGCTTCTCCTTGGACCCTTCATGGGTTGAGACCTCTGTGGACTCTCGTGGCCATTACCCTTTGTGGGTTGAAGTCTCCATCAACGTGGATGTACGATAGCACCACCTATCAGAACCACGTCAAAAATTGCCGTGTAAATCTTTGTGCTTGATCTTCCTATCCCTACCCTCTATTTACATGTGCATGTCCTTACTTTTTGCTGCTATACTCTTAGATGAGCATGTGTAGGGTGTGATTGTCTTACAACAATTGCTAAAACTTGCGGACAACTAAAATTGGGAAAGCCTAAGTTTTTATTTGGTCAAGTAGTCTAACCACCCTCCTCTTGGCATACTTTGGAACCTACAATTGGTATGAGTGCTTTGGTCTCCAATGCATTGGTTTCATCCTAGGAGAGTATGGTGTCTAGTGAGGGTAGTTACCACTGTAGACGTCCATACTTTGATGGTACAAACTTTCCTAGTTGGAAGCATAAGATGAAAATACATATTCTTGGTCATAACCCCGACGTTTGGGCCGTTGTTCGTGTTAGTTTGCAAGGTGGATTCTTTGGTGATGGAAGGGAACCAGAACGTGAAGCCTTCGCGGAATAATTGAAGATGTTGCAATACAACGCTCAAGCATGCGACATTTTATTCAACTGCATATGCCCCAAAGAGTTCAACAAGATTAGCCATCTTGATAATGCCAAGGAAAAGGCTAAGTTTTTATTTGGTCAAGTAGTCTGATCACCCCCCTCTATACAAAGTTCAGATCCTACACACAGCCGCACCGCACAACAACCGGCTTCCACGTCTGCCACACCACCCCGCCCCGCGATGGGTGTGGTCGTATGGAGGCTTGAGGTCACTGTCACGAGGTGGTCATGGGGCTCCTCTCCTCCTCGCCTACCCAACATAGCCTCAAACCACAACACATCTGGTGACCCTAGGCACAAATGAACCGACCCCCGCCATTGATCAGAGCTCTACTCCCTGTCTCCCAACCATTCTCTCCACCAACAACAAATAGGGGAGGCGTAGAGATCCTAGAACTAAGAGATGATCGGTAGTGGGGCTCAGGATGACCCTAGTTATGTGCAACTCATTGACATGTTGCTTGCAGCTCTTCGACTGATGTTTTTAGAACTCGCAAAAGTGTTTGTTGAAGTCCACTCACACACACAGCTTGGAGTACCACCAAACGTAGTCCCCAAATCATTGGTGTGAAGTCTCTTGTCGTGGCCCGCCTTGATCCAATCCACATCGTTGGTGGCTCTCCTCTCCCTTGCATGTAGTTCACCCCGTGAGGATTTCACGTGATGTAGTATACATCGCTCTGCGGATGCTGTTTCATGGTAGTGCTCGTTGCGGTTAGGCAGCCTGGCATGATTTATTGTTTTTTTCCAGATATTTAGAGGCGTTGTTGAAAAATATGTTGAGAACTATAGTTTTTTCATTTCATATCTTTTGTAGTATCCAATGAAGTTTTAGATATTTTCTAGTTTAATATCTTTTTCCCTTGCTGAGCATGTAGTGATACCAATGCAGTCCTGATGAGTGATTCATGCAGCTCGTGTGGCGCATATGTGCAATTTTCATGATCGCTGGCGCGAGGTTCTGCTGATAACCACCGCAACCCAACACACACGCCGATGAGCTCCTGGACTGCAGCGCCGATGTGCACGATGGTCCCTATTTATCTTGTAGTTCTAGTAGGCACCATATGTATTTGGCTTGCAGGGTTGTAGTTAGGCATCAGTAGCCATGTGGTTGAGACTGATCTTTAAAATTAGTATGTTTATAGAGAAATGATTGGAGTTTCATTATACTTTTGTTGTGTCCCAGTTTGTAAAAACTAAAAAATATGACAAACACAAGTGGTTAACTACTCTCTCCCATTCAATTAAGACTCACCTTTTTCCAAGCTTCAAAAAATAAAAATAAAGGAAAATGAAATGATGCAGTTCATTTTGCCAGGTGCTATGGTTCATTTTCCTTAGTTCCCTTCATGCACTTTAAAAACAATAATTATTATTGATGTCTTGGATGCAAATTCACTTTTGATTTTTTAGAAAGCAATAAAAACATTTTATGTAGTACACTATCCTGATTATGTAGTCCAGATGCGCCCAATAAAATGGATGGGAAAACACAAAAAAATTAGCACACTTTAATTTATCTCTCGGTTCACTTTACAAAATGCAAAAATGTATATATGATGTAGTTCACTTGTCTTCGTCTCCACGATGAACTCTTGTTTAGAAAAATTCACTTGTCCTCGTCTCCACCGTCAACTTTTGTTTCAAAAAATAGACAAAAACCGAAAAATCATGTAGTTCGCTTGCCCGTAGAACGCAGTGCGGTTTTCCGTCTCAAGAAGTGTGGTTTTGTGTGTGATGAAGTTTACATGGTCGATTTTGGTGTCGCGAAAAAGAGTCTCCACATTTTGGTAATTCAAAACTGCTCTTAAACCGTAAGGAATTAGAGAGAATGTTCTACATCAACATGTCGCGCCTCGTTAATACCTTTCCAACGCCGTATCATTTCATTGTTTCGACAAGCAGTTTGGAAAAATTCACGGAAATACGCTCGCTGCCAATTGTTTGTCGCTGCACCATTTACAAAAGTCAATTTAAATCATGAGGAATCGCAACAATTGACCAACATATAAAAGTTGCACCTATTCCATAGCTTTCCAACACCATATCCAACGCCTCATTTTGACAAATGATTAAAAAACTACACCAAAAACTGTATGAAAAATATTTATTTTTTTGAAAAATAGAATTCCGTGTTTCGGTAAATTTGAAACTGGTGTTAAACCATAAGGAAATAGATAATGTAATCTACAAGAAAACATTGCACCTCGATGATATCTTTCCAATGTCGTATCATTTGCTTCATTTTGATGAGCGGTTAGAAAAAATCACAAGAATATGCTTGGTGCCACTCGACCGGTGCCCATATTTTTCTAAACTCCTCTTGAATCGTGAGGATTCTCGAAAAGTGTTCAACATGGAAAAGTTGTGCATTTTCCGTACCTATCAAACGGTATATTATACGCCTCATTTAGACAAATGGTGTGGAAACTGGAGCGGAAACGATGCCAAAAATGTGTGCAGTTTTTTCTGGTGACATTGCAATGTACTTTGGCCAGATGTGCAGTTATTTTAGCTTCTGGAGGAAGTTCAGAATGTTGTGGAACATTGCATGACAAACAAAAAATTCCTACAAAGACCCAAGATTTATCCATGTAGATGCATAGCTACGAGAGGGGGAGTGTATCTACACACCCTTGCAGATCGCTAAGCGGAAGCATTAAGAAACATGATTGATGTAGTTGTACGTCTTCATGATCCAATCACGATCCGTCCCGATCTAGCGCCGAACGGGTGACACCCACGCGTTCAGCACACATGCAACTCGATGTATTCTCTACCTCCTCAATCCAGCGAGCGAGGGCAGAGTAGTAGATGAGTTCTCCGATAGCACACCAACATGGTGATGGTGGTGGTGGTGCAATCTCAGCACGGCTTCGCCAAGCACTGCCACAAAGGCGAACGAAGGAGAAAACGATCTATAGAGAGAGGGAGGGATGCACCAAAGGCTTGGTGTGTGGCTTCCCTTCCTCTCCTCTCATATATATATGGGAAGAGGTGGAGGATCTTAGCTCTAGGGTTTCCCCTAGGGGTGGGACAGCGACCAAGTGGGGTGGCCTACTACCTAAGGCAAGGCCGGCACCACCCCTACAGTTGGCCCTCCACTAGCCCAGCCGCATGGGCCTAGGTGGGGAGGATCACCAAGCCATCCAAGGGTTGTTGCGCTCCCATCTGAGCCCATGTGGCCCCTCTAGGGCAGGTGGGCCCCTTCCGGTGGAGCCCGGGACCCTTTTGACACCCCTGGTACTCGTCTGGTGAAGCCCAAATTCTTTCTAGTGACAAGAATGGAACTTGTATATGAATATTTACCTCGGGACCTTTCCTAAGCTTCTCGTCACTTCCAGGATCTCATCGTGGACTCCGAACTACATTCGTTCACCAACATAAATAAATCAACAATATTATATCGTCATCGAACGTTAAGCCTGTGGACCCTAAGAGTTCGAGAACTATCCAGACATGAACGAGACACCTCTACGATCAATAACCAATAGCGGGACCTAGATCCCCATATTGGTTCCTACATATTCCACGAAGATCTTTATTGGGCAAACCATGATGCCAAGGATTCAATCAATCCCATATGTAGTCCCCTTTGTCCTATGGTATGTTACATTCCTGAGATTCGATCGTCGACATCTCCATACCTAGTTCAATCTCGTTGCCGGCAAGTCTCTTTACTTGTTCCATAATACAAGATTCCGAGAGTAACTCTTTAGTCAGATATCTTGCAAGCTTCTTCTAATGATGTATTATAGAGAGGACCCAGACATACCTCTCCGTCATACGGAGTTAGAATTCCCAGTCTTGATCCATGCCAAACCAACAAACACCCTCGGATATACATGTAGAGCATCTTGAGGATCACCCAGTTACGAAGTGATGTTTGATACACACAAGGCATTGCTCTGGTGTCAAGGAGTTGCATGATCTCATGGTCTTAGGAAAAGATACGTGACATGTACAAAGCAATAGCAATAAACTTAGTGATACAATCAAATGCTATGCTTACGGTTGGGTCTTGTCCATCACATCATTCTACTAATGATGTGATCCCGTTATCAAATGACAAATCATATCTATGGATACAAAACCTTAAACATCTTTGATAAACGAACTAGTATAGTAGAGGCTCACTAGGGACACGTTGTTGTTTATATACCAAACATGTATCTCACTTTCCAATCAATACAATTATAGCATGGATAATAAACGATTATGATGAACAAGGAAATTGTATAATAACCATTTTATTATTGCCTCTAGGGCATATTTCCACAAGTCTCCCACTTGCACTATAGTCAATAATCCAGCATTACATGGTAATGAATCTAACACCCATAGAGTACATGTGATCATGTTTTTCTCGTGAGAGAGGTTTAGTCAATGGGTCTACAACATTCAGATCCCTACGTACTTTGCAAATGATTATGTCCTCCTCCTTCATATAACTGCAGATGGAATTGAAGCGACACATTATGTGTCTGGTCCTTCTATGAAACCTGGGTCCCTTGGCTAGAGGAATGGAACCGGTGTTGTCACAAAAGAGAGCATTGGATCCAGTGCACTCGGCACAACTCCGAGACCCGTCAAGGACTTCTTTTTCTAGACACCTTCCTTCGCTGCTTCCGAATGAGCTATGTACTCCGCTTCACATGTAGAATCTGCTACCACGCTCTGTTTGGAACCACACTGATGACCCACAAGTGTAGGGGATCTATCGTAGTCCTTTTGATAAGTAAGAGTGTTGAACCCAACGAGGAGCAGAAGGATCTGACAAGTGGTTTTCAGTAAGGTATTCTCTGCAAGCACTGAAAATCATCAGTAACAGATAGTTGTGTGATAAGATGATTCGTAGCAAGTAGCAAGTAACAATAGTAACGAAGGTGCAGCAAAATGGCCCAATCCCTTTTGTAGAAAGGGACAAGCCTGGAAAAACTCTTATAAGAGGTAAAGCGCTCCCGAGGACACATGGGAATTTCTGTCAAGCTAGTTTTCATCATGTTCATATGATTCGCGTTGGCTTCTTCGATAGTTCGATATGTGGGTGGACCGGTGCTTGGGTGCTGACCTTACTTGGATCAACATCCCACTTATGATTAACCCCTCTCGCAAGCATCCGCAACTACGAAAGAAGAATTAAGACAAATTCTAACCATAGCATTAAACTAGTGGATCCAAATCAGCCCCTTACGAAGCAACACATAAACTAGGGTTTAAGCCTCTGTCACTCTAGCAACCCATCATCTACTTACTACTTCCCAATGCCTTCCTCTAGGACCAAATAATGGTGAAGTGTTATGTAGTCGACGTTCACATAACACCACTAGAGGAGAGACAACATACAACACATCAAAATATCGAACGAATACCAAATTCACATGACTACTTATAGCAAGACTTATCCCATGTCCTCAGGAACAAAAGTGACTACTCACAAAGCATAATTATGTTCATGAACAAAGAGGTATTGAATAGCTTCAAGGTCCTGAACATATAATCTTCCACCGAGTAATCCAACTAGCATAAACTACAAAGAGTAAATAACACTACTAGCAACCTTACAAGTACCAATCGGAGTCGCGAGACGGAGATTGGTTATAAGAGATGAACTAGGGTTTGGAGATGAGATGGTTCTGATGAAGATGTTAATGGTGATGAGTCCCCTCCGATGAGAGGAGTGTTGGTGATGACGATGGCGACGATTTCCCCCTCTGGGAGGGAAGTTTCCCCGGCACGACGACCCTGCCGGAGCTCTAGATTGGTTCTGCTCAAGTTCTGCCTCGTGGCGGCGGCAATTCCTCCCGGAAGCCTCCTCTTGATTTTTTCTGGAATGAAACCCTCCTTATAGCAAAAGAGGGGAGCCAGAGGGCAAACAGGGAGCCCACAAGCCCCCTAGGCGCGACAAGGGGGTAGGCCGGGCCTAGCAGGCTTGTGGCCTCCTGGTGGCTCCCCTCTCGCACTTCTTCCGCACAATATTTTTTATAAATTCCAAAATAATTCCTCGTTGATTTTCACGGCTTTTGGAGTTGCGCAAAATACGTATCATAAACTTGCTCCTTTTTCAGGCCAAAATTCCAGTTGCCGACATTCTCCCTCTTCATGTAAACCTTGCAAAGTAAGAGAGAAAAGGCATAAGTATTGTACCGTGAAGTGTAATAACAGCCCATAAATCGATAAATATCAACATAAAAGCATGATGCAAAATGGACGTATCAACTCCCCCAAGCTTAGACTTCGCTTGTCCTCAAGCGGAAACCGAGATCAATAAATATGCCCACATGTTTAGAGAGAGAGGTGTCGATAAAACAGGATATGGACATGCATGCATCATGATCATAGAGTAAAGTATGGATCAAGAACCTTATTGAGAATTAACAACCAACTAGCAAAAGAGCCGTGCGTTGCAACGGGTAAAACAAAATACTACGAGGTTTTTTTACTGTACCCTCGTATTCCTTACATAGACGTGGGAGTGCCAACAAAATCTCATCATTGACTTTAGAGGGTACTTTAGACTTTTTGTCTCCTTAATTCAGGTATAATGTTAAGATTTTGTCCTTGATCTAATTTCCTGAACTAAAAATCTCATTCGATCAAGTGCACGTCGACTCCTCTGATCATCCACAATGACGGTTGCCGCATCCTCCGAGAGGAATCGACAACTTAGCCGTCGAGGAGATCCGTTATTCTTGGCTTCACCCGCAGCTTAATTGGCGACTGCATGTTGATCATAACCTTTAATTAATATAAAATTAATGATCTAATCCTAGATTACCAAATTACCTGTGAAGTGGTGATACGCCGAACCTTTTAGTGGTAGTACTTCAAGCAAACACTGGAAAACGTGTACCGACTCGTCCAAAACTGCATGAAGATTCTGGGCTATGGCTGGGCTGGCATGCTGAGGAGGTTCGTGTTTGACCCTGCCGAGATGTGGTGGCCTTTCAATCTCGCCTAGGTCTCCCTAGTAACCACGTTCATTCTGCGAATGCTAATCTTGCAACACAAGGAAAATTTTGGGTTCCCTACAACTTTGCATCGAATGCAGGGCGCTCCATAGGACGAAGGAGGGCGGGAAGCCGTCCAAGGGCCAGGATGCGCTTCTTCCTCATCTTCTTCTTCGTGAGCTTCGCCTACTACGCGCTCCCGGGCTACCTACTACCGATGCTGACCTTCTTCTAGTGGGCGTGCTGGGTGTGGCCGCGCGGCATCATGGCGCAGCAGGTCGGTCCGGCTACCACGGGCTCGGCGTCAGCGCCTTCATGCTGGACTCGGCAGGCATCTTGGCGTACCATGGTCGTCGGCTTCGGCATGTTCATCTACGTCATCGTGCCGCTCTGCTACTGGCGATTCAACACCTTCGATGCCCGCCGGTTCCCCATCTTCTCCAACAAGCTCTTCACCTCCACGGGCCAGAAGTACGACAACACCAAGGTGCTCACCAGCAACATCGACCTCAACATCGCCGCCTACGTCAGCTACGGAAAGCTCTACCTCAGCCCGCTCTTCGCCATCCCCATCGGCTCCGGGTTCCTCCACTTCTCCGCCACCATCGTGCACGTGCTGCTCTTCCACGGCGCCGACATGTGGCGGCAGAGCCGGAGGGCCATCGACGCCGCGGCCAAGCTCGACGTGCATGCCAGGCTCATGCAGAGGTACAAGCAGGTGCTGCAGTGGTGGTTCCTAGTGCTGCTGGCCGGGAGCATCCACGTGTTGCTGCTCATGTGCTTCGTGTGGAAGGAGCAGGTGCAGCTGCCATGGTGGGGGATGCTCTTCGCCTTCGCGCTCGCCTTCGTGGTCACCTGTTGTGTGGCTGTTCGTCGTGGGGACCGTGCTGCCGGTGCCGGTGTGGCTGCTGAGCCGGGCCTTCCCGGAGAAGAAGTGCATCGCGCTCGTCAACGTACCCGTCATCTCCTACGGCTTCGTCGGGATGCCGCCGGCCACGCCCACCAACATCGCCAGCTGGCTCGTCACTGGCACCGTCTTCAACTTCTTCGTCTTCAGGTACCGCAAGAGGTGGTGGTAGAAGTACAACTACGTGCTGTTGGCGGCGCTCGACGCCGGCACCGCCTTTATGGGGGTGCTCATCTTCTTCGTGCTCCAGAACACGCACCATGACCTCAAGTGGTGGGGCACCGAGGTCGACCACTGCCCGCCCGCCACCTGCCCCACCGCGCCCGACATCGTCGTCAAGGGCTGCCCGGTCTTCTGAGCACTGAGCTCGCCGGAGCATCGGACAACGCCCGCCATGTATGTAGCTAGCAGCGATCATCGTCTGGATTGGTAGAGGAAGCCATGAATTCGGCCTCTCTTGTGTCCATTAAGCGACGCAACCGCTCGTCCTGAGTCCCATTGTAACATTGTGTGTGTGTGTTTTCTCCAAGGAATCAAATGCCTGGCCTATATAAAATCATGTCACTCTGAATA
Organism: Hordeum vulgare subsp. vulgare; assembly: GCF_904849725.1. NCBI lineage: Eukaryota > Viridiplantae > Streptophyta > Magnoliopsida > Poales > Poaceae > Hordeum > Hordeum vulgare. The sequence continues at coordinate 104,854,060 of NC_058521.1, read as the reverse complement.
TACTCATAGGCAAATCACACCCTTCACTATTATCATGATCATGAATCCACAAAGTTATGGTCAATGCAATGCAGCAAATAAATCAATCCGCAAGGACGCATGAATACGCATAATTTGACACAACAGAATGATAAGGACGGAACAAAGCATACTTATGCACCACACAATTCCACTATTCTCAACTGTCACCTATCAAGCTATCAGTTGGAGAGTGACATGAGAGGGAGGCACCTATGGTCGTCGGCCGTTGGGCACGCCGGAGTGGATGGTTCAGAGCCGCAGCTCGAACACCTCATCCCCTCTCGCGTTGATGTGCTTCCTGCAGACTCACCCAATGTGGCCGTCGTATCTGTACTGAACGCGCCACAGGACAAACCTTTGTGCAATGTCCATCCCTGTCAGAACCCCTTGCCCTCTCAAGAAATCCACGAGCCACTACCTGTCCGCTTTCATGTGCTCCCCCATGTCATTGGTGCCGCCGTTCCTCGCCCTTCCATACATCGCTGCCGCTCCTAGAGCCCCCACCGACACGGCGCCGTACATGGCTGAGGAGTCGAGCAGGTGCAGCACCTCCCTACTCAGGTCAGGGATCATCTCCCCCATCCCGATGATGAAATGCGCACCGATCTTCAGGGAAAACGTTAGGAGCTTCATGAACTTGCTCATGTAGGGCAGCAGGGACTCGACCACTTGGTTGTCCACCTAGATTAGATCGCACCCGATCTGATCCTCCACCACATGCATCTCCCTTCGGAATTCGCACAGCATGTGCACCTGTAGGGATCGCATGCCGGGCAGGATTCTCGTGACCAGCTTCCTGGAGCGGTTGTCTAGGCTGACCAGATAGAACATCTGGGGCACTATGGTGGGTCTCTACCAGGGGGGGGGGATCCCGTGGGATCAGGCACGTCCGATGGATCGAGGGGAGCGGCGGCGGCAGAGACCTGGCCCTCGTCGACCTGACGCGGGTTTGAAACCGGTCCGCCGATACGGGAGAGGCGAGACGTGGGCGAGGCAGAGAGATAGGGGAGGAGAAGAGAGGGACGGGTTTTTTTTCCTATATTTAATCAATCGGTTTATGGAGGGATGAAAAAAATCGGTGAAATTGTTAGGGGTGGCAGTGCTAGCGAGGGGGGATCTGTCGTGGTCGAACAATCACGACGGCATATCCCCCTTTAATAGTAGAGATAGCCTTTAGTCAGCAGTTGCAATTCATCATAACATCGGAAAGAGTCAAATAAGAGCTTGTAAATCAAATCCACATACTCAATCATCCTTTCGTCTCCTAGAATTGCTAAAACTCACGTGGTATTTATGAGATCAAAGGTTCAGTTGGACACAGAGAAAGATAGGGGCTTATAGTTTCGCCTCCCAACTACTTACCTCAAGGGTAATGTCAACAATACTAATTCATGAATACTTACTTCCAAGTTGACATATGAATATAGATCTTTCCCTTGCATATGATGTTAGCCAAGATAAAAGGCGAAATAAGGAATTGGTGTCGATCACCATGACACTTTTAAGGACAAAAAGTAAAGGTACAAGACATGCCCTTCGCAGAGGGAAGCAGAGGTTGTCATGCAGTTTCGAGGTTTGTATGTGTGACCTCTTAGTGTGAAGGAACGTCACTTTATATTGCCTCCTGTGATAAAGAACTTTATTATGCAGTCTGTCGCTTTTGTGTCTTCCTCATCACAAGTTCGTACAAAGCTTATTTTCCACACACTAATAGATCATACATATTTAGGGAGCAATTTTTATTGGTTGCACCGATGACAACTTACTTGAGGGATCTTATTCAATCCATAGGTAGGTATGGTGGACTCTCATGGCAAAACTGGATTGAAGGTTTATGGATGCACAAGTAGTATTTCTACTTAGTGCGGAAGTTTTGGTTGATATGAGGTGGAAGCAAGCGTCACATGCTAAGGGATCTCTAGTCATATAACATTGTTCGGAACCAAGCAAACATAATTCATTATGTTGTCTTCCTTGTCCAACATCTACTCCTAAGCATGTAATAGTTTAATGAGTGTTCACAATCATAGAGGGTGCCCAAGTTGATATATTTATATCTTAACCTCTCCTTCTTTATTACTTCCTATTAATTGCAACAATGACCAAGGTCTACGTTTTTCCACCCACAACAAGTTTCAATCAATATTCTTTTTATATGTGAAGCCATCACTTCCCATAAGTTCATTACATGATCTTTCATGCTTTTGTTCTTTTATCATTTTTTCTTTACATCATGGCATGAGGCAGGGCCCTTATCTAAAACACTCTTTATTATATGACTTACGAACTTGAATACATCGGGGGTGACACAAAGCAAAACTCAAGCCTAAAACACTAAGAACTTTATTCTACTAGAGAAAGATATAAACAAAAAAACGAACTAAGAAAAAGGTAAAGGCAAAATATGTGATGGTGATATGATACCGAGGCAACTCCCCCAAGCTTGGCACAAGCCAAGGGGATTGCCCATACCCGTGCTTAATTGTCTTCCTTTGAAGGTGATGGTGGTGAAGTTGTTGCAAACTGGATTTGATCCTCCGTCTTCCAAGGCATCGTTGCTACATCATGGAAAGATGATCGAGTCTCCGGAATCCTCAAATCTACAGCCAGCCATATTGATTTAAATCTATACTCATACTCGCAGTTTTGGTTCTGCAGGTCATAGATCTGGGCTTGGAGGTGATCAATTCTGTCATAGAGCCTCGAGAGGTGCTTCCCGATGTGATTGGCATCGATCTTGTGCTTGTTGGTGAACTCCGTGATCATCATGTGGTTGGCATTGAGTCCGCGTTCCACCATCCCTTGGCACTTGAAGACTTGCTGCTCCATTGCTTCGAGCCTCGCCTCCATGCTTCCGGTCTTCTTGGGCCCCTCAACATCACGGATGTGCAGCACCCCCTCACGCATATCGATAGACTGAGGGTGTTGCAGCACTCCCGCGATGTAGGGATTGATGACCTTCACGAAGAACTTGTCCTTCAGAGCTTTTGGGGACGCCATAGCGATCTAGATCTGTCTGCACAACAGCTCGAAACGAAAACAGAGGAAATTTGCGTGATACGAGGGTCAGACCTTTCAGGAGAATATATAATGATTTTTCCTGACCAGAAGGAGTACTCCGCAAGAAAACGGAGTCCGGGAGGCACACGAGGTGGTCACAAGTCCCCCAGGCGCGGCCAGGGGGGTGGCCCGTGCGTGGCAAGCTTGTCGCCTCCTCGTGCGCTTTCCGGACTACTTTAAATTTTTCTAATTTTCTAAAAATTCCAAAATGGAGAAAAAGTCCTACTGGAAAAGTTTTGGAGTCGGTTTACTTACCGAATCACATACCTCTTTGTTTTTGGAGTCTGAAACAGGCTAATAAATATCCCTTATGTACTCCTCCGGATTTATGGTATTGATAATATTGCTTTCAACATTTATGGGAGTACCTGAGAAATAATGCTTGATTCTTTGCCCATTTACCACTCTCGGAAAATTACCTTCCGTGTTGTTGATCTTGATGGCACCGGAACGATATACTTCCTCAACAATGTAAGGACCTTCCCATTTGGAGAGAAGTTTGCATGCAAAAAATCTTAAACGAGAATTATATAGAAAGACATAATCACCTACATTGAACTCACGTTTTTGTATCCTTTTATCATGCCATCTCTTAACCTTTTCATTAAACAACTTGGCATTTTCGTATGCCTGAGCTCTCCATTCATCAAGCGAGCTAATATCAAATAACCTCTACTCACCAGCAAGTTTGAAATCAAAGTTGAGCTCTTTGATTGCCCAATAAGCCTTATGCTCTAGCTCAAGAGGTAAATGACATGATTTACCGTAAACCATTTCGTATGGAGACATGCCCATGGGATTCTTATAAGCAGTTCTATAAGCCCACAATGCATCATCTAGCTTCTTAGACCAATTCTTTGTAGACCTATTGACAACCTTTTACAGAATTAGTTTAATCTCTCTATTACTTAGCTCTACTTGACCACTAGCAAGCGTTTTACGGAAAGCACCATGAATAAAATGTGAACCACCAGCAATCATTAGATATCTAGGGACTCCAAATCTAGGGAAAATAACTTCTTTAAGCATCCTGATAGAGGTGTTGTGATCAGCACTACTAGTTGGGATAGCTTCTACCCACTTAGTAACGTAATCAACAACAACTAGGATATGACGTTTACTGATATTACCTATTCTTTGACATTCGTCACAAGACAAGACAAGCTTACGGGCATCCTTGAAGAGGGTGGGCCAATAGAAACCTGATTGCAATACTGTGACGCCCTCGGTTTAATCGTACACTAATCATTCACGCAAATGCGTACGATCAAACCCAAGGATTCACGGGAAGATATCACAACACAACTCTAGACACAAATACAAATAATACAACCTTCATATTACAAGCCAGTGGCCTCGAGGGCTAGAATACAGAAGCTCGATAAACACACGAGTCAGCGAAAGCAACAAATATTTGAGTACAGACATAAAACATGGGGTGCCTTAGAGAAGGCTAGCACAAAAGATACAACGATCGAACAAGGCGAGGCCTCCTGCCTGGGAACCTCCTAACTACTCCTGATCATCAGCGGTCTCCACGTAGTAGTAGGCACCGTTGGGGTAGCAGTCGTCGTCGGCGGGGACCTCCATCTCCTGGGCTCCATCATCTGGTCGCAGCAAACGGATCAAGGGGACAAGGGGGGAGCAAAGCAGCGGTGAGTACTCATCCAAAGTACTCGCAAGTCTTACATCAGAACTATGCTAAATATGCACCAGTATCAAAGAAGGGGGGTTATATGTGGACTGACTGCAGCAATGCGAGAATACAGAGAGAGGGCCTAGTCCAATCGAAGGCTAGCATCTTCAGGGTCTTGCAGCAATAGACGAGAGTAGAACAGGGGTAAAACATTAATAGCCATATTGTTGCAGCCAAATTAAAGTGAGGTCACGCCTTAAGATCCTCCCTCGACTCCGTGCAAGGAAGCAATCCCGAGGCAAACTAATTCCAGTTAAGTAACAATTGTAGTTGCAAAAGATCGGGGCACAACTCCAAATCGTCCTGTAACCGTGGACACGGCTATCCGAATAGTTAATTTTCGTCCATGCAGGGGTGCTCCACATGTCCCGTCACGCTCGATAACACTCTGGCCGGACATACTTTTCTGGGTCCTGCCCGGCCTCGGAATATCGACACGTCGCAGCCCCACCTAAGACTAATCAGAGAGGCCAGCCCGCCGGTCTAACTCCTAAGCACAAAGGGGTCGTGGGCCCAGTTCCCCTTCGCGCTCCTGCACGTGGCGTGGGCGGCCGACGTCAGTCCTAGCATCCCTTAATCACAAGAGCGATGCATCTCGGGACAACTCGGGCGTGCGCCGCTACATTGCTGGCATCTGAAAAGCTTCGGCTGATACCGCGCCGCCGAGTACCCATAATTCTTCCCGCGTAGCCGGTTAGTGCGAAAAGGTCTCCGACCAACCCAGATCAAATACCCAAATCCATTAACATTTTAATTAGGCCCGCAACACAGTCTCACGGGAATCCACCCATCTTACAACTAATCACCAAAGATCCTAGTAACATGGTCGAGTAACTGTGTGGTAGTAACATCGGGGGGAATCCGAGGTATCACCCTCGTTGGATTCCGAACGATGTATCCGTCAAGGTGGGCTTAGAGGAATCACCCTCGGGGGTCCCACACTTGAGGGGTTGCACGACAGAGGCGTCATTGGGAATGGTGAAAGAGGAATCACCCTCGATAACCACGACCGACTAGCTATACTAGAGAGATATCATCAGGAGTACTTAGCGAGGTGTCACCCTCGGTACCCGATAGTATCTCTGTAGCGTCGTACAACTAAGGGGGTGCTTGTGCTGTGTCAGGTCTGGCTCGTCGATCAGGGTTCGAGATTTGAAAACAAGCGGGGCAGCTGAACTATGGGGTCAGAGGGGATGATTACTCCACCTATACTAAGAAGATTTAAAGTACAAGACTGAAAGTAGCAGTTCATCAAAAATAGGCTATGCATCAGATATAGGAGCTAACTACAACAGTAGAAAAAATCTAATGCAAGCATGAGGAAGAAAGAATAGGCGATATAGGAATGATCAAGGGGGGTTTGCTTGCCTTGCTGCTGTGCGGCAAAGGACTGATCGGCAGGATCGTAGATGTACCCGGCAGCAGCGTCAGTCTCGGGGTCTACCGGTAAGAAGAGGGGGAAGAAACAATAAATAATAGCAATGATGCAACACAAAGAATGACATGGCAAGATGCAGGCTAGACATGAGCTAACGCAGCAACATCCGTCATAGACGGGTCGGAAGAATATCTGACGATATTTTCCCGAGTCTCGGGCTACTACCGGTTATACTGGAAACGATGGAAATGTTCTATGTTTGCTATGCTAGGACGCGTGACAGACGAATGGACCGTGTATCCGGGTTCGTCTCATTCTGCTGATCAACTTTCACGTTGAAAATATTTTGATCTGACTTACGGAATATTTTATATTAATTTTTAAAGTTTTATTGAATAATTAGGAATTAAAAACAGATTTAAATAATTTAATAAAAATCTATTATGAAGTCAGCATGATGTCATGCTGACATCAACATTTGACTAGTCAACTTACCAGCAGATCCCGAACGTCATAGGCACAAGTTTTAATATAGATTAAATATTGAGTAATCAGATTAATTTAATGAGGGACCCACGTGTCATACTCTAATTATTATAATTACCCAATTAATTAATTAAATAATATATCTATTTATTTATTTAATAAAAACATTATTATTATTATTATTATTATTATTATTATTATTATTATTATTATCTTTAGGGACATGGGCCCCGCATGTCATTGGGACAACGAGCACACAAACACTACACGCACACACATACACAACACACAAACTCACACATCTAGTAATATCTATTATACATATATACATGCATAAATTCATACATACATAATTTTTTATATACATACATATGCATTTTATTATTAATTTTCTCTCTTCTACATCTCTCTGTGCAACTCTCACTACTCCTCTCTCAACAGAGAGAGGAAGGTGACAACCCCATCTCCACCTGCATGACCCTAACGGCGTCGGAATGCGGCGACGTTCGTCGGAATGGATCTGGAGGGGAGGGAGGAGAAGAGGGGGTGTTCTCACCGAGCCCGTAGAGGTGCAATGCGGGCTCGAGGGAGGGTGACGGCCGACGTGGTGCTGCAGTCCGGCGAGGTAGGCGGGGGAGCTCCAGCGTGGACGCTGTGACGGAGATGGCCGATCCGGTGGCGAGGGGGAGCCGTTGGGTCGAGGGAGGCCAGAGGTTCGGTCGTCGGCGAGGGGCCCGAGGCGGCGGGATGGGAGGCACGGGTGAGGGCAAGCCAGCGCTGGTTGGAGGGGCCGGTGAAGGCCGACGGAGGAAGGCGTGAAGGACCGGCAAGGGAAGGCCCTCGCGGTGGGGCGACGGGGTTGGAGAGGCGTCGAGGCCCGCGGGGGGGGGGGTGAGGTGGAGGGGGGCCGGCGAGATGGGGTGACTGTCGGAGTGGGGAGCTCCGGCCAGGGGGGTGAGGGGCGCCGCCGGCGAGGAGATGAGATGGGGGGGGGTCGAGCGGCAGGGGGATCTGGGCCGCTGCAGGACGCCAGGTGGGGTGCTGGGCGAAGGTGGGAGGAAGGAGCCGAGGGAAGGAAGAGGAACCGAGGGATGGGTTCCCCTCAGTCGATAGGGAGAGGTGGAAAGGACGTGGGGATCGAGGGGGAAGGGGGGTCTGGGGGGCGAGAGACTGGGGGCGTGGCTCTCGCGGGGTGGGAACCAGCGCTGGCTAAGGGGAGTGAGGTGGTCGCAGTGGGAGCGCTAGGGTTTCGCGGTTGTGGCCGGCTGGGCCAATTTGGCCCAGTCGGCCAGGGGGGCTCGGTTTTTTTTCTTTTTCTCTTTCCCTTTTTTAACTATTATTGCTAATTCTTTACATTACCTAATTTTACTTACTATCTTTTATAATTTATTATATATACTTTTAATCCTTTCTTTTATTTATTTCTGTTATATTTACTATATTTCTCTTTACTTATTTTGTTTAAAGCTCCTTTTGTAAATATATTGGGATTATCAATTATTCCAAAAGTTCTTGATTCATTTTTATACTTCGCTAGGTAACCTTTATAACTCCCCGACGTTATTATTTCAACAACATAGAATCTTTTCACGTTTGACTTAATCTCGAAGCTTCGAATTTTGATTCGGTTTCAACCAACATGAGAACATTGATGTAATCCATGGTGACGTGGCATCATTAGCGCGGGATCGCTGTCGCTTAATTACAATCATCACTGTAGCAAAAAGTCGAGGATGTCACAATTGTCCCCTACTAACAAGAATTCTCGTCCCGAGAATTAAGAGGTAGAAAGAAAGAGCTGGGGGTATTCATCAGGAAGATGATCCTCGCGTTCCCAAGTGGCCTCAGCTTCAGAATGATTTGACCACTGCACTTTAAGGAACTTGGTGACCTTGCGTTGAGTCTTACGTTCAGCTTGGTCAAGAATGCGGACTGGATGCTCTTTATAAGAGAGGTCTTGTTGCAGTTCTAGCATACCCTGATCCACTTTTCGAATAGGATTCTTGAAGCAGCGGCGGAGCTGAGACAGATGGAAGACATCGTGAACCTAGGAAGGATTTGACGGCAGATCCAATTGACAAGCCACTCTTCGACGCCTTTCAAGAACAGTGAAAGGACCAATATAGCGAGGAGCTAACTTGTCCTTGATCCCGAAACGGTGTGCACCTCTCATTGGTGTGACACGAAGATATGCCCTTTCGCCAGGTTGATAGACCATACCCTGATGATGACGGTCATACTGACTCTGTGACGAGATTGAGCAACCTTCAGATTCGCATGGATAATGTGGACTAGATCTTCAGCGTGCTAGAAATCATACGGGCCGAAGAGTGATCGGTCCATTGAACGGTGCCTCGAGAATTTCATACTAAGCCAAGTGCAAAGGATACTTTGGAGTCAAAGATGTACAGGAGAGCCAGGTTTGGGTTATGGATCCACCATGTGGCCCGGGAGTAGGTAGAGGGGTGACATATTATACGGTCTTGGTAGCAAGACATGTCAGAAGATAATCTGTCAGTTATGTTGGAACAACAGCGGTACCAAGGGCGGGGGACGAATAGAACCATCTTCTTGCTCGTTACAATGAGGCGGACCAATAGGCAAAGTTATCGTCCACCGGCGGCTACCGGAATGTTATCCATAATAGTAACTGGGTTTTACTGACAGATTGATATACCGAGAATTTTACCTAAGCAGGGAATGAACACTGCTTAGATAAGTTAAGCCACAAGAAAGTTCAAACAAACCAATTGGAATGAGAATGTGTTCCCTCACACAAAGAATTTAAAGTATACCATTCCCGAGGAAAACATAGAGTATGGTATACATTTTAGGTCATTAAGTGCCTATCCATCTGGATAAAGAGGCAAGAGGGACCATGATGTTTACCCATACCATTCTGTTTGGATAACTGATCAGGAACAATTTAGCATTGCGCTTTCAATGTTCCTGTTGAAATTTGAAGTACCACATCCGTGCTTCGAGGTAGCATCGATATGGTCATCAGATGAAGGTCAGACTTATGGGTATACAAAGAGGATTCAGGAGGAGCAACTTATGACATAAGTCATATATTCTTCGCATGGAAGATGGTGAATCTTCCATATGGAAGAATTTATAACAATTGGTCCTTCGGCCCGGTGTGCCAGACAAGACATCACTGTACCAGATTACCTAAGACCAAAGTTATAATTATTGGAAAATGTTCCAACCATCATATCTGCTCGGCATTCAGATCTGATTGGTGTCAGGATACCTCAGACTCAAGATGCCTGAGAAGAAAAATGAAGATGCAAGATTCTCAGGATATGAACTACACAAGCAATCCTTGAATCATGAGTTCGATTGTAAGACACATGAACACAATGTCAAGACATTCGTGCCCACATAGAATTCTTACGACGAAATCTAAGTGAGTTGTGATTTGAGAACCATCATCGAGGATATCAAGGCCCTTGCATAAGCCTCGATTAGCTCTTATGAAGAAACCTCTTTTCCTTGATCAAATCAGTCAGTGGCTTGGCGTGCCAAGAGAAGTTATATGAAGTGAAGATAACAAATCTTCAAAACATATAACGCTTCGCACATGCGTGAATGATTTGGTATTTCCCGATAGGAAGCGAAACAAAACTTTCACATATTTACGGCGGAAAGAGTGCACGTGAACTTTGGGAGAATACACTCCTCCTATCCAACATATTCTTCATGAGCTAGGCACAAGGATAATGCTTTCCAGAGCTTCATCACGAACCATGGAGAACTTGAGGGTGCAGCCGATGGGCTCAACAACGATCCCTCAAGATTTTGACAGAGATGAATTTCCAAAGTTATAATATCAAGGAGATAGCATTTGTCAAATCAAAATGGTATAATGTCGTATGCTCGAGGGAACATCAACAATTAAACATTGGTCGAAGGGTGCACTCGAAAATACGGAATGAGTAGCATGACCAATGCTAAAATGACGAGTCAACACCCAACACACTAAGGAGGAAACAATCCGTTATTAACCTCAAGGTGGTAGGGTTGAAAAAAGTATTGGAATCACACAACAGAGTTCACTTGTCGGTATACCGGTTAGAAACAACACGGGACCAAGAATGAATGGTGATGGCGAGAAGTATTACTATATCAAGAATCCTTAAGAGGTGCAATGGTGCTCACAACATTCTTGATAGAAAAGGTAGTAATACTCCAAGGTAGAAGGCGACATAAGCTGAATTAGCAAGGAACTCGAAGGGCAAGACAAAACATGAACACATTTGTGTTGGAGGGAAGGCAAAAGGGTTGCCAATGAAAACACAAACCATCGAGGGGCAGGGATGTCATTTCTCATCATGCATTCGATCGATGCCCTGCAAGAGTTCGGAATGCTGACGATGACCATGGCACAATTGTCGAGAACTTCACGAAGATGTAATCGATCAGCGACGACATCAAGCAAGGGAATGGTGAAGCTACAGGTTGCCGGAAACAGAGTTAAGACTGCTAGCCTAGAATTGAGATTGCCTTTCAGGACCACTAACATGATGCGGAAAGCTCGATGCAAGCTTAACGCACAGTTGGAATTGTTTTCCAGGTATGAAGGGTATAGATACCATGGTCGAGCTCCAACATGACGATGATGATGTAGCATGACAGCTTGGAACAACATGATCGAGTACAACCTCGTTAACAAGGAAGATTGCTAAAAGTTGTTGAATCGCATTGCATACTCGATTCAGTTCTCGGTGTACTCGTGTGTTCAACAACTCAAACACGTGGGAGCTGGAATTAATGAAAATATCACAGTTGATGAGGAGCTCACAAGAAGTTATATAGCTCCGTGATATCCTCGAGCTACAAGGAATAATATTCGGAGGTAGATCAACATTAAGGCCTGGACCGATGTATTGATCTGGAGAAGACAAGTACTTTAACTCGTCTAAGAATGAAATCAAGGTAGGACAACATGGTCGTAACCACGATTGTAAAGTACAAGAGCACAGATACCAGATCAAATCATATTATGAATGATTATTGATACGAGAAGTTTCTATGGTAGGATCGACGTCGTTTCAATGGGCATGAACACAAAGTTCAAGGTCGACTCCCACTTCATCAATGCATCACCTGCCATTTATTCCTTGCCTTTGATCGGTTGTAGCTTTGAAAGAATAACCGGCATAACACCAGAAGAGTAAGACTCGAGAAAACTCTTTGGGTCATATTGATTTAGGAAGGTATAGGTTCAACCCATCGGGGCATCTTAGGAACATATACCACAAACTTCAAGAGTAATTAACACATGCTTGAAGGGCATGGCTGACAAATCGTATGGTACAACTTATCAAAGGGAGAAGACACAATTTACCAATGGCATCATGTGTGAGGGGAAGCAATCACAAGAATTTTCTAAAGAAAAGGATGTCGTCGGATAATAACTCAGAATGGGTCTGGCAATCCACAAATGATCTGATCTCAGTATCTGTACTCAATCAGAGGGAGATAGGACGCAATGCATAGGGTTATAGAACATCTGAAAAATATCGATACTTAATCACCAAAGGAATTATGATTTCCAGGTTGGCGTATCATAATTAGATGCTCCGATCGAATACAAGTAGGTTGAATGGACTTAGATGGACAACCAACCAAAAATTTATTTGTCGAGAAGCAGCTCGGTATGGAAGGACGTCTGAGCCGGAAAGGATAATTTATGAGTATCAACAGATGATTGTGTGCATTCACACAAAGGTAGAATCAATAAGATCACAAGAAATTTACAAAGGAATTTAATGAATGTGGTTAGATATATGGATTTATCCATAATGCAAGCATGTGAGAAAGCTCATGAACAATAGGCTAGGGAGGATTTCGGAAGATCGAATAGTAATTTGAAGAACTCTCGAAACCCATGAGAACTGATGATGGACGAATCCTCGATAAGATAATTCGTTGCATCTCGTAAAAAACAAGAGCATTTGGAAAGAAAATATGAATGACATTTGTATGCAGTCATCCACAGGGGTTGAAGGAGGAAGGGAACTCGCAAGAGCGATGGGCACAAGTTCTCGAGAGAATACTCGGAGACTACTATCGAAGTCTTCTGACGGATTAAGCCATCGTCTGGAATTTCGGGGCTCTCCGGCTAGATGTGACTTCGAGAACCTAATGTTAGAGTTAGTAAAATCTTTAACCTGAAAGAGAAGAGAGAGTAGAGCCCAGAGTATAGGAAAGGAGTAAAAGATACTAATACCACCCAATTGAGATGTGGGCCCATAACCCACAGGTCCCAGGATCGAAACCTGGCTCTGATACCAACTTGTGACGCCCTCGGTTTAATCGTACACTAATCATGCACGCAAATGCGTACGATCAAACCCAAGGACTCATGGGAAGATATCACAACACAACTCTAGACACAAATACAAATAATACAAGCTTCATATTACAAGTAAGTGGCCTCGAGGGCTAGAATACAGAACCTCGATAAACACATGAGTCAGCGGATGCAAAAAATATCTGAGTACAGACATAAAACATGGGGTGCCTTAGAGAAGGCTAGCACAAAAGATACAGCAATCGAACGGGGCGAGGCCTCCTGCCTGGGAACCTCCTAACTACTCGTGATCATCAGCGGCCTCCACGTAGTAGTAGGCACCGTCGGGGTAGCAGTCGTCGTCGGCGGGGACCTCCATCTCCTGGGCTCCATCATCTGGTCGCAGCAAACGGATCAAGGGGACAAGGGGGGAGCAAAGCAGCGGTGAGTACTCATCCAAAGTACTCGCAAGTCTTACATCAGAACTATGCTAAATATGCACCAGTATCAAAGAAGGGGGGTTATATGTGGACTGACTGCCGCAATGCGAGAATAGAGAGAGAAGGCCTAGTCCTATCGAAGGCTAGCATCTTCAGGGTCTTGCAGCAATAGATGAGAGTAGAACACGGGTAAAACATTAATAGCCATATTGTTGCAGCAAAATTAAAGTGAGATCACGCCTAAAGATCCTCCCTCGACTCCCTCCGAGGAAGCAATCCCGAGGCAAACTAATTCCAGTTAAGTAACAATTGTAGTTGTAAAAGGTCGGGGCACAACTCCAAGTCGTCCTGTAACCGTGGACACGGCTATCCTAATAGTTAATTTTCATCCCTGCAGGGGTGCACCACATGTCCCTTCACGCTCGATAACACTCTGGCCGGACATACTTTTCTTGTTCCTGCCCGGCCTCGGAATATCGACACGTCGCAGCCCCACCTAAGACTAATCAGAGAGGCCAGCCTGCCGGTCTAACTCCTAAGCACAAAGGGTTCGTGGGCCTAGTTCCCCTTCGCGCTCCTGCACGTGGCGTGGGCGGCAACGTCAGTCCTAGCATCCCTTAATCACAAGAGCGATGCATCTCGGGACCACTCGGGCGTGCGTCGCTACATTGCTGGCATCTGAAAAGCTTCGGCTGATACCGCGCCGCCGAGTACCCATAATTCTTCCCGCGTAGCTGGTTAGTGCGAAAAGGTCTCTGACCAAGCCAGATCAAATACCCAAATCCATTAACATTTTAATTAGGCCAGCAACACAGTCTCACGGGAATCCACCCGTCTTACAACTAATCACCAAAGATCCTAGTAACATGGTCGAGTAACTGTGTGGTAGTAACATCGGGGGGAATCCGAGGTATCACCCTCGTTGGATTCCGAATGTTGTATCCGTCAAGGTGGGCTTAGAGGAATCACCCTCGGGGGTCCCACACTTGAGGGGTTGCACGACAGAGCCGTCATCGGGAATGGTGAAAGAGGAATCACCCTCGATAACCACGACCAAGTAGCTATACTACAGAGATATCATCAGGAGCACTTAGCGAGGTGTCACCCTCGGTACCCGATAGTATCTCTGTAGCGTCGTACAACTAAGGGGGTGCTTGTGATGTGTCAGGTCTGGCTCGTCGATCTGGGATCGAGATTTGAAAACAAGCGGGGCAGCTGAACTACGGGGTCAGAGGGGATGACTACTCCACCTATACTAAGCAGATTTAAAGTACAGGACTGAAAGTAGCAGTTCATCAAAAATAGGCTATGCATCAGATATAGGAGCTAACTACAACAGTAGAAAAATTCTAATGCAAGCATGAGGAAGAAAGAATAGGCGATATAGGAATGATCAAGGGGGGTTTGCTTGCCTTGCTGCTCTGCAGCAAAGGACTGATCGGCAGGATCGTAGATGTACCCAGCAGCAGCGTCAGTCTCGGGGTCTACCGGTAAGAAGAGGGGGAAGAAACAATAAATAATAGCAACGGTGCAACACAAAGAATGACATGGCAAGATGCAGGCTAGACATGAGCTAACGCAGCAACATCCGTCATAGACGGGTCGGAAGAATATCTGACGATATTTTCCCGGGTCTCGGGCTACTACCGGTTATACTAGAAACGATGGAAATGTTCTATGTTTGCTATGCTAGGACGCGTGACAGACGAATGGACCGTGTATCCGGGTTCGTCTCATTCTGCTGATTAACTTTCATGTTGAAAATATTTTGATCTGACTTACATAATATTTTATATTAATTTTTAAAGTTTGATTCAATAATTAGGAATTAAAAACAGATTTAAATAATTTAATAAAAATCTATTATGACATCAGCATGATGTCATGCTGACATCAACATTTGACTAGTCAACTGACCAGCGGGTCCCGAACGTCATAGGCACAAGTTTTAATATAGATTTAATATTGATTAATCAGATTAATTTAATGAGGGACCCACGTGTCATACTCTAATTATTATAATTACCCAATTAATTAATTAAATAATATATCTATTTATTTATTTAATAAAAACATTATTATTATTATTATTATTATTATCTTTAGGGACATGGGCCCCGCATGTCATCGGGACAACGAGCACACAAACACTACACACACACACATACACAACACACAAACTCACACATCCAGTAATATCTATTATACGTATATACATGCATAAATTCATACATACATAATTTTTAATATACATACATATGCATTTTTATTATTAATTTTCTCTCTTCTACATCTCTGTGTATAACTCTCACTACTCCTCTCTCAACAGAGAGAGGAAGGTGACAACCCCATCTCCACCTGCATGACCCTAACGGCGTCGGAATGCGGCGAAGTTTGTCGGAATGGATCCGGAGGGGAGGAAGGAGAAGAGGGGGTGTTCTCACCGAGCCCGTAGAGGTGCAATGCGGGCTCGAGGGAGGGCGACGACCGACGTGGTGCTGTAGTCCGGCGAGGTAGGCGGAGGAGCTCCAGCGTGGAGGCTGTGACGGAGATGGCCGATCCGGTGGCGAGGGGGAGCCGTCGGGTCGATGGAGGCGAGAGGTTCGGTCGTCGGCGAGGGGCCCGAGGCGGCGGGATGGGAGGCGCGGGTGATGGCAAGCCAGCACTGGGTGGAGGGGCCGGTGGAGGCGAGGCCCTCGCGGTGGGGCGATGGGGTTGGAGAGGCGTCGAGGCCCGCGGGGGGGGGGGGGGGTGAGGTGGAGGGGGCCGGCGAGATGGGGTGACTGTCGGAGTGGGGAGCTCCGGCCAGGGGGGTGAGGGGCGCCGCCGGCGGGGAGATGACATCGGGGGGGGGGGGTCGAGCGGCAGGGGGATCTGGGCCGCTGCAGAACGCCAGGTGGGGTGCTGGGCGTCGGTGGGAGGAAGGAGCCGAGGGAAGGAAGATGAACCGAGGGATGGGTTCCCCTCGGTCGATAGGGAGAGGTGGAAAGGACGTGGGGATCGAGGGGGAAGGGGGGGTCTGGGGGCGAGAGACTGGGGGCGTGGCTCTCGCGGGGTAGGAACCGGCGGAGGCTAAGGGGAGTGAGGGGGTCGCAGTGGGAGCGCTAGGGTTTCGCGGTTGTGGCCGACTGGGCCACTTTGGCCTAGTCGGCCAGGGGGGCTCGGTTTTTTTTTCTTTCCTTTTCTTTTTCTCTTTCCCTTCTTAACTATTATTGCTAATTCTTTATATTACCTAATTTTACTTACTATCTTTTATTATTTATTTTATACTTTTAATCCTTTCTTTTATTTATTTCTTTTATATTTACTATATTTCTCTTTACTTATTTTGTTTAAAGCTCCTTTTGTAAATATATTGGGATTATCAATTATTCCAAAAGTTCCTGATTCATTTTTATACTTCGCTAGGTAACCTTTATAACTCCCCGATGTTATTATTTCAACAACATAGAATCTTTTCACGTTTGACTTAATCTCGAAGCTTCGAATTTTGATTCGGTTTCAACCAACATGAGAACATTGATGTAATCCATGGTGACATGGCATCATTAGCGCGGGATCGGTGTCTCTTAATTACAATCATCATTGTAGCAAAAGTCGAGGATGTCACAACTACCTTGTGTGCAGTTCTATCTCCCGCATGGTGTCCTCCGTAAGCCTCGGAGTGACACATCTATTGGAACTATCCCTGTTAATGTTCAGGTACACAACGTCTAATAACACCATCTACTCCTTCCTTATAAAGGTGAGGATCATCCCAAAAGTAATGTCTCAAATCAAAGAAGAATTTCTTCTTTTGCTGGTATGTGAAACTAGGTGGTATATATTTGGCAACGATATAATTTGCATAATCAGCATACCACGGTGTACTACGTGAAGTAGTGATGACTTTCAATTGCTCATCAGGAAAGCTATCATAAATAGGTTGTGGGTCATCAAGAACATTCTCCAACCTAGACAAATTATCTGCTAAGGGGTTCTCAGCACCCTTCCTATCAACAACATGCAAATCAAATTCTTGTAGCAAGAGAACCCATCTGATAAGTCTAGGTTTAGCATCTTTCTTTTCCATGAGGTACTTAATAGCAACATGATCAGTGTGAATAGTAACCTTGGAATGTACAATGTAAGATATGAACTTTTCACATGCAAACACGACTGCTAAAAATTCCTTTTCAGTAGTAGCATAGTTTCTTTGGGCACTGTCTAGAGTTTTACTAGCATAGTGAAGAACATTCAACTTCTTATCAACTCTTTGTCCTAGAATAGCGCCAACAACATCATCACTAGCATCACACATGATTTCAAATGGTAAGTTCCAATCAGGTGGTTGAACAATAGGCGTAGTTATCAATGCCTTTTTAAGTATTTCGAAGGCTTCTTCAAAATCATCGTCAAAAACAAAACGAATATCCTTTTGCAGGAGATTGGTAAGAGGCCTAGAAATCTTAGAAAAGTCCTTAATGAACCTTCTATAGAAACCAGCATGACCAAGGAAACTTCTTATACCTTTGATATCTGTAGGGCATGGCATTTTCTCGATCGCATCAACCTTAGCTTTACCGACTTCAATACCTCTTTCAGAAATTTTATGTCCTAAGACGATGCCTTAACTAACCATAAAGTGGCACTTCTCCCAATTCAAGACAAGGTTGGTGTATTTACATCTCTGCAAAACTCGATCAAGGTTGTTGAGGAAATTATCAAAAGAAGACCCATAAACGGAGAAGTCATCCATGAAAGCCTCGACAATCTTTTCACAAAAGTCAGAGAATATAGCCATCATACATCTTAGAAAGGTAGCCGGTGCATTACATAAGCCAAAAGGCATAGGTCTGTAAGCAAAGGTACCGAAAGGGCGGGTAAAAGTGGTTTTCTCCTGATCAGATTGTGCAACAGGTATTTGGGAGAAACCAGAATAACCATCTAGAAAGCAAAAGTGTGTGTGTTTGGACAGTCTTTCTAGCATTTGGTCGATAAAAGGCAGAGGGTAATGATCTTTCCTAGTGGCTTTATTCAATTTCCTAAAATCAATCACCATCATATAGCCGGTAATAATCCTCTGTGGGATCAATTCATCCTTATCATTAGGGACGATGGTAATACCTCCCTTCTTAGGGACGCAATGCACCGGACTCACCAAATCACTATGAGCAATATGATAGATAATACCTGCTTCTAGGAGCTTTAGTATTTCTTTTCTTACTACCTCTTTCATCTTAGGATTTAATCTCCATTGATGATCGGCAACTGGTTTGGAATCAAGATCGGTTTTAATCTTGTGCTGGCATAGAGCGGGACTAATTCCCTTAAGATCATCAAGAGTATATCCAATAGCAGCACGGTGCTTCCTCGGAGTTTTTAGTAACTTATTTTCTTCATGCTCTGAGAGGCTAGCACTAATTATAAAAGGATATATCTATTTTTCATCGAGATAAGCATACTTAAGAGTATCAGGAAACTGTTTAAGCTCGAACATAGGATCACCCTTTGGTGGGGTGGATCTCCAAGCAGTTCAACACGCAAATTATTCTTAAGGATAGGATGTTGTTCAAATATAACTCTATCTATCTCATTCCTTTCATCCATATGCATATCATTTTCATGCTCAAGCAAGTATTTCTCTAAAGGATCAGTAGCAGGTACAAGAACATAAGCTAGAGCAATAATTTCATCCTAACTAGACAACTCTTTTTCATGAGGTTGTCTACCAAACTTGGAGAAATTGAACTCATGTGACACACCTTCAATGCCAACAGTGACAGTTTGCTTCTCACAGTCAATATGAGCATTGACAGTATTGAGGAAAGGTCTACCAACTATGATGGGACAAAAACTATCTTGTGTGGTAGCAAGAACGAGAAAATCAGCAGGATACTTCGTTTTACCACACAAGACTTCAACATCTCTAACAATTCCCAAAGGGCAGATAATATCTCTATTGGCAAGCTGAATAGTGACATCAATAGGTTCCATCTCAACAGGTGCAATCTCGTCTTTAATTTCATCATACAAAGATTGAGGTATTGCACTAACACTAGCATCCACGTCACATAAACCATGATAACAATGATCCCCAATCTTAGCAGCAACAACAGGCGTGCCAACAACATGCCTATGTTTGTCTCTAGCATGTGGTTTAGCAATTCTAGCAGCATCTTCACAGAAGTGAATATCATGGCCATCAACATTGTCGGACAGGAGATATTTTGTAATAGGAATGCTAGGTTCAACTCTAATTTTCTTAGGGGGCGTAGGTGTTCTAATGTAGCCCCTACGTATCACAGTTGAAACTTTAGAATGATCCTTTATCCTAACAGGGAAAGGTGGTTTATCAATGTAAGCACTGGGAACAATAGGATCATTATAAGCAATGACTTTCTCTTGAACTGGATTGGGTTTAACTACATTGACTTATAAGGGAGGATGATATTTAAACCACTTCTCTTTAGGGAGATCAATATGAGTAGCAAACGATTCACACAATGAAGCTACTATCTCAAAGTCAAGTCCATATTGAGCGTTAAAATCACAAAAGGTATTTGTTTCAACAAAGGCTTTAATGCTATCAAACTTGAAACTCATACCTGAATCCTTACCTTCATCAAACTCCCAATCTTCAATGTTGCGTTTAATTCTTTCCAATAAACTCCATTTGAAGTCAATATCTCTCTTCATAAAAGAACCGGTACAAGAAGTGTCAAGCATGGTGCGATTATCATGAGAAAGCCGAGCATATAAGTTCTGAATGATAATTTCTCTCGAGAGCTCATGGTTGGGGCATGAATATAACATTGATTTAAGGCTCCCCCAAGCTTGAGCTACACTTTCTCTATCACGAGGCCAAAAATTATAAATATAATTTCGACCACGATGTACCAAATGCAGAGGACAAAACCTCTGATGAAATTCCAATTTCAATCGGTTGTAGTTCCATGATCCAGTATCATCACATAGCCTATACCATGTCAATGCCTTATCCCTCAAAGATAAGGGAAACACATTCTTCTTGACTTCATCCTCGGGGAAACCTGCAAGCTTAAATAAACCACAAACTTCATCTACATAAATTAGATGCAAGTCGGGATGTGATGTTCCATCTCCTGTAAAAGGATTAGCCAACAGTTTCCCAAGCATACCCGAAGGAAATTCATAGAAAATATTTTCAGTAGGTGTAGCAGGTCGAGGAGAAACTCCTTGTGCTTCCGTTCGAGGTGAAGATACCCCAAACCAGCTCCTCAAAGGATTAGTTTCCATAGTGACAAGTGACAATAAACTTCAGCACACTATATAAATGTTTCCTTACCAAATTCCACTTACCAAAGGCGCTTCACTCCCTGGCAACGGTGCCAGAAAAGAGTCTTAATGATTCACAAGTGTAGGGGATCTATCGTAGTCCTTTCGGTAAGTAAGAGTGTCGAACCCAACGAGGAGCAGAAGGATCTGACAAGTGGTTTTCAGCAAGGTTTTCTCTGCAAGCACTGAAATTATCGGTAATAGATAGTTGTGTGATAAGATGATTCGTAGCAAGTAGCAAGTAACAATAGTAATGAAGGTGCAGCAAAATGTCCCAATACCTTTTGTAGCAAGGGACAAGCCTCGATAAACTCTTATAGGAGATAAAGCGCTCCCGAGGACACATGGGAATTTATGTCAAGCTAGTTTTCATCATGTTCATATGATTCACATTCGCTAATTTGATAGTTTCATATGTGGGTGGACCGGTGCTTGGGTTCTGCCCTTACTTGGACAAACATCCCACTTATGATTAACCCCTATCGCAAGCATCCGCAACTACGAAAGAAGAATTAAGACAAAGTCTAACCATAGCATTAAACTAGTGGATCCAAATCAGCCCCTTATGAAGCAACGCATAAACTAGGGTTTAAGCTTCTGTCACTCTAGCAACCCATCATCTACTTACAACTTCCTAATGCCTTACTCTAGGCCCAAATAATGGTGAAGTGTTTTGTAGTCGACGTTCACATAACACCACTAGAGGAGAGACAACATACAACACATCAAGATATTGAACGAATACCAAATTCACATGACTACTTATAGCAAGACTTATCCCATGTCCTCAGGAACAAAAGTGACTACTCACAAAGCATAATTATGTTCATGACCAGAGAGGTATTGAATAGCATCAAGGATATGAACATATAATCTTCCACCGAGTAATCCAACTAGCATCAACTACAAAGAGTAATTAACACTACTAGCAACCTTACAAGTACCAATCGGAGTCGCGAGACGGAGATTGGTTACAAGAGATGAACTAGGGTTTGGAGATGAGATGGTGCTGGTGAAGATGTTGATGGTGATGAGTCCCCTCAGATGAGAGGAGTGTTGGTGATGACGATGGCAACAATTTCCCCCTCCGGGAGGGAAGTTTCCCCGGCAGAACGACCCTACAGGAGCTCTAGATTGGTTGTGCTCAAGTTCTGCCTCGTGGCGGCGGCGATTCCTCCCGAAAGCCTCCTCTTGATTTTTTCTGGAATGAAACCCTCCTTATAGCAAAAGAGGGGAGCCACAGGGCCAACAGGGAGACCACAAGCCCCCTAGGCGCGGCCAAGGGGTAGGCCGCGCCTAGCAGGCTTGTGGCCTCCTGGTGGCTCCCCTTTGGTACTTCTTCCTCCCAGTATTTTTTATAAATTCCAAAATTATTCCTCGTTGATTTTCACGGGTTTTGCAGTTGCGCAGAATAGGTATCTCAAACTTGCTCCTTTTTCAGGCCAGAATTCCAGTTGCCGGCATTCTCCCTCTTTATGTAAACCTTGCAAAATAAGAGAGAAAAGGCATAAGTATTGTACCGTGAAGTGTAATAACAGCCCATAAAGCGATAAATATCATCATAAAAGCATGATGCAAAATGGACGTATCACACACCAGCTGAATACTCCACCATTCACAATAAATATGTAGTCGGTTTGAGACTTAGAGACATCTGGATCTATGTCAAAGCTAGCATTGACGTAACCCTTTACAACAAGCTCTTGATCACCTCCATAAACAAGAAACATTTTCTTGGTCCTATTAAGGAACTTAAGGATATTTTTGACTGTTGTCCAGTGTTCCGCTCCTGGATCACCTTTAAACCTCACGACCATACTTATGGCAAGGCTGATATCTGGTCTTGTGCATGTCCTTTCATACATGATACAACCTATGGCTGCGGCATAGGGGGTGGCACTCATCTTTTCTTTATCTTGTTTAGTTATTTGGGATTGAGTCTTATGCAACTTCACACTTAGCAGGACTGATCCATTTTGAACTTCTACAAAACCTTATCAAGGTATGTGCTTTGTGAAAGTCCTATTAAGGGTCTCGATTTATTGATGCCTAATATTTAAGCAACTTCCGTGAGGTCCTCAATTGAAAAACTCTTGCTCAAATATATCTTCACGCTTTCCAAAAGTTCTATGTTATTTCCAATCAGCACTATGTCATCCACATATAATATTATAAATGTTATAGATCTCCCATCACTTTCTTGTAAATACAAGCTTCTCAACAAACTTGTATAAACCTAAACACTTTGATCACCTCTTCAAAGCGAAGATTCCAACTCCGAGATGCTTGCACCAGTCCATAAATGGATCGTTGGAGCTTGCATACTTTATTAGCATTTTCTGGATCGACAAAACCTTTCGGTTGCATCATATACAACGCTTCCTTAAGGGAACCATTAAGGAACGATGTATTGACATCCATGTGCTAGATTTCATAATCGAAAAATGTAGCTATTGCTAACATAATCTTGACGGACTTAAGCACCGCTATGGTGACAAAGTCTCATCATAGTCAACTCATTGAACTTGTGTAAACCATTTTGCAATAAATCGTTGTTTATAGACGGTGACATTACCGTCCGCGTCTGTCTTTTTCTTAAAGATCCATTTGTTCTGAATAGCCTTACAACCATCAGCTAATACTTCCAAAGTTCGTACTTTCTTTTCAAAGATTGATCATATCTCAGATTTCATGTCCTCTAGACATTTGTTGGAATCCAGGCCCACCATCGCTTCTCAATAGCTTTTAGGTTAAGTGTTGTCCAACAACATGACCTCAGAGACATGATTACCATACCACTTGGGAGCAATATGTGTCCATGTTGACGTACAAGGTTCTGTAGTAACTTGATATGAAGGTTCATGATCATCATCATTAGCTTCATCTTTAGTTGGTGTAGGCGTCACAGAAACACCTTTCTTTGTCATACCACTCTAATTGACGTGATAGTTAAATAACGTCATCAAGTTCTACCTTCCTCCCACTCAATTCTATCGAGAGAAACTCCTTGTGTAGAAAGGTTCAATTCTTGGCAACAAAGACTTTCCCTTCGGATCTGATACAGAAGGTGTACCCAATTATTTCCTTAGGGTATCCTATGAAGACACACTTATCCACTTTTGGTTCTTGATTATCAGGCTGAAGCCTTTTGACACAAGCGTCGCAGCCCTAAACTTTAAGAAACGACGTCTTAGGTTTCTTGCCAAACCAAAATTCATACGGTGTCGTCTCAACGGATTTAGATGGTCCCCTATTTAAAGTGAATGTAGTTGTCTCTAATGCATAACCTCAAGACTAGACTGGCAGATCGATAAGACAGATCATAGAACGCCCCATATCCAATAGACTCTGGCTACGACGTTGGGACACACCATTATACTGTGGTGTTTTCTATGTATCATGAGTTGTGAAACAATTTCCACATTGCCTTAAATGTATACCAAAATAGTAACTCAGATATCTACCTCCATGATCACATCATAGACATTTTTTTCTTCTTTTCATGATGATTTTCAACTTCACTATGAAATTGCTTGAACTTTTTCAAGATTTCACACTTGAGCTTCATCAAGTAAATATACCTATATCTAGTCAAATCATTTGTGAAACTAAGATATTAACAATATCCATTGTGTGTATCAACATTCATTGGAATGCATACATCAATATGTATTATTTTCAATAAGTCACTTGTCCGCTCCATCTTACCGAAAAATAGGGTCTTGGTCATCTTGCCCATGAGGCATGGTTCGCATGTCTCAACCGATTCAATATTGAGTGAGTCCAAAGAACCATCATCAAAGAGTTTCTTCATGCGTTATACACCAAAATGACCCAAGTGGTGGTGCCACAAGTAAGTGGTACTATCATTACTAACTTTGCATGTTTTTGGCATCAATACTATGAACACGTGTATCACTTACGATCGAGATTCAATAAACCATTCCAACTGGGCGAACGATCATTAAAGATATTATTCGTGTAAAAAGAATAACCATTATTCTCTGATTTAATGTATAATCATTTTGCAATAAATGAGATCAATATAATGTTCATGCTCAACGCAGACACCAATAACATTTATTTAGGTTAAACACTAATCTCAAAGGTAGATGGAGCGGGCGATGATGATCACATCAACCTTGCAAGCACTTCCAACAC
The DNA here is from genome assembly GCF_904849725.1 of Hordeum vulgare subsp. vulgare. Classification (NCBI taxonomy): domain Eukaryota; kingdom Viridiplantae; phylum Streptophyta; class Magnoliopsida; order Poales; family Poaceae; genus Hordeum; species Hordeum vulgare. Next base: position 104,829,221 of record NC_058521.1, on the reverse strand, counting down.
ACATCATCACCTCACCCTTAGTTAGTCTCCATTTATTCCGTGGCTCATGTTTCAAGTTACTAATATTAGCAACTAAAACAATATCAAATACCCAGGGGCTAATACGAGCATTAGTTAGGTTCACATCAATAACATGTATATCAGATATACTTTTATTGACATTTCTAGCTTTCCTATCCGCGAGATACTTGGGGAAATTCTACTTCGAGTGGCAAGTTCTCTTGCAATAGAAGCACTCAGTCTCATGCTTGGATCCAGCCTTGGGTTTCTTCACGGGGGCGGCAAATGGCTTGCCGTTATTCTTGAAGTTTCCTTTCTTGCCCTTGGCTTTCTTGAAACTAGTGGTTTATTCACCATCAATGCTTCGTGCTACTTCTATATTTCTACTTCTGCGACTTTCAGCATCGCGAATATCTGAGAGATTAACTTGTTCATCCATTGCATATTGTAGTTCATCATGAAGCCTTTGTAGCTAGGTGACAGTGACAAGAGAACTCTATCAATGACCAACTCAGGCGAAAGCTCAACTCCCAACTGATTCAAGTGGTTGTAGTACCTAGACATTCTAATTATGTTCTCACTGACAGAACGGTTCTCCTCCATCTTGCACGCAAAAGACTTATCGGAGGTCTCATACCTCAAGATCCAGGCATTTGCTTGAAATACTAACTTCAACTGTTGGAAGATCTCATATGATCCATGTCATTTAAAAGCTTTGGAAATCTTGATTCTTAGTCGTATAACATGGTGCACTGAACTATCCAGTAGTCATCAGCACATGTCCGCCAGACGTACACAACATCTGCAGACGACACTAGAGGGGGTGGCGTTGTTGGGTTCTATCATAGGCGCATCGCATGCGAATTAAAAATTCCTACACGCGGAACACCCAAGAACATGCTACGGAGATGGATCACAAATCGTTGCCACTAGACGCGCATTGTCGTGCAGCGAGAACTAGAGTTGGGGAAGCGCGTCGCATGGTCTATCTCCTCCATGTTCGATCTCCCTCGAATAGCCAGTCGTCGGATCCTCTCCCTCGAACACCCGGTCGCCGGATCTGACATACAGGTTTGCCAAAACGCAGAAGTGCACCTCCTCTAACCGTATCCTTGCGTGTAGGAGGAACACCACGTAGAAAACTACTAGGTCCAGATCACACAGCTCTAATGTCGGCACCAAAGCGAGCAATCGATTAAGTGTGTCGCACCTCCACTATATATAGGCATCCGGTATGTGCTCCTTCCCTTAACCGCGCGACCCCTTAGGTTCTTGTTCACTTGGTCGCGTGCCAGATCACATCCGACTTGGCTGGTCGGTAGCGGCCTCTTATCCCCCAAAGGACAAGGGTAAATCCAATTTTCTCATCATCGGTCGGACCATGTCCAACAAGGTTCGATTTCTCCGTTCTGACACGCCGTTTCTGTGCAGCGTACCCGGAGGGGTAAGCTGAGGTACTATATCTCCTCTTTTCATATGATCATCAAACTCTTGGCTCATCGACTCAACTCCACAATCTAATCACAAAAGCTTTATCATCTTACCGAGCTGATTTTCAACCTCGTTTAACTCTTTGAACTTTTCAAAAGTTCCTGACTTGTGCCTATTCAAATAGATATATCAATATCTACTCAAGTCATCGGTAAAAGTCATGAAGTATTGATAGTCATCTCTGTTCGTTGTGCTCAATATTGGATCACACACATCACTGTGTCTTAGATCCAATAGCTCGGACACCCTCTCGCAACTCTTTGCAAAAGGGTACTTAGTTATCTTGCCTAGCAAGCATGATTCGCATGTCTCGAATGACCCGACGTTGGGGAAGTTAGGAGTCCATCCTCATGGAGCTTCTTCATGCATTTCACACTAATGTGTCCAAGCCGGCAATGCCAGAAGTATGTCGGATTTATCTCATTAGGCTTATGCCTCTTAACATTCGTGTTATAGACTGGTTTTGTTTCTAGATTCAAAATAAAGAGCCCATCTACAATGGATGCAGAGCCGTGGAACATGCCAATCAAATAAAATTAAAAACCATTGTCCTTTGATTGGAATTCATAACCCTGACTCATCAAGCATGAGATGGAAATAATGTTCTGACTAAGTGGTGGAATGTAATAACAATTATTCAATTCCAAAATATATCCAGAAGAAAGTTGGAGATACATCGTGCCGACTCCAACGCAGAAACTCTTGCTTTGTTGTCGACCCTAATGTCAATCTCCCCATGTGCCACACGCATAGTTCTTACTAGGCCCTCCATTGAGTTGCAAATATGAACAACCTATTCGGTATAAAATACCCAAGAGCTACTAGGTATGCCAGGAAGGTTAATGTCTATAACATATGTAACAAGTGTACCATCCCCTCAAGAAGCATCTCCGGCCTTCTTGCCATGCTTAGCACGCCACTTGCTACAGTTCCTCCTCCAGTAACCAGCTTCCTTGCAATGAAAGAAAATGGTCTTTGAGTATTGTCCGTACTTCGGCTCAGCGGCGAAGACAACCTTCTTCGTGCCCTTCGCCCCCTTTTTCTTGGACTAACTCTTCTTGAACTTTTCTGAGTTCTGCACTTTCTACAATTGATGCAAGCCTTTCTTAATATCCTGTTGTGCCACCTTGAGCATCCCATGCAATTCTGTGAGCTTTTTATCCATGTCATGCATAAGATAGTTCGAGATGAACGTCACATAGCTAGCTGGAAGAGAACCTAGAACTTCATCAGTTGCCAGCTCATCCAAGAGCAGGAAGCCCAACTGATCCAAAGCTTGCACGTACCTGATCATCTTGATCACATGCGGGCTCATCCGATCACCTTCCTTCAACTTACAATCCAGCAAGCATCACTAGACGTCGAACCTTGTGGTCCTAGCCTGCACCTGAAACATGCTGTTGAGACTATCGATCAGATCGAAAGCCGCAAATATCTTCATAATGTTGTTGCAAATGGGGCTCCATAGAAGCCAGCATGAGGCAGCTAATCTTGTTCGATTCATCAACAAGTTTTCGGTAGGCATTCTTTGTTGTGCCATTAGCATTATAGGCAAGTACCTCTGGAAGTGGATCCTCTAGAACATGTTCCTTCTTATCATGGTTGAGAACAATTCTCAAATTTCTATACGAGATGGTAAAGTTTGTTCCATTTTTTATTATTATCTAGAATTGATTTCAATGCAAAGTTTTGAGCGGTTGGTGCCATTGATGTACAAAAGAAAAATAGGCAATCACTAAGCAATGTGTTTATGTAGAGTAATTCAAGCCTAAAACTGAAGTATTCGCACTGAAGTGCGGATCCCTCAGCAAAGTGTCAGTGATTCAAGATCCGACTAGCGCAAGCGACTAGTGAGCGTTAGCACCACTGCTAGTCAACTTGCCTATCTCGTAAGCAACTCCTTGCTAATCGTATGTCTATACGACTCGTGTCGGTCGGGTAGGTATCTTATACCCCGTCTCCCAACCTTATTTGCCACAAGGCCCAAAACATTTTTGATAGCTTTTTCAAGTTAACCTCATGCAATGCATGTAAGTGTCCGACACGAACCCTCAAGTTCAAGGACACCTAGTAACACCTCAATTTTATGAGCCCACTACTAGACGTACTTGATGTGCAAAGTTGCAACATTCAGAATGGCAATTTACTTGATATTTATGAGGGATCTTTCTACCATTCTAACATGCATAGAAACAAGAAGCAATATCAATTACATATAAACATAAATATGTGAAATAGTACGGCTCCTCAAGGACTTCCTTCTAGACCGGCTCCCACTCTGATGACCTTGGCGAAACTCCATCTTGTTCGTCATGTTGGGACACCAAAGCCTCGAACTTGATCTCTGTCCTCCAACTACTATAACTTGTAATGAATTTACACATGATCACAAGTAGACATGCAGTTTGTTATACCATATAATGACAACACTTTGAATCCTGCCGGCTGACAATCATGACACACATATCATGTTAAATTACACACATGCATCACATACATATGAGCCATACTATTCACATCAAACCTGCAAAACAAACTTATGCATAGAATCGTATTCTACCGGTTTGTGTGATCCTGTACAAAATACACGGTGCTATGCACATGGCGGTCCCTTACGGTGCAGGTATCGCCCAACATTTTCGGAAATCACGGATCGAATTTGTACTCCGATCACGTTGAATTTTCTGATTCACTAGTGGGAAACGGGCCTTTGGCCGGGACCCTTTACTCCCGGCCTGCCTCTGGGCCGGGACTAAAGGCCCGACCACGTCGCCCCAATTCTCAATGCCTCCCTCGAGGCTTTAGTCCCGGCCCGTAAGGAGCCTTTAGTCTCGGTTCGTGTCCCAAACTGGGACTAAAGGGCTACGCGGGGTGCAGCCCGCATGTGCGCCACCTTTAGTCCCGGTTTGTGTCTCAAACCGGGACTAAAGTCCTCTGCCTATATATAGCACAACCCCCCTCTCCCCTCTTCCTGGCATTTTTCTTGGATGGAGGATTGTGGGTGTGTGCTAGCTCTCCACCTTTTTTTATGCACTAGAGGTGTTTGTTGAAATGTCTGTTAGAGCAATGCCGCTTCAGTTCACCAAACACAACTACGATATGAGATGCCTGAGCCATGCTTAAACCTCTTCCTCTTTATTTCTACTTATTCTAAATGGTTAGCAACTATATTTCCTCGTTTAGACTGTGCGGTACTAATTTTTAGGATCGTGATTGTATTTGATATACTGTCGTATAACACAGATGAGCCATCCATGGATGTACGGTGATCGACGCACAACCTCTTACAGAGAAGGCGTGCATTCTTTTCGAGATGCGGCCGATGCGAACAAGCATGGTGGTGGGTATATGTTTTGTCCATGTGTTGAATGTCGGAATTAGAAGGATTACACTTCCTCAAGAGTCATTCAGAGCCACCTGCTTCGGTTTGGTTTTATGTCGGGCTATAATGTTTGGACCAAGCACGGAGAAAGAGGGGTTATGATGGAAGACGACGATGAAGAAGAAGAGAACGATGATGACAACTACCGATCTATGTTCCCTGAGTATGCTGATACCGCAATGGAAGACAATGAAGAAGAAGATCAGGATGAAGAACGGGAACCAGATGAGCCCGCTGATGATCTTGGCCGGGTCATTTCTGATGCACGGCGAGGTTGCGACACAGAAAAGGAGAGGTTGCAGTTCGAGCAGATGTTATAGGACCACAACAAATTGTTGTACCCAACTTGTGAAGATGGCCAGAAGAAGGTGGGTAGCACACTGGAATTGCTGAAGTGGAAGGCAGAGACTGGTGTGACTCACTCGTCATTCGAAAAGTTGCTGGTACTAATGAAGAAGATGCTTCCAAGAAAGAACGAATTGCCCGCCAGCACGTATGAAGCAAAGAAGCTTGTCCGCCCTCTAGGATTAGACGTGCAGAAGATACATGCATGCCCTAATGACTGTATCCTCTACCACGTTGAGAAGTATGAGAATATGGATAAATGCCCGGTATGCACTGCATTGCGGTATAAGATCAGAAAAGATGACCCTGGTGATATTGAGGGCGAACCACCCAGGAAGAGGGTTCCTTCCAAGGTGATGTAGTATGGTCCTATAATACCACGGTTGAAACGTCTGTTCAGAAATAAAGATCATTCGAAGTTGTTGCGATGGCACATGGAAGATCGTATGAAAGACGATAAGTTGAGGCACACCGCTGATGGTCGGCAGTGGAGAAAAATCGAGAGAGAGTTCCCGAGATTTGTAGCTGACGCAAGGAACTTATGGTTAGGTCTGAGTACAGATGGCATGAATCCTTTTGGGGAGCAGAGTTGCAGTCACAACACCTGGCCCGTTACTCTATGTATCTACAACCTTCCTCCTTGGTTGTGCATGAAGCGGAAGTTCATTATGATGCCAGTGCTTATCCAAGGTCCAAAGCAACCCGGCAACGATATTGATGTGTACCTAAGGCCATTAGTTCATGAACTTTTACAGCTGTGGGCCGAACCAGGTGTACGTGTGTGGGACGAGCACAAACAAGAGGAATTTGACCTTCGAGCGTTGCTTTTCGTAACGATCAATGATTGGCCTGCTCTTAGTAACATTTCAGGACAGTCAAACAAGGGATACAATGCATGCACGCATTGTTTGGATCAGACAGAAAGTATATATCTGGACAAATGTAGGAAGAATGTGTACCCGTACAATCGTCGTTTTCTTCCGCCCAAGCATCCCTTAAAGAAAAAAGGCAAGCATTTCAATGGCAAGGCAGAACCCCGGGGGAAGCCTATCATCCGTACTGGTGCTGAAGTATTTGATATGGTCAAAGATTTAAAAGTAATCTTTGGAAAGGGTCCTGGCAGCCAACCTGTTCCTAACGGCCCTGATAAGCGCGTACCCATGTGGAAGAAGAAATCTATATTTTGGCAGCTACCCTACTCGGAAGTCCATGAGGTCTGCTCGCCAATCGACGTGATGCACCTGACGAACAATCTCTGTGTGAATATTCTAGGCTTCCTGGGCTTGTATGGGAAGTCAAAATATACACCGGAAGCACGGGAGGACCAGGAACGCCATAAAGGAAGAGATGGCATGCATCCAGGGCAGTTTCAAGGGCGTGCCAGCTACGCTCTTACTAAGGAAGAGAAGGAAATCTTCTTTCAATTCCTTTTCGGTATCAAGGTCCCGACTGGCTTCTCGTCGAATATAAAGGTCCCGACTGGCTTCTCGTCAAATATGCAAAAATAATTTTAATAAACCTTTGTAAGAGATGAGTTCTTGTTCGAAACCCTGAAACTTCGAGAGAGATTGTCAGTTTTGTACACGAAGTGCATCGAGTTTTTGTCGTAGCCCTCTAAAGTTTTTAACACATGCTATGTGGGTGAAATGATGATAGCATGCCAACTTTCAACATTTTTAGAATTCATTTGTAGTGCTTTTCAATTTCAGGGTCAACTAGCTCAAAAAAAAGTAAATGCACGAAGAATACCAAATGAAGTCAGAAATTGTTGAAATTTTGTGATGTGCCTTTGAATGGTGCATTTTGAACACACAAAAAGTATGGAGTTCAAATAAGTTCAAAAAAATGAAATCCCTTTGTAAGAGATGAGTTCTCGTTCGAGACCCTGATACTTCGAGAGAGATTGTCCGTTTTGTACACGAAGTGCATCCAGTTTTTGTCGTAGCCCTCTCAACTTTTTAACACACGCTATGTGGGTGAAATGATGATAGCATGCCAACTTTCAACATTTTCAAAGTTCATTTGTAGTGCTTTTCAATTTCAGGGTCAACTAGCTCAAAAAAAAAGTAAATGCACGAAATATACCAAATGAAGTCAGAAATTGTTGAAATTTTGTGATGTGCCTTTGAATGGTGCATTTTGAACACACAAAAAGTATGGAGTTCAAATAAGTTCAAAAAAATGAAATCCCTTTGTAAGAGATGAGTTCTCGTTCGAAACCCTGATACTTCGAGAGAGATTGTCCGTTTTGTACACGAAGTGCATCCAATTTTTGTCGTAGCCCTCTCAACTTTTTAACACATGCTATGTGGGTGAAATGATGATAGCATGCCAACTTTCGAAATTTTCAGAGTTCATTTGTAGTGCTTTTCAATTTCAGGGTAAACTAGCTCAAAAAAATGAGTAAATGCACGAAATATACCAAATGAAGTTCAAATAAGTTCAAAAAACCATATTATGAAATTAAATATTATCGTTGGCGATTCATCTCTTTTATGAACTTAAGTATATCAAAAAACCATTGCAGAACATATGACCAAATTAATACAAGTTCATCATCACATTAAAGCCAAAGAACAGTAGTGATCAAATGTTATTATTGCAAAAAATAAATACATAAAGTTTTCTCATAAAACAACATACAACTATGTAAAACATTTAAATAAAACAAAAAATGTGATCAAAATCGCAACTAAGGTAACAATTGACCCAACAGCATAATGATACCAAGCCTCTTTCTCAATGGCGTATTTTCTAATATTCCTAATCTTCAAGCACATTTCATCCATCTTCAAGCGCATTGCATCCATCTTCAACCGCATCGCATCGATCTTCATCTTACGATCATCGATGACATCGGCGACATGCAACTCCAGTTCCATATTCTTATCCTTAATTATTTTTAATTTTTGCTTCAAGTATTTGTTTTCTTTTTCAACCAAATTTAACTTCTCGACAAGAATTTCTATGTGGGTTGGAATTTCGGTTCACATACCTCCTAGATTAAAAAATATATGTCACGTTGGTCGTCATGATTGTCATAAACACTAAATAAAACAAATAGTTATAAAAGATAATATATACCACATCCGAATCATAGACAGGACGAGGGCTGACGGAGGCGGATACCAAAACCATCGCACTATATAATAACAAAAAATAATGAAAGTGAGTAATTTATACAAGTATGTATCTAAATCATACAAGTAAGATTTTTTTTCTTTTAAAAAGAAGATAAGAACAGGAGGCTCACCACGGTGGTGCTCGCGACGAGATCGGCGCGGGGCGATCGACAATGTTGAGGATGGGCACGGGACGACACCCTACGCATGTGCAAATTCTAAGAAGTTAATTTGAGCATTTGAAATGAGCTACACTAGCAGTGACAAATGAAAGGATGAAGTAGCTAACCTTTTAAAACACTTGTGCAGTTGGTGCATGGCCAAACCTAGACAAATATTAAGGAAAATGGAGCTTGGAGGTTGAGCTTGGAGAGGATAAAGCTTAAGTAGAGTGGCTCGGGCATTTCATCGAACACGTCATGTGCATGAACTAGAGTGGCAAGAGCATGGCATGGTCACACTTCAACAACCAAAAAACAGGGGAGATGGTGGGCAGGGGCGAGGGTTTATATAGGCAACACTTTAGTCCCGGCTTTTGTCTAAAACTGGGACTAATAGCCTAACCTTTAGTACTAGTTCTTGCCACAAACCAGGACTAAAGGCCCCTGCTTCCCGCCTTCTGGTCTGCCGAAAAAGGGCCTTTAGTCCCGGGTCATGGCTCCACCCGGGACTAAAGGGGGTCTTTAGTTCCGGATCGAGCCCCGAACCGGGACTAAAGATCCACCTATATAAGCGGGAGTTAGAAAATTTCCAACCCAAATCGCATTTCCTTCTCTCCTTCTTCCTCGTTCTCCTGCCCGGCGCGGCACAGCGACGAACTCGACGACGCCGTCAGGCTGCCCGCCGTCCTGCTCGCCGCCGCCTGCCGTCCTCCTCGCTGTCGACGTCGTCCTCCTCGCCGCCGCCGTCCTCCTCGCCGCGCGCCGCCGCCCTCCTTGCCGCGCGCCGTCGACACCTCCGGCCGGTAAGGCCCCCGCCCGCTCCTCCCCAACACTCCGGCCAGTAGAATAAAAGAATAAAAAGGAGAAGAAAAGAAGAAAAAGGAGAAGAAAGGAAGAAAAAGGAGAAGAAAAGAAGAAAAAGGAGAAGAAAGGAAGAAAAAGGAGAAGAAAGGAAGAAAAAGGAGAAGAAAGGAAGAAAAAGGGAAGGAGAGGAATAGAAGAAAAAGGAGAAGAAAGGAAGAAAAAGGAGAAGAAAGGAAGAAAAAGGAGAAGAAAGGAAGAAAAAGGAAAGAAAAGAAGAAAAAGAATTTTTTTGTCATTTAATTCCTATTGTTATTAGGTTTGTGCTAGATTATTAGGGTTAGTAATATGTAGAATTAGGAAAAAGGAAAATAAGAAGAGGAGGAGAAGAAAAGAAGAAAAAGGAGAATACGAAGAGGAGGAGAGGAGAAGAAGAGGAAAAATAGAAGAAGAGGAGAAGTAGAAGAAGAGAAAAAACTAGAAGAGGAGGAGAGGAGAAGTAGAAGAAGAGAAGAGGAGAAGTAGTAGAAGAAGAGGAGAAGTAGAAGTAGAAGAAGTAGAAGAAGAGGAAAAATTAGTTTAGGGTTACAAGAAGAAGAAATATATTTTTTTGTCATTTAATTTTGCTATTGTATAGTGTATATGCTTAAGTGTTAATAGTGTTTCTTAGATTATTGCTTAATTTTGCTATTGTATATGCTTAAGTGTTAATAGTTTAATTTTTCTATTGTATATGCTTAAGTGTTAATAGTTTATTTTTCACAAGAAAATTAATAGAACTAGTTTAATTTTGCTATTGTATATGCTTAAGTGTCCGCGACTGGGCTCCGCCCGGCTGGTATTTTAGAGTTTAGGATCTAGCCAAGACCCGGGACTAAAGGTCCTCCTATATAAAACGACACTTCGAAGTTTCCAACCCCTCTTATATAGTTTGTTAGTTTATTAGTTAATCAAATGTCCGTTTTTTGCAGAATATGGATCCACATATTAGGAACCTCGAAGAGGAAGAACTCTCGAAGATATAATCAAAGACGGCCCCGACGTTGAACCAGCTGAATCTCCGTCGTCATATCTAAACCCCTCCGGATATGGAATGGAGGTCGAGCGACACGAAGATGAAGCCGATGGGGCAGGAGATAGGTCCAATGACGGAGAAGGTGATAGCTCCACTGATGGAGAAGCCGGTGAAGAAATAATAAAGTCCGGTGAGGTATACATATGAAGTTCGACAATCACTTGTAATATGTGAAAAATATTGGAGATAGCTCTATATTGTATACATGTAGATTCATTTGACGAATGTTTCTCCCTCTTAGGCCTCCACATCGAGCAAAGCTACGAAACGAGGCCCGGCTAGAAAGTTGGATGCACGGACGCATTACACCTTTGAGGTGATATTGCCTATGGGCGAACCCAAGCTTCCTAAGAATCCTGCTGACACATTCAAGAAGCAATGCGGAGTTCTCGTTAGGGATCATGTCCCGATCAGCGTTCGGGAGTGGAACAAGCGCAAAGGGGCAGCCGATAGTGACTATGTCACCGAAAGGTACAAAGATAATCTTTGGAATGATCTCATGTCACATTTCAACCTGCCAGAATGTGAGAATGAAGACGCCGCAGACAAACTGAGGGCCAAAGTCAAGCAGTGAACTCTAAAGAAGATGGCCGAACTGTTCCGTAGCTGGAAGAACAAGCTAGGGAAAAACTATCTGAAGACAAACAAAGTGCCAGTATTCGAGGGGTATCTAGCCAAGCAGGCGAATCACTGGAAGGCATTTCAAGAGTACAGGGAGTCAGAAGATGCCCAGGCATTATCAGAAAAGAACAAGATAAGTGCCGACAAGAAGAAATATCACCACAAGCTGGGGCCAGCGGGCTATGAGACTACCATCCCAAAGTGGGATAAGAAAGAGCAAGATCTGCTAGATAAAGGCATCGTACCTGAACCACTCCGTGATGAGTGGGAATTGAGAGCAAGAAATTGGTTCCTTGCGCATGGTGGTTCGTACGACGAAAAAATAGGGGACCTCATCTGCAGTGACGGTCTTAGGATACCCAGGGAGAATTGGAAAAGGATAGTGAAAGAAATTAAGGAGGGAAAAACAAAGTTCACTACAGATAGAGAGAATGATTTGCTCACACTGGTCCTCGGCAATGACGAACATGGAGGACGAACGCGAGGCTTCGGTCCTTCTTACCCGTGGTGTCTTGGGTTTGCCAAAGACCAAGACACTTACAGAAGCCGAGAGAGAGCAAAGAAGCGGTAGTAGGATGAGGAGAATGACAAGTTCAACCAGTTGCTTGCCAGGACTAACGAGCAACAGAAGTAGATTGATGAGCTTAGAGGAGTAGCGCGCCAGGAAGATCCTGCACTTGATATTACCGGCGCCCCATCTAAGCGGAAAAGCAACGTGGCTGAATCTGAGGCCCCGCCCGACGATGCACGAAGAATGATAGAGGGCAGTCCCGGCTACCCCGTGGATGGAATCAAGGAGTCAACATCATGTGAACTCCATCAGAAATTCAAGAACATATCCATGAAGGTGGCCGTCGGACAAGCTTTACCTTCTGGCCCTGATGCACACTGGCATGGCCGTGAGATTCCAGCTGGCTTTGCTAAAGTCGGGGTGGATGAAATCATGGCGGGGTTTCATGATATGGAGCTCGACATAGCTGGACCCGAAGATGAGAGGACACTCGGAGAAGTACTGGGTGGAGTCATCCTATGGGACAAGAACTACATCAAGCTTCCAGGTCGGCCCCAAGGACAACACCGGCTCCGAGTCGTCGCAGGTCACCTACGCCTCCATTACCTCCAAGCCCTCCACATGACGTCGGCCAGCACAACACGAGTCCATCTGATCACCGCCGCCGGACTTGGGTCGTCCGTCTCCGCCGCCGCCCGCTCCGGATACTAAGCGGGAGCGTGCCACCAAGAACGCTCCGCCAACTATTTCTAAGCGACGGAGCCCCCCAAAGCGCAAACGGTCGCCCCTCCCAAAGGTGCCTCATGCTAATCTTCCTATCAGACCTTATGATCGTACCCCCGAGGAAAACGCCAGGATAGCAAAGGAACATCATGATGCGCAGATGAAAAAGAAGGAACCCGAGCCCCGCCCGGAATACACCGAGAAGAAAATAGCATTTGCAAAATACTTCTCGACCCTTCCATCACAATATGACTTACACCATAAGCCTGATGACTATACACGCACATTGCAGAAGGAAGTGAAAAAGAGCAGATCACGTTCAAGTGCAAGTGGGAGCAAATCAAGTTCAACTACAAGCAAGAAAAAATCAGACGTTCCTCAGCTTGGACAACAGGCCAAACAGTCGATCCCACCCCTCAAGGTGTTAACCGAGAATGTTCCCCCTCCGGTGCAGGGGCAAGATTTTGAATTAGCAAAGAAGAGGACGGCTGAATGGGGTGTCTCGGTTGAAGATGTTCTGGCTTCCCAACACGACAGGTTACCCAAGGCTGTGGTAGCCCCTAAGCCACAGTTTGTCATGGGAGAGCCTTTGGTCAGCAAGGATGATCTCCCAACAAATATGCGTTACTTGCATACATGGTACTTAAGTGAATCAAAGAATGGGAGAACAATGATCGTGGTGAGTGTCCCACGGGAGTACTACGGCCGCCCTGAAGAAATCCATATCGACTTTGATGAACTCTTCGATGTACAATGGCGACGCCCTCGACAAATCGCTTATGAGTTGCTATTGTCTGTAAGTTTTTCAATTCGTTGTCTACATATAACTTGTTTAGTTATTTCAATTCGTTGTCTATATATAACTTGTACTCTATTATGCAGAATGAAGATTCTGGATTTAAAAGTAAGAACATCCTAAATATTGGGTTTATTGACCCAAATAAAATACATATAGCGACGCTAACTGATAAACCCAAGGAGACGGAGGAAAACCTTCTTTGGTTTCTAACAGATCAAAATTTCTGTGACCACATATTGTTTCCATACAACTTCAGGTGAGGGTCTTTACTCTGTTGTGTCCATTCACTTATAAGTGTAACTGATAAGTTACTGACACACACACACACACACATATATATATACATGTGCAGTGTCCATTGGATTCTGTTTGACATTCAAATTGATAAGGGAAGAGTTGATGCCTTCGACCCATTATCGAGACCCTTGGAACAGTTCCAAAGCCTGCAGGACATGGTCCAAGGGTAATTTCAATCATTCTTGCGCTCTATCGGTCTCTTTCAGTTATTTTCTGATATATTAATTAATGAAAAACTTAGCAAATCATTATCCTTGTCGGGCAGGGTTTGGAAGCGGTTCAAGTGCGCGACTTCCGGTAACTTTCCTCACAAGCTGACCTTTAGAGCGGCTCAGGTAAGTAGTAGTATGATATACTTCTATTTTCAATACATTTATGATGCTAGATTATTATTTTGATTATATATACTCTATTCTCGTAAAGTGCGACCAGCAGCCACGGGGAACGCATCTATGCGGATACTATGTTTGCGAGACCATTCGCACGTTTACCTCTGAGCACAAGGATCACAGATTCGATGTAAGCAATGAACATTCACACCTCTATTTTTACCCGTCATTCTTTGTTATCATGATTGATATTCATATTCATCTCCTCTTCTTATATAGTACACGGCCATGAGGACGAAGGTCCTACCAGAGCAACGCGCGATTGCTGTTGCAGAGGCGCTTGCGACCTTTCTGAGGACGGAAGCTATAGATGACAAAGGACGATTTAGTGTAGCTAGGGGCCATTACTGATGTTCGTCCATGTAATCGAATAGACGGGCTCTAGTCCCGATAATTCAGATCTCCATATAATTGTATATATATGCTCGCTTGTAAGATAAGTTAATCTTATATATATATGCATAATTATTTCTATTTAAATTATATGAAAACTAATTCCCGAACACCAAACGAGGCATCACGTTAATCTCGCGAACACCTAAACCCTAAAACCCTAAAACCCAAAAATAATTTCATTCAAAAAAAAACCTAAAAATAAGAAAAACCTGAAACTCTTTAGTCCCGGTCCGTATAACGAGCCGGGACTAAAGGGCTTGCCCCTGGGGCGCTACGAGGCGCCCACGTGGAGCACGTTTAGTCCCGCCTTGTAACAGGGCCGGGACTAAAGGTTAGGCCTTTAGTCCCGCCCCTTTAGTCCCGGTTGGTGAACCGCGACTAAAGCCCCTTACGGGCCGGGGCTAAAGGCCCCGTCCCCACTAGTGATTTGACCGATCTTATCGATCATCGCGAACCTAATTCAGATTTACATTTCACTATTAACCCCAATGGAGGAAATCGACCGGTAGGCGTAGGTTGTGTCACAACCTCGTCGATTCAGATTAACAAAAAACATGGCCTCCACGATCCCGATGTGCAGTTGATCTCATCAACCGTGCACATAGTTGATCTCAAGAACGACGATGGATCTCATCTACCGCCACCACATGTCAAATATGCATCTGATCTGAAACCAAAACCTCTAGTGGAGGCTCAGATACCACTGTTGAGTTCTACCATAGGTGCACCGCATGCGAATTACAAAATTCCTATCCGTAGAACATCCAAGAACATGCTAAAGAGATGGATCACAGATTGTTACCACGAGACGCATAGTGTCGTGCAACGTAAGTAGAGTTGGGGTAGTGCATCCGCATGGTCCGTCTCCTCGTCGTCCGATCTCCCTCGAACAACTAGTCGCCGAATCCTCTCCCTTGAATAGCCGGTCGTCAATCCGATGTATAGGTTCACCCGAACGGCGCAAGTGCATCGCCTCTAACGGTATCCAAATGTGCAGGAGGAACATCGTGTGGAAGATTGCTAGGTCCGGATCACATAGTCGGCGATGGCGAGTGGAGGTGCCTAGTTGCAACACATGCAAAGCCCTAATGACGGTGCTGAAGCGATCAATCGATTAAGTGTGCCACACCTCTGATATATATAGGCATTCGGGACGGTCTCCACTCTTGGGCCTCACATGGATCCTAGAGCCTATCTGCTCCTTCCCTTAAGCGCATGACCCTTAGGTTCTAGTTCACTTGGTCGCGAGTCAGATCACATACGGCTCGGCTAGTCAGCAGTGGCCTCTACCAAAGCGTATCGACTCCAAGTGTTCGATGAGGCTGGTTAGGAAAATGTGTAGTTCATACCTCTGTTCCCTTTACCACACGATATATCTTATCATGCACAAGGCAAGGTGGTCAGCCTTGTTGCACCATGACCTCTTTCTCATTCTGGTGAATTTGACCACAATCAGATTATCTCATAATCCACGTCGCATGGCCATGCTTATCCATGTCATATCACCCGAGGGGCCTGGAGTATATATCTCCTGATTGGAGGGGCAAATGTCATCTTTCTCGACCATGTCTCGGAGCATGGGTGTGGACAAGCCCGAAACCTAACTTTGTAACCACCTAATCACGGAGTAGCGTTTGGTCGGCCAAAGAAAGTATGTCATCATATCGAGTACATCCACCAGCTCAGGTCTTAGGAAATATAACGTATGTCGTACTAGAGATTCACATATGACCTCATCGATGCGTCTCATAGTTGGGTTTGTCCAACTCAGACCTTATCTCGACTCGGATCCGACTACGTCAAATCTAACTAGACCTTTCTGAGTCCATATTATCCGGCTAGCATCCAATGCTACAGGTTAGTGAGACCGAACCATCTATTATGTCATATGCTAATATGAATGGTTGCATATCCACAAAACCCTTTCGATTAGGGACCATTTAGGACAGTCATTTTACAATGCACAGTCTCACAAACAAGTTACATACTTGTTGATACACATCATTGACAATATCCAAGGACAATCTTTATTCATAAACACATAGGAAATATCATCATACATGATTGCCTCTAGGGCATATCTCCAATAGGCGCCTCAAGCGGTGCATCAAGGATATAAGCCTTTTTTAAATCCATGAGGATAATCCTCACAATATGGAACCAATCCGCATAGTTACTTCCATCATCTTTCATCTTAGCTTTCTCTAGGAATGAAAATCCAGGGGATCTACTGTGCAAGCCATTGATCTACAACATAATTAGCAAAGACAACCTTAGACTATATTTATGATAAGGAGTTCAATAAATCATATTACTAAAGAACTCCCAGTCCAATCAACAAACCTTAGGTTGTCTAAGTGTGACATGATCCAAATCCACCAACCCATGTCAAATCATCATGTGAGATGAGGTGGTTACAATGGTGAACATATCCATGTTGATCATATATACTATATGACTCATGTTTGACCTTTGGTCTCCTGTGTTTCGAGGCCATGTGTGGACATGCTAGGCTCATCAAGTTTAATCCAAGTATTCCGCATGTGCCAAACTGGCTTACACCCGTTATATGCGAATGTAGGGTCTATCACACCTGATCATCACGAGGTGCTTTGAAAGGACAAACTTTCCCAATGGTGCATACTTGGGAGAACACAATTTTATCTTGAAATTATAGCGAGTGATCATCTTATAATTCTACCGTCATCCTAAGAAAATAAGATGCATAAAACATAAGCATCACATGCAAATCATATAAGTCACGTGATATGTCCATCATCATCTTGTGCTTTTGATCTCCATCTCCAAAGCACCGACATGATATCCATTGTCACCGGCATGACACCTTGATCTCCATCATCGTGTCATCATGTGGTTGTTGCACCAACTATTGCTTCTATAATTATTGCTAACTCATTGCGATAAAGTAAAGCAAATGGCAAAAATAAATTAAAGAAAACCCTATGGCTCCTGCTGGTTCCTGTACTCATCGACGTGCAAGTCATTATAACTATCCAAAACATGATCATCTCATACATCACATATATCAAATCACGTCTTTGGCCATATCACATTAAACATGCCCTGCAAGCACAAGTGAGACGTCCTCTACTTTGGTGTTGCAAGTTTTATGTGGTTGTTATGGGCAATTAGCTAGAATGTTATTACCTATGCAAAGCCACAATGGTGATATTCAGTTTTCTAATTGACCTTCTACAAGGATCGCCTCTGTCGAATCCGATTCAACTAAAGTGGGAGAAACAGATACCCGCCAGCCACCTTTATGCCACCAAGTTACATTTTAGTCGGTAGAACTGGTCTCTTGTGCGTGGACAAGTAAGGTTGGACCGAGCCACTTTATCCCACAATTCCACCCAATCAAAATAAGATTACGGAAGTAAGCAATCTGAACATCAACGCCGGCAAACACTTTGTGTTCTACTCATTCATATTATCTACACATAGACCTAGCTCATGATGCCACTCTTGGGAACGTTGCGTGGGAAACAAAAAAAATCCTATGATCACCCAAGAACTATCCATGGATATGCATAGCTATGAGAGGGGGAGTGTATCTACATACCCGTGTAGATCGGTAAGCGGGAGCGTCAAACATGGTTGATGAAGTCGTACGTCTCTGCAATCCAATCACAATTCGTCCTGATCTAGTGCCAAACGGATGTCACGTCCACATTCAGCACACATGCAGCTCGATGGTGTCTCTGCCTCCTCGATCTAGCGAGCGAGGGGGAGTAGTACACGAGTGTTCCGGTAGCATGATGGAATGGCAACAGTGGTGGTGGTGCAATCTCAGCAGGTCTTTGCCAAGCAGTACCGCACACGCGAATGAAGAAAACGATCTAGAGAGAGGGGCGATTGTGCCAAAGGCTTGGTTTGTGGATACCCTCCCTCTCCTCTCATATATATAGGCAGAGGGGTGGAGGAGGGCGGCCCTAGGGTTTCCACCCAAGTCAAGGGTGGCTCCACCCCTAGGGTTGGCTCTCCACTAGCCGAGCCCCATGGGCCTAGGTGGGGAGCGGCTTCCACCCCACCAAGGGCTGATGCACACCCATCTGTCAGTGTGCTAAGAAATGGGGCCCTTAGTACCCTGACTTGTACACACACGACAATGGCCTCCAAGTCCGTTGAGACCATGATTTTTTCGGCAATGAAATCATGCCGCTCTAGTGCTTGCTTTTGGACCTTATGCTTGACGGGACGTGCATGGGGACAGATGACAAGGTGGTTCTCGATCACCTCCCTAGCAACATCGGGGATGTCAGTTGGTTGCCAGGCAAACACATCGACATTCTCCCGCGGGAAGGATACGAGCGTGCTTTCCTATTTGATATCGAGGGTGGTACTTATGGTGAAAGTGCCGCCTTTGGCATCTTCCCACACAACCACTTGTTTCCTCTTGGGGATGGTCAGTTTGTTATTCTTGCTCCTGGCGGTTGATGTCTCAGGCGAAGCCTTGACGGGCAAGCAACACCTTTAGGTGCGCTTTCAGGAGTCCTCGTCAGAGTCTTTATCGAATTTCTTGCTCTTCCTCTTCGAACATGTCTATATCTCTATGCACGCAGCTACCTGTGATGCTCTTTGTGCACCATAGTCACCGAAGAACCGTAGCGAAGGGAACTTGCTAGTACCATTGATAGTCGAATCACCCCGACATCTTTGATGCGTCGGGGAGGGGGAAAGATGTCAGGGTGATTCGAGAATCTATGGGACCAGCAAGGTCCCTTTCCTACGGTTAAGCGGGGACTATAGGCATACGAAGACCATTATCGATAATGCATGCACATGGGTTTAGACAGGTTTGGGCCATTTGGAAGCGTAAAACCCTACATCATGTGTTTTGGTGAATTATGTGTATGATCACAATACAGACGTGCTTGCCTCACACGGATGCTCGAGGGAAGCGGCTACACGTTTGGAATGAACAGAGTGTTGACCTTTCTAAAGGCAGCCATGGACCTCATTTTAGAGTCCAAGGGTTACCATAGTAGCTAAATTAGTCTTTTCATGAGAAAATAGTCCACAAGCTAATTGCCAAAACTACTAACATATGCAATAGTGGGAAATACATAACTCTAACACACAAAGACAAACACATTAAATGCACTGTTAGGTGATGAAGTAGAGACGTTCCCCTACAAGGATTGCCTCTCCTTCTACGTTGTTCGCCGAGCTACCTTCTATTTGATTGACACGCTGTAGGACGGGTGTGATTAAAGCAACTTCATACTTCCGACTAGAACCACCTAATTGCCTGCCCGCTCAACACCTCAATGATGCTGACAATCATCTTGATGAAGTGCAGCGGCACAGATTCAGAGGGGTCTTTCCGGGCACGCTCGTTGTCTGGCTTTCATCCTGGCGAGAAGGTAACTTGTCGGGGCCTTGTTTCTCATGTTCACTCGTTGTTGTATGAAGGTTGGCATTGGCCGACAGAGTCTTGCCGGCCCGAGGGCCGCGGCTACCTGCGTACAAGTGTGGGTACTAAAGACCCCATATTTTAGTACACCGACAAAAGTTCATTCACACATGCATATACTATGGGGGAGCTTGCTCTATATATTGTAGTTGTACCAACATAAAATCCTTGTGTAGTGTTTTGATGTTAGTACATCGAGTGTGATAAACTCAACTATCTTTGTGACAATTGATGCTATCAACACCATCCTAAGTATTCAATTTATCCTCCAGTAAATTGCATACTTGTGTTAAAGTTCATTATATAAATTCTCTTATTGAGATTGTCATCGACTACCAAAATGGGGGTGATTGAAAGTGCATGCAGTCCCCATGTGTGATTTTGGTAATTGATGACAATTCTAATGGACTAGTATTTGCATTGAGTTATACATCTAAAGGAAAGTTATATTTGCAATGCATGAAGCATATTAGATGAATTGAAGGATGTTTGGTCCATGGTGATGTAATAAGGATATAGAATGAATTATAAATGAATGTCATATACATATTGTTGTGCATGCATCAAGAATGAGCTCAGTGATTAAATCAAATATGATCAGATCAAGGTGAATTCCATGGGATGAACAAGATGTGATATATCTGGAGTTCATTGAGGATCGCAGACTTCTCATGCTTTGGCTTATGGGTTGAACCATGATGGATCAAGATCTTGAGAGGGTAATTACAGAGAAGATTTATATATATGTCTTGAAAATAGGATTATTATGAGCTCATATGTTGAGTAATGGATGATTATGTCTTCAAGCAAATAATTCAAGTGAAGTATTCATTGTGCCTCTCAAGATACTATGTTGGATCATGAAGACGAGCAAGTTATAGCCATTATGACATTCATGAATAAACTTGATATCGTCATGGTGAATTGAGATATTGGTAATCATGTCTTGAAGCAACAAAGAATAGTGAAGAAATCAATAAGGCCTTCTGGACATCAAGATTAATCATTGATCAAAGAAAAATATGGACCAGGCTGAATATAAAATATTTAAATCAAAGATGGTCATCACACAAGAACAAATGGAGTACCGCATGGGATCTTGTGATATGGTATCTAATTGTCAATTGCATTTTGTGTACTAACCCATACTATGTGTTCTCTATGTTTATCAGGGTTAGGTTATTCTCGTGGGCTCGCATCGAGAAAGAGATTCCAAGTGTCCATGATAGGATGACATCAAGTTTTGATGATCATTGTTGACAAGAGAATGTTCAAGATAACCACCCTGAAGGATTACATGCTTGAAGCTTGTGGATGTTCACATGATGGACAAGTGATGATCAATACAAAGCAAGGCTTACCACATTGTGTATGTGGGAGCTACTTGAAGACTTCATCAATGTATTGCTTTCAACTTGAGCCAAGAAGAAACAAGAACATTAAGCTCAAGTGAAAGCATCGAGTCAAAGCTATTAATTCCTTGTCATTTGTGGTGTGGAGTGATCACCACCGAAGAACCATATACACTCAAGAAAGGATTCTCGATAGCTATGTGGTATATCTCTTTTATGATTCTTGAGTTATAGAGATCCCACACTATTAATAGGGGATCAAAGGGGTTCATGATGGATTTCCTCAAGTCAACATCTTCCATAAACAATTCCACTCCTATCCAATATAGCAAAGAAATACATAGCCAACTAGGTTCCCCAAAGTATATACTCCTTCACCACTACATGGAGGGATTGAGCACTCATACGAACCCCAAAACACAAAAGGCTCCCTCTCACTTGTTTCACACCAAATGTCATATCCCGGAGAGATTAGTGGGAGTTCTTGAAAGATTTTATAACCAAGTGATAGATCCACTCCCTCTCCCTCTTATGACCAAATAAATTTCTGATTTGAGCAAGTATTGAGCATTTCTCCCTTTATCTTGTTACTCTTGGAGGTCGGAGACTCCTAGGCAGTAGGAACGATTCGGTGAGGAATCAACTTGTGATTTGTCCCTCGGAAAGTTTGTGGAGGTTTGAGGCTGCCTCAAGATCTACCACTAATGGTTGGGAATTGCTTTTGTGGTGATATCTCAACTAGAATAGGGTTAGCGTTCGTGGTGACATCCACCTCTCGAACGGTGACTAGCTTCCCTCATAGGAAGTGAACATCAGGATAAATCCTCGCCTCTGTGTCTTGAGTTATCTCTAACCCTAGCCACTACTTGTGGCTTACTTTGCTATTTTGTCCTTGCATTAACTATATATTGTTGTCCTCATTGTAAAAATAGAATGGAATCAAGTGATAAAATTGATAAGAAATGGTGACGGAATTCTTGAAAATAAGCCCTAGGGTTCATACTTTCACTAGTTCAGTGTGCTAACATCAGTAACATAATTTAATCATAAGACAATCCTGAACACGTGATAAAGAATCACTCCAAAGTTCCTACCTATAGCAGAGAAGATAAGACGAAATTGGTGCACCTCGAAGTTATCTTTGTTATCAATCTACTAAGCTACCCCTAAGTGTCACTAATAGCCCTAGAGATTGTACTATGATATGACCATATGATACATATAAATCAACTATACTATCACCTAGAGAACCCCATTGTCACCTCGAATGTCCGTGAGTTAATTATTCAATATGCATCTAATAATCCCATATACAAAAATTTCAGTACAACATAAAGAACTTCAAAGAGTAGGGCTCAATTCATCACAAAAAAGATAGAGAGGGAAGAACATCCATACGATTCAACTATATTAACAAAGCTCATTGTACATCAAAATTGTGCCCTATAAAGATCACGAGCGAGAGCGATCGAAGACATAGGCATTGATGTATACCCTAAGCCCAAATGGTGAACTACTCCCTCCTTGACATTGAGGAAGAGGGGATGAGGAAGAGGGCTCGGGTGATGGCTTCCCCCCTCCGGCAGGGCGTCACAACAGGGTGTTGGATGAGATCGCTTCAAAATAGAGGCTTCTGCTACTTGTGAACTACATTGGGATTTCCCCCGAAGAGGAGGGGAGATTAAGCACAATAGAGATAAATATTTCCCTTAGAGATAACCAAGGTTATTGAACCAATAGGAGTACCGCACAAACGCCCGTCTTCAGCACGTGCACACAAAAGATGACGCACTTGCACCCAACGCGGGCAAGAGGGTTGTCAATCCCCTTGAGCTTGTTACTTCCAAGAAATAAGTAGTGATAGATAGGTAAATATGAATGAAAAATAAAAATAAATTAAATAATGTGAACAATATTAAAAGTGTCTTTATAATTTTATTTGTGAAGACCCGGGGCCATAGTTTTCCCTAGTGTCATCTTTCTCGGAGATGGCGTACAGTGGGTAAACATATTATTGTTGGGCAATTGATAGAAAACACAGAGTTATGCAATATTTATTCATGGAAATGATCATTACATATAGTCATCATGTTCATAAGAAAGTAGACCGACTCCTGCCTACATCTATTGCTATTACTCCACTCATCGACCGCTATCCAACATGCATCTAGAGTATTAAGTAAAATAGACTAACACCTTAGGCAAGATGACATGATGTAGACAAAGTAAATCCAACTAATATGAAAAAACATCGTTTTGTCCTTAATAGCATCCATACAAATACATGTCATGTCCCTTTCTATCACTGGGATTGAGCACCGCAAGATTAAACCCATTACAACGCACCACTGCGCTAAATATAAATTATTCTAGTTGGCAAAATGAAACCGATGGATCGGAGAGAAATACCTAGCTATCATAATCATGCATATAAGAATTTTTATATATAACTCAAATACTTTTCATGAATAGTCTGTACATAAACCCCCAATTCATTGGATCCCAAGAAACACAACGTACAATAATGATTACATAAGATAGATCACTACAGGAATCGCAGTGATGTTGGCAACGAAGAACATAGAAAGAGATATAGCCATCTAGGTACTAACTATAGACCCGTAGGTCTATGGTAAATTACTCACACATCACCATCGGAGCATCAAGGTTGATGTATATGCCCTCTGCTTTTCCCCCGAAAGAGAATTTATAGCAGCGGAGATAGGGTTGGAGAAGCTAGAAGGTGGTCCCAAGCCATCACGGCGCGACCACCCACCTTTGGCATGCCCTTTTGGCTTGGGGGAACCTTATATTCCCTCTGGTATTCTTCTGAAGCTTCCATGTATTATTTTTTCCCCAAAAATCATCAAAAAATTTCATTGTGATTGGACTCCGTTTGGTATTGTTTCCGAGAAAAGCCAAAAACATGCAGAAAACAACAACTGGCATTGGGCACCGGGTTAATAAGTTAGTGGAAAATAAGATATAAAAAGCAAATAAATGAATATAAAGCGTCCAAGATTGATAATATAATAGCTTGGAACAATAAAAAAATTATAAATAGGCTAGAGACGCATCAGCACCACCAAGTTTAATTCCTGCTCATCCTCGAGTAGGTAAATGATGAAAATATCTTTTTGTGATGTGACATGCTACCTAACATGTAATATCTGTCATATATGATCATTGAAAAACAATGAATCAGTAAACATCAACATTGTAATATACATAACATAACTAACATAATCATCAACTTCCAAAATATATGATCCCGGAAGGATATTTGCTACCCATTCTATTTATCATATTATCATGGCATGGATGTGTCTTCACCACATAAATACAAATGTCCACGGTGTTAAGAGAAGAAATTGGATCGTACTTTTTAATGCGCTTCATCTTTTTATACCTCACTCAATATATGAGCGTGAACTATGGGCATAGAATATAGGTGAAATTGAATATGATGGTAGGTTTCTAAGGAGTAAAAGTGGATAAGAAAGTCTCGCGTCAACTAGGCAGACCAACGGGCTATGGAGATGCCCATCAACCGATATCAATGCGAGTAGTAGGGATTTCCATTCAACAGATGCACTAGAGTTGTAAGTGTATGAAAGCTCAACAGAAGCTAAGTGGGTGTGCATGCAACTAGTTTGTTGATGTCTGCTAGAACTACGTCGGTATTTCCCCAAAAGAGGAAGGGATGATGTAGTATAGCGACGGTAGGTATCTCCCTCAGTGATGAGACCAAGGTTATCGAACCAGTAGGAGAACCTCCTCACACCATGTAAACAGCACCTGCACACACATAACAAATACTCACAACCCGACGTGTTAAAGGGGTTGTCAATCCCTCCCCGGCAACGGCGCCAAAAATTCGCACGTTGGCGGGAGACTATCTTGACTTGATGTTCCCCAGCAATGGGCTAGAAATTCCTTTTGGGTATGGCGCCTCAAGATAGGCAAATAACGTGAGGTAAAAGTGGTAAATAGGATAAATTGATCGTGGAAGAAATAAATTGCAGCAAGGTATTTTTGTATGTTTGGTTTAATAGATATGAAAATAAAAGCAAAGGAAAATAGATCACAAAGGCAAATATGATGAAAAGAGACCCGGGGGACGTAGGTTTCACTAGTGTCTTCTCTCGAGAAAAATAGCAAACGGTGGGAATACAATTACTGTTGGGCAATTGGTAGAACTTTAAATAATTATGACGATATCTAGACAATGATCATTATATAGGAATAACGTCCAAGATTAGTAGACCGACTCCTGCCTGCATCTACTACTACTACACCATACATCGACCGCTATCCAGCATGCATCTAGTGTATTAAGTTCATGGAAAAATGGAGTAAGGCAATAATAACGATGACATGATGTAGACAAGATCTATTTATGTAGAAACAAACCCCATCTTGTTATCCTTAATACCAACGATACATACATTTTGTTTCCCTTTCTGTCATTGGGAGCAAGCACCGTAAGATCGAACCCATCACAAAGCACCTCGTCCCATTGCAAGATAAATAGATCAAGCTGTCCAAACAAAAGTCAAATATCGGAGAAGAAATACGAGGCTATTATCAATCACGCATATAAGAGATCAAAGAAGACTCAAATAACTTTCATGGATAAAAACATAGATCTGATCATAAACTCAAAGTTCATTGGATCCCAACAAACACACCGCAAAAAGACTTACATCATATGGATCTCCAAGAGACCATTGTATTGATAATCAAGAGAGAGAGATAGGAATACATCTAGCTACTAACTACGGACTCGCAGGTCTACAAAGAACTACTCACGCATCATCGGAGAGGCACCAATGGACATGATGAACCCCTTCGTGATGGTGTCTAGATTGGATCTGGTGTTTCTGGACTCTACGGCGGATGGAATTGATTTTCGTCCCACTTTCTTAGGGTTTCTGGAATATTGGGGTATTTATAGAGCAAAGAGGCAGTGCGGGAGGCCAACGAGGAGTGCACAACCTACCGGGGCGCGCCTGCCCAGGCGCGTCCTGGTAGGTTGTGCTCCCATCGGAGCTCCCCTCATGTCTGTTCCTGGCCCACTGGATGTGTTCTAGCCCAAAAAAATCCACAAAAAGTTTCACTGCATTTGGAGTCCGTTTGGTATTGATTTCCTACGATGTAAAAAACATGCAGAAAACAACAACTGGCACTAGGCACTATGTCAATAAGTTAGTACCAAAAAAATGATATAATATGACTATAAAATGATTGTAAAACATCCAAGAATGATAATATAATAGCATGGAACAATAAAAAATTATAGATATGTTGGAGGCCTATCAGCATCCCCAAGCTTAATTCCTGCTCGACCTCGAGTAGGTAAATGATAAAAACATAATTTTTTATGTGGAATGCTGCCTAACATGTGCATCACATTTCTTTTCTTTATAGCATGGACATTTGGACTTTTATATGGTTCAAAACAATAGTCTAGTTTTGACATGAAGACTTTAATACTCAAACATACCGACAAGCAACCATGTCTTTCAAAATATCAACACTGAAGCAAGTTATCCCTAGCCCAGTATGCTCAATCATTGATCCATTCATGAAACACACTTGAATATTAGTTACACCCAATGCTCAAATATGATCATAGTGCCCCTTAGTTGGTGCTTTATGGGAGAAGATGGAGACTCAAATTCAAAATAAAAATTGCATAAGTAAAAGAAAGGTCCTTCGCATAGGGAAGTAGGGATTTGTAGAGGTGCCAAAGATCAAAGCGGAAATTGAGAGATAAAAACAATTTGCGAGGCATACTTTTCCCACCAACGAAAACGACTTAGAGCTCCCAACACTTTCCATGCTAGATATATTATAGGCGGTTCCCAAACAAAAAATAAAGTTTAATTCCTTTTCCACCATTACTTTCACTTTCCATGGCTTGTCCGTATCCACGAGTGCCCTCAATACCAACACTTTCCAAGGAATTTATTATTTGACAACAAAAAGTAAATTCATTTTTTCATTTCGAGACTAGGCATCCCTAATACCTTTGCTTACTCTCGTGCAATGACAAGTGAATAAACACTCATCGTGAGAATATCACATCTAGCATGGAAAATATTGGCCACCCCTCACCACCTCACGAGCGATAGAGCACACGAAAGAGAAATTTATTTTGAAAATTAGAGATGGCACATGCAAATTTTCTTAGAACGGCATGGAAATACCGCATATAGGTAGGTATAGTGGACTCATATGGCAAAAGTGGTTTAAAGGGTTTTGGATGCACAAGTAGGGATCATACTTAGTGCAAAATGAAGGCTAGCAAAAAGATTAAGAAGCGAACAACCAAGAAACGAAAAATCTTGTACCCAAGCTATAAGCATAAGTAACACCGAATAATGGACCACAAGTAGGATATAAATTTCATTGCATAACTATTGACTTCTGTGCTTGCATAGGAATCACAAACCTTAACATCAATTTTCTTACTAAATCACAATTACTCATCAACATGACTCACATATCATATCGTCATATCTCAAAACCATTACTAATAATCAAGTTTATTTTGTCCAATGATCTTCATGAAAGTTTTTATTATACCCTCCTTGCATATCTATCACGTTGGGACTATTTTCATATGTTGCTTTTGATAAGCTCAAACAAATTTAAGTGAAGAACATGAGTATAATTTTTCTTTCTCTAAAAATAATCTAAGTGGAGCAAGAGAGAATTTCATAAAAATTTACTAACTCCCAAATAAATCTAACTGAAGCATGAGAGCATTTCTTGACAAATAACAAAGCACACCATGCTCAAAAATATATAAGTGAAGTACTAGAGCAAATCCATGGATCTAAAAATTTAAGTGAAGCATAGGAGCAAGCATAGCATAATTTTTGGCTCTCTCGAAAAGGTGTGTCCAGCAAGGATTCAAGACTAAAACACAAAAAGAAAAACAAGCAAATACTCATATCATACAAGATGCTTCAAGCAAAACTCGTAATATGTGACGAATAAAAATATAGTTTCAAGTAAAATACCGATGGTTGTTAGAAGAAAGAGAGGATGCCACTCGGGGGCATCCCCAAGCTTAGTTGCTTGATACTTCTTGAATATTTTCTTGGGGTTCCTCGGGCATCACCAAGCTTAGCCTTTTTCTAATTCTTATTCCTTAATCCATCGTAAGATCACCGAAAACTTGAAAACTTCAATCACACAAAACTCAACAAAACCTTCGTGAGATCCATTAGTATAAGAAAGCAAACCACTACTATAAGTATTGTTGAAAACCTATTAATATTTTATTTTTGCCTTTTATATGCTATATTAAAACTTTTCTATGGCAAAAACTCTTGAAAGAAAACCATAGAATCATCAAAACAAGCACAAAACGCAAAGAAAACATAATCTGTCAAAAACAGAACAGGATGTAGCAATCTGACTACTTCGAATAATTATGTAAATCCAACAATTCTAAAAAAATAGTAAGACATGAATAATTTGTTTATTAATCTTCTGAAAAATAATCAACTCAAAATCACTCTTCTGTTAAAAAATAAACATACTTTTGTGAGTGCAAAAGTTTCTGTTTTTCAGCAAGATCAAATCAACTTTCACCCAAATCATCCCAAAGGCCTTGCTTGGCACAAACACTAATTTAAACCACAAAAACACATATAACCAGAGGTATAATTTTTTATTTTATTGAAAACAGCAAGGAAACCAAAAATCAAAAACATACAAGTTGGGTTGCCTCCCAACAAGCGCTATCATTTTACGCCCCTAGCTAGGCATAACGTGTACGATCTAAGTGTTGTCATCTTTGTTTCTAGATCCATATGGTGCCCTCATGATTGATTCATATGGTGGACTAATTCTTGTTCTAGGGAAGTGTTACATTCCCTTCCTTAGTGGAAATTGAAATTTAATTTCGCCTTCTTTCATATCAATCACGGAACCAATATTCCCTTGTGATGGCAGACCGCCCATCCTTGTCTGTATTGATGAGGACAACTAGATAGTTGTCGTGGGCTGGTAGATATACTTTTACTTTTGCACATCCACTAATCATGTAGCTTAATAGGCAACGTTGAATAAACTTCTTGGGAACCACTACAAACAAAAGAGCTTCGGCTAACAACTCATTATGGCTAGTAAAAGAAGGGTAGAGAGTTCTTAGCTACCATCATGCAGTTTACTGTTGTCTTGGATAACATGTAAAGAAATTGTTTGTTTGGCATATTTTTTCCTATTTTATTAACAATATTTATTAGTTTCCTCACTTGATGCTAGTTCATGAATATCTCATTGCCCCACACACAAAAAGGGTCAACGCGCGGATCTTTACCGCTGACATATCTACCTAAAAGGAACAAGTTAGTATTAGAAGGTAAAATAAATTGCATAATGATGTAGTAGAGTATTCTATGTCCCAGTATGTAAGATTTTATTACATCCAAAATACTCACATATTTGATGTATTAACATCTTATACTATGGGGCAGAGGGAGTATATATAAGCCATGTGATGAAACTAACCTCGATAAAGAATAACGGTCGTTCCCAACATTGTCCTCAGTAAGTACATCGAAAGGCATGTTAAGTACGACAGGCTAAACATCAAGCAAATATATGCATGGTGAAAAACATGATCACAAAATGATAGCTTCACTGTGTAGGTTTAATCATGCTAGCTAAGGAAATAAGAAGTGGGGAGGTGTGTTAACTACAATAGGCTTAGCATTTAACAACAAAAAAATATAGTCATTCAAATTGGGAAGTACACTAATTATTGTTACCTAAAAATGGAAAGGCATATGCCCACTACAACATGCTTAACAGCAAGGAAATATTGTTATTCATAATGGTACTGTTGAAATTGCATACAGTAGCTGGTGAGAATATCTAGTACCCCCACCCTGTGGCGGAGCTTGAGCTAAAATCATGGGGGGGGGTATTGGTGCTTAAACATCAAATTGTGTAATGGAACATCGCATTGTGAAAAACCTGAAATAAACATTGGGGGTGTGAACTATAGTAGGCTTAATAGGAACAACATATTTATGCTGAAACTGATATGATGAAATAGAACTAGAAAGTACATACTTGCATATATAGGACTTCACATTGTGAATAACTGAAATAAACAAGTCATACTATATAGCAATTGAATCTAGATATATGCCCACTACAAACAACAGAGCAAGGAAAAAGGTTAAACAAGACATGTGCTCACTAAAATAGGCTTAATTGTAACCAAAAATAGGCCTTTATAATGTAATGTCGAAATTGCATAGAATGTAGTTGGTGCTTAAACATCAAATTGTATAACTGAACATCACATGTGATAGAAATGAGATAGATATTGATGACATTCAACTGCACGGTCCATACATTTAGCATGAGTGAAATAATTAAACATGACATGGGCTTCCTCACCTATCACAGACGGGATCCTTCCCATCAGAAAAGCACAGATTCTGGGTGTGCTCCGTGTTGTCGCAGATGTGCTCCTTCCCCTTGGAAGAGCATGGTGCAGGGTTCCCTCCCTGATGTCGTGGATTGGCTCCTTCGCCTTGGAAGAGCAAGGATGCAGGTTTCCCTCCCTATCATGGATGGGATCTTTCCCCTTGGGAGATACGAATAGGGTGGCCTTGTCGACGTAGTCAATGAAGACTAATTTGTCAGCTTGCGATGCTGAGCCACCGCCATAGAATGTGTCCTTTAGAAATGAAAAAAGAGGCTCCCTGGTGATGAAGGAAGGAAAATTCTGGAGAGCAAAGTAGAGGAGATCAGCAGCTGGGCCTTCCATGAGGTTGACGGGGGTTGAACCCAAGGGGTTGTGGGTGGGCCACTTAACCTCTCAGATAGCCCACATCAAGCTGCCATGACAGATGAGCTAGATGTCATTGCTGACTGATACGTCTCAAACGTATCTATAATTTTTTATGGTTTCACGCTGTTATCTTGCCTTCTTTGTATGTTTTATGTACCTTTTTATATATTTTTTGGGACTAACTTACTGATTCAGTGCCAAGTGCGAGTTCCTTTTTTCCGTGTTTTTGACTCTTTTCAGATCTGATTTTGGAAAGGAGTCCAAACGGAAGAAAAACCCCGAAATGATTTTTTCCCGAACGGAAGAAGACCACGGGGATTTTGGGCAAAGCGAGGTGGGCTCCAGGCAGCCCACAAGCCCCCACTCCGCCAACAGGGGGAGGCGGCGGTGGGCAGGCTTGTGGCCTCCCTGGCCGCCCCCAGACCTAGATCTTGCGCCTATAAATTCCCAAATATTCCGCAAAAAACCAGGGGAGCCTCGAAAATACTTTTCCGCCACCGCAAGTTTCCGTTTCCACGAGATCTCATCTGGAGACCCTTCCCGGCACCCTGTCGGAGGGGACTTTGGAGGTGGAGGGCTTCTTCATCATCCTCATCGCCCTTCCAATGACTCGTGAGTAGTTCACTTCATACCTACGTGTCCGTAGTTAGTATCTAGATGGCTTCTTCTCTCTCTTGGATCTTCAATACAAAGTTCTCCTTGATCTTCATGGAGATCTATCCGATGTAATCTTCTTTGGCGGTGTGTTTGTCGAGATCCGATGAATTGTGGACTTGTGATCAGATTATCTATGCTATATATTTGAGTATTTGCTGATTTATTATATGCATGATTTGATATCCTTGTAAGTCTCTCCGAGTCTTGGGTTTTGTTTGGCCAACTAGATCTATGATTCTTGCAATGAGAGAAGTGCTTGGTTTTGAGTTCTGCCATGTGGTGACCTTTCCTAGTGACAGTAGGGGCAGCAAGGCACACATCAAGTAGTTGCCATCAAGGGTAAAATGATGGGATTTTTATCATTGGTTTGAGATTATCCCTCTACATCATGTCATCTTCCTTAAGGCGTTACTCTGTTCTTATGGACTTAATACACTAGATGCATGCTGGATAGCGGTCGACGTGTGGAGTAATAGTAGTAGATGCAGAAAGTATCGGTCTACTTGTTTCAAACGTGATGCCTATAGAAATAATCATTGCATAGATATCGTCATGACTCTGCACAGTTCTATCAATTGCTCGACAGTAATTTGTTCACCCACCGTCTACTTGCTTTCATGAGAGAAGCCACTAGTAAACACTACGGCCCCCGGATCTATTCACATCCATCATTTACAACTCCGCTTTTACTTTGCTTTGTTACTTTTTTGCTTTCAGTTCTCACTTGGCAAACAATCTATAAGGGATTGACAACCCATTCATAGCGTTGGGTGCAAGCTTTTTGTGTTTGTGCAGGATCTTGAGATACTCTTCCGCCGTATTGATGACTTGGTTCTCAAACTGAGGGAAATACTTACCGTCGCTGTGCTACATCACCCTTTCCGCTTTGAGGGAACACCAACGCAAGGCTCCAAGGCCACGGGGGAAATCCTTTGCATACTTGCCTAGGAAGTCCGTTAAGGCATAGCCGCAGCTGAAGGATTCCTAGTGCCGTCGACACAACTATTTCTGGCGCCGTTGCAAGGGATACACAACAGCCATCAGAAGTATTTCTGGCGCTGTTGCCGGGGTGGATAAATCAAGATCTATCCAAGTAGGTCTCACAAACTCTTCTCTTGCATTTACTTTTGTTTCCAGTTGCCTCTCGTTTTCCTCTCCCCCACTTCACATTTGCCTTTTTCATTTGCCTTTCTCCTTCGCCGTTTTCTTTTGCTTTTTTTTCGTTCGCCCTTTTCTCTCGCTTACTTTCTGTTCGCTTGTGTGCCATGTGCCGTCAATATGCTTGCATCTTCGCTCGCTGAAAATCTAGTGATATGGATCCTCATCCACTTGCTAGTGAGTTGAGGGCAATTGACTATTTCTTTGGAGTTTTGCGTAAGATGCGTGAATCTGAAAATTGTGAGGAAGAAATTCATGAAGTGATTCACGAGGGCTCCTTGGATGAAAAGCATGATTGCAATGGTTTGACTATAAATTCTATTAGTGATAATCATGCTAAAATTATGCAAAACCCTAAGCTTGGGGATGCTAGTTTTGCTTTGTCCACTACTTGATGCAATAATCATGATTGGGTGGTCATCCTTCTTATGATCTTGAAAATTTGTTCAAACCTCATGATGAATATGATATTTGCAATATTATTGAAAGTGGGTTTGGAGAAGTCATGACTTTAGTTGATGATAATCCCACTATTTTTGAAGAGCATCAACTTTGCATGCATGTGGATCATGAAAAGAATATCCTATGTGATAGTTACATTGTTGAATTCGAATATGATCCCACATGTAATTACTATGAGAGAGGAAAATATTGTGGTAGAAACTTTCATGTTACCAAATTACCTCTCGTTATGTGGAGATTGCTATTATCTCTTTCTTCTTCCTTGCATATGGCAACTATTGGTTGTCTTGACAATCTTTTTTCCTTTAAAATACCTATGCATAGGAAGTATGGTAGGCTTAGATGTGATTTTCACATGCTTTATGATGCTCTCGTTGTGCTTGAACTCTTGTCTTTTGTGTGAGCATCATGAATGCCTAGCTAAGGGCGTTAAACGAAAGCGCTTGTTGGGAAGCAACCCAACGAATCTATCCTTTTTCTTTCTGTTTTGTGTTTTCCACACTTTCATAATTCTGTTATGATTGTATTTTTTGTGTTTATTTTTGCGTTTGTGCCAAGCAAAACCGTTATGATTAGTCTTGGGGATGATCGTTTGGTCATGCTGGAAAAGACAGAAACTTTCTGCTCACAAAAATAATTTTCTTTTTTTTCTGTAAGAGATTTTGAGTTGATTCTTTTTGCTCCTGATTTCTACGCAAATTCTTCAGACTGTCGTAAGTTTTCAGAATTTGTGAAGTAACAGAGGTATACGAAAAATACAGATTGCTACAGACTGGTCTGTTGTTAACAGATTCTGTTTTTGTTGTGTTGGTTGCTTATTTTGATGAAACTATGGATAGTAGCGGGGGGTATTAGCCATTGAAGATTGAAAGTACAGTAACCCAACATCAGCACAAGTAGAATTTAAGTTTGCTACAGTACCTAAGGAAGTGGTGGTTTGCTTTCTTGTACTAATGTTATCACGAGTTTCTGTTTAAGTTTCGTGTTGTGAAGTTTTCAAGTTTTGGGTAAAATGATGGGATTTTTATCATTGGTTTGAGATTATCCCTCTACATCATGTCATCTTCCTTAAGGCGTTACTCTGTTCTTATGGACTTAATACACTAGATGCATGCTGGATAGCGGTCGACGTGTGGAGTAATAGTAGTAGATGCAGAAAGTATCGGTCTACTTGTTCCAAACGTGATGCCTATAGAAATAATCATTGCATAGATATCGTCATGACTCTGCACAGTTCTATCAATTGCTCGACAGTAATTTGTTCACCCACCGTCTACTTGCTTTCATGAGAGAAGCCACTAGTAAACACTACGGCCCCCGGGTCTATTCACATCCATCATTTACAACTCCGCTTTTACTTTGCTTTGTTACTTTGTTGCTTTCAGTTCTCACTTGGCAAACAATCTATAAAGGATTGACAACCCATTCATAGCGTTGGGTGCAAGCTTTTTGTGTTTGTGCAGGATCTTGAGATACTCTTCCGCCGTATTGATGACTTGGTTCTCAAACTGAGGGAAATACTTACCGTCGCTGTGCTACATCACCCTTTCCGCTTCGAGGGAACACCAACACAAGGCTCCAAGGCCACGTAACAAATCCTTTGCATACTTGCCTAGGAAGTCCCTTAAGGCGTAGCCGCAGCTGAAGGATTCCTCGTGCCGTCGACACAACTATTTCTGGCGCTGTTGCAAGGGATACACAGCAGCCACCACCGACTGCGTTTGTATGAATCCATACGGGAGCCTGCTGTCTTGCACCAGTGATGTCGTCAGATTCCCCGAAGACCTCGGAAGCCACACCATCACAGTAGGTAATTTCTCCAGTGACCTCGACGGTCACCTCATCATCATAGTTAGCTTCCACGGTGACCTCGACGGCCACCTTGCCATCGTCGAGCGGCCAGGCCGTGATATACCTCCTTTTGGCCATTTGCTCCTCGAGCTCCCATGAAAGCATGGCTGAGATTAGGCTGCGATGGTCTACAGTGGGGGTGGGGATCTGTGAGGAAGGGTGTTTAGCAGACGCCATCTAAGAAATTCAAGGCGATGAGGGTATGGAGATGGTTGGTAACCTGCACGGGGAAAACATGAGAGATTGACTATTGAAGCGGGGTTGGGGCGGTGGCGGTGGGTGATACGTCTCCATCGTATCTACTTTTCCAAACTCTTTTGGCCTTGTTTTGGACTCTAAATTGCATGATTTGAATGGAACTAACCTAGACTGACGCTGTTTTCAGCAGAACTGCCTTGGTGTTGTTTTTGTGCGGAAATCAAAGTTCTCAGAACGTCCTGAAAATTTACGGGGAATATTTTTGGAAAATATGAAAAAAAACCTGCGCAAAGATCCACCTAAGGGGGTGGGCCAGTGGGCCACAAGCCGTGTAGCCGCCAACCCCCTGGTGGCGGTGGGCAAGCTTGTGGGGCCCACGTGGCTCTGCCGCCCCCAATCTCAGCTCTATGAGTTCACTTTAGTCCCAGAAAAAATAAAAAAGAGAAGATTTCGTCGCATTTGCGATACGGAGGCATCGCCACATCCTGTTCTTCATCTGGAGGGCAGATCTGGAGTCCGTTTTGGGCTCCGTAGAGGGGAAATCGTCGCCATCGTCATCATCAACCTTCTTCCCTCTCCAATTCCATGAAGCTCTTCGTCGTTCGTGAGTAATCTATTCGTAGGCTCGCTGGGCGGTGATGAGTAGGATGAGATCTATCATGTAATCGAGTTAGTTTTGATGGGGATTGATCCCTAGTATCCACTATGTTCTGAGATTGATGTTGCTACTACTTTGCCATGCTTAATGCTGGTCACTAGGGCCCGAGTGCCATGATTTCAGATCTAAAATTATTATGTTGTCACCAATATATGTGTGTTTTAGACCCGATTTTGTAAGTTGTAGTTACCTACTATGTGGTATGATCCGGCAACCCCGGAGTGACAATAACCGGAACCACTCCTGGTGATGACCATAGTTTGAGGAGTTCATGTGTTCACCAAGTGCTAATGCGTTGGTCCGGTTCTTTATTAATAGGAGAACCTTAATATCCCGTAGTTTCCTTTTGGACCCCGCTGCCACGGGAGGGATGGACAATAGATGTCTTGCAAGTTCTTTTCCCTAAGCACGTATGACGACACACGGAATGCATGCCTACATCACATTGACGAACGAGAGCTAGACACATATCTCTCCTTGTTATAACTGTTGCATCATGAATATTATCCAAACAAATCACCGACCCATTGCCTACGAGTTTGTCCTACTGCTGATGTTACTTGTCTTGCTCTACTGCTACTGTTGCTACTACTGTCGCTTGCTGCTGTTGCTACTTGCTACTGCTATCACTACTGTTGTTCCTTGCCGCTGCTATTACTCGTTACATTGTTGCTACCTGCTAGAATCTTGATTCGCTCGACGTTGATGGGAAAAGACAATTTCCGTCAACTGGCAACTTGGCGCCATTGATACAATCGTTAGGAATAGTCTGCCGTCAACAGATCGTTTCTGACATTGTTGTTATCATACTACTTTGCTGTTACTACTTTGCTTGCAGATACTAATCTTTCAGGTGTGGTTGAATCTAATACATTCAGCTGCTAATACTCGAGAGTATGCTCTCACCTCCTGCTTGGCGATCAACAAATTTGGGTCGAATACTCTACCCTCGAAAACTGCTGTGATCCCACGCGCGGGTGGGCCGTCAACAACATTCTTCTAGTTTTGATTGCCGGAGAGTGCTAGTAGCATTCTTCTGGTGCCGTTGCAGGGGAAGGTCTGTTGTCACGGAATCAGCATTTTTCTGGTGTCGTTGCCTGGGGCGTATTGCTATATTCTCTCAGTTACTTGGGATTTATATCTGCTGATTACTATGAAGAATCTGAAGGATCCAAAAACCAAAGTCTTGCCCTCAACTACGAGGGAAGGTAAGGAATTGCCATCTAGCTCTGCACTTGATTCACGTTCAGTTATGAGTAAGTTTGTGACATCACCTCCTGCTAGAAATCTTGATATGTCGCCTGTGCCAGATGATGCTTATGATGCTACTGCTAGAGATGATATGCTTGATACTATGCCTGATGATGCTATGCTTGATACCGCTAGAGATGTTATGCCTGATACTGCTTTGCCTGATGATGCTAGAGATGCTTTGCCTGATACTGCTAGAGATGCTATTATGCCTGATGATGCTATGCTTGATACTACTAGAGACACTACTTTGCCTAATGTTCCACTAGGGGTGTTCCTTGATGCTCATATTGCTAGATTTGCTGCCAATGCTCGTGATGCTTCTGAAACTACCGATACCATTGAGATAGAACCTGCTTTTGCTCCTGCTAGATCTAGCTCTCCCAGATACGAATTGCCTGATATATGTGAGGGTTATGTTATGGAGGGAGAGATAGCTGAGGATTTTCTTGCGTGTAAGGACGCCTATGACGCTGAGAAATTACTTCTCAAGTGGAAGGAAAAATCTCTGAAAGCTAGGATGAAATACGACACGAAGTTTGCCACTACACCTATCTTTATCACCGATAAGGATTATGAATTCTTTGTCGATCCTCAGATAATCTCTCTAGTCGAATCTGATCCTTTCGACAGTTATGAGTCTGAGACGGTCGTTGCCCATCTTGCCAAACTACACGATATAGCCACCCTTTTCACTAATGAGGAGAAGATCCGCCACTATTATATCCTTAAGCTGTTTCCTTTCTCTCTAAAGGATGACACTAAAGCCTGGTTCACCTCTCTCGCTCCTGGATGTGTGAGTAGTCCCTAGGATATGGTCTATTACTTCTGTGAGAAATATTTCCCTGCCCATAAGAAGCAAGCTGCCTTGTACGAAATATACAACTGTGCTCAACTCCAAGAAGAGAGTCTCCCACAAGCTTGGGGGAGGCTCGTCCAGCTACAAAATGGTTTGCCTGATCACCCTCTTAAGAAGAACGAGATACTTGATATCCTCTATAACGGACTTATCGATGCCTCTAGAGACCACCTAGATAGTTGTGCTGGTTGTGTTTTTAGGGAACAAACTGTAGAACAAGCTGAGACTCTACTGAATAACATCTTGATCAACGATAATGCTTGGACTATTACCGAGCCACCTCCTAAGACAACTCCTAAGAAAATAGGTATTCTATTCCTCAGTCCCGAAGATATGCAAGAAGCCAAGAAATCTATGCAAGAGAAAGGCATTAGATCTGAAGATGTCAAAAATCTACCACCTATCAAAGAGATCCATGGTCTCTATAACCCGATACAAGTAGTAGAAGTGAATTCTCTGCACTGGTTTCATGAGAGTGATATTCCCTTCGACAAACCTGCTAGCCTCTGCTTTGATGAATTTGACAACTTTGTTGCCAAACAATAGAGTTTGAATGATTATGTTAGCAGACATTTGGAACAAACTACTCGTATGCTTAGCCATTTAATTGCTTGTGTAGATAGAAATGTCAATGATCAAGCTTCTGACTAAACATGCCTCTATGATTACTACTCAGGTAGAACAAGTACTTAAAGCTCAGAATGACCTGCTCAATGAATTAAATGACAACTCTGTCAGAGTCATTACTATAGGAGGCAAAATGACTCAGGACCCTTTGTATCCTGAAGGTCATCCTAAGAGAATTGATCAAGATTCTCAAGGAATCAATGCTGATACACCCAGTCATCCTAAGGAGGAGAAGAAGGATGATAGAAACCTACATGGTAGTTCACCAAATACTATCACACCTGAAGAACCTAATGATATTTCTGCGTCTGATGCAGAAACACAATCTGGTGATGAACATGAACCTGGTGACAATATGGACAGTGATGTTCATAATAATGCTCAACCTAGCAATGATGAGGATGTGGAGATTGAACCTACGATTAATCCGGATAACCCACAACCTAAGAGATACGATAAGAATGACTTCACTGCTAGGAAGCATGGTAAAGAAAGGGAGCCATGGGTTTAGAGATCTATGCCCTTTCCTCCTAAGACATCCAAGAAAAAGGATGATGAGGATTTTGAGCGCTTTATTGAAATGATAAGACCCATCTTTCTGCAGATGCGGTTAACTGATATGCTCAAGATGTCTCCGTATGCCAAGTACATGAATGATATTGTGACCAATAAACGGAAGATACCAGATCTTGAGATCTCCACCATGCTTGCCAATTACATTTTCAAAGGTGGAACTCCTAAGTAACTTGGTGATCCCGGAGTGCCCACTATACCTTGTTCCATTAAAGGAAACTACGTAAGAACTGCCTTATGTGACCTTGGAGCCGGTGTTAGTGTTATGCTGCTCTCTCTTTATCGTAGACTTGAATTGGATAAGTTGACACCCACTGAAATTTCTGTGCAAATGGCCGACAAATCAACTGCTTTCCCTATCGGCATTTGCGAGGATGTGCCTGTTGTGGTTGCTAACACCACTATCTTAACAGACTTTGTTATCTTGGATATTCCGAGGACGATGCCATGGCTGTCATCCTCGGAAGACCCTTTTTAAAAACTGTAGGGGCTGTTATAGATTGCAACAAAGGCAATGTCACTTTCCATGTCAACGGTAATGAGCACACAATGCACTTTCCGAAGAAACGATATCAAGTACATTGCATCAATGCTATCGAAAAGATTTCATCGATTCTTATTGGGAGCTTTGAATGCCCAATTCCTTCTGTCAAGATGAAGTATGATTTGCTTGTTGGGGAGAGGCATATCCCCATTGAGGTGACTTAGTGTCTATTCTAAAATTCCCCGTTCTCTCTTCTGATTCGAGAAGGTTTTGTCATGAGGACTTGATCAACCCCATTGACGGATTTGTTTCGCTGACCATGAAATGGATGAATCAAAGAGTCACATACCTCTGTTTTGAGCTTTCATTTTTTGTTACTTACAAGAAAAATGATAGATTTAGTTTAGCTTTTCCTGTTTTCTGTTTTAGCGTCCGGGAGAAAAATACCTCGAAAATAAAAGTTCTCCGATGGTCCTGAAAATTTAGTATGATTTTTTCTGGAATATTTGAAAATTACTGGGCCTGAGAGCTGGCCTGGGGGCCAGACCAGTGGGCCACAAGCCCAGCCACCGCCACCCCTGGTGGCGGCTAACAAGCTTGTGGGGCCCACAGGGACCCCCTCCACTCATTCCAGCTCTCATCCTCTTCTTCCACCTCCAGAAAAAATTGTTTCGCAGCTCAAACCCTTGTTCTTGCTCATTTGGCTGTGATTTTCGATCTCCTTGCTCAAGGCACCATTCTCCGAACCATTTTGGGGAAATTACTCCATGGTAAGTGACTCCTCCATTGGTCCTATTAGTTTTTGCTCTAGTGCTTTATCCTTCGCGTATTCTTGCTACCTTGGTGACCTTGTTCTTGAGCTAGAAATGTTGATTTTAGCTGGTCCCAAGTACTTTTAGCGCGTGATACGGTCTCTAGGCACTAGTACGAGTAGTTGCTACATGTTGGGTTAATCTTTATTCAGTTTTCTTTCGAAGTCTCTAAAAATTTCAAAGCTAGAAAAAGGAAAAGATGAGGAGTTTCTTGAGAGGCTCTTCAAGCCTTAACCCCAAGGAGGATGAGAAGAACCACCCCAAGTACGTAGTCCCTCGAGTCACACAAGTTCGAGCGTGCGAGTGGCCAAGTGATGAATTTTTGCGCCCCTTTGGGCTTTATGAAGACTTTTATTACTTGGTGGAGAACGCAGGTCTTACTGCATTCTTTGAAGATAAGTGCTTACAATATCTCCTCCTCACCAATATTTTCGTTAAAACTTCAACTTTTATCCGAGGAAGAATCCTCCCATGGTTGAGTTCATGATCTATGATGTTCCCCAGTGCATGACACTACAGGATTTTTGCAATGTATGCAAATTACCTTATGTTGGGGATATCCGTGACCCTCATCCATGGTACTTGGAGGATTTCATTGGTACTATCGCTGCTGGAGAGGAGAGAGGAGTGTCTCGCACTAGAATTGCTAGCATACATTCTCCCGTGTTTCGGTACTTCTCACTATTTGTGGGAAAATGTTTGATTGGCCGTGGGGAGGCTGGATCACTTAGTTCTCCAGACCTTGCGGTTTTTCGCGAAGGTATTTATAACGATAAGACTTATAGCCTAGGTGCTATAGTAGCCCAGCGGTTGAACACCAACCATTCCAAGGTTGTCGTCTATGGAGGTATCTATGCTACCCGTCTTGCCACACACTTTGAGATACCCGTTAGACTCGGAGAGGACAGAGAGATACTTCTCCCTGAGAAATATCTGGATTATGACAGCATGGTTCGCCATGATTTTCTGGATAGAGATGCTAGTAGATGGATGATTTATAACCTTGTATTTACTCAGGGTACTCGAGAGACTTTTACTTTGCCTGCTCCTTATTTGTTCGATCTTCATGCAGGCAAGTACACTATTATTCCCTCGGACATCTACGCATATTGGGGCTTGGCCCAACCACAGGCACCCGTGCCCGAGCCGCCAGTCGAGTACCAGACACCAGTTTATTAGTGGGAGCCAGAGGAGCTCACACAGCAGTTGCATCCACAGTCTTCTCTAGAGTATCCCGGAGCTGGTTGTTTCCCACCTTGGGAGTAGACCAAGCTAGGCCAAAAGCCTAAGCTTGGGGGAGTACGTGTTCTCACCGACTTTACATTCATGCTTATGCTTTCACTTTGTTAGCCGATGTTTACACTTTGCCACTATATTATCCATGCTAGTTTATTTTCGTTTTCTTGTTTTCTTGTTTTGTGTCCTTTTGAGAAAACCTGAAAAGATTTTCCTTTCTTCTTTTTGCTTGTTAGGAGGTTTCCCGAGTAAATAGTTTTGTTTTTCTTTAGGTCAAGGTAGAAGATATTGGTTACAATGTTTAGTGGTTCTTGCATGCATACCTGTTTAGCTTTCAAAGAGCCATATTACTTTGTCTTCTCCTTTGTGTTTGCCTGCAGATTCAACTTAGTCCGATCTACTAGCGCTCTTATTATTGTTCACATCGTTCGATCATGCAAATGAAAGGCAATAATGATGATATATGATGAAGTGACTCAGACTGAAAAGCTGGTATGAACTCTATCTATTTTGTTTTTGTAAATATGACTAGCTTGTCATCCCAAATTCAGCTTTGTTGTGAGAGAACCATGTTTGCAATGACAACTTAGAGAACCTAGTTTATGATGCCATGCTTATTTAGTTGAGAGCTTATAATGGTTTGTCTTGAATGCCAACATAGATTTTGAGATGACTATGATGTAGCATGATAGGATGGTATTCTCCTTTGAATGATTCAAGTGGCTTGAC
The DNA here is from genome assembly GCF_904849725.1 of Hordeum vulgare subsp. vulgare. Lineage (NCBI taxonomy): Eukaryota > Viridiplantae > Streptophyta > Magnoliopsida > Poales > Poaceae > Hordeum > Hordeum vulgare. Next base: position 104,786,938 of record NC_058521.1, on the reverse strand, counting down.
TTGGCGCATGTTTATGCATGTAGTTGAAACAAAATCAACATAGCCTCTATGATGTTCATGTTCATGGTGACTTATATCTTCTTCATGCTTGCATTCAATGTTAGTCAAACTCATTAAATATTGATGACTGTTGTCACTCTCTAATTGGTCGCTTCCCAGTCTTTTGCTAGCCTTCACTTGTACTAAGCGAAATGCTGCTTGTGCATCCACTTCCATAAACCGAAAAGTTTTTCCATGAGAGTCCACCATACCTGCCTATATGCGGTATCTACCTGCCGTTCCAAGTAAATTTGCATGTGCCACTCTCTAAACCTTCAAGAAATAATCTCTTTTGCATGCCCGAACCGCTCATGTGGTGACAGGGGGCTATTGGTATCTTCCATGCTAGGAGTGTTATCCTCGACATGTGTTTATTCACTGTCATTCACGAGAAAGGGGACGGTAATTGGAATGCCCAGTTCCACGCTTAAATCGAAAACATAACTGTAAAACAAGACTCCCCCCGGATTGATGTTAGTATGGACGGTACCCGAGGATTCGGCTAGCCGTGGAGTGTGATTGATTGGTGGTGGGGGAGTTAAAACTTTACTTTTCTGTTTGGGAACCGCCTATAGCATGAGTAGCATGGAAGATATTGAGAACTCTTGGTCATTGCGTTGATAATGAAAGCATGCCACCCAAAATTATTATCTCTGTTTTCAAAGCTTGAGCTTTGGCACCTCTGCAAATCGATGCTTCCCTCTGCGAAGGGCCAGTCTATTTATTTTCCTATTGAGTCATCCTCCTCTTATATAAGCACCAATTAGAGAGCACCTCTGTCATTTTTATGCTTTGCTTTTGATTGATATTGAGTATGACTATGACTGGATCTTCGTTGCTATGAATTACAATGTTTAGTCAGCCCTTGATCTTTGAAAGTGCTCTGCATTTATGTTTTGCGGTCTCAGAAAGAGCTAGCGAGATACCACCTATTCATATTGCATCATGCTTGTTTTGATTGAAGTGTTGGACTCTAAATTGTATGATTTGAATGGAACTAACCTGGACTGACGTTGTTTTCAGCAGAATTGCCTTGGTGTTGTTTTTGTGCAGAAATCAAAGTTCTCAGAACGTCCTGAAAATTTACGGGGAATATTTTTGGAAAATATGAAAAATACCTGCGCAAAGATCCACCTGAGGGGGTGGGCCAGTGGGCCACAAGCCCTGTAGCCGCCACCCCCCTGGTGGCGGTGGGCAAGCTTGTGGGGCCCATGTTGCTCTGCCGCCCCCAATCTCAGCTCTATAAGTTCACTTTCGTCCCAGAAAAAATAAAAAAGAGAAGATTTCGTCGCGTTTGCGATACGGAGTCGCCGCCACCTCCTGTTCTTCATCTGGAGGGCAGATCTGGAGTCCGTTTTGGGCTCCGGAGAGGGGAAATCGTCGCCATCATCATCATCAACCTTCTTCCCTCTCCAATTCCATGAAGATCTTCGTCGTTCATGACTAATCTATTCGTAGGCTCGCTGGGCGGTGATGAGTAGGATGAGATCTACCATGTAATCGAGTTAGTTTTGATGGGGATTGATCCCTAGTATCCACTATGTTCTGAGATTGATGTTGCTACTACTTTGCCATGCTTAATACTTGTCACTAGGGCCCGAGTGCCATGATTTCAGATCTGAAATTATTATGTTGTCACCAATATATGTGTGTTTTAGATCCGATCTTGCAAGTTGTAGTTACCTACTATGTGTTATGATTCGGCAACCCCGGAGTGACAATAACCGGAACCACTCCCGGTGATGACCATAGTTTGAGGAGTTCATATGTTCACCAAGTGCTAATGCGTTGGTCCGGTTCTTTATTAAAAGGAGAACCTTAATATCCGGTAGTTTCCTTTTGGACCTCGCTGCCACGGGAGGGATGGACAATAGATGTCATGCAAGTTCTTTTTCCTAAGCACGTATGACGACACACGGAATGCATGCCTACATCACATTGATGAACGAGAGCTAGCCACATATTTCTCCATGTTATAACTGTTGCATGATGAATATCATCCAAAGAAATCACCGACCCATTGCCTACGAGTTTGTCCTACTGCTGCTGTTACTTGTCTTCCTCTGCTGCTACTGTTGGTACTACTGTCGCTTGCTACTGTTGCTACTTACTGCTGCTATCACTACTTCTATTCCTTGCCGCTGCTATTACTCATTACACTGTTGCTACCTCCTACAATCTTGATTCACTCGATGTTGACGGGAAAAGACAATTTCCGTGAACGGGCAACTTGGCGCCATTGATACAATCGTTAGGAATAGTCTGCTGTCAACAGATCGTTTCTGACACCGTTGTTATCATACTACTTTGTTGTAACTACTTTGCTTGCAGATACTAATCTTTCAGGTGTGGTTGAATCTGACACATTCAGCTGCTAATACTCGAGAGTATCCTCTCACCTCCTGCCTGGCGATCAACAAATTTGGGTCGAATAGTCTACCCTCGAAAACTGTTGCGATCCCACGCGCTGGTGGGCCGTCAACAACATTCTTCTAGTTTCGATTGCCGGAGAGTGCTAGCAGCATTCTTCTGGTGCCGTTGTAGGGGAAGGTCTACTGTCACGGAATCAGTGAGCTAGTTATGGTTCAAGTGAGGGAGGAGTTGTGTGTGGGGGTGGGGGTATAGGAGGGGCCTAGGTGGTGTTTGGGGGAAATGTCACGACCAATAGTAAATTTTACTTGTAGGGAGTGAAAAACTGGGACAACTGAAATTTATATGAACGGTTTGAAGAGGCGCAGGAGGAATAAACATGGCACACTTACCAAACTTAATACTTGTGTGCAATTCAAGGAGAAAAACGCGCGAAGCCTCCAATTTTTACATTGATCAAGACGGGTAGCTATTTTTACGATTTCTCTAGGCGGGGTTGGTGGAAAGATAGTTTGTACACGGGCATGGCGCACAGTTAGAACGTGGTAACCATGTCTGCTGGCTGCACAGTCGCACACACTTGCCTCGTTCGGCATGTTTGATGTTAAGTTTAAAAAAAGACTCATTTTCCATTTATATATGAACATTGGAAAATAAACGCGAGAAATCTAGGGTCACGACACAAACACACCTTCATGTGGACCAAATGTATGTATGGAAAGGTTGTTGGGATGTTCAAATACAGAATGCACAACTTCCATGTGACACATATGTATCGCAGAGCGCACGGTATTGTTGGTTTGTGGGCCCCCACTTCGAGTCACCGAGGAGGGAATGGTAGGTATAATATATGAACGTATGCAAAATATGTCTCCAATATCACCCAACCAGAACACAAAACCAATAGAAATACATCATGATCACACCCCTGTGATTTATGTGGGAGGCATATACTATGTGGGCCCACTGATGGGCGTGTCTCAAAAAATTCACGAGATGGGTGTGACGACAAGTACCTGCGTTTGGCCCAAGTAATTAAAGTGGTGTCATGTTTAAATAGCATACGCATAACATTTTGATGTGGCACATGCCTCTCTCACAACTCGGATATTAACTAACCTCGCGAAGGGTTTGTCCCCTCCGCCCCCACCCTGTCCGCACGCACACACACTTTGAGCCGCGTGAGGGCATATATATATCAACACAACCTAGCTATATCTAACACAGACCAAGACCTAGATAGCTTGGTAAAATTACTGCCTCCCCCACCGACTTCGATCCATCGATCGAGAGAACACATATATATGGTGTATATATAGTATAATACCCTCGATGACAACAAAAGTTACATGCCACATGGGCGCACACATGGTGTGTGGTCGATAACAACACATCTTTTCCACTTCAAAATACCTAGAGGGTGTATTTATGAATGTGGAGTGGGATGCTTAAATACCAAATATAAACAACTATCATGTGAAACATGCGCGCGCACACACAAATATATGTTTGTATGTGTATGTGCTCAAACTTTGGTCTCAAATCTCACCATCAACATATCATAACAAATACCGAGAATACTATATCCACCTTGATCAAATTAACCCGTAGTATATAGGCGTCGGTTTAAGTGACAAATCACGTGGTCCCACAAATTGGCATGTCGTCCAAAACCACATGATGAAGAGACAACATCAGCGCATGCATATGGCCCCAAAACACACACATATATGTGTACAAAAGTGTTGTGCAATATTTTCAAATACCAAGCGCAAAAATTTTGTCGCATGTGTCTCACAAACGAGAATATCCCCCGTATGGAGGTTCACGACCCATATTATGTCCCAAGCCACACACTTCGAGGCGGTGGGAGAGATTTGGTGTGTACCTATGTGTTCGATTTTTTGTTAGGAATCTCAATGCATGTCAACTACGTACATTAACATACCAACTAGAAGAATCTCTACTCACGCCGCTCAAAGTGACGGCCCACTTGAGCATGGACGGGTGTGACGCCCATAACCACATGAGAGGGTGTTTGACAAATAACAACGACTACATGAGGCATAGACATATATATATATATATATATATATATATATATATATATATATGAACACTATTATAATCCTGGGTTGAACTTCCTTTGTTGTTCTACCTGACCTTCCATTTATATGAACCCGACCTTCGTGCTATCTTCGTAACCGTGGCTCCTCGCGTGTTTTGTTCTCTTGTGTCCTGTTATTGGTGATGTATTAGTAATCCCTATACGCTTTGTAGTATCTAAATGGCCGTCTTTGTTCAGAATCTCTCTCGTTACCGAATCTGCTATCGGGGACGTGACGAACTTCTGCGGTGTACAGGTTCAATGCATTTTCTCGATGTTCTAGAACCTCTAACACAATTATAATTCAATTTACTTATGAGTATCATGGGAAATTTCTTGTTATTTCTGGCAGGTTCTACTTCATTTTGTGTTCTTCGTCCGTGGTAGTGGTTTCATCCTCTTTCCGTCGTTTTCATGTTTTACTGTCTAGATTGCGTGATGATTCGCGTATTTTAATGAAATTTATGCCTTACGTTGTCGTTAATTTATGTCAGTTTTGTCCCTGCACTTCGAATTCGGGTGATTTGGTGTTTGATCCGCCGACGGGGCTGTTGCTTGGTTTTTTTGTTTTTTTTAATAAATTGATTTTGTGTCGTTCTTGTTGTGTGACGTTATTTGGCAAATCGTTTCGAATTTTTGGCGGACGTGTTTTAGGTTGAAGCATAGGATTTTCGATTCTTACAAAATTGTTCGTGCTCAGCTGTAGGTTCATCTACGTTTTGTTTTAAAACATGGACTCTGTTATTAGTCATGGTTGAACTTCTGGATTTTTCATAGTTGTAGAATGATGCATCATTGTGCTCCAGTTTTTCATTTTTTTATATTTGTGTTTTGGTGTTCTTACCTGTACCTTTTTAAAGTTGTGCATTTTTATTTGTAGTGTTGTTGAAAATGTTGCGTTTTTGTTATAATTGATGTTTTTTTGAGGGTGGATGAGTCAATGTTGTACTTACACCTCTGTATGTAGTTGTCTCTCGGTGTCTCCAGAAGACCCTTTGTCAGAAATTCATTCCTTTTTGCATTTACTCGACCAAAAAACCCATCTTCTTGCTCGCTCTCTTTAAGCCTCTCTGTCTTACGCTCCCCTGCTTCAACTGCCACCGAAATCTTCGCCGTAGAGCCCTGCACTCGTGGGTGGAGTAACCAGCATGCACGCCCCGCTGTTATTTCTTCCCAACGCCGCGCTCACCCTCGCTCGGGGCCGTTTTTTTTGGATTGAAGCAAAGGAGGCAACCGTCTGGCATCGTGGGGGGGGGGGGGCAAAAAACAGGTCCAAACCTGTTCTTCAGCATCGTCTAGAGAGGTACATTTGTTGCCTTCTGTCCCAATGTTCGTTGCTATGATTCGTCGGATCCAGTGAGTTTCCTGTGTGAGCTCTAGCATCCGCGTGCCCCCTTTCTCTCCCGTTGTTTGGATGCAAGTGTAGGCAAGGATTTTCTATTGTGTAGGTGTTGGATAGATTCTTTGTTTTCTTGTTTTTCTTGTAGTATTGTGTGGTTTCCATTTTGTTGTGGATGTATATAGATGCGAGATTTATGTAGCAAAGGGTGTGTCGTCTCTTGGTCGCTGCTGGATCTGTTGTCGGTTTATCCTTTCTTCTTATTTATTTTCGCAGTCTAGCTTGCGTATGTGACATAGTAATAGTTTTCTGAATACTGTTTTTTTGTTCTTGTGCTTTGCCTTGATGTGCTGCTCTTCATCTCCAAAGGGTGTGTTTTTCCCTATGTTTCATGTGTTTTGTTTTCGTAGGTGGATATAGGGCTGGCAGTATCCTTACACGAGTGATTGGTGTTGTCATGGCTTCAGATCCGTCTTCAGGTATGTTTATGCATATGCATCTTTGTCTGTTTGAATACGAGTTTTCTTTGATATTGATTCCCTTATGTTGCCGTGGTTATATTGTTGGACTGCCTATGTTTGACATGTTGAACTTCTTATATGAGTTTTCTATTGATATGGCTACCTTTATCTTCACGTGATTATGTTGTTTGACTGCCAATGTTTGACATGTTGAACTTGTTATATAGTTGATGTACCTTAGATAAAGCAAGCAAAGTTTTTCTTAGTGCATTTTTGGTGGAATTGGTAGTGAACAATCTCATTTAGTGTGTTTGTACTTCCTGGCATATTTAAATTTAGTACTTTGCTTCTGTTTTCATTTTATGTATAGATTTTTCTTTTTCCATGGTAACTTCATACTATGCTTCTGCTTCAAGTTGTTCTTTTTAGTTTTCCTACCTTGTTAGGTCTAGTTGAACTTCTGGTTCACTTCTTTTACTTGTTTTTGTTCAACTCCTTGCTATTTTCTGTTTATGGGTTGTTTAATATGGAAATCCATTTATTTTTATTTTTATAGTACCGCATAAGTAATTTTAGTTTCCCTTTTAAAACCGTGCTTCTATTTTTTTTCCTTTTTACCCTGTAGTTGTTGATGAGATTAAGGATTCTGAAAAATGTGGCTGTGAATAAGATGTTTGTAGTGAAATTATTGTTGGTGATCGAAAGTATGATGTAGCTAAATCAAGTGCCACTTTGCGTTTAGTTGATGATGTTGCATCAAGTACTCAGAACTCTCCACGATCTTGCGTCTCCACCCGTTGCTTCATCTAATATGTGCAGCTCCTTATTTTGAATTAGTAGAGCTATGTTTTTGAGCTTGCTTATATCATGCTTATTTTTTTATTCTGTTGTTGAGTCTTTTCCCTTTTAAATTTGTTTTTCTTGTGATTTCTGTAGATGCAGCCATCGTTGATGTTGTTAACATTATCAACGATGTTCTTTCTGACCTATGTGGTGCCAAGAAGACTGTTGAGGATGAGCAGGTGGATCCATCAGCTGAACACGCCGATTGCATTGAGGATCCTTTGTGCTCTCTTCATTTGTCAATGATGCAGTCCCAATCAGTTGACGGAACTGAACCGGTCATGCAAGAAGAGGATGTGCACTTTTAGTTTCTTTTAGAGAATCAACGCAAGAAAAGAAAGCTAGGAGCATTCGAGAGGAAGAAGGTAGTCCGCCTACAGAAAGGTTCCAATGCTTTCGTTAATCTTGTAGAGCCCATGCTCGACACTGATAACTTGGTTGTCCCTGTGAAGAAGAAGTTCAAGCGCATTGTATCAAAGAAGCGACATGTAGCCGTAGTTACTCTTCGGAAGAGCCCACGCTTTGCTGGTAAAGTTTCTAGTCCAAGTCTGGGTGAACTTCTCGGAAGTGGTTGTGAATCTGCTGCTGTTACCCCATGTCGTAGTCCTCGTGTTCTTGCCTATGCGAAGCCTTCACCTCCGATTGGTTCTGGTTTATCTGCTAAGGCCAAGAGATGTGGCATTATTTCACATCCCTAACCTCGTATTCTTGATTAAGCTGAGCGTACCACTCGACGTCGAAACCTCAAGTTTCTTAAAGTTCAATGGTCAAATCATTCTGAAAAGGAGGCAACTTGGGAAAGAGAGGATCGTCTCCGACTCGAATATCCTGCGTTATTCCCGACGACTTCTAAATCTCGGGACGAGATTATTTTGAGTGGGGGTGAGTTGTCACATCCCTAACCCTTAAGCAAGATAGCATTGTGCTCATGTCTTCTTTGCATTTGCATCTAAGAAGTTTCAACAAAAACAACAAAGTGGCAAAGGAAAAACCTCAAAACCCTAGCCACCATTTCAATTAAAGGAAATCTCAAACTAGTTCAAAATCAATGAACCCAAAATGGCCTCAAGAAATGTTCAAACTTTCTGATAAATCATGAAAGTAAATGAGCATTTGAGAAAACTATTTTCTTGACACTTTAAGCATTTTAAATAAATGCAAAAGCTACTGGTTTCAAATTTAAAAATTCAAATCAGAAACTATAATTTTCCAAAAATGTTGAAAACCTTGGAAATGAGTGGGGATATTATAACAAATATTTCAGGAGGTCTAAAATAGTTTTTACTTTTGTTTTGGAGCTGAAATAATTAGCAAAGCAATAAATAGCAAAACAGAAAAACAAAAACAGAGAAAATGGGAAAAAAGCTTACCTGTCGCCCTAGCCTGGCCCGGCCCATCTCCCCGCTCGTCCCCTCCCTCGCGCTAGTAGGCAGCAGGAGGTGGCCGCCGCCTCCTCCGGCGCGGCCACGCATCTGCGTGCCTGCCTGGCCGCCGGTTCGCGCTGGCGACGACGGGGATAAGCTCCCCAGAGCTTCCCCTATCCATTCCCCGCCTCGGTTCTTCCCCTCCTCCCGGATCCCCTCCTTCTCCCTGCTGCCGCCATTAGAGCCGAGCTCGAGCTCGAGCTGCCCGTGCCCCTAGCCATAGGATCCCCTCCCAGAGCACGCCATTAGCTCCGCCTCGTCGTCATGGTCGTCTCTGCAGAAGCCGAAGCCTCCTCAAGCCCTGCAACTCCCGCAACGCCGTCGTCTTCCTCCTCCGGCCGCCGGACCTCTCCCATTGATTCGTCGCCCCCAGGCCTTCCCCGAGCCGTCTAAGCTCTGCTTTGCACTCCATGTGAGCATGCGGTCGTTTCCCCTAAGTTTTCCCCGTTGATCCCCTCCTCTAGCCCTAGTTTCATCGGAGCCCGACGAGGACCGCCGCTGCCGCTCGTCGCCGGTAGCCCTCCGATGTCCCGCTCGTCCTTCCGAGGGCACCAACAGCTCCAGGACGACGCGTAGATGTCGTAGTAGCTAAGAACCGAGCGTAGATCCCTCTGATTCAAAGACCTCGATGACGCCCGAGCCTTGGCCGCCGCCAAGCTCGTCGCCGGTGTCATCCCCGGCCAGATCAGCCCCGGCTAGGTGCAAAAATGAAGCTACGGGAGACGTGCCATTCCTGTGGTGCTCTCCGCGCAACATTTGGCCCCCTGTGCGCCGTTTCCGAGCCCCTCCGCCGTGCTGGTGGTCGCCGGAGGCTTCCCGCCGGCGAGGGCGACCTCGCCGCCGGTGGAGGTCGACGTGGCAAGCTAACCCAGCCGATTAGTGACTTAATCACTCGCTGACAAGTGGGCCCAAGGCCAAGTCAAACCCCAATTAGGGGCTGGTCAGCACGGGATTAGTCCCAGAGAGGCTGACCAGTGGGGCCCCCCTGTCAGGTTTGACCTGAACAGGTCGGCTGACCTGCTGACGTCAGCCTGATGCAATAAATGGAATTTCCAGTATAAAACTAATTCAGGAAATTGCTAAAAATTGCAAAAATCATAGAAATTAATCTGTAACTCCAATGAAAATAAATTATATATGAAAAATTATTAGAAAAATTCAAGGATTCTGATTATGCTATTTTCAATTATGTTTGAAAAAGTTAGAGGACCCTAAATTGTGAAATAAGGAATAATTCAATTCTTTAATCACTTTATAAATGGAATTTGCCAAAATATCCAAATTTCATTATAAATGCAATGATCACACACTGCCCTAGATATAAATCAGTACCATAACATGACATTTCATGCATGTTAACATTAAGTTGATCTGAGCATCAGGTCGAATCAATTAAACCGGTATCCGAGAATACCCCTTTGAATTGCTATTCGAACGTGATTCAAATCAACTCTAAACCTAAAACATCTTGATTATAATAAGTTATCACTTTGCATTCTCATGCCATGCTCATGCATCATTTTGATTGCATATGATTGTTATTGAATGTTGCCATTCATTTCGGTAGGCTCCGCACCCCCGGATTCCACCGAATATCCGTCTGACGGATATCGTTCCTCCTCTGAGCAACAAGGCAAGCAACCCTTTTGATCATCCCGATAAATCCCATGTTCTTGTTCCTGCACCTAATTATTGCATTAGGGTCAAATGCTTCAACTGCTTTTGCCACGATAGTTGGACCCACTTCCTTTGCATGACCTAACCTTGTCACAGTAAATAGCCAAACCTTGCAACCTAGCATACCTGGTAGTTGCTTGAGCTATGATGTGCCTTATCCTGCTATGCATGCTATGCTTAGAGTTGTGTATGGTCTGTCATCTGGGAGATGAACAGAGATGTGGAATGTGTTCGGTGAGCAAAGGTTGTGTGTTGAACTTGATTTGGTAAAGGTACCGGTGAAAGGATGTGTAGGAGTACATGGCGGGTTGTTTCATTGGAACCGTCCTTAGGAACTGAGTTCCGTGTATGTAATCCAAGACTAGATACTACCACATGCTGGGCCCTGAAATATGACCCCGCTCGGCCTATTAATCGCGTAGTACTCGGTCCAGGAGTTGCAAGTAGTTTCTGGTGTTTATAGAAATGCTGGAGGCCGTGCATGGTGCTGACCTGAGAGGTGGGCCGTGATGCGGTAGGCAGTGGCATGGTGTACCAAGTGGTACCCGGATGGTGGGCTTGGGAACCCTGCGCACATCGTTTGAGGCCGTGGCGGAAACCTCGGCCGGACTTCCATACGGGTTACTCTCAGATAGGCGATAAACCTGGACTAGGTACTAGTGTGGTTAACGGTCGTGGCCGACTCCCTCGCTGGGCTTCCGCTTGAAGGTTGCCGAGGTGCATGACGTGCACATGGCGATAAGTGGCGAGAGCGTGTGTGACGAAGTACACCCCTGCAGGGTTATGATCTATTCGAATAGCCGCGTCCGCGGATATGGACTACTTGGAGACATATGTTGTTCATAGATAACTTCAATGGCTACTCATAAAATTGTCAAGATAACCGTGAGTGTCGTGGACGGCATTTTCGTATGGAGATGGCATGATTCCACGATAGTGTATTGTTGTGGTGTTAGTGGACTCGTCTGCGAGAAATCAAGTTGTCAAAACTAATTTCAAAAAGCAAGTTGTCTAGCCACGAGTCAAATGCTGGCTTCCCGCATGAAACCCCACAATACCTTTTGATACCTTGCATGAGTAGTTAGTTCTCCTAAAGTCTTGCTGAGTACCTTCGTACTCATGTTTGCTTAAGAAATGTTGCAGAGGTTGCTAATGACCCTAACGGAGGGTTCTTCGTAGACATCGACGACGACGAGTAGCTGGTGTCCCAGCTACGATCTGGCCCTACGTCGGCTCTGTAGTATAGTCAGGCCACGTGCCTACTAGTTGCCCTGTCTGTACCCAGACAGTTTATAACTCTTCCGCTGGCTTGTAATTGTATGACTGCTATTATGGGTCGAGAGACCCTTAATGTGTAATATTATGTGTGTGGCTCTTCCGAGCCTCTTAAATAAAGCTTGTATGTTTATGGTTATGTTGTGATGCCATCGATGTATCTATACATATCGGTATGCCATGCGTACGTGTGACATACCGGATATGTATGGGGTTCGATTACCTAGTCGTGAACTTTAGTAGCACTCCTTACAAGGAAATGCCCCTTTGTGATCCAATGAGCCTTGGTAGTTCGCTACTGCTCCGGACACATTGGTTGACCGGCATGTGTCCTTCTTAGCTGCTGTGTCTGTCCCCTTTGGGAAATGTCACGCGACGTAATGGAGTCCTTGTAGCTTGCTACGACTCGTCTACGTTCGCTGTTGACCGACACCTCCTTTGTTGGGTCATGTATGCCTGTCCTTGTGCGGAACTGCCACTTTGGTTTATGACTAAACATGTCGATCCGGGTTCTTTGACATTGGAATGCTAGCGACACTATTGCATACGCGAGTCAAAAGACGCAAACGGTCCCGGCTAAGGTAAGGCTGCCGCCGAGGAGTTAACCATGCGTGAGACCGCAAAGGGATGCGATGTGTTACAGGCTAGATTCCTATGGCTTAGGATCGGGGTCCCGACAGCGTTGGTATCAGAGCCTGACTGACTGTAGGATTACTAAGCCAAACTGGTCGAAGTTGAGTCTAGAATTGCTTTAGTTATATATAAGGGAATTGTTTGTGGAAGGGAACGTAAGATTCTTGTTCTCTTCTCAAGTTATTCTATCCTGGTCATCCTCGTCTTTTCCGCGGGAATTAAGGACTAGATTTCTCATCTTCTCCTAGGCTCGTGTTTCCGATCGGTAGCTTATAGGACTACGGGTCGAGAGATATTGGGTTTCTTTTATTCCTAGGAAGCAGGAAGTAAGTTTGATGATCAGAGAGTTGAACTTGATAGTTGAGTGGTTACGCTATTCTATTTTGGGTTGTCTCAAAATTTGTTTTTGAGCATTTACAGCCGTTATGCTGCCCAATTTTGCATTCAGAGCTCTAATGCTTTTGCATTACTCTCTATTTACAGATGCCTGGCCGTCCTTCTCGTCAGGTGGTACGTTTGACCAGGTGCATTGATGTACCGGGTCATACGACCATGCTGGTCAGGGTGATGTCAGTGTGCGGTTACCGCTGGTACCCCGAGTACACGGTAGAGGAACAGTACCGAGACTTCAACCAGAGCCAGTACATCTGCACTGTTTGGGTATTTCCAGACTACCCTGGAGCGGAGAAGCCAATCCATTGGTCCTATGGGTTGGGGGTCACTGTTGACATGGCAGTACAGGATGCTGCCTATTCAATGCTGACTATTATGAGAGCGAGACATGCACTGCTGCAGAATTCAGAGTTCTGCTATGTTCCGGCCTCTCAGTCTGGTGAAGAGGGATACCTCAGTGGAGTCTATTTTGATTCTTCTATGGAGGATCCACTTCTGCAGTCCACTGTTGAGATGCTAGAGAACAGAGACAAGGATGCTCGTGCTCTCCGCATGGAGCTTTATGCTACCCGTGCCCATCTGTGGACAGCTTTGACGCAGCTGGCACCGGTAGTCCAGACAGGGTATGGAGAGATGGAGATGCTGAACCCTGTTAGGACCCATCTTCCGGCCAACGTTGACAGGCCAGCTATAGGAGGAGTCACACCTCTTCGGGGACCCCTCTTACCACCAGTCGGGGGACCAAGGCCACATCCGTGTCCTTATGGATCCCAGGGATCTCAGGCTAGTGTGTTTCCTGATCCGCAGGTTGAACTTCCAGGTCATGGAGGTAATCTCTATGAGATGTTCTATGCGGATGCCTGAGCTGTGAGCGGAAGGATAGTATGGTAGTAGCCGTACATTCACAGTCCTGCGTGACTTGTGAAGTATGGTAGTAATGTGAAATGAATTCCGGAGGCCTAGATAAATAATGTATAGGAAGCTTGTAAGCCTCTGATGAGTAGTTCCACCATTTTAGTAGTTTGCTCTTCGGTTAAGTTTGTACTGAACTATGTAAGGGTGTGTATGAACCATGGTGTATATATAGCAGTGGCTTGTTACCATGTTGTTCGGATATTATTTTCCGCATTCCGTGTGTTCAGTACATTCTTAATCCATAGCTAGTATTGATATGATATTGGTCTAAGCTATGAGTTTGTTTGTCAGGATGGTGTTCACCAGGTTGAACCGTGCCCCTGCTCATGAGCAAGGTGAGGGTAGTCAAGCATCGCAGGAAGACCTGCCTCACTCACCTTCTCTGGTAGAAGTGATGCTTGAGACAGAAAGAAACAAAAGGGAGACCAACCGACTGCTAGAGCGTATTGAGCAGAATATGGCTCAACAGCCTAGGAATGCTGCAGTGTCCCTCAATGACTTTGTGAAGCTGAATCCTCCAAAGTTTCATCATTCCGTCGATCCCCTCGACGCTGATGACTGGCTGTGCAGCATCTCACGCAAGATTCGCTCGGCGAATGTGTCTGAGGCCGACAAGGTGACCTTTGCGGCGTATTTCCTGGAGGGACCCGCCAATCTGTGGTGGGAGAATTTTGAAGCTATGCGTCCCGCTGAACCAGTGGCCACATGGGCAGACTTCAGTGCAGCCTTTCGTCTGCACCATATTCCAGAGGGCCTGATGGACAGAAAGAGAGAGTAGTTATGTACCTTCGCTCAGGGCAAGTTGTCTGTGGATGCCTATAGCCGCGAGTTCGGTAACCTCGCCCGCTATGCAACAGAGGAGGTGTCTACTGACGCCAAGAAGCAAGCAAGATTCCGTAAGGGTCTGAGCCCTGAGCTCCGTCGTGACCTGCGCCTCCATGAGTGTGCAAGTTTTCAAGCCCTAGTCAACAAAGCGATCAGTGCGGAGACTGGTCATTCTGACTTCGAAGCCACAAGGAAGCACTCCCGTGACTTCGGCTCGTCTTCTGGTTCCGTGTTTCCAAAACGCAGGCTGTGGGTTCCAAACAGTTCTCTGCTGCCAAGATACACTCCGAGGCCATCCTACGTGGCGCCTCAGACGAATCAGGCCAACCCTCCAGCAAAAGCTTATGGTGGTCCAGCTAGCAATGCTGCACCACGTGCCAACCAGGTGATATGCTATAAGTGTGGAGAACCAGGGCATTATTCCCGTGAGTGTCCTCAGAATGTGGGTGCCAAGCAACCCGGAAAGTCCGTCGGGCAGGCCAAGTCGGGCAAAGCGTTCTATGTGAAGCCAACTCCTGCACGTGGCCGTGTGAACTATGTGTCAGCAGAAGAAGCTGCAGAGGATCCCGACGTCATGCTGGGTACGCTTCTTGTTAATCATCACCCAGCGTCCGTTCTCTTTGACACTGGGTCTTCTCATTCCTTCATTTCAGAAAGTTATGCACAGTTGCATAACATGTCATTTTGTGATATCCCAACCCCATTGGTTGTCCAAACCCCTGGTAGTAAATGGCAAACCTCTAGGATAACCTATGGCAATGAAATTCTAGTAGACAGGCTAGTTTTTCTAGCCTCATTGATAGCATTGAAATCTTCGGATATTAATATCATCTTGGGCATCGACTGGATGTCAGCTCACTATGCCAAGATTGATACTCACTCTAGAAATGTCCAGCTTACCCATTCCTCGGGTGAGATAGTAAATGTCTCTACTCGAGCTGCCAAATGCCAACTCTATTCCCTAAATGCCAACCCTCTTCCGGAACTTGAAGACATTCCGGTAGTCCGTGACTTCCCGGATGTTTTTCCAGAGGAACTGCCAGGAATTCCACCTGACAGAGATGTAGAGTTTGTGATAGATCTTGTTCCGGGAACTGTCCCAATAGCCAGGAGACCTTATAAGATGGCACCCCTAGAGCTAGCCGAACTTAAGAAGCAATTAGATGAGGCCTTGAGCAAGGGTTTCATTCGTCCTAGCTCTTCTCCTTGGGCTTGTCCCGTCCTCTTCGTCAAGAAGAAAGACGGAACGGATCGGATGGTTGTAGATTACCGACCAGTTAATCTGGTCACCATTAAGAACAAGTATCCGCTCCCCAAGATCAACGACCTGTACGATCAGCTCGCTAGATCCTCAGTCTTCTTCAAAATGGATTTGAGGTTGGGATACCATCAAATCAAGATTAAGAACGGGGACATTCCAAAAACGGCTTTTGTTACTCGTTATGGCCAATATGAATACACTGTTATGTCCTTCGGTTTAAACAATGCCCCAGCCACCTTCTCTCGGCTGATGAATTCAATCTTTATGGAGTATTTGGATAAATTCGTCGTAGTATACCTCGATGATATTCTCATCTACTCAAAGAATGAACAAGAACATGCCGAG
The DNA here is from genome assembly GCF_904849725.1 of Hordeum vulgare subsp. vulgare. Lineage (NCBI taxonomy): Eukaryota > Viridiplantae > Streptophyta > Magnoliopsida > Poales > Poaceae > Hordeum > Hordeum vulgare. The sequence continues at coordinate 104,771,031 of NC_058521.1, read as the reverse complement.
CATCTAAGGCTGGTATTGATGAAACTTCGAGAGCATCGCCTTTATGCCAAATTTTCAAAATGTGAATTCTGGTTACCAGAAGTGACCTATCTAGGCCACGTAATCTCTCGTAAGGGTATTGCTGTCAATCCCGAGAGAGTTCAAGCTGTCCTTGGTTGGACTCAACCTGAATCGGTTAAGCAAGTTAGGAGTTTTCTTGGTCTAGCGAGCTATTGTCGCCTCTTCGTCAAGAATTTCTCCAAGGTTGCAAAGCCTCTAACTGAACTCCTCAAGAAGGATAAAAAGTTCGAGTGGACACCACAGTGTGAGCATAGTTTTCAGGAACTGAAAAGACGCCTGACTTCTGCACCTGTGTTGCTACCACCAGATTTTTCTAAGGACTTTGTTATCTATTGCGACGCCTCGCGACAGGGATTAGGTTGCATTCTCATGCAAGATCGTCATGTGATCGCATACGCATCTCAACAGTTGCGTCCACATGAGGATAATTATCCCACACATGACCTTGAGCTTGCAGCTGTGGTCCATGCACTAAAAACCTGGCGACATTATCTTTTGGGTAATCGTTGCGAAATATTCACTGATCACCAAAGTCTGAAATATATCTTCACCCAGCCGGATTTGAATCTCAGGCAAAGACGGTGGGTTGAGTTGATCTCGGGTTACGACTTAGGGATAACTTACACCCCGGGGAAGGCCAATGTTATGGCCGATGCACTAAGTCGTAAATCTTATTGTAACAATTTGATGCTACAACAAGGTCAACCACATCTCCATGAGGTATTTCGGAAGTTGAATCTTCATATTGTTCCTCAAGGATTCCTTTCTACCCTGGTGGCGAAGCCTACTCTTAAGGATCAAATTATAGCTGGTCAAAAGCATGACAAGGGTATATCACGGATCAAGGAGAATATTTTTAGTGGAAACGCTAAAGAATTTTCCATGAATGATCAAGGTGTTGTGTTCTTCCAGAATCGTTTAGTGGTTCCTAAGAACCCACATCTAAGGCAGTTAATCCTTAAGGAGGCTCATGATTCCCCTCTCACCATTCATCCCGGTAGTACCAAGATGTATCAGGACCTACGCTAGAGGTTCTGGTGGACTAGGATGAAGAGAGAAATTGCTGAGTTCGTTGCTAACTGCGACATTTGTCGTCGAGTTAAGGAAGAACATCAAAGGCCTGCTGGCACCCTTCAACCTTTAGCTATTCCTGAATGGAAATGGGATAAAGTTAGCATGGATTTCATTACCGGATTTCCCAAGACCAAGAAAGGAAATAACGCTATCTTTGTGGTCATTGACCATCTTTCCAAAGTGTCTCATTTTCTTCCTGTTCGTGAGAGTATAACAGCTAGCCAGCTAGCAGAGTTATATATCTCTCGAATAGTGTCTCTTCATGGTGTTCCCCTGGAGATTAACTCGGACCGTGGAAGTATCTTTACTTCCCGCTTCTGGGAAAGTTTTCAGAATGCCATGGGGACTCACTTATCTTTTAGCACTGCTTTCCATCCCCAATCAAGTGGTCAAGTAGAAAGAGTGAATCAAATTCTAGAAGATATGCTCCGAGCTTGTGTTATATCGTTCGGTATGAATTGGGAAAAGTGTCTTCCATTCGCCGAATTCTCTTATAACAATAGTTATCAATCAAGCTTGGGCAAAGCCCCTTTTGAAGTTCTCTATGGACGAAGATGCCGAACCCCTCTTAATTGGTCAGAAACCGGAGAGAGGCAACTCTTTGGCCCGGACATGATCCAGGATGCAGAAGAGCAGGTTCGCATTATTCGTGAAAAGTTGAAAACAGCCCAGTCTCGTCAAAAGAGCCAATATGATCGTCATCATAAGGCTGTGACCTTTGAAGTTGACGAGAAGGCTTACCTTCGGGTTACACCTTTGAAGGGTACCCATCGTTTCGGTATAAAGGGCAAGTTGGCTCCTCGTTACAATGGACCTTTTCGCATTCTTGCCAAACGAGGAGAAGTTGCCTACCAGTTGGAACTTCCTCCACATCTTACCAAGGTTCATGATGTTTTCCACGTCTCGCAACTCACGCGTTGCTTTTCGGATCCTATCCGTGAAGTGGACCACGAAACGCTTGATCTACAAGATAACCTTTCTTACCGAGAATACCCCGTGCGTATTCTTGATTAAGCTGAGCGTACCACTCGACGTCGAAACCTCAAGTTTCTTAAAGTTCAATGGTCAAATCATTCTGAAAAGGAGGCAACTTGGGAAAGAGAGGATCGTCTCCGACTCGAATATCCTGCGTTATTCCCGACGACTTCTAAATCTCGGGACGAGATTCTTTTGAGTGGGGGTGAGTTGTCACATCCCTAACCCTTAAGCAAGATAGCATTGTGCTCATGTCTTCTTTGCATTTGCATCTAAGAAGTTTCAACAAAAACAACAAAGTGGCAAAGGAAAAACCTCAAAACCCTAGCCACCATTTCAATTAAAGGAAATCTCAAACTAGTTCAAAATCAATGAACCCAAAATGGCCTCAAGAAATGTTCAAACTTTCTGATAAATCATGAAAGTAAATGAGCATTGGAGAAAACTATTTTCTTGACACTTTAAGCATTTTAAATAAATGCAAAAGCTACTGGTTTCAAATTTAAAAATTGAAATCAGAAACTATAATTTTCCAAAAATGTTGAAAACCTTGGAAATGAGTGGGGATATTATAACAAATATTTCAGGAGGTCTAAAATAGTTTTTAATTTTGTTTTGGAGCTGAAATAATTAGCAAAGCAATAAATAGCAAAACAGAAAAACAAAAACAGAGAAAATGGGAAAAAAGCTTACCTGTCGCCCTAGCCTAGCCCGACCGATCTCCCCGCTCGTCCCCTCCCTCGCGCCAGTAGGCAGCAGGAGGTGGCCGCCGCCTCCTCTGGCGCGGCCACGCACCTGCGTGCCTGCCTGGCCGCCGGTTCGCGCTGGCGACGACGGGGATAAGCTCCCCAGAGCTTCCCCTATCCATTCCCCGCCTCGTTTCTTCCCCTCCTCCCGGATCCCCTCCTTCTCCCTGCTGCCGCCATTAGAGCCGAGCTCGATCTCGAGCTGCCCGTGCCCCTGGCCATAGGATCCCCTCCCAGAGCATGCCATTAGCTCCGCCTCGTCGCCCTGGTCGTCTCTGCAGAAGCCGAAGCCTCCTCGAGCCCTGCAACTCCCGCAACGCCGTCGTCTTCCTCCTCCGGCCGCCGGACCTTTCCCGTCGATTCGTCGCCCCCAGGCCTTCCCCGAGCCGTCTAAGCTCTGCTCTGCACTCCCTATGAGCATGCGGTCATTTCCCCTAAGTTTTCCCCGTCGATCCCCTCCTCTAGACCTAGTTTCACTGGAGCCCGACGAGGACCGCAGCTACCGCTCGTCGCCGGTAGCCCTCCGATGTCCCGCTCGTCCTTCCGAGGGCACCAACAGCTCCAAGACGACACGTAGATGCCATAGCAGCTAAGAACCGAGCGTAGATCCCTCTGATTCAAAGACCCCGATGACGCCCGAGCCTTGGCCGCCGCCAAGCTCGTCGCCGGCGTCATCCCCGGCCAGATCAGCCCCTGCTAGGTGCAGAAATGAAGCTGCGGGAGACGTGTCGTTCCTCTGGTGCTCTCCGCGCAGCATTTGGCCCCCTGTGCGCCGTTTCCGAGCCCCTCCGCCGTGCTGGTGGTCGCCGGAGGCTTCCCGCCGGCGAGGACGACCTCGCCGCCAGTGGAGGTCGACGTGGCAAGCTAACGCAGCCGATTAGTGACTTAATCACTCGCTGACAAGTGGGCCCAAGGCCAAGTCACACCCCAATTAGGGGCTGGTCAGCACGGGATTAGTCCCAGAGAGGCTGACCAGTGGGGCCCCCCTGTCAGGTTTGATCTGAACAGGTCGGCTGACCTACTGACGTCAGCCTGATGCAATAAATGGAATTTCCAGTATAAAACTAATTCAGGAAATTGCTAAAAATTGCAAAAATCATAGAAATTAATTTGTAACTCCAATGAAAATAAATTATATATGAAAAAGTATCAGAAAAATTCAAGGATTCTGATTATGCTATTTTAAACTATGTTTGAAAAAGTTACAGGACCCTAAATTGTGAAATAAGGAATAATTCAATTCTTTAATCACTTTATAAATGGAATTTTCAAAAATATCCAAATTTCATTATAAATGCAATTGTGACATTTCATGCATGTTAACATTAAGTTGATCTGAGCATCAGGTCGAATCAATTAAACCGGTATCCGAGAATACCCGTTTGAATTGCTATTCGAACGTGATTCAAATCAACTCTAAACCTAAAACATCTTGATTATAATAACTTATCACTTTGCATTCTCATGCCATGCTCATGCATCATTTTGATTGCATATGATTGTTATTGAATGTTTCCATTCATTTCGGTAGGCTCCGCACCCCCGGATTCCACCGAATATCCGTCTGACGGATATCGTTCCTCCTCTGAGCAACAAGGCAAACAACCCTTTTGATCATCCCGATAAATCCCATGTTCTTGCTCCTGCACCTAATTATTGCATTAGGGTCAAATGCTTCAACTGCTTTTGCCACGATAGTTGGACCGACTTCCTTTGCATGACCTAACCTTGTCACAGTAAATAGCCAAACCTTGCAACCTAGCATACCTGGTAGTTGCTTGAGCTATGATGTGCCTTATCCTGCTATGCATGCTATGCTTAGAGTTGTGTATGGTCTGTCATCTGGGAGATGAACAGAAATGTGGAATGTGTTCGGTGAGCAAAGGTTGTGTGTTGAACTTGATTTGGTAAAGGTACCGGTGAAAGGATGTGTAGGAGTACGTGGCGGGTTGTTTCATTGGAACCGTCCTTAGGAACTGAGTTCCGTGTATGTAATCCAAGACTAGATACTACCACATGTTGGGCCCTGAAATATGACCCCGCTCGGCCTATTAATCGCGTAGTACTCGGTCCAGGAGTTGCAAGTAGTTTCTGGTGTTTATAGAAATGCTGGAGGCCGTGCATGGTGCTGACCTGAGAGGTGGGCCGTGATGCGGTAGGCAGTGGCACGTTGTACCAAGTGGCACCCGGATGGTGGGCTTGGGAACCCTGCGCACATCGTTTGAGGCCGTGGCGGAAACCTCGGCCGGACTTCCGTACGGGTTACTCTCAGATAGGCGATAAACCTGGACTAGGTACTAGTGTTGTTAACGGTCGTGGCCGACTCCCTCGCTGGGCTTGCGCTTGAAGGTTGCCGAGGTGCATGACGTGCACATGGCGATAAGTGGCGAGAGCGTGTGTGACGAAGTACACCCCTGCAGGGTTATGATCTATTCGAATAGCCGCGTCCGCGGATATGGACTACTTGGAGACATATGTTGTTCATAGATAACTTCAATGGCTACTCATAAAATTGTCAAGATAAGCGTGAGTGTCGTGGACGGCATTTCCGTATGGAGACGGAATGATTCCACGATAGTGTATTGTTGTGGTGTTAGTGGACTCGTGTGCGAGAAATCAAGTTGTCAAAACTAATTTCAAAAAGCAAGTTGTCTAGCCACGAGTCAAATGCTGGCTTCCCGCATGAAACCCCACAATACCTTTTGATACATTGCATGAGTAGTTAGTTCTCCTAAAGTCTTGCTGAGTACCCTCGTACTCATGTTTGCTTAAGAAAGGTTGCAGAGGTTGCTAATGACCCTAACGGAGGGTTCTTCGTAGACATCGACGACGACGAGTAGCTGGTGTCCCAGCTACGATCTGGCTCTACGTCGGCTCTGTAGTATAGTCAGGCCACGTGCCTACTAGTTGCCCTGTCTGTACCCAGACAGTTTATAACTCTTCCGCTGGCTTGTAATTGTATGACTGCTATTATGGGTCGAGAGACCCTTAATGTGTAATATTATGTGTGTGGCTCTTCCGAGCCTCTTAAATAAAGCTTGTATGTTTATGGTTATGTTGTGATGCCATCGATGTATCTATACATATCGGTATGCCATGCGTACGTGTGATTTACCGGATATGTATGGGGTTCGATTACCTAGTCGTGAACTTTAGTAGCACTCCTTACAAGGAAATGCCCCTTTGTGATCCAATGAGCCTTGGTACTTCCCTACTGCTCTGGACACATTGGTTGACCGGCATGTGTCCCTCTTAGCTGCTGTGTCTGTCCCCTTTGGGAAATGTCACGCGACGTAATGGAGTCCTTGTAGCTTGCTACGACTCGTCTACGTTCGCTGTTGACCGACACCTGCTTTGTTGGGTCATGTATGCTTGTCCTTGTGCGGAACTGCCACTTTGGTTTATGACTAGACATGTCGATCCGGGTTCTTTGACATTGGAATGCTAGCGACACTATTGCATACGCGAGTCAAAAGACGCAAACGGTCCCGGGTAAGGTAAGGCTGCCGCCGAGGAGTTAACCGTGCGTGAGACTGCAAAGGGATGCGATGTGTTACAGGCTAGATTCCTATGGCTTAGGATCGGGGTCCCGACATATTATGCGCAAGTATGGGCCAACAAAGGTTAACAAGGGTTGCAAGAAGCATTCTCGTGTTGATGTAGATGGCCAGGATGTTGTTGATGAGGATTCTGATGATGAATGTGTTGATCAGGTATAACTGTTTGTTTTCCCTTATGTTCACTTGTTCTAGTTTTTCTTATTTTTTAGTGATCTTTTTGTGTTTCTAATCTTGCATTATTTTTCAAATTGTTGAACTACCAAATATACTTGATTTTGAACTATGTTGTTATGCATTGTTAAATTTCTTGTATTTTTTCTTGTTAATATGTACATTCCGAAATAGGATAAAATGTACGAGTGTTGCCGGCAGTTCATTAGGGAAAAGAATTGAACTTTTTGCATATTCTCTGTTGAACTGTTTTTTTACATTCCTGAAGTTCTTTGTATTTTATGCATTCATGAACTTTTTTCCTTTCCTTTATTTGTTTATGTAGTTTTTCCTGTTTTAACATTTTGCTGAACTTCTGGATTATTTTGATGAATAATTTTTCAAGTTGTTTGTTTGTCCCATTTTTGTATTTTTTGCAGTACTTTCTTGCGGCAACATCTTTGAGGAGGCAAAGAGGACATAAGCCAACGGAAGGAGTTGCTGAAGGACAAGTTGATGTGAAATTTGTTAACACGACGGTTCGTTGCTCTCTTAAAGAGGTGAAGGTGTTCGCAAATTATCCGCAGCCTAGGCACAAGGCGAAGGTTGTGCAGTCTGGTTTTGGCTGTTTTTTGATTTGAAGATTGATTCGAATATCTTTCGTCCTTTGATGGGCCACCTATACACCAAGATTAGTCCTTCAACTATGATCGTGGACATGGGCGGGTCTAACAAGAAACTATGCATTACAAGTGATTCTATCCATCATCTCTTTGGCTTCCCTCAAGGTGATTTTACCCCACCTAGGCCCTGAGAGGATGGTTTTGATCATGCTATTACGAAGCTGAAGGCCAAACTTGGCTACAAGAGAAGTGCTGACATCAATACAAAGGAGCTGAGGAATATCCTTAAGGATCTTGTGAAGGATGAGAAGAATGATGATTTCGCTCTCCATTTGTTTTACCTGATTCTTTTCATGAAGGTTGTTATCCCTGGGACGTTTACACGTGTTTCTAGGGAGGCAACAATGGTTGATAATCTTGTCTCCCAGGATATTTCCTAGATGGACTACTCCGAGTTGCTTGTTGATGATATTAACAGGGTTGTTATTAGGTATGAACAAGGTACTACCAAGGGAAAAGCTGTTACAGGCTGTGGCATTGCTCTGCTTCTTATGTATCTCGACTGCCTTATCCATGGCAAGAAGCATGTTGTTGATTTAAGAACTCCTCGCATAAATTTCATGGACAAGGCAAGCTATGTGAGATTGTTGCTCCTGACTTGGTTAAGAAGGGTGATGATGACCCAGCCAACTGGGTTTTTGGGAATCTGCCTATGAGTCTTATTTATGCATTTATCGTTTTTTCTTGTGCGTTTTAACTTGAACTTCTGATATTTATGTTCCCCTTCATTATGTTTTTGCATTTTTGTTTTTCCTATGCAGTATAACTTGAACTTCTAATACTTTGTTCACCTTCATAATTTCTTTTTGCATTTTTGTTTTTCCCGTGCAACATAATTTGAACTTCTGATTCTATGCTCACCTATGTGTTTTTGTCCCTTCATTAGTTTTTTAACCTTTCTTCTTTTGCTTACGCGTAGTGGAAGGCACATGTTGAGATTGTTTTCTTTGTTCAAATTGAACGAGCTGTTTTTACCATGCCCCGTGCCACTGGCGTTCGAAGTGAAGGTGCCCCTAGAATTGTATCCTCCTATGATGCCCTCGCAGGTGTTCCTGATGAAGTACCTCGAGGTTCTTCTGCCCGTATGAAAGCTTCAGTTGGTATTGCTTTAGAGGCTGCAAAGGGTACCTTTGATGATGCTAGTGTTTCCCTTGGTAGGATCGATGGTCTTGTGAAAACAACATGTGGGGAGATTGAACGTGTTCCAACGACGGTTGAGCATCTTAGTCGCGTAGATGATATTCTTCCACCCGACAATTGTTTTGATGCAGAGGCTTCTAAAGATGCCTTGTCTATTGAGGCTGAAATTATTGATAAGATTCGTCAGAGCGTGGTGCACCTTCGTACTAGATTTGGAATGTTGAAGCAGCTGCAGGTTGCTCGTTGCAAGCCTTTTTAAGATGAGGCTAGGGTTATTATTAGTAAGATTGAAGGTCTGGTGATGTTGATAAGGGTCATGGCCGGGGCAATGAGGATCGTTTTGGAGAGGTTAGTTTTATTTTGATTTTTTTTCTTTTAGATTTAATGTTCGAAGTTATGGTCTAGTTTTTCATTGCTTTTACTAGGTGACCTTACTGTTTTCATGTGTTTGAACTTCTTTTTTGTTAAGTATTAGTGTTCATATGTGTCCTTTCCTTTCTTTTGCATTATCTGAACTTTCTCACTTACAAGGTAGAGTTAATAGCTGACCTTCTATATTTAATGTATATAAAATTCCATGATATGCTTTGGTGTCAAACATTTTGCCTTTTTTATTGAGAGTATCTGAACTTCATTGTTGAGTGTTGTTGCTCAAAGTTGACCATCTTTTCTTACTATCCTTTGACTTCTGAAAATCTGTTTTTCTATGTTTGTTATGTGGTGTTTGTAGGTTATTGATGATGGTGGTAAATACGAGAATATTTTTGCTGAAAATGCAAGTGCCCCTGTTGAAGAACCCGCCCCTGCAAGTGATTCTTTTGTTGCTGGGGTTGATGATACTCTTGCTAAGGTAGCATCTTACTTATCCTTTTTGTGTATTTTCCTTCTATTTTTAGTGCATTTTTTGATAGGTTCCCATCTTTGATTGGGTTTTGTTGTTTGTTGTAGTCTCATGGTGTTAGTGTTGATTATGAAAATCTTGCAAACAAACATACGTCAGACATCGACTGTTCAGATGGTTTGGATCAAACTGAACATAAATTTTCCACTGGTGACGGGGTTTTTGATGGTGAGCAGAGCAAGTCAACTGGAGGTGATACCATCATTAGCGTCCCCATTCTTGAGGAAGTTTCCACACAGGCAGCTCTTTAGCCTGGTAGCACTCAAGGGTACCTCTGAATCCTCTTGCAACACATCCTTCAGTGGTTGCTGGCGTTTGTTCTCCATCTCGTGCTACTACAGCAGAATCAATTGTTGTTCATACTTCAGAATCGCCATGCACTATTGGCACAACTTAAGATGATAATACGGTGCGTACCGAAGATTGTGAAGATTCAGAAAATGAAACTGATATTTCTGGAAAGGAGGAAGATGTTTCAAGATCTGATGCTGATTTAGGGAAGAATCTCTTAGAATAGAGAATCACGCTTCTCCCTTCTTTTCCCCATCTCGATCCCTTTCGTTTTCGTTCATGGCTTTTGTAATTTCCCTGTTGTACTCCTTGTGTGCTTCAAGTTGAACTTCTGTGTTTTTGTCATATATTGTCATATTAGTTTTTGTGAATGTAAATAATGTGTAGTGTAGTTTTGTTTCCATGATGTGTATTTTTATGTATTGCACGGGTGAAAGTGCAGTCATGCCCTTAATCGAGTTTTGGTGTTAATGACAACACATACATAGGAAACTAATCTTATTTGTTGAGTGTATCTCAGGATGGCAAGTACTTTTAGTAGATTGAGAATTATGTGCCAAGGTGGTCTGAGAAGATCGGGACTTATATGTCAAGAAGGCTTGCGATTGAGAAAAGATGATGTAACCTATCCTTTAAGTTTACTATTCTTGAGTATAGGTATCCCGCACTATTAAGAGGGGATCACAAGTTTTGCGATGAACTTGCTCATACTACATCTCTACTTTTCCGCTCATACCACATCACTGTTTTGCTTTTATCTCAAAACAGAACCAATGCCTCGGACATCCGGCTTCCTCCGGACGTCCGAGGGCCGGACGTCCGACCTCCTTTGGAAATCCGGAACCCTGCACTAGAGAAAGTTGAGTCAAATAACTCGGACTTCCGGCCTCCTCCTGTCGTCCGAGGGTCGGACGTCCGACCTCCTCCGGAAATCCGGAACCTTGCACCAGATATATTTGACTAAAATAACTCGGACTTCCGGCTCCCTTCGGACGTCCGGTTCCTGTTCGACTACACAGTGATTCCAGATATATATACATCCCTCGAACGACCGGCCCCTGTCGGACGTCAGACACCTTGTGAGCGTTCGGACATCCGAGAACTCCCGGATGTCCGACCACTGTCAGACTTAAGTGACCCCAACGGCTGTTTTACTCTCCCCACTATATATACCCCCTCCCACTTCGTGAGAGGATGTTCAAGACAGCTAGAACACTTACAAGAACACCTCCTCACTCACACTTGCCTACGCCAGATCTTAGATCCCAAGAGCATTTGTGAGCCCCTTTGAGTGTTGTTCCAATCAAAAGATTGATCGTGTCCTTCTCCTCCTCTCCACCAAAGTGATTTGTGATTTGAGCAAGTTTTGAGCAATCCTCGTGATCTTGTTACTCTTGGAGGTTGGAGACTCCTAGGCGGTAGGAGTCTTCGGAGAGGAATCAAACCATTGTGATTACCCCCGGAAAGTTTGTGAAGGTTTGGAAGCCACCTCAAGGCTTACCACTAGTGGTTCAGAAACGCCTTCGTGGAGTTGTCTCAAAGGGAGAATAGGGTGAGCCTTCTTGGCTTTGTTGTGCCTTCGTGGTAACATCTGCCCCTCTAACGGTGACGTAGCTTCCCTCCAAGGAAGTGAACATCGGGATACATCCTCGTCTCTCTTCGGGTTTCGGTTATCCCTAACCCTAACTCTCTACTTGTGTTAATCCTTATTACGTACTTGCATTTGATTATTGTTTAACGGTTGCCTTGCTTTACTCTAAATTGCTTACTCCTTGTCATTGCAATTATTAGGCTCACGCTCATATTCCGCACCTTTGCCTAAAATTGCTAAGTAACTATTAAAATTTGGAACTGTACCTATTCACCCCCTCTAGGTCCATCTCGATCCTTTTCAATTGGTATCAGAGCCTCGTGCTCTATTCTTGTGGCTTAATCGCCCTAGAGCGAGATGGACGGGACTCCCATTACTGTAGCTCTAGTGGAGAGGGACGGGACATCCACGAAAGTCAGGTCCTTCACCTCTGAGGACCTGGAACGGGCCCTTGCCAAGCAAAAAGAGGAGCATGATGCTTCTCTTGAGGCCTTGGTCCAAATAAGACTGGCATCATTAACCACGGGGACAACCACGTCCCTGAGGGCCCTCAGGGCAAAATGTGCACGGTTCTTCATTTGGCCAACAACCTCCAGGCAATAACCAAACCAATGTTCCATGGCTTTATGCTAGATCTGAAGTTGAGAAACCTAAGTACAATCCTGGAGGAAAACCTCCTTTGCTTGATGACAATTCTTATTTTTCGTTGTGGAGAGTTGGCATGCAGGATCATCTTAGGTACGCCAATGATGAGATGTTGGACATCCTCGAGCATGGCTACAATCCTGTAGATCCAAGGTGCCTCACTCCTAGAGAAACTTATGACAAGCATCTAAACGACACTGCGATCATGTGCATAAGAAAAGGAATGAATTACAAGCAATGGAGACCTTACATTCACATCACAATCGCCAAGGAACTGTGGGATAGCATTATAAGGACCAAGACCGGTACCTCCACTCTCCGGCTTGCTCAATATGAAATTGCCAAGGGGCAATTGCAGAATTTCTATATGGAAAAGGGTGAATCTCCCAAGCAACTGCTAGAAGGGCTCATGACTCTCGCCACAGACATTGAGTCCTGTGACTGTGACAAGACGCAAGATGGTTTCAACCTGACCAAGAGATTTCTCGTGGACAAGTTACTTCATGCTCTTGCTCCGTACCACCATCAAATGGTATGGGACATGAGGCAGAACCATGGGTTAAAAGAAATGACTCCAGATGACATCATATCCACTTTACAATTATTTGAAGAGTCAAAGGCAAATGCAACAAAGCACCTTGCCATGCATAGCACTTCAACATCAAAGATTAATCTTGCTTTGAAAGCCAAGCATGAATGTGACGAAGAAGAAAGTGAAGAAGAAGAGGGTGATGATGACTGCGAATATGGTGATGATGTTGACTATGATGAAATCCCATCTTATGAGGACATTGCTCTGTTTGTAAATAAGTTAAGTGCAGGAAAATTCAAAGGAAGATTCCCAAAGAAGAAATTAAGGAAATACTATAAGTGTGAGGAAACCAACCACTTCTCCAATGACTGCCCTTATGAGAAGAGAGAAGATAAACCAAGGTTTTTGAAGACCTTTGTAAAGAAGAAATTGCCAAACCCTATGAACTCCAAGCTCAAGAGAATAGATGGAAGAGCAATGGTTGCACAAGAAGAATCAGATCTAGAAGACGTTGGTGGGGTTGCCGGAGTAGCTCAGGATACACAAAACACCTTGAGGCTAGTCAACAAAAGTGGTGATGTTGTTCACTACAACTATATGAAAGACTACAATGGCAACGCCCACAAGTGTTTGATGGCAAAGACTGCCATAGAAGATGAGGAAGACCAAAGCTCCCATGATAAGGTTAAGGTAACTCCACGGTTAAACTCTTTCAGTCTAGCTTCTACCTCATCTGATGAGTACCTTGATGCTGAAGATCACTATGAGGACAATGACTTAGATCATCCTATGTTTGCCAAAATAAACAAATTTATGTGCTCTCTTAAAGGAAAGAAGCTCACTATGTTTCGCATACTTATGGAAATGGTGAGTAAGCACACCAATACCATCAAGGAACTCGAAACCGTCATCACTGAGGAGAAGGAAAGAAATGAAATCCTTGAGCAGAAAGTCATGTATGAGGAAGCACAAAATGATGCATTATGCTCAAAAGTTGGTGAAAACCTTGATAAACATGCTAACGATCTTGCCTCCTTGAAAACGGCTGAATCTGTGTGCAAAGAGTTATTAAATGATAAAAACCGACTTGTCATGCTTCTCTTTCTAAGGACTGTGAGCGCCTATCCTTATCTCTCAAGGACAAGGAAGAGAAACTCACTGTTCTTACAAAGAACTTTGAGGCACTCAAGGTTACTTATCTTAACACTCTAGCTAAGGCTTACTCCTCACCTATCATTAATGTTGATACCTGCACTGCTAACTCTAGTAGTGAACTAGCATCTATCCTTGAGGAAAACTGTTCGCTAAAGGCACAGCTTGATAAAGGTCTCATGACATGTGCACAAGGACAAAAGACTCTCAATGAGATCTTAAGTCAACACAATGAAGTCTTTGCCAAGGAAGGGCTTGGGTTCAATCCAAGCACCGCCAAGAAAAGTGTATCTCCTCTCAAGTGCACCACCCCGCTTAAAGAATTATTTGTACGAGAGGGACACAAGGAGAAAGGTAAGGTTGTGAGTGGGTCGGCCACTAGGGGTTTTCCCACTCTCAACAAGACAACATGAACCCCACTCTCAACAAGACAACTGAATTCATGCCTTCATCCTATGTACTTCGCAAATCAAAGGAAGGAGAGGTTTATGCTAAATTCGTTGGTCCCCGTAATGCATTCCGGTTTTATGCTATTTGGATCCCTAAGACTCTTGTAACTAATGTGAGAGGCCCCATGACGAAATGGGCACCTCAAACCAAGTCTTAATTCGTTACAGGCTGTTTTCTCCGGAGGAGTCAAATGGGTGATCGAGAGTGGATGCACCAATCATATGACCGGAGATAGTAACTTGCACTATGACTTCATGCAAGCCATTCGACCATACATGAGCATTGTATTCAGTGGAGTGTAGAAAGGGCAGGTAATTGGGTTGGGCAAGGTGGCAATCACTAATGACATGTCTCTTGCAAATGTCATGCTTGTCCAATCTCTTCAATATCATTTACTTTCAGTTCGCCAATTGGCTTCCGTTGGTTATGACACACTATTCGGACTAACAGATGTGAAAGTCTTTAAGAGAGACAATCTCGAAGTGGCCTTTGTTGGAGAGTTGGATGGCAACATTTACACGGTTGATTTGTCGAAAGAGAGCACCTTCCATACAACTTGTCTGATGGCCAAGGCTCACATGGGATGGGTGTGGCATCACCGGCTCGCCCATGTCGGCATGAGAAATCTTCAAAATCTCTTAAACGGCAATCACATCCTTGGACTAACCAATGTATATTTTAAGAAAAGATCGTGTGTGCAGTGCATGCATAGCTGGGAAGCAACATCAATCAAAACACCCACCCAAGAATATTGTATCCACTTCAAGGCCATTAGAGCTCCTTCATGTGGATCTGTTTGGGCCTCCTTCATGGGCAAGTCTTGGTGGGAACAAGTATGGCCTAGTAATTGTTGATGATTACTCAAGATACACATGGGTATTCTTTCTCAAGTCCAAGGACGAGACGAAGATCACCTTCCTTGATTTTGCCAAACAAGTCCAGCGGAAGTTTGACAAGGACATCAAGGCAATAAGAAGTGATAATGGCTCCGAGATCAAGAATTACACCCTAGAAGAATTTCTTAGTGATGAGGGAATTGAACATCAGTACTCCGCACCTTACACCCCTCAGCAAAATGGTGTAGCAGAGAGGAAGAACCGGACACTTGTAGAAATGGCAAGGTCCATGTTAGACGAATACAAGTCACCACATAGTTTTTGGACTGAGGCTGTCAACACAGCATGTCATGCATAAAACCGGCTCTTCCTTCAATCAATATTGGAGAAGACTCCATATGAGCTCCTAACCGGGAACAAGCCCAATGTTAAGTACTTTCGTGTATTTGGATGCAAGTGTTTCATCCTCAACAAACGGGAACGTTTAGGAAAATTTCAATCCAAAACAACTGAAGGGATTTTTGTTGGCTATGGATCAAACTCTCACGCCTACGGGGTCTACAACAAATCCACTGGATGTGTTATAGAAACCTGTGACGTGACGTTTGATGAATTTAACCGCTCCCATGGGGAGCAAGTTTATCTAAGTGATGCACGTGAAGAAGATTCCTCGCAAGATATATTGAACATGGGTGTAGGTGCACTTCTTCCCTTGGAACAAAGACCCTATGATGATGATGAAGATGATGAGAGTATTTCTCAACCTCAAGACAATTCACTGCCCGTACCTCCACAAGATAGTAGCACACATATCGTGCCAGTTGTTGAGGGTCAAGTGGGAGAACATGTCTCTCACCCTGATCACACTCAAGAACAAGTTGATCTTCAAGAGCTAGACCAAAGTATGGATATGGTTGATGATGAACCTCAACAGGTGCACCGCGAAGAGGAATATCTTCCACTTCATGTTAATGATCCATATGTTGAGGACGTTGATGATGGAAACGAAGTCGAACCTCGTGAAACCCTGACCTCCATCATGCCACGTGTGGCTGGTCGTGTTGATATTGATCAAATCCTCACCGGCGTGTCGGAAGGTAGAGTGACTCGTAAACAATTAACAAACATTTGTGCTCACTTCTTGTTTGTCTCTAGTACTGTGCCACATAGGGTTCAGGATGCATTGTGTGACAATGACTGGCTCCTTGCTATGCTAGAAGAGTTAAACAGTTTTACACGCAACGAAGCATGGTCATTGGTAGAACGACCAACTGAAGAACACAATGTCATTGGAACTAAATGGATCTTCAAGAACAAGGAAGATGAGCATGGGACTGTCCTCCGCAACAAGGCAAGGTTAGTAGCACAGGGGTACTCCCAAGTTGAAGGTTTGGACTTTGGTGAGACTTTCGCCCGTGTTGCTCGTCTTGAATCCATTCGCATTCTATTGGCCTATGCTACTTTCAATGGTTTTACTTCGCATCAAATGGATGTGAAAAGTTCTTTTCTTAACGGTCCTCTACAAGAAGAGGTATATGTATCACAACCACCTGGGTTTGTTGACCCCCATCACAAAGACCATGTGTACAAACTTCACAAGGCTCTGTATGGCCTCAAACAAGCACCCCGTGCTTGGTACGATCATCTTAAGAAGTTCTTACTCGATGATGGCTTTGTGGTAGGGGTGATCGATCCCACTCTTTTTACTAAGAGGGAAAATGGTGATTTGATCTTATGCCAAATCTATGTAGATGACATCATTTTTGGTTCTCCTAACATCCGTTTATGCAAGAAGTTTGCGGCCTCCATGACCAAGACCTTTGAGATGTCACTCAACACGGACTTGAAGTTCTTTCTTGGGTTTCAAATACAACAATTTCAAGAAAGAATTTTCTTGTATCAAACTAAGTAACTCAAGGACATTCTTGAAAATTTTGATATGACAAATGCTAAACCAATGAAGACACCCATGGCCACATATATCATTCTAAATGAAGACACCAACCGTATTCCTTTTGACCCATCTACTTACCGCTCTATGATTGGTTCGTTACTTTATCTTTGTGCATCTAGACCGGACATCATGTTAAGTGTAGGCATATGTGCTAGATTTCAAGCTTCCCCTAGGGAAAGCCATCATACGGCGGTTAAGAATATTCTTAGATACCTTGTTCACACCCCAAAGTTAGGCCTATGGTACCCTAAGGATGCAAAGTTCGGTCTTATTGGGTACTCCGATGCGGACTGGGCCGGTGACAAAGTGGGACGGAAATCCACTTCCGGTGCATGTCAGTTTCTTGGACGTTCCTTGGTAAGTTGGTCCTCAAAAAAGCAGAATTGTGTTTCTCTCTCCACGACCCAGGCCGAATATATTGTAGCCGCAAGCTGTGCAACCCAACTGCTAAGGATGAGGCAAACCCTAAAGGATTATGGCATCACGTATCGACACGTGCCTCTTCTCTGTGATAATGAAAGTGCCATAAAGATCTCCGAGAACCCCATTGATCACCCTCGCACAAATCATATTGATATTAGGTATCATTTCTTCAGAGACCATGTGCAAAAGGGTGCCATTGATATTGCCCATGTGGGTACCAACATGCAGCTCGCTGACATTTTCACCAAGCCACTTAGCATAGCAAGATTCTGTCAACTTAGGCGTGAACTTGGTATCTTGGAGCTTGATAACATAACTTGAAATCCTGTACACATGCACACACTCACATTATGTTCTTATCTTGATGTCGGAATCCATTTAGGGGGAGTCACTAGGACTCACGTCATAATTTTGTGTTTTAACCCTACAATATGCATAAATCAACTACTTTCCCCAAGTGGTATATATAATTCTTGTAGGCAACTGTGTTGGCTGTCCCTTGTGATAAACCATGTCAAATCATCTCATCATCCAAATCCCAGAATTTGCCTCTGCCTACTTCTCTCTCGGTTGTCCGACGAGTCTCGGACGTCGGATGGCTAAACACACTCCGGACGTCCGGCAGATGTCGGTCGTCCGATGGCTAAACTCACTACAGACGGCCGGCACCCGTCGCACGTCCGACACATCGGGAGCTCTATAAATAGAGGGGCGCGGGCTAGGCCTTGCCCTAGCCCCCCACGTGCCTCCTTTTCTCCCAGCTGCCACCACAGCCGCCGCCAGCTCCAGAGGAACTCGACCGCGCCGCCACCGGGGGCCCTACTCCGCGATCTGGCTGATCTCCTGTCCAGGATCCGTCCTCCCTTTCCTCTCCTCTCCCGATCTGTAGGTATCCCCTCGGTCTCACTCGCGATTGGTTCCCCTTTCTCCCAAGTTCATGTGTTCGTTCATGTGGTTTGACCATGACCGTTCCCCATGGGGTTTCCAACCGTGTATGCCTTGTTCCAACATGCCCAAGATTAAGCATACTGCCCGGAAGAACTCTGCTGGATCATCCGTTCATGCCCCTCCTGGCACGGGGTCGGATGACTCTGATGGACCATGCCGTCCCTTCAAACGGGTCGCCCGGCGTCCTCCTCCACAGCTTCACTCCTCGTCTGATGGCTCGGACTTCGAGGATGACCTTGCAGCTGAGGATCGTGCTCAACAAGTTGCCACTCGGAAGACTATGCCGAAGCCCGGGACTCGCAGGCCCTCCTATATGCCACCGCCTCCTCCTGAACAACCCGAAGGTGAAGCTCATCGCATCTCTCTTGAACCTCCTCCTACTTTAGGTCGTGAAGTCACGGACTTCACCACGGTTCCTAAGTCTTCCTACTTCACATTCCGCCGCGATGTTGACCAGTTTTCTGTTGTACGTGACTCTATGGACTCACATTTCCACACAAACGTCCAAGCGGACATCTTTAATACTGTCATTGTTCCTAAGGGTCTCTCCGTCCATCACTATATTGATCTTGAGCATATTCGCACGCACCCGGCGAAATACCCGGGTGCCATTGAGCTCATTGAGTCATCAGGGCTCGCTGCCCCCTTTGCTTTTCGGTGCGATTTTAACAGTGCTGCTATTCATCAATTTTATGCCACATGTTTCTTTGGCTCAAACAACACTGTTAGTTGGATGACTTCTGATGCTCAGTTCACAGCCTCTTATGATGAGTTTGTTGCCGCACTCGGTTTCCCTGATTCCGGTTTGAAAATCCATAAGAATGATCCTAACCATGCACATCAGCCCATTGAGGCGTGTGGGCTTCTCCTCAAACCACTTCGTGAACTTGATGCAGACGAACGGATGAAGGATCTTAATCAAGTATCCATCTGGAGCTCTCCCTACTTTATCATTTTTCAGTGTCTTATCCGCACCATCTATCCCAAGATGGGTGATAGGGGCTCCTACAGCGGCTACTATATTGACATCATGTCACATGTACACGAGTTCCCCAAGCGCAAGATTAATGTGCCTCACTTTCTATGGCATGAGATTCGGCTCGCTAGTCTTCAATACAAGCGAGCCTTCCCTCATGCCCCCTTCATCCACGCTTTTATTCACCATGTTGCTGAATTCACTGTTACTCCCACTCACACGCATCACAAGTGGGTCATTCCCGCTCACATGGCGGATAGCTATGCTCCCAAGAAAACCCCATACACCACCTCTACTCGCCGCACTGCTGCCCGGTCAGCGACCCCTTCATCCAGCTCAGCTCCTCTCGGTCGTTGTGCCAAATTCATTGGCAAGGCACATTCTGCTATGATGAAGGCCTTCTCTTTCCAGTGCGGTCAAACTCATGATGTGGTTTCTCGCCTCGTCTCCTCCAAGAATGCCCTCAAGGATCGTCTGAGAGACTCGGGCGCTCTTGATGTGAGTGACGATGAGGCCCTTCCTGCTGCTCCTCCTTTTGACTTTGGCTTCCTATATGGTCCTGAGTGGGCTGATTTTCTTGAGTAGGGTGGTAGCAGTGGCTTTCCTGACGATGATGATGATGATGATGATGATGATGTTGATGATCTCTGAGCATGCTTGATGCTGTTGGTGCCTCCCTTTTTGGTACTTGGTTCCAAAGGGGGAGTAATATATCCTAGTTTTAGTCTTTGGAGATTTAGTCTCAATTTGCATGCTTGTGTAATGTAATGGATAAACGACTGTGATGCACTATGTATGGCTACCTATGAATGTCGTGATTGCTATGGATTGCTAGGATATCATGTTTTGCTCCATTACTTCATATGATGATCTATTATCTTTACTAAGGCACATGATATTTTTGATACACACATTAAAGGGGAGCTCCGATATTTTACCATGCACATACTAAGGGGGAGCTCCGTACTAAACCTCTCCAAAGATAAAATGTATGTTAAATCTTTTGAGAGCTATGTATATGTTATCATCAACTACCAAAAAGGGGGAGACTGAAAGTGCAGTCATGCCCTTAATCAAGTTTTGGTGTTAATGACAACACATACATAGGAAACTAATCTTATTTGTTGAGTGTATCTTAGGATGGCAAGTACTTTTAGTAGATTGAGAATTATGTGCCAAGGTGGTCTGAGAAGATCGGGACTTATATGTCAAGAAGGCTCGGGATTGAGAAAAGATGATGTAGCATATCCTTTAAGTTTACTATTCTTGAGTATAGGGTTCCCGCACTATTAAGAGGGGATCACAGGTTTTGCGTTGAACTTGCTCATACTACATCTCTACTTTTTCCGCTCATACCACATCTCCACTGTTTTGCTTTTATCTCAAAACAGAACCAATGCCTCGGACATCCGTCTTCCTCCGGACGTCCGAGGGCCGGACGTCCGACTCCTTTGGAAATCCAGAATCTTATACCAGAGAAATCAGAGCCATATAACTCGGACTTGCGGCTTCCTCCGGACGTCCGAGGGCCGGACGTCCGACCTCCTTCAGAAATCCGGAACCCTGCACGAGAGAAAGTTGAGTCAAATAACTCGGACTTCCGGCCTCCTCCTCTCGTCTGATGGCCGGACGTCCGACCTCCTCCAGAAATCCGGAACCTTGCACCAGAGATATTTCAGTCAAATAACTCGGACTGCCGGCTCCCTCCGGACGTCCGGTTCCTGTTCAACTACACAGTGATTCCAGATATATATACATCCCTCGGACGACCGACCCCTGTTGGAGGTCCGACACCTTGTGGGCGTCCGGACATCCGAGAACTGCCGGATGTCCGACCACTGTCAGACTTAAGTGACCCCAACGGTTGTTTTACTCTTCCCACTATATATACCCCCCTCCCACTTCGTGAGAGGTTGTTCAACACAACTAGAACACTTACAAGAACACCTTTCTCCTCACTCACTCTTGCCTACACCCAATCTTAGATCCCATGAGCATTTGTGAGCCCCTTTGAGTGTTGTTCCAATCAAAAGATAGATCGTCTCCTTCTCCTCCTCTCCACCAAAGTGATTTGTGATTTGAGCAAGTTTTGAGCAATCCCCGTGATCTTGTTACTCTTGGAGGTTGGAGACTCCTAGGCGGTAGGAGTCTTCGGAGAGGAATCAAACCATTGTGATTACCCCCGGAAAGTTTGTGAAGGTTTGGAAGCCACCTCAAGGCTTACCACTAGTGGT
The DNA here is from genome assembly GCF_904849725.1 of Hordeum vulgare subsp. vulgare. NCBI lineage: Eukaryota > Viridiplantae > Streptophyta > Magnoliopsida > Poales > Poaceae > Hordeum > Hordeum vulgare. The sequence goes on along the minus strand of NC_058521.1, from coordinate 104,749,710 downwards.
TGCGAAACGTCTTCATGGTGTTGTCTCAAAGGGAGAATAGGGTGAGCCTTCGTGGCGTTGGTGTGCCTTTGTGGTAACATCCGCCCCTCTAACGGTGACGTAGCTTCCCTCCAAGGAAGTGAACATCGGGATACGTCCTCGTCTCTCTTGGGGTTTCGGTAATCCCTAACCCTAACTCTCTACTTGTGTTAATCCTTATTACGTACTTGCATTTGATTATTGTTTACCGGTTGCCTTCCTTTACTCTAAATAGCTTACTACTTGTCATTGAAATTATTAGGCTCACGCTCATATTCCGCACCTTTGCCTAAAATTGCTAAGTAACTATTAAAATTTGGAACTCTACCTATTCACCCCCCCCCTCTAGGTCCATCTCGATCCTTTTCAACGGGTTGTCAAGTTTTAAAATATATTTTTTGCGGGTTATCTTTGGTGCAGCAGCTTATTTTGTTTGTGTTGTTCCTAGCTTCTGCGACGATATATGTGTGTTTAAAGTGGCTCTTTTCGTTATGTTTGTGCATGGGAATATCTACATCTTTTTAGGTAGAACTTCCCCACTCTTATTTTGTGTTTTTTTTTTGTTGAGAAGACAGTAATGTTGTGGCTGTGAAAAAGAAGGTTGATGACTTTTATTACAGTGTAACTAGGCTTAGGACTCATCATACTAAGAGGTGGGCCCAGATATTTGAGAATTTTCAAGGCATCTAATTTTTGAACTTCGTGAGGTTTTATAGCTAAACTTCCTTGTACTTTTTTTTCTGTATCTATGACCTGTTAGTTGTTAAAGCTCCAGCTTTTAATATAGGAGCGTAATCCAACTTATGAACTTCCTAAGGTTTTATAATTGAACTTCCTGTCTTCTTTTGTGTATATACGATTTGTTATTTGGATATAAGAAGGGCATCTAACTTATGAATTGCCTCATGTTTTATAGCTGAACTTCCTGACTTCCTTTTTTAAGTGTCCAACTTTGAATGTAAGAAGGGTAGATTTTCATAGATGAAAACCAATCGACCTTTGATTTGATTGTTTTCTTGTTTTTAGATCAAAGATTATGTTCCAAAACATTGAGTTCACGTGGAATATAAGAAGGGCATCTAACTTTTGTGTATCTAAGTTATGTCCGTATTTTTAGGCGAAAATTTTGAGTGGGAAATTTGATAGGCTTGTGAGAAAGTTCTTTAATGCGACTGGTCCTGAAAGCATGGAAGCTCATGAATCTGTAAGCAATAAGTTTTGTTGTTTCTTTCCTGCTTTCCTTTTTCTCCTATTTATGTTAGTATCAATTTTATTGAGTGTGTGTGTGTGTTTATCTTCCTCTGGTTATTTTCCCTAGTTTCGACCCACCCAAAACTCATGTTTACATGGGCAGTGTTGGGCATTGGGTGTCAGTATTTCTTGACTTGAAAAACAAACAGTTCCAGCTTCTTGACTCTTATTAGGGACCAACCGATGAATCAGCAATGCGTCTGTTTCGGAAGATGACTGATAACATCAAGAAGCTTTGGTGCGATGCCAGTAATGACAGGGAAACACCACTCAATCCATTATCTATTGACCACTCCCCCTTAGATATGATTGATGTCCCACAACAGCATAACAAGTATGATTTCCACCTGATCTGTATCTTTTTATTTATTTCTGCTTACATGCATGAGTATGTTTTTGTTGCACTGTTTTGTTATTGTTTTGTATATGGTTTCTTTTTTACAATGTTTCTTTTTGTTGGTTGCAGCGTCGACTGTGGCTTCTTCATGCTCATGAATGTTAACTCATTTCACCATGGTGATCTTGCAAACTATACACATGAAGATATCTCTGATATCAGGAAGACATGGTTGTACGCAATTGCTACTTCTAACCTGTTTGAAATAGATTTCATGGAGCTGTTTGATTTCCATGCATGTAAGTCTTTGTAGCTGCAATTTTGGTAGTTTTTTCTAATACATAGATGTTTTGTAGCCATTTCTCTTTTTGAACTCTCGGCTTTAATTGAACATTAACTTAAACGAACATGAAGCGGGTGATACCTTTTTGTTTTTGGTCGCATAACCTGAATGATTTTCTTGTCGAAAGTTTTTTGTTTGACCTTAGGTTTGTGGTGTATCTGAACTTCTTTATTTGTTAGATGAACTTGAATTGCAATATTGTCATTTATATTTTTCTTTTTTGGACTGAAGCTTGTGTTGTGACTAAACTTCTGTTGGTTTTATGGTCTTTTTCCACAGTAGAGGATTTCGATTTCACCAACTTCGATTACGCATTTCTTGGGACACTGAATTACCAGCCTATGCAGGAACCGACGAGCACAAGTCCAAGTCCCCTGCTGTAAAAAAACAGAGTCCTCCTCAAACTCTGGTCCATTCCAAGATTAACAAGCAGGTTGTTTCTATTGGAGTTCCTAAAGCCTAAGGGAGTGCCGATCGAAAGACCCCTTGCACTCGGAAGGTATTTGTAGTCCAAGCTAATGAGATTTCATCTGATTCCGATTTTGAGAAGATTGCTGGGATGAGGAACTCTGGTAAGTCTGCTGGGGCTACTGTTGGTGGGAGAGGTGGCTAGAATGGCATCATTGCTAGGAGGAAACCGACACTTGAGTATGGAAACATAACCTCCTCAAAGAGAGCAGCTAGACTACCTTTGAAGTTGCGTTCTCCTTTGTGCCCCCCTAAAGAAATATACGTTCTCATATCTACATGAGGCCCAAAAGTTGAAAGGTTTTTTGTTAAGTGAAGATGGTGTGAAGAAGCACATGGATTGAGTTTTCCTATACTTTTTTTGCTCGGTGATATGGTTCTTTTGTGTGAACTTCTATTGTAATAATACCTGAACTTATCTCCCTTTTTAATCATTTCTTGTATGTAGTTGCACTTCTATTTATCTACCATGCTTTTACTCATGCAGGACATCATACTGCATGTTTACTCTCCCTGGTGACAACCTCATGGACCTGACTGCACGTGTCCTTCGGAGTCTTTTTGGTGAAGGGCAGCAGATGGAAGGAGACGTGATGGACTTACTAATAAACCATTCAAAGGATATTCCAGAAACTTTGGAGATATTATTGTTGGAAATATGCCCTAGAGGCAATACTAAAACAATTAATATTATCCATGCCATAACTATATTGAATGGAAACATAAATACATGCGCGGATATATAGACAAAACTATGTCCCTAGTGAGTCTGTAGTTGACTAGCCTATTGATCAAGGATGGTTAACGTTTCCTAGCCAAAGACAAGTGTTGTCACTTGATGACGGGACCACAACATTGGGAGAATGATGTGATGGACAAGACCCAAACTATAAACGTAGCATATGATCGTGTCATTTTGTTGCCATTGTTTTCTGCATGTCAAGTATTCATTCCTATGACCATGAGATCATGTAACTCACTGACATTGGAGGAATGCCTTATGTGTATCAAACGTCGCAACGTTACCGGGTGACTATAAAGGTACTCTACAGGCATCTCCGAAGGTGTCCATTCAGTTAGCATGGATCAAGTCTGGGATTTGTCACTCCGTGTGACGGAGAGGTATCTCGGGGCCCACTCGCTAATACAACATCATATACAAGCCTTGCAAGCAATGTGACTAAAGAGTTAGTCACGGGATCTTGTATTAGAGAACGAGTAAAGGGACTTGTCGGTAATGATATTGAAATAGGTATGGAGATACCGACGATCGAATCTCAGGCAACTAACATACCGAAGGACAAAGGGAATGGTATACGGGATTATATGAATCCTTGACATAGAGGTTCAACCGATAAAAATATTCCTAGAATATGTCGGAGCCAATATGGGCATCCAGGTCCCGCTATTGGTTATTGACCGTAGAGGTGTCTCGGTCATGTCTGCATAGTTCTCGAACCCGCAAGGTCTGCACACTTAAGGTTCGGTGACGTTTCGGTATAGTTGAGTTATAGATGTTGGTAACCAAAAGTTGTTGGGAGTCCCGGATGAGATCCCGGATCTCACGAGGAGCTCCTGAATGGTCCGGAGGTAAAGATTGGTATATAGGACCTCCTATTTTGGTCACCGGTAAAGTTTCGGGCTCAAAGGTAGTGTACGGGGAGTGCCGGGAGTGTACCGGGGACCATCGGGAGGGGTGTCACGCCCCGAGGGGCCTTATGGGCTGTGGGAGGATACAAACCTGCCCCTAGTAGGCTGACATAAGCTCCCACTAAGGCCCATAAGGTTTGAGAGGCAAAAACCCAAAGGTGGAAAAGGTGGAAAGGGTTTCCAAGTGGAAAGAAGGAATCCTACTCCTAGTAGGATTGAAGTAGGACTCCTCCACCTCCAATTTCGGCCAAACCTTGAGGGTTTGAGGCTGCCTCCTCCCCTCCGTCCCTCCTATATATACTAGAGGTATTGAGGGTTTTTGAGACACATAATTTCAGCCACATGCTACCCTCTCCTCTAGTTTGTAGTTCTTCCTCTAGATCGGATTTCCGCGGTGCTTAGGCAAAGCCTTGCAGGAATAGATCACCACCATCACTGGCACGCCGTCACGCTGCCGAGAACTCATCTACTTCCCCGTCTCTCTTGCTGGATCAAGAAGGCGGAGATCGTCATCGAGTTGTAAGTGTGTTAAACGCGGAGGTGCCGTCCGTTCGGTACTAGATCGGGACGGATCGTGGGACGGCAACGATTTGGATCACGAAGACGTTCCTCTACATCAACCGCGTTTCTTAACGCTTCCCGCTTAGCGATCTACAAGGGTATGTAGATTTGATCTTCCTCTCGTAGATGATCATCACCATGATAGGTCTTCGTGTGCGTAGGAACTTTTTGTTTCCCATGCAACATTCCTCAACAATTCTCTTGTGCTGACTGGGTTGTTCTGAGTCCTTACTTCATACATGCTTTTTTGTAACCCTATGTCTCTATGTTTGCTCTAGCTTTTTGTCAAGTGGAATTATGATCTACTTTTATTTGTCAAGTTTTAATGTTCTTAATTTAAGTTGTTGTTGTGTTTTGTAATGTAGTATTGCCTGGATTACGATGTGTTTTCTTCACCAATGCCAAAATTCGATGCGAAAAACTCGGCGGAGCTATGGATGAGGTTGTTTGCTCGTAAGGGAGAAGACCTTCTTAAAGAAAAGCTAGTTAGGTTTTTATAAGTATTTGTTTCTTTTTTATTATTTATATAATTTTCTGTGTATCCCAAAAAGGACATTTTTGTTCGTGTGGGTTGTTCATGTGTGTTGTTCAGTTTCATATTATGATTTATATTTATCTTTTCTCACCCGTGTTTTATAATATTTTGTAGTTTTTTTGCCAATTTTCAAGCGCATCGACAAATTGGGGCACTACAGTGTGTATGTGCTAAATAGATATCACGGGAGCATCGACATCCTCGCCTCACTTCCTTACTCTAAGAAGGGCATGTAACGAACCCGCTTCCACGCAGACTGCACACCCATCGTTAGTTGTGATAACGAACCACTGTTACAGTTTTTTCATGTACCTGTGTAACTCTGTGTGTTTAACTGAGTATCATTTGATACTTGAACTTATGATATATTTTTTAGTTGTACTTATGTGCGAGTCTCATTTTATGTAATTGAACTTAGCTATTTCGTTCAATATGTTTCTTATTTTTCGTGTTCGCATCATGTTTTGCATTTCAAGAGATCTGTTGGGTTTCTCGAGGAGGTGTACGGCAAGGATGAATATAAAGCGAGCAATCAACCAAACTGGGTGTCTATTGCAAAGAGGCCTACTTATGTCGAAGTTCCAAAGCAAGGTGCCAATGAGTGTGGTTTCTTCTGGGTGAAGTTCTGCTTTACATATGATGGAGATGGCCCTACCGAAGATTCCGTTGATTTGGGCGTATGTTTTATACTTGTTGTCTCCTCTTTACTTTTATTTTTTTTATTTTTGTCGTTGTCGCGCACATTGTCCTTCTGTTCTTTTAGTTTTTTTATGCTTACTCCTCTCTTCATTCTTTTATTTTTCTGTTTTTTGCAGTGTCCTACTGTAGATGATTGGAAGGCCGAATTCATGTACAACCTAGTCTTTAGCCCAAAGAATGAAATTCTGCGTGAAGAGCTTCCAGCTGACATCCGGGAGTTGGCGTAATGATCTCTGCATTTTAGGAACATTGGCTTTGTATAGATCTGGTTTTGATTAGATTTGTCTTAGTATATACATTTCGTTTCAAAATGGGTGGAGCTAATTTATTTGCATGACAAATTGAAGATTTGGTTTAGTATTTTTCTGTACCAATGTAAGTGCACTGCTTTACTTGTGATTGACTATCATTGTAACCGGAATAAAAAATGGTTTGGTATGTCATTCTTGCTTGTTACTGTATGTGTTCAATACCTTTTTTCACACAGTCGAGTGTGTTTTTCTTTGCCCCATGTGTGCACTTTGAACTTGTGCCTGTCATTTTGTTGGACGGATGTTTTTATCACAGTCAGCATTCTTGTGTTTTCTATGTTTTTATTGTTGTTCAACCCATTGGAAATGCATCTGTTTATCATACTTGAACTTTATATATTATTTATGCCGAACTTCACATAAACAATTTTGTCTAGTACTCCTTTTATGGTTTTAGCTTTTAGTTAATTTTTAGTGTTGTTATAGTTGAACTCCTCCACGAGTCCAAGTAGAACTTTCTTGAAGTGCATGCAAGTCATTATGTTGCCTAACAAGGTTTTAGGCGCTAGTACCTTCTTCTTGCAACCTTATTTATTTTCTCTATATTGATACTTGTACCAGAACTTCTCAACTACTAATATTTGAATTTCATCGTTTTTTATGCTTACCGAACCTTATTTTTTATGCAATTTTAGCAGCTCCTGGTATACGAGGATATTCGTCAGTATGAATAGAACTTTAGCATGTACTCTGGTTGGAGTGTAGTTTTTTAACAGGGCGCAATACATGTTGTGTAATTGTAGTGTAGTTTCTTTTCATTGTTATTCAACTCAGTCAAGTTGTATCCTTTCTTACATCATGTTTTAATATATCTTGCTTTGTAACACACGCACTTCGTATAGTAGTCAACTAGAACTTCACCTAGGAAAGTTTTCCTTTGCATTATGTTTTTATCGTTTTGCTAGTTATGTTTCTCCTTACCTTTTTCCTATAACTTTTTGTTGAAGTGCACCCACATTGTTTCGTTCAGAAACTACCTAAATGTTTACATGTTGTATAGAGAGAACAACAAGCCATCAAATTGGGTTGAACCACATAGCCAAAATATAAAAATTATATAAGAAAAGTGATGTTCAACGCTGACACACATTACATAAAGAAAAGTTGTTCAACCTAATGAAAGCAAACTACCAAACTGAAAAAATAAGGGACAGGCATTTTTTTTGAAAGTCGGACTTTGTTGTTCCTTCATCCCTAGTAGTCGTAGGGTGTTCCAAACTGCTCATCATAGTTTAGCATGTACATACCCTTGATGACGATGTCGATTGTCTTCCAAGACTTGTAGGTGGCGTATGCATCTATCGCTGCATACTGGATGAAGTAGTCTAGCAGTGGTGCTATTCCCAACAGTTTGTGGTCTTATTTGCGATCGATCTTTTTCTCCATGTCCTTAGAGAACGGGTGGACGACCTTGCTTGCAACGTCCGCCAAGGAGTCGTACGGCTTGTTCTTGTATGGATGCCTCCATTTCTTCTGCATGTTGATGAACTTCCTAGGATTGATCTCCAATCCTAAGTTCTTCAGCATCAGTTTGTCCCTAGCAATGTCGAAACCAACAAAGGTGTACATCTTATCCTTCAGGAATCCGTTAAGCCAGTCAGGCCTACAAGTTTGTAGCAACAGTAGTGCATCACTAGTTTAGTTAAACTTGAGGCAGCAATACAGATTAACATATGTCTTCCTGCTTACAGTTTTTAGGCAATATAGCACCTACTGGTATACCAGAACTTCTGCAGTAGGAATCTTTGAACTTCATTTGTTTTTGTATATATGGTTTTCCTAATTACCCTTGTGTAACATGTTCAGAACATCTTTGACAAAAATATGACGTAGAATATAAACTACACTAGTACATACACCTAGTGCAGAAACTAGTTTCATTGAACTTCAGGCAGAAGTACTACTGATTAGTTAAACTAGTTTAATTAAACTTCCTGCTAACACTTTTTATGCAATATTGCCTCTCGGACTTCTCAGTAGGAAATGTTGAACTTCATTTCTGTTTCCTTATGTATCTCCTGCTTACTCCTTTTTATTGTAATATATCATCTATTGGTATAGCAGAACTTCTCTTCTAGAATTTTTTTAACTTATGCAATACTAGAATTTGATGTTTGAACTTTCTGCCTTTTTTATACTTGTTATATGTTTTTTTGTAATACATGAATTCATGTAGTATTCAAGTAGTACTTCATGTAGCAAATTTCCCTTTGCGCTCTACTTGAACTTTAGTTAAAACATCTAGTTCAGAAACTATTTTACTCAAACTTCAAGAAGCAATACCAATTCACAAATTTGCATGAGAATAGGTTGAATGCGTAGTTTTTCTCACATTTTTATCGTTGCGGTGATGTGGAAGACGAGCACCATTTTCTCCACGCAAAGCTGCAGAACTGCTGCCCCTGGTTTGGCTCGGCTTCTCTGGTGTACTCAACATCAATGCTGATGATCCTGTCGATCATGCCACCAATCTTCATCCTAATCTTCTTGATCAGCTCATCGGCTTCTTTGGGATTGCTGGTGCACACGACGTACAGGGGCTCCTGGTCGTGGGATTCAACCTCATTTAGTACTTTTGTGTAGTTGTGCTTCTCAGCATGGACGACGTCGTCTTCAAGCTGGAGGCCTGCTCTGACGACTCTTCATGAGGAAACTTGTGGGATGGCACGGCTGCCATTGCTTCTCGTGGGTTTTTGGGGAAGATGGGGCGGGGGGAATGGCAAGGCGGAGGTGGAGAGGAAGGCAGGCGAGTGTTTTTGACAGTGATGTTGTGTAGTTTTTATGGGGCGAAAATGGCGATGGAGAGTGGTGGAGATGAAGGGAGGAAGGTTTTTTCTGTGCGGCTGATTCTTAGTGGGGGGAGGCGGTTCGTCCGAGCAGCGTAGTGGGCGTTGCAGTTTCTATATGTGGAAACCGCCACCGGGAGTGGTAGTTGTGGACTCCTCGGTTCCTCAACCGTGAGTGGGTTTTCTACATCCTCATTTAATTGCTGCTAACTATCGCGTCAAATGGCAATGCTATTTTGAATTTACGTGTCCCAGTTGTAGGTTGTATAGGTGGTAATCATGGCAGATAGACCAACTTGGACTACCCTTTGACTACAAGTTGAACTTATCTTGTGTATGCTGCTATTTCAATTTGAAAACACTTTTTAAATGATTCCTTAAGAAAATAATTCCTTGTAATATTTCCCTAACATAGATTAGTGGGAAATTCATATTTGATTCAACCATATTTATTCTGTACATGTACACTTTTGTACTAGAACTTCTACAGTAACATTTATTTGAACTTCAATTATTTTTTCTGTTTTTGCTACTTACTCTTTTTTTCATCGGTTGAAGCACCTCCTCGTATACTAGTGCTTCTCAGTATGAATATATGAACTTCATAGTTTTCCCCTATTTTTTCTTGCGAACACTTTTTGTTATGCAATGTAGCACCTCCTTAGTATACTAGGACTTCTCGAGTGCTATTTTGTTGAACTTCTGCATCTTTTTTCAGAATTTCATGTTTTGAAGTTCTACCTTTTTTGTATACATATTGTATGTCCTTTTTTCTGTAATTCATGAACTTCATATAGCATTCATGTAGAACTTCACATAGGAAATTCCCCTTGCACTAATTTTTTAAGGTTTCATCTTTTTTTAACGTTGTTACAGTTGAACTTCACCAGTTGTCCAAATACCAGAATTCAAAATAGAATCCCACAAATGCATGCATGTCATTTCGGCAGTTCAGGCCGTTTTCTGTCAAGCATATTTTTTGTACATGTAATGTTACTCCAGAATTTGTACATCAAGAATTCTTTGAACTTCTGAAGTATTAGTAATTGACCTTCTGCATAAATACTATTTTTTTGTAGTGAATAAACATAACTGGTGCTGACATGTGCTCTAGAAATGTGAGTATCTGAACTTCTACAAGCAAATTGTTTATCTTCAGCAGTGCAACAACATAAAATACATAATGTACTGCTGAGTATAACATTTTATTTGTTTCCTAGTGTTATTTTAATTGTTCATCAGGCTTGTGGTCCTCCAAGGATCTTATTTTCCTCTTGCTTCCCCCTCGCGCTTTTTTTGCAATATAGCACCTCTTGCTCCTAGTCAGTTCCTCTACTTCTTCTCCTTCATTTTCTTCTCCTGCTTCTTCTATGCTTAGGTCTTCGCTTTTTTCTTCAGTGAGGTCTTCGCTTTCCTCTTTGTCGTGGTCACCTTCCTCTTCAAAGTCTTTCTCATCTTCATCTCCCACCACTTTGTTTCTACTAGCTGTATATTTTGTTTTCCCTTTCTTTTCTGCCTTTTGACTCCTCTTTTGAGCTTCTTCATCGCTTTTAGGGCATGTTCTTGAATTGCGTGGAACATATTTCTTGCACACGCTACAAAGCCTACTAATTGCTTTCTCTGGGTGTGGCCCCTTGCTATGTTTTTGAGCTTTCGGTTTCTTCACTTCCATGACGTATTTTCTTTCTAGGAGTATTGGACAAGTTAGTTTGTTGTGTCCTGCAACCAGGTTGCATATACTACATTTGCGTTGTCCAGGTGGCACTCTATTTTCATCCATCTCGGCATCTCTTCTATCTTCTAGTGGCGCCTTTATCTGGTATCCGTGTTCACTTTTCTTTGTTGTAGAATGTTTCTTCCTACCCTTTGTCTCACAGTACAATGGTGGTTTCATCACCACCTGTTGCTGTTGTTGTTTGTCAAGCTGTTGCATTGGATGACCTGGATCATCCTGACATTGTTTGGCTTGACTAGTTGTTTGTAGCATTTCAACCTCATAATAAGCAAGATTATCAGCTATTTCTGCATCTTCTTCAGCCCTTGTTTCGTCAATATCTGCTTGATTTTCTGAATGTATGGCGTCGAGTTCTTCTATGAGCCTTTTAGAACATAGAATGCTCTGTCATACTATTGGTCACATCTCATTGCTTTCTTGTTAACCGTCAAATTTAGCTGCACCAGGGTGTCTTGCTTGCATATTTTAGAGTTATCATCCGATGCTATAGTGTTGTAGTCCCTTGTGTCAAACGTTGGCAGCGATTTAGCAGTCTTGGCGTACCGTTTAATTATCAATTTATCCGGAAACTCATCAGCCCTCAGGTAGTCCAGAATGTTCATTATGTGTAGGCAAAACAACCCTGCAATGAGATAAGTGCACAAATCATTGTGATTTGTGAGGCAGCAATTAGTTACCCTATCATAGTGATAGCATAATTGTAGTTTAACTGGGTATTATTTAATTTCTGCCTGCACTCACCTGTGTGGGTCCAAAGCTTGCATTCACGTTCATATTTTTTTATCTGGATCAGCTACAACCTGGATTTCATGCTTTAAATAGGCAAATACTCTTTCCTCATGGTTTCGTTTGTTGTGGTAGTACACAAGGTACTTATTTTCCTCTAATGTTCTTTTTGCATGGAATAGTGTACTCTTTCTCATCCTGTCCGTCATCTCGCTGTATATGGTTCTCGTGTACTTGATAGCCATGTCTTCCTCGTACCTATGATTTGTTTTTGTAACCGGATTGTTCTGCATATGTCAAAAACAAGATATTAGTCGAGCAGGTGAGTAATATGCTAACATCAAGCGCTAACTGTTCATAGTTGTGAATAAGATGTTGTTTTATGTTTGGCATACCATGCTAGCCATCGTTTGCTCGTTCTCTAAGTACAAACGAGTTTGAATGCAAGCATTTACCCATCTAGCAAACTTGTGTAGGTTCTGGGTCCCTTTGACAAACCCTCTCCTGAGGACGTGATTCATGCTCTTGCTTTGTTGGGTGGAAGTCATTATAGCATAGAAAATGTTTTTAATGTACTAATATCCACATTTTCCTATCACTCCACAGTTGCATCATCATATGGTCGTTCTACAGGTTGTATTTCTGCACGAGTGTAGCCCAGGCAGCTTCAAATTCTGTTGAGCGGCCAGTTCAAGATAGATGTGAACTCCTCTTTGAATGTTGGATACTTTTCGTACAGGCACGCGAGATGTTCCTTGAACTTCTAGAGGATGTGCCAACAACATAGCTTGTGGACTCTATTAGGGAATGCTAGTGGTATAGCTTTTTCCATTGAAGCACACTGGTCTACATGTATATAAAATGTAACATGCAGTGTTATTCAACTTCATTGATTTATCATGCATTGTTTTAAAAAAAAATCTCCCAACACTACTAATGAACTTCTGTGCTAATAGTATTTGAACTTGACAGGCAGACAACATTAGTTTCTCTAAACTTTGAGTCACATGCATTCTGCTTTTTCATATTCACCACTCAGGAACTTCTATGCTAAGAGTATATGAACTTCACAGCCAACAGTAGTTCTTTGTAACACTATGTCATACATTTTTTTTTGTTTTTGTTGCAGTGTAGGGGCTGGACGTCTATGCTATATTGGTTTGAACTGCTTGGCTTATTTTTTTAATATTGCATTATCACTAATGCACGCAACACAACCAGAATTAAAATAATGATAAAACTTGGAATTTTTTGTTGGTACTTGTTAGAATACAAGTCGGGTGCATGTTGTTCATGCATCATACGAATGTAGCAAATATCCACCTGAATGATTTTGCATCTTCGTCTCTGATGAGGGCAACAACAAATATCGTTGATTGCAAATGGTGGTTGGTTCCAACAAACACTCCTAGAGGCATATGAAATCTGTTTGTTTTGTAAGTTGTGTCGAATGTTACGTAACCACCAAAGTATTGATAAGCCCCCCGATAGCTTGTGTTGGCCCAAAAAATATTCTTTATTGCACCGTCATTGTCTACTTGTATGTCGTAGAAGAACTCATCATCGATTGCCTTCATGTATTTAAAGAAACACACAAGTTTCAAAACATCATCCATGTCATCTTTCCTTGCATTCATAGCTTTCCTGCAAAACATATACAAATATGTCATTTTAGTTATTTTTAACGAAGGCTGGTCAGTTAGTATGCTTTTTGTACGTTCTAGTATGTGCATTTTTATTCCTTGCTTGTTTAGTAGGTGTTGTCCTATCATGCTCAGGAAGAAGCTTGCATCTTCATTTTCCGATAGCATTGACATGATCATGGTCTGTTTGACGTCATGGTACTGCAAGAGCTTTACGTACTCCAAAATACTAGGGTCATAATTCTTGTGTGAGTGCAAGAATACCAGCATGTTAGCACTGTGCATGAGGCGTTGATTTTGATTGTATTGTATGTCCACGACCACACATGTGTTATCTTCTTGCACTTTCACCCTCATTCTAGCTTTGCACCCTGTCGTGCGTGAGGTTTTGTTTCGCTGCATGTCTGCCTCAGAAACAGTAACGTTGTGTTTCCCATGGCATGTGCAGACAAAGTACATGTGATTACCACTTCCTCCTGTCTTCCTGACGCCAAAACCAGCGTGTCTGGCGTATCGGTTATAAATTCCCATGCTTTATCTATATTCTTGAATGTCATCGTGAGTTTTGGTATTATGTAATCTGGGAGGTCCCGCTTTTGCAGGAAAAAAACTCATGACATTAAATTGCAGCTTAGAATTTATTTTTAATCCTGCTGCGAAAAATTGAAAAATCAGTCCAGATGCATACAAAGTACTCACGTGTTTGTATGATCGCAACTCCACCGATGTCTGCTGCTTCCTTTTTGGTATGGGGCAGGGTGGAGTTACCATAGCCCTGTGCAGGAGTGGATCACGAGGAGGTAAGAGTGTTGAAGACGCCCTCTCACTTGTGTGTGTCCTTTTGTCTTGCGGTGGTTGTGGAGGCATGTTAATCCCTACGTTATTTTGCCCTTTTGACCAGGAAACAATCCACCAATCCAATGTGTTGTACGGTCATTATCTATAGTAGTAGTATCAGCGTTGCTTGAGGGTAGTGCGCATAGCACTTTCCTCTGTGTATGTATTCGTTGTGGTATTGAATCCACACCAGGATAACCTCCAGAGTTATATGGAGAACCTGAGCTAATGTCCTCCTCCATCGGTGTGCTTGGAGGTCTGCTTGTAGATACAAAGAACCCGCCGGGAATTTCTGGTGTCATCCAGTTAGGGGGATGTACGTACTGGTGAGGTTGGCATTGTTGGTTTTCCGGCGTCACCCATCTGGGGTGTCTATCAGATTGAAAAAGTTGATGCCCATGTATTTTAGGTGTTACCCATTGAGGGGGCGGCACGCTGCGTATAGGTCGGGGGTTGTATACTTGTTTCTTTGAAACTTTACATCTTTTTCTTCGTTTCTCTTCCTGTAAATATTTACATTCACATTATAATTTATTTAGCTCTAGTTGGATGTATGTGAATTTGTTTAGCTAAACTGAACATTCTTTATAGCCTGAACTTCCAAATATCTTTTTCACATCTAAATTAAATAATTATACATCAGAAAAGTATCATGTACCTAGTACTTCATATTTGATTTGTAGCTAAACTGAGCATTCTTTATAGCCTGAACTTCCAAACATCTTTTTCACATCTAAATGATATAAATATATATCAGAAAAGTATCATGTATCTAGTACTTCAATTACGAACTTCTATTCTGGAAAGTGAGTAGTTCTATGCATGGTTGAACTTACACGTGCAGTTTTTACAACCCTATGTTCTAATGCTCGAGTACTAGCACCAACCTGAACTGATGATCAAGTATTAGGTGAACTTCATGTGGTGTTTCATATCTCTGAATTATTATTCTTGTTATAATTGTAAACATGTAGATTTTCCATTTCTGTTAAGCATGTACTGATAGCAAGTCGCTACCTGAACTTCATGTGGTGTTTGATAACTCTTAATTATTTTATATTATTATAATTGTAAACTAGAAGATTTTCTTTTATGGCGCGCCATCCTCGGAATACGGTGGATATTCCTGATACGTCCCAAACGTATCTATAATTGCTACTTGTTCCATGATCTTTTGGGAGACATTGTTATATGTTTTGCTACACTTTTATATCTTTTTACACATATTTGGACTAACGTACTAACTTAGTGCACCCAGTGCTAGTTTCTGTCTGTTGATGTCTTTTTTGCAGGGGCTTTTACCCAAATTTCGGGAGCCCCAAAAAACCCGAGAAATATATATATAAATCAGCGTGACGGAAGCTTCCCGAAGCACGAAGATGGGCCAGAGGGGAGCCAGGAGCTGCCCAAGCGGCCTCCCTGCACGGCCTGGCCCCTGGTCGCGCCCACAGGTCGCCTGGGTGGGTCCCACCTCCTCTGCGGCCCTCTTTCAGCCTATATTTACCCCTTTGATCGGAAACCCTTCGATCATATCAAGAATCGCGAAATTCTCCATCGTTCCGTCGCCACAGTGCTTCCGAGATTGGGAGCGTCAGGAGACATCTTCCCGGCTCCCTGTCGGAAGGAGGATTGACTTTTGGGAGCTTCTCCACCGCCATGGACGCTTCTCGGACGTGCCTTGAGTAGTCCTCCTTGGACCATGATTCCATGACAAGTAGCTATGTGATGTCTTCTCTCCAATCTTGTGCTTCAATGATTAGCCCTTGTGAGATGCCCTACATGATCAAGGCATCTATGTAATTTTCCTACTATTGCTATGCTCGGTTTGCTAGGATCCGATGGATTATGAGATTACGTTCACATTGTGATGAGTTATATATTTGATTATCCTTTTATATTATGTTCTTAGGTAATTCATGCATGTTCTCCCGTGCTTTTTATTGCTTTGGCTGAGTAGTGGATTGTAACTCCAAGAGGGAGTGTTTTGCATGATTGTGGGTTCATGCCCCCTGATGTCTAGCTTGAGTGACTGAAACATGAGACTAGGGGATGTGATGTTGCCACCAGGGAGAAAACAATGGTGCTTGTGACCGCGGTTGCATGGATTGTTTACCTTACGCATAGTCGTTAATGCAGTTGCCCGTTGCTTTGAGTTTACACTTTGGGTGGGGCTCGCAACTTAATACCAGCGAGATGTTGTGGATAGATATCTCAAGGTGGATGATTAGTAAGTAGATGCTGATGAATAAACGGTCTACTTGTCTTAGCATACTGCCCATTACTTCTGAGCCTCTAACTTTCTTGTAGCATGATTAGCATTGCGGTGCGTTTATGATTCTATCAATTACCCAGCTATAATTTGTTTACCCAAGCATAGTTATTTATCGACTTTTGGGAGAGAGAAATCACTAGTGAACATCATGTGATTCAGGTCCATATTACCACCATTTCTTACACCTCCACTATTTAGTGCTTTATTTACTTTTCCGTTGCAATCACTATCACTATTCCCGCTTGTGCTTTAATCCTTTGCAAACTACAAGGCCGGAGAGATTGACAACCTCTCTGTACTCGTTGGAAGAAAAGTTATTTGTGTGTGTGTAGGTCCACGTCATCTGCTACCGCCAGAGCAGTGGACACATGCTTGTTGATCCTATGAGTCCTCCTGGTTCAATAAACCTTACAGTCCCCGTGTAAGGGAAATCCGCTGCTGACTACATCTCCAGCTTCCACTTAGGGTAACCAGCGAGGGGTAAGAAGTATATCCATCAACTCGTCATCACTTCCTCGGGTCGGCAACGTGCTCGATGGGGAATCTTCCTGTTGTGTATTTAAGGTGCGAGGTGGCAGGGAGAGGACACCGCACCTCAGATCGACGTCCTTTCCATATATTCTTTCCTCTCTTACAACCAAAGTCGAGAACTGCCGGCTGCTCCCTATGATTCCCAGCCCCGACCTCTCTGCCGCACAGCATGGTGAAGGGAGCAACGGCGAAGGCTGAGCGGGCCAAGAAAGGGACGCATGGATCCTCGTCGAGTGCCGGAGCTCTCCCGCAAGGATGAATCCACGGCGACTAGATGTCGTCCCGAGTCTCGAAGGAGCAGTTGCTGGAGCTGGAGAGTGAAGTCCTGGTCACCCAGGGGAGCTGGCAACTTCCCGAGGATGGTGAGCTAGAACCCGCGCCTTGGAACGACGAGCGAGTGCTCCTTGTCACCTACATCGAGAGAGGTTTTTCTTTGCCTCAGTATCCCTTTTTCCGAGCGTTTCTTGGTTTCTTAGGGGCTCAGTTCCACCACCTCCCCCCCCCGCAATTTTTTCTCGTATCTAGGCGCATTTGTGTCCCTATGCAAGAATTTCCTCAGTTGTCACCCGCATTGGGGGTTGTTCAAGCGCTTGTTCACGTGTCGAGTGATGACCATGAAGAAGTCTCCCACATCGGTGGAGAACCATTGTGGCGCGGCTTTGTGGTGGCTTAGGCCTTCAGCTGAGGGGCAAGAGTAGCTTCCCCCAGAGGAGTTTCCCACATTCGGTGAAGAACTGCCAGGATTCTTGGTTTTATTGTCGAGACATCCTAGTCAGCGAGGGTCATTCGGGCCTCGTTCCCTATACTGTTGATAGGTTCCATCCGGCTCCTTCCTGGACTGTGTCCAAGGAGGTGAAGACCGATGCAGTTACCTTGATGATAACGGTACTTGCCTTGATCCGGAAGGGTGTAAATGGGTTGGACCTCCTGGAAGTCTTCTTCCAGCGTAGGATCCAACCTCTCCATGCCAAGGTTCACACAATGTGGAAATATGAAGGACTGAATGATCCGACCCGAGTGCATCCTGAGGAGATCGAGGAAGAGGGGATGGAGTATAAACTCAAGGCCATTACTCCAGTGAGGGACAACCCCAGGGGCTCACAGCAGGTGCCTCCTTTCTCGGTGGAGCAGCTGCTGAATGAGGTGAGCTATCGAGCATGTGTACCGAGTGAACTTCTTCGTTGTTTCAACTCCCATTTTTTATTTTGCTTCCTCCATTCGACAGGATTTTACATGGCTGGTCAGTTCCATACCGGCGGTTGACCGCTCGCCCATTGACGTGGAGAGTCACACTGAAACCCAAGACACCAAGCAACCGGAAGGTTCGAAGGTCGACGAAGATGATGAAGGCGACGATGAGGAGATGTAGGAGAGTGAGAAGAAGCATCGAGACAAGGCGGAATCTTCTCCGTATGACGAAGTTCCGGTCGAGACCCATTTCGAGGCATGCCAGTACCTTGGAGTCCGCGCACGCGCCCAAAAAACTCTGTTGATGGCGAAGCCGAGTGCATCAACAATGCCTACTTGCGGCTCTTAACGGGGTCAGAGCGAGCTTGAGGCGCTGCCGGAACAGGCCGCCAAGCAGCCGAAGATCTATTGGAAATATGCCCTAAAGGCAATGATAAAATAGTTATTATTATATTTCTATTTCAAGATAATCGTCTATTATCTATGCTATAATTGTATTGAATGAAAGCATAGATACATGTGTGGATATATAGACAAAACAATGTCCCTAGTAAGCCTCTAGTTGACTAGCCAGTTGATCAAGGATGGTTAAGGTTTTCTGACCATATGCAAGTGTTGTCACTTGATGACTTGATCACGTCATTAGGAGAATGATGTGATGGACAAGACCCAAACTATGAACGTAGCATGTGATCATTTCATTTGGTTGCTATTGTTTTCTGCGGGTCAAGTATTCATTCCTATGACCATGAGATCATGTAACTCACTAACACCGAAGGAATACCTTGTGTGTATCAAACGTCGTAATGTTACTGGGTGACTATAAAAGTGCTCTACAGGTATCTCCGAAGCTGTCCGTTGAGTTAGCACGGATCAAGACTGGGATTTGTCACGCCGTGTGACGGAGAGGTATCTCGGGGCCCACTCGGTAATAGAACATCACATATAAGCCTTGCAAGCAATGTGACTAAAGTGTTAGTCACGGGATCTTGTATTACAGAACGAGTAAAGAGACTTGCCAGTAACGAGATTGATATAGGTATAGGGATACCGACGATCAAATCTCGGGCAAGTACGATACCGAAGGACAAAGGGAATGATATACGAGATTATATGAATCCTTGGTACAGAGGTTCAACCGATAAGATCTTCATCGAATATGTAGGATCCAATATGGACATCCAGGTCCCGCTATTGGATATTCACCGGGGAGTATCTCACGTCATGTCTGCATAGTTCTCGAACCCGTAGGGTCTACACACTTAAGGTTCGGTGACGTTTCGGAATAGTTGAGTTATGGGTGTTGGTGACCAAAGGTTGTTCGGAGTCCGGATGACATCACGGATGTCGCGATGGTTTCCGGAATGGTCCGGAAATGAAGATTGATATATAGGATGGTTTCATTTGGTCACCGGAAATATTTCGGGCATTACCGACTATGTACCGGGAGTGATGAATGGGTTTCAGGTTTTCACCCGGAGGGGCCCACCCACCCGGGAGTGAACCCAATAGTCCTAGGGTGGCGCACCATCCCTTAGTGGGCTGGTGAGGCCAGCCCAAGTGGGCTATGGCGCTAGAAGAAGAAAACCAAAAGAAAAGGAAAAAAGAGGGAGGTGGGAAGGGAGAGGAGGACTCCTCCTTCCCCAAACCGAATTAGAGTTGGATAACTCCTCTCCACTTCAGCCGGCGCCCTAGGGGCTCCCTTGAGCCCCAAGGCTAGCCCCTTCCCTCCTCCTATATATACTAGAGGTTTTATGGTTTTGGAGACACAACTTTGCCACGTCCAACTCAAACCTAAACCTCGTAGTTCTTCCTCTAGATCGGATTTCTGTGGAGCTTGGGCGGAGCCCTGTAGGAATAGATCATCACCATCACCGGCGCGCCATCACGCTGCCGGAGAACTCATCTACTTTCCCGTCTCTCTTGGTGGATCAAGAAGGAATAGATCGTGATCGAGCTGTACGTGTGCTGAACGCGGAGGTGTCGTCCGTTCGGTACTAGATCGAGACATATCGTGGGACGACGGTGATTTGAATCACGAAGCTATACCACTACATCAACTGCGTTTCTTAACACTTCTTGCTGAGCGATCTAGAAGCGTATGTGGATGTGATCTCCCTCTCGTAGATGAACATCACCATGATAGGTCTTCGTGTGAGTAGGAATTTTTTTGTTTCCCATGCAACGTTCCCCAACAGTGTTATGAGAGCTAGGTTCATACATAGATGTAATCTCGAGTAGAACACAAAAGTTTTTGTGGGCGTTGATGTTTGATTTGCTGCCCTCCTTAGTCTTTTCTCAATTCGGCTGTATTGTTGGATTGAAGCGGCCCGGACCAACATTACCCGTACACTTATGAGAGACCGATTTCATCGACTAACATGCAACTTGTTGCATAAAGGTGACTGGCGGGTGCCTGTTTCTTCAACTTTAGTTGAATTGGATTTGACCGAGGCGGTCCTTGGAGAAATGTTAAGTAGCAATTTGCACATCTCCGTTGTGGGTTTTATGTAAGTAAGATGCGATCATACAAGATACCCATAGCAGCCACGTAGAACATGCAACAACAAATTAGAGGACGTCTAACTTGTTTTGCAGGGTATGCTTGTGATGTGATATGGCCAAAGACATGCTGTGATATATTGGATGTATGAGATGATCATGTTGTAATTTTTAATATCGACTTGCACGTCGACACTACGGCAACCGGCAGGAGCCATAGGGTTGTCTTTAAACTAACGTTTGTGTTTGCAGATGCGTTTACTATATTGCTAGGTTATAGATTTACTAGTAATAACATAGATAGCACGACAACCTCGATGGAGGCAGGATGATGGAGATCATGGTGTGGTCCCGGTAACGAAAAAGATCATGCCGGTGCTTTGGTGATGGAGATCAAGAAACACAAGATCACGGCCATATCATGTCACTTATGAATTGCATGTGATGTTAATCCTTTTATGCACCTTATCTTGCTTAGAACGACGGTACCATTATAAGGTGATCCCTCACTAAAATTTCAAGATAAAACTGTGTTTTCCCCGACTGTGCACCGTTGCGACAGTTTGTCGTTTGGAGACACCACGCGATGATCGGGTGTCATAGACTCAACGTTCACATACAACGGGTGCAAAACAGTTGCACACGCGGAACACTCGGGTTAAACTTGACGAGCCTAGCATGTGCAGACATGGCCTCGGAACACGAGAGACCGAAAGGTCGAGCATGAATCATATAGTTGATATGATTAGCATAGAGATGTTTACCACTGAAACTATGCTCAACTCACGTGATGATCGGATTTGAGTTAGTGAATTTGGACCATGCTACACTCAAGAAACTAGAGGGATGTCTATTTGAGTGGGAATTTATTAGTAATTTGATTAGTTAAACTCTAATTATCTTGAACATAGTCTCAGTCCACTTTCCAATATTTTATGTTGGAGATCAATGGCTCACGCAGTAGCAACCCTGAATTTCAATACGTTCCTAGAGAAAGCTAAGCTGAAAGATGATGGTAGGAACTTTGTAGATTGGGCTCGTAATCTTAGGCTCATCCTACAAGCTGGGAAAAATAATTATGTCCTTGATGCTGTGCTAGGAGATGAACCACCCGCTACGTCTGACTAAGATGTTTTGAACGCTTGGCAATCACGTAAGGAGGACTACTCAGTAGTTTAGTCTGCAATCTTGTATGGCTTGGAACCGGGACCTCAACTATGCTTTGAACGTCATGAAGCATATCATATGTCCCAGGAGTTGAAGTTTATCTTTCAAAAGAATGCCCGGATCGAGAGGTATGAGACCTCCAATAAATTCTATGCTTGCAAGATGGAGGAGAATTCGTTTGTTAGTGAACATGTGTTCAAAATGTCCGGGTACTCAAACCGTCTAGCTGAGCTGGGGAATGAACTCCCGCAAGATTCTATCACTGACAGAATTCTTCAATCACTGCCACCTAGCTACAAGAGCTTTGTGTTGAACTATAACATGGAAGGGATGAACAAGTCAACCGGCGAGTTATTCACGATGCTGAAAGTCGCAGAGTCGGAACTCCGAAAAGAGCATCATGTGGTGATGGTCAATAAGACCACTGGTTTCAAGAAAAATGGCAAAGGCAAGAAGGGTAACTCCAAGAAGAGCGGCAAGAATGTTGACAAGCCGACGAAGAAACCCAAAGCTGGACCTAAGACGGAAACGGAGTGCTATTAATGCAAGGGGATGGGTCACTGGAAGCGCAACTGCCCCGAATATTTGGCTCATAAGAAGGCGGCCAACGCCAAACCAGGTATATTTGATATACATGTTATTAATTTGTTCTTAACCAGCTCTCGTAGTAGTGCCTGGGTATTTGATATCGGTTCTGTTGCTCATATTGGCAACTCGAAGCAGGGAATGCGGAATAAACGAAGGTTGGCGAAGGATGAAGTGACGATGCGCGTGGGAAACGGTTCCGAGGTTGATGCAACCGCCGTCAGCACAGTATCAATTCCATTACCATCAGGATTAGTTATGAACTTAGATAATTGTTATTTAGTGCTTGCGTTAAGCATGAACATTATATCTATATCTTGTTTATTGTGAGACGGTTACTCATTTAAGTTAGAGAAAAATGGTTGTTCTATTTTTATGAGTAATATCTTTTATGGTCATGCAACCAATGTGAGGGGTTTGTTCATATTGAATCTTGATTGTGATGACACGCATATACATAACGTTGAGACCAAAAGATGTAGACTTAACAATAATAGCGCCACATTTTTGTGGCACTGCCGCTTAGGTCATATTGGTGTAAAGCGCATGAAGAAACTCCATGCTGATGGGCTTTTGGAGTCACTTGATTTCGAATCACTTGATAAGTGCGAACCATGCCTCATGGGCAATATGACTAAGACTCCGTTTTCCGGAAAAATGGAGCGTGCAAATGACTTATTGGAGATCATACATACTGATGTGTGCGGTCCGATGAGTGTGGAGGTGTGCAGCGGATATCGTTATTCTGTCACCTTCACTGATGATTTGAGTAGGTATGGATATATCTACTTGATGAAGCACAAGTCTGAAACATTTCAAAAGTTCAAGCAATTTCAGAGTGAAGTTGAAAATCATTGTAACAAGAAGATCAAGTTCCTACTATCTGATCGAGGGGGTCAATATTTGAGTTTCGAGTTTGGTGCTCACTTAAGACAATGTGGAATCGTTTCACAGTTGACACCGCCTGGAACACCACAACATAATGGTGCGTCCAAACATCGTAATCATACTTTGTTAGATATGGTGTGATCTATGATGTCTCTTACCGATTTGCATTATCATTTTGGGGTTATGCATTAGAGACAGCTGCATTCACTTTAAATAGGGCACCATCAAAATCCGTTGAGACGACACCATATGCGCTATGGTATGGCAAGAGGCCAAAGTTGTTGTTCCTTAAAGTTTGGGGATGTGATTCTTATGTCAAAAAGCTTCAACCTGAAGAGCTAGAACCCAAAGCGGAAAAGTATGTCTTCATAGGTTACCCAATAGAGATAGTTGGGTACACCTTCTATCTCAGATCCGAGGGCAAAGTGTTTTTTGCTAAGAACGGAGCTTTTCTTGAGACGGAGTTTCTCTCGAAAGAATTGAGTGGGAGGAAGATAGAACTTGATGAGGTTGTAGAACCTCTGCTCCCTCTAGATAGTGGCGCAGGGCAAGGGGAAACCCCTGTCGAGGCAACACCGGTTGAGGAGGAAGATGATGATGATGATCATGAAGCTTCGGATCAAGTTACTGTCGGACCCCGCAGGTCGACAAGATCACGTACTACTCCTGAGTGGTATGGTAATCTTGTCTTATCTATCATGTTGTTAGACAACAATGAACCTGCAAATTATGAAGAAGCAATGGTGTGTCCGGATTCCAACAAATGGCTGGAGGCGATGAAGTCCGAGATAGGATCTATGTATGAAAACAAAGTGTGGACTTTGGAAGTATTACCTGAAGGTCGCAAGGCTATTCAGAACGAACGGATCTTCAAGAAGAAGATGGACACGGACGGTAATGTGACCGTTTATAAAGCTCGACTTGTGGCAAAGGTTTTTTCGTAAGTTCAAGGAGTTGACTACGATGAGATATTCTCACCCGTAGCGATCCTTAAGTCCGTCTGAATCATGTTAGCAATAGCTGCATTTTTCTAATATGAAATCTGGCAGATGGATGTCAAAACGGCGTTCCTTAACAGTTTTCTTAAGGAATACTTGTATATGATGCAACCCGAAGGTTTTGTCGATCCAAAGAATGCTAACAAAGTATGCAAGGTCCAGCGATCCATTTATGGACTGGTGCAAGCATCTCGGAGTTGGAATAAGCGCTTTGATGAGGTGATCAAACCATTTCGGTTATACAAGTTGTTGGAGAATCTTGTATTTACAAGAAAGTGAGTGGGAGCTCTGTAGCGTTTCTAATATTATATGTAGATGACATATTGCTGATTGGAAACAATGTGGAGTTTTTAGAGAGCGTAAAGGATTACTTGAACAAATGTTTTTCAATGAAAGACCTAGGAGAAGTTGCTTACATATTAGGCATTAAGATCTATACGGATAGATCAAAGCGCCTAATAGGAATTTCACAAAGCACATACCTTGATAAAGTTTTGAAGAAGTTCAAAATGGAGCAGTTACAAGGTATAAAGTTGAGTAAGACTCAGTGTCTAGTAACCGCGGAAGATAGAGAAAAAATGAGTACCGTCCCCTATGCTTTAGCCATAGGGTATATAATGTATGCAATGTTGTGCACAAGAATGGACGTTAACCTGGCCATAAGTATGGCAGGCAGGTTTCAAAGTAATCCAGGAGTGGATCACTAGACGATGGTGAAGAATATTCTAAAGTACCTCAAAAGGACTAAGGAAATGTTTCTCGTTTATGGAGGTGACGAAGAGCTCGTCGTAAAGGGTTACGTCGATGCAAGCTTTGAAACTGATCCGGATGACTCTAAGTCTCAAACCGGATACATATTTATTCTTAATGGGTGTAGGGTAAGCTGGTGCAGTTCCAAGCAAAGCATCATAGCTGATTCTACATGTGAAGCGGAGTACATGGCTGCCTTGGAGGCAGCTAAGGACGGTGTCTGGATGAAGCAGTTCATGACGGATCTTGGAGTTGTGTCGAGCGCACTAAATCCAATAACTCTGTTCTGTGACAACACTTGTGCCATTGCTTTAGAAAAGGAACCAAGGTTTCACAAGAAGACTAGACACATCAAACGACGCTTCAACCTCATCCGCATCTACGTCGAAGGAGAGGACGTAAATATTTGCAAAGTTCACACGGATCTGAATGTTGCAGATCCGCTGACTAAACCTCTTCCACGAGCGAAGCGTGATCAACACCAGAACTGTATGGGTGTTAGATTCATTCCAATGTAAATCACATAGCGATATAAGACTAGATTATTGACTCTAGTGCAAGTGGGAGACTGTTGGAAATATGCCCTAGAGGCAATGATAAAATAGTTATTATTATATTTCCTGTTTCAAGATAATCGTTTATTATCCATGCTATAATTGTATTGAATGAAGTTATAGATACATGTGTGGATATATAGACTAAACAATGTCCCTAGTAAGCCTCTAGTTGCCTAGCTAGTTGATCAAGGATGGTTAAGGTTTTTTGACCATATGCAAGTGTTGTCACTTGATGACTTGATCACGTCATTAAGAGAATGATCTGATGGAAAAGACCCAAACTATGAACGTAGCATGTGATCGTGTCATTTTGTTGCTATTGTTTTCTACGTGTAAAGTATTCATTCTTGTGACCATGAGATCATGTAACTCACTGACACCGGAGGAATACGTTGTGTGTATCAAACTTCGCAACGTTACTGGGTGACTATAAAGGTACTCTACAGGTGTCTCCGAAGGTGTCCGTTGAGTTTGCATGGATCAAATTGGGATTTGTCACTTCGTGTGACCGAGAGGTATCTCGGGGCCCACTCGGTAATACAACATCACATATAAGCCTTGCAAGCAATGTGACTAAAGTGTTAGTCACGAGATCATGTATTACAGAACAAGTAAAAAGACTTGCTGGTAACGAGATTGAAATAGGTATAGGGATACCCACCATCAAATCTCAGGCAAGTAACATACCGAAGGACAAAGGGAATGATGTATGGGATTGTATGAATCCTTTGCACGGAGATTCAACTGGTAAGATCTTCATAGAATATGTAGGATCCAATATGGACATCCAGGTCCCGCTATTGGATATTGACCAGGGAGTGTCTCAGGTAATGTCTGCATAGTTCTCGAACCCGCAGGATCTGCACACTTATGGTTCAGTGACGTTTAGGTATAGTTCAGTTATAGGTGTTGTTAACCAAAGGTTGTTCAGTGTCCTAGATGAGATCACAGACGTCACGAGGGTTTCCGGAATGGTCTGGAAACGAAGATTGATATATAGGATGGTTTCATTTGGTCACCGGAAATATTTCGGGCATTACCGGCAGTGTACCGGGAGTGACGAATGGGTTCCGGGTTTTCACTGGGAGGGGCCCACCCACCCGATAGTGAGCCCAATAGTCCTAGGGTGACGCACCAGCCCTTAGTGGTCTGGTGAGGCCAGCCCAAGTGGGCTATGGCGCTAGAAGAAGAAATCCAAAAGAAAAGAAAAAAGAGGGAGGTGGGAAGGGAGAGGAGGACTCCTCCTTCCCCAAACCGAATTGGAGTTGGAGTCCTCCTCTCCACTTCGGCCGGTGCCCTAGGGTCACATTTGGGCCCCAAGGCTAGCCCCTCCCCTCTTCCTATATATATTAGAGGTTTTAGGGTTTTTGAGACACAACTTTGCCACGTGCAACTCAAACCTATGCCTCATAGTTCTTCCTCTAGATCGGATTTCTGCGGAGCTCGGGCGGAGCCATGCTGGAATAGATCATCACCATCACCGGCGCACCGTCACGCTACCGGAGAACTCATCTACTTCCCCGCTCTCTTGCTGGATCAAGAAGGCGGAGATCTTCATCGAGTTGTACGTGTGCTGAACGCGGAGGTGTCGTTCGTTCGGTACTAGATTGGGACGGATTGTGAGACGATGGTGATTTGAATCACGAAGATGTACCACTACATCAACCGCGTTTCTTAACGCTTCCCGCTGAGGGATCTACAAGGCTATGTGGATCTGATCTCCCTCTCGGAGATGAACATCACCATGGTAGGTCTTGATGTGCATAGGAATTTTTTTGTTTCCCATGCAACGTTCCCCAACAAGATAGCGAGATCCAAACCTCGTAAGACCGTTCTGCCGTGCATCAAGGTCAACGTGCTTATGGCTTCGATGTAAGTACCACTACTGAGTGGTTCGTCTCAGTTTGAGCAATGTCTTCCGAGTGATGATCGGGTTTTTGTTGTTTCTGTTGTAGGCCTGATACTTCGACCGCTTCACTCGGGCCCAAGACCTCTCACAAAGGTAGAGCCGACGTTAATGTCGCTTTATCTAATGGTAACCCTTGAGATTTTTCGGCGATTCATTCGAAATTCGGGCTTTGGATATATGAGTGGCCTTTTGACTATCTTGTGGACATGTGCAGAGCCGCATGACGTGATAGAACTCGACGCTGACGTCCCCTCCGTAGTTGGAGAAGTGTTGAAGCAGGCTCCAACTCCCATCTGAGTGAGCATCAAGGCCAAGACTCCCGTGGTGTAGGAGGTCGCCTCGGCTAGGTCGTCACTCGGACTTTATCCTTTGACCACTTTGTCATCTGTCCCCAAGGATCACAACATCTTCCAGCTCCACCATACCCAGAGGACCAGGAGGGTGTGCGCAAGGAGGCCTTGGCTCAGCTGGATGTGATGGTTGGGCGGTTGAAGGAGGCGTATGACGCGAGTGAAGCAGTGGCAACAAACATTCTGGTAAGTCCTTTACGTACTCATTTGTTTCTCAGTTTGTTCCTTAGTAGGAATCCCGAGTGGGAGGCCCACAAGCACACCCGTTGTGTGTTTGCTTTTAGTGGGAGCACGTTGAGCGCACCCACTAGGTGTACTCCCCGAGGCCACCTTCGACTGCTCGAGTAGGCAGTAGTCTTATTTTCCTTGTATGTTCTATAGATCCAAGTAGGGTGCGGAGCCCTTTTCTTTCTTCCGTCTTTCTAGTGGAGGCACGTTGAGCGCACCCACTGGGTGTAGTCCTCGAGGCTACTTTCGACTCGAGTAGTCGACGGTAGTCTCAGTTTCTTTGTTCTGATTGATAGAGGTGGTTCGGGTATGGATCCCTTATCATCTATCATTCCAGTGGGGGCGCGTTGAGCGCACCCACTGGGTATAGTCCCTGAGGCTACCATCGACTGTGGCAGTCGGTGGTAGTCTTAGACTTACGACATTATGTTATGCCTTACTTGTGTTTGTTGATGGCAGACTTCTTGTGGGCCCATGGGCCATGGTGACGCCATGGAGAAAAAGTTGCAGGAACTCCGACTGAGCCTCGATGCATAAAAAGCCAAGAACAAGCGACTGTAGCAGGAAAAGCAAACAGTTGAAATTATGTTCTCACCATCCGACTCATGCTCCATTAGGTTATGTTTTCTTATCCGACTGAAGCTGTCTTGTGAGATCGCCTTTCTAAGAGGCTGAAGAATTCCATTTATCTAGTTACCATGAAGGATGCCCTTGAGAAGAGGGATGAAGAACTCGCATCCGCTTGAAAGGATGCCAAGTAGAAGACTGATGACACACAAGTGTAGGGGATCTATCGTAGCCTTTTCGATAAGTAAGAGTGTTGAACCCAACGAGGAAGAGGAGGTATTGACAAGTAATTTTGAGCAAGGAATAACTGCAAGTACTGAAAGGTAACTTTTTATGGGTTTTCAAGGATAAGCAACAAGGAAATAAATGCAAGTAAAGTAAATGGTGCTGAGGTGCAGCAAGTGGCCCAATCCTTTTGAACAAAGGATAAGCCGAGGGACTAAACTTATAAAGACTAAGGCGTTCCTGAGGACACACGGGAGAGATAGTCAAGTGCTTTCTCCATACTCTGTCTAGTATTATGTTTTGTATTGATAAGTGTTATGTGGGTGGATCTTAACTAGTGCACCGTCTAGGAAATACAAGAGAGAAATTTAGGCAAAGCCTAACCATAGCAATAAGCTTTAGGATCCAATACTCCCGCATGCAAAAGTATGCGAACTGGGGTTCAGGTTTATGTCACTCCGGCAACCCACCATAAGCATTCTTTATACACGATGCATTCCCCTAGGTCCTTAAAAAGGTGAAGTTTTATGCATTCGACATTCACATAACACCACTAGAAGAATAACACCATAACTTAAATATCAATCAACACATATTAATTCAACGTCATATGACTACTAACATCTAGACTTTTCCCATGTCCTCAAGAACTAATGGAACTACTCACAAGACATAAAAGAGATCTTGATTAGAGGTGATGAAAACATGATTAACAATATGGTCATAACAATAATCCTCCAGCAAAACTCAATAGCATTCACCACAAAAGAGTAATCAACACCGGTAGAGTAGAGGGGATGAATAGTGCAAGGTACAACTCCGATTTCAATGGTGAAGTAGATGGGATGAAGGTGGAGATGGTGCTGGTGTTGGTGATGATGGTGATGATGATCTCGATGATGCCGGTGACGATGGCGATGACGATGAGGACGATCTCCCCTTCTGGGAAGAGTTATCCCCGGCGAAATCTGCCCTCCGGAAAGGTCTTTTCTTCTCTCTAGGTTTCCGCCACGGAGCGGCGGCAGAATCGCGAAAAATCTTCTGTTCCCAGAATTTTTAGGTGAAGAGGGACATATAGGCCAAAGGAGAGCACCGAGGGCTGGGCCCACCAACCAGGCGGCCTCCTGGCGCGGCCTAGGGGGGTCGCGCCAGCAGGTCGCCTGGGTGATCTGTGGCCCCCCTCCGTCTGTTCTTTGGCTTGTCTTCGGGACCTGTTCGGAAACTTCTTCCCTCAAAATTTCAGATCAATTGGAGATGTTCTGATATTGCAACTCTTTGTGCTATCTTCTCCGCTGAATTCTGCGTCTGCTGTTTGGGCACCGAAATGTTGTAAACTGTGCAAAATAAGCCAAAACACTATAAGTACACCATCATAAAGTAATATATCAATTAATAGAGACAATTTATGATACAAAATAGTGATGCATTTTGGATGTATCAACTCCCCCAAGCTTAGACCTCGCTTGTCCCCAAGCGAATACTAAACTCGGTAAACCTCTCCACAAGTTTAGAGAGCGAAGTGTCGATAAATAAGAATATGGCTAGAAGCATCATAATTTATCTACTAAACTCAACCATCCTCAACAGCAATCTCAACTCATAAGGCCCTTATGAAAGAGTAATATCAATTACAATCAAAAGTAGAGCTAAGAAAACTCATCAAACCATGGCAAACATGTTCTTGGTCAAGGAACAACTAGCAACTTTTTACTTTTGCTCTGACTCTTATATTTTGATGAGATCAATTGAAGCTTTTTGGAAGAACATGTTATCAGTCAAGAAGTGAAAATGCTAACACAAAGGAAGATGTTTTCTTTAACTATGCTTAACAAACAACTCACTTATCTTAATGATAACATCAACAGAGGTGTGATATGAAAACTCTCAATGAAACGATATAAATGTATGCATCTTTGTCAACCTAAGGTGTCTACTCTTTTTAGGATAGAAATAAGTAGGTTTACTGACTCAACATAAAAGTAAAAGATTGGCCCTTCGCAGAGGGAATTAGGGAAAACTCATGTTCTAGAACTTTTTAGAGAACAACAAGATTGTGAAACAAGCTTTTGAGAGGTGCATGTTTTGTCAACGAATGCTGGTAGATAGCCCAATACTTCTCATGCTGGACAAGTTTTGAGGAACGGCTCCCAAAGTGGGGATGATCAAATCCCCTTAGTCTGCTTTGTTTATCACTAGCAAAGTTTTTTGATTTCTCATCAACAAAGAGTGAAGGAAGCTTAGTTTGTTGTTATTATCTTTTACAAGCTGGGCGCGCTCATACCAGTCCCTCCTCATATTAGGGGCTCGCAAATAATATGCAAACCCAATATAAAACTTGTCCAGTATGAAAAGATCATCAATTATCTACTACTTCCTCATGAGCTAAAACAGAGGCACAAAACAGGGAGTAATATTTGAGGGTTTAAAGATAGCACATGAGTAATATACTTTAGGAGTGGCGGTGAAATACCACGTATAGGGAGATATGGTGGAATCTTGGGAAGGTTGAGGTTTCAGGGTATGGATGCACAAGCAGTATTCCCACTTAGTGCAAGGGTTGGCTAGCAAAGGCATTTGTGAGCAGACAAATAATGTTGACTTGGATGCAAAACAATATAAAGTTTAACATCAAGAATTGGCATAAAACATCAAGTTGTCTTTCTTGTCAGCATAACACTTCAACCATAAGAACATAAAGGTTTTGGCTACGTCGCTACTAGAAAAATTCATTCTTGTTGTTATGACCAATGTTATGTTTGCCAAGATTAAATACAGTTTTCAAAGCCATACATGATATGTAAGATCAATACTCCCATAAGAATCAGCATATAAGATCGATTGCATGAAGAGATACCAAGTGCAGCAAGGAAACCAATAGACTTCTCATTAATATTCAATCATAGACACTGCATGCTCACGGATACAACTCTCCACAAAGGAGTGATAGACCTCAATGCAAACACTTATTTCATAAGATAATTTCCCTAGGCATGATATGACACTAAACTTGACCAGAAGAGGTAAAAGATAAAAATAAAGATATCGGGCACTCCCCCAAGCTTGGAACAAGCCAAGGGAATGCCATTACCCATGAAGATTTCACTCTCCATCCTTGTTCTTTTCGTTCTTCAAGTCCGCTATTATGCGCCGAAGGGTTTTGTTTTCAGCTTCCAATATGGCCACATGTACTTTAAGCACACGGAAGTCTTCACAGAATTTGTTAGTGATTTTGTAAGCCTCGGATAAAGTAGATGACACAGGTGGAGCTCCTGGTGGAGGGGCAGTTTCTGGAAGGTGCAGAGAAAGATCATGTTGAGGGTTAATAAACCCTGCGAGGATGGGGTTGGTGGAGCTGGATCCTCGTGATGAAGGATCTCCTTCTTGCTAGGTGGTGACCATCTTGACTTCCTCTCTCATGAAGCACACCATCTCCACTTGTCTTCTGGCTACCTCTTCATTGGTGGCCCATCCGGTGACCTTCCCTTGGTTGATATCCTGCTGGACACGGCGGAGACAACGACGTGTGTAGTCTTCCATGCTTGATTCGCAAGAAGACATCTTCAATAATAGCTTCTTAGCCTGGAAGAAAAAGATCATAAGAGCAAATGCATAGAATTTCAAGATACAAAGCCGGGATGATCCGGGAAATTATATAGGAAAACTTTCTCCACAAAAAGGAAGGTAACGAGCCAAAGTGGAGTCGGAGATGGGCTCGAGGTTGTCCAGGCGGCCTCCTGGCGCGGCCAGGGCCTAGCCCGCGCCAGCAGGTCGCCTGGGCGACATGGAGGTCCTCTTCGGCTCCGCTTTGGCTTGGAATTTTCCAAATTTTGCAAAAACGCATAAAACGGAACTATTCTTGATGTTCGCGAAGTTTCCTTACCGAATTTTAATACCTTTTCTTATTCTGCTTCTTCCTGTGTGTGATACAGTGTTGCAATATGTTCTTCGTGAGTGGCTACTTGTATCACATCCACCTCTACATTGATGGGGTCTACAGTCATGTAATGCTTGATTCTTTGCCCATTCACAACATGTGGTTTTGTGCCTTCAAAAGTCTTAATCTTGATTGTACTGGAGCGGTAGACCTCTTCGATATGGTACGGTCCTTCCCACCTCGAAAGTAGTTTACATGGAGAAAACTTGAAACGAGATCTATACAACAAAACTTTGTCACCCACATTAAATTCACCTTTCAAATTTCTCTTGTCATGCCACTTATTTACCTTTTCTTTGAACATTTTTGCGCTCTCATAAGCTTCACTTCTCCACTCATCTAGAGAAGTCAAGTTCATGAGACGCTTTTCAACAGCAAGCTTTGGATCAACATTAAGCTCTCTAACAGCCCAGAAAGCTTTGTGTTCTAACTCTAGAGGTAGATGGCATGCCTTGCCATAAACCATCTTATACGGAGACATCCCCATGGGATTTTTCTAAGCAGTTCTATATACCCACAAGGCATCTCCTAGCTTATTGGACCAGTCCTTTCTAGAATTGTTCACTGTCTTTTGCAAGATCAACTTGATCTCTCTATTTGTGAGCTCAACTTGCCCACTTGTTTGCGGGTGGTAGGGTGAAGCAATTCTATGATTAACATTATATTTGGCTAGAGATTTCCTAAAAGCACCGTGTGTAAAATGTGATCCTCCGTTGGTCATGAGGTCCATAGGTACACCAAAACTGGGGAAGATTACATCCTTGAGATTTTTCAAAGATGTGTTATGATCAGCACTTTCAGTGGGGATTGCTTCAACCCACTTGGTCACCTAATCTACAACTACTAAGATATGAGTGTATTTGTGTGAAGGAGGGAAAGGACCCATAAAATCAAAGCCCCAGCAATCAAAAGGTTCAATGACTAGAGAATAATTCAGAGGCATCTCATTCCACCTACTAATATTACCAACTCTCTTGCACTTATCAGAGGATAAAACGTAATTTCTAGCATCTTTAAAGAGTAGGCCAATAAAAACCGGATTGGAGAACCTTGTGTGCGGTCCTCTCACCGGCATGATGTCCTCCATAAGGACTGCTATGACATTGTCTCAAGATATCCTTCTGCTCATGCTCCGGTATGCATCTCCTCACAATCCCATCTGCACCTTCTCTAAAAAGATCTGGGTCATCCCAAAAGTAATACCTGAACTCGTGGAAGAACTTCTTCCGCTGCTGGAACGTTAAACCTGGAGGCAAAAACTTTGCAACAATAAAGTTAGCATAATCTGCATACCATGGATCCGAATTAGATTTCACTTGCAAAACAGTTAGTTGTTCATCAGGAAAACTATCGTTGACCGGAATAACATCATGTGGTATGTCCTCCATCCTGGAAAGGTTGTCTGCTACAGGGTTGTCTGCCCCTTTCCTATCGACAATCTGCAAATCAAATTATTGAAGAAGAAGGACCCATCTGATAAGCCTTGGCTTGGCAACCTTCTTTTCCATAAGACTCTTAATAGCAGCATGATCAGTGTGAATGATAACTTTAGAATCAAGAATGTAAGAGCTAAACTTATCACAAGAAATCACTACTGCTAAAAATTCTCTCTCAGTAGTAGCGTAATTCTTTTGAGCAGTGTCAAGGGTTTTGCTAGCATAATAGATAACATTCAATTTATTATCAACCATTTGTCCTAAAACAGATCCAACAGCAAAATCACTAGCATCACACATGATTTCAAAAGGCAAATTCCAATTAGGTGGTTGGACTATAGGGGCAGTTATCAAGGCTTTCTTAAGAACTTCAAATGCTTCCTGACAATCTTCATCAAACACAAAAGGAATATACTTCTGGAGAAAATTAGTGAGGGGTTTCAAAGTTTTCGAAAAGTCTTTAATAAATCTCCTATGGAAACCAGCATGAACGAGGAAACTACGAATACCTCTGATGTCCCTTGGATAAGGCATTCTCTCAATTGCTTCGACCTTTGCCTTGTCCACCTCGATTCATTTTTCAGAAAACTTGTGGCCAAGAACAATTCCTTCATTGACCATGAAGTGGCACTTCTCCCAATTGAGTACCAAGTTCGTCTCCTTGCATCTCTGCAAAACTTTATTAAGGTTGTGGAGACAATGGTCAAAATAGGTTACATACACAGAGAAATCGTCCATGAATACCTCAACAATTTACTCACAAAAGCCATGAAAGATAGCGGACATACACCTTTGAAAAGTAGGAGAAGCATTGCATAAACCAAAAACCATACGTCTCTAACCATAAGTACCAAAGGAGTAAAAGTGGTCTTCTCTTGATCGGCAGTATTAACATGAATTTGTGAGAATGTAGCGACCCGACTCAAAACGAGTCAAGCCTCTGTGTATTTGTGCCATCCCTGGATCAGTATGCTGGCACACACAGTACATCAATGTATATATCAAAGTGCAATCACATGTAAATAGCGTAAAACTCATATATACCTTAATTATTTCAGCGGAAGCAGTCAAGGGAGTGGAGTCCCAATAAACACCAACAGCAAGTTGAGTGTAGACCGTAACCCCGAATCGTACTCTTACTCGTCGAAGAAAAATATCTGCAACATAAGACGTTGCAGCCGTGTAGGTCAGCATATTGAATATGCCGACAAGTCACATAAGAGAGGGGTAAAGTAATAATCAACTATCTGTAAATGCATATCTGGTCGGTGGAGCTAAGTTCTGCATAAAGCCAGTTTTCTCCTACAACAAGAAGGGTTAAAAGGAAAATGTTACTACAAAGGTTGGTTGTTAACGAGATGGTTCCGCCAACCAGTTCTCGCACCCGAGTTGTCAATAATTACCCTCATCAAATATATATAATGGTGTTGAGAAATCCAGATAACTTCAGTTCCTTTGGCTCAAGTTGTCCATGACCGTGGACACGGCTAATCGATTAGGTTTGAGTACTCTGCATAGTTTTGCACACGTTCCCCACAAGATTTGATCGCCTCCGAGTATGTCCTCGCACTTCAATGTGTTTGAAGACCGGATGATCAAAACATGGTCTTCCAACGGGTCCCTCTGAATCCTTGTCGGTGCCCATCCATTCCTACCGTTCTTCTACATCTGCTAGCACAGCCTGTCCAGAGTCGCTGCGTTGTCCAACCAAGCCAGAGCCCATAATGACTTGTGGCTATGCAGGTAAGCCTTGGGTCTTGAACATATCCGTCCGTCTCTTTGAGCCTGGGTGAAGCTTTCCGCAGGATGACATGGCCTCTCCAGCATCCCGGGCATCCACTGGGTTTTCCAGGGAGCCGATCAACCGTCCTTCACCCAGAGTTGCATTGCGTCCAAGGTCTTGAAAATCTTGTCTTAGTCCGGTCTTGATTATTATATCAACCTCACATCACTCGTGGTATACACTCAACCGATAACCCGTCTACTCAAGCATAGCATTAAGAAATTGTCGTCCCGGGGCCAAGTGTCGGGGTTGTTGTGTTCCTACCACATGATACTACAACTTAAGATGAAGTTTCCAAGTACCTAGGCAGCATGCAAGTGGGCAAAGAAAGGTGATCTACCATGCATCGAAAACATAGGTAAAATACATGATCAAAATGACTTGCCTGTGATGTTGACGAAGAAGAAATTCTCGAGAAAATAACTTGATAGACTACTCGTCACTCTCCGATGAAATCTATATAACAAACATATCATTCACATAAGCACTCATACTAGCAATCATTCTAGCAATCAAAACAAAAGAGAGAGCGAATAGGAATCCGAAGGAAACTTCAAATAAGACTAGAGAGTCTTGTACTACGTCAAACACTAAATAGTTTTTGTCTAATAGAAAATAATAACAAGGAACTAAGATATAAATCTAACTAAGATAAAATAAAGTATTTTTCACAAAACTTTTTGAAAGTATTCCCAAACGGGATTTGAAACAGTGTAGAAACCAATCGCAAGTTACTAAGGAACTAGAATTGATTTCATGATAACAAATAGAAAAAAATAAAAACTTGTTGCAAAACAACTTTTAACTAACTTAAAACCAAATATAAACTTTCTCAAATATAAAAGAAACTAATTTAAAAACAAATATAGAAAAAGAAATAGCTATAATCCTAAAAGAACTAAAACAGAATCTGTTTTGGTAAAAAACCCAATTAAAAATATTTTAAAACAACTGAAACTTAAACTACTGAAAGATATGATCAATAGGAAGCAGCAGCAAAAAGAATCAAATTAAAATCTATTTTTAAACTCCCGGAATAAGCAAAACAAGCTTTAAATCAAATCTGATCTAACTCAATTTTTATAAATCCAAACATAGACAAATTATATATCTGCAGAAACTGCATACAATTTGTGATCCAACGCAGAAAGAATCACCTAATTCGGAGTTTTAGACTAATAGATATGAATTTTCTAAGATTGCAATTTTCTCAAAAAACTGCAATACGGGATTTCGTGAATCTCACCGGAGTTAGTCGCCGGAGTTGGAGAAGACGACGGGAAGGTGGCTCCGGTGGACGGCCGAGGCAGCGGAGGGGTCCAGGTGGGGGAGGAGGACTCCGGCCGAAGGTTGGTGGTGCCGGCGGGGCGTGGGGCGACGGGAGGAGGCAGCAGGACCTCCGGCGAGTTCCTGTTGAAGATGAACTCCGGCGAGGCGGGGGCTGCGGCTAGAGGCGAGGAGAGGTATGGTTCTTGGGGAAAATGGATAGAGGAGGGTGTGGGGGTTCTTATAGGGGCGACGGGAGGTGCTGGGAGGGAAAGAGCTTCGCGAATCCCGGAGGTGGGGATTCCTGTGTCCATGGAAGGAAAAAATCTCTGTGACGTGAGAGAGACAAAGGAAGAAGATGATCTCCTGTTGGGCTAGAATAGGAAAGTGCTTAATGGGCCAGCTCTTATTTCCATTTATAAGTGATTCCTTTCCTATTTTTAAAACTAGGAAACTAAAACGATAAAAAGGAAAACAAATCAATTCGAAATAAAGAGTTTCTATATACTATTATCAGAAAAATAAAATATAGATGATGGGCATTTTTCCACGGCAAAAATAAAAACTTCAAAAAAAATTATTTTCACAAAATTGCCTAAAAGGTTTATTTTCTTTTGCAAATAATTTTCAAATGACCCTCTAAGTTTTAGGGTTCAAACAACTTTAAAAATGCCCGTGGGTTTGAGGGTCATGTTCCTCCTCTCTTTTCTGTTTGACAGAAAGTATTTCCCGGCATTTCTTGCACGAAGAAAACAAATAAAAATGCAAGAGAATTCAAATGCAAATATCTCCGTTCAAATTCTTTATAGTTGAAGAAGTCATGTCATCTTCTCTCGTTGCTTTTAAAAGATTGAATTTGAATTCACCGGAGCATGGGAAAGTCATTTTATTCCCTCTCATTCAAAAGTTTCGAAGATTTTCAAATTTCACACAAGTTTAAACCACTCAGCAAACAAACAATCTAATAATAATTATATTAACATTCCAAAAATTATAATTTTGGGATGTTACAGAGAAACTAGAGTACCCATCAAGATATCAAAAGTGAGTGTTTTTGGAAAAACTTTCGAGCATTTGGTCGATGAACGGCAGTTAGTGGTCCTTCCTGGTTGCCTTGTTCAACTTCATGTAATAAATACACACTCTATATCCAATAATAATTCTCAGAGGTATTAGTTCATTCTTATCAATACACACAATGTACTGTACTTACCCACTTACTATCAGCTATATGATAAATAATACTTGCAGCTAGAAGCTTGAGGATTTCGGTCCTCACAGCATCCTTCATCTTCGGGTTTAACTGTCGTTGATTATCAACAACCGGTTTAGCATCTGGCTCAACATTGATGGTGTGCTGACAAATAGATGGAATAATCCCCTTAAGATCATCAAGGGTATAGCTAATAGCGCCTCGGTGTTTATGAAGGAATTCCAATAATCGCTCTTCCTCATATCCTGAAAGGTCAGAATTGATAATAACAGGATATACTTTCTTTTCATCTAAATAAGCATACATGAGTGTACTGGAAAGAGGTTTAAGATCAAACACCGGGTCTTCTTTTGGTTTTGATAAAATTCCCAAAGCCCCAACCGGAAGATTGTGTTTCAGGATAGCAGGTTGTCTCAAGAATATGTCATCTAGCTCATTCCTTTCCTTCATATGCATATCATTCTCGCGGTTTTCCATAATTTTTTGCAAAGGATTATTAGGAGGAATAGCAATAGAAGCAATCTATTCAATAATTTTATCATTACTAGGCAGATCAGTACCACGACTTTGCTTTGAGAATTTATAAAAGTTAAATTCATATGGCTCACCATTAAATTCAATAGATGCTTTTCCTTTCCTGCAATCTATAATAGCTCCACAAGTTTTGAGAAAAGGCCTACCAAAGATAATAGGGCAAAAACTATCTGGTACTGAACCAAGTACTAGAAAGTCGGTAGGATATTTTACCTTTCCACATAGAACTTCAACATCTCGCAAGATGAATAGTGACATCGACTTCTTCAATTTCACATGGTAGAATCTCATTCATAATCTCTCGATAAAGTGAAAAAGGAATAGCACTAGCAGTGGATCCCACATCACGTAGCCCATACTAATTATGATCTCCTATTTTAACAGATACAACTGGAGTACCTGAAATTGGGCCTTTATTCTTAACTGTAACAAGGTTGGTGCAAACAGAAAAAAAATTATATTAGAATCCTCAATATTACTAGCAACGAGATCCTTGACTAATGCAACTTGAGGATCTAATTTAATCAGGTCCTCATGCTCATCAGTCGTTCTTTCACTTTTATTCAGGATGCGTGTGACAAAAGAATGCTCCCTCATCCTTGAATGAAAAGGGGGCTTTTCATATTCAGCTACAGGCAAGATAGGGTCAACAACATTAATATCAATAGGTGATTCCTTAAAAGGTTTATGATGTTGATCCTCCTTATTCTCAGAAGAGTAAATATGAGAGGAAAAATCTTTGCAAAAATCAATTAGAAGCTGGGAATCAAGACCAATCTTAGCACAAAAGGTATTGAAGTTATCAGTTTTCACATAGCTCTCGATGTTATCACGCTCATAATTTATAACGGGTTAAATACCTTTATCAATCTCCCAATCTTCAGTGTTCTTAAGGATCCTTTCAATAAGATCCCACTTAGCTTCAGTGTTTTTGTTGGAGAATTCCCCACTAGAGGAAGCATCAAGCATCTCTTTATCTTGACGAGAAAGCCTTGCATAAAAATTTGTGAGAATAATTTCTTTGGAAATCTCATGATTGGAACATTTGAGCATTAAGGATTTCAATCTCCCCCAAGCTTATGCGATGCTTTCTCCATCACGAGACCAACATTTATAAATATAATTCCTGTCTCGATGTATTTCATGAAGATGATAAAACTTTGCATAAAAGAGAGGCATAAGATGTTGCCAATTTAGTAAATGAGAGTCATCAAGAAGCCTATACCAATCCAAAGCCTCATCTTTTAATGATAGAGATAATATCTTTCTCATAACAAAATCCATCGATATACCTGCAAGCTTAAATAAGGAGCATAGTTGTGAAAGATATAGCAAGTGTTCACCTGGATGTCTATCTCCTGCATATCGATTAGCCAAAGCACAATCAATAATCCCAGTTCGTATTTTAAAGGGCACAATTTCAGGAGGTGGGGGAGGATTATCCACCAAAATAGCATTGGAGCGGTTCCACACGAGCAACAAACCAAGAGCAGAGTGGTCCATAGGGACAAAAAGCGGGAACAGTAAAACGAAAAGAGCACGTACAGTTTAAAGATTTCCTTACCAATTTCACTTACCAATAGCGCTCTACTCCCCGGCAACGGCGATAGAAAATGGTCTTCATGACCCACAAGTGTAGGGGATCTATCGTAGCCTTTTCGATAAGTAAGAGTGTCGAACCCAACGAGGTGCAGGAGGTATTGACAAGTGATCTCGAGCAAGGAATAACTGCAAGTAGTGAAAGGTAAATTTTTATGGGTTTTCGAGTATAAGCAACAAGGAAATAAATGCAAGTAAAGTAAATGGTGCTGAGGTGCAGCAAGTGGACCAATCCTTTTGAACAAAGGATAAGCCGACGGACTAAACTTATAAAGACTAAGGCGTTCCTGAGGACACACGGGAGAGATAGTCAAGTGCTTTCGCCATACTCTGTCTAGTACTATGTTTTGTATTGATAAGTGTTATGTGGGTGGATCTTAACTAGTGCACCGTCTAGGCTAAGACAAGTACAGTCTTATGATTAATCCCTCTTGCAAACATCTGCAAATACAAGAGAGAAATTCAGGCAAATCCTAACCATAGTAATAATCTTTATGATCCAATACTCCCTCATGCAAAAGTATGCGAAATGGGTTCAGGTTTCTGTCACTCCAGCGACCCACCATAAGTATTCTTTAAACACGATGCATTCCCCTAGGTCCTTCAAAAGGAGAAGTGTTGTGTAGTCGACGTTCACATAACACCACTAGAAGAATAACACCATAACTTAAATATCAATCAACACATATTACTTCAACATCATATGACTACTAACATCTAGACTTTTCCCATGTCCTCAAGAACTAATGGAACTACTCACAAGACATAAAATAGATCATGATCAGTGGTGATGAAAATATGATTAACAATCTGGTCATAACAATAATCCTCCAACAAAACTCAATAGCATTCACCACAAAAGAGTAATCAACACCGGTATAGTAGAGGGGATGAATAGTGCAAGGTACAACTCCGATTGCAATGGTGAAGTAGATGGGATGAAGGTGGAGATGGCGCTGGTGTTGGTGATGATGGTGATGATGATGTCGATGATGCCGGTGACGATTGCGATGACGATGAGGACGATCTCCCCTTCTGGAACGAGTTCTCCCTGGTGGAATATGCCCGCCGGAAATGTCTTTTCTTCTATGTAGGTTTTCGCCGCGGAGCGGCGGCGGAATCGCGAAAATTCTTCTGTTCCCAGAATTTTTAGGTGAAGATGGACATATAGGCGAAAGGAGAGCACCGGGGGCTGGGCCCACCATCCAGGCGGCCTGCTGGCGCGACCTAGGGGTTCGCGCCCGCAGGTCACCTGGGTGACCTGTGGCTCCCCTCCGTCTCTTCTTTGTCCTGTCTTCGGGACCTATTCGGAAACTTCTTCCCTCAAAATTTCAGCTCAATTGGAGATGTTCTGATATTGCAACTCTTCGTGCTATTTTCTCCGCTGAATTCTACGTCTGCTATTTCGGCACCAAAAAGTTGTAAACTTTGCAAAATAAGCCAAAACATTATAAGTACACCATCATAAAGTGAAATATATCAATGAATAGAGACAAATTATGATACAAAATGGTGATGCATTTTTGACGTATCAAAGACCCATGCGGCTGAGGCCAAGCTCAAAATGCTTGGTAATTTGGAAGAAGAGAATCGGCATCTCAAAGACGGTGCGGAGAAGCCAATGGAGGAGCTTGTTGAGCTAAAGAAGCATTACGCCGAGTGGGAAACCAACCTCGAGAAGCTCACTGCCAAGAAAGCTGAGCTAGATAAGTTTGTCAAGGACTTCATCATGGAACTCTATGAGAAGCTCAAAGGTATGTCGAGCGTCTGAATATTTCTGAGTGATGTTTCTCACCTCTATTTTTTGTTAAGTGTAGCCATTGTTTAGTGTTTCGAAGGCTTCCAAACAAACATCATCAAACACAAAAGGAATATCCTTTTGCAAAAGATTTGTAAGAGGCCTAGATATTTTAGAAAAGTCTTTGATAAACCTCCTATGGAAACTAGCATGACCAAGGAAACTACGAATACCTTTGATATCTTTGGGACATGACATTTTCTCAATTGCATCAACCTTGGCTTTGTCCACCTCAATGCATCCTTCAGAAATTTTATGGCCCAAAACAATACCTGCATTAACCATAAAGTGGCACTTTTCCCAATTCAAGACAAGATTTGTTTGTTCTCATCTCTGAAAAACTCGATCAAGATTGCTTAAACAATCATCAAAAGACTTCCCGTAAATAGAACAGTCATCCATGAAAACCTCAACAATGTTTTCACAAAAATCACACAATATAGCAGTCATACATCTTTGAAAGGTATGAGGTGCATTACATAAACCAAAAGGTATACGTCTATAAGAATAAGTCCCAAAAGGACAAGTAAAAGTGGTATTTTCTTGATCAGGTTGTGAAACAAGTATTTGTGAAAAAACAGAATATCCGTCAAGAGAGAAAAAAACGTGTGTGCTTAGATAGTCTTTCTTACATTTGATCAATAAAAGGCAGAGGGTAATAATTTTTTCTAGTTGCTTTGTTTAATTTTCTAAAATCAGTTACCATTTTATAGCCTATGACAATTCTTTGTGGAGTAATTTCATTCTTATCATTAGGAACAAGAATAATACCTCCCTTCTTAGGGACACAATGAACATGACTTACCCTTCTACTATCAGCTATAGGATAGATTATACTTGCTTCTAGAAGTTTCAATATTTCCGTTCTAAATACTTCTTTCACCTTCGGATTTAACCGACGTTCGTGATCAACAATGGGTTTAGCATCAGGTTCCATATTAATCTTGTGCTCACATAGAGTGGGACTAATGCCACTAAGATCATCAAGAGTATATCCAATCGTAGCTCGGTGCTTCCTTGGAACTTTCAATAATCTTTCGTCTTCATGTTCTGAAAGGTTAGCACTAATAATAAGAAGATATATCTTTTTCTCATCAAGATAAGCATATTTCAAAGTGCCTGGCAATTGTTTTAATTCAAACACAGGATCAACTTTAGGCGGAGTGTGGCCTCCTAGAGTTTCCATAGGCAAATTGTGTTTAAGCAGAGGTTGTTGTTCGAAAAAGATTATATCTATTTCATTTCTGTCATGCATATGCAAATCATTTTCATGGTCTAGCAAATATTGTTCTAAAGGATCAGTAGGAGGTACAACACTAGAAGAAATACCAATAATTTCATCCTTACTAGGAAAATCTTTCTTATGCGGTTGTCTACTAAACTTGGAAAAGTTAAATTCATGAGATTCATCACCAAAGCTAACACTAATAGTTTGTTTCTTACAACCTATTTTGGCATTGACGGTGTTCAAGAAAGGTCTACCAAACATAATGGGGGCAAATGTCATCTTGTGGGGAGCCAAGAACAAGAAAATCAGTAGGGTATTTTATCTTCCCACACAAGACT
This sequence comes from Hordeum vulgare subsp. vulgare, assembly GCF_904849725.1. Classification (NCBI taxonomy): domain Eukaryota; kingdom Viridiplantae; phylum Streptophyta; class Magnoliopsida; order Poales; family Poaceae; genus Hordeum; species Hordeum vulgare. The sequence continues at coordinate 104,705,964 of NC_058521.1, read as the reverse complement.
TCAACATATCTGAGAATCCCAATTGGTGATATAGTATCTCTATTGGCATGTTTAATAGTAACATCTATGTCTTCTATTATAGAAGGTGCTTTTCATTCTTAATTTCTTCATATAAGGAAAAAGGAATAGCACTCACACTAGCACCTAGGTCACATAACCCATGACAACAGTGATCTCCTATCTTAACTGAGACAACATGCATGCCAACAATTGGTCTATGTTTATCTTTTTTATCTGGTTTGGCAATTCTGGAAGCTTCATTACAGAAATAAATAACATGGCCATCGATATTATCGACCAAGAGATCTTTAATCATAGCAACACTAGGTTAAACTTTGATTTGTTCAACTGGTTTGGGTGTTCTAACATAACTTTTGTTAACCACAGTTGAAGCGTTAGTATGTTCCTTCATCCTAACAGGGAAAGGTGGTTTTTCAATATAAGCAGTGGGAACAACTGGATCAATGTTGTAAATGATAGCTTCTTCTTTACCTTTTACCAGTTCTTTAATTCCTTGTTTAATAGATGGGTGATATTAAACCACTTCTCCTTAGGGAGATCAACATGAGTAGCAAAAGATTCACAAAAGAAAGCTACTATCTCAGAGTCAAGTCCATATTTAGTGTTACACTTTTGAAAAGCATCGGAATTCATAAAAGATTTAACACAATCAAACTTACGTTCTATACCTGACTCTTTACCTTTGTCGAGTTCCCAATCTCCAGAGTTGCGTTTAATTATTTCTAAAATATCCCACTGGAATTCAATAGTCTTCTTCATAAAAGAACCAGTACAAGAAGTATCGAGCATGGATTGATCATTCCGACAAAGCCGAGCATAAAGTTCTGAATAATAAGTCATATTAAGAGCTCATGATTGGGGAAGGAATATAACATTGACTTAATCCTCCACCAAGCTAGAGCGATACTTTCTCCTTCACAAGGCCAAAGATTGTATATATAATTCTGATCACGATGAACTAGATGCATAGGATAAATTTTTCAATGGAATTCCAATTTCAATCGATTCCAGTTCCAAGATCCAATATCATCGCATAGCCTATACCATGTCAATGCTTTTTCCTTCAAAGAAAAAGGGAAAACCTTATTCTTAGCTCAATCTCCGAGTAAACCAGCAAGCTTAAACAATCCACAAATTTCATCCACATATATCAAGTGCATATCAAGATGTTCGGTTCCATCTCCTGCATAAGGATTAGCTAGCAGTTGTTCTACCATACCCGAAGGAATTTCATATTCAATATTTTCAGTAGGTGCAGTAGGTTGAGGAGCAACTAACTGTGGGTCCGGTCGAGGTGAAGGTACCCCGAACAAAGCCCTCAAAGGATTGTTTTCCATAGTAGCAGGTGACAATACATTTCAGCACATAGTAATAATGTTTCCTTACCAATTTCCACTTACCAAGAGCGCTTAAATCCCCGGCAACGGTCAATTGTAGCCTTTTCAATAAGTAAGAGTGTCCAACCCAACGAGGAGCAGAAAGAAATGACAAGTGGTTTTCAGCAAGGTAATGTGTGCAAGTGCTAAAATTGTAAGTAGCGGAGTAGTTTGATAGCAAGATAATTTGTAACGAGCAAGTAACGATAGTAGTAACAATAGTGCAGCAAGGTATCCCAATCCTTTTGAGGCAAATGACAGGCCAAAACGGTCTCTTATGATAAGAAAAGTGTTCTTGAGGGTACACGGGAATTTCAACTAGTCACATTCATCATGTCGGCTTAATTCGTGTTCGCTACTTTGATAATTTGGTATGTGGGTGGACCGGTGCTTAGGTGTTGTTCTTACTTGAACAAACCACCTATTTATCATTAACCCTCTCTCAAGCATCCGCAACTACGAGAAAAGTATTAAGAATAAATTCTAACCATAGCATTATACTTTTGGATCCAATCGGTCCCTTACGGAATAGCGCATAAACTACTCATGTCACTCTCGCAAACCATCATCTAATAACTACTCAACAATGCATTCCCTTAGGCCTAAATATGGTGAAGTGTCATGTAGTCGACGTTCACATGACACCATGATACGTCCATTTTGCATCATGTTTTCGCGTTGCTATTTATTGCTTCTTTGGCTGTTATTTCACTTCATGATACTATTCTTATGCCTTCTCTCCCTTATTTTGCAAGGTTTACGTGAAAAGGGAGAATACCGGCAACTGGAATTCTGGCCTGGAAGTGGAGAAAAGTTGACATACCTATTCTGCGCAACTCCAAACGTCGTGAAATTCAACGGGGATTTTTTCCAGATTTATCAAAAATATCGTGCCGAAGAAGTGCCACAGGGGCACCAGGGGGTGCCCACAAGCCTGCACGGCGCGACCACCTCCCAGGCCGCGCCATGGGGGCTTGTGGGCAGCACACTGGCCCCCCTCTTTTGCTATATGGAGGGTTTCGTCTAGCACACAGAGGAGCTTTTTCGTGGTTACGCCGCCGCCACGAGGCGGAACTTGAGCAGAACCAATCTAGAGCTCCGGCAGGACGATCTTGCCGGGGAAAGTTCCTTACCGGAGGGGGAAATCGTCACCATCGTCATCACCAACACTCCTCTCATTGGAGGGGACTCATCTCCATCAACGTCTTCATCAGCACCATCTCATCTCCAAACCCTGGCCATCACTTGTAACCAATCTCCGTCGCGCGACTCCGATTGGTACTTGTAAGGTTGCTAGTAGTGTTGATTACTCTTTGTAGTTGATGCTAGTTGGATTACTTGGTGGAAGAGTTTATGTTCAGATCATTGATGCCATTCATTACCTCTCTGGTCATGAATATGATTATGCTATGTGAGTAGTTACTTTTGTTCCTGAGGACATGGGATAAGTCATGCTAAGAATAGTCATGTGAATTTGGTATTTGTTCGGTATTTTGATATGTTGTATGTTGTTTTTCCTCTAGTGGTGTTATGTGAACGTCGAATACATAACACTTCACCATTATTTGGGCCTAGAGGAAGGCATTGGGAAGTAGTAAGTAGATGATGGGTTGCTAGAGTGACAGAATCTTAAACCCTCGTTTATGCGTTACTTCGTAAGGGGCTGATTTGGATCCTTTGTTGAGACAAATACTTTTTGTGACTTTAGCGCTAAGTATGGACTTGACTCTAAGATAGTAGCCTCATTGTGTGAATCCTTTTCTGCCCATATTGATCTCCCCACAGAGAAGTGGTTTAAATATTATCCTCCTTTAGAATTCAATGTAGTTAAACCCACTCCAGTTGAAGAGAAAGTCATTGCCTATAATGATCTTGTGGTTCCTAGTGCTTACATTGAGAAACCACCTTTCTCTGTTAGGATAAAGGATCATTCTAAAGCTTCAACTATGATACGTAGAGGCTTTATTAGAACACCTACACCCCCTGAGAAAATTAGAGTTGAACCTAGCATAGCTATTATCAAAGATCTTTTGTTTGAAGAAGTTGAGGGACATAATATTCACTTCTGTGAAGATGCTTCTAGTATTGCTAAACCTAACGTTAGAGACAAACATAGGCCTGTTGTTGGATGTCTGTGGTTTCTGTTAAGATAGGAGATCATTGTTATCATGGTTTATGTGACGTGGGTTCTAGTGTTAGTGCAATACCTCAATCCTTATATGATGAAATCAAAGATGAAATTGCACCTGTTGAGATACTATCTGCCCTGTGGGAATTGCTAGGGATGTTGAAGTCTTGTGTGGTAAAACGAAGTAACCTGCTGATTTCCTCGTTCTTGCTACCGCTCAAGATAGCTTTTGTCCCATTATATTTGGTAGACCTTTTATCAATACCGTCAATGCTCATATTGACTGTGAGAAGAAAATTGTCACTGTTGTCTTTGAAGGTGTGTCACATGAGTTAAATTTCTCCAAGTTTGGTAGACAACCTCATGAAAAGGAGTTGCCTAGTAGGGATGAAACTATTGCCTTAGCCTCTATTGTCGTGCCCCCTACTGATCCATTAGAGAAATATTTGCTTGAGCATGAAAATGATATGCATATGGATGAAAGGGATGGGATTGATAGAGTTCTCTTTGAACAATATCCTATTCTTAAGAATAAGTTGCCTGTTGAACTGCTTGGGGATCCACCCCCACCAAAGTGTGATCCTATGTTCGAGCTTAAACAATTGCCTGATACTCTTAAGTATGCCTATCTTGATGAAAAAGAGATATATCATGTTATAATTAGTGCTAGCCTCTCAGAGCATGAAGAAAAGAAGTTACTAAAAACTCTGAGGAAGCACCGTGTTGCTATTGGATATACTCTTGATGATCTTAAGGGTATTAGCCCCACTCTATGCTAGCACAAGATCAAAACTGATCCTGAATTCAAACCAGTTGCTGATCGTCAAAGGAGATTAAATCCTAAGATGAAAGAAGTAGTGAGAAAAGAAATACTAAAGCTCCTACAAGCAGGTATTATCTATCCTGTTTCTCATAGAGATTGGGTGAGTCCGGTGCATTGGGTTCCTTAGAAGGGAGGCATTACCGTTGTCCCTAACGATAAGGATGAATTGATCCCACAGAGGATTATTACTGGCTATAGGATGGTGATCGATTTTAGGAAATTGAATAAGGCCACTAGGAAAGATCATTACCCTTTGCCTTTATCGACCAAATCCTAGAAAGGCTGTCTAAACACACACACTTCTGCTTTCTAGACGGTTATTCTGGTTTCTCCCAAATACAAGTTGCATAATCTGATCAGGAGAAAACCAATTTCACCTGCCCTTTCGGTACCTTTGCTTATATACGTATGCCTTTTGGCTTATGCAATGCACCTGCCACTTTCAAAGATGTATGATGGCTATATTCTGTGACTTTTGTGAAAAGATTGTCGTGGTTTTCATGTATGACTTCTCCATTTACGGGTCTTCCTTTGATGATTGCCTCAGCAACGTTGATCGAGTCTTACACAGATGTAAAGACACCAACCTTGTATTGAATTGGGAGAAGTGCCACTTTATGGTTAATGAAGGCATCATCTTAGGACATAAAATTTCTGAAAGAGGTATTGAAGTCGATAAGGCTAAGGTTGATGCAATCGAGAAAATGCCATACCCCATAGATATCAAAGGTATAAGAAGTTTCCTTGGTCATGCTGGTTTCTATAGAAGGTTCATCAAAGACTTGTCTAAGAGTTCTAGGCCTCTTACCAATCTCTTGCAAAAGGATATTCCTTTTGTCTTTGACGATGATTGTGAGGAAGCCTTCGAAATACTTAAGAGGGCTTTGATAACTGCACCTATTGTTCAACCACCTGATTGGAACTTACCTTTTGAGATCATGTGTGACGCTAGTGATTATGTTGTTGGTGCTGTTCTAGGGCAAAGAGTTGATAAGAAGTTGAATGTTATTCACTATGCTAGTAAAACTCTAGACGGTTCCCACAGAAACTATGCTACTACGGAGAAGGAATTTTTAGCGGTCGTGTTTGCATGTGAAAAGTTCAGGTCTTACATAGTTGATTCCAAAGTCACTATTCACACTGATCATGCTGCTATTAAGTACCTCATGGACAAAAAGGACACTAAACCTAGACTTATCAGATGGGTTCTCTTGCTACAAGAATTTGATTTGCACGTTGTCGACAGAAAGGGTGCTGATAACACCATAGCAGATAACTTGTCTAGGTTGGAGAACGTTCTTGATGACCCACAACCTATTGATGATAGCTTTCCCGATGAGCAACTGAATGTCATCAATGCTTCACATAGTGCACCGTGGTATGAGGATTATGCAAACTATATTGTTGCCAAATACATACCAACTAGTTTCACGTACCAGCAAAAGAAGAAGTTCTTCTTTGACTTGAGACACTACTTTTGGGATGATCCTCACCTTTATGAGGAAGGAGTAGATGGTGTTATTAGACGTTGTGTACCTGAACATGAACAGGGACAGATCCTACAGAAGTGTCACTCCGAGGCCTACGGAGGACACCATGCGGGAGATAAAACTGCACACAAGGTATTGCAATCAGATTTATATTGGCCCACTCTCTTCAAGGATGCCCGTAAATTTGTCTTGTCTTGTGATGAATGTCAAATAATAGGTAGTATTAGCAAACGTCAGGAAATTCCTATGAACTATTCACTTGTCATTGAACCAGTTGATGTCTGGGGCTTTGATTATATGGGACCTTTTCCAAAATCCAACGGGTATACGCATATCTTAGTTGATGTTGATTACGTCACTAAGTGGGTAGAAGCTATCCCCACTAGTAGTGCTGATCACAACACCTCTATCAAGATGCTTAAAGAAGTTATCTTCCCTAGATTTGGAGTCCCTAGATATCTAATGACTGACGGTGGTTCACACTTCATTCATGGTACTTTCCGTAAAATGCTTGCTAAGTACGATGTCAACCATAGAATTGCGTCTCCCTATCACCCTCACTCCAGTGGTCAAGTAGAGCTAAGTAATAGAGAGATTAAACAAATTCTACAAAATACTGTCAACAGGTCTAGAAAGAATTAGTCTAAGAAGCTCGATGATGCACTGTAGGCTTATAGGACTGCCTATAAGAATCCCATGGGCATGTCTCCGTAAAAAATGGTGTATGGGAAAGCATGTCAATTACCTCTTGAGTTAAAGCATAAAGCTTATTGGGCAATCAAAGAGCTCAACTTTGATTTCAAACTTGCCAGTGAGAAGAGGTTATTTGATACTAATTCGCTTGATGAGTGGAGAACTCAGGCATATGAGAATGCCAAGCTGTTCAAAGAGAAGGTTAAGAGGTGGCATGATAAGAGGATACAAAAGCGTGAGTTCAATGTAGGTGATTATGTCTTGCTATATAACTCTCGTTTAAGATTCTTTACACGCAAGCTTCTCTCTAAATGGGAAGGTCCCTGTGTTGTTGACGAAGTATATCGTTCCGGTGCTATAAAGATCAACAACACGGAAGGTAATTGTCCGAGAGTGGTAAATGGGCAGAGAATCAAGCATTATATCTTATGGACTCCCATAAATGTTGAAAGCAATATCATCAATACCATAACTCCGGAAGAATACCTAAGGGACATTTATCAGCCTGTTTCAGACTCCGAAAACGAAGAGGTATGTCATTCGGTAAGAAAACAGAGTCCAAAACTTTCCCAGTAGGAAATTTTCTCTGTTTTGGAATATTTGAAAAAATACAAAAAATGGAAGTAGTCTGGAAAGTGCGCGAGGAGGCGACAAACCTGCACGGCGCGGGCCCACCCCCTGGCCGCGCCGTGAGGGCTTGTGGCCACCTCCTGCGCCTCCCGGACTCCGTCTTCGTGCAGTGGACTCCTTCTGGTCTGGAAATAATCATTATATATACTTCTGTTTGGTCTGACCTTTGCATCATGCAGATTTCCTCTGTTTTTTGTTTCGAGCCTGTTTCTGTTGCAGATCTAGATCGCCATGACTTCCCCAAAAGCTCCTAAGGACAAGATCTTCGAGAAGGTCATCAACCCCTACCTCGCGGGAGTGCTGCAACACCCTCAATCTATCGAGATGCGTGAGGGGATGTTGCATATCCGTGATGTTGAGGGGCCTAAGAAGAGTGGAAGCATGGAGACGAGGTTTGAAGCAATGGAGCAACAAGTCCTCAAGTGCCAAGGGATGGTGGAGCATGGACTCAACTCCAACCACATGATGACCACGGAGTTCACCAAGAAGCACATGATTGATGCCAATGACATTGGGAAGCACCTCTCCAGGCTCTATGACAGGGTTGATCAACTCAAGGGCCATATCTATGACCTACAGAACCAAAATTGTGGGTATGAGTATAGATTTAAATTAATAAGGTTGGCTGCAGGTTTGAGGATTCCAGAGACTCGTTCATCTTTCCATGATGGAGCACCTATGCCTTGGAAGGCGGAGGATCAAACTCATGTTGCAACAACTCCACCATCACCACCAAAGGAAGACAACTGAAAATTAGTATGGGCAATCCCCTTGGCTTTTGTCAAGCTTGGGGGAGTTGCCCCGGTATCGTATCACCATCACATCTTTTGCCTTTACCTTTGTTTTAGTTTTCCTTTTCAGTTTTCTCTTTTTCCTATTAGAGTAAAAGTCTTAGTGTTTTAGTCTTGACTTTTGCTTTGTGTCACCCCTGATGTATTCTTGTTCGTGAGCCATATAATAAAGAGTGTCTTAATTGAAGGGCTTTGCCTCTGGCGATGATCAAAAGAGTGGGAATAGAACAAAAACATGAAACGTCATGTAATGATCTTATGGGAAGTGATGGATTCACATATAAAAAGAATGAGGATTGAAACTTGTTGAGGGTAGAAAAACGTAGACCTTGGTCATTGTTGCAATTAATAGGAAGTCATAAAGAAGGGGAGGTTCACATATAAATATATCATCTCTGACACCATCTATGATTGTGAACACTCACTAAACTATTACATGCCTAGAAGTAGATGTTGGACAAGGAAGACAACGTAATGAATTGTGTTTGCTTGGTTCTGAACAATTTTATATGATTAGAGATCCCTTAGCATGTGGCGATTGCTTACACCCCACAATAGCCAAAACTCCCGTGCCAAGTAGATATACTACTTATGCATCCATAAACCTTCAACCCAGTTTTGCCATGAGTGTCCACCATACCTACCTATAGATTGAATAAGATCCCTCAAGTAAGTTGTCATCGGTGCAAGCAATAAAAATAGCTCTCTAACATGTATGATCTATTAGTGTGTGGAAAATAAGCTTTATACGAACCTGTGATGAGGAAGACATAACACTACAAGAAATATGCTCATACATGATGTTTTTTAAGACGTCGTTGATGAATTCGTCATAAATCTATGACGATTTCATCCGAGATCATCGTAAACCATTTGAGGGGATCAAATCTACATATAAATTACGACGATGTGAGTCAAAAACGTCGTAACCACACAAGATGAGATCGTCATAACTTTCACGATGATTGTAAAAATGTCGTAACATGTTCTAACTATGTTGACATGTACTCATGGGTCCATTTTGTCCCACCTCATGCTAGTTTGTGAAGCAACCTACTATTCTGTCATTCCAAAAATTCTCGAAAAAATTCTCATAAATACTTTAGATCATATATTTCTCAAATATGTGAAAACCTTTCCTTCCATAGTTCAAAAACAATTCAACAATATTCATTTTCCTATTCTGTTTAGAATAGCACTTTGTGAAGGAAGTGTTATTTCTATTTCTTCGATTACCCTCATATTTTGTGAGCACTCTTTCCTATCCAAATCATTGTCTCATGAAAACTTTCGTAAGGATTTTCCTAGTAAATCTTTCTCATCAAATTTTCAAAATTTGTGTTCAGCTAATAGGCTTGTGAAGGAGGTACTAGATAGGAATATCCTGATGAGTTGAATTATTTCCACATCATCTATGTGCCCAAAACATAGATTCCTATATTTTTGATATTTGCAAACTATTTTAAATCACTGATTTTCTGAACCAATCAGAACCCTTCCCACGGATCAATGACATGGCGCCCATCCATCCATCCATCCATGTCTTCATCCCACATCCATCCATCCATCTATCTACAGAAAAAAACTAAAAAAGCATCCCAAACCCTAGGTGAGATCCCCCCCATCCTAACCTTCCTCCCTAGTCCCCATCTCCTCATCGCCACCACCGCCACCTCCTCCCCGTCGCCACCCCTCTCCCGATCCCCACCTCCTCGTTGGAGGACATGGACCGCGGGCTGTCCTCGTCGGAGGCGGCGGCGCGGCTGCGCGCGCACGGCCCAACGAGCTGCTCGACCACCAGGGGCCCTCGGGGCTGCAGCTCGTGGCGCAACAGTTCGAGAACACGATGTCGGCGCCGTCTCGTTCGTGCTCGCGCTCCCCTCGTCTGCCGGCGCGCTCACGCTCTTGGCCTTCGTCGAGCCGCTCGTCATCTTCCTCATCCTCGTCGTCAACGCCGCCGTCGGGGTATGGCAGGAGACCAACGCCGAGAAGGCGCTCGAGGCGCTGCGCCAGATCCAGTCCGACCACGCCGCCGTGCTCCGCGATGCCGAGTGGGCGCCCGCCCTCCCCGTGCGCGACCTCGTCCAAGGGGACGTCGTCACGGTCCGCGTCGGGGACAAGGTCCCCGCCGACATGCGCGTCCTCAGGCTCGTCTCGTCGACCCTTCGGGTCTAGCAGGGGTCGCTTACCGGCGAGACCAGCTCCGTCAACAAGACGGCCCACGCCGTGCCGGCCGACGACGCCGACATCCAGGCCAAGGACTGCATGGTGTTCGCGGGCACCACCGTCGTCAATGGCAGCACCGTCTGCCTCGTCGTGCTTACCGGGATGGCCACCGAGATCGGCAAGATCCACTCGCAGATCCACGAGGCCTTGCAGGAGGACGACGACACGCCGCTCAAAAAGAAGCTCAACAAGTTCGGAGAGGCGCTCACCAAGATCATCGGCCTCATATGCATCCTCGTGTGGCTCATCAAGGTCAAGTACTTCTTGACCTTCGAGCTCGACGAATGGGTGCCCAGGAACATCCATCCATCTATCTACATCCATCCATCCATCCATCTACATCTAAGCAATCGTTTTTGTTTGCTAATGTGATAGGTAATACTTGGTGTGGACCGGCTAGACATGATTAAAGGATTCCTGCAAAAGGTGTTGGCCTTTGAGAAATTTCTTGAGGAAAACGAGGAATTGGATTCTGAATACAAAGTAGTTCTCCTGCAAATTGCAGTGCCAACGAGAAGTGACGTACCTGAATGTAAGATTCATTTCTATGGTTTATAATTTGTTCGTGCCTTCTATGCAAATAACTCGTATAATGGACATGCAGAATATTTACTTACTTGAATGAATGGATATATAATATGAGAACATGCCTACAACTAAAACCAAAGAGGAGCGAGAATTTCAAAATGTGCACACTTACCTGATATTGTGTTGAACATGCTTGCATGTCCGAGACTTTGAAGGGCTTAGAGACCAGCTTCTGGTGTGTACCAATGTCCCAAAGTGTAAATTCACCATTAGCAGATCCAACTATTTGAGTAGTAATCATGACAAGAAAATTAATAAGGTGTTAAAATCCTAATATATAGCCAAATCACATGAAACAGCTTTATTACTTGCAAAGTTGCGTCTCCATCTATATATATATAGAGAGAGAGAGAGAGTAAATTATAGATTTTGATGGTACCTAGTAGTAGCGTATGATGTGAAGGATGAAAGTCCATGCTAGTTACATTAGATCCCTGTGATAGTGTACAAGCTACTCTCGTAGGAAGGTAATCCAGTGACCGTGAAGGTTGAGGAATGGGTGTAGGATAGGTGCCCTGCAAATAAGTAGGGATAATTTTCTTTAGCTTGGACGAAAATTAACCATGGTCATAGATATTGACTAGATATGCAACATTACCTCATGAATACCATGTCGACTGGAACTGGGTTGCTCCATCAGTTGCCCAGATTCTGCATTAGAAAAGTGCGTTATAGAATGGCATTTTCATCGTGCATGCATATGGGGAAGGCTAAAGAATACAATCGGGGTTGGCTGGTTGTATGTATATGCTTGGTTGGCTGGTTGAAATTAGATAGGTAAGCTGAGAGTAGCCAAGCTGAGAGTAGAAACTGCGTCTTGGCAGGAAACTTCTTCCTGCATCAACCATGAAGTGATAAAAGAAGATTGAAATTAGATAGTTATTATAACTGATAGGTATATTAATATTAATCCCAACAAGTAGGTAAGCTAGTGAAACATAAAGGATTAGATAGCAAACAGTCACAAGTAATGGTAGTAGCTTAACCTCTTCATGCATATGAATACATTCGGGGTTGGCTGGTTGTATGTATATGCTTGGTTAACTGATCGAGGTGGCGTGCGTGCGTGGCTGTTTGCAGGTCTCGGCACCGGGAGGGACGGCTCCGGTGGTGTACGGCGGCGCGAGCAATAGTGGTGGCGTGCCATCGCCGTGGCAGGTGAGCGGACGCGGCCTCTGTCACTGCTCCTCCCTTCTTGCAATCCCTACCTTTTTTTTGTTTTTTCGTTTTCCCCTTGTTGGCTTGTGAGTTCGATCTGTGCACCCTTTTTTGACGCTGATTGCTTCCGGCAGTGCAAGCAGGCGATGGCCACCGAGGTCACGTTCGTGCGGCCGTCCGCCGCGCCCAAGGCCGCGTCGTCATCGCCTGGCGGCGCCACCGGCGACGAGACCGGAGGGTAACTAGGCGCTACATGTCTACATCCCTGCTCTGTTTATTTCTTTTGGCTATTAACTGTACTAGTAATATCTATCTACAAGTATTGATCAGGGCCTGCTCTAGGTGATGCTGCTCCCACGCTTGGGCTCTGAATTAGAGCTCTTTTATGGTACCCACTCAACCCATTAGTCAAGTACAGCGAAGCTGGTAGAGTTCCAGAGGCCACTGCCGAGCCTCCTTCTCAATTAGGTCCGACAACCATGATGCGTTGCGGACGTCAAGGTGATATCCACCGGCAATGCTTGCTGGCGCGGGCTCGCCACTGGCATCCACAAGCTCGTTGATGCTGTCTCGGTCACTCTCGTTCCAAAGGTGTGTTTTTTTGCTTGCTTCCTTTTGGGTCAGAAAATTGCTTGTTTTCTGACTATCGTAACTGCTATCTTGCAACTGTAAAGTTCTTGTGAATTTGATAGTGAAATTCAATGTTATGTGAATTCTAAAGCTTCCAATGAATTGTTTTAGTCTCATATATAGTGTACTAGTGGATATTGCAAATGGACTTGACACACTGTTACTTCAGATATAGGATCGCCAAATGATGCCCTCTGCCTGCTTGCTCTTGTTAAATCTGTTACCATTTGTTCATTGATATAGATGCTGCTCATGTTGTTGGGATCACATATGCCTGAAAATTTTGTTTTATTGTCTTGTAGTGCTATTGATTGCTGAGAACATAAAGGTTTGCTGCAGGGAGGAATGTTGTTATTGACGAAGATGATGTTCCTAATGTAATTAACACAATTAAGCTTGTAATGTACCCCCGCAAAGCGTGCCTTTATTTTCTTTAATCTTTTGATGGAATCTAAGTTTGATCCAGAAAGTTCTGATTTTTTTGCCAATATATTGGATGGGGTTGATGGTACATGACCTAGCCCTGATAGAAGAGCACATCTATTTGATGTAGAACTCAGGCAGAGCATTAGTTCTTTTCTTTCAGTTGGTCAATTAGTCGTGACAGGATCTTATCTTTCCCATGGTCTCACGCATTTACGCTGCCCACTGTCTTTGTACTGTTTCAGGAGGCCTCTAGATTCAGGAATCTCATGCCCACTGTTAAGAGTGGCTCACCGCTGCATCTTAACAAGGAATGACTCCTACATCATGGCAGGGATGTTTTTAGTAATGTTGTCAACTAATTATTGCTAGAATGTAACACGTACGACTGATATCAAGTTTCTAATGAATGAAATCTTTAATTTCTAAGAATGAGGTGGCTATTTCTTTCTCTGCGATATATTGAGAAGCTTCTTCCCAATTGGTAATTTGTATTTTGTCCTTAAAGTTTCAGCACATATGGCTTCTGTGACTATAAGATTATTTTAGGGATTTATTCCCAATATTTTGTGTTTGCAAGTTCTATGGTCACCTAGCACAGAATTATTATTTCCCCGTGAACTCATTAAATTCTGCTCTTTGGTAACCAACAAATATATGTGTAACTTTATGAAAATTTAAGTCCCATGTTTTATGTGTACTGGCAACAACCATTCTATTACAAAAATAGATGAGCGCGGCAACGCGCTCCTTCCATGATCTAGTACTGATAATTATTGACTACAGTTAAGGTGTTGAGGGTCAGTACCCTAGTCTGGTATATACATTTTTTATTTATGCTGTTGTCCATCTAAAATGTTTGAAAGTGTAGCTCTCTTGTGATATCAGCTGACGCCAGTGACATTTGCCATTACAGAAGATGATCAGACGGTTTCGCAGCTTGACGGTCGAAAAGAAGAACTCTGTTCAGGTATATATATTCGGTAGTAACATATATTGCAGTATATATTTTTACATCTGTGTTATTGTCAAAGAGAATTAGTCAGCTATTGTGTTGTCATGAATAGGCTGACACTGCATCAAATATTCATTATCTTGCACCTATTCTTTAATTTTGCAGTTAAGTTTGATGCTTCCTGGTTGTCTATTGTGTTATTGCTGTAGAGTCTCTTTCCATCATGGAAAGCATGCTATGGTTGAGCAAAGCATGTTATGATGCCAAAATCCAAATGGATGAAGATGTAGGATCTGGATTTTACATTATTGTTGGTAGTCGTGAGCTGTTCTAAAACTATGTTTTGACTTCTGCTTGTCTCTTTCTGCTGGGTGTGCAATGCCTAATCTTTAATGCAAATATTTGTGATCATTATTTTTAATGCCTAATTTTAATGCAAATATCTGTTCTAAAAATATGTTTTGACTTCTGCTTGTCTCTTTCAAGGTTTTTATGTCAATTACAGTAGTAGTATGTTTTTTTTTTGCATCGATTACAGTAGTAGTACGAACTAAAACAAATAGCTGTATTGTAACTGTTATGCAGTTTTTGTGCCTTGTTTCTATTCTTGATATGTATCTTGTAGCTCTTAAAAATATGGTTGTTTATTCTACAGGACCTCCAGGCCTAAGAAAGTTGAAGTGCGAAGCCTTGAAGCAATTGTGTGAAGCTCTACTTATCCAAGAATGCATATTATATATTGTAATAATAGGCATATCTGCTTTGTAACAGATTGGAAAAATTGTAATATACTACCATCGTGTTAATTTGATGAATTTCACATGTTCTTTCTGCTCTATTTGAAATATTCATATCGTATGCGATTTGAAAATGTGTGAAATGAAAACTTGACCAGAACTTCTTGACATATGGGACAAATTATGAGAAGAACATGACAAGTTGGACGTACACACAAAACTGAAATTCAAAAGGCCAAAACTAAAACTAGGCCAAATGTATTTGGGCACTAAAAGGCCAGGGCCCAAATTATAATGATACAAAAAATTGAAAAAAATACTAAAGTGGTTGTAAATAGGCTAAGGCCCAAAAAGAAGCCCAATAAGAAAAGCCCAAAAAATAAAATCAGCCCATGTGATCAATTGAAATGGGTTGGGCTGATTTCAGCCATGACGTTTTGATTTCGTCGTAATTTTGCCACGTAGGACTGCCACGTAGGACTGGGTTTGATTGCCAGCAATGATTTAGGATCGTCGTAAAGGTTACGGCGATCCAGGAATCGTCGTAAAGTTACGACGATTTTGACCAAAACGTCGTTGCTGTTCATTTCTGACGCTCCGTTTTCGACGCTTGGTTTTTCGTCGTGCGATCGTCGTAAATGAAAAACCGTGACGATGTAGCGATGAAAAAATAGCGTCGTGTACTAGCATATTCCTTGTAGTGTAAAAGCGACGGACTGCATAATAAAGTTCTTTATCATAGGGGGCAATACAAAATGACGTTCCTCCGCACTAAGAGGACACGCATCCAAACTTCAAAAGTGCATGACAACCTCTGCTTCCCTCTGCGAAGGGCCTATCTTGTACCTTTACTTTTTGTCCCTGAAAGAGTCATGGTGATCTTCACCAATTCCTTATTTTTCCTTTGTCTTGGCTATCGTCACATGCTTGGGAAAGATCTATATTCATATGTCAACTTGGAGGTAAGTATTCATGAATTATTATTGTTGACATTACCCTTGAGGTAAGCAGCTGAAACTTTGATCTCATGAGTACCACGTGAGTTGTAGCAATTGTAGAGAACGAAGGAATGATTGAGTATGTGGATTTTCTTTACAAGCTCTTATTGACTCTTTTTGATGTTGTGATAAATTGCAATTTCTTCAATGACTAAAGGCTATCGGTTGTTACTTCTCGGTAAGATTCTTGATCCATGCTTTACTTTGTGAAGGAATTATCACTTTAGTATGAGAGATTATATGTTGGTATTGTTGTTCTGATCTTGATCATGATGCACGCATGTTCGTATCTTGTTTTGTCGACACCTCTCTCCCTAAACATGTGGACATATTTATTGAGCTTGGCTTTCGCTTTAGGACAAGCGAGGTCTAAGATTGGGGGAGTTGATACGTCCATTTTGCATCATGTTTTCATGTTGATATTTATCGCTTCTTTGGCTGTTATTTCACTTCACGGTACTATTCTTATGCCTTTTCTCTCTTATTTTGCAAGGTTTACATGAAGAGGGAGAATACCGGCAATTGGAATTCTGGCCTGAAAGTGGAGCAAAGTTGAGATACCTATTCTGTGCAACTCCAAACGCCGTGAAAATCAATGGGGTTTTTTTTCCCGAATTATCAAAAATACTGGGCCGAAGAAGTGCCAGAGGGGCACCAGGGGGTGCCCACAAGCCTGCACGGCGCGGCCACCCCCCAGGCCGCGCCATGGGGGCTTGTGGTCAGACAACTGGCCCATTGGCCCCCTCTTTTGCTATATGGAGGGTTTCGTCCAGGAAAAAATCATAGAGGAGCTTTTTCGTGGTTTCGCCACTGCCACGAGGCGAACTTGAGCAGAACCAATCTAGAGCTCCGGCAGGACGATCCTGCCAGGGAAACTTCCCTCCCGGAGGGGGAAATCGTCGCCATCGTCATCACCAACACTCCTCTCATCGGAGGGGACTCATCTCCATCAACATCTTCATTAGGACCATCTCATCTCCAAACCCTAGTCCATCACTTGTAACCAATCTCCATCTCGCGACTCCGATTGGTACTAGTAAGGTCGCTAGTAGTGTTGATTATTCTTTGTAGTTGATGCTAGTTGGATTACTTGGTGGAAGAGTTTATGTTCAGATCCTTGACGCCATTCATTACCTCTCTGGTCATGAATATGATTATGCTTTGTGAGTAGTTACTTTTGTTCCTGAGGACATGGGATAAGTCATGCTAAGAATAGTCTTGTGAATTTGGTATTTGTTCGGTATTTTGATATGTTGTATGTTGTTTTTCCTCTAGTGGTGTTATGTGAACATCGACTACATAACACTTCACCATTATTTGGGCCTAGAGGAAGCCATTGGGAAGTAGGAAGTAGATGATGGGTTGCTAGATTGACAGAAGCTTAAACCATAGTTTATGCATTACTTCGTAAGGGGCTGATTTGGATCCACAAGTTTAATGCTATGGTTAGACTTTGTCTTAATTCCTCTTTCATAGTTGCGGATGCTTGCGAGAGGGGTTAATCATAAGTGGGATGCTTGTCCAACTAAGGGCAGTACCCAAGCGCCGGTCCACCCACATATCAAACTATCAGAGTAACGAACGCGAATCATATGAACATGATGAAACTAGAATGAAAGAAATTCCCGTGTGTCCTCGGGAGCGTTTTTTGTCCTATAAGACTTTGTCTAGGCTTGTCCCTTGCTACAAAAGGGATTGGGCCACTTTGCTGCACCGTTGCTACTTTTTTTACTTGTTGCTTGCTACGAATCATCTCACCACACAATCAATTGTTACCGACAATTTGAGTGCCTACAGATTTTACCTTGCTGAAAACCACTTGTCAGATCCTTCTGCTCCTCGTTGGGTTCGACACTCTTACTTATCGAAAGGACTATGATTGATCCCCTGTACTTGTGGGTCATCACACCACTAAGGGAATCACAACATACATATCATCAAAATATCGAACACATAGCAAGTTCACATGATTACTTGCAACATGATTTCTCCCGTGACCTCAAGAACAAAAATAACTACTCACAAATGATAATAATGCTCAAGATTAGAGGGGTATTAAATAGCATAATGGATCTGAACATATAATCTTCCACCAATTAAAACATATAGTAATCAACTACAAGATGTAATCAACACTACTAGTCACCCACAAGCACCAATCTATAGTTCTGGTACAAAGATTGAACACAAGATATGAACTAGGGGTTGAGAGGAGTTGGTGTTGTTGAAGATGTTGATGAATATAGACCTCCCCAAGATGGGAGAGTTGTTTGCGATGATGATGACGATGATTTCCACCTCCGGGAGGGAAGTTCCCCCAGCGGAATCGCTCCGCTGAAGGGCAAAAGTGCTCCAGCCCAAGTTCCACCTTCAGACGATGACGCTTCATCCCGAAAGTCAGCTCTCCTTTTTTCTAGGTCAAAATGACTTATATACCAGAAGAGGGGCACTGGAGGAGGGCTTGGGTGAGCACAGCCCACCGGGGCGCGCTTGGGCTCCCTGGCTCGCACAGGTGGGTTGTGCCCACTTGGTGGGGCGCCTCTGGTACTTATTTGCTCCAATATTCCTAAAATATTCCATAAAAAATCCTCGTAAAGTTTTAGCTCATTTGGAGTTGTGCAGAATAGGTAGCCTGAGGTAGGTTTTTCAGGTCCAGATTTCCAGCTACCAGAATTCTCCCCCTTTGTGTATACCTTGCATATTATGAGAGAAAAGTCATTAGAATTACTCCAAAAAGCATTATTATACAATACAACAACATAAATAACAGTAGGAAAACATGATGCAAAATGGACGTATCAATTGTCCTCACTCGGGATCATTTGTGACTTGGACGAAAAATGGTTCGCGGCTAAGCCCTAGCATATGGACAATGTCCATACTTGAGATTGTTTTTCCCTAGGCAAAAATGGAATCACTGCTTGGGATGATTGTCATGTTCATCTTGGCTTCTGAATGAAGATCTGGCCTTCATTCGGAACCGCTTTAACTTCGGCGAAAGCTGGTTCGCAGCTAAGCCCCCGAGTGTGGAGGTTGTCCACACTCGGGGAGGTTGTCAACACTCGGGGAAAAAGGTTCACTACCAAGAAATGCTTGATTTGTTCATCTTGGTGTCTAAATGAAGATCTTGCCTTCACTTAGAACCACTTTCACTTAGGTGAAGGTTGGTTTGCAGCTAACCCCCCGAGTGTGGAGGCTTCCAACATCACTCGGGGAAAGGTCTACCTTAGGCAAAACAGGTTCGCTACCAAAATGATTTTGTTCGTACGAACATGTTGATGGTTTGTCCATATTGCTGTCCGGACGAAGATCTTGTATTCATTCGGAACCATTTTAGCTTAGGCGAATGCTAGTTCGCAGCTAGGCCCCCGAGTGAGGAGATTGTCCACACTCAAGGCAGGTTTTACCTTAAGCGGAAACAGGTTCGCAATTAAGTATTTTCCACCCAGTGGGGGTGTATTTCACCAGAATGAAGTGTCTGTGGGCAGTTGAATAAAGTAAGAAATTATTATTCTAATCATTCGAATTCATTACAGGAATGAAAAAGGAAAGTTCTATCTGTAGAACTTGTAGAGCAAGTCCACGTTCCAGGTTCTGGGTTCCTCCATGTTGTTATCAATGTTGTACACTCGATAAGCTCCGTTGTGCAGGACTTTGGAGATGTGAATGGCCCTTGCCACGGGGGTGCAAACTTGTGGGGTTTTTGCTGGTCCAATCAGAGGATCAGATCCCCATCTTGAAACGCTCGGCCCCTGACTTGTTTGTCATGGTAGCGTCGAAGGTCTTGCTGGTACGTCGTGGACCGAATGAGGGATAGCTCCCTCTCTTCCCCCAGAAGATCCAAATTGTCTTGGGGTGCTACTTCAGCTTCGGCTTCGTTGTACTGCTCCACTCGGGGAGAGTCGAGATGTAAGTCACTCGGCAGAATGACTTCCGACCCATACACCATGAAGACTGGAGTACGCCTAGTTGACCAATTCGGAGTTGTTCTCATACCCCATAGGACGGATGGTAATTCTTCTACCCATGCGCCATTGGCATATTTGAGGTCTCTCATCAGTCGGGGCTTTAGTCCTTGAAGTATCATAACATTCGCCCGTTCCGCCTGCCCATTCGACAACAGGTGCGTCACGGAGGCATAGTTAACCTGAGTGCCCTGTGACTCGCAGAACTCGCAGAACTCATCCGAGTCAGAGTTGGTTCCGTTGTCGGTGATGATGTCGTGAGGGAATCCGAATCTGAAGATAATCTGTTGAATGAAGTTGACGACTGTCGCCGCGTCCAAGTTTTTGATGGGTTTAGCTTCGACCCACTTGGTGAACTCATCCACCGCAACTAGTTGGTGGGTGAATACGTTCGTCCCGCTGTGCAACGGACCGACCATGCCGAGGCCCCATATGGAGAATGGCCAAGTTAGCGGAATTGTTTTCAGTGCAGATGCAGGCTTGTGCGACTGATTCTTGTATAACTAGCACCCGACACATAGGTCCACCAAGTCCCTTGCTGACTCATTGGCTCGGGGCCAATAAAGACTTGCTCCGAAGGCCTTGGACACCAGGCTCGGTGAGGACGCATTGTTTCCCTACGTTCCCGAGTGGATCTCGTGTAGGATTTGTTGTCCTTCCTGCGGGGAGATGCACTTTTGGCTGATTCCTGTAACACTCTTCTTGTACAGTTTTTCCCCGAGTACATCAAAAGCTTTAGACCACCGAATGATTTGGCAGGCTTCCACTTCGTTCTTGGGAAGATCTTGCCAGAACAAGTAAGCTAGATAATGTTGTCTCCATTCGGGCGTGATGACCAACATCTCGTGGACGAGGTCAACTATGGCCTGGACGTTGATCTCAGTCGGATTAGACACACCGATTGCTTGTGGGGTGTCTCTTCAGTGACGCGATACTCTTTGACTGAGAGGGAGCGTAAGTGCTCGAGGAAGACGCCCCTCGGAACAATCTTCCGAGCGGACCCAATCTTCGCCAAGTCGTGTGCCGCTTGGTTCTTGGCTCGGGGCACATGGTGTAGTTCCAACCCTTTGAAGTTTTTCTCGAGCTTTGTGACCACGTAGAAGTAGATTGTCATTGCTGGGCTTAGGATGTCCCATTTGTTCATTACTTGGTTGACAACAAGATCCGAGTCGCCATAAACAATCAGTCGGCAGATGTCGAGTGAGATGGCCATGCGGAGCCCATATTGGAGGGCCTCGTACTCGGCCTCGTTGTTGGAAGAATCGATATGGATTTCGAGCACGTAGTTGAGTCAATCTCCCCTGGAGGAAATGAATACCACTCCAGCCCCTGAGCCATGGAGCATTTTGGATCCATCGAAGAACGCGGTCCAATGCTCGGGGATGTTTGGAGCCGGCTGCTCTTTCTCTACCCACTCGGCAAGAAATTTTGCCAGGGCCAGAGACTTTATTGCTTTCTTGGCTTTAAACTTGATGTCGAGTGGTAGGAGCTCAATCGCCCATTTGGCCACTCGGCGAGTTGCATCCCGATTGTACAAGATTTCTGCCACGTGAGCATCACTGATGACAGTGACCGAGTGATATTGGAAATAGTGGACCACCTCCTTTGCCGTCGGTTAGATCCCATAGAACAGCTTCGCGTAGTGTCGATATTATTGTTTTGAAGGGGTCAGCACTTAGGAAATGTAGTAGATGGGCATTTCTACCTTGTACGCTTTGTCCACTTCTTCACGCTCTACGGTGAGTACGGTGCTAACCACTTGTCTAGTGGCATCTATGTATAGGAGAAAGGCCTCCCGGCTGCTCGGAGCTTTAAGTTGGTCGAATGCGACCTGCGCCTTGTCGGTCCACCCGAATTTATCGGATTAGTTCATCAATCGGTAAAGAGGCAGAGCCTTCTCACCGAGCCTTGAGACGAAGCGGCTCAGGGATGCAATGCAGCCCGTAAGCCTCTACGTCATGGATGCGCTTCGGCCATGTCATGTGGACGCTGGCACCGATCCTGTCGGGATTGGCGTCGATACCTCATTCGGAAACAAGGAAACCGAGTAGTTTTCTAAATGGTACATCGAAGGTTCATTTGGCCGGAACGAGCTTAATCCCGAAGTGTCGAAGGTTTCGGCGAGGTCGGCCAGGAGGTTGGAACCTTTCGTGGACTTGACCATGATGTCGTTCATGTACGCTTCGACATTCCGACTGATCTGTTCCTGCAAACACTTTTGAATCATGCGCTGGAAGGTAGCTCGAGCATTTTTGGGGCCGAATGGCATCGTGATGTAACAAAAACACCTGAATGGGGTGATGAAGGTTGTTCTTATTCCGTCAGGTCCATACATTCGGATCTGGTGGTACCCGGAGTATGCATCCAGGAACGAAAGCCGTTCACATCCGGCAGTCGAATCAATGATTTGATCAATGCGGGGTAGAGGGAAGTGCTCCTTCGGGCAGGCCCAATTGAGGTGCTTGAAGTCAATATACATTTGGACTGAATTGTTCTTCTTTGGCACCGGGACCATATTCACCAACCACATGGAGTGGTAGACCTCGCGGATGAACTCGGCAGCTAGGAGCCGAGCGATCTCCTCGCCGATTGACCTATGCTTCTGTTGGGGAACGTAGTAATAATTCAAAAAAATTCCTACGTCACACCAAGATCATCTAGGAGAAGCTAGCAACGAGTGAGGGAGAGCATATTCATACCGTTGAATATCGCATACCGGAAGCGTTACTCTGAACGCGATCGATGGAGTCGTACTCGCGGCGATTCAAATCGCGGAAGATCCGATCCGAACACCGAACGTACGGTGCCTCCGCGTTCAACACAATTACAGCCCCTGGAAGTCTCCTCCTTCTTGATCCAGCAAGGAGGGAGGAGAAGTTGAGGGAGAACTCCGGCAGCACGAGAGCGTGGTGGCGGTGGAGTTATGTGGTTCTCCAACAGGGATTCGCCAAGCACCGGGGAGGAGGAGAATAGGGACGGGTAGGGCTGCGCCAAGAGGTGATGTTCAAGGTGTGTGCAGCCGTCCCAAATCCTACACTATATATAGGAGGGAGGGAGAGGGGGTGCGCCACCCCTAGGGAAACCCTAGGAGGTGCGGCAGCCCTAAATGGAGGTGGGGCGGCGCCCTAGGGGTTGGCTTGCCACCCAAGGCAGCCCCCATGCCTAGGGTTTGGCCTTCCTTGCCACCTTGTGCGCCTTGGGCCTTGGTGGATGGCGCACCAACCCATCTAGGGGCTGGTTCCCTTCCACTTTTGGCCCATGTGGTCCTTCGGGGCTGGTGGCTCCTCCCGGTGGACCGCCGGAACCCTTCCAGTGGTCTCGGTACAATACCGATGATCCTCGAAACATTTCCGGTGATCAAATCTCCACTTTCTATATATCAAACTTTACCTCCAGACCATTCCAGAACTCCTCGTGACATCCGGGATCTCGACCAGGACTCCGAACGACCTTCGGTAACCACATATACAATTCCCATAACAACTCTAGCATCACCGAACCTTAAGTGTGTAGACCATACGGGTTCAAGAAACATGCAGACATGATCGAGACATCTCTCCGGCCAATAACCAACAACGGGGTCTGGATATCCATGTTGCCTCCCACATGTTCCATGATGATCTCATCGGATGAACCACAATGTTGAGGATTCACTCAATCCCGTATGCAATTCCATTTGTCTACCAGTTTGACACTTGCCCGAGAGTCGATCGTCGGTATCTATATACCTTGGTCAATCTAGTTACCGACAAGTCTCTTTACTCGTTCTGTAACACATCATCCCGTGGATAAATCCTTAGTCACATTGAGCTCATTATGACGATGCATTATCGAGTGGGCCTAGAGATACCTCTTCGTCACACGGAGCAACAAATCCCAGTCTCGATTCCTACCAACCCAACAGAAACTTTTGGAGATACCTATAGCGCACCTTTATAATCAACCAGTTACGTTGTGACATTTGATACACCAAAAGCACTCCTACGGTATCCGGGAGTTGCACAATCTCATGGTGTAAGGAAATTATACTTGACATTAGAAAAGCTCTAGTAGACGAACTACACGATCTTGTATTATGCTTAGGATTGGGTCTTGTCCATCACATCATTCTCCTAATGATGTGATCCCGTTATCAATGGCATCCAATGTCCATGATCAGGAAACCATGACCATCTATTGATCAACAAGCTAGCCAACTAGAGGCTCACTAGGGACATGTTATGGTCTATGGATCCACACATGTATTACGGTTTCCGGTTAATACAATTATATCATGAACAATATACAATTATCATGAACAAGGAAATATAATAATAACCAATTTATTATTGCCTCTAGGGCATATTTCTAAGAGCTTCTCCGCGGAGGAGCGGCGCAGGTGTTCCCTGACGGGCTTGACCTTTGGGTCCACTCAGAGGATATGCTCAGCCAGCTCCCTGGGAACCACCAGCATGTCGGACGACTTCCATGCGAAGATATCCTAGTTTTCACGGAGGAACTCAATGATCTCGGCTTCCTATCTCTCTGAGTGAGGTGGAGATGTTCGTTGCAGAAGCCCTCAGATTAGTGGGGTGGACGTGGACCTGCTTCGTCTCACCGGCCGACTGAAAATCACACTCACTACCTGGCCGCTTCGACTTGAGTAGATCTGCGGTGTCCACTGCCTTCTTGTACCCATCAAGTTCGGTTGCAAGGACCTGCTTGTTGGCGATCCTAGAGCCTTGCTGGAGGCACTCCTCGGAAATCTTTCGATTATCAGTCACCATGATCACGCCTTTCAGCCATGGCATCTTAAGCTTAAGACACACGTAGCATGGGCAGGCGATGAAACATGCGTAGACGGGCCTACCCAGGATGGCATGATAGGCGCTGCGAAAGTCAACCACTTCAAAGGTCAACCTCTCCTTGCGGAAATTTTTCTTGCTACCAAATACGACGCTCAAATTGATCTGGCCGAGTGATTCGGCCTTATTCACGGGAATGACCCCATGAAAGTACATGTTACTCTTTCTCAGCCGGGACAATGGGATGTCCATGGCTTTGAGAGTGTCCATGTAAATGATGTTGAGCCCGCTGCCACTATCCATGACGTCCTTCCGCAGTCGGAACCCATTGCCCGCGGGATCGACCACCAACGTGTGCCTCCCAAGGGTGGCTATGTTAGCTAGGTGATCCGACTGGTCAAATGTGACATGCGTCTACGCCAAGTCGAGGTACTTTGTGACAGTCGGGGCTGCCATGTTCACCTCCTGATTGATAATCTTCAATCGGCTCTTTCTCTCGTCGTCAGCAAAGATCATGAGGGTCCCCACAATGTTCGGATACCCGGAGGCGTCCGCTTGGTCGTCCTCATCTTTCTTGACCCCGGAGGGATCTGGGCCCATCTCCTTCTAGAGCAAACAGTAGTCGCGAGCCGGGTGCTTGGCGGGGCTGGTCTCCCTTTCATCGTCCTTGCGAGAATGAATCAGACGTCGTTGATCTAAAAGGCTGCTTTTGGACTCGGCCTTCTTTTTTCCAGCCCACTCCATCTTATTTTTCTTGGACTTATTATGGCTCTGCCTTGGGACACCATCTACTTCGGCTATGGTTGACGGGTCGCCGTTTCACTTCTGTTTCTTCCCAGCGTAGACCGACTGAGGGGTTTTGCTAGCTTAGCCTTTGCCGCTGTGGAGGTGGTCTTCCTCTTTGCCATTTGCATACCAACTCTCGATTTCCATGGCCCGACTGAGGGCCCCCGATCAGGCAAACTTGATAATCAGCTCCCGATACCGAGTGCCCGCTTTGAAAGCGCACACTACCTCGCTGCCGCCTATCTGGACGGCCACTCCGTAGTCCTCCAGCCAGGTTTTTGGCTTCCACTCGCCATTGAACTTTACAATCCCCATGGCCAACCAATAGTTGGAGGGGATTTCTGCCTATCGGATGTGATGGCCGAAGCACTCGACGCCGGACACTCCCCGGCCCACTCGCAATCGATCAACCACGTGTTGGGAGATTATAGACCGTGCATTGAACTGGTGGCCTGATATTCATCGTCCCCATTACCTCGACACTAATTGGGGCTTGGCCTGTGATACGTCCCAAACGTATGTGTAATTTCTGCTTGTTCCAAGATCTTTTGGGTGACATTATTATATGTTTTGCTACACTTCTATATCTATTTACACATATTTGGACTAACCTACTAACTCCGTGCACCCAGTGCGAGTTTCTGTCTGTTGATGTCTTTTTTGCAAGGGATTTTACCCAAATTTTCAAAGCCCCAAAAATCTCGAGAAAAATATATAAAAATCAGCATGACAGAAGCTTCCGGAGCACCAAAGTTCACCGAGAGGGAAGCCAAGGCCTGCCCAGGCGGCCTCCCTGCGCGGTTGGGCCCCTGGCCGCGCCCACAGGTCGCCTGGGTGGGGCCCACCTCCTCTGACACCTTCCTTTGGCCTATATTTACCCTCCGATCGGAAACCCTTCCATCATATCCAGAATTGCGAATTTCTCCATCGTTCCGCCGCCGCAGTGCTTCCGAGATCAGGAGCGTTATGAGACCTCTTCCCGGCACCCTGTGAGAGGGAGGATTGAACTCCGGGAGCTTCTTCGCCGCCATGGACGCTTCCCGAACGTGTCGTGAGTAATCCTCCTTTGACCATGAGTCCATGACCACTATCTATGTGATGTCTTCTCTCCAATATTGTGCTTCAATGATTAGCCCTTGTGAGCTGCCCTACATGATCAAGGCATCTATGTAATTTTCCTACTATTGCTATGCTCGGTTTGCTCAGATCCGATGGATTATGAGATTATGTTCAGATTGTGATGAGTTATATATTTGATTGCCCTTTTATAATATGTTCTTAGGTAATTCATGCATGTTCTCCATTGCTTTGTATTGCTTTGGCCGAGTAGTAGATTGTAACTCCAAGAGGGAGCGCTAAGCATGATTGTGGGTTCATGCCCCTGATGTCTAGCTTGAGTGACAGAAACATGAGACTAGGGGATGTGCTGTTGCCATTAGGGAGAAAACAACGGTGGTTGTGACCATGGTTGCAAGGATTGTTTACCTTATGCAAAGTTCGTTAATGCAGTTGTCCATTTCTTTGAGTTTACACTTTGGGTGGGGCTCGCAACTTAATACCAGCGAGATTTTATGGATAGATATTTCAAGGTGGATGATTAGTAAGTAGATGCTGATGAATAAACGTTCGACTTGTCTCAGTGTACTGCCCGTTACTTTTGAGCCTCTAACTTTCTTGTAGCATGATTAGCATTGGGTGAGTTTATAATTCTGTCAATTGCCCAGCTGTAATTTGTTTACCCAAGCATAGTTATTTATCGTCTTTTGGGAGAGAGACATCACTAGTGAACATCATGTGACTCAGGTCCATATCACAACCATTTCTTACACCTCCACCATTTAATGCTTTCACTTACTTTTCCGTTGCAATCACTATTACTATTTCAGCTTGTGTTTTGATCCTGTGCAAACTACAAGGCCGGAGAGATTGACAACCTCTCTATACTCGTTGGGAGCAAAGTTATTTGTTGTGTGTACAGGTCCATGTCTTCTGCTAGCGCCAGAGCAGCAGACACCTACTTGTTGATCCTCGGAGTCCTCCTGGTTGGATAAACCTTACATTCCCCATTTTAGGGAAATCCGTTGCTAACTACATCTCCACCTACCACTTGGGGTAAGCAACGAGGGGCGAGAAGTATATCCATCAACTCATCATCAGCCTGCGGTCATGGGGACAGCGACCGAATGAGCCACTCGCCGGGGGAGGTGACCTGCTTCGATCTCGGTGGACTGGCCTCCAGTCTTCATGCGAACCTCTCAAAAGAGGAGGAGACCTTTGGCGTCTTCCTTGAAAGTGCGGGCTATGAGCCGATTGCACGGTGTCCGCCTAGACGGACTTGCTGTAATTGCGATGATGCAACTGCGATAGTGCGGAATTTTGCTGGATGGCGGTCTTCAACAGATCTTGGATCTGTCGAATGCCTTCCCCGGCCGCGTTGTCACTCGGCTGAAATAAATCAGCGATCCGAGTGGTCGTGGCTAGGTTCAACGTAGGTGTCCGCATCACCTCGATGTGATGGTGGCGGTCCTTCGGGACCAACTGCCGACGGCTGCGGCTGGAGGTCGGCTGGTCCCTCGTGGCCCGAGCATCGAGCGGCCGCGGGAGTCGCTCGAGTTGCTCGCGCTCGGGTAGATTGGCCAGACGTGCGTTCTCCAGCGTGATCTTCTCAGGGGTGTTCCCGGTTATGGGGTGTGGAGAATTTGATCGCTCCTCCACCAAACTTCCTCCCGCTGCTGCTCGCTAAGCGGCTGTAGAACATGGTGGCTAACATCGTCGTAGCCACGCTCTCCGCCGTCACGCATGGGAGAATTCTCCGCGGCTAAACTTATGTTGCCTCCCCTGTTGGTGTCGGCCAACAAGACCTCGGTGGCACCCCCGCTGCTTTCGAAGTCGGAGTCGCCGAGTGACTCCTTACTTGAAGATGGAAAGAGGCTGACGGTGGCCTCATTGCAGCTATGCTTAGAAATGGCCTGATTGGCCATGGCGTGCTTGGTCCGCCACTGCATCTGCGAGCCCCCAGAGCGCTTCAGTGAATAGCAGCGGGGCACGGGGGCGCCGAGTGATATGGCACCGATGGCTGCCGGATCGAGACTCCATGCGCGACTGCACTGAAATGAGACGAACCTCGTGCAGGGAGGGCGTCGATATCGAGTGGCACATCCTGCAGCCACGCCGAGTCGTCTCCGATGAAGCTGAGGGAACTGAAGAGGATCTCTCCGCCAAGTGTCGTCATGTTGACGAAAAATGCAATAGACCTCCAACTGGCCTAGATTTGCTAGAGGTGCATTCCCACAGTGGGCGCCAACTGTCGTGGGAATGACCCTGACGATAGTACTTAGGGGTACGAACAATGGGGCAAAGTCTAACTAGGTGCAGCGGATACACTCGGATGTACGAGTTCAGGCCCCACTCGGAAGTGGTAACAACCCTATGTCTCGAGCCCAGACACTGATGTTTTCTTATGCGGTATGAAAGATTACAAGGTGTTGAATCCTTGAGTTGGAGCCCGCGAGTGGCCTATATAGTACATGTCATGACCGGCTGAGCTTCAATAGAAGGTGAGTTAATGCTAATAAATAGGGAAGTTACTAGAAACGGCACGTATAACTCTTGGCGCTACTGGTAATGTGGGTCTTCACTTCACTTCATGTGATGGATTAAGTCCTTAACCGTTGCAGCCTCTTGGGTGCCTTTACCTTGATGTGGTCCGAGTGCCAGGATGCATTCGACTGATACAAGGCGATCCGAGTGAATCCACGAAGGCCGAGTGATAGTATGTTGTACCGAGTGAGGTCGGGACTACACTAGTGACTTTAAGGAGACTCATGTCCGTAAGGGGTCCGAGGTGGGCCTAGGGAAACAGGTCCATAGGCGTACCCCTAATATACAACCCCATCACTATGCTCCCTTGTATTGCCTCTAACCTTTTGTAGGTACTTGGAAGAACAACACTACACAAGATTGCCGTCAACTCATATCAAAAGCAATCTTGACATAGCCAAGTATCAACAATCCTTTCTTCGGAGATGGAGGAAGAAGATAACAAAATCATATCCTTGATAATAATATGATAACGAAATTCACTCGTGTCATTTGGATATATTATATTCTTCCTTGCATGACTAACCATTGGAGGTGGAAAGAAAACCAAATCAATAAGGATAGCTCCCAACTCAAGATGATCATCATCAACTTTGAGCATCCACGATAAGTTCACCTACATGACACATCATAAACATCATTCGAAGGTATGTACTCATATTCTTGATAAAGCTTTGCACCAAGTCATGAGGTAAAGCAACTCAAGTGATATAAAGACATTAAAAATATTAATCGAAAAATGGTAACCCCATTTTTGTGCCTAACGATGAGTATGAACTATGATCAAGAATTCTTGCTTGACTCCACAAGTCAAATACTCTAATATAGGTGACCTAGTCACCGCCCCACATCTAAATCGAGACTCATGCATGGTTCTCAATTTTCATTGCATATCTTCTTGGAACCATTGAACTCTCATCTAAATGTATGTATGTATGTATGTATATATATATATATATATATCAAAAAACACCAAAAAATTTTGGAATTGTTTCTCGTATTAATTTCATTTCTCAATTGGTATCTTATACCAATCCTTAGATTTTCTTTCTTTCTATTTTTCAGTTCAGGAGTTGATTTTCTTTGCAACTCGGTGTCACCGATCTGGGAAACTCGGTCCAACCGGTTTCTCCGACAGGCTTCATTTTCATTCTCGGTTCTACCGAACCACTTTGCCTCGGCGAGTCCGATATTATCACTGCCTTTGGTTTTTCTCATATATTCTAGACTTTTGCCTTAGGGGGAGAAATCTCATCAATGATCCCATGTTTCATTTCCTTCTAAGATCTTATTGAAATTTTTGAGAAACAAAATCAGTTTTAGCCTTATTCTTCTATGGGGAGAAAACTTCTCTAGAGGGAGAAAATCTCAGTGATCCCATACTATAGAAGAGGGAGAATCATCTAGGATCCCAAACATAGGGGGGCATAGTTCAAGGAACTCTTATCCATATCAAGGGGGGGGACATTCAATGAACCCTTACCTACCATCTAAGCGCTAGAAATTTAAATGAACTCTTATTTCATGTTCAGGGAACCCTTATCAAAGAGAGAAGTGTCAAGGATCCCTTTCCCTCAATGAGCCCTTACCCTCTTACCTTTTTGGAAATTTATGCCAAAGGCGGAGAAATGTCAAAGCTTCCAACAAGCTTACACAAAAGGGGGAAAATCTCAATAGGGGGAGATATATGTTCCTAAAGGAAGTTCTACCTAAGGGGAGATCTATCTCACGGGAGATATGTCAAACCTTACACATTAAGGGGTAGAGAGATAAAATTGTTTATATCATTGCTATACATAGTTGTTCAATCAAAAGATAAAACTATTGAGAGATTGGACTCGTCTAACCCTACCTACTCCCAATGTCTACACGGTATGATTTAGGGGGAGAGGAAATTCTTATATATTCATCCTTAGGGGAGAAAGTTCTAAATTGTCTTGGAGACATATTTATAGTCAAAATTCTATCTTCAATATGTTCTCCATATCTTGGTATTTTTGAAGCTCTTTGCATCTTTACAATAGAGTACTCTTGTGCTATCTAACGATTGTTTTCCCAAGTGTACCTCTACTTCTAAGACGCTCGAGAACCTCAAGTTAAGTATATGCATCATATCCTTGGTCATGATAATCTCTTGTCTCTTGCACATATTGTTTGCAAGAGTGATTTATGAACATGGAAGTTTTTCATTCACATATGTTTGATGCATATCGCCAAAATCTATGACTTTTCTTGTCCTTCTACCTTGTGTGTGCCCATGCATTCCAAAGCAACTATCCTTCAAAAGGGATTGCTCACATTTAGGCCTTGTTCGGTTTGAAGGGGTTTAAAGGGGATTGGAGTGGATTGGGGAGGATTAAATCCACTCTAAGTGAAATTCCACCTCAATCCCCTCCAATCCTCTCTCAGAGAGGTTTAACCGAACAAGGCCTTAGGGGGGGCTTGTACTAGTCATGTTTCTTTCAAAGTTGTCTT
Source organism: Hordeum vulgare subsp. vulgare (assembly GCF_904849725.1). Taxonomy (NCBI): domain Eukaryota; kingdom Viridiplantae; phylum Streptophyta; class Magnoliopsida; order Poales; family Poaceae; genus Hordeum; species Hordeum vulgare. Next base: position 104,674,687 of record NC_058521.1, on the reverse strand, counting down.
CTATTGCCTATATTTATTTGAAGCTTTGATTGTATGCTGTCATCAATTACCTAAAAGGGGGAGATTGAAATCATATTTGCTCCCTTTGTGGTTTTGATAATTAATGACAACATACATTGTCTCTTGGACTAACACTTTTACCTAGTATATTTCAAGTTTAGTCCACAAAGAGCTTTGGCTATAGGATTGAGTGGAGATGCCCCTTGATTAAGGAAGGAATAGGATTGGCTAAAGCTTCAAGAAAGAAGACTCTACATTTTATATTTGTGAGAAATCACTTTCAGTCCATTGGAAAGCCAATACTATTAAAACGGGATGAGGTATTATGATGAATTGGTTGCCCAAGTGCTTAGAGATAGCCACCAAAATACTCAGCCATTCTTCCACAAAATATATCTATCCCAAGCCAAATATCCAAAATCGGTGCAACCAACAATTTCTACTCGGCCGTACCTATTACAGGCTTAGACAGATCCTAGACAAACCCTCCACTTCGGTGCAATCAAAACTGCATCGGTGCTACCGAGTTCATGTGACCAACTTACTGTTGCCTCTGTACACAAAATTGTAATTTACGAGTTTGAGTATCGGTGTCACCGAATTGTGCCATCTGACCGTTAGTCACCTTTTCGGTGCCATAGAGTTGTGTATACCGGTTCCACCGAGATTCAAAGTTACTTCCTTTTGAGCAAGTCGGTACCACCAAGTTTGTAACTTCGGTGTCACCGAGTTGGTCAAGCATGGTGTAACAATTGGATTTTGTGTGCTGCCTATATATACCCCTCCACATACCTCCCATTCGCAGAGGAAGCACTCAGAACACACACTTCATTGCCAGATTCATTTTTCTAAGAGAGATCCACCTACTCATGTGTTGAGATGAAGAGATTCCATTCCAACCATTTTAACCTTGATTTCTAGCCTCCCCAAGTTGCTTTCCACAACATAAATCTCTCCTACCCCCTGCCAAATCTGAGAGAGAGTGATTGAGTGTTGAGGAGACTATCTTTAGACGCACAAGAGCAAGGAGTTCATCATTCTAGCCCATTAATTACCTTTTTGAGGGTGGTGCCTCCTAGATTGGTTAGGTGTCGCTTGGGAGCCCCCTACTTCGTGTTGTGGAGTTCAACCAAGGTGTTTGTAAGGTCAAAGAGATCGCCTACTTCGTGAAGATCTACCATGATTGAGGCTAGTCCTGTGTGGATGGAAGCCGGGGTAGAATGGACAAGGCCGCTTCTTCGAGGACCCCTTGTGGGTAGAGCCCACCGTGGACTCTCCCAGACGTTACCCTCTGTTGGTTGAAGTCTCCACTAACATGGACGTACGATAGCGCCACCTATCGTAACCATGCCAAAAATCATCGTGTCAACTTGTTTGCATTTGATTTTCGTAAACTCTACTCCTTACTACATGTGCAAAGTCTTTACTTTTTCGCTGCCATATTTGTTGACTAGCATGTGTAGGGTGCACTAAACTTGTTAGAATCGCTAAAATCTGCCAACCATCAAATTGTGAAAAGGCAAGGATTTTAATTCCGTAAGTAGTCTATTCACTCCCCCCTCTAGACACCTCTTATATAGATCTCACACAAAGCATCCTGAATGGATTATTTTGGCAGCGTATATGGCCAACACATTCAACACCATCTAAGAGTGTAAGAAGAAAACTGGAACATTCTTCCTTTAGAGAGGAGAAGCCATATCCTACGTAGCTCATATGCGACTGCAAATCATAATAGCCATGTTATGTTCTCTCATGTAATCGGTTATGATAAGATCAAGGAGAAATAATGCATTGTCTCTATTTAGAACGGGGAAACCTTGTCATTTTTGTATCCAATTTTTTCTTCCTCTAAAATCACCTTTCGATAGTTTGAACAACATTCTAACACATCACTAAGCATCACAGAATGTCTTAACGCATTAATTAAGCTCATGTTCTCAGACCCAAAATGTAAGAAATGTAATCGCTATAATTGTATACTGCATTTAAAATATTAATTGTTGCAACTAGATTAGTAGTGAACTCATTCCAAGTTTACTTTGTTTCAAAGTTTCATATTCTCTCATTGTCCTCACTACATTCATAGATCAACTAAATTAACAACTAAAGGTTGTGCACGAACTATCTCAATTCCTTGCAGGTTTCACAAAAAAATTCATCTCAAGATGTGTTTATAAATAAGTAGCAATAGTTCTATTGGTCAACTCGGAGTTCATCAGCTTTCATCTATGTTCAAATACAGCTCAATAATCTATGAGCGCAACAACATTAATAATGTTCTGATTTAGTCCTAAAAACGCCCTATGTTGTATTCATGTATTGCATATATTCCTTATAGTTTTCTTTCAAGAATTTACATATGTATTCTGTATGCAAATAGTTTGTGTTTTTCTCTTCTTTTTTCAAGCCTAATAGAAAACTTTGACATGTGATGTCCAATGGAAGATTTGAAAATAGTGAATGAAATGCACTCGCTTTTATTCTGAATTTCAGTTAATTACCTAACCTAAACCTAGCCCTCACAATGCTATGCGGAGAGAGAGAGGGGGCAAGAAAGAGGGAGGGGTACCGGACTTATAAAGGAGGTGCACGGGGGCTGCTGGTGACGACGGATGACGAGTTGATGGATATACTTCTCGCCCCTTGTTGGTTACCCCAAGTGGAAGGTGGAGATGTAGTCAACAGCAGATTTCCCTGGCACGGGGATTTTAAGGTTTACCGAACCAGGAAGACTCCAAGGATCAACAAGTAGGTGTCTGCTGCTCTAGCGCTAGCAGAAGACGTGGACCTGCACACACAACAAATAACTTTGCTCCCAACGAGTTCAGAGAGGTTGTCAATCTCTCGGGCCTTGTAGTTTGCAAAGGATCAAAACACAAGCGGGAATAGTGATAGTGATTGCAACGGAAAAGTAAACGAAAGCAGTAAATAGTGGAGGTGTAAGCAATGGTGGTGATATGGACCTGAGTCACATGATGTTCACTAGTGATGTCTCTCTCCCAAAAGACGATAAATAACTATGCTTAGGTAAACAAATTATAGCTGGGCAATTGACAAAATTATAAACGCACCGCAATGCTAAAAATGCTACAAGAAAGTTAGAGGATCGAAAGTAATGGGCAGTATGCCAAGACAACTAGACCTTTTATTCGTCAGCATCTACTTACAAATCATCCACCTTGAGATATCTATCCAGAACATCTCGCTGATATTAAGTTGCGAGACCCACCCAAAGTGTAAACTCAAAGCAATGGACAACTCATTAGCGAACTTTGCATAAGGTAAACAATCCTTGCAGCCTTGGTGAAAATCATCATTGTTTTCTTCCTGGTGGCAACACCACATCCCCTAGTCTCATGTTTCTGTCACTCAAGCTAGACATGAGGGGGCATGAACCCACAATCATGCATAATGCTCCCTCTTCGAGTTACAATCTACTACTCGGCCAAAGCAATATGAAGCAACGTAGAACATGCATGAATTACCTAAGAACATAATATAAAAGGATAATCAAATATATAACTCATTACAATCTGAACATAATCTCATAATCCATCGGATCCCAGCAAACCGAGCATAGCAATAGCAGAAAAAGTACATAGATTACTTGATCATGTAGGGAAGCCTACAAGGGCTAATCATTGAAGCACAAGATTGGAGAGAAAACATTGTTGAGGAATGTTGCATGGGAAACAAAAAAATTCCTACGCACACGAAGACCTATCATGGTGATGTTCATCTACGAGAGGTACATCACATCCACATACCCTTGTAGATCGCTAACCGGAAGCGTTAATAAACACGATTTATGTAGTGGTACGTCTTCACGAACCATCCCACGATCCGTCCCACGAACCGTCTCGCGATCCGTCCCATGATCCATCCCGATTAAGTGCCGAACAAACGGCACTGATATGTCTCCATCGTATATACTTTTCCAAACTCTTTGGCCCTTGTTTTGGAGTCTAATTTGCATGATTCTAATGGAACTAACCTGGACTAACGCCGTTTTCAGCAGAATTTCCTTGGTGTTATTTTTGTGCAGAAATCAAAGTTCTCCAAACGTCCTGGAAATTTACGGGGATCAGTTTTGGAAAATAAGAAAAATATCTGGGCCAAGTTCCACTTCAGGGGGTGGGCCAGTGGGCCACAAGCCCTAGCTCCGCCACCACCCCCCCTGGTGGCGGTGGGCAGGCTTGTGGGGCCCACACGGCTCTTCCGCCCCCAATATCAGGTCTATAAGATCCCTTTCGTCCTAGAAAAAATAAAAAGAGAAGTTTTCGTCGCGTTTTCGATACGGAGGCGCCGCCACCACCTGTTCTTCATTTGGAGGGCAGATCTGGAGTCCGTCTTGGGCTCCGGAGAGGGGAAATCGTCGCCATCGTCATCATCAACCTTCTTCCCTCTCCAATTCCATGAAGCTCTTCGTTGTTCATGAGTAATCTATTCGTAGGCTCGTTGGGCGGTGATGCGTAGGATAATATCTATCATGTAATCGAGTTAGTTTTGATGGGGATTGATCCCTAGTATCCACTATGTTATCAGATCGATGTTGCTACTACTTTGCCATGCTTAATGCTTGTCACTAGGGCCCGAGTGCCATGATTTCAGATCTGAAATTATTATGTTGTCACCAATATATGTGTGTTTTAGATCTGATCTTGCAAGTTGTAGTTACCTACTATGTGTTATGATGCGGCAACCCCGGAGGGACAATAGCCGGAACCACTCCCGGTGATGACCATAGTTTGAGGAGTTCATGTGTTCATCAAGTGCTAATGCGTTGGTCCGGTTCTTTCTTAAAAGGAGAACCTTAATATCCCGTAGTTTCCTTTTGGACCCTGCTGTCATGGGAGGGATGGACAATAGATGTCATGCAAGTTCTTTTCCCTAGGCACGTATGACGACACACGGAATGCATGCCTACATCACATTGACGAACGGGAGCTAGCCACATATCTCTCCATGTTATAGCTATTGCATGATGAATATCATCCAAACAAATCACCAACCCATTGCCTACGAGTTTGTCCTACTGCTGTTACTTGTCTTGCTCCGCTGCTGCTACTACTGTTGCTACTGCTGTTACTTGTTTTGCTCTGCTCCTGCTACTACTACTGTTGCTACCGCTGTTACTTGTCTTGCTCTGCTGCTACTGTTGCTTGCTACTGTTGCTACTTGCTACTACTGTTCCTTGCCACTGTTGTTACTCGTTACACCGCTGCTACTTTCTACACTTTTGGTTCACTGGACGTTGACGGGAACTGACAACTTCCGTCAACGCGGCAACGGAGGCGCCATTGATACAATCGTTAGGAATAGTCTGCCGTCAACAAATCGTTTCTGACACCATTGTTATCATACTACTTTGCTACTGGTACTTTGCTTGCAGATAATAATCTTTCAGGTGTGGTTGAATCTGAAAAATTCAGCTGCTAATACTCGAGAGTATTCTCTCACCTCCCATCGTGCAAACCAACAAATTGGGTCGAATACTCTGCCCTCGAAAACTGCTGCGAACCCACGCGTTGGTGGGCCATCAACAACATTTTTCTCGCGCTGTTGCCGGGGAGTGCTAGCAGCATTCTCCTGGTGCCGTTGTAGGGGAAGGTTTGTTGTCATCAGCATTCGTCTAGCTTCGCCAGAGATTGAAATCAGCATTTTCCTGGCGCCGTTGCCGAGGAGTTATTGCTATATTCTCAGAGTCACTTGGGATTTATATCTGCTCATCACTATGAAGAATCTGAAGGATCCGAAGACCAAAGTCTTGCCCTCAACTACGAGGGGAGGTAAGGAATTGCCATCTAGCTTTGCACTTGATTCACCTTCAGTTATGAGTAAGTTTGCGACATCACCTCCTGCTAGAACTCTTGATACGACGCATGTGCTTGATGATGCTTATGATGCTACTGCTAGAGATGCTTTGCTTGATACTATGCCTGATGATACTATGCCTGATACTGCTAGAGATGCTATGCTTGATACTACTTTTCCTGATGATGCTATACTTGATACTGCTAGAGATACTCCTTTGCCTGATGTTCCACTAGGAGTGTTCCTTGATGCTCATATTGCTAGAGTTACTTCCAATGCTCGTGATGCTTCAGATACTGCCGATACTATTGAGATAGAACCTGCTTTTGCTCCTGCTAGATCTAGCTCTCCTAGATATGAATTGCCTGATATACCTCGGGCTTACGTTATGGAGGGAGAGATAGCTGAGGATTTTCTTGCGTGTAAGGATGCCTATGACGCTGAGAAATAACTTCTCAAGTGGAAGGAAAAATCTCGGGAAGCTAGGATGAAAAATGACCCGATGTTTGCCACTTCGCCTATCTTTGTCACTGATAAGGATTATGAATTCTCTGTCGACCCTGAGATAATCTCTCTAGTCGAATCTGATCCTTTTCACGGTTATGAGTCTGAGATGGTCATAGCCCATCTTGCCAAACTATCCGAAATAACCAACCTTTTCACTAATGAGGAGAAGATCCGCCACTACTATATCCTTAAGCGGTTTCCTTTCTCTCTAAAGGATGACGCTAAAGTCTGGTTCACCTCTCTTGCTCCTGGATGTGTGTGTAGTCCCCAACAGATGGTCTATTGCTTCTGTGAGAAATATTTCCCTGCCCATAAGAAGCAAGTTGCCTTGTAGGAAATATACAACTTTGCTCAACTCCAAGAAGAGAGTCTTCCACAAGCTTAGGGGAGGCTCGTCCAGCTACAGAATGCTTTGCCTGATCACCCTCTGAAGAAGAATGAGATACTTGATATCCTCTATAAATGACTTACCGATGCGTCTAGAGACCACCTAGATAGTTGTGCCAGTTGTGTTTTTAGGGAATGAACTGTAGAACAAGCTGAGACCCTACTGAATAACCTCTTGATCAACGATAGTGCTTGGACTATTCCCGAACCACCTCCTAAGCCAACTCCTAAGAAAAGAGGTATTCTATTCCTCAATCCCGAAGATATGCAAGAAGCCAAGAAATCTATGCAAGAGAAAGGCATTAGATCTGAAGATGTAAAAAATCTACCACCTATCGAAGGGATCCATGGTCTCGATAACCCGATACAGGTAGTAGAAGTGAATTCTCTGTGTAGGTTTGACGAGAGTGATATTCCTTTCGATAAACCTGCTAGCCTATGCTTTGATGAATTTGACAACTTTGTTGCCAAACAACAGAGTTTCAATGATTATGTTAGCAGACATTTGGAACAAAGTACTGGTATGCTTAGCCCTTTAAGTGCTTGTGTAGATAGAAATGTCAATGCTCTGAAGCTTCTGAGTAAACATGCCTCTATGATTACTACCCAAGTAGAAAAGGTACTTAAATCTCAGAATGACTTGCTCAATGAATTAAATGACAACTCTGTCAGAGTCATTACTAGAGGAGGCAAAATGACTCCGGAACCTTTGTATCCTGAAGGTCATCCTAAGAGAATTGATCAAGATTCTGAGGGAATCAATGCTGATACACGTAGTCATCCTAAGGAGAAGAAGAAGGATGATAGAAACCTGCACGCCAGTTCACCAAATACTTTCACACCTGAAGAACCTAATGATGTTTCTGCGTCTGATGCAGAAACACAATCAGGTGATGAAGATGAACCTGGTGAGAATGTGGACAACAATGTTCATAATAATGCTCAACCTAGCAATGATGAGGATGTGGAGATTGAACCTACGGTTAATCCTGATAATCCACAACCTAAGAGATACGACAAGAATGACTTCACTGCTTGGAAGCAGGGTAAAGAAAGGGAGCCATGGGTTCAGAGACCTATGCCCTTCCCTCCTAAGCCATCCAAGAAAAAGGATGATGAGGATTTTGAGCGCTTCGTTGAGATGATAAGACCCGTCTTTCTGCAGATGCGGTTAACTGATATGCTCAAGATGTCTCCATATGCCAAGTACATGAAAGATATCGTGACTAATAAATGGAAGATACCAGATCTTGAGATCTCCACCATGCTTGGCAATTACACTTTTAAAGGTGGAACTCCTAAGAAACGTGGTGATCCCGGAGTGCCCACTATACCTTGTTCTATTAAAGGAAACTACGTAAGAATTGCCTTATGTGACCTTGGAGCCGGTGTTGGTGTTATGCCGCTCTATCTTTATCATAGACTTGAGTTGGATAAGTTGACACCCACTAAAATTTCTCTGCAAATGGCCGACAAATCAACTGCTTTCCCTATCGGCGTTTCCGAGGATGTGCCTGTTGTGGTTTCTAACACCACTATCTTAACAGACTTTGTTATCTTGGATATTCCTGAGGTCGATGCCATGGCTATCATCCTCGGAAGACCCTTTTTAAACACTGCAGGGGCTGTTATAGATTGCAACAAATGCAATGTCACTTTCCATGTCAACGGTCATGAGCACACAGTGCACTTTCCGAAGAAACGATATCCAGTACATTGCATCAAAGCTATCGAAAAGACATCATCGATTCTTATTGGGAGCTTTGAATGCCCTATTCCTCGTGTCAAGATGAAGTATGATTTGCTTGTTGGGGATATACATATCCCCATTGAAGTGACTTAGTGGCTATTCGAAAATTCTCCGTTCTCTCTTGCAATTCGAGAAGGTTATGTCATAAGGACTTGATCAATCCCATTGACGGATTTCTTTCGATGACCTTGAAACGGATGAATCAGAGAGTCACATACCTCTATTTTGAGTTTTCCTTTTCTGTTGCTTAGAAGAAAAATGATAGAATTAGTTTAGCTTTTCCTGTTTTCTGTTTTAGCGTCCCGGAGAAAAATACCTTGAAAATAAAAGTTCTCCGATGGTCGTGAAAATTTAGTATGATTTTTTCTGGCATTTTTGAAAATTTCTCGGCCTGAGAGCTGGCCTGGGGGCCTCACCAATGGGCCACAAGCCCTGCCATCGCCACCTACCCCCCTGGTGGCGGGGTGCAAGCTTGTGGGGCCCACAGGCACCCCCTCCACTCATTCCAGCTCCCAGCCTCTTCTTCCACCTCTAGAAAAAATTGTTTCGCAGCTCAAACCCGTGTTCTTGCTGATTTGGCTGTGATTTTCAATCTCCTTGCTCAAAGCACTTGCTCAATGCGCTTATTATCGTTTCCATCGTTCGATCGTGCAAATGAAAAGCAACAATGATGATATATGATGAAGTGACTGAGACTGAAAAGCTGGTATGAATTCTATCTATTTTGTTTTTGTAAATATGACTAGCTTGTCGACCCAGATTTAGCTTTGTTGTGAGAGAACCATGTTTCCAATGACAACTTAGAGATCATAGTTTCTGATGCCATGCTTATTTAGCTGAGAGCTTATAATGGTTTGTTTTGATTGCCAACATAGATTTTGAGATGACTATGATGTAGTATGATAGGATAGTATTCTCCTTTGAATGTTTCAAGTGGCTTGACTTGGCGCATGTTCATGCATGTAGTTGAAACAAAATCAACATATCCTCTATGATGTTCGTGTTCATGGTGATTTATATCCTGTTCATGCTTGCATTCAATGTTAGTCAAACTCGCTGCATCCTGATGACTGTTGTCGCTCTCTAGTTGGTTGCTTCCCGGTCTTTTGCTAGCCTTCACTTGTACTAAGCGGAATACTGCTTGTGCATCCACTTCCATAAACCCAAAAAAATTTCCATGACAGTCCACCATACCTACCTATTTGTGGTATCTACCTGTCGTTCCATGTAAATTTGCATGTGCCATTCTCTAAACCTTGAAGAAATAATCTGTTTTGCATGCCCGAAGCGCTCATGTGGTGACAGAGGGCTATTGGTATCTTCCATGCTAGGAGTGTTATCCTCGACATGTGTTTATTCACAGTCATTCACGAGAAAGGGGTCGGTATTTGGAATGCCTAGTTCCACGCTTAAATCGAAAACATAACTGTAAAACAAGACTCCCCCTGGATTGATGTTATTATGGACGGTACCCGAGGATTCGGCTAGGCGTGGGGTGTGATTGATTGGTGGTGGGGGAGTTAAAACTTTACTTTTCTGTTTGGGAACCGCCTATGACTGGATCTTCGTTGCTACGAATTACAATGTTTAGTGAGCCCTTGATCTTTGAAAGTGATCTGCATTTATGTTTTGCGGTCTCAGAAAGAGCTAGCAAGATACCACCTATTCATATTGCTTCATGCTTGTTTTGATTCAAGTGTTGGTATTTGAAACTCGTTATTATTTTCTCGTTAGCTCACTATGCCATTGATATTAGTTTACCGTGAGACCTTTGTGTCATTTCCTTATGTGGTTAACTTGTGATCTTGCTGAAATTCTCGTTATGAGTTAGACATAGTTGCAACAACAAGTCAAAGTTTTTCTTTCTCTCTCAGTTTGTCAACTGAGTTGCTTGAGGACAAGCAAGGTTTTAAGCTTGGGGGAGTTGATACGTCTCCATCGTATCTACTTTTCCAAACTCTTTTGCCCTTGTTTTGGACTCTAATTTCCATGATTTGAATGGAACAAACCTGGACTGACGATGTTTTCAGCAAAATTGCCTTGGTGTTATTTTTGTGCAGAAATCAAAGTTCTCCAAACGTCCTAAAAATTTATGGGGAGCAATTTTGGAAAATAAGAAAAATATCTGCGCCAAGTTCAACCTCAGGGGGTGGGCCAGTCGACCACAAGCCCTGGCTCCGCCACCACCCCCCTGGTGGCGGTGGGCAGGCTTGTGGGGCCCCCACGGCTCTTGCGCCCCCAATCTCAGGTCTATAAGATCCCTTTCGTCCCAGAGAAAAATAAAAAGAGAAGTTTTCGTCACGTTTTCGATACGGAGGCGCCGCCACCACCTGTTCTTCATTGGGAGGGCAGATCTGGAGTCCGTCTTGGGCTCCGGAGAGGGGAAATCGTCGCCATCGTCATCATCAACCTTCTTCCCTCTCCAATTCCATGAAGCTCTTCGTTGTTCATGAGTAATCTATTCGTAGGCTCGTTGGGCGGTGATGCGTAGGATAATATCTATCATGTAATCGAGTTAGTTTTGATGGGGATTGATCCCTAGTATCCACTATGTGATCAGATCGATGTTGCTACTACTTTGCCATGCTTAATGCTTTTCACTAGGGCCCGAGAGCCATGATTTCAGATCTGAAATTATTATGTTGTCACCAATATATGTGTGTTTTAGATCCGATCTTGCAAGTTGTAGTTACCTACTATGTGTTATGATCCGTCAACCCCGGAGTGACAATAATCGGATCCACTCCCGGTCATGTCCATAGTTTGAGGAGTTCATGTGTTCACGAAGTGCTAATGCGTTGGTCCGGTTCTTTATTAAAAGGAGAACCTTAATATCCCGTAGTTTCCTTTTGGACCCCGCTGCCACGGGAGGGATGGACAATAGATGTGACGCAAGTTCTTTTCCCTAAGCACGTATGACGACACAGGGAATGCATGCCTACACCACATTGACGAATGGGAGTAAGCCACATATCTCTCCCTGTTATAGCTGTTGCATGATGAATATCATCCAAACAAATCACCAACCCATTGCCTACGAGTCTGTCCTACTGTTGTTACTTGTCTTGCTGTGCTGCTGCTACTACTGTTGCTACTGTTGTTACTTGTTTTGCTCTGCTGCTGTTGCTCCTACTGTTGCTACCGCTGTTACTTGTCTTGCTCTGCTGCTACTGTTGCTACTACTGTTGCTACTTGCTACTGCTATTCCTTGCCACTGTTGTTACTCGTTACACTACTGGTACTTCTTACACTTTTGGTTCACTGGACGTTGATGGGAACTGATAACTTCCGTCAACGCGGCAACGGAGGCGCCATTGATACAATCGTTAGGAATAGTCTGCCGTCAACAGATCGTTTCTGACACCATTGTTATCATACTACTTTGCTACTGATACTTTGCTTGTAGATACTAATCTTTCAGGTGTGGTTGAATCTGACAAATTCAGCTGCTAATACTCGAGACTATTCTCTCACCTCCCATCGTGCAAACCAACAAATTGGGTCGAATACTCTACCCTCAAAAACTGCTGCGAACCCACGCGTTGGTGGGCCATCAACTACATTTTTCTAGCGCCGTTGCTGGGGAGTGCTAGCAGCATTCTCCTCGTGCCGTTGCAGGGGAAGGTATGTTGTCATCAGCACTCGTCTAGCTTTCGCCAGAGATTGCAATCAGGCACCTTCGCGTCCCGCACACGTACAACTCGATGATGATCTCTGCCTTCTTGATCCATCAAGAGGGGAGGGGAAGGAGATGATTTCTCTGGCAGCGTGACGACGCATCAGTGATGGTGATGATCTATTCCTGCCGGGCTACGCCCGAACTCCGCAGAAAACCGATCTAGAGGAAGAACTATGATCTATAGGAGAGGGCAGCACGTGGCAAAGTTGGGTCTCAAAAGCCCTAAACCTCTAGTATATATATCAGGAGGGAAGGGGTAGCCTTGGCGCGCCAAGGAAGGCCTCCTTGGGTCGGCCAAAGTGGGGAAGGGAGGAGTCCTCCTCCAATCCTACTTGAATTAGGACTCCTTCCTTATGTACCCACCTCTTTTGGATTTTCCACATTTTCCTCATGGACATTCCTTGGATAACTTTGTCAGCCCATTATACCTTATTGCGCATCCAATAAACCCATGTAGACTCCTTGGGGCATGGTGGGCCCACCCAGTGTGCCCCCGAAACCCATTCATCAATCCCGGTAGACTGCCGACAATGCCCGAAAACCTCCCGGAATCAAAATACCAACTTCCTATATATCAATCTTCGTTTCCGGACCATTCCGGAACTCCTCATGACGTTCGGGATCTCATCCGAGACTCCGAACAAAACTCCGGCCACCAACACATATAACTCAACTATACAGAAACGTCACCGAACCTTAAGTGTGCAGAACCCGCGGGTTCGAGAACTATAAAGACATGACCTTGAGACACTCTCTGGTCAATAACCAATAGCGGGTTGGATGTCCATATTGGTTCCGACATATTCTATGAAGATCTCTATCAGTTGAACCTCTACGTCAAGGATTCATATAATCTCGTATACTATTCCCTTTGTCCTTTGGTATGTTACTTGCCCGAGATTCTATAATCGGTATCTCTATACCTAGTTCAATATTGTTGCCGGCAAGTCTATACAAGATCCGGTAACTAACTCCTTAGTCACATTGCTTGCAAGGCTTGTTGTGATGTTGTATTACCGAGTGGGCCCCGAGATACCTCTTCGTCACACAGAGTGACAAATCCTAGTCTTGATTCATGCCAACCCAACAGACACCTTCGGAGATACCCGTAGAGCACCTTTATAGTCACCCAGTTACGTTGAGACGTTTGATAACCCACAAGGTATTCCTCCGTTGTCCGGGAGTTGCATGATCGCATGGTCATAGGAACAGATACATTGACATGCAAAAAACAATAACAATAAACTGACACGATCATATGATACGTTTATAGTTTGGGTCTTGTCCATCACATCATTCTCCCAATGATGTGATCCCATTATCAAGTGACAACACTTGCCTATGGCCAAGAAACCTTGACCATCTTTGATCAACGAGCTAGTCAACTAGAGGCTTACTAGGGACAATGTGTTGTGTGTGTATCCACACCAGTATTTGAGTTTCCAATTAATACAATTCTAGCATGGATAGTAAACGATTATTATGAACAAGGAAATATAATAATAACCAATTTATTATTGCCTCTAGGGCATATTTCCAACAGTCTCCCACTTGCACTAGAATCAATAATTTAGTTCACATCACTATGTGATTTTAACGAATCCAACACCCATACAGTTATGGGGTTTGATCACGTCTTGCTTGTGAGAGAGGTTATAGTCAATGAGTCTAAATCTTTCAGATATGTGTGTGTTTTACAAATCTCTATGTTATCGTGTAGATGTTGCTTCTACGTGCTATTTGGAAATATTCCAAATGACTGCTCTACTATACGAATCCGGTTTACTACTCAGAGTTATTCGGATTTGTGTCAAAGCTTGCATCGATGCAACCCTTTACGATGAACTCTTTAATAACCTCCATAATCGAGAAAAATTCATCAGTCCACTAGTTACCAAGGATAACTTTGACCGCTGTTTAGTGATTCAATCCTGGATCACTTTTTGTACCCCTTGACAGACTCATAGCAAGGCACACATCAGGTGCGGTACACATCTTGGCATACTTTAGAGCCTACGGCTAAGGCATAGGGGATGACCTTCGTCCTTTCTCTTTCTTCTGTTGTGGTCGGTCTTTGAGTCTTACTCAAATTCACATCTTACAACACAGCCAAGAACTCTTTCTTTGTCGATCTATTTTGAACTCCTTCAAAAACTTGTCAAGGTATGCATTTGATTGAAAGTTCTATTTAGCGTTTTGATCTGTCTCTATAGATCTTGATGCTCAATGTTCAAGTACCTCTATCTAGGTTTTGCTTTGAAAAACTCCTTTAAAACAACCCTTTATGCTTTCCAGGAATTCTACATTACTTCCGATCAACAACATGTCAACCACATATACTTATCAGAAATTCTATCGTGCTCCCACTCACTTCTTTGGAAATACAAGTTTCTCAAAAACCTTGTATAAAACCAAAAGCTTTGATCATCTCATCAAAGCGTATATTCCAACTCCGAGATGCTTGCACCAGTCCATAGAAGGATCGCTGGAGCTTGCATATTTGTTAGCATCCTGAGGATCGACAAAACCTTCTGGTTGTATCACATACAACCTTTCCTCAAGGAAACAGCCAAGGAAACACTGTTTTGACATCCTATGTGCAATATTTCATAAATAATGCATCAAGTGCTAATATAATTCCAACAGACTTTTAGCATCGCTACGTGTGAGAAAATATCATCATAGTTAACTCTTTGAACTTGTCGAAAACATCTTTGCGATAAGTCGAGCTTTTCTTAATAGTGACTTTTCACCATCATCGTCTGTCTTCCCTTTAAAGATCCATATACACTTAATAGCCTTATGACCATTAAGTAGTTCTTCCAAAGTCTACACTTTGTTTTATACACGGATCCTCTCTCGGATTTTATGGCCTCCAGCCATTTGTCGGAATCCAGGGCCCACCATCGCTTCTCCATAGCTCGTACATTCATTGTTGTTCAACAACATGACCTCCAAAACAGGGTTACCATACCACTCTGTAGTAGTAGGCGACCTTGTCGACCTACGAAGTTTGTAGTAACTTGATCCGAAGCTTAATGATCACCATCATCAGTTTCCACTTCAATTGGTGTAGGAGCCACAGGAACAACTTCATGTGCCCTGCTACACACTGATTGAAGTGACGGTTCAATAACCTCATAAAATTCCACAACCCTCCCACTCAATTCTTTCTAGAGAAACCTTTCCTCGAGAAAGGACCCATTTTTAGAAACAAACAATTTGCTTCCGGATCTGAGATAGGAGATGTACCCAACTGTTTTGGATATCCTATGAAGATGCATTTATCCGCTTTGGGTTCGAGCTTATCAGACTGAAACTTTTTCACATAAGCGTCGTATCCCCAAACTTTCAAGAAACGACAGCTCAGGTTTCTCCAAACCATAGTTCATACTATGTCATCTCAACGGAAATACGTAGTGCCCTTTTTAAGGTGAATGTGGTTGTCTCTAATGGATAACCCATAAACGATAGTGGTAATTCGATGAGAGACATCTTAGTATGCACCATATCAAATAGGGTGTGGCTATGACGTTCGGACACACCATCACACTAGGTGGCATGAATTTCGAAACAATTTCCACATTGTCTTAACTATGTACCAAAACTCGCAACTTAGATATTCATCTCTATGATCATATCGTAGAAAGTTTATCCTCTTGTCACGACAATCTTCACTCTGAAATAGCTTTGAACTTTTCAATATTTCAGACTTGTGATTCATCAAGTAAATACTACGGTATCTACTCAAATCGTCAGTAAAGTAAGAACATTGTCGTGGTATAAGTCTGACAGTAGATGTGTAGGGTACGAAAGGATGGGCAGAGCCTTAGCTACGGCGAGGTTGTATGAGTTCAGGCCCCTCTGCGATGTTGGTAAAAGCCCTACGTCTCAGTTCTCTTGGGAGCTTTAGTGTCGAGTGGAATATAGGATTACAGTAAATGCCAACCCCTGCACCAGTGGGGAAAGGCGGCTTATATAGAGTGCGCTGCCCTTCACAACGGTCCGGTGGACAGGGGTGGAGTAGTGGCGAATAAAGACATACGTTACAGGTAACGTATGTCTTAAATGCTAATAATGGTGTATGAAAACGTACGACCGTTGCCCTCCCGAGAGATTACGATGTACAGAGTGGAATTCAGTCTGTACGATAAATACGCTCCGAATGCTCGTCACCGACTGGATGATGGGGGGTCCTTAGTTCAGTCGGAACTGTCTAAGAGCCTTGCCCTCAGTGAAGGGTAGTCCTTGGGTAGGACCTATAGGGCAGGCCTATGACCCCATCACTAGTCCCCGAATGGATCGGGGTTGGAGCGACGAAGTGGTACCTGGAGTACATATCCGACTGGTATGCATGTGACTTTTGGCGTTGTTAGCCTTGGTCCATTTTATCCTTTCGACCAGTGATCCGAGTGAATCTACCGGTGAAACGAACCGTCAGGGACCGAGAGCTTCCGCGGAATCTTTCGATGTGACCGGTCAAACTGAGAGCGGCGGATTTTCTGGGATCTTCAAATTTCGGTTGCCGTGCGCTCAGCGGGGATGTCGACATCGTCATCAAGTAGTTTCTACCGCCTCAATTACCGCGCCTTTATCTTCTCCACTAATATCGCAGCTGCCGGTCGGGGGATAAGATTTCGGGGCCACCTGTTAGTGACCCAGTCGTAACCTTATTTAAGCCTCTCCGGCGGGGGTTTCTTGTTGCGCTGCCCTTGTTACTTGCACTCGCCCCGCCTCTCTTGTAGCTCACTGTGCATTCCAAGCCTCCTCCTTCCTCTCCTCCTCTGCGGATCTGCTGCCTTCACCATGACGAAGGGGCATACGAGAAAGCTTGAGTCGCAGAAGAAGAAGAAGAAGGCGGCGGCTCCTGCTCAGCGGCGACAGCGAGCACTACCGGCGGGTTGGATCCAGGGGGATTTCCTCCCCTCCACGGTGACGGCGAACGACCTGCTGGAGCTGGTGGAGCAAGGCATGATTGCCAACAAGTCGTGGAGGTTGCCGGCGGAGGGCGAGACGGAGCCGGCGCCGCAGGAGGGAGAGCGCATCTTGCTGCTCAGCCACGTGTACAGGGGCTTCTCCATGCCTCCCCACCCCTTTTTTAGAGGTATTATGAATCACTTCGGGGCGCAGCTCCATCATTTTCCTCCCAACGCGATAGCTCATCTTGCCGCATTCGTCACTCTGTGCGAGTGCTTTATTGGATGTCCCCCCCATTGGGGGCTCTTTAAGTATATCTTCTCCGCTGGGTCTCAGACTGTCAAAAAGCTTAGCCAGTCGGACGATAAAACCCATCTCCTCCAGCTCTGCAGGAGCTTAGGCTTCCAAAAGAAAACGAAGAGTAGCTACCCGCCTCTCCAGTTGTCCGAGTCAGTTAGGAACTGGCAGTCGACCTGGTTCTACTGCCAGGACATAGCTTGTCCGAATGCTGCGACTGAGTTGCCGCCCTTTAGCCTAGACCGTCCAGCTCCTCCCAGACAACTTGCGCTCTCCATGTTGGAAAAGATTCAGATCCAGCCTCTGGTCGACGCGCTGATAACCGTCGTCCGCAAGGGAGTCACTCACACAGACTTGCTGGAGACCTTTCTGGGTCAGCGCATCCAGCTGCTGCAAGCCCGACACCACGCCATGTGGCACTATGTGGGGCCTGAGGATTCCACTCGGACTCACCCAGAGTGCGTGACTAGGGAGATGGTGACAGCATGGGTCCGCGGCATCGCAGGCCCATGCCACAACCCCCAAGGAGCCCGGCGAGTGAGGCCCTTCCGCGCCGACAACCCTCCTTCGAATGAGGTGAGCGCATCTTGTCGAGTGCTTTCAATCTTCTTAGATTTATCGCTTTTCTTGTGTCGCCGCTTGGTGTCTGACGTTGTCGACTGTATTTTGTGCAGGAGTGGACCAACTGGTATTCTCCCGTCTCGAACGGGAATCCTGCTGAGGAAGAGGAGGGCTGCCAAGAGGGCAGCATGGATAGCGCCGAGTACATCTCCGACAGTGGGGAGACGGAGGAGGAGTCTGAAGAGGAGGAGGGGGAGGCTGGGGAGCAGAGCTCGCCACCTCCACCATCAGAGCCTCGAACTAAGCGTCGTCACGAACCCGCGGCTCCGCCGGCTCCTCCAACAGCTCCGAGTGCTCCACGAGCTTCTCCCGTGGCTCCGAGTGCTCCGCCAGCTCCTCCCGTGGCTCCGAGTGCTCGGAGCATGAAGAGGACAAGGGACGCTACTACCGAGCCTACGGACCAACCGTCCAAGGTGGCCAAACCGAGTGGGCCCAAGCCTCGGAAAGCTTTGCCTCGGATGAGGATCGCTGTTCCAGTTGCCTCAACGTAAGTGTCTTGTTCTCCCATCTTCATTCGATATTCGACTGAACTCATGCTTATCGGACGAGTGGATTTTACTCGACAGAGCTGCCACCTCTGCCACCTCTCTTCCGCGCCAGGACGATGATCCCATGGATGCGGATAACGTTGCCACATGTCAGCAAGGTACGTTGTGACGACTCCAAGAGTTTGCATTATTGTTTCGCGAGTGCTGTCTTTAATCTTGCCCTTTTTCTGCAACCTCATGTGTTTCAGTTGAGCTTCCTTCGGAGGTGATTCATCTGGAGGAGGGCGACTAAAGGGGATCAGACCCAACTTTGGCACCTGTCCTTGAGGTTGTTCCATCTGCTGCTGCTCCCAACGTGGACGCTCCGCCGACCGAGCCGATGTCGTTGACTGAGGCGGTGTCCCTCGCGGTGGAACCGACTGGAGCGGGACTTGGGATGCCCAAGGAGTCTTCTGTTGTGCCAGGCCCGTCGATAGTCCAGTGCGATGCCCGACACCTCCCGGAAGACCAAGTGGGAGCCGCCAAGGAGGCCATGGTTCAGGTGGAGTTGATGGTGGATGATGCCAAGGGAGCGTACGACTCCATCGCGTCTTTGTACAAGAGAAGCTTGGAGCTTCGAGACGATATCTGAGTAAGTGCAATAGTATTTTTTTACTTCCCTCTTGTAACCCACTGGGTGTCCATGTGATATACTCGGATAAAGTAGGATTATTTTGCAGTGGGTTCACTCATAGTGAACCCAGTGGGTGTAGTCCCCGAGGCTGCTGTTGAGTGCTTGCACCGGCAGTTGTCTTTATATGTATTTCCCATTAACTGAGAAGATCCGAGCTGGTCTGCCCGAATGTTACCAGTGGGGGCACTCGGAGTGCATACACTGGATGTAGTCCCCGAGAGTAGTGTTACTCAGGTCGGGTTATAGCATTCTTGTAGATTTGCCTGTACGTCATGTAGCTCAATAGGGCCGGCCTGTTCGAGCTTCATGCTAGTGGGGTCACTCTTAGTGAACCCACTGGGTATAGTCCCCGAGACCGCTGTCGAGTGCTTGCATCGGCAGGGGTCTGAAGAACTTTGTTTGTTTTCCTTGTTGAATGTGTCTGAGCTTTCCTTTGGGCTGATTTGGCAGAAGATTTGCGAAATGGGATCCGCGTACAATACTCTGAAGGCGGAAAAGGTTCAGCTTGCTGCCGAATTGGAGGCAGCTGTGAATGACTTGGCTGGTGTGAAGGGGGCACTTGCTGACCGAGAGAAGTCTTTGGAGGAGTCCCGGGAGAACAACAAGGCATTGGTGGCCGAAATTGAGAAAATGGGCAAGCAAAGAAGTGAACTGATGGGTCACATGAAGGTGATGAACCGTCCATGCATTTCGCAGGAGAAGTATGTCAACGACTGGGCGAGGAAGATGATTGCACTGCTCGGTGGTAAGCTTCTTGCCGAGTGCTTCTTGACTTTGTAATTCATTCTGCGCTTACTTTCTCCTCTTCTTTTCTTTGCAGATTTTTGTCTGGACGCTGAGGCTGAAGCAGCCGACTTTGAACGGTCGGTTGTTCCGAACGTTCCACTCGGCGACGAAGAGAATCGGGACATGCTCCGAGCACATATTCGCCTTGGCGGAGTGGGGCCTTTCATCGACCGTCTGAGAGTAGTCATCAGCCGGATCGACAAGGAGCTGTGACCCGAAGACGAATCCCGGCAGGAAATAGAAGGGTTGATGACTCGGCTGGAGGACGTCCCGAACAGAGTGCAGGCATGGAAGAAGTCTGCCGCGCGTTGTGGTGCGGACGTGGCGCTATCGCTGTTCCGAGTGCACTGCAAGGAAGCTCGCGAAGAAAAGCTGAAGGCGTTGCAGGTCGCCAACACCAAGAAGCTTTGATTCGAAGATTTCATGGAGACCTTCCTCGAGACAGCCACTCATATCGCGGACGGGGTCGATCTTGAGACCTTTGTGGAGCCTGCCAGTCCTGGTGCCAGTCCTGATGACGCTTGAAAAACTTTACCTCGGTATGCCGAGTGGTATCTGTATCAAACTTGGGCCACTGCTGTTGGCCGTCACATTCGTGGTTCGGTGTGGGTAAGCTTGATCCACACCGAGCCGACTATCTAGATCCAACGTTGAATTCGAATCGAATATTTTGCTGTTCTTTCGCCAAGTTTATTTTCTGACACGATTTGAGCTCGTGGTTTTTGTTTGGCGTTTCTTGGTGAAGCCAATGGCAAACATGCGGAGCATGTAATTGTCAGTTGTCTTCACATCCACATGAGCCTCAATGAGGGTCTTCTAAGCCTTGGAGTGGATCTCAAGGATACACTCGAAGGAAGCATTTTACTTAGGCGATTCTGGATCGCAACTAAGTCCCCGAGTGCGGCATCTCGTGCGCACTCGGAGCGAGTTGATACTCATGTAGTTGTTAGTTGTCTTGACATCCACATGAGCCTCAATGAGGGTCTGCTAAGCCTCTGAGTGGATCTCGAGGATACACTCGAAGGAAGCTTTTTACTTAGGCGATTCTGGATCGCAGTTAAG
The DNA here is from genome assembly GCF_904849725.1 of Hordeum vulgare subsp. vulgare. Taxonomy (NCBI): domain Eukaryota; kingdom Viridiplantae; phylum Streptophyta; class Magnoliopsida; order Poales; family Poaceae; genus Hordeum; species Hordeum vulgare. The sequence goes on along the minus strand of NC_058521.1, from coordinate 104,653,703 downwards.
TCCTCGAGTTCGGCATCTCGTGCGCACTCGGAGCGAGTTGATACTCATGTAGTTGTCAGTTGTCTTGACATCCACATGAGCCTCAATGAGGGTCTGCTAAGCCTCCGAGTGGATCTCGAGGATACACTCAAAGGAAGCTTTTTACTTAGGCGATTCTGGATCGCAACTAAGTCCCCGAGTGCGGCATCTCGTGCGCACTCGGAGCGAGTTGATACTCATGTAGTTGTCAGTTGTCTTGACATCCACATGAGCCTCAATGAGGGTCTGCTAAGCCTCCGAGTGGATCTCGAGGATACACTCGAAGGAAGCTTTTTACTTAGGCGATTCTGGATTGCAACTAAGTCTGCGAGTGCGGCATCTCGTGCGTACTCTGAGCGAGTTGATACTCATGTAGTTGTCAGTTGTCTTGACATCCACATGAGCCTCAATGAGGGTCTGCTAAGCCTCCGAGTGGATCTCGAGCATACACTCGAAGGAAGCTTTTTACTTAGGCGATTCTGGATCGCAGCTAAGTCCCCGAGTGCGGCATCTCATGCGCACTCGGAGCGAGTTGATACTCATGTAGTTGTTAGTTGTCTTGACCTCCACATGAGCCTCAATGAGGGTCTGCTAAGCCTCCGAGTGGATCTCGAGGATACACTCGAAGGAAGCTTTTTACTTAGGCGATTCTGGATCCCAGCTAAGTCCCCGAGTGCGGCTTTTAGGACGCACTCGGAGAGAGTTTTTTACTTAGGCGACTCTGGATCGCAGCTAAGTCCCCGAGTGCGGCTGTTAGCGCACACTCGGCGAGAATTTTTTGACTTTGGCGATTCTGGATCGCAGCTAAGTCCTCGAGTGCGGCTGTTAACGCACACTCGGAGAGAATTTTTGACTTAGGCGATTCTGGATCGCAGCTAAGTCCCCGAGTGCAGCTGTTAGCGCACACTCGGAGAGAATTTTTTGACTTAGGCGATTCTGGATCGCAGCTAAGTCCCCGAGTGCGGCTTTTAGCGCACACTCGGAGATAATTTTTGAATTAAGCGATTCTAGATCGCAGCTAAGTCCCCGAGTGCAGCTGTTAGCGCACACTCGGAGAGAATTTTTTGACTGAGGCGATTCTGGATCGCAGCTAAGTCACCGAGTGCGGCTGTTAGCGCACACTCGGAGAGAATTTTTGACTTAGGCGATTCTGGATCGCAGCTAAGTCCCCGAGTGCGGCTGTTGGCGCACACTCGGAGAGAATTTTTTTTTAGACCGGAGTGTGCAAATGCGGAAGAATTTTGGACCTGCAAAAAATCAGTCTGCTTTGTAATACTTCAATGATAGTTGTTCTTTACATTGCCTCCGTCGGCGGTCAAGGGAAGAAGCGCTTCAGGAGATCTCCGTTCCATGCTCGCGGCTCGTCCGTTTCCCTGTCGAGGTTGTAGAGTCGATATGCTCCGTTGTTCAGCACCTTAGAGATGATGAAGGGTCCTTCCCAGGCGGGGGCCAACTTGTGAGGCCTGTGCTGGTCCATCGGAGCACCAGGTCACCTGCTTGGAATGTGCGACTCCTGACGTGCCGTGCGTGAAAACGCCGCAGATCTTGTTGATAAATTGTTGAGCGAGTTAGGGCCATCTCGCGCTCTTCTTCTAGTAGATCCACTGCGTCATGCCTGGCCTGCTCCGCTTCGGCTTCAGAGAAGAGTTTGACTCGTGGAGAGTTGTGAGGCAAGTCGGTCGGAAGGACTACCTCTGCTCCATAAACGAGGAAGAAGGGGGATCGCCCTATAGATCTATTCGGAGTTCTGCGGAGGCCCCACAACACCGAAGGCAGCTCGGTGACCCACGCGTCGGCGGCATGTCCAACTTCTCGCAGGAGTCGAGGCTTCAACCCTTTAAGAATAAGTCCGTTCGCCCGCTCTGCTTTCCCTTTTGTTTGAGGGTGCGCCACAGATGCAAAATCCACTCGGATACCTTGGCCTGTGCAAAAACCTTTGAATCTGTCCGAGTCAAAGTTTGTGCCATTGTCAGTGATTATGTAGTGCGGGACTCCGAATCTGGACATGATGTCTGTGACAAATTTGATGGCCGTAAGGGCGTCGAGCTTCTTGATGGGCTTGGCTTCAATCCACTTGGTGAACTTGTCGACTGCCACCAACAGATGAGTGAATCCCCCTTGGCCTGTTCTGAATGGACCGACTGTATCTAATCCCCACACTGCGAACGTTCAAACAAGAGGGATTGTTTTCAACGCAGATGTTGGCTTGTGGGACTTGTTCGAATAGAACTGACAGCCTTCGCATCGGTCGACCATATCCTTTGACATTTCATTCGCCTGCAACCAGAAGAAGCCATCTCTGAATGCTTTGGCGAAGATTGCTCTTGAGGAGGCATGATGGCCGCAGGTTCCCGAGTGAATTTCTTCCAGGATTAACTGTCCCTCCTCAAGGGAGATGCATCGCTGAAGGACTCCTGAAACACTTTCCTTGTACAACTGGCCATCAATGACGGTGAAGGACTTCGACCTGCGGACGATCTGCCTCGCTTGGACTTCGTCCTCTGGTAATTCTTGCCTCAGGATGTATGCAATGAACGGCACAGTCCAATCGGGGATGATAGAAAGAATCTCCATGATCAAATCAACCACAGCGGGGACCTCGACTTCAGTCGGATCTGTTGAGCTCTTCGGTTGTATCGGTTCCTCTGTAAAGGGGTCTTCTTTCACCGAAGGGAGATGTAGGTGCTCGAGGCAGATATCACTCGGGACTGTCTCCTAGTGGATCCAAGTTTTGCCAACTCATCAGCTGCTTGGTTCTTCAGTCACGGAACATGGTGAAGTTCCACACCTTCAAACTTCTTCTCGAGCTTCCTTACTGCGTTGCAGTATGCAGTCATTGTGGGGTTCCTGACATCCCACTCCTTCATCACTTGATTAACCACCAAATCTGAATCCCCATAGACCATCAGGCGACAGACGCCGAGTGTGATGGCCATGCGCAATCCATAAAGGAGAGCTTCATACTCTGCCTCATTGTTGGAGGAATCGAAATGTATCTGCAACACATACTTAAGCTTATCACCTTTCGGCGATATGATCACTACGCCAGCGCCGAAGCCATTCAGCATCTTGGACCCGTCGAAGAACATAGTCCAATGAGCCGAGTAGATGTGAGTCGGTTGCTGTTGTTCTAACCATTCTGCTATGAAGTCAGCCAGGGCTTGAGACTTTATAGCCTTCATGGCTTCAAACTTGATGTCGCAGTATAACATCTCGAGAGCCCACTTCGCCACTCGGCCTGATGCGTCTCGATTGTGGAGGATTTCCGACAACGGAGCATCAGAAACGACAGACACCGAGTGGTCTTGGAAATAGTGAGCCACCTTCTTTGCAGTCATGTAGATCCCATAAATAAGCTTTTGATAATGGGGATACCTCTGCTTGGAAGGAGTCAGGACTTCGGAGACATGATATACTGGCCGCTGAACCTTGTACGCTTTCCCTTCTTCTTCATGTTCGACTGTAAGAACAGTGCTGACGACTTGATTTGTAGCCGCGATGTACAGAAGAAGGGGTTCTTTACTGAGCGGGGCAGTAAGAACCGGCTGGGTGGAAAGCAGGGCTTTGAGGTCGTCGAATGCAATCTGGGCATCGTCTGTCCACTCGAAAGTATCTGATTTCTTCATGAGTGGGTACAGAGGTAATGCCTTCTGGTCGAGTCGAGCGATAAACCTGCTGAAAGCCGCTAGGCAACCTGTGATCCTTTGGACATCATGTATTCTAATCGGCCGCTCCATTCGGACGATGGTCCCGATCTTTTCGGGGTTGACGTCGATTCCTCGTTCGGAAATGAAGAAACCGATTAACTTTCTGCTGGGAACACCGAATGAACACTTGGCAGGGTTGAGCTTGATATCGTACCTACGATGGTTGGCAAATGTTTCTGCCAAGTCAGTCAGCAGGTCGGAACGTTTGCGTGACTTGACTATGATATCGTCCATATATGCCTCCACATTTTGACCGATCTGGTCAAGGAGGCATTTCTGGATCATGCGCATAAAAGTTGCTCCTGCATTCTTCAAACCGAATGGCATAGTGATGTAGCAAAAACACCCGAATGGGGTGATGAAGGCTGTTTTTATTTCATCGGGACCATACAGACGGATCTGATGATAGCCCGAATAGGCATCAAGGAATGATAAACGCTCGCAACCCGCAGTCGAATCGACAATTTGATCAATGCGGGGGAGCGGGAAATGATCTTTCGGGCAGACCTTATTGAGATGCTTGAAGTCGATGCACATATGGAGGGACTTGTCCTTCTTGGGCATCATGACAACATTGGCGAGCCACTCGGAGTGGTGTACCGCGCGAATGAAGTTGGCTGCCAAAAGTTTAGCCACCTCCTCTCCGATTGCCTTCCTTTTGTGCGCGGCAGACCGATGCAGGCGTTTTCGGACGGGCCGAGCGGTAGGATCCATATGCAGTCGGTGCTCAGCCAAATCCCTGGGTACACCTAGCATGTCAGCGGGCTTCCATGCGAAAATGTCCCAGTTCTCACGGAGGAATTGGATGAGATCGGCTTCCCATTTTGGATCAAGGGTGGTGGAGATGTTCGTCGGGGTGACGGTGTCGTCCGTCGGGTGGATGCTGACTTTCCTCGTGTCGCCCGTCGACTGGAATGCGGACTCCGAAGCTGGCTTCTTCGAACGCATCAAGTCAGCGGGGTCGGCCGTCTTCTTGTACTCATCCAGCTCGAGGATAGCCATCTGCTGATCCGCAATCCGCGACCCCTGCTGCAGACACTCTTCGGCCCGTTGCCGATTGCCTATGATGGTGATCACACCTTTGGGACCCGGCATCTTCAGCTTCAAATACATGTAACATGGACGGGCCATGAAACGTGCATACGCCGGACGACCCAGAATCGAATGGTATGCACTCTGGAAGTCCACCACCTCGAATGTCAGCTTTTCCTTGTGCAAGTTCTTGTCGGAGCCGAAAACGACGTCTAACACGATCTGACCGAGTGACTTGGCATTTCTTCCTGGGACGACTCCGTGGAACTGCATGGTTCTCTCGCTAAGTTTGGACATCGGAATGCCCATCCCCTTGAGAGTGTCAGCGAACATGATGCTCAAGCCGTTGCCGCCATCCATGAGGACTTTGCACAGTCGGACTCCTTCCACCACCGGGTCGACTACCAGAGCCTGCCTCCCCGGGGTGGGTACATGTGCTAGATGATCCGACTGATCAAAGGTGATCGCAGTCTGAGACCATTTGAGGAACGTGGGGTTGGTCGGGGTGGCCATGTTCACCTCCCTGTTCACCAGCTTCAGTCGACTCTTGCTTTCCACGTCAGCAAAAATCATTAATGTTGCATGGACTTGGGGGAACGGATCCTCCTTGTCCTCATCATCCTGCTCGTTGTCCTTTTCACTCGGCTGCCCTTCGCCGAACCCTTGGATCAGGAGGCGACATTGCCGAGTGGTGTGCTTCGGGAATATGGCGTTGCCTTCTTCATCCATCTTCGTGTGGATCGGACATGGCTGATCCAGGATGGAGTTCCCGAACTGCTTCTTCTTGGGGGTATACTGAGCTTTCCCCTTGCCCTTGAACTTGGCATTTGTAACGGCAGCTGCCTCTGCCTGCAGAGCGGACGGAGCTTTCTACTTTTGCTTCCGATTGCTGTTCCCATCTCCGTCGTCAACTGCCTTGTGCTTGCCGCTACGTATGCGGTCTTCTTCTTCGCAATATGCATAGCGTGTGGCTATCTCCATCATCTTGCTCATGGAGATGTCGCCTGTCCGACCGAACTTCAGGTACCGATCTCTGTACTGCACGCCTGCCTTGAATGCGCAGACTGCTTGATGCTCAGTGACGTTCTCCACCGTGTGGTAGAGGGTCGTCCAGCGTTGGATGAAATCGCGCAGGGGCTCATTCTGCTTCTAGACGCAGTGCTGGAGCTCCACGAGACCAGCAGGGCGTTTGCAAGTGCCCTTGAAGGTCCTGATGAAGACTCGGGACAGATCTGCCCAGCTGTAGATGCTTGATGGAGCCAACCGATTCAGCCACGGTCGTGCCGAGCCGTCGAGCATCAGGGGGAGATGTTTCATGGCGACCTAGTCATCTCCGCCACCGATCTGGACCGCCACTCGGTAGTCGTCCAACCACGTTTCTGGCTTGGATTCTCCTATGAACTTGCTGGTCCCCGTCGCCAATCGGAAGTTGGGAGGGATGTCAGCTGAACGGATGGCCCGACTAAAGCACTCGAGGCCAGAGACGGTGGTCCTGCTTCCACTCGGACGGTCTCAATCGTGACCATCACGGTGGGCTCGACTCCTGTCGACCTTCCTCTGGGCGATGTGCCCTCTTGCGTCGGGTCTTGGATCATACGTGTCACCGACTGAACGCCGATCATCATGATGTCGAGGCCCATAAGGCCCACCCCGCGGAGGGGTGCATGAACGGCGATGATCTTCGGGATTTGTGGAACGGCTGCCCCCTCCGTGTCGCTGATGAGAGTGGGGGCTGTAAACCGACCGATGCGTGTTCGCGTGAAAATAACTGTTGTGGATCCTGTTGTGCGACTAGGAGACCGGCGAATTCTGCTGCTGTGCAGTGTGCAACATGGCACAGATCTGCTCGATTCCTCTACCAGCCTCCGAATCAGTCGGTTGGAGGGAATCGGCTATCTTGGCAGCGGCAGCCAGGTTGAGGACGGGTGTACGGAACACCTCGATGTTGGTCTGACGAGTGCGCCGACTAGCAGAACGGTGGTGTTGACGGCGAGCGCCGGACGATTCGCCGACCTCGTGCTCGTTCCGGCCAGTCTGGTGGGGACTTTCATGGGAATTTACCATGAGAACTTCGGCTGTAGGCCCGCGACCCAAGTACTCAGAAGGCAACTCAGTCGGAACTGACTCCAAGCACTGGGACGGTGGCGCGACCACAACCGACTCGAGGACCGCCACTTGAGAGGACGCGTTCTGGCGCGCCTGGGCGTGTCGCACCCAACGCTGGAGCCGCGGACGGTGGGACCGCTTGTTGCGGCGCGTGACGGGGGCGAAGGTCGACACCGGGGCCGACTGCTGGAGAAGAAGGACGCCGCGGGAACCGGCACGGAAGTGCGTAGCCCCGCGACTAGGGAGCGCCTTGACGTCGAGAGACGCATCCAGAAGCCATGCCGAATCGTCGACGACGAAGGAGAGTGCGCCGAAGAGGATCTCCCGACCCATGCACAAATCTCCGGCGGACGACATGATGAAAAGATGAAGCTGCAAACTCGCCGGAAGTCGCTTACACGCCTGCCCCAAGGTGGGCGCCAACTGTCTTGGTATAAGTCTGACAGTAGATGTGTAGGGTACGAAAGGATGGGCAGAGCCTTAGCTACGACGAGGTTGTATGAGTTCAGGACCCTCTGCGGTGGAGGTAAAAGCCCTACGTCTCAGTGCTCTTGGGAGATTTAGTGTCGAGTGGAATATAGGATTACAGTAAATGCCAACCCCTGCACCAGTGGGGAAAGGCGGCTTATATAGAGTGCGTTGCCCTTCACAACGGTCTGGTGGACAGGGGTGGAGTAGTGGCGAATAAAGACATACGTTACAGGTAACGTATGTCTTAAATGCTAATAATGGTGTATGAAAATGTACGACTGTTGCCCTCCCGGGAGGTTACGATGTACAGAGTGGAATTGAGTCGGTACGATAAATACGCTCCGAATGCTCGTCACCGACTGGATGATGGGGGGTCCTTAGTTCAGTCTGAACTATCTAAGGGACTTGCCCTCTGTGAAGGGTAGTCCTTGGGTAGGACCTATAGGGCAGGCCTATGACCCTACCGTGGGACTATAACCCCATCAAACATAACGATATCCAATGCGTGCCTCAGCACTCATTGGACTGCACACATCCAAAATATATTACTTCCAACAAGTTAATATCTTGTTCCATCTCACTAGAAAACGAGGCCTTCAGTCATCTTGCCCATGTTGTATGATTTGTATGTCTCAAGTGATTCAAAATCAAGTGGGTCCGAACGATCCATCTGCATGGAGTTTCTTCATGCGTTTATACCAATAGGTATGGTTTGATGTCTCAAACGTTTCAAAAATGAGTGAGTACAAACATCCATCAGCATGGAGCTTCTTCATGCATTTTATACCAACTTGACTCAAGTGGCAGTGCCACAAGTAAGTGGTACTATCATTACTACTTTGTATCTTTTGGCATCAATATTATGAACATGTGAGGCACTACGATCGAGATTCAATAAACCATTGAAGGTAATTATTCAAGCAAATAGAATAACCATTATTCTCTTTAAATGAATAATCGTATAGCAATAAACACGATCCAATCATGTTCATTCTCAACGCAAACACCAAATAACAATTATTTAGGTTTAACACCAATCCCGATGGTAGATGGAGTGTGCGATGTTTGATCACATCAACATTGGAAACACTTTCAACACATATCGTCACCTCACCTTTCGCTAGTCTCCATTTATTCCATAGCTTTTATTTCGAGTTACTAACACTTAGCAACTGAACAGGTATCTAATACCCTCGTGCTACTAGGACTACTATTAAAGTACACATCAATATCATGTATATCAAATATACTTTTGTCGACTTCACCAGCCTTCTCATCTACCAAGTATCTAGGGTAGCTCCGCCTTAGTGACCGTTCCCCTCATAACAGAAGCACTCAGTCTCGGGTTTGGGTTCAACTTTGGGTATCTTCATTAGAGCAACAACTGGTTTTCTGTTTCATGAAGTATCCTTTCTAGCCCTTGCCCTTCTTGAAACTAGTGGTTTTACTAACCATCAACAATTAATGCTCCTACTTGATTTCTACTTTCGCAGTGTAAAACATTGTGAATCGCTCAAAGATCATCATATCTATCCTTGATATGTTATAGTTCATCACGAAGCTCTAGCAGCTTGGTGGCAGTGACTTTGGAGAACCATCACTATCTCATCTAGAAGATTAACTACCACTTGATTTAAGCGATTGTTGCACTCACACAATCTGAGCACATGCTCAACGATTGAGCTTTTCTCCTTTTATTCCGTAGACAAAGAATCTTGTCGGAGGTCTCATACCTCTCAATAAGGGCACGAGCATGAAATCCCAATCTCATCTCTTAGAACATCTCATATGTTCCGTGACGTTCAAAAACATCTTCGGCACCTTACTTCTAAGTCGTTAAGTATTATGCACAGAACTATCATGTAGTCATCAAAAACGTGTATGTTAGATGTTCGCAACATCCATAGACGACGCTCGAGGTGCAGCACACTGAGTGGTGCATTAAGGACATAAGCCTTCTGCGCATCAATGAGGACAACCCTCAGTTCACGAACTCAGTCTGCAAAATTGCTACTTTCATCTTTCAACTAAAATTTCTCTAGGAACATATAAACACAGTAGAGCTATAGCGCAAGCTACAACGTAATTTGCAAAGACCTTTTGACTATGTTCATGATAATTACTTCAATTAATCATATTACTTAAGAACTCCCACTCAAACAGACATCCCTCTAGTTATTCGAGTGGTGCATGATCCAAATCCACTAACTCAAATCCAATCATCACGTGAGTTGAGTGTAGTTTCAGTGGTAAACATCTCTATGCTCATCATATCAAATATATGATTCATGCTCGACCTTTCGGTCTCTTGTGTTCCGAGGCCATGTCTGCACATGCTATCCTCGTCAATTTTAACCCAAGTGTTCCGCGTGTGCAACTGTTTTGCACCCATTGTATGTGAACATTGAGTCTATCACACCCGATCATCACGTGGTGTCTCGAAACGACGAACTGTCGCAACGGTGCACAGTCAGGGAGAACACAATTTTTTCTTCAAATTTTAGTGACGGGTCACCTTATAATGCTACCGTCCTTCTAAGCAAAATAAGGTGCATAAAAAGGATTAACATCACATGCAATTCATAAGTGACATGATATGGCCATGATCTTGTGCTTCTTGATCTCCATCACCAAAGCACCGGCATGATCTTCATCGTCACCGGCGCCACACCATGATATCCATCATCGTGCCGCCATCGAGGTTGTCGTGCTATCTATGCTATTACTACTAAAGCTACAACCTAGCAATATAGTAAATGCATCTGCAAACACAAACGTTAGTTTAAAGACAACCCTATGGCTCCTGCCGGTTGCCATAGCATCGACGTGCAAGAAAATATTTAACTATTACAACATGATCATCTCATACATCCAATATATCACATCATGTCTTTGGCCATATCACATCACATGCATACCCTGCAAAAACAAGTTAGACGTCCTCTAATTTGTTGTTGCATGTTTTACGTGGCTGCTATGGGTATCTAGTATGATCGCATCTTACTTACGCAAATCCACAACAGTTATATGCAAATTGCTATTTAACCTTTCTCCAAGGACGGCCTTGGTCAAATCCTATTGAACTAAAGTTGAAGAAACAGACATCCGCCAGTGATCTTTATGAAACAAGTAGCATGTTAGTCGATGAAACCAGTCTCTCCTAAGCGTACGAGTAAGGTTGGTCCGGGCCGCTTCAATCTAACAATACTGACGAATCGAGAAAAGGCTAAGGAGGGTAGCAAATCGAACATGAACGCCCACAAAAACTTTTGTGTTCTACTTGCGATTACATCTACGCATGAACCTAGCTCATGATGCCACTGTTGAGGAACGTTGCATGGGAAACAAAAAAAATCCTACGCACACGAAGACCTATAATGGTGATGTTCATCTATGAGAGGGAGATCGGATCCACATACACTTGTAGATTGCTAAGCGGAAGCGTTAATAAACGCGGTTGATGTAGTGGTACGTCTGATGGGGTCATAGCCTTAGGGTAGGGTCATAGGCCTGACCTATAAGTCCTACCCAAGGGCACCTCATTGTTAGCTTAGCGATCACAAGGTACTTACCGACTGGATTAAGACAACCTCTGATCCACTCGGTAAAGAACCACTCGGAAGGTTACCTAATACTCGATGACTGGATTCCACTCGGTAAATACCAGAAGCCAGTAGTCATAGGAGGCCAGAAGCCACTCCAGCGAGGCTAACGGTCACATGTTGGACTATGGTAGTTAATGTCCTTTATAGCATACGTTACCTGTAACATATGCATTCAATCACACTTATTACACCCTTGAAGGCTAGACACTTATGAGGGGTAGCGCACTCTATATAAGCCACCCCTACCCTCTGGCACAAGGGTTCGCATTAGGTAACATTCATATTCCACTCCACACCAAAGCTCCAAGAGCACTGAGACGTAGGGCTATTACCTCCATCGCACAGGGGCCTGAACTCATACAACCTTGCCGTAGCTAGGACTCTGCCCTCTACTTTCGTACCCTACACATATACTGTCAGTCTTATATCCACGATAGTTGGCGCCCACCGTGGGGCAGACGTCTAGGCGACTTCCAGCAAGTTTGCATTTTTTTCCTCTTCACCATGTCTTCCGGTGGTGATTTGTGCCATTGTCACGAGATGATGTTCGGCACACTCGTCTTCATCGCCGACAATTTGGCAAGGCTTCAGGAAGCGCCTCTCGACGTTGAGGCACTTCCAGTCCGCAGGGCGACGTTCTTCCGTGCTAGTTTTAGCGGAGTCCTTCTTCGCCAACCGTCGACTCCGTCGTCGACTGTGCTCCCCGTCGCACGTCGCAACAAGCGATCCGACCGCTCACGGCTCCAGCGCTGGGTGCGTCATGCACTCGCGCGTGAAGCGTCTTCGCCGTAGGTGGCAGCAATTGAACCTGCTACACCTCTGTATGGTGCATCTCACTCGGTGTCAGAGCCGTCTGGTCCTCCTTCCAAGTGTGAGAACCGCAGCCCTGCGACGGAGATCTTCATGGTCGGCTCACATAAGAGCCCGCCGAGGAACAATTGGGACAAGCGGGAAACCGGAGATACTTTGGGTTCACGTCATCATCCGTGCCCCCCAGCATTGGGTCCGCGTTCTCATCAGGTTGACAACATCGAGGTATTCCGCATGCCTATCCTCAACTTGGCTGCGGCCGCAAGGATTGCAGAATCCATCCAGCCGTCAAATTCATCAGCGGGCAGAGGGGTGCAACAGATCCGTGCCCTGTCTCTCAGTTTCACAACAGACTACACAGCACTTCCATCCGAGCGGACATGGTTCGGTCGGTTTACGGCCCAGGTTCTCCTCAGCATCGCAGACGAGGAGATCACCGAGAAGATCGGTACAGACACCAGGGGCGGAATCCGCTTCCCCCCAAGTTCAATCGTGAAGATCGACATTGCTCGCGCTCTCCTCCGCGGAGTGGTTCGTATGCGCCCCGGCGCAACGACGAAAGGCAATCGGTGGGCGACGACCGCGACCAGAGGCGTGATGTAAGGGACTACCTCACACAGAAGAGAGTTGATAGAGGCCGAGCCCATCATGACAGATATGACGGTGATCGTCCGAGAAGAAGTGGCTCTGTCATCTCTCGGCTCGAGTGTTTCAGTCGAGCAATCCGCTCCACTGATAATTCCCCCCAACTTCAGGTTGGTAGCCGAAATAAGCAAGTTCACTTGAGAGTACAAGCCAGAGACGTGGCTAGATGATTACCGAGTGGCAGTTCAGATCGGCAGCGGCAATGACAATGTTGCAATGAAGCACTTGCCCCTAATGATGGATGGTTTGGCCCGTGCTTGGCTGAATCAACTAGCTCCATCAAGCATATACTACTGGGCAGATTTGGCCCGAGTGTTCATCAAAACCTTCGAGGGAACCTGTAAGGGCCCCGCTGGTCTCTCAGAGCTACAACATTGTATCCAGAAGCCGAGTGAGTCTTTGCACAATTATATTCAGCGCTGGACCACTCTTCACCACACTGTGGAGAATGTCACCGAGCATCAAGCAGTCTGCACTTTCAAGGCAGGCGTCAGGTACCGCGAGTTGTACTTGAAGTTCGATCTGACAGGAGATATGTCTATGAGCAACATGATGGAGATAGCAACCCGCTACGCCAATGGAGAAGAAGAAGACCGCCTCCGCAGCGGCAAAGGAAAAGCAGTCGATGGAGATGTCAACCGAAAGCAGAAGCAGAAGGTAGAACGCACTCCTCCGGCAAAAGCAGCTGCTCTGGGAGCGGGAAAGTTCAAGGGAAAGGGCAAGAGCCAATTCCCCCCCCCCAAACAAATTCAAGAAGTAGTCGGGACTAGATGTCCTAGATCAGCCGTGTGCAATTCACACGAAGATAGATGAAGAAGGCAACACCATTGTGCCTAAACATACCACTCGGCAGTGCATACTATTAATCCAGAGAATTGGAGAAGATCAGTCGAGTGAGAAAGACCGAGAGAAAGAGGACGAAGAACAAGAAGACCACTTCCCAAAGGTCCATGCCACTCTGATGATCTTCGCTGATGTCGAAAGCAAGAGTCGACTAAAAGTGGTCAACTGAGAGGTCAACATGGCAGCTCCTTCCACCCCGATGTATCTCAAGTGGTCGCAGACTGCTATCACCTTCGACCAGTCGGATCACCCGACACATGTTCCCACTCCGGGACGTCAAGCTCTTGTTGTCGACCTAGTGGTAGAAGGAGTTCGACTCCGCAAGGTGTTGATGGATGGAGGGAGCGGCTTGAACATCATCTACGTCGACACTCTCAAAGGGATGGGCATTCCGATGTCCAAGCTCAGCGACATCAATATGCAGTTTCACGGAGTGATCCCAGGGAAGAAGGTTGTTTCACTCGGTCAGATCGCGTCGGATGTCGTCTTCGGCTCCGACAAGAACTTCCGCAAGGAGAAGCTCACGTTCAAGATGGTGGCCTTCCAGAGTGCCTACCACGCCATACTTAGGCGACCAGTGTATGTACGTTTCATGGCCCGACCATGTTACGTTTATTTGAAGATGAAGATGCCAGGACCAAAGGGGGTCATCACCATCACTGGTGATCATCACAGAGCAGAAGAATGTTTGCAACAGGGCTCCAAGATCGCCGACCAGCAGATGGCAATGGAAGAGCTCGATGAGTACGGGCAGACAGCAGATCCCGCCAAACTGATGCGCGCGAAGAAGCGAGCTTTTGAGTCGGCATTCCAGTCGGTAGGCAAAATCAAGAAAGTCAGCATCCAGCCGACGAATCCCACAACTACCCCGACCAACATCTCAACAACCCTTGACCCTAAATAGGAAGCCGAGCACATCCAGTTCCTCCATGAGAACTGGGGCATCTTTGCATGGAAGCCCGCTGACATGCCTGGTGTACCCAGGGAACTGGCTGAGCACCGACTCAGGGTCGACCCCAAAGCTCAACCTGTCAAGGAACATCTGCGTCGGTCCGCCACGCGGAAAAGGAAAGCAATCGGCGAGGAGGTGGCTAAGCTCCTAGAGGCCAAGTTCATTCGGCGAGTGAGTGGCTCGCGAATGTTGTCATGGTTCCTAAGAAGGACAAGTCACTCCGAATGTGGATCGACTTCAAACATATCAATCGGGTCTGCCCGAAAGACCACTTCCCACTCCACGGCATAGATCAGATCATCGACTCGACTACGGGATTTGAGCGATTGTCTTTTTTAGATGCTTACTCTGGGTACCACCAGATCCGTCTGTATGGCCGAGATGAAATAAAAACAGCCTTCATTACCCCTTTCGGGTGCTTCTACTACATCACTATGCCATTCGGTCTCAAAATGCAGGAGCCACTTTTATGCGCATGATGCAGAAATGCCTCCTCGACCGGATCAGTCAAGTCAAGTCACGCAAGGGTTCCGACCTGCTGACTGACTTGGCTGAAACATTCGCAAACCTTCGAAGGTACGATATCAAGCTCAACCCACCCAAGTGCAGATTCGGAGTCCCCAACGGCAAGTTACTCGGTTTTCTCGTTTCCGGACAAGGAATCTATGTTAACCCCGAAAAGATCGAGGCAATCATCCGAATGAAAAGCCCTGTGCGAGTGCAGGACGTACAGAAGATTACATGATGTTAGGCAGCATTAAGAAGATTCATATCTCGACTCAGAGAGAAAGCCTTACCATTATACCGACTCATGAAGAAGTCAGATACCTTCGAGTGGACTCCCGAAGCAGAAGCTGCATTCGTCGAGTTAAAGAATCTGCTATCCACCCAGCCGGTTCTTGCTGCTCCGTACAGTAAAGAGCCACTCCTCTTATACATAGAGGTTACAAATCAAGTTGTCAGCACAGTTCTGACAGTCTAACGAGAGGAGGAAGGCAAAGCTTACAAGATCCAGCACCTAGTATATTATGTTTCTGAGGTATTGACTCCTTCCAAGCAAAGACATCCCTACTATCAGAAGCTCCTTTATGGGATATATATGACTGGGAAGAAGGTAGCTCATTATTTTCAAGATCACTCGGTGTTTGTGGTCAGTGATGCCCCATCGTCTGAAATCCTTCCCAATCGGGATGCATCGGGCCGAGTGGCGAAATGGGCAATGGTACTATTATATTTTGACATAAAGTTCGAAGCCAAGAAAGCCATCAAATCTCAGGCTTTGGCACATTTCATGGCTGAATGGATGGAACAACAGCAGCCAGCCCCTACCCACTCGGCACATTGGACTATGTTCTTTGACGGCTCAAAGATCCTGAGTGGTTCTGGTGCAGGTGTAGTCGTCATATCCCCAAAAGGCAACAATCTCAATTATGTATTGCAGATCCACTTTGATTCCTCCAACAATGAAACAGAGTATGAAGCTCTCCTTTATGGGTTGCGTATGGCCATTTCACTCAGCGTTCGTTGCTTAATGGTATACGGTGACTCAGATCTAGTGGTTAATCAAGTAATGAAAGAGTGGGATGTGAGAAACCATGCCATGTCTGGATACTGCAACGCAGTCAGAAAACTTGAGAAAAGGTTTGAAGTTTTGGAACTTCATCACGTTCCTCGACTGAAGAATCAAGCTGCTGATTAGTTGGCAAAAATCGGTTCCACTCGGAAAATTGTGCCCGGTGATGTTTGTTCGGAGAACATACACGTCCCTTCAGTCCAAGAAGATCCATTCACTCAAGAACCTCCTCAGCCTACAAGTGCAGTTGATCCGACTAAAGTTGAAATCCCGGCAATGGTCGACCTAATCATGGAGATTCGAGTAGTCACGTCCGATTGGATAGTGTCGTATATTGCATATATCTTGAGGCAAGAACTTCCCGAAGACGAAGATGAGGCTAGACAGATTGTTCACAGATCCAAAGCTTTCACAGTCGTGGGAGATCAACTCTATAAGGAAAGTGTGTCTGGCGTAGCTCAACATTGCATTTCCTCTCAGGAAGGCCGACTGATTTTGGCGGAAATTCATTCGGGAACCTGCGGTCATCATGCATCTTCCAAGGCCATCGTCGTCAAGGCATTCCGAGCTGGATTCTTCTGGCCACGTGCAGGTGAAATGGCTAAAGAGCTGGTGGACCGCTGTGAAGGATGTCAATTTTACTCCAACAAATAACATAAGCCATCATCTGCTCTAAAGACAATCCCCCTCATATGGCCTTTTGCCGTATGGGGCTTGGATATGGTTGGACCTTTTCGTACAGGGCAAGGCGGATTTAATTAGTCATTATGCTAGTTCCAGTCAACAAATTCATTAAGTGGATAGAAGCCAAGCCAATCAAAAAGCTAGATTCTCGCACTATAATCAAATTCATGAGAGAGATCACTGTCAGATTTGGAGTCCCACACAACATCATCACTGATAATGGATCAAACTTCAACTCTCACGAATTCAAGAGTTTTTGCTCCAGCCAAGGAGCCCGAGTGGATTACGCATCCGTTTCTCACCACCAAACAAATGGCGAGGCTAAGCGACCGAAAGGACTCATACTTCAGGGGTTAAAACCTCGCCTCATGAGGGAAATTGGACATGCTGCAGGCGCTTGGGTCACCGAGTTACACTATGTGCTCTGGGGGCTCAGAACGACCCCGAACAGGTCGACTGAGCGGTCTCCATTCTTTCTCGTGTACGGTGCACAAGCCGTCCTTCCGAGTGATTTGCTTCACAATTCCCCCAGAGTTGAGATCTTCTCAGAAGCCAAAGCTGAACAAGCCCGACAGGATGGAGTTGATCTCTTGGAGGAGGAGCGCGAGATGGCTTTGACTCGATCAATGATCTACCACCAAGACTTGTGACGGTTCCATGCCAGACACGTCAGAAGTCGAATGTTTCAAGCAGGCGATTTGCTCCTCCGAGTGCATTAGCAGAGACCACACAAGCTGGCGCCCGCCTGGGAAGGACCCTTCATCATCTCCAAGGTGTTGAACAACGGAGTGCACATACTCTACAATTTGGAGAAGAGGATCGACGAGCCACCAACATGGAACGGAGACTTACTCAAGCGTTTTTATGCCTGATTTACGACTATTTTGATGTAATGAACAAAATTCCTTGAAGCAATTTACTTGCCAGAAGTTGTGTTTACCACAATGTATCTGTCGACTCCGATCTAGAGAACTTCTCCGAGTGAAGAGCTAACCTCTCACTCGGGGGCTTAGCCGTGAACCAGATTCGCCTATGTTTAAAAACTTCTCTGAGTGAAGAGCTACCCTCACACTCGGGGGCTTAGCCGCGAACCAGATTTCCCTAAGTCAAAAATCTTCTCCGAGTGAAGAGCTAACCTCTCACTCAGGGGGCTTAGCCGCGAACCAGATTAACCTAAGTTAAAACTTCTCTCAGTGAAGAGCTAACCTCTCACTCGGGGGCTTAGCCGCGAACCAAATTCGCCTAAGTTAGAAAACTTCTCCGAGTGAAGAGCTAACCTCTCACTCGGGGTCTTAGCTGCGAACCAGATTCGCCTAAGTTTAAAAACTTCTCCGAGTGAAGAGCTAACCTCTCACTTGGGGGCTTAGCCGCGAACCAGATTCGCCTAAGTTAAAAACTTCTCCGAGTGAAGAGATAACCTCTCACTCGAGGGCTTAGCCGCAAGACAAATTCGCCTAAGTTAAAAAAACTTCTCTGAGTGAAGAGCTAACCTCTCACTCGGGGAATTAGTTGCGAACCAGATTTGCCTAAGTTTAAAAACTTCTCTGATCGAAGAGCTAATCTCTCACTCGGGGGCTTAGCCGCGAACCAGATTTGCCTAAGATAAAAACTTCTCCGAGTGAAGAGCTAACCTCTCACTCGGGGGCTTAGCTGCGAACCAGATTTGCCTAAGTTAAAAAAAAATTCTCCGAGTGAAGGGCTAACCTCTCACTCGGGGACTTAGCCGCGAACGAGATTCGCCTAAGTTTAAAAACTTCTCCGAGTGAAGAGCTACCCTCAAACTCGGTGACTTAGCCGCGAACCAGATTCGCCTAGGTTTGAAAACTTCTGCGAGAGCTACCCTCTCACTCGAGGGCTTAGCCGCGAACCAGATTTGCCTAAGTTAGAAACTTCTCCGAGTGACGAGCAAACCTCTCACTCGGGGGCTTAGCCGCGAACCAGATTCGCCTAAGTTTAAAACTTCCTCCGAGTGAAGAGCTACCCTCTCACTCGGGGGCTTAGCCGCGAAACAGATTCGCCTAAGTAACAAAATCCCGCCCAAATCCCTACCCAATCGTGAATCAAACTTCGCTTAGGTGAGATGACTTGGTGTATGCCAAGAGCATCACCGAAAAGGAAAAGTTCATTCGATAAAGATAAAACAACATTCAGTCGAAGTGAGCAAATAAATAATACCCCGCGCAGATCAAGGTTATCCGCACAGGACAAAAGTACTCGGGTTATCACCCAACAAAGTTTTAGACGTTTACAAAAACCACTCGGCATACCGAGGCAAATAACTGTTTTTCTCACGACTGATCAACTTCATCAAGGCTCACCTAGACTCGCTGGCTTCACAAAAGTATCCAGGTCGATGACGTCGGCGATGCAAGTTGCGGCATCAATGAAAGTCTCCATGAAGTCTTCAAAACGAAGCTTCTTCGTGTTCGCAACCTGCAACGCCTTCAGCTTCTCCTCCTGAGTCTCCTTGCAATGGACCCTGACGAGTGACAAGGCTACGTCCACCCCGCACCGAGCAGGAGACTTCTTCCATGCTTGGACTCTTTCTGAAACACGACCCGCGCACTCCATCATAGCATCCTGACCGACGAGGAACGTGTCTTCAGGCCATAGTTCTTTGTCGATTCTTTCCATAGCAGCTCGCAGACGACTGAAGTACCCTTGGACTTTAACAAGACAGCTGTTGAGGTGATACATGTTCTCGGCCAAGTCATCGGGAACAGGAAACTTGATGGGATCCAAGTATGGCTCCACCTCGAATGACTCTTTTTGGAAATCAGGACAGAACTCTGCAGCAAAGACCAACAAAATATCAGTTGCATGTTAGTCGACGAAAAATTCTAAGACTCGCTCTGTAAAGGAAATATACCAAGGAGAGAATCAAGCATCTTTGCCAGGAAGTCTTTTACAAAACTTTCCAAAGCATTTCCTCTTTTCGATAGAGAGTATAGTCTCTTCGCCCATTCATCCCTTTCCTTCTTCATCTGTTCATTGTCTGCCTTCAACTTCTCAAGGTCCGCAAGCTTCAATACATCAGCTTCGAACTTCTGCTTCAGATTGGCAAGGGACACATCCTTGTCTTCCAACAACCTCTTCATGGCGTCACACTCCAGCTTCAGTTTGTTCTTCTCAGATTCCACCTGGGCGTACTTGCCGCGGCAACAAAAGTCGTTCCCTAGCGCGTAGGAATTCTTCTTGGTGATGCAGCACAGGAGCACTAAGTATTTCCCTCAGTTTGAGAACCAAGGTATCGGTCCAGAAGGAGGGCCTCGTCAAGTCCAAAGTACCTGCGCAAACACAAACAAGCTTGCACCCAACGCTTCAAAGGGGTTGTCAATCCCTTCAAGATTGTTTGCAAAGTGAGATCTGACAGCGGAAAGTGCAACGAAGTAAAAAGTGTAAGGCTGAAAATATGGTGTGGAGTAGACCGTGGGGGCCATAGTGTTCACTAGAGGCTTCTCTCATAATAGCAAAGATCACGCTGGGTGAACAAATTACTGTCGAGCAATTGATAGAACCGCGCAAATTCATGACGGTATCTAAGGGAATGATCTAGCATATAGGCATCACGTCCGAGACAAGTAGGCCGATACTTTCTGCATCTACTACTATTACTCCACACATCGACCGCTATCCAGCATGCATCGAGTGTATTGAGTTCATGACGAACAAAGTAACGCCTTAAGCAAGATTACATGATGTAGAGGGATAATCTCAAACGAATGATGAAAACCCCATCTTTTTACCCTTGATGGCAACAACACGATACGTGCCTCGCTACCCCTTCTGTCACTAGGTGAGGTCACCGCACGATATGAACCCAAAACCAAGAACTTCTCCCATTGCAAGAATCATAGATCTAGTTGGCCAAACAGAACCCACAACTCGAAGAGAATTACAAGGATATGAAATCATGCATAAGAGAGATCAGAAGAAACTCAAATAAGATTCATAGATAATCTGATCATAAATCCACAATTCATCGGATCTCGACAAACACACCGCAAAAGAAGATTACATCTGATAGATCTCCATGAAGATCATGGAGAACTTTGTATTGAAGATCCAAGAGAGAGAAGAAGCCATCTAGTTACTAGCTATGGACCCGTAGGTCTATGGTGAACTAGTCATGCATCATCGGAGAGGTCATGGTGTTGATGAAGAAGCCCTCCGTGTCCGAATCCCCCCTCCGGCATTGCACTAGGACGTGCCCCAGATGGGATCTTGCGGAGACAGAAGCTTGCGGCGGCGGTAAAGTTATTGCGATCGTCTCTTGATTTTTTGGGGAATATTTGGGAATATATAGGCGCAAGATCTAGGTCAAGGGACCTCCAGGGGGCCCACAAGCCTGGATGGCACGCCTCCCCCCTGGTCGCGGGGTGGCGGCTTGTGGGGCCCCTGGGGCTCTTCTGGATTGGCTCCCAAATTCTCCGATCTTCTTCCGTTCCAGAAAAAATCTTTTCGGGGATTTTCTTCCGTTTCGACTCCGTTTCAAAATCTCCTCCGAAAGGGGTCAAAAACATGGAAAAAAACAGGAACTGGCACTTGGCACTGAGTTAATAAGTTAGTCCTAGAAAATAAATAAAAGGTATGCAAAACATCCAAAGTTTGACAAGATAATAGCATGAAACCATCAAAAATTATAGATAAGTTGGAGACGTATCAAGCATCCCCCAGCTTAACTCCTGCTCGTCCTCGAGTAGGGAAGTGATAAAGAATGAATTTTTGATGTGGAATGCTACCTAGCATAGTTGTCCTTTGCAACTTCTGTCACGTGGCATGAATGTTCAGATCCGTAAGATTCAAAACAATAGTTTGCTATTGACATGAAAACAATAATACTTTAAGAAAACTACCAAGGTAATCCTGAACTTTCAAAATAACAAGGCCAAAGAAAGTTATCCCTACAAAATCATATAGTCTGGCTATGCTCCATCATCCTCACAGAACTAATGTAAATCATGCACAACCCCGGAATTGGCCAAGTAATTGTTTTCGCACTCTTACTTTCTCAAACTTTTTATAACTATCACGCAATACATGAGCGCGGGCCATGGATATAGGACTATAGGTGGAATAAAGTGTGGTGGTGGTTGTGAGACAAAAAGGATGAGATGGTCACATTGACTCGGCATATCAATAGGCTATGAAGATGCCCATTAATAGATATCAATGTGAATGAGTAGGGATTGCCATACAAGAGATGTACTAGAGCTATAAGTATGTAAAAGCTCAAGAGGAAAACTAGTGGGTGTGCATCCAACTTGCTTGCTCACGAAGACCTAGGACAATTTTGAGGAAGCCCATCATTGGAATATACAAGCCAAGTTATAAAACAAAGATTCCCACTAACATGTGGTAGTGACAAAGCAAGAAACTCTAAATCATGAAGAACAGGGTGCTAACATGAAGCACAAGTGTGGAAAAAGATAGTAGCATTGTCCCTTCTCTCTTTTTCTCTCATTTCTTTTTTTTATTTGGGCTCTTAGGCCTCTTTTTTCTTTTCTTTTATTTTCTCCTTTTTTTTTGTTTTTGGGCTCTTTGGCCTCTTTTTTTTATTTCCTCACATGGGACTGGCACACCCTGTTTTTCACCACAAGTATTTTATGTTGCCAAAATCAGAGCTTGTTAAAACGTTTTCAAATAATGTTGTGACTGCAATGCCAACCCTTGTCTGAGTGAATGCTTGCTTGTTTGCTAACTCAAACCCATGCAAAACTTATTATTTTGCTCTCTTCAAAAACCCTTTTTCCTTTATATCAAGATCACCTTCATCATGTTGGGATACACTACTAGCTCTTGAAGCCAAGTGGCACTTCCAACCAAAGTTGGTGATCTGATCCACATATTATTTTCATTCATTAAAAACATTAATTGGTGATTTAAAATACTATTTTCCTATTTTATATTTATGTCTGTTTCTAAGGCCAGGAATGATATTTCCACAAGGAAAATTACTTTCCTGGCTTAGAAAATTCTGAGTAAATTCATCGAAGCTCAGAAGGACATATATTTTCCATATATAAGATTTTCAACCCTATTTTATATTAATATTATTTGAGTAAAACTCTGAAATCCATTTCTGTCTGTTTTAGCTTTTTGAGATGCTTCCAAAGGAAATTATCTTAGTAAATTCCCATAAAATTACAGGAGCCGTCCCAAGCCATATTAGGTGCTCACATAAAATCTCACCTTGATCCAAGGTGGGGATGTGCACCTAATGAGCCCAAAACCCTCTTTGTCCAGAGAAGAGTTGGAACAACTCTACATGGCAAAGTTTCTCCAATGGAGCTGAAACTTTGCAGAGGTGTTTGACACCCCAAATAAGGACTCCACACCAAAGATGGGATTTGTGAGACTCTGATTGGCCCCACTTCCTTTGTAAAGGACAGTACTGGTCATTTTGAGGCATTTTCAAGTTTACAAGCCAAACTGGTTCAATGGAGCTCAAATTTGGTGAAACCCCATGTTTTTACCCCAAGACCAAACGTGTTAAGTTTCAGTTCCAGTGGTGGAGTGGAAGCACCCCAAGTCACTTTCGAACACCTACTGACAAGAAGGTAAAAACCCTCCTAGCCACTGTTTTACCCAATGGCAAGGCCCCAAACTTGGTGGGTAAGAGCCCCAGAACACCCTGAGCACCCAGTCAATCAGCCCCTCCGGAACTCCAAGCACAAGTGACAAGAACTTCAATTTGAGCCGCAGAGCAGTACTGGCAACACTAGTGTTCCTTGCTCCCTTGACCAGCTCGAGCTCCCACTAGCACACAACGGCTAGGAACACTCCCAGCAACACTCAGGACATGGAGGACACGTCCCAAGTGCCCAGAGCGAACCAGCATGCCGTGGCATGCCAAAACTGCGCTCTGGGCGCGCTGTAGAGAGCCTACAGCAGGGGGACGACGCGCCGGCCAGTCCCAGCCTCCCCAGTAATGTCCAAACGCTCCCCCGACAACCATTCAGTGCAAAGGTACCCCTAGGGACCCTCTCCCCTCACGCAAGAGCTCAGGCGACGCGTGCCCGTGCGCGCCCGACGCGGCCGAGCATGCACGGTCGCTGCGGCTCGACCCCACTCGCTTTCCCTCTGAGGACGATGCACCAGGAGGTCCTAAACCACGTCCCGAACCCGTGGTTTCGCGGCCAGCACCTCACTGTTCTCGCACGCGCGCCACGGTGAGTCACCGGGGCGCCCGAGTCGGCTCACCGTCGCTGGCCTATAAATAGGTTCCCCCGGCACCCCAGCACCCTCCAAGCAGCTTCAGGACAACCAGTAGACACCCCCTAGCCACCCAATCGACCTTGCAGAGCCCCGATGCTCGAGATCGACCGAGGCCCCTCCGCCTCGGAGCTCCGGTCGATCTCCGGCTACACGTCGGCTCTTCCGCTCCCCGACCTCCCATTGCATTCCCCTTGACGCCAGGACCATTTCCCCCAACTTGCCCAAGCGAATCCGTGCCCCTAGCCACTAGTTCGACGACGACACAAAACACTTCCGCCACGATCACCTGGTCGCCGGCGACCCAGACCACCTCCGGTGATGTCCCAACCACGAGCAGGTAGGCGGAGGAACGAGGGACCCGTTCCCACTCCTAGATTGGCCTGAGGACAACGACAGCCTCGCCGGCATCCGTCTCCACCTCTCTGGCCGGAGGTAGGAGAAGGACCCGACAGGTGGAGCCCACCTGTCGGTGTCCTGGGGCAGCCAACGCGCGCAGCCGCTGACGCTGACCCCAGGGGCCCGTAGGTCAGGTTTGAACCTGGCCCGCGCGCGCCTGGGGGCCAGGCCTGCTGGCTGGGCCGGATGGATCTTTTCCCCCTGGACTTTTTCTTTTTATTTTTAACCTGCAACTTAAATGATTTTTATAAAAATATTTAGCCAGTACAAAAACATGATTCTTCCACAAGTAATTTTCTCAAAATGTGTAGTAACTGATTCTGTAGTGTTTGACATTTATCAAAAATAGAAACTATTTTGGTATAATTTAAATGATATTAAAAGCATTTGTTTGCTTTTAAATAAATATGCTTAGCTAATAAAAACCATAGGAAACTGAATTTATTCAAACTTTGCAACATTTTTAAAAGCACCTTGTGATATGTTTTGGTGTGAGCTATTATTTATTTATTCCTTTCTCGACGGTAGAGTTACCGAGTGACGGAGGTTCCGGAGCGGAAGACCTCGAAGACCCCGGATACCTAGCTGACCAAGGCAAGCAGCCCTTTGACCATGACTTGAGCACAAATATTGTTGCATGCTAGTATAGTTGGTATTTTCCCGTTGCATGTGATCACGATGCCGGTTCATCATTGTGGTGATGGCACCGGAGGCTTCTTCAAAGCCCTTGCATGTTGATGATGTTATTCATATGGCTCCTCGGAGCACAAGCATGATGAGCTTGACCGTACCATGTATTAGGATCATGGTACTATCATGCTGACTAGTAGAGTAAGATCATTGCACTGAGCTTGACCCTACCCCTTG
This sequence comes from Hordeum vulgare subsp. vulgare, assembly GCF_904849725.1. Classification (NCBI taxonomy): domain Eukaryota; kingdom Viridiplantae; phylum Streptophyta; class Magnoliopsida; order Poales; family Poaceae; genus Hordeum; species Hordeum vulgare. The sequence goes on along the minus strand of NC_058521.1, from coordinate 104,628,776 downwards.
ACGGTCATGTTATTACCATGTTGACAAGTAAAGATAGAAGCATTTTATCATGAGCATGATGATGAGTTAAATCAAGAGTTTATGAAAACCCCGTCGGGTGCCACTAATGCCCGAGGGTGATGATGAGTTGGTGATCACTTTTGGTGAAGTGATGCACCGGTGTTTTTGTGTGAGTATGGTTTCGGAAATGGGATTAGATTTATGATGTGTCGACCGACCCAACCTTACCAGTACGACCACGATACCCCTTTATGGGATGGGGCTTTGTTGATTACTCTGGTCGGTACTAGCAAAGAGCCACACTACTAGTGGTGGGAGTGATCGGTGTCACTCTCGTGATGGGGTCGTGTCAGGTAGGACGACTATGCCATTATTATGAGTTCCAGGCACACCTTTGGTCCCTGCATGGTTGATACAGTCCAGAGTCGGTGCTCGTAAGAAGTACAACATGTGGGTTGGGTACCAATCGAGTGGACCTCTTTGTCTAGTATGGTCAGGGGAAAGATGATGATCGGGTACTTACCTCGGGTATATGTGATATACCGCGAGTCATGGATGACACGGAAGTTTCCCGTTTCTCGTGGGTCCAGCGTACTGCCTCTGCAGAGTGTAAACTATTAGAATAGCCGTGTCCACGGTCAAGGACAGTTGGGTGGTGCTGCTTAAACTATGTCCAGCGTTTCCGCATAAACCAAGTGTGAGTGTGTGTGTGTGTGTGGTGTTAAAAAGGTGTTGTTATGATAATCTCAATAATATGATCAAGTTCGGTGACTTGACATATAGGGTAAACCCGGATGGTTTAGCCCTCATTAAAACATTGAGGTTATGACAAGTCCGATGACTTGGCATATAGGGTGAACCCGGTGTGTTCAACCCTTGGATCAGATATGTCGATATCTGTAACCTGTTCTTAAAGAGTAATTGTTTAACTTGTTGCATATACCTGATCATTCCACCAAATTGCATTCCACCAAAGATATATGTTACTGTTATTCTTCGCTATAAATGTTCATATCATGGGCTGTTTGCGAGTACATTAAAAGTACTCATTGGCTTGCCACTGGTTATATTATTGACCAGACATGGAAGGACCAGAGTTTGGCGACGAGTACACCGTCGGAGACGAACCTGCGATCTAGGACGCTTCCAAGTCAGAATGCCTGTCGGTGTAAGCTTGATGGCATGGGCACCGCTTAGCCCTTTCGAGTTTCCGCTACTCGATGTATCTGTTTAATTTGGCCGACCTTCTGGTCGTTTGATGTAATAATTTCGGTACTTGGATGTAAGACTCTATTATTCAGTATCTTTGTTCAGTGAACATTGATCCTTGGGGTCACTGGCATGGCGATCTTGACTTGCTAGTCGGGTCCCCACAGAACTGGTATCAGAGCCATCCTGACTATAGGAAGCCTTAGATAGCATGGACGTTAGCCGAGAACGTTAGAATGCCAGCCTTGCTCAAGACTTTTCACATACAACCTTCTGAATTCTCTCCTATGCCTTGTAGATGGCTGCCATACCTGAGACGCTTCTGGAGACCGGCTTTCCACTACTCCTGGAGGATTGTCTCGAGAAGTTCCACGTACGTCGCACGCCCATCTTCCTCTACCACGAGCACTGGGTCAACGCCGACACTAAGGAATATCACGTGGACGTGATAGTGAAGGCTAATGACTCCCCGTCTAGTTGGTTCTTCAAAGGACCACAGATGGGAGAGCTGATGTTGCCAGTGGAGACGGCTGCACAACAGGCGCTCGTGCATCTCCGCAGCATCCTCCCTGAGATGGCTAATGATCCTGTCACTCGTCACCTACCTTTCATTAAGGAAGGAGTGGATGGGAGTTGGACACTCACCCCAGCCATGGAGGCTGGAATGCCATTAACGTTTTAGACCTACTTCAGCCTCTCGTTGGACACCCTGACGCACTTCCTGGTTACAGAATCAGTCAAGCTTCGCAAAGAGCTGCACCTAGTCAAGGGCCTGCTCCACACTGAGAAGATGCAGAACCGCAAGATAAAGAAGGCAGGCGCACCTGAAGGGAGGACAGTTGTTGCCAGTAGGGGTGGTGTGTTACCCATCCAGGCAGTCCCTCTTCGGAGTCGCCGCCTGACAGCGGAAGAGTACACTGAGATCTTAGCCGCCTCGTCTAAGAGACGCCGTGATGTGCGGATTCTTTCTTCCACTCCTATAAAGGAAGAAGATGTTGATGAATATGAGGATCTTGTTGAGTCCGCCTTTGAGACCGAGCAGTCCGCCGCGTAGGATTTAGCGTAGGCAATTAGGAGTACCCTGGGCATAGGGTATCCATGTATCCGTTTTTACTTTGCGATGTGTGCATGACGTAAGTCACCTATTGTCCTAGGCAGCCTGTAAGTGACTACATCACCTAGTTTTTATGAATGCAATTTCCAGTTTGTCAAAAACTTGGTTTTGGAAACTTGGCACATGCACGTATTGGACTCCCTCTTACTTGGAGCAAATCCTTGTATTCCCGAGCAAGGTGGCATTTTGACCTGTCCGTTTCAATGACAGGATGGTGAACGCAACCCGCAACAGCACCTTGGGCAACCCCGGCGCCGGCTCCTCAGGGTCGCCGCAGGGAACCGAAGGAGAAGCTCACGCTTGAGGTCACCACGAGCAGCCTAGAGACCTTCCGCCACCACCTCCCCCTAAGAACTTGATGATGGCTCAGTTCCTTCAAGCTCTTCGGGAGGAGCGTCAAGCCAGCAATGCCGCTATTCAGCAGCTGACTCAAGTCCTTGTGGACAACCCGCCGCGGAATGGGAATGGCGGTGGTCGCTCTACTCTTTCTGAGTTCATGCGGACTACGCCCCCCATATTCACGGAGACGACTGAACCACTGGACGCCGATGACTGGATCCGCACCATTGAAGACCTCCTTGCGCTGGTCAAGTGCACCGACGATCATGAGAAGGTCCTTTATGCTTCTCACTATCTCGGAGGCACCGCCAGGGCATGGTGGGATGGATTCCAGATCATGCGGATAGGGCAAGTCATCACTTGGGTGATGTTCAAGGAAGGATTTCGCGCGGCTCACATTCCACCTGGACTGATGACCATTAAGAAGCGGGAATTCCGAGCCTTGAGGCAGGGCAGTGGAACTGTTAAGGAGTACCTGCAGAAGTTTAACCTCTTGTCGAGGTATGCGCCCGAAGATGTTAACACTGAGGCCGCTAAGGTGGAACGCTTCATGGAAGGGTTACATCAGTCCCTGCAATACCAACTGGTGGTTTGCGACTGCCAAACTTTCAGCGAGTTGGTTAACAAGGCGCTTATGCTGGAAGACAAGCGTCGTGCATTGGACGACACCCGCAAGCGCAAACTAATAGGTAGTGGAGGACCCAGTAGCGCAAGACCAAGACCATGGCAGTCACCACCTGCAAAACCCAATTTTCAGCAGCAGCAGTACAAGTATCCGGTGTTCCGCCAGAATTATCAGCCTCAAGAGCAAGCCAAGCCAGTAGTCAACCCACCGAACAACGGTGGACTCAAGACCAACCCTCCGGGGCAGGTCACCTGGTTTGGATGTTGTCAAACTAGGCACTATTCCAGGCAGTACCCCAACAAGAAGCCCGACGCACCGCGTCCCAATGCACCCAACCCCTGTCAAGGTGCACCAGGAAGGAACTAGGCCCCCCGCAACCAGAAGTTCATTGGCAGGGGCCGGATCAATCACATCACTGCAGAAGAGGCGCAGGAAGACTCGGACTACATTCTGGGTACGTTCCTCGTCAACTCAACTCCAGCAACAGTGTTGTTTGATTGTGGTGCCTCATATTCTTTTGTTACTCAAGGGTTTTCCAAGAAGTGTGGTTTAAAACCCACCCTACTCCGTGGACAGATGGCAATTCAAACCCCGGGAACAGTATTGAGGACCAACCTAGGGTGTAGAAGGGTCGAGATAGTTATCAATGGGACGAGTTTCCTGGCAGACCTCATTGTGCTTAAATCGCAAGGTGTGGAAGTAATCCTCGGCATGGATTGGTTGGCCAAGCACCAGAGTCTTTTGGACTGTGCCAACAGGGCCATTACCATGACAAGCAACCAAGGGGTCAAGGTCAAGTTTGTCTCCGAGCTAGTATCAGCTCAAGTACCTCGAGTCAACAGTCTATCCGAGTTAGAGCTTGATCAGGTGCCTGTAGTCTGTGAATACCCGGACGTCTTTCCTGACGAGCTACCCGGAATGCCTCCTGACTGGGACATTGAGTTCATCATCGAGCTCATGCCCGGATCAAGGCCTATATATAAAAAGCCTTACAGGATGGGTTCCGAAGAGCTGGCAGAGCTGAAGAAGCAGCTGGATGAGAAACTCAGGAAAGGGTTCATCCGTCCGAGTGCATCACCTTGGGGATCACCTGTTCTATTTGTTTCAAAGAAGGATGGTACCATTCGACTTTGCGTCTATTACCGATCTCTTAATGAAGGCACTATTAAGAACAAGTATCCGCTCCCCAAGATTGAAGACATGTTTGACCAATTAAACGGGGCCGGGGTATTTTCCAAGATCGATCTTCGATCGGGATATTATCAGTTGAAGATTCGACCCGAAGATATACCCAAGATTGCATTCGTGACCCTATATGGTCTATATGAATGCACTGTCATGCCCTTCGGTTTGACAAATGTCCCAGCCTACTTCATGTACCTCATGAACAAGGTGTTCATGGAATATTTGGACAAGTTTGTCGTCGTGTTCATCGATGACATACTAATCTTCTCCAAGTCCGAAGAGGAGCATGAGCAACACCTGAGATTAGTTCCGGGAAAGCTTCGAGAGCACGAACTTTATGCCAAATTCAGCAAGTGTCAGTTCTGGCTGAACGAGGTTAGATTTTTGGGTCATACTCTGACGGCACGCGGTTTGGCCGTAGATCAGTCCAAGATTACTACAGTGACCAACTGGGAATCACCTAAGGACGTGAAGGATGTCAGGAGTTTCCTCGGGTTCGCGGGATATTACCGCAAGTTCGTAGAAGGATCCTCCAGCATCGCTCGACCTATGACTCAGCTCTTGAAGAAAGGCCGAAAGTTCGAGTTGACACCGGCGTGTGAAGCAAGCTTCCAGGAGTTGAAGAAGAGGCTAACTACCGCCCCGGTATTGGCTACCCCAGACATCAACAAGGAATTCGTGATATATTGTGATGCCTCTGGAACCGGGCTCGATGGAGTCCTGATGCAAGATGGCAGGGTCGTGGCGTACTTGTCAAGGCAACTGCGACCGCATGAGGAGAACTACGCCACCCATGATCTCGAGCTTGCAGCTGCAGTGCATGCTATGAAGACATGGCGACATTACATTCTAGGGAAGCGATGTGAGATATATACGGACCACAAAAGTCCGAAATATATCTTCACTCAAAGGGAGCTGAATATGAGGCAGCGGAGATGGCTTGAGTTAATCAAGAATTACGACCTCAGCATTCAGTATCATCCCGGCAAGGCAAACATGGTAGCCGATGCCTTAAGCCGGAAGGCAGGCTCCTTGAACGTTACGCTCAAGGAAAGGTTACCCGTCTTGTATGAAGAGATGGAGGACTTCGGGCTTGAGATAGTCGAACCAGGGTACCTAGCCAACCTCCAAGTCAAGCCTACTCTGGCAGACGACATCAAGGAAGCCCAGAAAGGGCACAAGAGTGTCGAAGTCCTCAAGAGGAAGGTGCGAGAAGGCAAAGCCCCAGGATTCTCGATTGATGAGCAAGGAGTACTGTGGTACGGGAAGCGCTTGTGCGTACCTAACAAGGCCGAACTTAAGGACTTGATCCTGCAAGAGGCTCATGACACACCGTACTCTATCCATCCAGGTGGTACCAAGATGTACCAAGACATCCGAGAACGATTCTGGTGGCATGGCATGAAGAGGGAAATTGGCTCCTATGTCGCTAAATTCGATGTATGCCAGCGTGTCAAGGCTGAACACCAGCGACCTGCTGGATTGCTGCAACCTCTTCAAGTGCCGGAATGGAAGTGGGATAAAGTCGGCATGGACTTCATCACCGGGTTGCCCCGGTCGAATAAGGGTCATAACTCCATTTGGGTCATAGTCGATCATTTGACCAAGGTGGCCCATTTCATCGCCGTTAACACCACATATGATGGCAGCCAGCTGGCCAGTCTATACATTCATCGAGTGGTGAGTCTCCATGGAGTTCCCAAGGAGATCGTGTCGGACCGCGGCACGCAATTCACCTCAAGATTCTGGAATAAGTTTCAAGAAGCTCTCGGAACCAAACTCTCCTTCAGTACGTCTTTCCACCCGCAGACGGGCGGACAGACCGAGAGGGTAAACCAGATACTTGAGGACATGCTCCGCGCATGTGTTTTGGCTCATGGTGCCAAGTGGGAAGACTGCCTACCATTTGCTGAGTTTTCTTACAATAACAGCTACCAGTCCAGTCTTCAGATGGCCCCATTCGAAGCGTTATAGGGCGGAAGTGCCGCACCCCGCTCAATTGGTCCGAAACCGGTGAAGGGCTTGTTTTCGGGCCAGAAGCACTGCAGGAAGCAGGGAACAAGGTTCAGCTTGTCCGAGAGAACTTGGAGGCAGCTAAGTCAAGGCATAAGAGCTATGCGGACCCTCGCCACAGAAACGTGGAGTTTGTTCCCGGAGACCAGGTGTACTTGCGAGTCACGCCTCTCAAGGGGACCAAGCGTTTCCATGTCAAAGGGAAGCTAGCTCCAAGGTTCATTGGACCCTTCAAGATCACGACAAGGCGCGGGGAAGTAGCTTATTAGTTGGAGCTATCACCTGAGCTTTCGGGTGTGCACAACGTGTTCCACGTGTCACAGCTCCGGAAGTGTTTACAAGTGCCGAACAGTCCCGATCTTCACAAGGACATTGATCATCAAGCTATTGACCATCAACCAGACCTTACCTACCGCGAGAAACCAATCCGCATTTTGGATGAAGCCGAACGTTGCACCAGAAGCCACACCATCAAGTTTTTCAAGGTTCAGTGGGGCAACCATACCAAAGCAGAAGCCACGTGGGAACGTGACGACTATCTCCGATCAGAATTTCTCGAGCTATTTAACGCTTAGCTTAGGAATCTCGGGGACGAGATTCTTGTAAGAGGGATAGGTATGTCACACCCTGTTTTTCACCACAAGTATTTTATGTTGCAAAAATCAGAGCTTGTTAAAACCTTTTCAAATAATGTTGTGAGTGCAATGTCAACCCTTGTTTGTGTGAATGCTTGCTTGTTTGCTGACTCAAACCCATGCAAAACTTATTATTTTGCTCTCTTCAAAAACACTTTTTTCCTTTATATCAAGATCACCTTCATCATGTTGGGATACACTACTAGCTCTTGAAGCCAAGTGGCACTTCCAACCAAAGTTGGTGATCTGATCCACATATTATTTTCATTCATTAAAAACATTAATTGGTGATTTAAAGTACTATTTTCCTATTTTATATTTATGTTTGTTTCTAAGGCCAGGAATGATATTCCCACAAGGAAAATTACTTTCCTGTCTTAGAAAATTCTGAGTAAATTCATGGAATCTCAGAAGGACATATATTTTCCATATATAAGATTTTAAACCCTATTTTATATTAATATTATTTGAGTAAAACTTTGAAAACCATTTCTGTCTGTTTTAGCTTTTTGAGATGTTTCCAAAGGAAATTATCTCAGTAAATTCCCATAAAATTATAGGAGCCCTCCCAAGCCATATTAGGTGCTCACATAAAATCTCACCTTGATCCAAGGCTCAAATTTGGTGAAACCCCATGTTTTTACCCGAAGACCAAACCTGTTAAGTTTCAGTTCCAGTGGTGGAGTGGAAGCACCCCAAGTCACTGTCGAACACCTACTGACAGGAAGGTAAAAACCCTCCTAGCCACTGTTTTACCCAATGGCAAGGCCCCAAACTTGGTGGGTAAGAGCCCCAGAACACCCTGAGCACCCAGTCAATCAGCCCCTCCCCAACTCCAAGCACAAGTGACAAGAACTTCAATTTGAGCCGCAGGGCAGTACTGGCAACACTAGTGTTCCTTGCTCCCTTGACCATCTCGAGCTCCCACTAGCACACAACGGCTAGGCACACTCCCAGCAACACTCAGGACATGGAGGGCACGTCCCAAGTGCCCCAGAGCGAGCCAGCATGCCGTGGCATGCCAAAACTGTGCTCTGGGCGCGCTGCAGAGAGCCTCCAGCAAGGGGACGACGCGCCGGCCAGTCCCAACCTCCCTAGTAATGTCCAAACGCTCCCCCGACAACCATTCAGTGCAAAGCTACCCACAGGGACCCTCTCCCCTCGCGCAAGAGCTCAGGCGACGCGTGCCCGTGCGCGCCCGACGCGGCCGAGCATGCACGGTCGCTGTGGCTCGACCCCACTTGCTTTCCCTCTGCGGCCGATGCACCAGGAGATCCTAAACCATGTCCCGAACTCGTGGTTTCGCGGCCAACACCTCATTGTGCTTGCACGCGCGCCACAGTGAGTCACCGGCGCGCCCGAGTCGGCTCACCGTCGTTGGCTATAAATAGGACCCCCTGGCACCCCAGCACCCTGCAAGCAGCTTCAGCACAACCAGTAGACACCCCCTAGCCACCCAATCGAGCTCGCAGAGCCCCGGTGCTCGAGATCGACTGAGGCCCCTCCGCCTCGGAGCTCCGGTCGATCTCCGGCTACACGTCGGCTCCTACGCTGCCCGACCTCCCATTGCATTCCCCTTGACGCGAGGACCATTTCCCCCAACTTGCCCAAGAAAATCCGTGCCCCTAGCCACTAGTTCGACGACGACCCGAAACCCTTCCGCCACGATCACCTCGTCGTCGGCGACCCAGACCACCTCCGATGACGTCCCAACCACGAGCAGGTAGGCGGAGGAACGAGGGACCCGTTCCCACTCCTAGATTGGCCTCAGGACAACGGCAGCCTCGCCGGCGTCCGTCTCCACCTCTCTGGCCGGAGGTAGGAGAAGGACTCGACAAGTGGAACCCACCTGTCGGTGTCCTGGGGCAGCCAGCGCGCGCAGCCGCTGACGCTGACACCAGGGGCCCGAAGGTCAGGTTTGAACCTGGCCCGCGCGCGCCTGGTGGCCAGGCCTGCTGGCTGGGCCGGCTGGATCTTTTCCCCTGGCCATTTTATTTTTATTTTTAACCTGCAACTTAAATTATTTTTATAAAAATATTTAGCCAGTAGAAAAACATGATTCTTCCACTAGTAATTTTCTAAAAATGTGTAGTAATTGATTCTGTAGTGTTTGACATTTATCAAAAACAGAAACTATTTTGGTATAATAAAATGATATTAAAAGGATTTGTTTGATTTTAAATAAATATGATTAGCTAATAATAACCAAGGAAACATTTTCCAAAATAATAAACTGAATTTATTCAAACTTTGCAACATTTTTAAAAGCACCTTGTGATCTGTTTTGGTGTGAGCTATTATTTATTTATTCCTTTCTCGACGGTAGAGTTACCGAGTGACGGAGGATCCGGAGCGGAAGACCTCGAAGACCCCGGATACCTAGCTGACCAAGGCAAGCAACCCTTTGACCATGACTTGAGCACAAACATTTCTGCATGCTAGTATAGTTGGTATTTTCCCGTTGCATGTGATCACGATGCCAGTTCATCATTGCGGTGATGGCACCGGAGGCTTCTTCAAAGCCCTTGCATGTTGATGATGTTATTCATATGGCTCCTCGGAGCACAAGCATGATGAGCTTGACCCTACCATCTATTAGGATCATGCTACTGTCATGCTGACTAGTAGAGTAAGATCATTGCATTGAGCTTGACCCTATCCCTTGAGGGTCATGTTATTACCATGTTGACAAGTAAAGATAGAAGCATTTTATCATGAGCATGATGATGAGTTAAATCAAGAGTTTATGAAAACCCCGTCGGGTGCCACTAATGCCCGAGGGTGATGATGAGTTGGTGATCACTTTTGGTGAAGTGATGCACCGGTGTTTTTGTGTGAGTATGGTTTTGGAAATGGGATTAGATTTATGATGTGTCGACCGTCCCAACCTTACCAGTACGACCATGATACCCATTTATGGTACGGGGCTTTGTTGATTACTCTCGTCGGTACTAGCAAAGAGCCACATTACTAGTGGCGGGAGTGATCGGTGTCACTCTCATGATGGGGTCGTGCGAGGTAGGACGACTATGCCATTATTATGAGTTCCACGCACACCATTGGTCCCTGCATGGTTGATACAGTCCAGAGTCGGTGCTCGTAAGACGTACAACATGTGGGCTGGGTACCAATCGAGTGGACCTCTTTGTCTAGTATCATCAGGGGAAAGATGATGATCAGGTACTTACCTCGGGTATATGTGATATACCGCGAGTCGTGGATGACCCGGAAGTTTCCCGTTTCTCATGGGTCCAGCGTACTACCTCTACAGAGTGTAAACTATTCGAATAGCCGTGTCCATGGTCAAGGACAGTTGGGTGGTGCTTCTTAAACTATGTCCAGCGTTTCCGCATAAACCAAGTGTGTGTGTGTGTGTGGTGTTAAAAAGGTGTTGTTATGATAATCACAATAGTATGATCAAGTTCGGTGACTTGACATATAGGGTAAACCCGGATGGTTTAGCCCTCATTAAAACATTGAGGTTATGACAAGTCCGATGACTTGGCATATAGGGTGAACCCGGTCTGTTCAGCCCTTGCGTCAGATATGTCGATATCTGTAACCTGTTCTTAAAGAGTAATTGTTTAACTTGTTGCATATACCTGATCATTCCACCAAATTGCATTCCACCAAAGATATATGTTACTGTTATTCTTCACTATAAATGTTCATATCATGGACTATTTGCGAGTACATTCAAAGTACTCATTGGCTTGCCACTGGTTATATTATTGACCACACATGGAAGGACAGGAGTTTGGCGACGAGTACGCCGTCAGAGACGAACCTGCGATCTAGGACGCTTCCAAGTCAGAATGCCTGTCGATGTAGGATTGATGGCATCGGCACCGCTTAGCCCTTTCGAGTTTCCGCTACTCGATGTATCTGTTTAATTTGGCTTTAGGCCTTGCTCTTGAACCCGACCTTCTGGTCGTTTGATGTAATAATTTCGGTACTAGGATGTAAGACTCTATTATTCAGTATCTGTGTTCAGTGAACATTGATCCTTGGGTTCACTGGGCACGGCGATCTCGACTTGCTAGTCGGGGTCCCCACAGGGACAATGCTCTAATAATGATGATCATCACTCTTTTATTTACTCATAGCTCAAAGATCACAATGATGATGACTCCATAGGAAATGCCTCCGGAAGTGTACCGGGATGTGCAACGATCTAGTATGATTAGGCAATGGAAATATGAGAGTAACGGCACAAGTCATGAGACGGAACGGTGGGAGTTGCAAGGCAATATATCTCGGAATGGCTATGAAAATGCCATAGTAGGTAGGTATGGTGGATGTTTTGAGGAAGGAATTTGGTGGGTTTGTGCACCGGCGAGAATTGCGCGGCACTAGAGAGGCTAGCAATGGTCGAAGGTGAAAGTGCATCTATACCATGGGCTCACATTAGTCATGAAGAACTCATATATTTATTGCGAAAGTTTTTATTAGTAATCAAAACAAAGTGCTAAACGCATACTCTGAGGGTAAGGGTTCGTATGTGTAAACCATCGCGCGATCCCGACCTCACCACAAAGGATGACAATCAATATATCAATTATGCTTCGACTTCCTAACATAGCGGTTCACCATACGTGCATGCTACGGGAATCACTAACTCCAACATAAGTATTTCTAGATTCACAAAACCCTACTAACATAACTCTCAATATTACCGAATCCACGTCTCAAACCTAATTGACAGCAATCAAAACTTCTCTTTCTATTCAATGCACATGAAGATGGAGGTTTTCTCATCCTCTTTGGGTACCTAGCACATTTGGGACTACTTTCATAGCATAAGCCAGCTACCAAATCACGCACCGCCGTGCTCTGAAGGTATAAGTGAAGCACAAGAGCAAAAAGTATCTAGCTCAAAAGATATAAGTGAAGCACTAGAGCAAAAGTATCTAGCTCAAAAGATATAAGTGAAGCACTAGAGCAAAAGTATCTAGCTCAAAAGATATAAGTGAAGAACTATGAGCATTCTAGAAAAATCACGATGAGTGAATGTCTATCTCTCTCAAAAAGGTGTGCAGTAAGGATGATTGTGACACAACAACAAAAAAGACTCCTAAGATACAAGACGCTCCAAGCAAAACACATATTATGTGGTGAATAAAAATATAGCTCCAAGTAATGTTACGGATGAATTGGAGACGAAAGAGGGGATGCCTTCCCGGGGCATCCCCAAGCTTAGGCTTTTTGTTGTCCTTGAATTTGGCTTGGGATGCCTCGGGCATCCCCAAGCTTGAGCTCTTTCCACTCCTTATCTCTTTGTCCATGAGAACATCACCCAGACCTTGAAAACTTCACAACACAAAACTTAAACAGAAACTTGTGATAACATTAGTACAAGAAAACAAACTACCACTTCTTTTGGTACTGTAGCAAACTTGAATTCCATCTATATTGATGACGGGCTACTGTATTCTCACTTTTACATGGCTAGTACCCCCGATACTAACCATAGTTACATCAAAACAAGCAACCAACTCAACAAAAACACAATCTATCAAAAACAGACCAGTCCGTAGCAATCAGTATATTTTATATACTTCTGATACCTCGAAAAATCTGCAAAATTACGACGGTGTGGGAAAAACGCATATCAATCAGCAGCAAAAAGAATCAACTCAAAATATCTTTCTTAATAAAAATGAAAAATCATCTCGTAAGCAAAAAGTTTCTGTCTTTTTCCAGCAAGATCAAACAACCATTACCAAGACTAGTCATAAAGGTTTTGCTTGGCTCAAACACAAAAAAACACAATCACAACAGAATTATGAAAGTGTGGACGCAACAAAACATAAATAAAAAGACAAATTCATTGGGTTGCCTCCCAACAAGCGTTATTGTTTAACACCCTTAGCTAGGCATAGTAGCGATAGAATCACGTATCGTCGTCTTTGGTGCTCAAACCATAAGTAGCCCTCATCATGGATTCATAAGGCAATCTTATTTTCTTTCTAGGAAATTGTTCCATGCCCTTCCTTAAAGGAAATTGAAATCTAATATTCCCTTCCTTCATATCGATGATAACACCAATAGTCCTTAGGAAAGGTCTACCAAGAATAATAGGGCATGTAGGATTGCAATCAATGTCAAGCACAATGAAATCCACGGGTACATAGTTCCTATTTGCAATAATAAGAACATCATTGATCCTTCCCATGGGTTTCTTGATAGTAGAATCAGCAAGATGCAAATTAAGAGAACACTCTTCAATCTCATTAAAACCCGGAATATCACATAAAGACTTTGGAATCACAGAAACACTAGCACCCAAATCACACAAAGCATTGCACTCATAGTTTTTTATTTTGATTTTTTTGGTAGGTTCTCACTCATCATGAAGCTTTCTAGGGATAGAGACTTCCAATTCAAGTTTCTCTTCCAGAGCTTTTATCATAGCTTCGACGATATGATCGGTAAAGGCTTTGTTTTGGCTATAAGCGTGTGGAGAGTTCAACATGGATTGCATCAAAGAAATGCGTTCAATCAAGGAGCAACTATCATAATTGAATTCCTTGAAATCCACGGTAGTAATTTCATTACTACTCAAAGTTTTAACGTCTTCTACTCCACTTTTAATGCTTTTAGCATCAAGATAGATGGACTCCGAATCCTTGGGGCACTTTTCAACCAAAGTGGATTCATATCCAGCCCCATAATCATTAGGTTTGACACAAGAAAACAAAGATTCAATGGGAGTCACACGAAGCACTTTAAGATCTTCGTGATTCTCATCACGGGAACACGCCTTTTTAAGCCATTCATGTCTAGCACGAATTTGGGCGGTTCTTTCTTGGCTCTCAATCATGGAAACACGCATAGGTTTCAAAGTTTCATCCATGTTGATTTTTGGAGGAGCACATCTAACATTCAAAGCATCAACATCACAAGCAATCCTATCAACGCTCTTAGCCAAATTGTCAATTTTGAGTAGTTTTCCCTCTATGGACGCATTGCAAATATTTTGCGAGTTGATGAATTCTTTGATATTACTCTCTAGATCAGAGGGTAATCTATTGTAATTTCCATGAGGATTATTGTAGGAGTTGCCAAAGTTATTAGAGGAGTTACTAGGAAAAGGCCTAGGAACATAGCTTCCTCTAAAAGCGTTGTTGTTGCCAAAGTTATTCCTACCAACAAAATTAACGTCCAAGCTAGCCTTGCTACTCTCAATCAAAGAAGACAAAGGCATATCATTAGGATCCAAAGGATCACTTCTACTAGCAACCAAGTTCATTAACTCATCCATCTTAGCACTCAACGAGTTAATTTCTTCTATAGCATGTACCTTCTTACTAGTAGTTGACCTTTCAGTGTGCCACTGAGAGTAGATTGTCATGATGTTGTCTAAGAGCTTTGTGGCTTCCCCTAACGTGATTTCCATGAACGTTCCACCTAAGGCGGAGTCCAAGATATTTCTAGAACCGAAATTCAAGCCAGCGTAAAAGATTTGGATAATCATCCAAAGACTCAAGCCATGAGCGGGACAATTCCTAATCATTAATTTCATTCTCTCCCAAGCTTGTGCAACATGTTCATGATCAATTTTCTTGAAATTCATGATATCATTACGGAGAGAGATGATCTTAGCCAACAGAAAATACTTGGATATATAAGCATCTTTGCACTTAATTATTCCAAGAATCGATACTATTTTTGGGCAAAGAAGAAAACCAAAGTTTTGCACGATCTCGCAACGAGAAAGGAAAAAAGCTTCAATTTAATCACGTCATTATCCACATCTCTTTTCTTTTGCATATCGCAAAGCTCAATGAAGGTATTGAGATGGGATGCGGCATCTTCACTAGGAAGGCCAGAGAATTGCTCTTTCATAACAAGATTCAGCAAAGCGGCATTAACTTCGTATGACTCCGCACTAGTGGCGGGAGCAATCGGAGTACTAATAAAATCATTATTATTAGTATTCGAGAAGTCACAAATTTGGTGTTTTCGTTCATGGTGACTTCAGCAAGCAAGCAAGCACACAAGAAAACAAAAGGCGGGCGAGAAAAAGGGCGAACGAAAAGGCGAACAAAGAAGGCAAATTGGTGAAGTGGGGGAGAGGACAACGAGAGGCAACTGGCAAACAAAGTAATTGCAAGAGATGAGTTTGCGACACCTACTTGGATGAGTTCTTGACTTGATCTTCCTCCCTGGCAGCGGCGCCAGAAATTCTTCTGCTGCGGCAACAAAATTCCTTCCCTGGCGCGTAGGAATTCTTCTTGTTACTTCTATGGTTTGCGTTGGTTTTTCCCTTGAAGATGAAAGGGTGATGCAACATAGGAAATGTAAGTATTTCCCTCAGTTTGAGAACCAAGGTATCGATCCAGAAGGAGGGCCTCATCAAGTCCAAAGTACATGCGCCAACACAAACAAGCTTGCACCCAACGCTTCAAAGGGGTTGTCAATCCCTTCAAGATTGTTTGCAAAGTAAGATCTGACGGTGGAACAAAGTAAAAAGTGTAAGGCTGAAAATATGGTGTGGAGTAGACCCTGGGGGCCATAGTGTTCACTAGAGGCTTCTCTCATAATAGCAAATATCACGGTGGATGAACAAATTATTGTCGAGCAATTGATAGAACCGCGCAAAGTCATGACGATATCTAAGGCAATGATCTAGCATATAGGCATCACGTCCGAGACAAGTAGACCAATACTTTCTGCATCTACTACTATTACTCCACACATCGACCTCTATCCAGCATGCATCTAGTGTATTGAGTTCATCACGAACATAGTAACGCTTTAAGCAAGATGACATGATGTAGAGGGCTAATCTCAAACCAATGATGAAAATCCCGTCTTTTTACCCTTGATGGCAACAACACGATACGTGCCTCGCTACCCCTTCTGTCACTGGGTGAGGTCACCGCACGGTATGAACCCAAAACCAAGCACTTCTCCCATTGCAAGAATCATAGACCTAGTTGGCCAAACAAAACCCACAACTCGAAGAGAATTACAAGGATATGAAATCATGCATAAGAGAGATCAGAAGAAACTCAAATAAGATTCATAGATAATCTGATCATAAATCCACAATTCATCGGATCTCGACAAACACACCGCAAAATAAGATTACATCGGATAAAGCTCCATGAAGATCATGGAGAACTTTGTATTGAAGATCCAAGAGAGAGAAGAAGCCATCTAGTTACTATCTATGGACCCGTAGGTCTATGGTGAACTACTCACGCATCATCGGAGAGGTCATGGTGTTGATGAAGAAGCCCTCCGTGTCCGAATCCCTCCTCCGGCAGGGCACTAGGACGTGCCCCAGATGGGATCTTGCGGAGACAGAAGCTTGCGGCGGCGGAAAAGTAATTGCGATCGTCTCTTGATTTTTTTGGGAATATTTGGGAATATATAGGCACAAGATCTAGGTCAGGGGACCTCCAGGGGGCCCACAAGCCTGGATGGCGCCCCCCTAACCGCGGGGTGGGGGATTGTGGGGCCCCTGGGGCTCTTCTGGCTTGGCTCCCAAGTTCTCCGATCATCTTCCTTTCCAGAAAAAATCTTTTCGGGGATTTTCTTCCGTTTGGACTCCGTTTCAAAATCTCCTGTGAAAGGGGTCAAAAACATGGAAAAAAAGGAACTCGCACTTGGCACTCAGTTAATAAGATAGGCCCAGAAAATAAATAAAAGGCATGCATAACATCCAAAGTTTGACAAGATAATAGCATGAAACCATCAAAAATTATAGATACGTTGGAGACGTATCAGTACTGTGACCCAATCTCACAAGCTTTCTACAAAAAACATCTGAGTGGACAAATTATTTTCACTCGGCACAAGTATTAATCTACTTCCGAGTGGAGAAATACAAGTCATTCGACAAATAATGCAAGCATTCAAATACAGACTCCTAATTGTGCAAGCATTCAACAGTATTCTCGGGGACTACACCCAGTGGATTCACTCGACGTGTCCCCACTGGTTTAATACTTGACAAGGTCTGCCCTGCCGAGTCAAATATAGTATACACTCAAGTACTTCAGACTATTATCATTCAATCCCGACTAATAATAGTCTCGGGGACTACACCCAGTGGGTGCACTTAGCGTACCCCCACTGGATTCATAATTCAACTAGATCAGCTCTGGTTGGTTTCGAACAAGCAAAAAGGAACATCTCTACTGATTAAGTCCACTGCTAGTGCAAGCACTCGGCAGCGGTCTCGGAGACTACACCTAGTGGGTTCACTCAGGGTGACTACACCTAGTCGAACTTACTCATACGTGTTCTTCGCGCACCACACTTTTGTTATACACAGAGACAATGGTGTCATAGGCTCCTCTTGCTTGTTGCTTCATCAGTCCTGCCTGGATCATGGCATCCTTGGCAACACAAGTCTGATCCTCAGGGACACGATGCATGGTGTACACAGTCGCGGGAGACATCAATCCTGAAGCCGCAGCGGAAACAACTAGAACGCTCGACTGCAATCCAGTCGGAGTCGTGGTGACAACGAATGAACTAACAAGTGGAGTACTCACCACAGCAATTGTCGCCACACGCACCTCGGACACATAAGGTTCCGCCACAACATCTGGCTATCTTTGATTGTCATCGTCCAGCTGGATGAATTCTTTCGCAGCACGCACGGCTGACACACAGAAACATGAGAAGTTACAGTCAAGAAAACGTATATGTGAAAGAATGACACAGAACGAAAAATTAATTTCATACCGAGTTGTGAGGTGGCTGCATTCTCAGTGTCGACTTCCATGAGATCCTCTTCTCCTCATGGCGGCGATGTGACAGAAGTACTAGCTCTGTCGAGACAGCCTCAGTCAGTCGTCAGCGACCAAAATGTTCACTCGGATAAAAAAATAAGGTGAAGCTCTTATGCAAAGGCGACTGGAACGATGATCCTCATCCTAGGCAAGGCTTTCCGAGGCTTAGGTCCGCTGGCCTTGAACACTTTGGCGGGTTGTTCTACTGGTTCTCTAGACGATCCCCTGACATGCTTGGAAATCCTGCCACTCAGCGCCAAACATTTGCTTGGAGTGCCTGCGGTGTCGTGACGCTGCTTGGTCCGGGGCTCCGGGCAAGGAGGAGACGAATCTTCCTCCTCACTCTCCTCCTCCTCCTCCTCCTCCTCCTCCGTCTCTTCGCTGTCGTCGATGTAGGCCTCACTCTCCGCACTGTCCTCCATGCTCCCTTTGTCAAGGTCAAGTGTGTTGCCATTCGGGACCGGAGAATGAAGGTTCGTCCACTCTTGCAAGATACAATCCACAAATTTAGTCGACAAGGAAATCACAAGCACTCGGTTCAAATGCAACAATGTCCAACAGAGTGGAACTAGCCTTGTTCGTCGGTGGATTGTCAGCTGAAAATGGCAGGACCCTTTTTGCCACCATCGGGTTGTCACAAGGACACACTATTCTGCAGATCCACTTGGCTACTGTGTCTTCACTCACTTCCTCGGGATGAGACTGAGTGGATGTTGGAAATATGCCCTAGAGGCAATAATAAATTTGTTATTATTATATTTCTTTGTTCATGATAATCGTTTATTATCCAAGCTATAATTGTATTGATTGGAAACACAATACTTGTGTGGATACATAGAGAAACACTGTCCCTAGTAAGCCTCTAGTTGACTAGATCGTTGATCAAAGATGGCCAAGGTTTCCTGGCCATAGGCAAGTGTTGTTACTTGATAACGGGATCACATCATTAGGAGAATCATGTGATGGACTAGACCCAAACTAATAGACGTAGCATGTTGATCGTGTCATTTTGTTGCTACTGTTTTCTGCGTGTCAAGTATTTGTTCCTATGACCATGAGATCATATAACTCACTGACACCGGAGGAATACTTTGTGTGTATCAAACGTCGCAACGTAACTGGGTGACTATAAAGATGCTCTACAGGTATCTCCGAAGGTGTTAGTTGAGTTAGTATGGATCGAGACTGGGATTTGTCACTCCGTGTGACGGAGAGGTATCTCGGGGCCCACTCAGTAATACAACATCACACACAAGCCTTGTAAGCAATGTGACTTAGTGTAAGTTGCGGGATCTTGTATTACGGAACGAGTAAAGAGAATTGCCGATAAACGAGATTGAAATAGGTATGCGGATACTGACGATCGAATCTCGGGCAAGTAACATACCAAAAGAGGCATTGGGGGTGGCGCACCAGCCCTTAGTGGGCTGGTGGGACAGCCCAAAAGAGCCCTATGCGCCGTAGGAAGCAAAATCAAAGAGAAAATAAAAAAAGAGGAGGTGGGAAAAGGGGGAAGGACTCCTCCTTCCAAACCTAGTTGGACTCGGTTTGGAAGGGGAGGGCTGCCCCCCTTGGCTCGGCCGAAACCCTTAGGGGTCCTTGGACCCCAAGGCAAGGCTCCCCATCTTCCCCCTATATATACGGAGGTTTTAGGGCTGATTTGAGACAAATTTGCCACGGCAGCCCGACCACATATCTCCACGGTTTTACCTCTAGATCGCGTTTCTGCGGAGCTCGGGCGGAGCCCTGCTGAGACGAGATCATCACCAACCTCCGGAGCGCCGTCACGCTGCCGGAGAACTCTTCTACCTCTCCGTCTCTCTTGCTGGATCAAGAAGGCCGAGATCATCGTCGAGCTGTACGTGTGCTGAACGCGGAGGTGCCATCCGTTCGGCACTAGATCGTGGGACTGATCGCGGGACAGTTCGCGGGGCGGTTCGAGGGACGTGAGGACGTTCCACTACATCAACCGCGTTCACTAACGCTTCTGCTGTACGGTCTACAAGGCTACGTAGATCACACATCCCCTCTCGTAGATGGACATCACCATGATAGGTCTTCGTGCGCGTAGGAAAATTTTTGTTTCCCATGCGACGTTCTCCAACAGTGGCATCATGAGCTAGGTTCATGCGTAGATGTCTTCTCGAGTAGAACACAAAAGTTTTTGTGGGCGGTGATGTGCGTTTTTCTGCCCTCCTTAGTCTTTTCTTGATTCTGCGGTATTGTTGGATCGAAGCGGCTTGGACCGACATTACTCGTACGCTTACGAGAGACTAGTTTCATCGCTACGAGTAATTCCGTTGCTCAAAGATGACTGGCGGGTGTCAGTTTCTCCAACTTTAGTTCAATCGGAATTGACCGAGGAGGTCCTTGGATGAGGTTAAATAGCAATTCATATATCTCCGTGGTGTTTACGTAAGTAAGATGCGATCCTACTAGATACCCATGGTCACCACGTAAAACATGCAACAACAAAATTAGAGGACGTCTAACTTGTTTTTGCAGGGTATGCTTGTGATGTGATATGGCCAACGATGTGGTGTGATATATTGGATGTATGAGATGATCATGTTGTAATAGTTAATATCGACTTGCACGTCGATGGTACGGCAACCGGCAGGAGCCATAGGGTTGTCTTTAAACTAACGTTTGTGCTTGCAGATGCGTTTACTATATTGCTAGGACGTAGCTTTAGTAGTAATATCATGAGTAGCACGACAACCCCGATGGCGACACGTTGATGGAGATCATGATGGTGGAGATCATGGTGTGACGCCGGTGACAAGAAGATCATGCGGGTGCTTTGGTGATGGAGATCAAGAAGCGCATGATGATGGCCATATCATGTCACTTATGAATTGCATGTGATGTTAACCCTTTTATGCACCTTATTTTGCTTAGAACAACGGTAGCATTATGAGGTGATCTCTCACTAAAATTTCAAGACGAAATTGTGTTCTCACCGACTGTGCACCGTTGCGACAGTTCTTCGTTTCGAGACACCACGTGATGATCGGGTGTGATAGACTCAACGTTCACATACAACGGGTGCAAAACAGTTGCACACGCAGAACACTCGGGTTAAGCTTGACGAGCCTAGCATGTGCAGACATGGCCTCGGAACACATGAGACTGAAAGGTCGAGCATGAATCGTATAGTTGATATGATTAGCATACAGATGCTTACCACTGAAACTATTCTCGACTCACGTGATGATCAGACTTGAGATAGTGGATTTGGATCATGTACCACTCAAATGACTAGAGAGATGTACTTTTTGAGTGGGAGTTCTTAAGTAATATGATTAATTGAACTAATTGTCATGAACATAGTCTAATGGTCTTTGCGAATTACGATGTAGCTTGCGCTATAGCTCTACTGTTTTTATATGTTCCTAGAGAAAATTTAGTTGAAAGTTGATAGTAGTAAACTTTGAAGAGGATTGTCCTCGTTGCTGCGCAGAAGGCTTATGTCCTTAATGCACCACTCAGTGTGTTGCACCTCGAGCGTCGTCTGTGGATGCTGTGAACATCCGACATACACGTTTCTGATAACTACACGATAGTTCAATGCAAAATACTTAATGGCTTAGAAGCAAGGCGCCGAAGACGTTTTGATACGTCACGGAACATAAGTGATGTTCTAAAGAGATGAAATTGTGATTTCATGCTTGTGCCCTTGTTAAGAGGTAAGAGACCTCCGACAAGATTCTTTGTCCACAAAGTAAAGGAGAAAAGCTCAATCGTTGAGCGTGTGCTCAGATTGTCTGAGTACGACAATCGCTTGAATCAAGTGGGTGTTAATCTTCCAGATGAGATAGTGATAGTTCTCCAAAGTCACTGCCACCAAGCTGTGAGAGCTTCGTGATGAACTATAACATATCAAGGATAGATACAATGATCATTGAGTGATTCGCGATGTTTGACACTGCAAAAGTAGAAATCAAGAAGGAGCGTCAATAGTTGATGGTTAGTAAAACCACTAAGTTTCAAGAAAGGCAAGGGCTAGAAGGGATACTTTGTGAAACGGCAAAAGAGTTGCTGCACTAATGAAGAGACCCAAGATTAAACCCAAACCCGAGACTAAGTGCTTCTGTAATGAGGGGAACAATCACTGAGGCGGAGCAACTCTAGATACTTGGTAGATAAGAAGGCTGGCAAAAGTCGAAATAAGTATATTTGATATACATGATGTTGATGTGTACTTTAATAGTACTCCTAGTAGCATGAGGGTATTGGATACCGGTTCGGTTGCTAAGTGATTAGTAACATGAAATGAAAGCTACGGCATAAACGGAGACTAGCTAAAGGCGAGGTGATGATACGTGTTGGCAGTGTTTCCTAGGTTCATATGATCAAACGTCGCAAGCTCCCTCTACCATCGGGATTGGTGTTAAACCTAAATAATTGTTATTTGGTGCTTGCGATAAGCATGAACATGATTGGATCGTGTTTATTGCAATACGATTATTCATTTAAAGAGAGTAATGGTTACTCTATTTTCTTGAATAATCACCTTCAATGGTTTATTGAATCTCGATCGTAGTGTTACACATGTTCATGATATTGGTGCCAAAAGATACGAGGTAATGATGATAGTACCACTTACTTGTGGCACTGCCGCTTGAGTTATGTTGGTATAAATTGCATAAAGAGGCTCCATGCTGATGGATCTTTATACTCACTTGATTTTGAATCACTAGTGACATGCAAATCATACCACATGAGAAAGGCCTTGTTTTCACTGAGATGAAATAAGATAGTAACTTGTTGGAAGTGATACATTTTGATGTATGCAGTCCAATGGGTGCTGAGGCACGCAGTGGATATCATTATGTTCTTACTTCAATGACGATTTGAGTAGATACTAGAGTATTTGCTTAATGAATCACAAGTCTGAAATATTGAAAAGTACAATTCTGTTTCGTAGTGAAGTTCGTCGTAACAAGAGGATAAATTGTCTACGATATGATCATAGAAATGAATATCTGAGTTACGAGTTTTGGTACGCAGTTAAGACAATGTGGAAATTGTTTCGCAGTTCATGCCACCTAGAACATCATAGTGTGATGATGTGTCTGAACGTCATAGCCACACACTATTTGGTATGGTGCATGCTATGATGTCTCTTATCGAATTACCACTATCGTTTATGGGTTAAGCATTAGAGTCAACCGTATTCACTTTAAATAGGGCACCACGTATTTCCGTTGAGATGACACAGTACAGACTGAGGTTTAGAGAAATCTAAACTGTCGTTTCTTGAAAGTTTGGGTTTTCGACACTTATGTGAAAAAGTTTCAGTCTGATAAGCTCGAACCCAAAGCGGATAAATGCATCTTCATAGGATATCCAAAACAGTTGGGTACATCTCCTATCTCAGATCCGAAAGCAAAGTGTTTGTTTCTAGAAACGGATCCTTTCTCGAGGAAAGGTTTCTCTCGAAATAATTGAGTGGGAGGGTGGTAGAACTTGATAAGGTTATTGAACCATCACTTGGACCAGTGTGTAGCAGGGCGCAGGAAGTTGTTCCTGTGGCGCCTACACCAATTGAAGTGAAAGCTGATGATGGTGATCATCGAGCATCAGATCAAGTTACTACAAGCCTCGTAGGTTGACAAGGTTGCGTACTACTACAGAGTGGTACGGTAACCCTGTCTTGGAGGTCATGTTGTTGAGCAATAGTGAACCTACGAGTTATGGAGAAAGCAATGGTGGGCCCAGATTCCGACAAATGGCTGGAAGCCATGAAATCCGAGAGAGGATCCATGTATGAAAACAAAGTGTAGACTTTGGAAGAACTACTTGATGGCCATAGGACTATTGAGTAAAGATGGATCTTTAAAAGGAAGACAGACGATGATAGTGATAAATCACTATTAAGAAAAGCTCGACTTGTCGCAAAGATGTTTCCGACAAGATCAAACAGTTGACTATGATGAGACTTTCTCACTCGTAGCGATGCTAAAAGTCTGTTAGAATTATGTTAGTAGTTGCTGCATTATTTATGAAATATTGCATGTAGGATGTCAAAACATTGTTTCCTCGACGGTTTCCTTGAGCAAACATTGTATGAGATACAACCATGAGGTTTTGTCGATCCTAAAGATACTAGCAAGTATGCAAGCTCCAGCGATCCTTAAATGGACTGGTGCAAGCATCTCGGAGTTGGAATATACACTTTGATGAGATGATCAATGATTTTGGGTTTGTACAAGGTTTATGAGAAACTTGTATTTCCAAAGAAGTGAGTGGGAGCACTATAGAATTTCTGATAAGTATATGTGGTTGACATATTGTGGATCAGAAGTAATGTAGAATTTCTGTAAAGCATACAAGGTTGTTTGAAAGGAGTTTTCAAAGGAGTACCTGGATTGCGCTACTTGAACGTTGAGCATCAAAGATCTATGGAGATAGATCGAAAGCGCTTAATGGAAGTTTCAAAAAGATGCATGCCTTGACAAGTTTTTGAAGGAGTTCAAAATAGATCAGCAAAGAAGGAGTTCTTGGTTGTGTTGTAAGGTGTGGATTTGAGTAGGACTCAAAACCCAACCACGACAGAATAAGGAGAATATACGAAGGTCTTCTTCTATGCCTTGGCCGTAGAATCTGAAGTATGCCATGCTGGTACCGCACCTGATGTGTGCCTTGACTCAAAGTCTGTTGAGAGATACAGAGAGTGATCCATGATTGAATCACTAGCAGCGGTCAAAATTTATCCTTAGTAACTGATGGACTAAGGAATTTTTCTCGATTATGGAGGTGGTTAAAGAGTTCGTCGTAAAGGGTTATGTCGATGCAAGCTTTGACACTAATCCGAATAACTATGAGTACTAAAACGGATTCGTATAGTAGAGTAGATATTTGGAGTATTTCCGAATAGCACGTAGTAGCGGCATCTATAAGATGACATAAAGATTTGTAAAGATCGCACGGATCTGAAAGTTTCAGAACCGTTGACTAAAACCTCTTTCACGAGCAAGACGTGATCAGACCCCATAACTATATGGGTGTTGAATTCGTTGGAATCACATGGTGATGTGAACTAGATTATTGACTCTAGTGCAAGTGGGAGACTGTTGGAAATATGCCCTAGAGGCAATAATAAATTAGTTATTATTATATTTCTTTGATCATGATAATCGTTTATTATCCATGCTATAATTGTATTGATTGGAAACACAATACTTGTGTGGATACATAGACAAAACACTGTCCCTAGTAAGCCTCTAGTTGACTAGCTCGTTGATCAAAGATGGCCAAGGTTTCCTGGCCATAGGCAAGTGTTGTTACTTGATAACGGGATCACATCATTAGGAGAATCATGTGATGGACTAGACCCAGACTAATAGACGTAGCATGTTGATCGTGTCATTTTGTTGCTACTGTTTTCTGCGTGTCAAGTATTTGTTCCTATGACCATGAGATCATATAACTCACTGACACCGGAGGAATACTTTGTGTGTATCAAACGTCGCAACGTAACTGGGTGACTATAAAGATGCTCTACAGGTATCTCCGAAGGTGTTAGTTCAGTTAGTATGGATCGAGACTGGGATTTGTCACTCCGTGTGACGGAGAGGTATCTCGGGGCCCACTCGGTAATACAACATCACACAAAAGCCTTGCAAGCAATGTGACTTAGTGTAAGTTGCGGGATCTCGTATTATGGAACGAGTAAAGAGACTTGCCGGTAAACGAGATTGAAATAGGTATGCAGATACTGACGATCGAATCTCGGGCAAGTAACATACCGAAGGACAAAGGGAATGACATACGGGATTATATGAATCCTTGACACTGAGGTTCAAACGATAAGATCTTCGTAGAATATGTAGGATCCAATATGGGCATCCAGGTCCCGCTATTGGATATTGACCGAGGAGTCTCTCGGGTCATGTCTACATAGTTCTCGAACCCGCAGGGTCTGCACACTTAAGGTTCGACGTTGTTTTATGCGTATTTGAGTAATATGGTTGGTTACCGAATGTTGTTCGGAGTCCCGGATGAGATCACGGACGTCACGAGGGTTTCCAGAATGGTCCGGAAACGAAAATTGATATATAGGATGACCTCATTTGATTACCGGAAGGTTTTCGGAGTTACCGGGAATGTACCGGGAATGACGAATGGGTTCCGGGAGTTCACCGAGGGGGGCAACCCACCCCGGGGAAGCCCATAGGCATTGGGGGTGGCGCACCAGCCCTTAGTGGGCTGGTGGGACAGCCCAAAAGAGCCCTATGCGCCATAGGAAGAAAAATCAAAGAGAAAAGAAAAAAAAGAGGAGGTGGGAAAAGGGGGAAGGACTCCTCCTTCCAAACCTAGTTGGACTCGGTTTGGAAGGGGAGGGCTGCCCCCCTTGGCTCAGCCGAAACCCTTAGGGGTCCTTGGCCCCAAGGCAAGGCTCCCCTCTTCCCCCTATATATACGGAGGTTTTAGGGCAGATTTGAGACAACTTTGCCACGGCAGCCCGACCACATATCTCCACGGTTTTACCTCTAGATCGCGTTTCTGCGGAGCTCGGGCGGAGCCCTGCTGAGACGATATCATCACCAACCTCCGGAACGCCGTCACGCTGCCGGACAACTCTTCTACCTCTTCGTCTCTCTTGCTGGATCAAGAAGGCCGAGATCATCGTCGAGCTGTACGTGTGCTGAACGCGGAGGTGCCGTCCGTTCGGCACTAGATCGTGGGACTGATCGCGGGACGGTTTGCGGGGCGGTTCGAGGGACGTGAGGACGTTCCACTACATCAACCGCGTTCACTAAAGCTTCTGATGTATGGTCTACAAGGGTACGTAGATCACACATCCCCTCTCGTAGATGGACATCATCATGATAGGTCTTCGTTCGCGTAGGAAATTTTTTGCTTCCCATGCGACGTTCCCCAACAGTGGAGTCCCCGGGACCGGTGTAATGCCACATGGTATGATCTCGAGCCTGGAGAGGTTGGATGCGTCTCCCAGGAAGGTCTCTAATAGATCCATTCTTGTCACTCCGTTGCAGACCAAGCCAATCAGTGCTTTGACCAAGGGATCAACCAGAGTCTTCTCCTCCTTCGTCATCGCTAACGTCCTCGGAGCACTCGGTCGCTCTAGAGTAAAGGGAGGGAGTCCACTCGACATGTTTGGGCAAGCTACATCGTTACAGTAGAACCAAGTAGACTGCCAATTGCGAACCCACTCAGGAAAGGTCATGACAGGATAGCTACTCTTGGCTTTTTTCTGGAGCACTAAACCCCTACACAACTGGATGACGTTGGTCTTATCATCAGTCGGATTAACTTTCTTCACGACTGAGATCGCATGGTGAAGATGGATTTGAAGAGTCCCCAGTGAGGAGGACACCCTAGGAAGCATTCACGCTAGGTGATAAAACAAGGGAGGTGTGCAATAGCATTCGGCGGAAAATGATGCAACTGCGCCCCAAAAAAGTTCAAAAAACCCTGAATAAAAGGATTGGGTGGCAGAGAGAAACCTCTTTCTACATGGGTCAGAAGGAGGACCTGCTCCCCCTCTCGCGGCTGAGGCTCCGCCTCTTCTTCAGGAAGGTGCCAAGATTTGTCCATCAGCATGCCGTGCTCAACGAACTCGAGGAGATCCTCCTTCCGCACAGTGGAAGGGAGGGAATCCCCGTGGATCCAGCCCGGCGGCAGGGCTTGCTTCTTCGACTTGGCGGCGCCCTTCTTCTTTGCTTTCTCAAGCTTGACAGTCTGTCCTTTCATCATGGTGACGGTGGTGAGATTGGTCGCATCTGTGTACGCTGGTGGCTAAGGAGGAGGAAGAGCAGAGGAGAGGAAGGAGATGATGTCGTTCCAAAACCTAGTGTTGAAAGCCTTTATAACACGCCGACTGAGTCTCTGGTAGGAGGACCCTTGACCTATCTCTTCGCTAGCCACCACAAGATATGTGGCGAAGATTGAGGCACAAGAATGGAGGCGACGGGGTCCACTTGATAGTGATGACGTCACCAGGGCGTAACGCGCGGGAACCAAAATTTTCAAATCCCAGGAAATCCAGAACTGACAGGGCGATTGGTCACATCAAAAGATCCTGTCAAACGCGATGTTTCGTTTGCTCACTCAGATCCTCGAATCCACTCGGATATTTTATGCCAAGCAGAATTGATCAAGGCAAATGATGAAGATTGCAATCGACATCCAATTCGGCAAAACTTTGAAGAACATCCAAAGTCTGTCTGCTATACCAAGATTTGCAGTTGCACCTTCACCACTCTAACCTCGATCCATTCGGGGGCTAATGATGGGGTCATAGCCTTAGGTTAGGGTCATAGTCCTGACCTATAAGTCCTACCCAAGGGCACCTCATTGTTAGCTTAGGGATCACAAGATACTTACCGACTGGATTAAGATAACCTCTGATCCACTCGGTAAAGAACCACTTGGAAGGTTACGAAATACTCGACGACTGGATTCCAGTCGGTAAATACCAGAAGCCAGTCGACATAGGAGGCCAGAAGCCACTCCAGTGAGGCTAACGGTCAGACGTTAGACTACGGTAGTTAATGTCCTTTATAGCATACGTTACCTGTAACGTATGCACTCAATTCCACTTATTACACCCTTGAAGGCTAGACACTTATGAGGGGCAGCGCACTCTATATAAGCCACCCCTCCCCTCTGGCACAAGGGTTCGCATTCGGTAACATTCATATTCCACTCGACATCAAAGCTCCAAGAGCACTGAGACGTAGGGTTGTTACCTCCGCCACAGAGGGGCCTGAACTCATACAACCTTGTTGTAGCTAGGACTCTGCCCTCTACTTTCGTACCCTACACATATACTGTCAATCTTATATCCATGACAACGTCTTCATGATCCGTCCCACGATCCGTCCCACGAACCGTCTCGAGATCCGTCCCACGATCCGTCCCGATCAAGTGTCGAACGGACGGCACCTCCGCGTGCCGCACACGTACAGCTCGATGACGATCTCCGCCTTCTTGATCGAGAAAGTTGTGCGGGGAAGTAGATGAGTTCTCCGGCAGCATGACGGAACGCCGGTGATGGTGATGATCTATTCCTGTAGGGCTCCGCCCGAGCTACGCAGAAAACCGATCTAGAGAAAGAACTATGATCTAGAGGAGAGGGTAGCACGTGGCAAAGTTGTGTCTCAAAAGCCCTAAACCTCTAGTATATATTGGAGGAGGGGAGGTGTAGCCTTGGCGCGCTAAGGAAGGCCTCCTTGGGTCGGCCGGAGTGGGGAAGGGAGGAGTCCTCCTCCAATCCCACTTGGATTAGGACTCCTTCCTTATTTTCCCACCTCTTTTGGATTTTCCACTTTTTCCTCATGGGCTTTCCTTGGATGACTTTTTCAGCCCATTATACCTTACTGCGCATCCAATAAACCCACGTGAACCCCTTGGGGCGTGGTGGGCCCACCCAGTGGGCCCCCGAAACCCATTCGTCACTCTCGGTACACTACCGGCAATGCCCGAAAACCTTCCGGAATCCAAATACCAACTTCCTATATATCAACCTTCGTTTCCATACCATTTCGGAACTCCTCGTGACGTCTGGGATCTCATCCGGGACTCTGAACAAAACTTCGGTCACCAACACATATAACTCAACTATACTGAAATGTTACCGAACCTTAAGTGTGCAGACCCTGCGGGTTCGAGAAATATGCAGACATGACCTTGAGACACTCTCTGGTCAATAACCAACAGCGGGACTTGGATGTCCATATTTGTTCCTACATATTCTACGAAGATCTCTATCGGTTGAACCTCTATGTGAAGGATTCAAATAATCCCGTATACTATTCCCTTTGTCCTTCGGTATGTTACTTGCCCGAGATTCGATCGTCGGTATCTCTATACCTTGTCGGCAAGTCTCTTTACTCGTTTCGTAATACAAAATCATGTAACTAACTCCTTAGTAACATTGCTTGCAAGGCTTGTTGTGATGTTGTATTACCGAGTAGGCCCCGATATACCTCTCCGTCACACGGAGTGACAAATCCCAGTCTCGATTCATGCCAACCCAACAGACATCTTCGGAGATACCTGTAGAGCACCTTTATAGTCATACAGTTACATTGCAATGTTTGATAACCCACAAGGTATTTCTCCGGTGTCCGGGAGTTGCATGATCGCATGGTCATAGGAACAGATACATTGACATGCAGAAAACAGTAACAATAAACTGACACGATCATATGCTACGTTTATACTTTGGGTCTTGTCCATCACATCATTCTCCCAATGATGTGATCCCGTTATCAAGTGACAACACTTGCCTATGGCCAGGAAACCTTGACCATCTTTGAGCAATGAGCTAGTCAACTAGAGGCTTACTAGGGACAGTGTGTTGTCTATGTATCCACACATTTATTATTGCCTCTAGAGCATATTTCCAACAGACATCACATAGCTACTCGTCATGGACTCATGGTCCAAGGAGGACTACTCACGGCACGTCCGGGAAGCGTCCATGGTGGGGAGAAGCTCCCGGAGGTCAATCCTCCCTCCGGCAGGGTGCCGGGAAGAGGTCTCATCATGCTCCCGATCGAAGTGATGCGGCGGCAGAACGATGGAGAAATTCACGATTATGGATATGATGGAAGGGTTTCCGATCGGAGGGGTAAATATAGGCCAAAGGAGGGCGTCAGAGGAGGTGGGCCCCACCCAGGCGACCTGTGGGCACGGCCAGGGGCCAGGCCGCTTGGGCAGGCCCTGGTTCCCCTCTGGCCCACCTTTGGTGCTCCGGAAGCTTCCGTCACGCTGATTTTTATATATTTTTCTCGGGATTTTTGGGGCTCTGGAAATTTTGGTAAAAGCCCCTCCAAAAAAGACATCAGCAGACAGAAACTGGGACTGGGTGCACTGAGTAAGTAGGTTAGTCCAAATATGTGTAAAAAGATATAAAAGTGTAGCAAAACATATAACAGTGTCTCCCAAAAGATCATGGAACAAGCAGAAATTATAGATATGTTTGTGACATATCAACATCCCCAAGCTTAATTCCTCCTCGTCCTCGAGTAGGTAAATGATAACACCAATAATTTCTCTGGTGACATGCTAACACACATATAAGAACATCAAAGTAAAGAAAGTATGATATGCAATTCAAGTCAAGACAATAACAAGCAAGAGTCTATATCTAGTATTGAAAATAGCAAATTAAGAACATAAAGGTGCAAGAGATCTCGTTGTCCCTGACTCGAATGTTTCCAAATGGTGTTTGCGTGCAAGAAATGGGAGATGGGTTGAGAGCATAAAAATATATATTTTTAATTGAGAACTCAATCTACTAAACTTCACACTTGGTCTCCTTCAGAATCTTATTTTGACTAATCCCTAGACCACTAGTCAGGCACAAGTCAAAATGATCCTCTCCCTTTCGACTTTGAGCACTCGTGCAATGGATGAGCGCAAGCAAGATATGTTGGCACTTAGGATGGCAAAAAGAATAATGATGGGGAAGGAAGACAAAAAAAGGTGTGAAAGGCTGACATCAATGAGGACAACCATAGGCGAGAGAAAGCCAAATGATACATATGATGTGAGGAGTAGGGATTGCATGCAATTGATGCACATATGAGCTAAGGTAAGCTCTCCAATGGAACTAGTGGGGTGCATCCAACTTGCTTGCTCATGAAGACCTAGAGCTCATTTGAGGAGGCTCATCATTGGAATATAATAGACAGGTTCTGTAGTGTAAGGGTCCCCACATAGTTATGCATGAATGATAATCTCTATGTAGTACAAATATGGCAATGAAGTACGAGTGTGGATCTTTCAAAAAGAATAGTAGTGTTGCCCCCTTCTCTCTTTTTTTTGTGGCCTCTTTGGCTCTTTCTATTTATCTCTCATTTGTCCTCTTTGGTATCTTTTCATTTGTCCTCTTTGGGATCTTTTCCTCACTTAAGGGCAACACTCTATATTTTACAAGAATAAAAAGAAGATCTTCGCACTTTATAAGGACTACTCAACATAAAGACAAATGAAAACTATCATGATGTATGCAAATGTATGCCTATGCCAGTGTAGAAGGATGTGCAATGAAACTAGCGCAACATGTAGCAATAATAAGGGCAAAGCCCAACTAGCATGCGGCTCCTCGATCAAGCAAAAGCATGTATGACATTAAGATCAAGTCATGAGATGGTCGATGTTGTATGGCAATGTATCTCGGAAAGGCTATGGAAATGCCTTAATAAGTAGGTATGGTGTCTGTTTTGAGGAAAGATATAATGAGGCTTATGATGACACAACATATCATGACAAGGATTTGGATGCACTAGCGAAGTTTGCGACAACTCTCAAGGTGAAAAAGGGCAATGCACGGTATCAAAGAGGCTAGCAAAATATGGATGGTGGAAGTGCCAACAATCGAATACTCGCATTAGTTCGAAGAACTCATACACTTATTATCGGTAAATCTCTATCTAGTTAGGAAATTCATAAAGAGACAAGTACCCCGAGGAGGAGTGTTTGGGGGGTTTGGTTATCCTTGAGCATCCTCTACCCATGGTAACATGAGGGTACAATATATATTCCAACCCCTCCAGAGGTTAGCGATCAACCTAGTAGCTAGAGTTCTCAACTAATTTTTTAATTTTTGAAAAACACACGGATTTCCCAAAATACGACACCTATCACTAATAGGTTCAAGCTCTTGGCACCAATAGTCCAAACATTACTCAAATAAATACCTCAAAACTATTGCAAGTTACTACTATACTTAAATAGCAACCTCAGTTACGTACTTATGCAAGGCACACAACTTAGTGCAACAAGGCAACTCTCTAAACAAGATAAGCATGATAACTCAAGAGAGTTCCAAAAGCAACCTAAATAAAAGCTCTTAAAAAGATAAAGCATGAAAACTAATAGCTAAGCATGACAGCAGCTATGTAAAGATAGAGAACACACAAAAAAGATAAGCATGAAAACCTATGTTGCGTTCTAGGGTGGAGTGGAGCGTGTTTCTCTCCCAAAAAAAGAAGCCTAGGTTCCGACTTGTTATGAACAAAAAGAAAAACTAAAACAAACTAAAAGGTAAAGAGCGGGACACTCCAAGTATACCACATAACATATGAAGTGATAAAAATATAGCATGGAGATGGACGAACTGATGATTGTTGATAGAGAAGGGAATGCACGGTGGCATCCCCAAGCTTAGACGCTTGAGTCTCCTTGAATAATTCTTGGTGGTGTATGGGGGCATCCCCAATCTTGAGCGCTTGATACTCCTGGGTCTTCTTTCATCATATTCCATCGTATACTTGAAAACTCCCTTCATACGAAACTCATCATAAGCTGATTAGAGTGGTTAGTACCCATGATAAAATAATTTATTATCTCCTGTAATTAAGGATTTTCATGAAAATATACTGTTTCTCATGATTGCCAAAAGGTTTTTGCAAAGGAAAAGCAAGCTTAAGATTTGCAAAACGATGAAAATGCAAAACGTGGCAGAATCTGTGAAAAACAGAACAACCGGTAGTAA
Organism: Hordeum vulgare subsp. vulgare; assembly: GCF_904849725.1. Taxonomy (NCBI): domain Eukaryota; kingdom Viridiplantae; phylum Streptophyta; class Magnoliopsida; order Poales; family Poaceae; genus Hordeum; species Hordeum vulgare. Next base: position 104,595,427 of record NC_058521.1, on the reverse strand, counting down.
ATAATTTTTTCGGGGCACTTCTGCAACTCAAGTCAAAAAACTCAGAACAGATTCCAGAAATAAAATTATATATATCATACTATCAAAAATATTCAGATCAAAAATATGTTCTGGTAATTTTTGGAGAATTTTTCCCTCAAGAAGACACAATCTGTTTCTGGACAGCATGTCACAACTTTTGAACTTTCTTGCAATCGGAGGCTAAAACTTGGCACAAAGCTTGAAAATAAAGATACAATGATGTTGATACAGTAGTAACAAGCATCAAGACCACTAAAACTGAAAGTAAAAACTCAAAGTAAAGATAACAAGGGTTGTCTCCCTAGAGCTCTTTTTTTATAGACATAAAGATAGGATTACGATTTTAATGATGCTCTCGTAGGAATAAGAGTTGTAGAACAAAAGGGAGCATCAAGAAGCAAATAAAAAACACATTTAAGTCTAAAATGATTCCTATGCATATGAATATTGCAATATAATAATTCATTGAAGCACAAAGCAATAAGCATAGGAAGCCAAAACAAGTGCAGCTTCAAAACCTTCGACATAAATAGGGGAAACTTCTTATTTTTTAGATATTTAGAACCATGTCTCCCCCTCTCATTATAAATTTCAGTGGCATCATGGATGAAATCAACAATATAACTAACACATAAGGCATTATTTCGATGATCCAAAAGCATAAAAGTATCATTACTCTTCTTATAAGCAAAATATTTCTTATTAGGAATAGTGAGAGTAAAGCAATCATTATCATCATGGCAATCATCATATTTAGGAAGCATAGTATCATCAAAGCAAATTTTCTCCTCAAAAGTTGGGGAACTAAAAATATCATGTTCATCAAACCCGTCAACCCCAAGCTTAGAGCTTTCCATGTCATTAGCAATATTGATATTCAAAGAAGGCATACTAATAACATTCCCACCATCATAATAGTTATGCAAATAATAAAGTTCCAGAGGTTTTTTAATTTTACCCTCAAACACTTCATGTCCTAGTCCAAGATAAAGTTTATAAAGCTCTCTCATATTTTTGTTGTTTTCCATTAAGCCTAACTAGTCATGCCAATCATGAAAATCAAACTAACAAGACTGAAAAGCAAAGGTAAAAGATAGCGTGCAACTCCCCTATCTTGAAGACTGGAGTCCCCGGCAACAGCTCCACAAATTTTCTTGATGACTAGTTGATGGATATACTTCTCGCCCCTCATTGGTTATGTAATGCCCCAGATGTAACCCTTGCCATATTTCGGAACCTTCCCTGTTTTGGAACCATGTTTCAATACCATAAGAGTTATCATTTAATGTGGCTTTGTTTTGTGTCTCCATCTTGCATCATAGCATTCATTGCATTCATGACAATCCCATTGTAATGTTTTTATTGCTTGATCCTTGATGAATGTTAGTGTGCTTGTGTATGGTGTGGTGGTGTTTTCAAACTAGGTTTCTTTCAAATTAGGTTTCCAAAAAAAGATTCTCCATTATTATTTGAGCTCATGAATTAACTTGTTTAAAACCTGTTTTAAAATTGTTGATCTTTTAGTGTGTTATCTTGTGATTGAGGGGCATTGACATAGGTTTTTAAAACTTAAGTTAAATGGGGTGTTATTTACAAAAATAGCATATTAAAGTCTGTTTTGAATTTAATTTAGTTGTTCCAAAAATAAGTTTTATATTTTATTTAAATAGGGGATAATTCCCTTATGTCCTAGGTATTTTTATTTTGTTTTCTTCAAACCCGTGTGTGGCTGTGTGCATTTTTGTTTGAAGGTGTTATTTAAAAAGAGAAAAACCTTTTTTATTTATTCTCTGTTATCACGCACCAGGTGGGATGACTCCCTCCTTCTCCCTGGCCCATCCCCTCCTTTTCCTTGCGCACGGCCCGTAGACGACCGACTCCCTCCACGGGTTGTCGTCACTCTGTACGACCGAAGCTCCACCACCGATCCTTCCCTCCTTCGATCTTGCGGCTCCCAGCGTGCCACCCGAGGCCATTTAAGAAACCAGGCACCCTCCTCGCAACCCTATGGATCCATTTTCCTCCTCCTCTCCTCTCTGGCATCATCGGGGGCGCTCCCGAGCAGCTCCACTGTCATGGTCGGCTCCTTTTGATCTCGTCGGTGGCAGATCGGCGCCTGGGCTTCTTCCCCGGACGGATCAAGAGCACGTGGTGGACGCGGGGGTTCCATTCCCGAGGAGAACGCGTGACGGGAGATGCTACGTCGACGTCCTCGACGACCTCCTCTTCTTCCACTCCGGCGGCTTCTACAGCACCTCGTCGACGAGCCCTTTTGCTCTCCATTCGCGAGCCCCTCTCCTCTCAACGCTAGGTGAGCGAAGCCCCTGCTCTCCTCCGCTTCCCCTCTCCGTTAGCCACGTCCGAGCCGTGAGCTCGAGGCCTGCCGGAGTTGCATCGGCAGGTTGATGCAACTGCGGCCGCTGCTTGCTGTTTCTTGTGCATGGGCGTAGCTCGTCTACTTCGTGGCCGAGGCGTCCCTCTCGCAGTTGTAGAGTAGCCATAGTAAACCCCGCAGGCCTATCGTATGCGTGTAGTACGACCCGCTGTGGTGAGCCTCGTCGCCGGCGCCTCTCTGCAAAAGCAGAGCAAGGCCTCCCTTTTCCTTGCTTACCTAGTTTGAGATCCCCCTCTGGGACAGTAGCACCGCGCCAGCTCAACTGTTGGGTAACGTAGCAGAAATTCAAAAGTTTCCTACGCCATATTCAGATCTTCCTATGGAGAGACCAGCAACGAGAGAGGGGTGAGTGGATCTTCATACCTTTGAAGATTGCTAAGCGGAAGCGTTGCTAGAACGCGGTTGATGGAGTCGTACTCGCGGCGATTTAGATCGCGGTGTGATTCCAATCTAGTGCCGAATCACGGCACCTCCGCGTTCAAAACACGTGCAGCCCGGTGACGTCTCTCGCACCTTGATCTAGCAAGGAGGAGGGAGAGGTTAGGGAACATCTCCGGCACCACGATGGTGTGGTGTCAATGGAGAGACGAGGACTCTTGGCAGGGCTTTGCCAAGCACCGTGGGAGAGGAGGAAGAAGAGAGACAGGGTTGCGCCGAGAGAGATGGAAAAACCGCGTTCTCAAAGGCCAAAAACCCCCGCTATATATAGGGGAAAGGAAGGGTGGCACCCCCTTTAGGGTTTCCCACCCTAAAGGGGGGCGGCAGCCCTAGATGGGAGAGGGGGGTGGCGGCTAGGAGGGGGAGAGGGGGTGGTGCTCCCCTGGTGGGTCTTAGGCCCACCAGACTTAGGGTTCCCCCCCTTTCCCTCTCTAGGAGCCTTGGGTTGGGTGTGAGGGGCGCACCATCCCACCCAGGGGCTGGTACCCTCTCACACTTGGCCCATGTAGCCTCCTGGGGCTGGTGTCCCCTCCCGTTGGGCCTCCGGACCCCTTCCGGTGGTCCCGGCACTTTGCCGGTGGTGCCCGAAACATTTCCAGCATCCAAACCCATCCATCCTATATATCAATATTTACCTCCGGACTATTCTGGAGCTCCTCGTGACCTCCGGGATCTCATCCGGGACTCCGAACAACCTTCGGTAACCTCGTATAGCAATTCCCTATAACCCTAGCGTCATCGAACCTTAAGTGTGTAGACCATACGGGTTCGGGAGGCATGCAGACATGACTGAGACACTCTCCGGCCAATAACCATCAGCGGGATCTGGATACCCATGGTGGCTCCCACATGTTGCACAATGATCTCATCGGATGAACCACGATGTCAAGGATTCAATCAATCCCATATACAATTCCCTATGTTTGTCGGTATAGAACTTGCCCGAGATTCGTTCGTCGGTTTACACATACCTTGTTCAATCTCGTTACAGGTAAGTCTCTTTACTCGTTCCATAGCACGTCATCCTGTGACTAACTCCTTAGTCACATTGATCTCATGATGATGTTCTACCGAGTGGGCCCAGAGATACCTCTCCGTCACAAGGAGTGACAAATCCCGATCTCGATTCGTACCAACCCAACAGACACTTTCGGAGATACCCATAGTGCACCTTTATAGTCAACCAGTTACGTTGTGATGTTTGATACTCCCAAAGCACTCCTACGGTATCCGGGAGTTGCACAATCTCACGGTCGAAGGAAAAGACACTTGACATTATAAAAGCTTTAGCATACGAACAACACGATCTAGTGCTATGCTTAGGATTGGGTCTTGTCCATCACATCATTCTCCCAATGATGTGATCTCGTTATGAATGACATCTAATGTCCATGATCAAGAAACCATGATCATCTATTGATCAACTAGCTAGCCAACTAGACGCTTGCTAGGGACACATTGTGATCTATTTATTCACACATGTATTACTGTTTCCTGTTAATACAATTATAGCATGTACAATAGACGATTATCATGAACAAGGAAATATGATAATAACCATTTTATTATTGCCTCCAGGGCATATTTCCAACAGTCTCCCACTTGCACTAGAGTCAATAATCTAGTTCACATCACTATGTGATTGTAATGAATTCAACATCCATATAGTTTTGTGGTCTGATCATGTCTTGCTTGTGAGAGAGGTTTATAGTCAACGGCTCTAAACCTTTCAGATCCGTGTGTGCTTTACACATCTCTACGTCATCCTATAGATGCTACTACGCCCCATCTGAAACCATTCCCAATGATTGCTCCATTGTACGAATCCGGTTTACTACTCATAGTCCTCCGGATCAGTAGCAAAGTTTGCATCGACGTAACTCCTTTACGACGAACTCTTTGATCACCTCCATAATTGAGAAAAAATTCCTTAGTTCATTAGTTACTAAGGATAACTTTGACTGCTGTCCAGTGATCCATTCCTGGATCACTCTTGTACCCCATGTCTGACTCATGGCAAGGCACGCTTTAGGTGCGGTACACAACATAGCATACTTGTAGAGTCTACGGTTGATGCATAGGGGATGACATTCATCCTTTCTCTTTCTTCTGTCGTGGTCGGGCTTTGAGTCGTACTCAAATTTACACCTTGCAACATAGCCAAGAACTCCTTCTTTGCTGATCTATTTTGAACTCCTTCAAAAACTTGTCAAGGCATGCATTTTGCTGAAAGTTCCATTAAGCACTTTGATCTATCTTTATAGATCTTGTTGCCCAACTCTCAAGTAGCTACATCTAGGTTTTCTTTGAAAAACTCTTTTCAAACAACCCTTTATGCTTTACAGAATTTCTACATTATTTTCGATCAACAGTATGTCAACCAAACATATTCATCAGAAATTCTATAGTGCTCCCACTCACCTTTTGGAAATACAAGTTTCTCATAAGCTTTGTATCGAACCAAAAACTTTGATCATCTCATCAAAGTGTATATTCCAACTCCGAGATGCTTGCTCCAGTCCATAGAAGGATTGTTGGAGCTTTGCGTACTTGTTAGCACCCTTTAGGATCGACAAAAATCTTCTAGTTGTATCACATACAGCCTTTCCTCAAGGAAACCGTCGAGGAAACAATATTTTGACATCCTATCTGCAATATTTTATAAATGTTGCAGTGCTACTGCAACAAAAGACCTTCCAACGATGTCAGAAATAGGCGTGTTGACGGGAGACTATTCTTGTCTTGATACTCCTCGGCAACGGCGCCAGGAATCCTTCTGCTATGGCTACGCCTTTACGGAATTCCTTGGCAAATATGCAAAGGATTCCCCCGTGGCCTTGGAGCCTTGCGTTGGTGTTCCCTCGAAGCGGAAAGGGTGATGTAGCACAGCGGCGGTAAGTATTTCCCTCAGTTTTGAGAACCAAGGTATCGATCCAGTGGGAGGATCGCGTCAAGTCACAAGTACCTGCACAAACACAAAGAGCTTGCACCCAACGCTATAAAGGGGTTGTCAATCCCTTATAGATTGTTTTCAAAGGGAGAACTAAAAGCAAAGAGTAAACAAAGAAAAGTAAAAGTGAAAGTGGAAACTATAGTTGTGAATAGACCCAGCGGTCGTAGTGTTCACTAGTGGCTTCTCTCATGAAAGCAAGTAGGAGGTGGGTGAATGAATTACTGTCAAGCAATTGACAGAACCGCGCAAAGTCATGACGTTATCTATGGCGATGATTATATCTATAGGCATCACGTCCAAAACAAGTAGACTGATACTTTCTGCATCTACTACCATTACTCCACATGTCGACCGCTATCCAGCATGCATCTAGTGTATTAAGTTCATAAGAACAGAGTAACACCTTAAGCAAGATGACATGATGTAGATGAACAATCTCAAACCTATGATGAAATCCCAACTTGTTACCCTTGATGGCAACAACACGATGCGTGCCTTCCTGCCCCTTCTGTCACTGGGAAAGGTCACCGCACGATATGAACCCAAAACCAAGCACTTCTCCCACTGCAAGAATCATAGATCTAGTTGGCCAACCAAAACCCAAGACTCGGAGAGACTTACAAGGATATCAAATCATGCATATAAGAAATCAGCAAAGACTCAAATATAATTCATAGATAATCTGATCATAAATCCACAATTCATCAGATCTCGACAAACACACAACCAAAGAGGATTACATTGGATAGATATCCATGAAGATCATGGAGAACTTTGTATTGAAGATCCAAGAGAGAGAAGAAGCCATCTATCTACTAACTACGGACCGTACGTCTGAAGTGGACTACTCACGAGTCATTGGAGAGGCGATGATGTTGATGTAGAAGCCCTCCGACTCCAAAGTCCCCTCCGGCAGGGCACTAGGAAGGGTCTCCAGATGAAATCTCACGGAATCGGAAGCTTGCGGTGACGGAAAAGTGTTTTCGTGGATGCCCTGATTTTTCCTGTGATTTTAGGGAATTTATAGGCCAAAGAGCTAGGGCCTGGGAGCGCGAGGGAGTCCACAAGCCTGGTTGCCGCGGCACCCCCCTGGCCGCGGCAACAGGGCTTGTGGGCTCCCTGTGGGCCCCCTGACTTGGCCCTCACGTCCCCCGATCTTCTTCTGTTCTGGAAAAATTTATTTCGGGGATTTTATTCAGTTTGGACTCCGTTCCAAAATCAGATCTGAAAAGAGTCAAAAACACAGAAAAAACATGAACTGGCACTTGGCACTGAATTAATAAGTTAGTCCCAAAAAATATATAAAAGGTATATAAAACATCCAAAGTTGGCAAGATAACAGCGTGAAACCATCAAAAATTATAGATACGTTTGAGACGTATCAAGCATCCCCAAGCTTAACTCTTGCTCGTCCTCGAGTAGGGATGTGATAAAGAATGATTTTTTGCTGCTTTCATGCTACCTAGCATAGATGTCCTTCGTAACTCCTCTTATGTGACGTGAATGTTCAGATCCATTAGATTCAAAACAATAGTTTGCTATTGACGTGGAGACAATAATACTTCAAGCAAACTAGCAAGGTAATCATGAACATTCAAAATAACAAGGCCAAAAGAAAGTTATCCCTACAAAATCATATAGTCTGGCTATGCTCTATCATCCTTGCACAACGAATTTAAATCATGCACAACCCCGGCATTCGCCAAGTAATTGTTTTCACACCTTTACTTTCTCAAACCTTTTCAACTCTCACGCAATACATGAGCGTGAGTCATGGTTTTAGCACTATAAGTGGTGTGGAGTGTGGTGGAGGTTGCAAGACAAACAAGGAGAAGATGGTCACATTGACTAGGCATATAAATGAGCTATGGAGATGCTCATCAATAGATATCAACGTGAATGAGTAGGGATTGCAATACAATTGATGCACTAGAGCTAAGAGTATGTGAAAGCTCTTAAAGAAAACTAGTGGGTGTCCATCCAACTTGCTTGCTCACGAAGACCTATGGCAATTTTGAGGAAGCCTATCATTGGAATATACAAGGCAAGTTATATAATGAAAATTTCCCACTAGCTATATGGTGATGACAAAACGAGAGACTCTCAATCATGAAGATCATGGTGCTTAATATGCACAAGTGTGGAAAGGTGGTAGCATTATCCCTTCTCTCTTTTTCTCTCATTTTTTTGGTGGGGTCTTTGGCCTCTTTTTTTATTATTATTTTATTATTATTATTATTGGTGGGCATCTTTGGCCTCTTTTATTTCCTCACATGGGACAATGCTCCATCAATGATGATCATCACACTTAGAACTCAAAACTTAGAGCAATGACGACTCTATATGGAATGCCTTCGGTAGTGTACCATGACAATGATCTAGCATGGCATAGACATCTATGGGAACATCATGCTAGCTATATTATGATCATGCAATGGCAATGTAGAAGTGGTGGCACATGTAATGGTGGTAGTTTCATGACAATATATCTCGGAATGGCTTTGAAAAAGCCATAGTAGGTAGGTATGGTGGCTGTTTTGAGGGAGGCTAATGGTGGGTTTTGTGCAGGGGCGAAAGTTGCACGACACTAAAGAAGATAGTGATGGTGGAAGGTGAAAGTGCATCTAAACCATGGACTCATCATTAGTCATGAAGAACTCATATACTTGTTGCAAAAGTTTTAGTAGTAATCGAAACAAAGCATTCAACGCATACTCCTACAGGAAGGGTTGGTAGGTATAAACCATCGCGCGATCCCGACCGCCACACAAAGGATGACAATCAATATAATAATCATGCTCAGACTTCATCACATAGCGGTTCACCATATGTGCATGCTACAGGAATCACTAACTTCAACACAAGTATTTCTAGATCCACAACACCTTACTAATATAACTTCAATATTACCACAACCACAACTCAAAACTAATTGAATTGAATCAAACTTCTCTAACTATTCAATGCACATGAAGGTGGAAGTTTTCATATCCCTTTGGAAAACTACCCCTTTTGAGACTACTATCATAGCATAGATCAACTACCAAGCCACGCGCTTCTGTGCTCTAAAAGATATAAGTGAAGCACATAGAGAAAAATCAAATAGCTCAAAAGATATAAGTCAAGCACATGTGAGCTGAATTGTCTAACCAAAGGATATAAGTGAAGCTCGACAAAATCACGGTGAGTGTATGTCTCTCTCTCTAGGTGTGAAGCAAGTAAGATTGTGACACAACAAAAATAAAAGACTCCTATGATGCAAGACGCTCCAAGCAAAACACATAACATGTGGTGAATAAAAATATAGCCCCAAGTAATGCTACCGATGGATTGGAGACGAAAGAGGGGATGCCTTCCCGGGCCATCCCCAAGCTTAGGATTTTACGGCATCCTTGAATCAACTTGGGGTGCCTTGGGCATCCCCAAGGTTGAGCTCTTGCCACTCTTTATCTCTTTGTCCATAAGAACTTCACCCAAAACTTGAAAACTTCACAACACGAAACTTAAACAGAAACTCGTGATAACATTAGTATAAGAAAGCAAACCACCACTTCCTTAGGTACTGTAGCAAACTCCAATTCTACTTATGTTGATGTTAGGTTACTCTATTTTCCATCTTCCATGGCTAATACCCCCCGATACTATCCATAGTTTCATCAAAATAAGCAACCAACACAACAAAAACATAATTTGTTAACAGCAGACCAGTCTGTCGCAATCTGTATACTTCGTATACTTATGGTACTTAAAAAATTCTGAAAAATTACGAAAGTCTGAAGACTTTGCGTAGAAATCGGCAGCAAAACGATTCCACTCAAAAGCTCTTACAGAAAAAAAATTAAAATTCTTTTCGTGAGCAGAAAGTTTCTGTCTTTTCCAGCATGACCAAACGATCATCCCCAAGACTAATCATAACAGTTTTACTTGGCACAAATGCAAAATAAACACAAAAAACACAATCATAACAGAATTATGAAAGTGTGGAAAACACAAAACAGAAAGAAAAAGGATAGATTCGTTGGGTTGCCTCCCAACAAGCGTTATTGTTTAACGCCGTTAGCTAGGCCTTGATTTCGATGATGCTCACATAAAAGGTAAGGATTGAAACACAACGACAGCATCATGGAGCATATATGGCTAGCACATTTAAGTCTAAGCCACTTCCTATGCATAGGGATTTTGTGAACAAACAACTTGTTGGAGCAAGAATCAACTAGCTTAGGAAGGCAAAACAAGCATTGCTTCAAAAATTTCAACACATGGAGAGGAAGCTTGATACTATTGCAATAAGTAGAAGCATATGATCCTATCTCATAGTAATTTTCAGTAGCATCATGAATGAATTCAATAATGTAACTATCACATAGGATATTCTTTTCATGATCCACATGCATGCAAAGTTGACGCTCTTCAAAAATAGTGGAATTATCATCAACCAAAGTCATGAATTCTCCAAACCCACTTTCAATATTAATGCAAATATCATATTCATCACGAGGTTTAAACAAATTTTCAAGATCATAAGAAAGATCATCACCCCAATCATGATTATTGCAATAAGTACTAGTCATAGCAAAACTAGCATCCCCAAGCATAGGGTTTTGCATATTTTTAGCATGATTGTCATTAATAGAATTTATAATGAAATCATTGCAATCATGCTTTTCTTTCAAGGAGCCCGCGTGAATCATTTCATAAATTTCTTCATCGCGATTTTCAGAATCACGCATCTCAAGCAAAACTCCATAGAGAAGTCAAGTGCACTCAACTCACTAGCAATTGGTTCCACATAAGTGGATCTCTTAAAGAGATTAGCAAGTGGGTGAGGATCCATATCACTAGATTTTCAGCAAGCGAAAATGCAAGCATATTGAGGGCACATGGCCACACAAGCGAACAGAAAGCGAGCGAGAGAAAAGGGCGAACAAAAAGGCAAAGAAAAAAGGTAACTTTGTGAAGTGGGGAAGAGGAAAACGAGAGGGAACTGGTAAACAAAGTAAATGCAAGAGATGAGTTTGTGACACCTACTTGGATAGATCTTGACTTGATCTCCCTTCCCCGGCAACGGCACTAGAAATACTTCTGCTACTGCAACAAAAGACCTTCCAACGGCGCCAGAAATAGGCGTGTTGACGGGAGACTATTCTTGTCTTGATACTCCTCGGCAACGGCACCAAGAATCCTTCTCCTACGGCTACGCCTTTAGGGACTTCCTTGGCAAATATGCAAAGGATTCCCCAGTGGCCTTGGAGCCTTGCGTTGGTGTTCCCTCGAAGTGGAAAGGGTGATGTAACACAGTGGCAGTAAGTATTTCCCTCAGTTTTGAGAACCAAGGTATCGATCCAATGGGAGGATCCCGTCAAGTCACAAGTACTTGCACAAACACAAAGAGCTTGCACCCAACGCTATGAATCATAGATCTAGTTGGCCAAACAAAACCCAAGACTCAGAGAGACTTACAAGGATATCAAATCATGCATATAAGAAATCCGCAAAGACTCAAATATAATTCATAGATAATCTGATCATAAATCCACAATTCATCGGATCTCGACAAACACACCGCCAAAGAGGATTACATCAGATAGATCTCCATGAAGTTCCTGGAGAACTTTGTATTGAAGATCCAAGAGAGAGAAGAAGTCGTCTAGCTACTAACTACGGACCCGTAGGTCTGAAGTGGACTACTCACGAGTCATTGGAGAGGCGATGATGTTGATGTAGAAGCCCTCCGACTCCAAAGTCCCCTCCGGCAGGGCACCGGGAAGGGTCTCCAGATGAGACCTCGCGGAAACGGAAGCTTGCGGTGGCGGAAAAGTGTTTTCGTGGATGCCCTGATTTTTTCTGCGATTTTAGGGAATTTATAGGCCAAAGAGCTAGGGCAGGGGAGCGCCAGGGAGGCCACAAGCCTGGTTGCCGAGGGCCCCCCTGGCCGCGGCAACAGTGTTTGTGGGCTCCCTATGGGGCCCCAGCCTTGGCCCTCACGTCCCCCGATCTTCTTCTGTTCTGGAAAATTTTATTTTGGGTATTTTATTCCGTTTGGACTCCGTTCCAAAATCAGATCTGAAAAGAGTCAAAAACACAGAAAAAACAGGAACTGGCACTTGGCACTGAATTAATAAGTTAGTCCCAAAAAAGATATAAAAGGTATTTAAAACATCCAAAGTTGGCAAGATAACAGCGTGAAACCATCAAAAATTATAGATACGTTTGAGATGTATCATGCAGCAACTGCTAACATGATTTCAACAGACTTTCAGCATCGCTACGAGTGAGAAAGTCTCATCGTAGTCAACTCTTTGAACTTTTTTGAAAACACTTTTGCGACAAGTCGAGCTCTCTTAATGTTGACTTTTCACCATCATCGTTTGTCTTCTTTTTAAAGATCCATTCACAGTTAATAGTCTTATGACCATTAAGTGGTTCTTCCAACGTCTATACTTTGTTTTTCATACATGGATCCTCTCTCGGATTTCATGGCCTCCAGCAATTTGTCGGAATCCGGGCCAACCATCGCTTCTCCATAGCTCGTAGGTTCATTGTTGTCTAACAACATGACCTTCAAGACAGGGTCGATGTACCATTCTGTAGCAGCACTACGTGACCTTGTCGACCTACGAGGTTTCTAGTAACTTGATCTCAAGTCTCATGATCATTATCATTAGCTTCCACTTCAATTGGTGTAGGTTCCACAGTAACAACTTCCTACGCCTGCTACACACACACTGGTTGAAGTGATGGTTCACATAACCTCATCAAGTTTCCACCAAAACTCCCACTCAATTCTTTCGAGAGAAACTTTTCCTTGAGAAAGGACCCATTTCAAGAAACAAACACATTTGCTTCCGAATCTGAGATAGGAGGTATACCCAATTGTTTGGGTGTCCTATGAAGATGCATTTATCTGCTTTGGGTTTGAGCTTATCAGGATAAAAACTCTTTCACATAAGCATCGCAGCCCCAAACTTTTAAGAAATGACAGCTTAGGTTTCTCTAAACCATAGTTCGTATGGTGTCATTACGTGGTGCCCTATTTAAAGTGAATGCGGTTGCCTCTAATGCCTAACCCATAAATGATATTGGTAATTTGATAATAAATATCATAGTATGCACTATATCTAATAGGGCACGACTATGACATACAGACACACCATCAGACTATGGTGTTCCAGGTGGCATGAGTTGTGAAACATTTTTCACATGAAACTATTTTCACATTGTCTTAAATGTTTACCAAATTCATAACTCATATATATATATATATATATATATATATATATATATATATATATATATGTTTACCTCCACGATCACATCGTAAACATATTATCCTTTTGTCACGATGATCTTCAGCTTCACTCTAAAATTACTTGAACATTTCAATAATTCAGATTTCTGTTTTACCAAGTAAATACACTAGTATCTACTCAAATCATTTGTGAAGTATGATCATAATGATATCCACTGCGTGCCTCAGTACTCATCGAACTGCACACATCAAAATGTATTACTTCCAACACGTTACATTCTTGTTCCATGTCACTCGAAAAAGAGGTCTTCAGTCATCTTGCCCATGTGGTTTGATTTGCATGTCTCATGTGATTCAAAATCAAGTGAGTCAAACGATCCATCCGCATGGAGTTTCTTCATGCGTTTATACCAATAGGCATGGTTTGATGTTTCAAACGTTTCAAAAATGAGTGAGTGCAAAGATCCATCAGCATGGAGCTTCTTCATGCATTCTAAATCAATATGACTCAAGTAGCAGTGCCACAAGTGAGTGGTACTATCATTACTACTTTGTATCTTTTGGTAACAATATTATGAACATGTGTATCACTACGATCGAGATTTAGTAAATCATTCATTCTAGGTGCAAGACCATTTAAGGTATCCTTCAACTAAACAGAATAACCGTTATTCTCTTTAGATGAATATTGTTTTTGCCATTAACAAAATCCAATCATGTCTATGCTCAACGCAAACACCAAATAACAATTACTTAGGTTTTACACTAATCTCGATGGTAGAGGGAGCATGCGATGTGTGATCATATGAACCTCGGAAACACACACATCGTCACCTTGCCTTTAACTAGTCTCTGTTTAATCCGTAGCTTTTATTTCGAGTTACTAACACTTAGCAATTGTCGTGGTTTTGTCACGGCAGATGTCCTCATGAAAGGACTTAGTGTTGGAGCCATCGCAATTTGGTGGCGACTCAAAGGGGTTGAACGGGAGCGAGACGAAGATTTACCCAGGTTCGGCCCCTCGTGAGGAGGTAAAAGCCTACGTCCTGCTTTGTGTTGTATTGATGATGTTTCGATTACAAGAGGGGCGTAACTCGCCTGACTTAGCTCTCGACGATTTCTAAACTGCCCTCTCCTTCCCTGGGACTCGCCTTTATATACAGGTCGAGCCCTTAGGGTTTACAAGAGTCCTTGCCATCATACAAGTCATGATTCTTTCTATCTCTAAGTCGCCGTGCTTTCCAAGACTCGAGAACTCCCCGATGATTGATTCTCCACGAGGATCTTGAACCGCCATCCAGCTCCTGGGCCTATTGGGCCAAAGCTCGAATCGCCAAAGGATGAGTCGCCCGCTTGGTGACCCAGCCCAGCTAGGGTGGGTCACACAGCAGATGTTATCCCCAACAGCAACCAGCTGCTGCTTCAGGGCTTCAAAAGCTTTATTAGCCTCGTCCGTCCAGACGAAACGGTCGACTTTCTTAAGCAACTGATAGAGGGGAATAGCTTTCTCCCCTAGGAGGCTTACAAAGCGACTTAAGGCCGCGATGCGACCCGCCATGCGTTGAACTTGATTAATATTTGCCGGTTTCCCGAGCGAAGTAATTGCTTCGATTTTGTCCGGGTTGGCCTTGATGCCGCGTTCGGATACCAAGAAACCCAACAACTTTCCTGCGGGAACGCCAAAAACACATTTGGTGGGATTAAGCTTCATCTGATACACCCGCATATTGTCAAAAGTTTCCTTGAGATCCTCCAAGAGCGTCTCCTTCTTACGAGTTTTAACCACAATGTCATCAACGTAAGCGTGGACGTTGCGTCCGATTTGGCCACGGTGACAGTTTTGGATGCAGCGCTGGTAAGTCGCCCCGGTGCTCTTGAGCCCGAACGGCATGGATACATAGAAAAAATCCCCAAATGGGGTTATGAAAGCTCTCTTCTCCTGATCTTCCACAGCCATCTTGATTTGGTGATATCTAGAGTAGGCGTCCAAGAAACACAAACGCTCGCAGCCCGCCACCGAATCAATGATTTGATCAATGCGGGGAAGGGCGACATGATCCTTTGGACAAGCTCTGTTGAGGTCGATGTAGTCGATGCACATGTCGAGGACTGGCTCAGCCAACCACTTAGGGTGGAAGACCTCCACGATGAATCCGGCGGACAAAAGACGGGCGACTTCTTCCCCGATTGCCTTGCGTCGCTCCTCATTGAACCTGCGAAGATATTGCTGAATCGGCTTTGCTTTAGGGTCAACATTAAGGTGCTGCTCAGCGAATTCTCTCGGTACACCAGGCATGTCAGAAGGTTTCCATGCGAAGATGTCCCGATTCTCAAGGATGAATTCGATGAGCGCGCTTTCCTATTAGAGATCCAGACCCGCCCCGATAGTAAACTACTTGGATGAGTCGCCAGGAACAAAGTCCACCATCTTGGTATCATCCGTCGGTTTGAACTTGAGGGGCGGCTCAGCATCTGTTGTTGGCTTCTTGAGAGGCGACATATCTGTCGGATAAACATTGGCTTGGTGATACTTGAGTTCTTCTGCAGCACAGATGATTTATGCGTAAGCCGCATCTCCTTCCTCACACTCCTTTGCTATCCTCCTGTCACCATCGACCGTGATGGGTCCCTTAGCGCCAGGCATCTTGAGTTTAAGGTAGACATAGCAGGGGCGAGCCATGAATCATGCGTAAGCCGGCCGCCCAAACAACGCATGATAAGGGCTCTTTAGCTTGACCACCTCAAATATAAGTGACTCGCTCCTGTGGTTGGATGATGTACCAAAAGCCACGGTGAGTTTCACCCGCCCAATTGGGTATGCTGACTTACCTGGGACGATACCATGGAAAACTGTGGTTGACGGCATTAGGTCTTTCTCTAATAGGTTTATCATTCGAAAAGTGTCGAAATATAATATGTTGATGCTGCTGCCACCATCCATAAGCACCTTTGATAGGGTATATCCTCCGACTTGGGGGGCCACGACCAATGCTAAGTCGCCGGGGTTGTCAATTCTGGGCAGGTGATCCTCCCTACTCCACGAGATAGTCTTCTCGGACTAGTGGAGATACCTGGGGAGTGCGAGCTCGGATACCCTATATGTTCGATGCTTCACCTTCTTGTCTCGCTTATAGGCACTGGTGGTGAACACATGGTATTGCCCGTTGCTTAATTGTTTGGGATTGCTGTGGAACCCGCTACGATGATCTTGCCCCTGCGGAGCCCCCTGCGGGGGTGGCTGCTGAAACACTCCGGGCGGGTTATACCATTGTTGGTTATGCACCGGGTACTAGCCACTGCTTGGTTGCGAGCCGCCATGGGCCCGTGGTTCGGGAAAGCCGCCGAACGGGTTCTGGCGTTGATTAGGTGCACCGAACTGTTCCTGCCGTTGGCCCTGGTCACCGGTTTGACCCTTCTTGATTACCTCCGCCTGAAATTCCTGCATCATGTAACAGTCTTCCCAAGAGTGAGCCGCCGGTCCACCCGCCATGGCATGGTGTGGGCAGGGGCCCTTAAGTATCTCCTTATAGTTGCACGGCTTCTTGCCACTGTAACCCCTCTTCTTCTGGTGCTGGTTTCCATTATTAGCACTAGTATTGGCGACAAAGTCCGTGGACCCTTCCTGCTGCCTTCTTTTGTCCTTCCCGCCATGATTATGGTGGGCGCGTCCCTGAAACCGGGATTGATTTTTGGATGACTCGCCTTTCCTCGGCGAGTTAGCTTTGCTGTCGTCCTCTCCTGGATCTTTAGTATCATCCGCCTTGGCGTACCGAGTGAGGGTGTCCATCAATTCGCCCATATCCTCGACCTTGCGATTGAGTCGCCCCAGCTTCTGTACCAAGGGCTTATAGTGGCAGTTTTGCTCCAAGATCAACACAGCCTGAGCCGCCGTGATGCCATCTGACGAGTGGATGATTTCTGCAACCCTCCGCTTCCAGTGGTGGGCCGACTCATCGAGGCGCTGAACGCAGTGTTGTAAGTCGACTATCGTCATCCGGCGTTTGCAAGTTCCCCGGAACTTTTTGACGAAACGTTCTTTCAAGTCAGCCCAAGTCTGGACGGAGTTGGGTGGCAGGTTCTTCAACCAAGTGTGCGTCGTCCCTTCGAGTATCATTGTAAAGTACCTGGCACAGACCGCTTCACTTACATCGAGCATGTCCATTGCGATTTCATAACTCTCAACCCATGACGCCGGCTCAATGTCCAGGGTGTAATTGGGAACCTTCCTTGCTCCTTTAAAATATTTTGGCATCCGCTAATTGCGAAGGGCGGGGGCCAAGCATGGCACCCCTACTTGCATGCCGCCTCCGATAAGCGGCGCTGGGTTAGTTTGAATGTCCTGGTGGTCTCGGCCAGGCGGGTCCCGATGGTCAGGCGGGTTAACCTGAGGTAGGTGTCACGGTCCGCTGGTTATGACGGGTTGGTCCTCCGGCCGGCTTCCGGTGCGGCTCGCCTTGGGGGTGGAGTACAGCCGATCGAGGCTGTGCGAGAATTGCGTGTTTTGAACCACCGCCGTCTTCAACATCTCAATGGTGTTTCTTGCTTCTATTTCAGCCGGAGTGTTGCCATAAATCGGAAGGGTTCTAAGTGGTGAGTTGCGGCGAGCACGTTGTCCACGGGGTTGGAAAAGTGGCCCTGAGGCGTCTGGAAACGGGGAACGCGATCAACTGCTGGCTGAAGCGGCGGGTTTGGTGGCTGAGCCGACCCTCCTCCTGGAACGGTTCCTACCCCAGGGGTGCGTGGAGTGTCGAAGAGGCGTGTAGGGTTCAGATCAGGGGGTAAACGCCCGTGGTGCCTCCTCTGATGAACGGCGTCGGACGCGCGCTGATGCCGTTCGAGTCGCCAGTTTTCGGTGTTCAAGCGGGCTGTCTCAGCGGTGATCTGAGCTTGCCGGGTCTCAATCCTAGCGGCTTCTGCCTCAGCATCTCACTCACCCTTCGCCATCTCATCGCGTAGCTTGGGCAACTCGGCATTTATCGTGCCCTGGTTTTCCGCCGTTATAGGGGTCGCCATGATCCTTGTTATCTCCGCCAATAAGTCCACCAAGATCGCAGTTGGGCTCTTGGATGTTTCGCCAGCCCCGTCGTTGCCTGCGGGGTTTTGCTCGGACTGAGTCGCCCCAGCCATGTATACACCGATTTGACGGCGGGTCTGGTCGAGGACCTCGGGATCCATTGCCAGCGATAGATCTCCGAGGCAGCCCCCGTACAGAGACTAAATGGAATCTATGTCGCCCATGTATGACTCGTCGTCCGTGTTGACCGGCGTAGTCTCCTGAGTCGCTGATCGCTCTGGTTCATCAGAGCCCTGCGTGAAGCCAACGAAGACCGGGCATGTCTGGTTTGGTATCGCAATGGGACGGATGTACCTGGCCGCCTCGATGATGTCGGTGGAGGTGTCCGGCTCAGGCACGGGTGCTCCGACCTTGGCGATGAAGATGTTGACCTTGCCGAAGGGAACTCTGTAGCCGGATTCAATTGAATCGGCCTCGGGCCCCAACAGCGAGTTGTTGATGTAGTACTTTCCGCGGCGGCTCCGAGTCATGAGCCCAGCCGCATAGCTCCCTGACCCTGGTAGGGCTCCCTTTGAGAACTCAATTCCACCATGCGTAGGCCCCACGGTGGGCGCCAACTGTCGTGGTTTTGTCATGGCAGATGTCCTCGTGAAAGGACTTAGTGTTGGAGCCATCGCAATTTGGTGGCGACTCAAAGGGGTTGAACGGGAGCGAGACAAAGATTTACCCAGGTTCGGCCCCTCGTGAGGAGGTAAAAGCCTATGTCCTGATTTGTGTTGTATAGATGATGTTTCGATTACAAGGAGGGCGTAACTCGCCTGACCTAGCTCTCGATGATTTCTAAACTGCCCTCTCCTTCCCTGGGACTTGCCTTTATATACTGGTCGAGCCCTTAGGGTTTACAAGAGTCCTTGCCATCATACAAGTCATGATTCTTTCTATCTCTAAGTCGTCGTGCTTTCCAAGACTGGAGAACTCCCCGATGATTGATTCTCCACGAGGATCTTGAACCGCCATCCAGCTCCTCGGCCAATTGGGCCAAAGCTTGAATCACCAAAGGATGAGTCGCCCGCTTGGTGACCCAGCCCAGCTAGGGCGGGTCACACAGCAGATATTATCCCCAACAGCAACCGAACCGGTATCTTATACCCTGGTGCTACTAGGAGTACTAGTGAATATCATGTATGTCCAATATACTTCTGTCGATTTTGCCAGCCTTCTCATCTACCAAGTGTCTAGGGTAGTTCCTCTTCAGTGACTGTTCCCCTTATTTCATAAGCACATAGTCTCGGGTTTGGGTTCAACCTTTGGATGTCTTCATAGAGCAGCAACTAGTTTGTTGTTTAATGTAGTATCCCTTCAAGCCCTTTCCCTTCTTGAAACTAGTGGTTTTACAAACCATCAACAATTGATGTTTCCTTTTGACTTCTACTTTCGTGGTATCAAACATCACAAATGGCTCAAGGATCATCATATCCATCCTTGATATGTTATAGTTCATCACCAAGCTCTAGTAGGTTTGTGTCAGTAACCTTGGAGAACTATCACTGTCTCATGTGGAAGTTCAACTCCCATTCGATTCAAGCGATTGTAGTACTCAGATAATTTGAGCACATGTTCTACGATTGAGCTCTTCTCCTTTACTTTGCAAACAAAGAATCTCGTCGGAGGTCTCATACCTCTCAACAAGGGCACGAGCATGAAATCCCAATTTCATCTCTTGGATCATCACGTATGTCCACGACGTTCAAAACGTCATTAATGCTTAATTCTAAGTTGTTCAAGCAACACACACTGAACTATCATGTAGTTATCCAAAAATGTTTGTCGGATGTTCGCAACATCTACAGACCATGCTTGGGGTTCAGCACACTGAGCAGTGCATTAAAGACATAAGCATTCTGCATAGCAATGAGGACAATCCTCAGTTAATGGACCCAGTCTGCACAATCCCTACTTCTATCTTTCAACTAAGATTTCTCTAGGAACATATCAAATACCGTAGAGCTATAGCGTAAGTTACATGATTTGCAAATACCTATTTGACTATGTTCATAATAATTAAGTTCATCTGATGAACTCCCACTTAAATCGACATCCCTCTAGTCATTTAAGTGATACATGATCCATGTCGACTAACCCATGTCTGATCATCACGTGAGACGGACAAGTCGTCATGGTGAGCAACTTCATGCTGGTCGTATTTGACCATATGGCTCATGTTCGACCTTTCGGTCTCTTGTATTCGACGTCATGTCTGTACAAGCTAAGCTCGTCGAGTCAACCTAAGTGTTTCGCGTGTGTAAATCTGGCTTACACCCATTGTATGCGAATGTTAGAATCTATCACTCCAGATCATCACGTGGTGCTTCGAGACAATGATCCTTCGCAACGGTGCACACTTAGGGGAATACGTTCTCGAAATTTTTATGAGGGGTCATCTTATTATGCTACCGTCGTTCTAAGCAATAAGATGAAAAACATGATAAACATCACATGCAATCATATAGTGACAAGATATGGCCATTATCATCTTTGCTCTTTCGATCTCCAACTTCGGGCATCGCATGATGTTCATTGTCACCATTGTGACACCATGATCTCCATCATCGTGTCTCCGTGAAGTCGTCACGTCAACTACTACTACTACCACTGCTGCTGCTATAGCTAACCGTTAGCAATGAAGTAAAAGTAGTAAACACATGGCGTTGCATCTCATACAATAAATTAAGACAACTCCTATGGCTCCTGTCGGTTGTCATACTCAACGACATGCAAGTCGTGATTCATATTACATTAACTTGATCATCTCATACATCACACATGTAACATCACAACTTTGGCCATATCACATCGCATGTGAAACCAAGTTAGACGTACTCTAATTGTTGTTGCAAGTTTTACATGGATGATTTGGGTTTCTAGCAAGAACGCCTTCTTACCTACGTGACAGTCACAACAATGATATGCCAAAGTTATTTACCCTTCATAAGGACCCTGTTCATCAAATCCAATCCGACTATCGTGGGAGAGACAGACACCCGCTAGCCACCTTTATGCATGGTGTGCATGTCGACCGGTGGAACCTATCTCACGTAAGCGTACGTGTAAGGTCGGCCCGGGCCGCTTCATCCCACAATACCGCCGGAAAAGAATAAGACTAGTAGCGGCAAGCAATTGACAAATCAGCGCCCAAAACCTTTTGTGTTCCACTCGTGCATGGAATCTATTGATAGAAAACCTGGCTCGGATGCCACTGTTGGGTAACATAGCACAAATTCAAAATTTTCCAACGCCATATTCAGATCTTCCTATGGAGAGATCAGCAACGAGAGAGGGGTGAGTGGATCTTCATACCTTTGAAGATCGCTAAGCAGAAGCATTGCTAGAACGCGGTTGATGGAGTCGTACTCGCGGCAATTTAGATCGTGGTATGATTCCGATCTAGTGCCGAATCACAGCACCTCCGCATGCAACACACGTGCAGCCCGGTGACGTCTCCTGCACCTTGATCCAGCAAGGAGGAGGGAGAGGTTGGGGAAGATCTCTGGCAGCACGACGGCATGGTGTCGATGGAGAGATGAGGTCGCCCGGCAGGGCTTCGCCAAGCACCGTGGGAGAGGAGGAAGAAGAGAGACAGGGTTGCACCGAGAGAGATGGAAAAAACCGCGTTCTCAAACGCCAAAAAACCCCTCTATATATAGGGGAAAGGGGGTGGCACCCCCTTTAGGGTTCCCACTCTAAAGGGGGGCGGCAGCCCTAGATGGGAGAGGGGGTGGCGGCCAGGAGGGGGAGAGGGGGGTGGCGCACCCCTGGTGGGCCTTAGGCCCACCAGACTTAGGGTTTCCCCCCTTTCCCTCTCTAGGCACCTTGGGCTGGGTGTGGGGGCGCACCAACCCACCCAAGGGCTGGTTCCCTCTCCCACAAACTCAAGCCATGAGCGGGACAATTTCTAATCATAAGCTTCATCCTCTACCAATATTGTGCAACGTGTTCATGATCAAGTTGCTTGAAATTCATGATATCGTTACATAAGCAGATGATCTTAGCCGGCGGAAAATACTTGGATATGTAAGCATCTTTGCATTTATCCCAAGAATCGATACTATTTTTAGGCAAAGAAGAAAACCAAGTTTTTGCGCGATCTCGCAACGAGAAAGGAAAAAGTTTCAGCTTAATCACGTCATTATCCACATCTCTTTTCTTTTGCATATCACAAAGCTCAATGAAGGTATTGAGATGGGATGCGGCATCTTCACTAGGAAGGCCAGAGAATTGCTCTTTCATAACAAAATTCAGCAAAGCGGCGTTGATTTCATACGATTCCGCACTAGTGGCGGGAGTAATCGGACTACTAATAAAATCATTATTATTAGTGCTCGAGAAGTCGCAAAGTATGGTGTTTTCAGACATGATGTCTTCAACAAACAAACAAGCACAGCAAGCAAGAAAACCGGCAAAGGCAAAACAAAACGGCGAAGGCGAAAGGCGAATGAAAACGGCAAATGTGAAGTGGGGGACAGGAAAACAAGAGGCAACTGGCAACAAAAGTAAATGCAAGAGAAGAGTTTGTGAGACCTACTTGGATAGATCTTGATTTCTCCTCCCCGGCAACGGCACCAGAAATGCTTCTGATGTCAGCTATGCTAATGCACAAAAGTCCTTCCAATGGCGCCAGAAACAGGTGTGTCGACGGCACCAGGAATCCTTCAGCTGCGGCTATGCCTTAAGGGACTTCCTAGGCAAGTATGCAAAGGATTTCCCCCGTCGCCTTGGAGCCTTGCGTTGGTGTTCCCTTGAAGCGGAAAGGGTGATGTAGCACAGCGACGGTAAGTATTTCCCTCAGTTTGAGAACCAAGGTATCAATCCGGTGGAGGAGTATCACAAGATACTGCACAAACACAAAAGCTTCCTCCCAACGCTATGAAGGGGTTGTCAATCCCTTATAGATTGTTTGCCAAGTGAGAACTGAAAGCAACAAAGTAACAAAGCAAAGTAAAAGCGGAGGTGTAAACGATGGATGTGAATAGACCCGGGGGCCGTAGTGTTTACTAGTGGCTTCTCTCATGAAAGCAAGTAGACAGTGGGTGAACAAATTACTGTCGAGCAATTGATAGAACCGCGCAAAGTCGTGATGATATCTATGCAATGATTATATCCATAGGTATCACGTCCAAAACAAGTAGACCAATACTTTCTGCATCTACTACTATTACTCCACACGTCGACCGCTATCCAGCATGCATCTAGTGTATTAAGTCCATAAGAACAGAGTAACGCCTTAAGCAAGATGACATGATATAGAGGGATAATCTCAAACCAATGATAAAAACCCCATCTTTTTACCCTTGATGGCAACTACTTGATGTTTGTCTTGCTGCCCCTACTGTCACTGGGAAAGGTCACCACATGGTAGAACCCAAAACCAAGCACTTCTCCCATTGCAAGAATCATAGATCTAGTTGGCCAAACAAAACCCAAGACTCGGAGAGACTTACAAGGATATCAAATCATGCATATAAGAAATCAACAAAGACTCAAATATATATATCATAGATAATCTGATCACAAATCCACAATTCATCGGATCTCGACAAACACACCGCCAAAGAAGATTACATCGGATAGATCTCCATGAAGATCATGGAGAACTTTGTATTGAAGATCCAAGAGAGAGAAGAAGTCGTCTAGCTACTAACTACGGACCCGTAGGTCTGAAGTGAACTACTCACGAGTCATTGGAGGGGCGATGATGATGATGAAGAAGCCCTCCAACTCCAAAGTCCCCTCGAGCAGGGCGCCGGGAAGGGTCTCCAGATGAGATCTCGCAGAAACGGAAGCTTGCGGCGGCGGAAAAGTATTTTCAAGGCTCCCCTGATTTTTTGCGGATAATTTGGGAATTTATAGGCCAAAGACCTAGGTCATGGGGCGGCTAGCGAGGCCACAAGCCTGCCCATCGCCGCCTCCCCCCTGGTGGCGGAGTGGGGTCTTGTGGGCTCCCTGGAGCCCACCTGGCTTGGCCCAAAAACCCCTTGGTCTTCTTCCGTTCGGGAAAAAATCATTTTGGGGTTTTTCTTCCGTTTGGACTCCGTTCCAAAATCAGATCTGAAAAGAGTCAAAAACACGGAAAAAACAGGAACTGGCACTGGGCACTGAAATAATAATTTATTCCCAAAAAAGATATAAAAGGTACATAAAACAACCAAAGAAGACAAGATAATAGCGTGAACCAAAAAAAATTATAGATACGTTTGACACGTATCAAGCATCCCCAAGCTTAACTCATGCTCGTCCTCGAGTAGGGAAGTGATAAGAATGAATTTTTTATGCTTTCATACTACCTAGCATAGGTGTCCTTTGTAATTCCTCTTATGTGACGTGAATGTTCAGATCCATTAGATTCAAAACAATAGTTTGATATTGACGTGGAAACAATAATAATTCAAGCAAACTAGCAAAGTAATCATGAACTTTCAAAATAACAAGGCCAAAAAAAGTTATCCCTAAAAAAGCATATAGTCTGGCTATGCTCTATCATCATTGCACAACGAATTTAAATCATGCACAACCCCGATATTGGCCAAGTAATTGTTTCACACCTTTACTTTCTCAAACCTTTTCAACTCTCACGCAATACATGAGCGTGAGCCATGGTTATAGCACTATAGATGGTGTGGAATGTAGTGGACGTTGCAAGACAAAAAAGGAGAAGATAATCACATTAACTAGGCATATCAATGAGCTGTGGAGATGCTCATCAATAGATATCAATGTGAATGAGTAGGGATTTCCATACAAATGATGCACTAGAGCTACGAGTATGTGAAAGCTCCTAAACAAAACTAGTGGGTGTGCATCCAACTTGCTTTCTCACGAAGACCTAAGGAAATTTTGAGGAAGCCTATCATTGGAATATACAAGCCAAGTTATATAATGAAAATTTCTCGATAGCTATATGGTGGTGACAAAACGAGAGACTCTCAATCATGAAGATCATGGTGCTTAATATGCACAAGTGTGGAAAAAGTGGTAGCATTGTCCCTTCTCTCTTTTTCTCTCATTTTTTTTGTGGGCTCTTTGGCCTCTTTTTTTTGGTGGGCTTGTTTGGCCTCTTTTATTTCCTCACATGGGACAATGCTCCATTAATGATGAGCATCACACTTTCAACTCAAAACTTAGAGCAACTATGACTCTATACGGAATCCCTTCGGTAGTATACCGTTGCAATGATCTAGCATGGCATAGACATCAATGGAAACATCATGCTAGCTATCTTAGATCATGCAATGGGAATGTAGACGTGGTGGCACATGTCATGGTGGTAGTTGCATGGCAATATATCTCGGAATGACTTTGAAAAAGCCATAGTAGGTAGGTATGGTGGCTGTTTTGTGGGAGGCTAATTGTGGGTTTTGTGTACCGGCGAATGTTGATGGCACTAAGAAGATAATGATGGTGGAAGGTGAAACTGCATCTAAACCGTGGACTCAACATTGGTCATGAAGAACTCATATACTTGTTGCAAAAGTTTTATTAGTAATCGAAACAATGCATTCAACGCATACTCCTAGGGGAAGGGTTGGTAGGTATAAACCATCGCGCGATCCCGACCGCCACGCAAAGGATGACAATGAATATACAAATCATGCTCAGATTTCATGACATAGCGCTTCACCATACGTGCATGCCACGGGAATTACTAACTTCAACACAAGTATTTCTAGATCCACAACACCTTACTAGCATGACTTCAATATTACCATAACCACAACTCAAAACTAATTGAGATGAATCAAACTTCTCTAACTATTCAATGCACATGAGTGTGGAAGTTTTCGTATCCCTTTGGATAACTCCCCCTTTTGAGACTACCTTCAAAGCATAGATCAACTACCAAGCCACGCACCTATGTGCTCTAAAAGATATAAGTGAAGCACATAGAGCAAAAGTATCTAGCTCAAAAGATATAAGTGAAGCACATGTGAGCGGAATTGTCTACCCAAAGATATAAGTGAAGCTCGACAAAATCACGGTGTGTGCATGTCTATCTCTCTAGGTGTGCAGGAAGGATGATTGTGACACAACAAAAATAAAAGACTCCAATGATACTAGACGCTCCAAGCAAAAACACATAACATGTGGTGAATAAAAATATAGCCCCAAGTAACGTTACCGATATATTGAAGACGAGAGAGGGGATGCCTTCCCGGGGCATCCCCAAGCTTAGGCTTTTAAGGCATCCTTGAATCTATTGGGGTACCTTGGGCATCCCCAACCTTGATCTCTTTCCACTCTTTATCTCTTTTTCCATAAGAACTTCACCCAAAACTTGAAAAACTTCACAACACGAAACTTAAACAGAAACTCGTGATAACATTAGTACAAGAAAGCAAACCACCACTTCCTTGGGTACTTTAGCAAACTTAAATTCTACTTGTGCTGATGTTGGGTTACTGTACTTTCAATCTTCCATGGCTAATACCCCCCGATACTATCCATAGTTTCATCAAAATAAGCAACCAACACAACAAAAACAGAATTTGTTAACAGCAGACCAGTCTGTAGAAATCTGTATATTTCGTATACCTCTGGTACTTCAAAAATTCTGAAACCTTACGACTGTCTGAAGAATTTGCATAGAAATCAGAAGCAAAAAGAATCAACTCAAAATCTCTTACAAAAAAATGAAAATTCGTTTCGTGAGCAGAAAGTTTCTGTCTTTTCCAGCATGACCAAACGATCATCCCCAATACTAATCATAACGGTTTTGCTTGGCACAAACGCAAAAAAGATACACAAAAACACAATCATAACAGAATTATGAAAGTGTGGAAAACACAAAATAGAAAGAAAAAGGGTAGATTCGTTGGTTTGCCTCCCAACAAGCGCTTTTGTTTAACGCCCTTAGCTAGGCGAAAGGTAATGAAATCACGTATAGTCATCTTCGGTGCTCAAACCATAGGTAGCCCTCATCGTAGATTCATAAGGCAAGCTTATTTTATTTCTAGGAAAGTTCTCAATTCCCTTATTTAAAGGAAATTGAAATCTAATATTCCCTTCCTTCATATCGATGATAGCACCAATAGTCCTTAGGAAAGGTCTACCAAGAATATTGGGACATGAAGGATTGCAATCTATGTCAAGTACCATGAAATCCACGGGTACATAGTTCTTATTTGCAACAATAAGAACATCATCGATCCTCCCCATGGGTTTCTTGATAGTAGAATCCGCAAGATGCAAATTAAGAGAACACTCTTCAATCTCATGAAAACCAAGAATATCACATAAAGACTTTGGAATCGCGGAAACACTAGCACCCAAATCACACAAAGCATTGCACTCATAGTTTTTTATCTTGATTTTGATAGTAGGTTCCCACTCATCATGAAGTTTTCTAGGTATAGAGACTTCTAGTTCGAGCTTCTCTTGAAGAGATTTCATCATAGCATCTACGATATGCGCGGTAAAGGCTTTACTTTGGCTATAAGAATGTGGAGAGTTTGCAATGGATTGCATCAAACAAATGCATTCAAACAAGGAGCAATTATCATAATTGAATTCCTTGAAATCCAAAGTGGGAGTTTCATTACCACCCAAAGTTTTGACTTCTTCTACTCCACTCTCCACACCTTTATCATCAAGATAGGTGGACTCCGAATCATTGGGGCGTTTTTCAACCAAAGTGGATTCATATCCAGACCCTCCATAAGTAGGTTTGACACGCGAAAACAAAGATTCAAGAGGAGACGCACCAAGCACTCTAAGATCTTCGTGATTTGCATCACTAGAACGCACCCTTTTAAACCATTCATGTCTAGCGCGAATTTGGGCGGTTCTTTCTTTGCTCTCATTCATGGAGATACGCATAGCTTTCAAAGTTTCATCCAAGTTGACCTTGGGAGGAGCGCATCTAACTTTCAAAGCATCAATATCACAAGGCATTCTATCAACGCTCTTAGCCAAATCGTCTATTTTGAGTAGTTTTTCCTCTATGGACGCATTGAAAATCTTTTGAGAGTTGTTGAACTCTTTGACATTACTCTCTTGATCAGAGGGTAATTGTAGGGACCCCGATCCTAAGCCATAGGAATCCGGCCTGTAACACATCGCATCCCTTTGCGGTCTCACGCACGGTTAACTCCACGGGTGCAGCCTTACCTTAGCCGGGACCGTTTGCGTCTTTTGACTCACGTATGCAATAGTGTCGCTAGCCTTCCAATGTCAAAGAACCCGGATCGACATGTCTGGTCATAAACCAAAGTGGCAGTACCACACAAGGACAGGTATACATGACCCAACAAAGCAGGTGTCGGTCACCGGCGAGTGTAGACGAGTCGTAGCAAGCTACAAGGACTCCATTACATCGCGTGACATTTCCCCAAAGGGGACAGACACAGCAGCTAAGAAGGACACATGTCGGTCAACCAATGTGTCCGGAGCAGTAGCGAACTACCATGGCTCGTTGGATCACAAAGGGGCATTTCCTTTTAAGGAGTGCTACTAAAGTTCACGACTAGGTAATCGAACCCCATACATATCAAGTACGACACACGTACGCATTGCATACCGATATGTATAGATACATCGATGGCATCACAACATAACCATAAACATACAAGCTTTATTTAAGAGGCTCGGAAGAGACACACACATAATATTACACATTAAGGGTCTCACGACCCATAATAGCAGTCATTCAGTTACAAGCCAGCGGAAGAGTTTAAACTGTGTGAGTACGGACAGGGCAACTAGAAGGCACATGGCCTGGCTATACTACAGATCCAACGTAGGGCCAGATCGTAGCTGGGACACCAGCTACTCGTCGTCGTCGATGTCTACGAAGAACCCTACATTAGGGTCATTAGCAACCTCTGCAATATTTATTAAGAAAACATGAGTACGAAGGTACTCAGCAAGACTTTAGGATAACTATCTACTCATGCAAGGTATCAAAGGTATTGTGGGGTTTCATGCGGAAAGACAGCATTTGACTCGTGGCTAAACAACTTGCGTTTTTAAATAATTTTGACAACTTGATTTCTCGCACATGAGTCCACTAACACCACAACAATACACTATCGTGGAATCATCCCGTCTCCATATGGAATTGCCGTCCACGACACGCACGCTTATCTTGACAATTATATGAGTAGCCATTGAAGTTATCTATGAACAACATATGTCTCCAAGTAGTCCATATCCGCGGACGCGGCTATTCGAATAGATCATAACCATGCAGGGGTGTACTTCGTCACACACGCTCTCGCCACTTATCGCCATGTGCACGTCATGCACCTCGGCAACCTTCAAGCGGAAGCCCAGCGAGGGAGTCGGCCACGACCGTTAACCACACTAGTACCTAGTCCAGGTTTATCGCCTATCTGAGAGTAACTCGTACGGAAGTCCGGCCGAGGTTTCCGCCACGGCCTCAAACGATGTGCGCAGGGTTCCCAAGCCCACCATCCGGGTGCCACTTGGTACACCTTGCCACTGCCTACCGCATCACGGCCCACCTCTCAGGTCAGCACCATGCACGGCCTCCAGCATTACTATAAACACCAGAAACTACTTGCAACTCCTGGACCGAGTACTAAGCGATTAATAGGCCGAGCGGGGTCATATTTCAGGGCCCAGCATGTGGTAGTATCTAGTCTTGGATTACATACACGGAACTCAGTTCCTAAGGACGGCTCCAATGAAACAACCCGCCATGTACTCCTACACAGCCTTTCACCAGTACCTTTACCAAATCAGGTTCAACACACAACCTTTGCTTACCGAACACATTCTCACAATTCTGTTCATCTCCCAGATGACAGACCATACACAACTCTAAGCATAGCATGCATAGCAGGATAAGGCACAGCATAGCTCAAGCAACTATCAGGTATGCTAGGTTGCAAGGTTCGGCTATTTACTGTGACAAGGTTAGGTCATGCAAAGGAAGTGGGTTCGACTAACGTGGCAAAAGCATTTGAAGCATTTGATCCTAATGCAATAAATAAGTGCAGGAGCAAGAACATGGGATTTATCGGGATGATCAAAATGGTTGCTTGCCTTGTTGCTCAGAGGAGGGACAATATCTGTCAGACGGATATTCGGTGGAATCCGGGGGAGCGGAGCCTACCGAGATGAAGGGCAACAATCAATAACAATCATATGCAAACAAGATGATGCATGAGCATGGCATGAGAATGAAAGGTGATATACTAATATAATCAACATGTATTAGGTTAGAAGTTGATTTGAATCACATTCAAATATCAATTCAAACGAGGTATTCTCGGATACCGATTTAATTGATTCGACCTGATGCTCAGATCAACTTGATGTTAGCATGCATGAGATGTCATGTTAAGGTACTGGTTTGTTATTAGAACATTGTTTGATCATGTCATTCATAATGAAATTTGAATATTTTCCAAATTCCATTTATAAAATATTTATAAGAATTGACTTATTCATTAATCTACATGTTTGGGTTCTGTAACTTTTTCAAACATGGATGAAAATAGTATATTCAGATTCCTTGAATTTTTCTGATACTTCTTCATATATAAATTATTTTCATTGGAGTTATAGATTAATTTCTATGAATTTTTGAAGTTTTAAACATTTCTGGAATTATTTTTATACTGGAAAATACTTTTATTGCATCAGCATGACATCAGCAGGTCCGTCTGGCCGTTGAAAGTCAAACCTGACGAGTGGGACCGAGTGGTCAGTCTCTCTGGTCAATTTTAGATTAGGATTAATCTTATTTAGTTAATTAAACTCACTAGACCCACATGTCAGTGTCTTATTTATTAATCTGATTTATTTTTATTATCTCTAAACTATCCAGAGGCTGGCCCCACCCGTCAGTGGCTCAGGCCAGCCGAGATCCACCGGCGGCGAGGTCGTCCTCGCCGGCGGGGAGCCTCCCACGACCACCAGAACGGCGGAGGGGCTCGGAAACAGCGCCCAAGGGGCCAAACGCTGCGCGGAGAGCACCAGAAGAACGACACATCTCCCGCAGCTCCATTTCTGCACTTAGCCGGGGCTGATCTGGCCGGAGATGACGCCGGCGATGAGCTTGGCGGCGGACAAGGTTCGGGCGTCATCGAGGTCATCGATACAGAGAGAACTACGCATGGTTCTTAGCTCCTACAGCATCTACGCGACCGCCTGAAGCTGCTGGTGCCCTCGGAAGGACGAGCTGATCACCGGAGGGCTACCGGCGACGAGATGCAGCGGCGGATCTTGTTGGGCTCCGGTGGAACTAGGCCTAGAGGAGGGGATCGACGGGGAGATCTTAGGGTAAATGACCGCATGCTCACCGGGAGTGCAGAGCAGAGCTTAGACGGCTCGGGGAAGGGCTGAGGGCGACGAATCGAGCAGAGCTCGCCGACGGCCGAAGGTTGAAGACGACGGTGCCGTGGGCGTTGCAGGGCTCGGGGAAGCTTCGGCTTCTGCAGGGAGGACCAGATCAACGAGGCGGAGCTAACAGCGTACTCAGAGAGGGGATCCTATGGCTAGGGGCACGGGCAGCTCGAGCTTTGCTCGGGCTCTAATGGCGGCAGAAGGAGGGAGGAGAGATCCGAGAGGAGGGGGGGATCTGGCGCTGGGAATGGATAGGGTCGGCCACGGGGAGCTTATCTCCGTGCTTGCCAGCGCGAAACGGCGGCCAGGAAGCCAGGGAGCTGCGTGGAGGCGCGCGGCGACGCGGCGGCCACCTCCTGCTCCTACTAGCGAGGAGGGAGACGACAGGAGGAGCTGGGCTAGGCCGGCTAGGCGACAGGTAAGGTTTTTTTCATTTTCTTTGTGTTTTTTGTTTCTGTTTTGCTATTTCACTGGTTTTCTATTTATTTCAGCTCCAAAATGGTTTGTAAAAACTATTTTAAACACACCTGAATATTTGTTGGAATATTTCCAACCATTTCCAAAGTTTTCAACATTTTTGAAAATTTAAAGTTTCTGATTTCAAATTTAAAACTTGAAACCAGTAGCTTTTTGCATTTATTTAAAATACTTAAAATGTCAAGAAAATGGTATTCTTCATTGCTCATTTACTTTCCTGATTTATCAGAAAGTTTGAACTTTTCTTGAGGCCATTTTGGATTCATTGATTTTAACTAGTTTGAGAATTCCTTTATTTAAAGAAGTGGCTAGGGTTTTTGAGCTTTCCTTCATCACTTCCTTTGTTCTTGTTGAAATTTTCTTAGATGCAATGCAAGGAAGACATGACTAACTTGCTTAAGGTGTCATGGATGTGACAACTCACCCCCACTCAAAGGAATCTTGTCCCGAGATTTAGAAGTCGTCGGGAATAACGCAGGATACTCAAGTCGAAGACGATCCTCTCTTTCCCAAGTTGCCTCCTTTTCAGAATGATTTGACCATTGAACTTTAAGAAACTTGAGGCTTCGACATCGAGTGGTACGCTCAGCTTGATCAAGAATACACACGGGGTATTCTCGGTATGAAAGGTTATCTTGGATATCAAGCGTTTCGTGGTCCACTTCACGGATAGGATCCGAAAAGCAACGCCTGAGTTGCGAGACGTGGAAAACATCATGAACCTTGGAAAGATGCGGAGGAAGTTCCAACTGGTAAGCAACTTCTCCTTGTTTGGCAAGAATGCGAAAAGGACCAATGTAACGAGGAGCCAACTTGCCCTTGATACCGAATCGATGGGTACCCTTCAAAGGTGTAACCCGAAGGTAAGCCTTCTGGTCAACTTCAAAGGTCACAGCCTTATGATGACGATCATATTGGCTCTTTTGACGAGACTGGGCTGTTTTCAACTTTTCACGAATAATGCGAACCTGCTCTTCTGCATCCTGGATCATATCCGGGCCAAAGAGTTGGCTCTCTCCGGTTTCTGACCAATTAAGAGGTGTTCGACATCTTCGTCTATAGAGAACTTCAAAAGGAGCCTTGCCCAATCTTGATTGGTAACTATTGTTATAAGCGAATTCGGCAAATGGAAGGCACTTCTCCCAATTCATACCGAACGATATAACACAAGCTCGGAGCATATCTTCTAAGATTTGATTCACTCTTTCTACTTGACCACTTGATTGAGGATGGAAAGCAGTGCTAAAAGATAAGTGAGTCCCCATGGCATTCTGAAAACTTTCCTAGAAGCGAGAAGTAAAGATACTCCCACGGTCCGAGTTAATCTCCAGGGGAACACCATGAAGAGACACTATTCGGGAGATATATAACTCTGCTAGCTGGCTAGCTGTTATGCTCTCACGAACAGGAAGAAAATGAGCCACTTTGGAAAGCCGGTCAATGACCACAAAGATAGCATTATTTCCTTTCTTAGTCTTGGGAAATCCGGTAATGAAATCCATGCTAACTTTATCCCATTTCCATTCAGGAATAGCTAGAGGTTGAAGGGTGCCACCAGGCCTTTGATCTTCTGCCTTAACTCGACGACAAACATCGCAGTTAGCAGCGAACTCAGCAATTTCTCTCTTCATCCTAGTCCACCAGAACCTCTGGCGTAGGTCCTGATACATCTTAGTACTACCGGGATGAATGGTGAGAGGAGAATCATGGGCCTCCTTAAGGATTAACTGCCTTAGATGTGGGTTCTTAGGAACCACTAGACGATTCTGAAAGAACACAACACCTTGATCATCCATGGAAAATTCTTTAGCGTTTCCGCTAAAAATATTCTCCTTGATCCGTGATATACCCTTGTCACGCTTTTCGCCAGCTATAATTTGATCCTTAAGAGTAGGCTTCGCCACCAGGGTAGAAAGGAATCCTTGAGGAACAATATGGAGATTCAACTTCCGAAAATCCTCATAGAGATGTGGTTGATCTTGTTGTAGCATCAAATTGTTACAATAAGATTTATGACTTAGTGCATCGGCCATAACGTTGGCCTTCCCCGGGGTGTAAGTTATCCCTAAGTCGTAATCCGAGATCAACTCAACCCACCGTCTTTGCCTGAGATTCAAATCTAGTTGGGTGAAGATATATTTCAGACTTTGGTGATCAGTGAATATTTCGCAACGATTACCCAAAAGGTAATGTCGCCAGGTTTTTAGTGCATGGACCACAGCTGCAAGCTCAAGGTCATGTGTGGGATAATTATCTTCATGTGGACGCAACTGTCGAGATGCGTATGCGATCACATGACAATCTTCCATGAGAATGCAACCTAATCCTTGTCACGAGGCGTCGCAATAGATAACAAAGTCCTTAGAAAAATCTGGTGGTAGCAACACAGGTGCGGAAGTCAGGCGTCTTTTCAGTTCCTGAAAACTATGCTCACACTGTGGTGTCCACTCGAACTTTTTATCCTTCTTGAGGAGTTCAGTTAGAGGCTTTGCAACCTTGGATAAATTCTCGACAAAGCGGCAACAATAGCTCGCTAGACCAAGAAAACTCCTAACTTGCTTAACCGACTCAGTTTGAGTCCAATCAAGGACAGCTTGAACTCTCTCGGGATTGACAGCAATACCCTTACCAGAGATTACGTGACACAGATAGGTCACTTCTGGTAACCAGAATTCACATTTTGAAAACTTGGCATAAAGGCGATGCTCTCGAAGTTTCATCAATACCAGCCTTAGATGCTCGGCATGTTCTTGTTCGTTCTTCGAGTAGATGAGAATATCATCGAGGTATACCACGACGAATTTATCCAAATACTCCATGAAGATTGAATTCATCAGACGAGAGAAGGTGGCTGGGGCATTGGTTAAACCGAAGGACATGACGGTGTACTCGTATTGGCCATAACGAGTAACAAAAGCCGTTTTTGGAATGTCCCCGTTCTTAATCTTGATTTGATGGTATCCCAACCTCAAATCCATTTTGGAGAAGACTGAGGATCCAGCGAGCTGATCGCACAGATCATTGATCCTGGGGAGCGGATACTTGTTCTTTATGGTGACCAGATTAACTGGTCGGAAATCTACAACCATCCGATCCGTTCCGTCTTTCTTCTTGACGAAGAGGACGGGACAGGCCCAAGGAGAAGAGCTAGGACGAATGAAACCTTTGTTCAAGGCCTCATCTAGTTGCGTCTTAAGTTCGGCTAGCTCCAGGGGTGCCATCTTATAAGGTCTTCTGGCTATTGGGACAGTTCCCGGAACAAGATCTATCACAAACACCACATCTCTGTCAGGTGGAATTCCTGGCAGTTCCTCTGGAAAGACATCCGGGAAGTCACGGACTACCGGAATGTCTTCAAGTTCCGGAAGAGGGTTGGCATTTAGGGAATAGAGTTGGCATTTGGCAACTCGAGTAGAGACATTTACTATCTCACCCGAGGGATGGGTAAGCTGGTGTTGGAATTATTCCCTAGAGGCAATAATAAATATAGTTATTATTATAATTCCTGTATCAAGATAATAGTTTATTATCCATGCTATAATTGTATTGAATGAAGGCTCATTTACATGTGTGGATACATAGACAAAACACCGTCCCTAGCATGCCTCTAGTTGGCTAGCCAGTTGATCAATGATAGTCAGTGTCTTCTGATTATGAACAAGGTGTTGTTGCTTGATAACTGGATCACGTCATTGGGAGAATCACGTGATGGACTAGACCCAAACTAATAGACGTAGCATGTTGATCGTGTCATTTTGTTGCTACTGTTTTCTGCGTGTCAAGTATTTATTCCTATGACCATGAGATCATATAACTCACTGACACCGGAGGAATGCTTTGTGTGTATCAAACGTCGCAACGTAACTGGGTGACTATAAAGATGCTCTACAGGTATCTCCGAAGGTGTTAGTTGAGTTAGTATGGATCAAGACTGGGATTTGTCACTCCGTGTGACGGAGAGATATCTCGGGGCCCACTCGGTAATACAACATCACACACAAGCCTTGCAAGCAATGTAACTTAGTGTAAGTTGCGGGATCTTGTATTACGGAACGAGTAAAGAGACTTGCCGGTAAACGAGATTGAAATAGGTATGCGGATACTGACGATCGAATCTCGGGCAAGTAACATACCGAAGGACAAAGGGAATGACATACGAAATTATACGAATCCTTGGCACTGAGGTTCAAACGATAAGATCTTCGTATAATATGTAGGATCCAATATGGGCATCCAGGTCCCGCTATTGGATATTGACCGAGGAGTCTCTCGGGTCATGTCTACATAGTTCTCGAACCCGCAGGGTCTGCACACTTAAGGTTCGACGTTGTTTTATGCGTATTTGAGTTATATGGTTGGTTACCGAATGTTGTTCGGAGTCCCGGATGAGATCACGGACGTCACGAGGGTTTCCGGAATGGTCCGGAAACGAAGATTGATATATAGGATGACCTCATTTGATTACCGGAAGGTTTTCGGAGTTACCGGGAATGTACCGGGAATGACGAATGGGTTCCGGGAGTTCACCGGGGGGGCAACCCATCCCGGGGAAGCCCATAGGCCTTGGGGGAGACACACCAGCCCTTAGTGGGCTGGTGGGACAGCCCACAAGTGCCCTATGCGCCAAGGAGAAGAAAATCAAGAGATAAAGAAAAAAAAGGAGGAGGTGGGAAGGAAGGGGGACTCCCTCCCACCAAACCTAGTCCAACTCGGTTTGGGGGGGAGAGTCCTCCCCCTTGTACTCGTCCGACCCCCTTGGGGCTCCTTGAGCCCCAAGGCAAGGCCCCCTCCCTCCCACCTATATATACGGAGGTTTTAGGGCTGATTTGGGACGACTTTTCTACGGCAGCCCGACCACATACCTCCACGGTTTTTCCTCTAGATCGCGTTTCTGCGGAGCTCGGGCGGAGCCCTGCTGAGACAAGGTCATCACCAACCTCCGGAGCGCCGTCACGCTGCCGGAGAACTCTTCTACCTCTCCGTCTCTCTTGCTAGATCAAGAAGGTCGAGATCATCGTCGAGCTGTACGTGTGCTGAACGCGGAGGTGTTGTCCGTTCGGTACTAGATCGTGGGACTGATCGCGGGATTGTTCGCGGGGCGGATCGAGGGACGTGAGGACGTTCCACTACATCAACCGCATTCTCTAACTCTTCTGTTGTACGGTCTACAAGGGTACGTAGATCACTCATCCCCTCTCGTAGATGGACATCACCATGATAGGTCTTCGTGCGCGTAGGAAAATTTTTGTTTCCCATGCGACGTTCACCAACAGCTGGACATTTCTAGAATGGGTATCAATCTTGGCATAGTGAGCTGACATCCAGTCCATGCCCAAGATGATATTAATATCTGAAGATTTCAATGCTATCAATGAGGCTAGAAAAACTAGCCTGTCTACTAGAATTTCATTGTCATAGGTTATCCTAGAGGCTTGCCATTTACTACCAGGAGTTTGGACAACCAATGGAATTGGCATATCACAAAAAGACATGTTATGCAACTGTGCATAACTTTTTGAAATGAAGGAATGAGAAGACCCAGTGTCAAAGAGAACGGACGTTGGGTGATGATTAACAAGAAGCGTACCCAGCATGACATCGGGATCCTCTGCAGCTTCTTCTGCTGACACATAGTTCACACGGCCACGTGCAGGAGTTGGCTTCACATAGTAAGCTTAGCCCGACTTGGCTTGCCCGACGGACTTTCCGGGTTGCTTGGCACCCACATTCTGA
Organism: Hordeum vulgare subsp. vulgare; assembly: GCF_904849725.1. Lineage (NCBI taxonomy): Eukaryota > Viridiplantae > Streptophyta > Magnoliopsida > Poales > Poaceae > Hordeum > Hordeum vulgare. The sequence goes on along the minus strand of NC_058521.1, from coordinate 104,557,782 downwards.
GGACACTCACGGGAATAGTGCCCAGGTTCTCCACACTTGTAGCATATCACTTGGTTGGCACGTGGTGCAGCATTACTAGCTGGACCACCATAAGCTTTTGCTGGAGGGTTGGCTTGATTCGTCTGAGGCGCCACGTAGGATGGCCTCGGAGTGTATCTTGGCGGCACAGAACTGTTCGGAACCCACAGCCTGCGTTTTGGAAACGCGGAACCAGAAGACGAGCCGAAGTCACGGGAGTGCTTCCTTGTAGCTTCGAAGTCAGTATGACCAGTCTCGGCACTGATCGCTTTGCTGACCACGGCTTGAAAGCTTGCACACTCATGGAGGCGCAGATCACGACGAAGCTCAGGGCTCAGACCCTTACAGAACCTTGCTTGCTTCTTGGCGTCAGTAGACACCTCCTCTGTTGCATAGCGGGTGAGATTACTGAACTCGCGGCTATAGGCATCCACAGTCAACTTGCCCTGAGTGAAGGCACAGAACTCCTCTCTCTTTCTGTCCATCAGGCCCTCTGGAATATGGTGCAGACGAAAAGCTGCACTGAAGTCTGCCCATGTGGCTACTGGTTCAGCAGAACGCATAGCTTCAAAGTTCTCCCACCACAGATTGGCGGGTCCTTCCAGGAAATACGCCACAAAGGTTACCTTGTCAGCCTCAGACACATTCGTAGAGCGAATCTTACGTGAGATGTTGCACAGCCAGTCATCAGCGTCGAGGGGATCGACGGAATGATGAAACTTTGGAGGATTCAGCTTCACAAAGTCATTGTGGGACACTGCAGCATTCCTAGGTTGTTGAGCCGTATTCTGCTCAATACGCTCTAACAGTCGGTTGGTCTCCCTTTTGTTTCTCTCTGCCTCAAGCATTACTTCCGCCAGAGAAGGCGGGTGAGGCAGGTATTCCTGCGACGCTTGACTACCCTCGCCTTGCTCATGAGCAGGGGCACGGTTCAACATGGTGAACACCATCCTCACAAACAAACTCACAGCTTAGACCAATATCATATCAATACCAGCTATGGATTAAGAATGTACTGAACACACGGAATGCGGAAATGAATATCCGAACAGCATGGTAACAAGCAACTGCTATATATACACCATGGTTCATACACACCCTTACATAGTTCAGTACAACCTTAACCGAAGAGCAAACTACTGAAATTATGAAACTAGTCATCAGAGGCTTACAAGCTTCCTATACATTATTTATCTAGGCCTCCGGAATTCATTTCACATCACAGGCATACTTTACAAGTCACGCAGGACTGTGAACGTACGGCTACTACCATACTATCCTTCCGCTCACAGCTCAGGCATCCGCATAGAACATCTCATAAAGATTACCTCCATGACCTGGAAGCTCAACCTGCGGATCACGAAACACTCTAGCCTGAGATCCCTCGGATCCATAAGGACACGGATGTGGCCTTGGTCCCGTGACTGGTGGTAAGAGGGGTCCCCGAAGAGGTGTGACTCCTCCTATAGCTGGCCATTCAACGTGAGCCGGAAGATGGGTCCTAACAGGGTTCAGCATCTCCATCTCTCCGTACCCTGTCTGGACTACCGGTGCCAGCTGCGTCAAAGCCGTCCACAGACGGGCACGGGTAGCATAAAGCTCCATGCGGAGAGCACGAGCCTCCTTGTCTCTGTTCTCTAGCATCTCAACAGTGGACTGCAATAGTGGATCCTCCATAGAAGAATCAAAATAGACTCCACTGAGGTATCCCTCTTCACCAGGCTGAGAGGCCGGAACATAGCAGAACTCTGAATTCTGCAGCAGTGCATGTCTCGCTCTCATAATGGTCAGCATTGAATAGGCAGCATCTTGTACTGCCATGTCAACAGTGACTCCCAACCCATAGGACCAATGGATTGGCTTCTCAGCTCCAGGGTAGTCTGGAAATACCCTAACAGTGCAGATGTACTAGCTCTGGTTGAAGTCTCGGTAATGTTCCTCCACTGTGTACTCGGGGTACCAGCGGTAACCGCACACCGACATCACCCTGACCAACATGGCCGTATGACCCGGTACATCAATGCACCTGGTCAGACGTACCACCTGACGAGAAGGACGGACAGGCATCTGTAAATAGAGAGTAATGCAAAACGCATTAGAGCTCCGAATGCAAAATTGGGCAGCATAACGGCTGTAAATGCTCAAAAACAAATTTTCAGACAACCCAAAATGGAATAGCGTAACCACTCAACTATCAAGTTCAACTCTCTGGTCATCAAACTTACTTCCTTTTTCCTAGGAATGAAAGAAATCCAAATATCTCTTGACCCGTAGTCCTATAATCTACCGATCAGAAACACGAGCCTAGAAGAAGATGAGTAGCCTAGTCCTTAATTCCCGCAGAAAAGACGAGGATGACCAGAATAGATAACTTGAGAAGAGAACAAGAGTCTTACGTTCCCTTCCACAAACAATTCCCTTATATATAACTAGAGAAATTCTAGACTCAACTTCGACCAGTTTGGCTTAGTAATCCTACAGTCAGTCAGGCTCTGATACCAACGATGTCGGGACCCCGATCCTAAGCCATAGGAATCCGGCCTGTAACACATCGCATCCCTTTGCGGTCTCACGCACGGTTAACTCCACGGCTGCAGCCTTACCTTAGCCGGGACCGTTTGCGTCTTTTGACTCACGTATGCAATAGTTTCGCTAGCATTCCAATGTCAAAGAACCCGGATCGACATGTCTGGTCATAAACCAAAGTGGCAGTACCACACAAGGACAGGCATACATGACCCAACAAAGCAGGTGTCGGTCACCGGCGAGTGTAGACGAGTCGTAGCAAGCTACAAGGACTCCATTACATCGCGTGACATTTCCCCAAAGGGGACAGACACAACAGCTAAGAAGGACACATGCCGGTCAACCAATGTGTCCGGAGCAGTAGTGAACTACCAAGGCTCGTTGGATCACAAAGGGGCATTTCCTTGTAAGGAGTGCTACTAAAGTTCACGACTAGGTAATCGAACCCCATACATATCAAGTACGACACACGTACGCATTGCATACCGATATGTATAGATACATCGATGGCATCACAACATAACCATAAACATACAAGCTTTATTTAAGAGGCTCGGAAGAGCCACACACATAATATTATACATTAAGGGTCTCACGACCCATAATAGCAGTCATTCAGTTACAAGCCAGCGGAAGAGTTTAAACTGTCTGAGTACAGACAGGGCAACTAGAAGGCACATGGACTAACTATACTACAGATCCTACGTAGGGCCAGATCGTAGCTGGGACACCAGCTACTCGTCGTTGTCGATGTCTACGAAGAACCCTCCATTAGGGTCATTCGCAACCTCTGCAACATTTAATAAGCAAACATGAGTACGAAGGTACTCAGCAAGACTTTAGGATAACTATCTACTCATGCAAGGTATCAAAGGTATTGTGGGGTTTCATGCGGAAAGCCAGCATTTGACTCGTGGCTAAACAACTTGCGTTTTTAAATAATTTTGACAACTTGATTTCTCGCACACGAGTCCACTAACACCACAACAATACACTATCGTGGAATCATCCCGTCTCCATACGGAATTGCCGTCCACGACACTCACGCTTATCTTGACAATTTTATGAGTAGCCATTGAAGTTATCTATGAACAACATATGTCTCCAAGTAGTCCATATCCGCGGACGCGGCTATTCGAATAGATCATAACCCTGCAGGGGTGTACTTCGTCACACACGCTCTCGCCACTTATCGCCATGTGCACATCATGCACCTCGGCAACCTTCAAGCGGAAGCCCAGCGAGGGAGTCACCCACGACCGTTAACCACACTAGTACCTAGTCCAGGTTTATCGCCTATCTGAGAGTAACCCGTACGGAAGTCCGGCCGAGGTTTCCGGCACAACCTCAAACAATGTGCGCAGGGTTCCCAAGCCCACCATTCGGGTGCCACTTGGTACACCGTGCCACTGCCTACCGCATCACGGCCCACCTCTCAGGTCAGCACCATGCACGGCCTCCAGCATTACTATAAACACCAGAAACTACTTGCAACTCCTGGACCGAGTACTAAGCGATTAATAGGCCGAGCGGGGTCATATTTCAGGGCCCAGCATGTGGTAGTATCTAGTCTTGGATTACATACACGCAACTCAGTTCCTAAGGACGGTTCCAATGAAACAACCCGCCATGTACTCCTACACAACCTTTCACCGGTACCTTTACCAAATCAGGTTCAACACACAAACTTTGCTTACCGAACACATTCTCACAATTCTGTTCATCTCCCAGATGACAGACCATACACAACTCTAAGCATAGCATTCATAGCAGGATAAGGCACAACATAGCTCAAGCAACTATCAGGTATGCTAGGTTGCAAGGTTCGGCTATTTACTGTGACAAGGTTAGGTCATGCAAAGGAAGTGGGTTCAACTAACGTGGCAAAAGCATTTGAAGCATTTGATCCTAATGCACTAAATAAGTGCAGGAGCAAGAACATGGGATTTATCGGGATGATCAAAATGGTTGCTTGCCTTGTTGCTCAGAGGAGGGACAATATCCGTCAGACAGATATTCGGTGGAATCCAGGGGAGCGGAGCCTACCGAGATGAAGGGTAACAATCAATAACAATCATATGCAAACAAGATGACGCATGAGCATGGCATGAGAATGCAAGGTGATATACTAATATAATCAACATGTATTAGGTTTGAAGTTGATTTGAATCACATTCAAATATCAATTCAAACGAGGTATTTTCGGATACCGATTTAATTGATTCGACGTGATGCTCAGATCAACTTGATGTTAGCATGCATGAGATGTCATGTTAAGGTACTGGTTTGTTATTAGAACATTGTTTGATCATGTCATTCATAATGAAATTTGAATATTTTCCAAATTCCATTTATAAAATATTTATAAGAATTGACTTATTCATTAATCTACATGTTTGGGTCCTGTAACTTTTTCAAACATGGATGAAAATAGTATATTCCGATTCCTTGAATTTTTCTGATAGTTTTTCATATATAAATTATTTTCATTGGAGTTACAGATTAATTTCTATGAATTTTCGAAGTTTTAAACATTTCTGGAATTATTTTTATACTCGAAAATACTTCTATTGCATCAGCATGACATCAGCAGGTCCATCTGGCCGTTGAAAGTCAAACCTGACGAGTGGGACCCACTGGTCAGTCTCTCTGGTCAATTTTAGATTAGGATTAATCTTATTTAGTTAATTAAACTCACTGGACCCACATGTCAGTGTCTTATTTATTAATCTGATTTATTTTTATTAACTCTAAACTATCCAGAGGCTGGCCCCACCCGTCAGTGGCTCAGGCCAGCCGAGATCCACCGGCGGCGAGGTCGTCCTCGCCGGCGGGGAGCCTCCGGCGACCACCAGAACGGCGGAGGGGCTCGGAAACGGCACCCAAGGGGCCAGACGCTGCTCGCAGAGCACCAGAAGAACGGCACATCTCCCGCAGCTCCATTTCTGCACTTAGCCGGAGCTGATCTGGCCGGAGATGACGCCGGCGACGAGCTTGGCAGCGGCCAAGGTTCGGGCGTCATCGAGGTCATCGATACAAAGAGAACTACGCACGGTTCTTAGCTCCTACAGCATCTACGTGACGGCCTGAAGCTGCTGGTGCCCTCGGAAGGACGAGCTGATCACCGGAGGGCTACCGGCGACGAGCTGCAGCGGCGGATCTTGTCGGACTCCAGTGGAACTAGGCCTAGAGGAGGGGATCGACGGGGAGATCTTAGGGAAAATGACCGCATGCTCACGGGGAGTGTAGAGCAGAGCTTAGACGGCTCGGGGGAAGGGCTGAGGGCGACGAATCGAGCAGAGCTCGCCGGTGGCCGAAGGTTGAAGACGATGGTGCCGTGGGCGTTGCAGGGCTCGGGGAAGCTTCGGCTTCTGCAGGGACGACCAGATCGACGAGGCGGAGCTAACGGCGTACTCAGAGAGGGGATCCTATGGCTAGGGGCACGGGCAGCTCGAGCTTTGCACGGGCTCTAATGGCGGCAGAAGGAGGGAGGAGAGATCCGAGAGGAGGGGGGATCTGGCGCTGGGAATGGATAGGGTCGGCCACGGGGAGCTTATCCCCGTGCTTGCCAGCGCGAAACGGCGGCCAGGCAGCCAGGGAGCTGCGTGGAGGCGCGCGGCGACGCGGCGGCCACCTCCTGCTCCTACTGGCGAGGAGGGAGACGACAGGAGGAGCTGGGCTGGGCCGGCTAGGCGACAGGTAAGGTTTTTTTCATTTTCTTTCTGTTTTTTGTTTCTGTTTTGCTATTTCACTGGTTTTCTATTTATTTCAGCTCCAAAATGGTTTGTAAAAACTATTTTCAACAAACCTGAATATTTGTTGGAATATTTCCAACCATTTCCAAAGTTTTCAACATTTCTGAAAATTTAAAGTTTCTGATTTCAAATTTAAACTTGAAACCAGTAGCTTTTTACATTTATTTAAAATACTTAAAGTGTCAAGAAAATGGTATTCTTCATTGCTCATTTACTTTCCTGATTTATCAGAAAGTTTGAACTTTTCTTGAGGCCATTTTGGATTCATTGATTTTAACTAGTTTGAGAATTCCTTTATTTAAAGAAGTGGCTAGGGTTTTTGAGCTTTCCTTCATCACTTCCTTTGTTCTTGTTGAAATTTTCTTAGATGCAATGCAAGGAAGACATGAGCACAAGACTAACTTGCTTAAGGTGTCAGGGATGTGACAGTAATTTGTTGTGATTTCCGTAAGTGTTGCCGTAGGAATTGCCATAATTGTTAGAGGAGTTACTAGGAAAAGGCCTAGGAACATAGTTTCCTCTAAAAGCATTGTTGTTGCCAAAATTGTTCCTACCAACAAAATTCACGTCCAAACTAGGGTTGCTACTCTCAATCAAAGAAGATAGTGGCATCTCATTAGGATCTATGGTAGCGTTTCTACTAGCAACCAAATTCATCAACTCGTCCATCTTAGCACTAAGCGAGTTAATTTCTTCTATAGCGTGCACCTTTTTGCTAGCAGGCGACCTTTCAGTGTGCCACTGAGAGTAGTTGGTCATGATATTGTCTAGGAGTTTTGTAGCGTCTCCTAACGTGATTTCCATGAACGTTCCACCTGAGGCGAAGTCCAAGATATTGCGAGAAGCGAAATTCAAGCCAGTGTAAAAGATTTGTATAATCATCCACAAATTCAAGCCATGAGCGGGACAATTTCTAATCATAAGCTTCATCCTCTCCCAATATTGTGCAACGTGTTCATGATCAAGTTGCTTGAAATTCATGATATCGTTACGTAAGCAGATGATCTTAGCCGGCAGAAAATACTTGGATATGTAAGCATCTTTGCATTTATCCCAAGAATCGATACTATTTTTAGGCAAAGAAGAAAACCAAGTTTTTGCGCGATCTCGCAACGAGAAAGGAAAAAGATTCAGCTTAATCACGTCATTATCCACATCTCTTTTCTTTTGCATATCACAAAGCTCAATGAAGGTATTGAGATGGGATGCCGCATCTTCACTAGGAAGGCCAGACAATTACTCTTTCATAACAAGATTCAGCAAAGCTGCGTTGATTTCATACGATTCCGCACTAGTGGCAGGAGCAATCGGACTACTAATAAAATCATTATTATTAGTGCTCGAGAAGTCGCAGAGTTTGGTGTTTTCAGACATGATATCTTCAACAAACAAACAAGCACACAAGCAATCAAGAAAACCGGCAAAGACAAAAGAAAACGGTGAAGGCGAAAGGCGAATGAAAACGGCAAATGTGAAGTGGGGGAGAGGAAAACGAGAGGCAACTGGCAACAAACGTAAATGCAAGAGAAGAGTTTGTGAGACCTACTTGGACAGATCTTGATTTCTCCTCCCCGGCAACGGCGCCAGAAATGCTTCTGATGTCAGCTATGCTAATGCACAAAAGTCCTTCCAATGGCGCCAGAAACAGGTGTGTCGACGGCAACAGGAATCCTTCAGCTGCGGCTACGCCTTAAGGGACTTCCTAGGCAAGTATTTAAAGGATTTCCCCCTTGGCGTTGGAGCCTTGCGTTGGTGTTCCCTTGAAGCGGAAAGGGTGATGTAGCACAGCGACGGTAAGTATTTCCCTCAGTTTGAGAACCAAGGTATCAATCCGGTGGAGGAGTATCTCAAGATCCTGCACAAACACAAAAGCTTGCTCCCAACGCTATGAAGGGGTTGTCAATCCCTTATAGATTATTTGCCAAGTGAGAACTGAAAGGAACAAAGTAACAAAGCAAAGTAAAAACGGAGGTGTAAACGATGGATGTGAATAGACACAGGGGGCGTAGTGTTTACTAGTGGCTTCTCTCATGAAAGCAAGTAGACGGTGGGTGAACAAATTACTATCGAGCAATTGATAGAACCGCGCAAAGTCGTGACGATATCTATGCAATGATTATATCTATAGGCATCACATCCAAAACAAGTAGACCGATACTTTCTGCATCTACTACTATTACTCCACACGTCGACTGCTATCCAACATGCATCTAGTGTATTAAGTCCATAAGAACGGAGTAACGCCTTAAGCAAGATGACATCAATAGAGGGATAATCTCAAACCAATGATAAAAAGCCCATCTTTTTACCCTTGATGGCAACTACTTGATGTGTGCCTTGCTGCCCCTACTGTCACTGGGAAAGGTCACCACATGGTAGAACCCAAAACCAAGCACTTCTCCCATTGCAAGAATCATAGATCTAGTTGGCCAAACAAAACCCAAGACTCGGAGAGACTTACAAGGATATCAAATCATGCATATAAGAAATCAACAAAGACTCAAATATATATCGTGGATAATCTGATCACAAATCCAGAATTCATCGGATCTCGACAAACACACCGCCAAAGAAGATTACATCGGATAGATATCCATGAAGATTATGGAGAACTTTGTATTGAAGATCCAATAGAGAGAAGAAGTCATCTAGCTACTAACTATGGACCCGTAGGTCTGAAGTGAACTACTCACGAGTCATTGGAGAGGCGATGATGATGATGAAGAAGCCCTCCAACTCCAAAGTCTCCTCCGGCAGGGCGCCGGGAAGGGTCTCCAGATGAGATCTCGCGAAAACGGAAGCTTGCGGCGGCGGAAAAGTATTTTCGAGGCTCCCCTGATTTTTTGCGGAATATTTGGGAATTTTTAGGCAAAAGACCTAGGTCAGGGGGCGGCCAGGGAGGCCACAAGCCTGTCCACCGCCGCCTCCCCCCTGGTGGCGGAGTGGGGGCTTGTGGGCTCCCTGGAGCCCACCTGGCTTGGCCCAAAAGCCCCCTGGTCTTCTTCCGTTCGGGAAAAAATCATTTCGGGGTTTTTCTTCCGTTTGGACTCCGTTCCAAAATCAGATCTGAAAAGAGTCAAAAACACGGAAAAAAACAGGAACTGGCACTTGGCACTGAATTAATAAGTTAGTCCCAAAAAAGATATAAAAGGTACATAAAACAACCAAAGAAGACAAGATAACAGCGTGAAACCATCAAAAATTATAGATACGTTTGAGACGTATCATGGGGCTGGTGGC